>NC_137839.1:66106216-67365716 GCF_948465745.1 Chenopodium album | reverse complement strand
TGCATCATGGAGGATGATTTAATAAATTTAATTATACTCTAGAGACTAGAGTACTACGTAGTAGATTTATTGTTGATAAACTAGAATAAAATATTAGTTTTTAATGGATATATACTGGAGATTCCTTTGAACTTAGAAATTGCATGTATATATAGGATCCATGGCAGTTTTTTTTTTTTTTTTTTTTTTTTTTTTTGGTTATAGAAACTGATTTTATTTTTTTAATCATAATTTTATTTTTTTTTCATTTAAGTCATGTGAATGGATGGACAAGATTGGTCATTAAAAATAAAGGGCCAAGATTAAAACTAATACAATAGCTACAATTTTATTGTAGCTATTTAATAGTCTTCTGTTAATATTAATTTAGAAACTATTATAAAGGACTACCTGATGCCCCAAAGACATTCGTTTAGAAAAATCTTTTTTAAAATCTTTTTTAAAATTAACTTTGGCACTGAACTACAAAAATGGCCCAATTAACTTCACTCTAGAACTATTTTGCCATTGGTCTTTGGGCTTGTATTTACAATCATACATAGGTGATAGGTCCATATATCTTTTGGGTTACTCCGTGTTTCACAATTCTCATAGTATTATTTTTTTTATTGAAGGTCCAAAATAGGATGGCTATATTAGAATCTAATTAAGCAGTACATTTAACATATATTTAACGATAGGAATACGCGTCTGAGAATTATAAAAAAATGCTCTCTCTGAAAGAAAACTCTCCCTCCCCTGGCTCGCCTGAAGAACACGATTTACTGATACGTTCCAATAAGAAACATAAACGCAAAATCAATCATATAACCTTTGGTGATATCCCAAATACATCAAAGGATGCTGCTATGGTTGAAAATGATGCCCCTTTGCTGAATGATAAAGACTCAGAAAAGGAGCATGTTGTGGGGCAGAAATCTGTTCAACCTTGGACATTCCGTGACATCATCAAAAACCAATCTAATGCTGCCATGGATGAGAGTGTGTTCATTAGTGATGATGATGAAGATGACATCTCTGATGATGATACTGCACCAGAAGATGTGCTAAATGACCCTAGGTGCCCTGCTATTCTGTTGACCAAGGATGAGAAGAAAAGAATGAGGAGACCTTGGAAATATGCCCTCATTATCAAGATGTTTAGTGGTAATGTTGGGTATATGGGACTAATGCGCAAACTGAAGAAAAAGTGGAATCTGAAGGGAGACTTAATTCTTACTGATATTGGATGCAAATTATTTATTGCTCGATTCAGTAATGCTGCTGATTATAATTTTGTTCTCACTCAAGGTCCCTGGATGATTGATGACAACTACCTCACAATTCGGAAATGGATTCCGAATTTCATCCCGGATGAGGCCCCGATTAAGGTTCTAACAGTTTGGGTGAGAATCCCAAATCTATCTGTTGAGTATTTTGATACTCTATTTTTGCAGAAGATTGGAGAGAAAATTGGTAAAGTTTTAAGAGTGGATAAAACTACGGCAAAGGCAGAGAGGGGTCAATTTACTAGACTAAGTGTGGAAATTGACCTCTCGAAACCTTTGTTATCTAAGTTCTGGCTAAAAGGTAGGATCTGGAGAATTCAGTATGAAGGTATTCGTATGGTCTGCTATCGATGTGGGAAGATGGGCCACTCAGAGGAGTCTTGTATGTCTAATATCTCTACAGTGCACAACCAAGAAGAGATGTCAGTTGATCCCCCTGCTCAACAAGCAGTGGCTTCTAAAGAAACGGCTGAGAAGCCTGAAGAATTAGAAGCTTTTGGCTCATGGATGCTGGTGAAGAAACCTGTGAGGAAGAGGCCGCCAAAGCCTGACAAGCAGCAGCTAAAACCTAGCACCACCAATTCTGGTGGTCAACTAGCACAGGATAGTCAACTACCTAAGTTGGCAAAGTCTACGAAGGATCAAATTCTAACCGATAATCTTGGGATTAACTCCAGATTTTCGGTTCTAGAGAATATCCCTTCCGAAGATAATGGTAATCCTACTAATCAAGTTAACAATGAGCTGCAATCAAGGGATCAAATAGAGCAGAATGAGGAAAGGATGGATACTAAATCAATTAAATTTGATACTATCCGATTAGATGAAGATTCCCAAGTAAGAGCCAAAATTGGAACCCAATCAAAGGATTTTAATCTGGGCAAAATTCCAGTGAAGCAGAATATGCAAAAAAATTCCCACACCAATTCCACTAGAAGTAAAAAGGGCTCTAGCTTTGGGCCCAAGCAAGTACTAAAGGAAAAGAATTCTTCATCAGAGAGGCCCATTACTAAGACATTGATTCCTGACTCTATCCAGGGAAAAGAAAACCTTGTTGCTAGAACTCAAGCCTCACCATTCAATCTACCATCGCATGCCGCACACAATGCTACCAAGAAGCAATCCGATGTTAAACTCCCCCCTCTCTGGTGAACGAATCTCTCCAACCCTTGAATGCAATCGGTCTGACTGTGCCAACGGACAAGACCCTATGTGTTGGTCACCCAATGGAGCTGCCCTATCTTGTGACAGCGACCCCCCCTGACTCACATACTGGAAGTGAGGATGACGATGCACTTCGAACTAGACCCGGAACCACCAGAATTGGTGGTAACGATGCAATTACCCAATGAGGTTTTTCGCCTCTTGCAATTAATCAATCAAGCTTATATGTCTGTTCACCCCAATTCCAAATCTTTACTGTTAGATAACATCACAAATTTGGCTCCGAACCGTTCACCAATTTCTTGCATGGTGTGGAATGTACAAGGGGCGGGAAGTCGCTCCTTTGTTGCAGGACTAAAAGAAGTTGTCCGTGTTAACCAACCGAATCTCTTGGCTTTGGTTGAAACCCACATGGGCGGGGATCAAGCTGTGAAAATAGCTAATATCCTTAATTATAGAGGGCATACTCGTGTAGATGCACAGGGATTCAGTGGTGGTATTTGGATTTTTTGGAAGCCGAAATTGGTTTCTGTCGAACCCATCATCAAGCATAATCAATATATTACCATGGATATCACTAGAGTAGGTGGTCAGCCTTGGTACTTCACGGCAGTCTACGCTAGCCCAGACCCAGCAAAAAGGCAAGACTTGTGGAAGGAACTAAAACATTTTCCTCAGACTCATAACAAACTGTGGTTGATTGCTGGCGATTTTAATGACACTAGATTCACTAGTGAAAAAAGCAGTTCATGTCCCGAGACTACTAGACACTCTGCCAAATTTAATGATTGGGTACAGGATATGGAGTTGCTTGAGATCGAATTTGTGGGCGCTTCCCATACTTGGTCAAGGGGTTTATCCCCTGAAACTTGGACTAGTGCTCGACTAGATAGAGCCTTCTGTAACAGTGAATGGGGCCTCTCCTTCGAACATGCCAAGGTAAAACATCTCCCTGCTATAGTGTCGGACCATTTTCCTATCTTCATTGACCCGAATGGCTTTGCCCCTTTGCAATCTATAAATAAACCCTTTAGATTCCAGGCAACGTGGTTAACCCACAAAAAATTCCATGATTTTATTTCTGATAAATGGAGTAATTCGAATCCTTTAGTCCCAACCTTGGCTAAATTAGCAGATGAGTTACAAATCTGGAACAAAGAGGTTTATCACAATATTTTCAGAAAAAAGCGCACCCTTCTTGCTCGAATTGCCGGTGTTCAAAAGTCTATGACTCTTAATCCGCATCGAGGACTCATTAAATTGGAGGCTTCATTGAGAAGGAAGTTAGATGAGGTTCTTGAAGAAGAGGAATTATATTGGTATATGTAGACACCCATTTGTGTCTCCTCAAAACCAAACCCAATGATGAGTACCTTTCACGTCGAATCATAATCGAATGAAACGAAAGTGTGGAAAGGTCTAGTGTTGCGGAAAGTTTTTATTTCTTTTCTCTTCTCTCTGTTTTTGAAAACTTATTTTAAGAAAACAGCCAATACAGTTTGGTTGGTCCATGATATGGGTCCAATAGTAGTGTAGTTGGATGGGGCTTGCAAAGACTTTTCCAACGATATATTATAAGCCCAATTCCGATAAATATTGAGGAAGTTATGGCCAATTTACTAAATTGGGCCCGGTTTGAGCTTTATGTGCGGCCCAATGATCTAGGGGAGGGCCTAATATGATTTATCATTCCTAATGCAATTAGGAATGGTTTTAGTCTTCTAAATTCTTCTAGAAGGTTCTTTTCATTCCTAATTCAATTAGCATTGATAAATTGACTTTTGTTGACTTTACAGAGTTTTGATCAAAATCAAATAGCATTTTCGAAGAAATTATATTATTTTATCCTCCAGTACGGTAAACTTATCGAATTTTCGAAAACGCGTTGGAATCAGGCTTGGCGCCTAACCCCAGGCCTTGGCGCCTGGAACCAGGCCTGGCGCCTGGCGCTAGCCATTGGCGCCTGGCGCTAGTGTTGGTGCCTGGCGCCAGCTAGCCAGGGTTGGCGCCAGCTCTGTTTTCTGAGCGTCATACTCTGTTTTGTTTAATTTATCTTTTTGGCTGATTTTCTCTATAAATATCGTATTAAAAACTCCGTTTTCATTGACCGATCATCTACATTCATTCACCAATTCTCATCATTCACAAGTTCTACAATCAGTTTTAATTAGCATTCATTCAATTCTTTCTTTCTTTCTAAACTTTGTTTTCTTATACAAAATTCCGCATTCGCAAGATCTAGAAACACCTAGCCATATTCGAAGTTGCCTTCGCCCTAGACGTGAAAGGTTTTAATTTCTGAGGGTTTGGTCCCAAATCTCTCTTTCAATAATTTAATTTAATTGTTTTGTTTATTATTTTCCTTGAAGTTACTAACGTGTGTATTTTGTTATTAGAAAGAGGTACGAGGCATCAAAGTAAGTACTTTATTGATTTTTATTGATATTATGATGTAGAAATCATGTTTATATCGTTGTTATGATTCCTAGTATCATGTCTAGGGTATTTTTAATATTAAATATGATTGTTATGATACTTCCTATGTTCTTCCTAATATTTATGATTGTTAGTATCATGTTAGGGTTAAAGCTTTGATTTTTATTGCTTAGTGACATGCTAGGGTTTGTTATTAATCTTGTTAGTATCATGCCTAGGATCTTGCTATTATTATTATGCTTTAATATTAACATGAATATGATTATGATTATTATTATTATTATTATTTTGATAATGATTATTTTATCTATGATGATTATTGTTATGATTATAATTTTATTATTCATGATTTATAATTTTATTATGTTGCTTGATCATATTTTATTCTTTATTGCTTGATCACCTTTATTGCATGTTTAAAGGGAATTTGGTACTTGTAATCATGCTTAATAAGATCATTAATAATCTTGTTTAGGGTTAATTGTGATTATAATTCAAGTGATCGTCAATAATAGATTTATTTGTGCATTAATATTCAACCGACATAGTATAAACAGGTTTAGGGTTAATCCTATTGATTGTATGTTAATCAGAAAGCGCACATGAATACGATCAGAATAAAGTAGAGGCCTATTATTAGGGCAGGTTCAATCTCTTTTAGGTTGGATTTGTACCTTCATCCCCGAACCCTTATTTGGTTTTAGACCTTATGGAGTTGACGATCTCTTGGATCATTAAGGGGTGTAACCTTCACCTCGCGAATGGTTTACAACTTCCTAAAAAACTTGTTGGCGACTCTTTTGCTCTATCTTCTTCCCTTTTGGACACCATCATACTTTAGTGTATGATTACAGTGGGGTTCAAGCTAGTGGGATTTTAAAGCTTGAAATTATTACCTACAGTATCAAAAAGCCCAGGTGGATTGGATTCAACATGGTGATCGCAATACAACATTTTTCCAACTTAGTACTGTTATTAGAAGATGGAAAAATAAAATTGTCGCACTGAAAAATGATCAAGGAGAATGGATTCATAATCCGGATGAAGTCAAAGCCAGTGTGGTTAACTATTTTTCCACACTATTTACTGAAGAAGGTGAAAATGGACCTTGTGAAATCCCCTGTGATGTCTTCCCTGTGCTTGCGAATCAAGACTGGAACTCTTTATCAAGACCGTACTTGAGTTCTGAAATTGAAGATGTGATCAAACATATGGGGTCCCTCAAAGCCCCGGGTCCGGATGGATTCCAAGCCTTGTTTTATCAAAAAAATTGGGACCTTGTGAAAGACAAATTTTGCTCGACTGTCTTGGACATTCTAAATGGTAGAGGAATTCCAGAGCACCTTAATGACACTCATATTGTTCTGATACCAAAAGTTGACAGTCCGGAAGGTCCTTCTCAATTCCGCCTAATTGGACTTTGTAATGTGGCCTATAAGGCGGTGACGAAGGTTATAGTCAATCGAATCAAACCTATTCTTCCTATCCTCATATCGAATACTCAAGGGAGTTTTGTTCCGGGTCGTCAAATTACTGACAATATTGTAATCTTCCAAGAGGTTATTCATACGATGAAAAAGAAGAAAGGGTCAAAGGGCTTTATGGCTATTAAAATTGATTTCGAGAAAGCTTATGACCGATTAAGGTGGAGTTTTATCCGAGATACCCTTATGCAAATGCACCTTCCGTACTTATTGATTGAGGTCATTATGGAATGTGTTTCTACTGCTTCCCTAAAAGTCCTTTGGAATGGGGAGCCTTCTCAAAGTTTTTCCCCATCCCGAGGAATTCGACAAGGGGATCCTCTTTCCCCCTATTTGTTTGTTATGTGCATGGAGAGGTTATATCAGACAATTGAAGAGGCAATTATTCAAGAACGCTGGAAACCGATTCGAGCTAGTAGAAACGGTCCCTTGTTGTCCAACCTTTTCTTTGCAGATGATGTAATTTTATTTTCTGAAGCAGATGTGGAACAAGCTGCCATTGTTCGTGAATGCTTAGATAAATTCTGTAAGGCCTCGGATCAACGAGTTAGTCTGCCAAAATCAAGAGTTTATTTCTCCAATAACGTGCCCTATAATTCTCAATTGGAGATTGCTTCGATTCTAGGTATGGAAGTCACTTCTGATTTAGGCTTCTACTTAGGCATGCCGACGATTTCTAGTCGTGTTACAAGGGAGACATTCAGTCATCTTTGTGAGAAAATTGATAGGCGTTTATCGAGGTGGAAAACCAAATACCTCTCCCTTGCTGGGCGCCTTACCTTAGCAAAATCAACTCTTTCTTCCATGGCTTATTATTCTATGCAGACTGCAAAAATCCCAAAGACAGTTTGTGATGAAGTGGACAGGAAAACTAGGCGATTTATTTGGGGAGGGGATGAGGACCATAGGCATATTCATCTTTTTGCTTGGGAAACTTTGCAAAAACCCAAAGCTCAAGGTGGTGTTGGTATTCGTTCAGCTAGTCAAGCGAATGCAGCTTTTTTAGCCAAATTGGGTTGGAGACTCCTCAGAAACCCCAACGCTTTTTGGTCTCGAGTTCTTTGTGACAAATATTGCAAAGGGAGATGTGACTCGGATATGTTCGAACCAAAACAAGGTATGTCTAATGTTTGGCGTGGTATATCTGAAAATGCCAAATACCTTTGTGAAGGGCTAAGAGTTGCGATTGGAAATGGTTCGAGGACCCTTTTTTGGGATCATAGGTGGGTATCGAATACCCCTCTTAGTGATCTCACTATCAAGCCTATCCCTGAGAATATTCAAGGTGCGACAGTTGAAGAGATGTGGGATCGTGGCTCGGGTTGGAAATGGGAGATGTTTGGGCACCTTCTGGATCAAGACACTTTGCGTTTAATCCAAGCCCATGAAGTCTGTAATGATCCAGAAGTAGAAGATTTGCTATATTGGGGAGACTCTCCTAAAGGTAAATTCACAATCAAATCAGCTCTTAAGATTATCAGAAAAGAGTCTACTGCCTTAAATGATATTGTTTGGGATTCAATTTGGAGCTCTCCTGTTCAGCAGTGGGTTCGTGCCTTTTTGTGGTTGGCTTGCCATGACCGCCTTATGGGTAATCTAAATAGATTCAAGCGAAAGCTCACCACTAATCCTAAATGTTTCATTTGTGGAAAAGCTGATGAATCAACCCTCCACATATTGCGTGATTGCGACTTTGCAAGAAGTATTTGGAGAACAGTGGGTGGCCGGAGCAATTCCAATGAATTTTGGCATCTTGACCTCATGAATTGGATCTCCAAAAACCTGGAAGCTGATTGTGCTAAAGAAGAAGACAAGTGGCCTACTTTCTTTGGGATTACGCTATGGTGGATTTGGCGTTGGCGTAATAACCATATGTTTCGTGATGGCAATGATATCCCAGTTGATGTGGGTGCCTTCCTTCATGTTCGATTCAATGAGACTTGGTCCAGCCTTAATCCAGACTCTAAGCAGCAACTTTGTGCTTCGAAAAGGAAGGTGGAAGGCTAAATTACTTGGGCTGCTCCTCCTGCTAATTGGTATGTGCTGAACACGGATGGGGCTGCGAAAGGGTCCCCTAGTCCTGCTGGAGGAGGAGCTATTATTAGAGACCATTTAGGGACCTTTGTTTCTGCCTTTACTGCGAACTATGGTGTGTGTGTGGCCTATCGAGCCGAGGTTATGGCGCTAGTCCGTGGTCTGGAGCTAGCTCGTAATCTCCAAATCAAGAAACTACTAGTCCAACTCGACAATCTTGCCTGTGTACAAGCCATGAACTCAAATGCTCAAGGAAGTGGTGAGTGTGCTCACCAGATCAACTACTGCCACACGTTGTTGAATAAGGATGATTGGGAAGTTAAAGTGGTTCATGTGCTCCGAGAGGGCAATAGGGCTGCAGACTGGCTTGCTAATCAAGGGGTGGCTCATTCTCCTGGTCTTTGTATGTTAAGTAGTGCTCCTTTAGAGCTTCTTAGGATCCTTAGTGAGGACTTGCAAGGTGTGGGATTCCCACGTCTTGTTCCTCCCTAATAGCCTGTAGTTTTGTTTTATTTGCTTTTCGTTTCTTTTCTTTGGCTTCAGCCTCATATGCAAAAAAAAAAAAAAAAAAAAAAAAAACATATATTTAACGATATGTTTAATTATTTATATTGTAATCTCCAATTTTTCATCATCAACTAGTGTTAGGCTCCGATGATGCCCCGAATCTATATTTATATCTATACTATATATTAAAAGGCGTTCCTTTTAAAAGAACGGTGCCACGTGACACTCTTCAACATATATGACAACATATCAAATAAATGCTACACACTTACCATCTCAACCAACTTTTATTAGTGTTTTAAATTTCACATATTTAACATTATATATTCCTTTTAAAAGAGGTTATTTAATTTATTTATTTTTCACAAGATTAGAAAATAAATACATATGAAGTTAAAAAAAAAATCGTAACATCCGAGACGACCCTCAAATCACACACTAGCTATACAACAGTTGAACATAATTATCAAACTAAAGAAGTATAAACTAGCAATCCGGAGCATTGCCCGGATACACACTAGTTATTACATTATTTCCATGATAAAAGTCTTTATTAATATTTAATTTTATTGAATGACATGTAATATGATAATAGCTTAGTAGCTAACATGTTAAAGTTTAAACTTTAGATCATGGGTTCAAATTTTACTACCTCCGGTCCAAATTACTCGCAACTTTGGAATATTTTATATCTCACAAATAATACCCCAAAGTTGCGAGTAATTTGGACCGGAGGTAGTATATTCTTGTGATTCATATTAATACATGGATCCGGTATCAAATGTTAGAATTTAAAAACTAGTTTTTGAAATTTCACTAGAAGCATCTAAGTTCCTACACACAAGCAATGTTTAAGCTCTAATTAAGCATCAATTTTTCTTAAACATTTGAGCATTATATCTTTAGACGAAACATTTCAATTAACTCAATCTTCTCATTGAAGTTATAACCAATGGAACATAAGTACATAACACTTACATTTTCTTACTTATGACATATATTAGCCCTCATTCATATTACATTTTAATAATGATAAACTAAAATCGATCATCTTCCTCACAAGTGAAAACCTTAAAAAACATCACTTCACTAATAAGACTACCAAACGTGCAGTGACAAGAAAAGGCATGCACACACACACACAAAATGCAACTACATTATAACATCCATCTCACTTATATAAGGACGGACAACTTAGTAGTTCACAAACATGTTGGGTTAAAAGGTTTTCAAACTTTTTGATCAAATAAAACCCTCTAAAATTAAGTTGTTACATCTATTAAACCTAGTATTGCGAAGAACCATCGCGCCCTACAGACGAGCCCTTAGTCTTAAGGAATGATCCAGTCTTGGTGATTTCGCGCAATGGCTTGTCAGTGAACCTTATAAGATTGTACACCATTGCACCAGCTATAGCTCCAGCAGTTGGTCCAACAAGGTATATCCATATGCCCTTGTAATGGTGTGATACAATTGCTGGCCCTAGGCTCCTTGCTGGGTTCATTGAAGCTCCGGAAATTGGCCTGTTGTCATTCAAGAAAGTATTAATTACAAGTATTAATGATCAACTGCATGAGGCAAGTTCAAGAGAAATTGTTTGTTGCATATATAAGTACGTACATCATCTAAATTACATTAATACTTACATACATTGCTCGTAACAATCCTAACCAGTGTGTGCATAACATGTGTCTATATGAACATACGTGATCTTAATTGGTGTGAATCCCTATTCAAGTACTAGTCATGTGCATTGTAAGCTAGCAAATGTCGTGATGCCACGTACACACATGTCACATGACAACATTGAACCATAAAACATGGTGGTTCAAGATAAAGGATACAAAAAATGGGCAAACATGGTTTGACTTTGATATTAAGGAACCTTCATAAACATATTGTGTATACTACAAATCTACAATAACAAGCAATAATAATCAATATTTCTTTAAGGAGCCCAATAATTTAGACCAAATCGCCCCATTAATGTGGAGTTGGATCACCCTTTTAATTAATTACATAGAACACGCAATGAAGTCCATGATAGGATCATTAATGTTCTAATAATTTGTTTTGCAGTATATAAAGAATGAGTAAACAATTATGGAGTACTCCTTGGCCCCTCCTACTTTAATACGGAGTACTTCTTTTTATTTATTTATTTGTGACAAAATTGCTATCTGACTAGAAAAAACTTTTTGAGATAGAGTGAGTATATTATTTCGACTTTTCCAGTAAGAAGAAAGAAAGGAGTGAATTGTATATACCCAGCAAACATGACGTTAAGTAAGACGGTAGATCCAACAGCAAGACCAGCAAGCTCTCCAATCTGTACAAGCAACAAATGAAAATCACGTAAATACAATTAAAATACAGCGCAGCATCACATCTCATGCATACAATCATACATAGACAACATGGTTGTTAATAGTAATTCAATATATAGGTAATTTTCTTTAATTAAACACTTACATCGCTTTCACAATAATAGTTAATAGTAAGTTGAGATGAATTATTGCTTATAAAAAGTACTATATTTATGTTACATATATAGTCTTAACTCTCAACCAATTACAACAGGTTTGTTACTATTTGTTACTCGTATTTATTAGCTCCCAAGAGTTGTTTTGTCAAGAGATTTCTTTTTCAATGATTCTTTCGTTTCATATTAGTTCACACATTTCTTTATACATGTTACTAATAAGTTGGTGCGAAATCATCAATAGATAATATGTATGGTATTAAATAAGAATAAAGAGAACGTGACACGAACTTACAGCTCGATTATCAGTAGCAACACCGGAAATGACAAACATGAGGTAGAAGGTTATAATGAATTCCATGACTAAAGATTGAATGTTTGTTCCAGCCGGAGATGTCCCAAAGAATTGAGTTTGATGTCCATTGAATATAAGTCGCAAAGTTCCGCTTGCTAGTGTAGATCCCACTACTTGACATATTACAAATGCTGGCACCTGTACATTATTAATTTTACATCAAATAAAGATTATTTAAAATTTAATTTATCCATTCAATAATATTTTTACACACTTTAAAAAATAAAAAATAAAAAATTAAAAAATTAAAAAAAAACGAAAAACGAAAAAAGGAAAAGAAAAGAAAAGAAAATTTTCATTTTTACTTGCATTACTAGGAGTTGACAGTAGAGCATTTGATATTTTGATGAACAAAAAGGAAAGATGCTACATAATCTTCTAGTATTATTAAGAAATAATTAAGAATCTTTTTTTAATGTTAAATAAGGAAGTTCTAGATTGTATTCTTTATAATTATTTCATTAATAATTGGCCAAATAATAAATGATTAAAGTATGAAATTTGCATGAAATATACATTACCATTTTAAAGTGATCATAGATCTTATCTTTACTGAATTATTGATTCCAAGATTATATTTTTAAGGTATCAAATCAAATCAAATCAAATGTGATTAATTAATCAATCCTTAACGTGTACAATTTAGAAAAGTCAAAGGTCTTAGAAAGTTAAAGAATTGTTCACAAATGACAAATTAAACCCAATTCTCATACTATACCCGTGCATAACTTGAGATAATAAAGAATGGTCAGCACATATATAATATTTTTTGTTCTTTATTTATTTTCGATACAAAAAGTTACACGAAAGGATATATATATATATATATATATATATATATATATATATATATATATATATATATATATATATATATATATATATATATATATATATATATATATATATATATATATACTAGTTTTGTGCCCCATGCGATGCCCGGGTTGTTTATGGACTTTTAAGACAAAACTATTTTATAATTTAATTTGATTGAAAATAGAATTCTAAATTAATTTTTTTTGCTACAAAGTCTATCTATATTTATCCAACGTGCTACGACACTTGGCGAAAAGTTAAAACGCTAAATGATAATGTTGTCTTGTGGCCTAATTATAAGTTTATTATTTGGTATTTTATCGAAAATAAAACTCTAAACAACAAACTTATTCTAAAATTCTATCCTAATTTGATTGAAAATGGAATTTTTAACTAATGTTTTTATCTTATAAAATCCATCTAAATCTATCAAAGGTGGCGCGACACTAATTTTTATCTTATGAAGTCTATTTAAATCTATCCAACGTGGCGCGACACTTGGCGAAAAGTTAGAACGCCAAGTATCGCTGCCTGGTGACCTGGCTAAAAGTTTAGCTTTATATAAATTTTATCCTAATTTGATTGAAAATGGAATTTTTAACTAATGTTTTTATCTTATAAAATCCATCTAAATCTATCAAAGGTGGCGCGACAACTAATTTTTATCTTATGAAGTCTATTTAAATCTATCCAACGTGGCGCGACACTTGGCGAAAAGTTAGAACGCCAAGTGTCGCTGCCTGGTGACCTGGCTAAAAGTTTAGCTTTATATATTAGTTATTATATATATATATATATATATATATATATATATATATATATATATATATATATATATATATATATATATATTCAACATATACAAAAAAAAAAAAAAACATATACAGACATACGTAATTTTGTGTAACAGATAAAATTTATGAAGCCTTCCTCTTCGCCTTACAATTTATGGTTGAATTAAATCCCTATGTACACGTGATATATGCAGATGCTTGCTCATCAATCTTATTTTTGGTATAGTATTTGTTCTTATCCCTAATTTTTTTCTTGAATTTTTTTCATTTAATAGAAATATTACACACCATACAGTCATACATAAATTCATTAATTGTCACTGATAGCACGTCATGGAGTGATGGAACTAACTTTCCTAAAGAAATTGCATCTATTACTCATACCACATTTAAAGAGTTGGCAAGTAACAGATGATGAAAGAGTGCTATAGCCAAAAATAAAAAGGGTGTTGGAAAATGCTAAATCAGCAAAAGTGATAAATTAGTCTTCACCGATAGTTGAAAATGATAAGTTAGCTAAAAGTTTGTCGTACTATGATGCTTTTTTTTTTTTTTTCATTTCCTTTTGATATAGAGAGTAATAAGGACATATACTACCTCCGTTACAATATTATTTGCAACGATTTAACATAAATATCGTTGCAAATGTCTAATCATATAGGAAAAATGTCTAATCGTTGCAAATAATCTGTAACGAAGGTAGTAATATAAAGTTGTAAACAAAATTCAATCTCAAGTCATAGAACGTATCACCCTCCAACCTCAAAGAAACTAAGCTTGAGAAATCCTACTAAGCTATAAAATTATCCAAATGGAGACACTACTAAACATTTCAAATATTATAAATTAAAATAATTTTTGTATACGCGGAATATAGCATATACTTTGTACTTCGAGTATACTATTTAAATTAAAGAAAAAAAATTTCACCAAAAAATTAATAAAAATTGATGGTCATCACTCTTAGTAAGCAATTCCTACCTAATTATCCTAATACTAGACTCTATTCTTTTAAATTTGGACCAAAAACAAAGCTTCAAAAGGACATTTTTAATTTTTAAACATTTGATTTGGTTAACTCGTGTACTATCTTACCATCTGATCCAAACACTTTAAGATAGGACTAACAGATCGAAATCATACACAATACAGCTATATATTACCATGCAGCATTAAAGTATGAAATACAAGGCTTAAATGTCCTACCAACTAACAACAAAACAAAAAACAAAATCAACCCAAAAAAAGATATGACATAACATAAACATAATCAAGTAATAAAAGTAGGTAGTAACAGTTGAGAAAATGAAACCTGTTTCCATGGAAATCTGCGTGAAGTTGCAAAGGCAATTGTAACAGCAGGGTTAAAATGGGCACCAGAAATATGTCCAACTGAATAAACCATTACCATTACTACTAATCCCCAAGTTATTGCAATTCCTGGTAATGTTACCACTTTTTCACCGTCTAAATTTACTGTTACTGCAGCACATCCTGCGAATATTACGAAGTATGTCCCTAAAACCTCTGCTATCATCTGTAGTAATCAATCAACAAATTTTTATTACATCAGCATAGATGTCAGTTATATTGTCATTTATGAAAATTATGGGTTTTATTATAT
This sequence comes from Chenopodium album, assembly GCF_948465745.1. NCBI lineage: Eukaryota > Viridiplantae > Streptophyta > Magnoliopsida > Caryophyllales > Amaranthaceae > Chenopodium > Chenopodium album. The sequence goes on along the minus strand of NC_137839.1, from coordinate 67,350,749 downwards.
GATCAAGTTTAATATGGTACGCAATTTAATTTTGACTGAAACAGTATGATATGATAATCTTTTGATGATATGTATAATCAAAATTGTTACCAATTGAGTCTGGTTAATTATATAATAGGTCGTATTTTTATCATTTTTTTTTTTTAAAAAAAAGGCGTATAATAATCAAGACTATTAGACCAATCGAGTTTAATTTAATATATAATAGGTCGGATTTTTTACATTATTATATGAAAAACGTTGCAATGTCTTTATTTTTTCCTTTCATTACAATGACTATAGGAATCCAATCTTTTTTCCATAACTAATTAAAAACCATTTGGAAGAACTATGGCCATTGTAACGTAAAATTAATTTTCCAATGTGAACAATAACAAGAGAAATGGTTATGTATTAAATCTGTTCACAACTAATAGTCACATTGACACGCAAATCATATCAATGACCAGTATCGTGACAGCTAAATCAAGACACGATGACAGATCATAAGAACGTAAAATAGGATAAGGATGAGATAAATAGTTACCTTCTGGAGAAAATGGACACTGAAACAAGAATTGTTCATGGAGTTGGAAGAAGACGATTGGTTGTTAGTTTCTTTAACGTTAATGGTAACTTCATGGTTGCCATTAGACCTTGCAACTTCACCCATTTTCTTTTGGTTTTGGGAGGAAAAAAAATAAAAAGAAAAAAGTTGAGAGAAATGGATAAATTTGGAATTGGTGGTACCTCCAAAATCTCAGGCAATTATCGTACTTATAAAGACCCCGAAATTACCCATGTATTAAAAAATAAAATAAAATGAGTAGAAGCTTAAGTCAGAGTGGACGGAGAAATATGACTAAATGACTAATTCTTACGAGTATAATACGAAGTAAAAGAGAAGTATTGTAATTTATAAGGACTTGTGTTTGTTGGATGGGTTGACCATCACTATTTGTGAAATTACAATTTTGCCACTTTTCCCCGTTTCCTTCACTTTTCTTTTGGACATTTAAAAAAAAATAAAATTAATATTTTTTATTGATGATTGCTCTTGAGCTAAGCGGGTCATTTCACACTGTATATATTTAAATTTATTTTTGGATAATAACACACATGTATAGATTAATATTGTTATTAAGGCATTAGTCCGCATATCATAGTGAACACGATTTTTATCTTAGGAAGGGTTGAATGTATTCCTGTATTTGTTTGCTTAGGGATAAATGTATAACAAACACCTAAATTAATAGGACATTTAAAAGCGTAAGATACCGACACTAAATCTACGGAGTACTTGTTAGAAATATGAAATTGATAGAGTATAAAAACCTATTCCTGGATCTCAACCATAAACTTAAGTTTTTGGTTGAGTAGGTCCTTTAACATGGTATCGAAGCCAGCGTGACACAGAGGTCACGAGTTCGATTCTCATCCGCCCCTCCTTCAAAGTGGAATTAATTCGCACCAGGTATGGGTGAGCTTGTATTGCATTCACATTTCAAACCCCAAAGGACCTTAAATTGTGAGGGGGAGTGACAGAGTATAAAAATCAATTCCTGGGCCTTTACCATTGTTAACGGACCAACTCAACTAAAAGCCATAAGCTCGTGATTGAGGCCCAGGAATAGGTTTTTGTATTACAAATTTACAAATTGAGTTTTTTTCATAGAGCACGGAGTACTTCTATTATAATAATAAACTACTGTACTTTTATATGACAGTCTTCAGTAAATAAATAAATAAATAAAATAAAATAAAAATTAAAAAAAAAAAAAAAAAGACAACTCAGTGTAGTACAAACCATTCCACGAATTCAAAGTCTCAATCAATGCCATTTTTTGCAAGAGAAGTTGCTATATTATTGGTTTTATTTTTCATTAGGCAAAATTACAATCACATGAATTATTTGGTCCAATTATAATTATTACCATAAACATCTCTATGTGATACGAGTACGATTAACTTGGACATGGTCATTTGATCACTAGAATGAACTTGGTAGCTAAAACTAATAATGTCATCACCGGAATGGGTCGTAAGGTCGTGTCATCAAATCAAAGCACGCCATTAAATTAAATGCATCAAATGTTAGGGTCTGTTCTCATTGACTGAACTAAACTGAATTGAAATGAACTGAACTGAAGTGAATTGAAATAAATATTTTATAAGAGAAGGAAATTAGGAGCTGATGTGAACCGAACTGAACTGAAAATAAACGTACGAGAACAGACCATAAGTTTATGTCAATTAAATTATAAAAATAAGTTTTGTATTTTATTTTTAATTTCTTTGTACATGTAGTATGACTTTTTGAAGAATGTAGTATGCCTTTTAATATTGTATGACTTTATTCTTCTTATTATTCTTCAAAAAAAAAAAGTATGACTTTAGATAGGTTTTAAAATTAACTCAAGTAATGTAAATTTCATAAAAGTTGATACTTAGATATATATTTAAATATCATGAATCGACATGCTTTTATCTAGGGCATTTGTTAAGTAGTGGGAAGGAAACAAATAAATAAGAAGGGGGAAATGAATCATTTAACTATTACTTTTTCATTTGTTTGGTTTAACCATGGAAAGGAATCGATTAAACTATACTATTTTTATTGTTTGTATTTGAGGGTAAGGGTATTTGCTACGCTAAGTTTTTGAGAGGTAACAAATGAGAGGTAACCATTACCCTTAAGTAATAGTAATTGTTACCAAGCCTTCTAACCAAACACTCGATTACGGTATCGGTTTATTTATCCGGCCAATCCATACACTACCAAACATGCAATTTGAGTAACGCTATTAATAAGTCCAACTCCCAATTTTATTTACAACGAACCAATGAAGAAAACATTGAAAGTTTCTTCAACTAAACCCTGGATATTATTCTAACTGATTCTAGTATGGTTTTTCATGTTGAAAAGACAGGAGTATTAAAATTTCATCAACGAACTACCCAGTTATCCACCGCAATTATAGAGGACCATGAATTAATGCTTGTACTTCATGAAAAATATATGCTGGAGTACATAAATAACTATATACTTCCTCTTTATTGTTTTTTCTTTTTTTTTTAAAAAAAAAAAAAAGAGATAATGTTCTCTAAGAAAAATAAAAATAAAAGATTGAGAATAAATAAGCATTAAGTACACAGATCCAATTTACGCGTATTTTTGTCATAAAATTTTAATTAAGGCTGCATAAAACATTATCCATATAACATAATTTATTTGATTTTTTTATTTTATAATGTACAAATAAAAAATAAAGGAAAACTTTTGTATACACCCGGTTTTCAATAATTTACTGTACATCGGGTACACTTTTGTCAGATTTAGTGTCACTTTTGTCAAATTTAGTGTCACTTCTGTCAAATTTATCAATAAAGCATAAATAACTCTTATATATGTCACGGTAACTTTTGTGCGTTTTAGTGTAACTTTTACACATTTTATTGTCACTTTATAACGGATTTTCAGTAATTTACTGAACATCCGTTTTATTTAAAAGTTACAATTTGTTAAATATTTTTGAAGTGCTATATAAATTTGGTAATAATTAACATAAAATATTAAGAGTCTTATTACGTAAAATATTTGAATAAAATCGTCTTAATGTCATAAGATTACCTTGTAGGTGGATGAATTGGGCAAAGGCCATGGGTGAGATAAAATGAGATAGGGTCACATGATTTATTGACTCAAATCACAAAATTGGTCTTGTGATGATAAGTATGGCATACACACTCAATTGATGGAGTATCATAATTAATAATTTATTAAATTATTTTCAATAAATTTTGTAAAATTTTGTAATTAACTTTTTCAACTTTTTACAAGTAAAAACTCATCGCATATTAGTAAATTGATAATTTAAGCATATATATATATATATATATATATATATATATATATATATATATATATATATATATATATATATATATATATATATATTTGACAAGAAGAAGAATATTATCATTAATAAATAGCCATACGACATCTACAACAATAAGATTTGTAAACCACAGATCTAGAGAAAATAACATAACTTTTACAATCAAAATCATAACTAATTTGCATATCGGGCATAGCTCACATTCCACCGCTTCAAACTTGACGCGAGTAGTGATTTTCGATGTCTTTGCATCTTTCCAAGTAGAGACCTTTGCAATTTGCGCTGATGTTTTGAACGTAGAGACCTTCGCAAGTAGAGACATTCGCAATTTAATTTGCTTTTTTGTTATTTGATTTGTTAAGCATGATTAATATATAACCCTATTAATACTCATCATATATCGTTATACCCTTGTTTTGTTCACCTTAGCTTATTTAAACTTGTTTTAGGTCTCATAAATTCAAATAAAACAAACTCAGTAAAAATAAATTTTGATTAGATTACCAAGTTCAAATTACAACTAAATTAGTTTTAATAAGGTGTAATATGTTTTGATAAATTAAAATAATTAAGTGTAAATTGGATAAATAAAATACACCCTTAATTAATTACTACCTCCGTCCCCGAAAGAACGACCCATTTGGCCGGCCTAATTTTAGTCCCAAAAAAAGAATGACCCATTTGCATTAAAACACCCACCAATTTGCAACAATATTTGTGCAAAATTAGCTTCCCCATATAAAAATTTGATTTTCCATGTAATTTTATTACTTTCTCTCTCTATTTGTTTACAAATCCCATGTAAATTTATCTTTTCAATATACTTTTACTTCTTTTTATTTAACTTTCTTAATACCCGCGTAATCAACCCAAATGGGTCGTTCTTTCGGGGACGGAGGGAGTACAATATTTGAATATTTGATGTCATGTTTATGAGTAAATAAGTAAATAAGTAATACAAAGATTTAATAAATTCTATTCCTACCCTTCTCCCTTTCCTCCTTTTTTTTAAAAAAAATAAAAAATAAAAAAATAAATTTTAAATACTCAAACTTAAATATATTGTTCAAATCTCATTCACTTCAAACTCATACATATCTAGCTCTATAATACTAAGAGTGGATTCAATCAGGCCAGCTTTGGACATGTTTTTTTTCACCCACAAAATAGGGCCCTCAAAATCCAGGGGCCTATAAAAAAAATTGAAAAAAAAAAAAATCGCTGACTCTATTAAAAAATAAATAAAAATTTTAATAATCTTACCTTTTCCTTCTTCCCCATAAAACTAAAAAACCACAATTTATAAACAAAATCCAAAAATTCATCCTAAATCTTTGACTTTGTCTTTTAATTTCCAAAACAAAATTAAATTCCCTTTAAAAATTCATCCAAAATCTTTTTAAAATAATCTTTTAAAAATTTAAAGGTCAAATTTTTATAGTTAGAATAGGGCCACCTGGATTCAATGGTTGCCTATAAGGGCTATAACCATTGTGATTAATAAGAAATGAGTAATGAATTATACGACGTTCTTTATTTGGGTTGTGAAAAGGCTTAGCCGCTTAGGCAACGTTGGTTTTTTTCAATTAAATTCCCTTTAAAAATTCATCCAAAACCTTTTTAAAATAATCCTTTAAAAATTTAAAGGTCAAATTTTTTTTCGAATTAGAATCCAATCCAAACCGAAATTTGTTCCCTTCTTTTGCAACATTCAAATCCGAAACTCGAACTTCACCCTGAAAACTCCTAAAATCATTTCTTGTTAACTACATTCTTTGTGAGAAAGTAAGATATTGAGAAAGGAGAATTGAGAATTAGGTTTTTTTTTTTTTTAATTTTATATATGAAAGGGGAAAGTGGTTGGATACTTTGAAAAAAAAATGGGCTTAAAGTATTGGGTCGAAATTAGGTTTATAATTCGGTTTTCGGTTTTTTTTAACCCCACACTGAATCCAATCCGTAATCCATATTTTTTTAATTTTTCCAATCTGATCCAATCCGAATTAAAAAAAAAAAGATTCTAAACCGAATTATAAATTTGGTTTGGTTTTCGGTTCGGTTCGCTTTTAATCCGAATTACTTTCACCCTATATACAATACTCGTTTATGTGACTGTGACAAGATTTACGTAGTAGTTGTTTATCTTTTTTCTTAATTTAAAATTTTTAAATGATTCTTTGCCTAAAAAAAATGAGGAAAAAGAAAATTGTACAGCGTAAATAAAATGAGCAAAAACTTATCTTTACATGCACCTTTTTTTTTTTTTTTTTTTTTTTGCGAACTGGTTTTTTAGGTCCGGTGTTGCCCAATGTGGGCCAAATTCAAATTGTACACTTTAATACTATGTATATAGTGCACTTTAAATTATACTCTCGTTTTAAATACTTGCTCCACTTTTTCTTTTACGATCGTTTTTAAATACTTGCTCTATTTCCTTATTTGGAAAGCTTTTATAATATTTAATTCATTAATTTTAATAAGTGAGACTCAATTTTATTGCTTTTAGGGCCTGTTCACATTTAATGAACTAAACTGATTGGAGCTGAACTCCACTGAAATGAGCTGAAATGACTATTTTATGAGAGAAGGAAACACTAAAAGAAATAAGCTATTTTGCGACAGCCAAAAGCTGTCGCAAAAGTAGCAAAAACTGTCGCAAAAAATAGTTGCGACAGTAAACTGTCGTAAATTGTCTGTCGCGATCGGCATTGTTGCAAAATTTTAATTTTGCGACAGCTTGACTGTCGTAAACTTTTTTTACGACGGTTTTACTAATTTCAACGACAGTCCCATTTTTTGTCGCAATAATCCATCTGTGACAGCTTAAAACCGTCGCAAATTTACGACAGTCATGAAAACTGTCGCAAAAACAAATTTTAACGACAGCTAGCCGTCGCAAAAAATAAAATAAAAAAATTAAAAAAAAAACAACAAAACCCCCCAACCCCAGCATCTTCTCGTTTAACTCTTTCGCCTACGGTAACCCAGCCGCACAACCCGTAATCATCACCAACCGCCATCATAAACCACCTAGCGCCGCCCACACATTTTCCAAATTAAACCCAGAAAACACATACAAACCCACAAACAACCCTAGATCTGAAATTAAACCAAAAAATCTAAAATCCAAAAACTCCCCGTACCTGTTAACTCCACCACCACCGACAATCCCCTAACCTTGCACAAAAAAAAATATATAACACTAAGATCTAAAAATTAAACCCCAACAAACAAAATCAAAGAAAACCCAAACTAATAAACAAAGGTAAATGAAAAAAATACATTAAAATAACAAACATCAAAAAAGAAATACAAATAAACATCAAATAATCAAAAATCAAGAAAATCAAACAAAAAATTAATGAAGTAACAGAAAAAAAAAAAAAAAAAAAAAAAAAAAAAAAAAGTACAAAATTCAAACAAAAATGCCACAAAAAATCAAAAGAAAATAAAAGACAAAATAATTTAACAAAGATTAAACAAATTAAACAAAAATCAAACGAAGATGAACGAAAATAATTAACATACCTTTGCAAATTTCCTGTTCTTTGGGTTTTAAGGGTCAAATTCGACCATATTAACTCCAGATCTGGAATTTTTATGGTCGAATTTGACTAAAAAACCTCAACATCACGAAATTAAACCTCAAAAACATGAATTTTACTTAGTCACCTTAGCCATTTTTAATTTTTAAATGAATTGAAAAGGTTTAAAAAGAAGGAGACCGAGAAAGAAAGAAGGAGGACGAGAGAAGAAAGCAGGAGGACGAGAAAGAGAAGGAGAAAGAAAAAGAGATCAGGAAAGAGAGAAGAGAGGAACTGAAGGAAGGTGGAGAAGAGGAGAACGAAACAGAGAAAAAGAAAGGGGAAGAGAGGAGAGAGAGTCAGTGGTTATGAAACGGCGGAAGAGTATTTAGGGTTTGGTGTGGGCTTGTTGAATTGGGTATTTAAATACCATTTAAAAAAAAAAAATCTCTACGACAGCCATAAGCCGTCGCAAATTGCGACAGTTTTGAAACCGTCGTAAGTTGCGACAGTTTATAGCTGTCGTAAATATTTAATTTTTTTATATTTATTTTTAGTGTTTATTGCGACAGATTATTGACTAAAAACTGTCGTAACTCAATGACGGTTTAAAAAACCGTCGTAATATTACGACAGTTACAAAAACCGTCGTAGATTTAAAATATTACGACAGTTTTTATGGCTGTCGTAGAAAAACTGTCGTTATTTGCCCGGATTCTAGTAGTGAAATTAAGAGCTGAACTGAACTGAACTGAACTAAATTGATTGGAGCTGAACTAAACAGAACTGAACTAAAATTAAGCTGAAATGAACAGACCCTTAGATTCCCTCTCTTCCAATTTACCTTCCACTAACCCCACTATCTTTATATTTTATTACTTTATCCAATTTCTCCAAAAATTCCGCGCATGTAGAAATAGAGCAAGTATTTAAAAACGGAGGGAGTACTCCGTAGTACAATAACAAATACGACAAGATTTAAAGTATATAGTACAAATATAATATCATAAGATCAAATCTTGTAGTAGTATACAACATGTTCTAATTAATTTTTTTAATTATATGTGGTTGACGTGAAATTAATCACAAACCCATAAAGAGAGTGGCACGTGACACATCGTTGTTTATTTTAGAATGTTATAATTCGTATAATATATTAGTATAGCTTACAAGTAAATTAATTAAATTATACGAGTTCGGGTTGTACTTGTGAGAGGTTCCGACTCGGTAGGACCCTTCTCCTTACCGTAAAAAATAAATAAATATATATATAAATTATACAAATAGATTATACTCTGTACTAGATCTCTCTTATTTTGGCATGACATTGCCCTAGTATATATAATATCGTAGTTTTACTAGTATAAAGTACATATATAGAAGAATCAATTTTCAGTTGGTTAGCTCCATTAACTTGACCGTTGACCATCTGCTTCTTGCCCGAGCCAAGGAAGGGGCATTGCTCCGGCGAGGTAGGTGAGGAGGTAGGAGGTTGGTGGGGGATGAGAAATAGCAAGGAATTGAAAAGATTTTGAGTGTGAAAAGAAAGATTATAGTGCAATGCTAAATAAAACCTTGTACAGTTGTACGTGATATCATATCTCTATAGAATTATTAATTTTATCATCAAAGGTCATTCAACTTTGATCGCGAAAATGTGTGACAATAAAGTTTATCGAATGAGAGATTTCGAGGCTCTAATCAAGTTTTTAACATTAAAACTATCGTTTTTGTACTATGTATATTTTTCAGTTCTTTGATACTTGGTACTCATATTGTTATTGACAATAATGTTTTGTTTTTAGCGTTATTTACAACTTGCATTGCAGTTGATGACGGTTAGTGTACGTTAAATGTTTGTCAGACTATTACACATTCACACCTAAATAGGATTTGCATTGAACAAATTTGGATAGGAAAAATTGCTCCATTAATCTGAACTTTGCCTCATCCGCCGAAATTAATCCCAACTTCAGTTTATTATCTATCACTCCCAACTTTGGGGGTATTAATTTTCGTTGCACCCAACAAGTCATCCAACCTGATGTAACAGGTTACCTATACACGTGTCAACACGTGATAGGTCCAAAAAAAAAAAAAAAAACTACCAAACCCAGCCCCTTACCCTTTCCCGGAAAACACCACACCCCCACCCCCACCGCCGGAAAATCGACCCCTTCCCCGAAAACCCCTCCCCCGCCATCGGAAACCGTCGCCCAGCCACCCCTTCCCTTCCCCCACCCCCGAAAACCCCTCCCTCACCCCTTCCCTTCCCCAAATCCCGCCCAGCCATGAACGAAATTAGCCACCAGCTAACGAACTCAGCCACGAACGGCCGGAATCGACCGATTTTCGGTTAAAACCAACCATTCAACCCGAAATTCGGCCGATTTCGGCTGTTTTCGACCATTTCGGTGGTCTTTTTCAGGGAGAAGTAGTGCGGCGTTTTATGGTGTTTGTGGGAGATGGGAGGGTGGTCGGGCGTCGTCGGCGCTAGGAGAGGGGAAGGATGACTGGGAGGGTGGTCGGGCGTCGCCGACACTAGGAGAGGGGAAGGATGACTGGGCGGCGACCGGCGCTCGAGGGGAACGGTGTTCGTGGGTTGGTCGTGGGTTGCTGCGGGGTGGTCGTTGGTGGCAGCGGGCTGCTATGGGGTGGCTGGGTTTGGTTTTAGGATTATTTTTTATTTTTTTAAAATTTTTCTTTTCTTTTTTTTTTCTTTTTTTTTTCAACCAATTACATATTGACACGTGTGCAAAAAAAATTAATTCACACATGTTTACCTGATTGACCGGTTGCAAGTCATTTGGGTGCAACGAAAATTAATACCCCCAAAGTTGAGAGTGATAGATAATAAACTGAAGTTGGGATTAATTTCGGCGAATGAGGCAAAGTTCAGATTAATGGGAGCAATTTTTCCATTTGGATAAGACAATAATATGTCTAGATGGTTCATGCCTTTTCAACAAGAAGGATCTATAATCTATGACTGACTATATGACTGTTACGCGGAGTGGATGATGTTAAGCTTTAGTGTGATTGGATAAGCTTTTCACGGGATAATTTACACCAAAGTGTAGCTTTTCAATTTTCATGGGACATGATATGAGCAACTCAAGTTAATTGCCTTTCTAAAATAAAATTGACTTAGTAAAATCTGCATTAATTTCAACGCTCAACATAATTGATGCTACAAAATTTCAACCCAAGCATGCATAATTGCAAATTCTTCCATTGAATTCTAATAATTGCATCTATGAGCTTAGTACTTTAGTGGTTTAACTTTACTATATATTGTAATCATATCTTATTGTTACTATTAATTATTAGTTATTTTTGTATTAAAGTATTCGGTTACTCCGTATAATTAAGCGAGATCTTCTTGGATTTGTTTAATTATGTGAATTAAAAAAAAAACACAAAATTGGTTTCAACATTGCCAATTAGTATGACTTTGGTGTAGTGATGAGTATCACTATTTTTAACTGGTTATTGCAAGAACATCAGTACTCGTACATCACTAACTTTTACAATGGTTACAACGAGTATTATAAATGACACTTACAATCCTATAAAATATGTACATATTGTATTACTTTGACTATTAAAATTTACAAAAAAATATTTACAATAACCTAGTGTTGCACCCATTGCAAAAGTTGATGTATGTTGTTTTAACTACTCGCCAAAAGTGGTGTTGCTCACTACACCCAATTAGAGGTGTCAATTCGGATAACCGGATGGAGTTTGGGTCGGGTCTATTCGGGTCGGGTCTGTTCGGGTCGGATATGTTCGGATCAAAATTATCCTTTTAACTCGGATCGGGTCAAATTCGGGTCGGGTCAACTTCGGGTCATGATCTATGGAGTCCGGGTCGGATACGGGTCGGGTCAACTTCAGATCGATTCACTTTCGGTTCGGATATATTTGGATCGGGTTTAAAACGGGTTTAGTCGGGTAACTTCGGGTCGGATGAATTTGGGTCGGGTTGATTTCGGTTCGGATGATTTCGGTTCGGTCAATTTCGGTTCAATTCCTTTTTGTGTTTGGCTGGATTTTGGTCGAGTTGACCAAATTCATATCCAAATAAGGTTATTTTTAAACTAGAGATATTGTTTAGTTTTACCTTATTATTGGGTCAATAAAATATAACAGAATGGGAGGAAATTCATTAAAAATGACAATAGGCTTTAGGCAGCATTTAACTAGAGCTTTACAAGCAAATCAATTAACTCCCGCTTAATGTTTAGGTTTATTAGATCTTGTGACATTTATTAAAGCTTAGAAAGTAAATTAATATAATTGATATATACATGAAGTAAACTTAAAACTCCGGATTATTTCTTTGTAGTAAAAAATTTAACTTATTAATAATTAGTAAATATATAGTATAAGAACTTGAATAAAAAAGTAAATAATTAATTACGATCGGGTTAAATTCAGATCGGGTAAAAATCAAATCGGGTTAAAATCGGATCGGGTTAATATCAGTTCGGGTCAAAACAGATCGGATTAGATCGGTTATTTTTCGGGTCAATTTTGGATCGGGTTGAGCACGGGTCAGGTCAAATCGATTCGGTTTGAGTTCAGGTCGAGTCAAATCGGATTCGGGTTGAGTTCATGTCGGATCAAATCAGTGTCGGATCAAGTTCAGATCGGGTCAACTTCGGATTCGGGTTGAGTTCAGTTCGGTTACAGATCGGGTTTGGGTCTTAAATTTCTCGGATCGGTGACAGTTCGAAACGGATAAATTTTTTCGGGTCGGTTCGGTTTTGACACCTCTACATCCAATTAGTCATAGTTTTTTTTTTTTTTTTTGAAAGAACCCAATTAGTCATAGTTGATATTGTTGAATCTTATTTTACTTATAAAATCATTATTTCATAAATAAATAATTATTTAGTTTAATACCAAATAACAGAGTATTATTTGTTAAAGATATATAGATTGATTTACGAGGTCGAAAATATAGTAGATCACTCCAATAAATAAATAATAAATGATAGTTTCACATGTGATATAATTAAGAAAAGGGAAAATTAAAATAAAATCACAAAAGTATTAATTAATAGGAAATTTTGCAAAAAATGCCTTATATAAACAATTTAATTTTTTGCAATAAACCACCTTATAATTTTTTTTTTTTTTTTTTTTTTTGCAAAAATACACCTTAATCATTTTTATTTTTTTTTTTGCAAAAACACACCTTAATCATTTCTTTTTGCAAAACCATACCTTTATGCCGGAAAATAGGGTTGGGTGAAATCCTATTTTCCGGCGTTGACTACGTACCCTGACCCCACCCACGAAACCTCCCCCTTCCCAGCCCAATTCACGAAGTAATCCCCTCCTTCGCTCCACCCACGAAACCGCCTCCCCTCCTCATCCCCACCAACGAAATCAAATTCCCTTCTTTCCACTACCTCGTGAATGAAATCTGGATTTATGGTAATTCAAGTGTTAATTTAGGGTTGGGAGAGTGCGGCCAGGGGAGCCGGCGCTGAAAATGGAGGGGGAGAAGGGTGGTTAGGGATATAGAGGAGGGTTCGTTTAGGGTGGTCAACGTTGTTAAACGGGTGTGTTTATGGTGGTCAACGTCGTTAAAGGGGTGTGTTTAGGGTGGTTAATGCCGTGAAAGGGTGGTTTTGTGGGTGGAGTTAGGGAGGGAGGTGGTTTCGTGGGTGGGGTTGGGGAGAGAGGTGGTTTTGTGGGTGGATTGGGGTGGTCAACGCCGGAAAATGGGGTCAAATCTCATTTTTCGGCATAAAGGTATTGATTTGCAAAAAAAAAAAAATTATTAAGGTGTGTCATTGCAAAAAAAAAAAAATTATAAGGTGGTTTCTTGCAAAAAATTGCTTATAAAAGGTGACTTTTTGCAAAAATTCCTAATTAACAGCACTAGTCGAAGCATTAATTTGTCAAAATTCCCAAACCTATACCAATAATAATAATAAAATACTCTGTATACACATTACGTATATGTTATCTCCAAAAAGAAGTTGCTATTAAAAACACAATGTAAAGGGATAACTTATTTATAGTTAAATCTAGCACTCGATCGTTTGATGTGTTAACGGTAGCACTTGGGACTAGGGAGTCAACAAGCATGCATTGATGTAGCACTCAAAACTCTTATTGACTCGTACTAAAAACGATTACTCATGACTAAAAACGATTAATTATGACAAAGTAATCACTGCAAAATTTAAGGCATGATATGATGATGTAAGAATATACGTATACCAAGTTTGAAGGCTTTTTGCATATAAGATTCTTCAATTTTCACTCGTTTCACATTGTTAACTTTAGACTAAGTTAAACAACAGCATTAATGCATGGACTATTTTAGACGCATTTTTTTCATAGTGGGAGGCCGTTGCATGTCTTTATTTACCAACTTCTTTCTACTTCCATTTATTTTTAGAGGGAAAATATTGGTTACATGTTTTCTTGTCTCTTAGAAAAAGTGGCAAAAAAATAAAGGTTAAAGGAAAAGTTTGGAGATCCGCCTCTTGATTCTTAGAAGACTGTTAGTTCCCAACTAATCCAACCTAAAATTAGTTAATCTTGTAAAATATGTATTAAAAAATCTTTACTCGTGTAATCATAAGATGAAAAGCAAAGGGGTCACCAATGCAAGGTTTTTCTATCAATCAACTTTTATTTATTTATTTATTTATTTATTTATTTATTTTTTGAATAGTAGCTAGGTTTTTCTATCAATCAACTTAACTGATCCAAGCTACAAATAGATATGTCTAATATTCAATATTTATGTATATATAATTTTGTTGATTTTGATTTTGCTTTTGTTCGACTTATTTATTGGCCTGGTTACTGATATACGGATTACTATATATACATATTTATCATACTATAAGTAAATTAATTATAACGAAAATGAACGAATACAAAAAAATGAAAAAAATGTTGATAAAAGAGTATAATTAAAAGGGTAGGTGTATCATTGTACGTAAGATAAAGTTAAAGAGAGTGTGAAAATGTTTAAATGTTGTGAAAAAAGTTGCATATGATGATTGAGAATGAGTATATATTACAAACATTAAGTAACACATGTTTTATTATTGATATTTGATAACAAACTTACACACTTTATACAAGTTTACATGCATAATTTAATACTCAAATTTCATGAAATTATAGTGTAATATTTTGGTTTTTTTTTTTATGTTATCTGAAGTAGGCCTGGGTTGAGAACATGTTGATTTTAAGTAGGTTGGGTAAATTAAGACTCCAATTGTTATCAGACATATCATCACTTCAGTCATTTTTCATGTTGAATTAGTTTCAATTATTATATGTCAGGTTTTCTTCGATTAAATGTTACGGAGTACTTTGTAATATTTTTACGGATCAAATCAGAAGTGAACAACTTTACTTTTTAATAAAGTATAAAACATAATCCTGATTCTCAACCATCAAGTTAAATTTTTTGTTGAAATAGTCCCCTAACACTTTTAAATGATAATTTAATCCTAAACGTTATTGATCTTCAATGAAGCTTAGCTTATACAGTAAATTTTCGTTTTCTAATCTTTATAAAGAGTAATCTATATAATTCAGTATGAACTCGAACTTTTTCATAGGCTTTTAGACTAAAGCATGTCGTTGGTTTGACAATGTGCTTGTTCAAACATCGAAATGACATTAAAGTATATGCAAATGAAGACTTCCTTGGAATTGTGCATGTGGTCGTTAATTAACTTCCCTACATCAAGGAATGACTCGCGATCGTAGCCCGGATTTTATGTCCCACAATTTACTCCGTGCATTTTTCATTCAATTTTGGTACTGACATTTTATTTTACCTAATCTATTATGATTAAGTTAGGAGATAGATTTATTGTAAGTGAATATTGATGACAAAATAATTGTCTTATGGTAAATGTGTGATGTGTCATGCGTCAATCAATCAATAACTATACACTAAAAGACACACTAATAATGACACATGTCAGTTTTTGGTGTGTCTTTAGTTTTTTTTTTTTTTTTTTTTTTTTAAATATTTAATAAAAAATTTATTTAAGGAAATTATTTGTAAAATTTAATTACTATATAAATAGAAATGATATTTACGTTTCTCCTCAAAAAAAAAAAAGAAATGATATTTACTTTTTTTTTTATATATATATTCACATTCAATTAACTAATTAATATGAAAAATAGAATATCAAAATATAATCTTTGTAAATATTTTTTTAAAATACAATCTTCTACTATAAGTTTTTATGTGGAAAACTTAATATCCGTTTCAAGGATATAATTGAGATAGGCAAAAGTTACTCCCTCCGTGTTTTTTTAAGTGTTACACTTCCCATTTTCGGCCGTGTTTTTTTAAGTGTTACATTTTCTTTTTTGGCCAAAAACTACATTAAAATATTATATCTCTCTCCTCCCATGGTCCCCACCTAAACCCACTACTACTTTTTTAATATATCTTTCCTCTCACATTCATTACTTTTTAATAAAATATTAACCCCACTATCTTTCTTTTACAATTTTTTAATACTCCAACTACCCCACTTATCTCTTATTTTATTTAAGTCAATTAAATTACCTAAAATTATGTGCCGGTCAAATTGTAACACTTAAAAAAACAAGGAGGGAGTAATGACTAAAAACGAGATATTACAATATATGATCACTTATAATTATATACGTCCATTTTTTTTTTGTCAATAAATGTGCATGGCACGGGACCTAACCTAGTTAATATAATTCCCGTCATTAAAAAAAAAAAAAAGCTGATTAAAGTATTGAGATTGATATCAAAGATTTGGATCACATTCTACAAGCATCAATGTCTTTTGTGACTCTATTCAAACTATAAAAAATGGAGTAATAAATAAATAAGTCTATAATAGTCGTTTGAAAAAAGACTATCATATTATTTTAATAATATACAATGTAATTGGTTCATTTTTCACCTTATAAAAAAAACAATTAGTCCTATTATATCTACAATGCAAATATATATATATATTTTTTTTGAAATTTTTAATACAAAATAAAATTAATATTTTTCAAGAATGTATAAAATAAGAATAAAAATTACATAAATGAAACTAAAAATTTGATAAATCAAAAAAATTTTGATAATACTTTATACCTAAAATAAAGTAATATAATTAATTACTTGGAATAAGATATGTGTAGACACCCAAATGTGTCTCCCCAAAACCAAACCCAGTGATGAATAACTTTCACGTCATTTGATTATCGAACAGCGAAAGTGTGAAAAGTCTAGTGATGAGGATGTTTTTATTAAAATATCTCCTTTCTGTTTTTGAAAATATTTCTTTTCTTACCTTATTTATGAAAAACATGCATTCCAGTTTATTTTGGTCTATGATAAGGGCCCAATAATAGTGTAGTTGGATGGGGTTTGAAAAGACCTTTCCAACGATATATTATAAGCCCAATTCCGATGAATAATAAGGAAGTTATGGCCAAAATACTAAACTAGGCTCGAACCAGATCATACCTACGGCCCAATGATCATGTGGAGGGTCCAAAGGTTTAATCCTATTCCTAAACTAATTAGGATTAATTAGAAGCTTATATAAGTTTATAAAAGATCTTAATTATCCTTTTTGAAAAGATAAGATTAAAGAATTTGAGTTAAATAAAAACTTTCCTTTTTTAAAACTTTCCTTTTTCTTAAATCCTAATTCTATTCGAATTTAAAGATGTTCAAAGACAGTCAGATTTTATTTTTGTGCCTCATAATCTTAATCCAAATTTTATATGGTTGGATAGATCTTAAAATTATCTTTCCAATGATATATTATAATATTAAATCCGAGCTATAACGAAAAAGATATGAATGGAATACAAAACTATATCCAAATCGTTCCACTATTTCGGCCATATCTTTTTATCTAATAAACATTTTAATCTGATTCCAATTGGATTAAAAATTAGACTTAAAGAGCTTTCCAAAGACATATTATATGCATTATTTGGACTTGTGGATCAAAAGATATGATAAAAACAAATCCGCAAAAACTGTTGTCCATCGAGTGCTATTTCGATTAGAATTCGGATTCTCTTCTTATTCTTCGACCCTCTTTTTTCTCTATAAATAGAGGTCATATCTCCCCTTTTTCAATCACCAATTATCTTCAAGAATCTCTTGATTACTCTCTCTCTCTCTCTCTTCTAAACTAGCCCTTTTACAAACACAATTCCGCATTCACAAGATCTAGAAACACCTAGCATTGTTCGAAGTTGCCTTCGCCCTAGACGTGAAAGGTTTTAATTTCTGAGGGTTTGGTCCCAAATATCTATTTCAATTATTTAATTTAATTGTTTTAATTATTATTTTCCTTGAAGTTACTAACGCGTGTATTTTGTTATTAGAAAGAGATACGAAGCATCCAAGTAAGTGCTTTAATTGATTTATTGATATTATGATATAGAAATCATGTTTAGATTGTTATTTTGATTCCTAGTATCATGTTAGGATGTTCAAAGATTCCTAGTATCATGTCTAGGGTAACTTTAATATCAAGTATGATGCCTTTTATGTTCTTCCTAATATTTATGATTATTAGTATCATGTTAGGGTTAAATATATGATTTTTATTGTTTAGTGACATGCTAGGGTTTGTTATTAATCTTGTTAGTATCATGCCTAGGATCTTGCTATGCTTTGATATTAACATGAATATGATTATGATTATTATTATTATGATGATTATTATTATGATTATGTTGCTTGATATTTATTGTTATTGCTTGATCACATCTTTTATGCATGTTTAAAGAGAATTTGTACTTGTAATCACGCTTAATAAGATAATTAATAATCTTGTTAGGGTTAATTTGATTATAATTCAAGCGATCGCCAATAATAGTTTTATTTGTGCATTAATATTCAACCAACATAGATAAACAGGTTTAGAGTTAATCCTATTGATTGCATGCTAGTCAGAAAGCGCACATGAATACGATCAGAATAAAGTAGAGGCCTATTATTAGGGCAGGTTCAATCTCTTTTAGGTTGGATTTGTACCTTCATCCCCGAACTACTAGTCATGGTTCAAGACCTATTGGAGTTGACGATCTCTTGGATCGTGAAGGGGTGTAACCTTCACCTCGTGAACGGTTTACAAGCTCCTAAAAAACTTGTTGGCGACTCTTTTGCTCTATCTTCTTTCCCTTTGGACGCCACCGTACTTTAGTGTACGATCACAGTGGGGTTCAAGCTAGGGGTAATGTTTGAAATATTCCCTACAGTTTTTGGCGACTCCACTGGGGAGGATTTCTATTTTAATTCCTGAAATTTATTTCGGCAATGATTTAGAATGAGTGGATGAGACTCGAAAAGTTCTAAGTATTTCATGTGCGTAATTTTGATTAACATTATTGTCATATGCATAAAAAAGATCACATTGGAAAGACCATCCGTAATGAGTTAAAACATAGGATTTTTACACGTCGGAAATTTGAGGAAAATCTTTCACAACTAGGACTGAAATAATGCTGCGCGAAACTGGAAAATTTTATTGAGCACAGAAAGTTGCTGAGGCATGTAGGAACTAGCGTCAGGAAACAAAGTCTAGCGCCACTTATTTGATTTTAGCGCCAGGCGACAACTTTTGTCGCCAGGCGCTAAGGCCAAATCGTGGCGCCGGCCTCTGTTTGCTGGCGCCGAGTTCTTCCAATACCGAGCCAGAAATATGCGTTCTAATTTTGACCAGTTTTTAGCATTGTTTGCTCGATCCTACTTCCTGATTGAGTTTTTCTCACTTTTCTGAAACCCATATGTGTTCTACATATGGACATAACCCTCTGGGAATTCATGCTCCATCTACCTGATTGAACGCTCTGAGCAACAAAGGGTACATCAGAGAATGTTGAATTCACCAAACCATGGAAGCGAGTTTTTCTAAATTCTCGGTGTCCCATCCACTCGCGCCAACCCTTCACGGTTAGGCTTCCGCGCGGTGCATCCGGACAATTAACCATGGACCCTCTTTGACTAACCCATATCCCAAACTTTAGAGAACTAGAGCCATGGTTAGGTTGCAAACTCATTGCATCATATTGTGCCTACTTGACTAATTGTGCATTATTTGTTGTGCATACTCTATGTGATTTTTCCTAACCGTTTGTTTGACTTGTATTAAGACTAAATAAACTAATTCATTACTAAAGGACTTTGTTTAATTAATTAATTAATTAATTTGAGCTAATAAATATGTCTAAAATCGAGTCATAGTCCCTTTAAGTCAACCCGGTTTTTTATTCCCGTATACTGCACAAGCGTCAACTTGTTTTGGTCATATCCGAAGTTCTAGGAAGAACTACGAGTCGTAAAACCTATGGATCTGTAGCCCCGAGTTTTATCTTTAATTTGGCATTGGTTTCATCCCAATTAGAGTCACAGACCAAAAGTTATGACTAAAATACCACAACCTATCCAGTTTAATGCATATACATGAGGTCTTAACTTAGTCTTTGCTTGAGTCTAGTCACATAGTCTAGCCACATGGTCATGACACGAGCCTTAACATGTCATCTACACTCACTAGTCTTTGCACACACTTTTGTACATACTCTTTTCACACCATGACCATGTCTTAGGTTCATGCATGAGTCGGTTTTTTCCGTCATTTGAGTTGGGGGTACATTCTATTCCTAATTTTTTCATATCTCTCCTTCTACATCATCTTTCCATTATCTACATGCTTTCTCCATATCACAAACTTCATTCTTCCTACCTTCTTCCATCCATGCATGTTGAATCGAGTTTGAGTCACGTGATTGACAAACAAAAAAAAATGAGGGTAATGATGAAACAAATGCAGAAGGCAAGCTTTTCACCAAGATTTCATGCTTTATTCTTATTTTTTTTTTCAAACCCCTTCCCCAATAAGTCTAGCATAGGCATCCTTCATCCTCCTTGAATTTATTTCTTAGAGTTTGATTTTTACCCTTCACTTTTTAAATAAAATGAGCATTTATTTCCTTGCATATGATCATGACATTGTACCAAAAATAAATAAATAAAATAAAAAAATTTTGAACTAAGCACAAGGTAACCAATGATTTGAGGCACCCCTTGTATCCACATCATATCACCTTTCACCCTTCAATTATACATCCTTTTTTGGTAAACCACTTTGAGCCTCGTCTAACGATAGACCCTTCATTTTTTCAACCCATGTCTACCTAACTTTGGGATGAGATTGTGTGCAACTTATGCAATTTTAAAAAAAAAAAAAAAAAAAAAAGCTTGAGTGACTTCAAAAGATTAAAATAGCAAAAATAGAAAAATAAATAAATAAAGTGTACAAAAGGGTAAGTGTTCCTATGTCTTTGATATGAAAATATCTTTGATAAGAACACGTCTCAGATTACGTCTCTTATCGAGTGCTCGGTACCGTGCCTGAGAAACATGAATGCCAAGTGAGTGATAGACCGCATGATCGAGATTGCCCACACTTATAAAAATAAAATAAATGCTAAAGCAACCAAAAAAAAAAAAAGAGCTAAAAAAGAGTAGAAACTCAAGCATAAAAATACAAATATTCAAAAGCAAAGTTGCACACCTTGGGGGCTTATCTGGGGTCTTGAGCCTTTTATCCCCTTCTTCTTCAACCTTTAGCCTAACCACATTACAACCCTTAAAGAGCCCTTTTTGAGGTATACACATACTTGTGCGAGGTTTGGCTAGAGCTACGTTCGGCCTGATTCCTAACGGATACGTAGGCAGCCTCACATCGAGGTGCGGCCGTAATAAACATGCATTCATATTCACATTCACACACCATGATCATATCAAGGGGTCTCCAATGTTCATCCCTATTTACTTAGAGCTAGACTTGGGGGCTTGATCCCTACATTGATAGCCTACCTAGCCTAAGAGTCACCATTTTTTGGCTCTTCTCAAAATAATATATTTCCATACACTTAGCCCTTGCAGCCTAACTTTAGTATCACTTTCACACACCGCACAGATACATGATCAAATATACTTTCCCTTAGGAACCCTTTGTCATGAGATCTTAACACGACGCTGAAGCATGCCTTGTCATGTCAAAATGCCCAACATCACTCATAATCATCATTGCATATCGAAGTATGAAGTGTGATGTGTCCATTCTATATAGTATTTTACCCCCGTCCCTTGGTCATAATTAATAGTGTTTTTGGCTCTTTAGAGCCACTTTTATTACTAATTGGTGTTTTCTAGTGTTTTCGTAGATTTGGTTGACTTTTGCAGGGATTTATGCTTTTGGAGTATTTTCCCGAGATATTTTGGAGCAATCATGAGCACTGGAGAAGCACGACCAGATTTTATAGCCCAGGGCTGGTTGGAGCCATCGAACCGGTGATTAAGGGCTCGGTAGAGGTGATACCGGGGCGTTTGGACCGAGTATTCAAGACCCAAAGAGGAAACCCAGATTGGCCCGAATAATTGGAGCCCAATCGAAGTCCAAATATTGGCCCAAATGATCCGCCCGGCCAAAAAGGCTGGCGCCCGGAGGCGCGCCCGGCCGGGCGGGAGAAGCGCCCGGTGACGCGCCCGGCCGGGCGCGAGATTGTTATTAGAGGTGAAAAAAGGCGCGCCCGATCGGGAGGTGCCTCGCCCGATCGGGCGCGTGTTTATTTAGGAGACAATTTGAGTCGTTTTAATTTGTTTTAGTTTAGGATTTTTGTACGGAGTATAAATACTCCTTCGTAATACGATTTTAGTACTTCTTCTTCTTCTCTTAATCTTTTCTCTTAGACTTTCTCTCTCTACTTAGTTTTCTCTCTCTAAACTCTCTCCCTAAACCTTTGTTCTTATTTCTTTGATTAATTCCAGATTTATTTTGGTGACGATTTCTCTTCCCTTAATCTTAGTTATTTATTTTATTCCTTTGATCATGATTTATTTTATTGCTTTGCTTAGTTTATATTTAATTATGTGTGAGTAGTTTAATTTCTAGGGTTTATGGGGATCTAATAAATAATATGAAGGGGTAAATTATTGTTGTTGATTATCAATGCTAGATTAATTTCCTATTGATTGATTTAATGCTCTGTGACTAGATTAGGCCTATCTTTTATGCATGAGTTTGACAATATTAATTTAAGAATCGAGAGATGAGAATTAATGTTTAGGTCTAGTTTCAATAGGCAAGTTAATTTATAAATGGTTAAGTCAAGATTCGAGAGATGAGATTTAATACCGGTAAATTAATTGTGTGATTGTAATAAGTAGCGAGAGCCCTTTACAATCTGGTTAATTGATGATTGACTATTATTGATTGTTGGTATTGCATGATGATTTCTTATTGGATTGTTTTAATGTTTTGCAATTGCGGCTTGTAAAAGTATAGCAATATTAAATTGATGAATCGAGCAGATGTTAATTTGATATTAAAGGCTATTTTCGATAAGAACTTAGATCTAGTAAATTGCGAGAGCCTGTTAGGTCTATGTTGGTTAATAAATTGCGAGAGCCTGTTAATCATGTTATTTATGCAATGTCAATGATTGATTACCTTATTTTACCCCGGAGTATTATTTATTGATGAACCTATGCCCTAGATCCTTTTATATATCATTTTCTCCCTTTTCCTACTCTTTTTAGTTTAGTTTCATATTCAACTTTTAATATTGGTTACTTAAATAATTTAGATTATAATATTTAATTAGGAGTAAAAAGACTTGTTTCCCTGTGGAGATCGACTCTACTTCCCTATCTACTTTAGTTAGTGAATTAGGTAATTATTTTTGATTAGGGGATACGACTTTACCCTGTCAAAATTTGGCGCCGTTGCCGGGGAAACGGTTTTATTTTTATTTCTGATTATTTTTGTAGTCTAGATTATTTCCCTTTTGTCTCAGAGAGCGTTAGTTCTCTGAGACAAATCTCATATTTGTTTCTAGTTTTTGTTTATACCCAAGTGTTCCAGATCAGGTTACATCCCATTCGACCCTGAGATCGAACGTTCCTTCCATAGACAGAAAAACTTCTACAAGCAAATCCTGGCGGATTCGGGTGATAATAACAATAATCACCGAGATTCTCCAATTGGTTCTAGCAATTCAGAGGCATCATCAGACACAGAATCAGAGATGGCGGTTCCAAAGAAGCTTAGTGATTATTCACAACCAAAGCTTACGGATTTTCCACATCTCACTCCTACTCCGGCTCTTGATGGGGTTCAATTTGAAATTAAGCCTCAATTTATAACGATGATAGAGAGGAAGCAATTCAGTGGAGCCAAGGGTGAAGACCCGAATCTTCACATTGCTGACTATTGTCAATATTGCAACACCATAAGGCAAGCCGGGGTCACTCAAGACCAAATCAGGGAGATTCTCTTTCCCTTTTCTTTAACTGGAAAAGCTAAATTGTGGTTTAATGGTTTAAATAGAACTACACTTGGTATAACTGACTGGGAAACTCTTGTTTTGAATTTTTATAACAAATATTATCCTGCAGAGAGAACAGCAGTACTACGGAGTGCAATTCAGAACTTCGCCCAAGAAGCCGATGAGTCTTTATATGAGGCTTGGGAGAGGTTCAAGGATTTACAAAGAGAATTCCCTTACCACAATTTAGCACAATGGCAGTTAATCCAAGCCTTTTATAACGGCATTGGAAATTCTTCTAGAATAATTTTAGACTCTGCAGCTAGTGGGAGATTTATGAATCTTAATGTTGATGACGCAGGGCAGGTTATTGAAGATATGGCGATACATAATTCCCAATATGGGAATCCTAGAGGATTTTCTAACAAGGGGAAACATAGCGTAGACTCTGTATCCTTTTTGCAAGCTCAACTGACCTCTATTTGTCAAAAATTAGATAATCTGAGCACTGCTAACGTAGCCAATGTTTCTGCGATTAATAATAATTCTAATGAGGCTTTCTGTGAAAATTGTGGTATTGTAGGTCATTGGGAGCAGGATTGCAGGAGTTCCGTGGAGCAAGTTAATGCCTTCCAAGCTTATAGGCAGAATAACCCATACTCCAACACTTACAATCCTGGGTATCGGAATCATCCATACCTTTCCTACCGGAGCACTAATGTTCAAAATCCACCACCACAAGAACCACAGGTGCCACAGTAACAGCAGCAGAAATACTATCATCCCAATGCTGGCCAGAAGAATCAAACACAACAACCCTCCTCATCTTCAGACCCTTCTTTGGGGGAAATTAGAGCAATGTTGGTTAATATGCAAAAGCACATGGAGAGCAGAGATGCGACAATTGATCAAATTCTAGCACATAACAAAATTGTAGATAATCAAATTGCGCAACTCTCCGCTACTCTACAAGCACGCCAACATGGAGCCCTGCCGGCACAGCCAACTAGGCTACGGATCAAGCATTTGCAATTACTCTAAGGAGTGGTTCAAACTATGAAGGGCCCTCTGTGCCCAGAGTTGATGAACTTTTTTTATTAAATAATGCTAATCTTGATTCCATTAAACCAAACAATGTAGTTGCTAGCCCTGCAGGGCTAGAGGATAACACTAACATATCTAATTCTACATTGCAGGGTAAAACTCCGGAGAAGGTGGCTACTCCAGACAAAGAGAAGAATGCTCAAAAGCCAATTATCAAACTTCCTTTCCCCAATCGTCAATTGAAGACAAATTTGGATAAGCAGTTTGGTAAGTTCCTGGAGGTGGTTAAAGATTTGAAGGTAACAGTTCCCTTTACTGAATTGATCACACAAATCCCCTCATATGCAAAATTTATGAAAGAAATTTTGACGAGAAAAAGGTTTATTAGTGAGGTAGAGACAGTAGCTTTCACTGCAGAGTGTAGTGCCGTACTTCAAAATAAGTCTCCACCTAAATTGAAAGATCCGGGTAGTTTTTCTATCCCTTGTCATATTGGTAATATTCTGATTGATAATGCATTATGTGATTTGGGTGCTAGTGTTAGCGTCATGCCATTATCTGTGTGTTCTAAGTTGAATATGGGTAAATTAAAAGCTACCAATATAACTCTGCAAATGGCCGACCGTTCTTTCAAATACCCCCTAGGTGTTTTAGAGGATGTACCCGTTAGAGTAGGTAAATTTTATATACCTGTAGACTTTGTTGTTCTTGATATGGCTGAGGATATGCAAACCCCAATTATTTTGGGTAGACCATTCCTTAACACTGCAGGAGCAGTCATAGATGTTAGAAGTGGTAAGCTAACACTATCTGTAGGGGACGATAAAGTGGTTTTTAATCTGAATAATACCCTCAAAAGCTCCATGACTGAGGAGAAATGTTTCAGTGTTAATGTGGTTGTAAATTATTCTAATAAGCCCCAAGCTCTTGAAAAAGATCCCTTGGAGGCGGTATCTTGTGTTGCATCCCTTTCAGATGAGATAGACAAATGGCAGAAGGAAGTCGATGCAATAGAAAGAGCACTCTACAATGTTGGTCTTGGTTTCGAGGATGAACAAGTGGAACCGATAGAGCAAGTTGTGCGAATTGAGCCTACGGTAAGTGTTCCGCCAGATCGAGTTGCAAGTGTTGAACACAATGACAATTTGAAGCAACATTCGATCAAGGAAGGGTTTTTAGTGCGTAGCATTGAAGATCCCCCAGTCCAAGTCATGGAGGATCCACCAGATAAGGCGACTTGGCGTCCCACAGGTTATGTCAGGAAGCCGCATCGCAGCCTAAACATCGCTAGACCGGGTGAGAAACCACCCGATCAAGCGTTAGGCCAAGGGTCTTAGGAATTATACTTGGTAAGAAGGTCGTGCGGGACCTAGATAAACCAGCGCTTTGCGGGAGGCAACCCGTATTTTTAATGTTTTTAGACCAGTTTTTTTTCTTTTCGTTTTCTTAGGTGAGGAGAGATAAGGGAATTTAATGAGTTTTTTTTAGTATTTGTACAGGTTTGAAGGAAAAGAGTTAGACAACTTTTTGAGAACAGAAGGAAATTAGCTCTCCCCGATTTAGTCTCGGGCCCGACCGGGCGAAGCGCGAGAGCAGGGCTTCAAAAATACGAAATTTCGCCCGACCGGGCGCGAATTTTGACGTTTACGGACTAATTTGTCCGCCCGATCGGGCAAGCTCGCCCGACCGGGCGCGAGAGCAAGATGGAAATCAGGTAGTTAGATAGCCCGACCGGGCGAATGGCGCCCGACCGGCCGCGAGCAACTACGGAATTTTGCATAGTCAGATCGCCCGACCGGGCGACTGGCGCCCGACCGGGCGCGAGAAACAACTTGATATTAGATCAGATCGCCCGATCGGGCGAGCCACCGCCCGACCGGGCGCGAGCTAAGTTTCGCGTCTCTTCTTCTTTCTTTCTTCTTTCTTTCTTCATTTTTTCTTTCCTCCATTACTTTCTCTCTCTAAAACTCAAATTTTCTCTGACTTCTATCTAAGATTTCTCCTCCATTACCAATCCAAATTCAAAACTTTTTATATATTTGTGATCCTCTCTTCATCCTCTTCACTCTCATACAAAAATTTTTCAGTTTTAATTCAAAATATTTTCGACCCATTTCTCTACATGGCTTCAAAGAGGACAAGATCAATTTTTGGTAGGAGCTCCAGCTCGAGGGAGGAGTACGACCCAGATTTACAGCTCCCGTATTGGCCGACGATCCGGATCGTGAGCCGGGAACAGAAAGAACGATTGGAGCATTTGGTCGGTCGTGAGGTAATCCCTTCGCGGTGGTTACACCGCCCTACCTTGGAATCATATGGTTTGTTTGATTATGTTAAACGATTTTTGAATGATATTGGCATGAGAAAATTCGTTGACATGCATTATCCTACATACCGAGAACTTACATGTGAATTTTTGTCCACTTTTCATGTTGTTAGTAGTAGGAATGGACCTAATTTATTTTTCAGGTTAAATAATAGAAATATTAGTTTAACTTTTGTTGAATTTTGTAAAATTTTTGAATTGAATTCT
Organism: Chenopodium album; assembly: GCF_948465745.1. Lineage (NCBI taxonomy): Eukaryota > Viridiplantae > Streptophyta > Magnoliopsida > Caryophyllales > Amaranthaceae > Chenopodium > Chenopodium album. The sequence goes on along the minus strand of NC_137839.1, from coordinate 67,323,432 downwards.
GAATTATCTCACCAGTGGCATGAAGATTATAAAATGGGTGATTTATATTTTGCTTTGACTGGTTTACCTGCCCCCGACCCCCAACATGCTAGTACCAAACCCATTCACCACCCTGTCCCGAAAATCTGGCTAAGGTTTGCGGGATTGTGTTTCTTGGGTAGGGCCGAGCCTCATAACGCTCAAACCAACGAACTAGCTATAATAGGACACTATGTATACGGGTTCGGGAAATTGAACATAGGCAGGTTCATAGTTCATCACCTGAGTCGGCATGCCACAGCCAGCACCACTTCCAAGTCCCCTATCCGTTTAGGTGGCCTTATCACTCGTTTAGCGGTGAAAAAGGCCGGTTTTGTAGTAGACGGACCCCACCAGCTGACTAACTGTGGACCAGATACCTACATGACTGCTAGGTATTTTGAGGATGTGGGGTGGGTTAGGCCGGATAGTGAGCAGACACCCTTTTGGTGTATTCGGACTGGGAACGAGCAACCTTTGCCCATTTTTCCTCTTCCCAGTCCAGACTTGACCGCTTTTCCCCCAGGGCAACTTTCTTATACTTATGATGCTTTAGTTGCCAACGCTAGGGGGCAGGCACCACCACCACCAGTTCCACCACCTCAGCCCCAGCCCGAGGTGGCTTTCTCTCCACCTCGTATGTCTCATTCCGTCCCTCATGTTGACTCTGACCCAGTTTGGGATTTTCAGAGTATAGGTCAGGCCCTAGGACGTATTGAGTATGCACAGACTGACCTTAGGAGGATGGTGGGCTCTATTGACCACAGGTTAGGGTTCCTAGAGAGGAACTAGGGTAGAGCTCTCTACCATATGTACGATGATTATGCTCGTCGGGGCAACATTCCCGACGACGCTATCCACCCAGACTGGTTTCAGCCTCCACCCCAGGGATACGGTAGGGATCCCACTGCCCGTGGTATTTACTCTGACTATTCTTCCTTTTTCGGGTACGGGCAGGACATTCCTTTCGGGGGACCGGCGGGGGGGAGTTTTCACGCTGACTATTTTGGTGGTAGCTCTTCTGGTGCAGGTGGTGCAGGTGGCAGTGGAGGTGCGGGCTTCGGCTCGATGGACGAGGATGATGAGGACTAGCTATGCTGGGCTAGTTTCCGAGCCAATGAGGACATTGTCTGATTCTGGCTTGGGGGAGATTTTGGTTTGGTATTTTTCTTTTTCTCTTTTGCCAGATTTTGCTTTCTAGGTTAGCTTTATTGCTTTCTTTATATTTAAAAATACAAAAAAAAAATTGAAAAAATTAAAAAAATCCAAAAATACGTTCCAATGAATTATAAATTATACTTCCCTGTGCCCCTTACTTGAGAAAGTTGTTTTGATCCTTGGTAATTGATGATAGGCATTGTGGATTAGTTGATCATGATATAATGTTTGATTGCCTTGAAACCTTTACATGCGTCAATTTTGTCCAACTACTTGTGAATATAGTGCTTGACTAGTTGATTTGGTTAGGAAATGTGTGATAGTTCCATTTTTTCCTGGTACGTCAATGAATTTGAGTATTGGTTTGCAACTATAAGTAATGTTTATATGATTCATTATTATGCACATTGTGGAGGACGAAGGCATTTGTTCTTTTAGGTAACCTTCAGATATTGTAGATACATTTGTTCCCTTCTTGCTACCCATGTTGTTGCCTTGACTTTTTGTTGTTTATTAGCCATATTACAAGCCTATTTTGCCCCATTGGTTACTAGTCCCAAGTTTGGCTTGGGGGAGCTATTAGTGAGTGAGGTGAGGGAGTTTGTAGTGTGCTTATTATTTGCACAATTTGGGTGGGATTTTGAGAAGTAGTTTTGTTGATTGTTCATGTTTATTTTTGATGAGTTTGAGAGTTATATTTTCTTGAAAAAATAAAGCATGAGGTTATGAAAAAAAGAGAAGTTCAAAGAAAAAAAAATGTGAAAAAATAAGCGAACTTCAAAAGGAAAAAAAAAAAAAGAAAAAAATTGTTCAAATGTTCTAGTTGGAGGTTTGTAAAGAATAATTTTGAGCCTCAATGGAAAAAAATTCAAGTTTGGAAAATAAGTTTGTTTATTCACTCTACTTCTTCATTATTATATCTTATGAGTGAAATTGAAGAGTTGGGATTATTTATTATGATTGGAGTATATTTGGTTGATGTTAGAGTTGGTTATGTAGGAGATGTTGATCATTATTTATTTTGATCATGGGCTTTATTAGGATTTGCTCCCTTAAGCATAGATTTACTCTCACTTGTTCCCAAAAGATTCCTACCCTTTACCCTAGCCTTACATTACAAGCTTTAAAGACCTTCCGACCTTTGTGCATAGAATTGTATGAATGAGAAAGTGTTGTTTATCAATGCAAGTTATGATTTGGCATATTTCGAGTCGACTAGTAGGATTGAGCGTTCATTGTTTTATACACACGAGAGTGTGAGTTGGGAGGGCATTGTTCACATTAAAGGGGTGGTTGGAGAGCGATCGAGTACATATTTTACTCGCCACATAAATGAGAGTTGAGTGTGTGAGCACTAGTCTTGAATTCTATATGCTCTTGTGGTTTGCTCTGTTTGACAATTGTTAGGGGAGAAAGGTAATTGGATGGATTTGATTGGTTGACTCTGAAGCGTGTTTATTTGATTTACCCTGGATCGCTTGTGATTGATTTTTACTTATTGGGGTGAAGCATATTTATTGATTCATTGATGAGATCTTTGCTTAGGGACAAGCAAAGGTTTGGCTTGGGGGAGTTTGATGTGTCCATTCTATATAGTATTTTACCCCCATCCCTTGGTCATAATTAGTAGTGTTTTTGGCTCTTTAGAGCCACTTTTATTACTAATTGGTGTTTTCTAGTGTTTTCGTAGATTTGGTTGACTTTTGCAGGGATTTATGCTTTTGGAGTATTTTCCCGAGATATTTTGGAGCAATCACGAGCACTAGAGAAGCACGACCAGATTTTATAGCCCAGGGCTGGTTGGAGCCATCGAACCGGTGATTAAGGGATCGGTAGAGGTGATACCGGGGCGTTTGGACCGAGTATTCAAGACCCAAAGAGGAAACCCAGATTGGCCCGAAGAATTGGAGCCCAATCGAAGTCCAAATATTGGCCTAAATGATCCGCCCGGCCAAAAAGGCTGGCGCCCGGAGGCGCGCCCGGCCGGGCGGGAGAAGCGCCCGGTGACGCGCCCGGCCGGGCGCGAGATTGTTATTAGAGGTGAAAAAAGGCGCGCCCGATCGGGCGGTGCCTCGCCCGATCGGGCGCGTGTTTATTTAGGAGACAATTTGAGTCGTTTTAATTTATTTTAGTTTAGGATTTTTGTACGGAGTATAAATACTCCTCCGTAATACGATTTTAGTACTTCTTCTTCTTCTCTTAATCTTTTCTCTTAGACTTTCTCTCTCTACTTAGTTTTCTCTCTCTAAACTCTCTCCCTAAACCTTTGTTCTTATTTCTTTGATTAATTCCAGATTTATTTTGGTGACGATTTCTCTTCCCTTAATCTTAGTTATTTATTTTATTCCTTTGATCATGATTTATTTTATTGCTTTGCTTAGTTTATATTTAATTATGTGTGAGTAGTTTAATTTCTAGGGTTTATGGGGATCTAATAAATAATATGAAGGGGTAAATTATTGTTGTTGATTATCAATGCTAGATTAATTTCCTATTGATTGATTTAATGCTCTGTGACTAGATTAGGCCTATCTTTTATGCATGAGTTTGACAATATTAATTTAAGAATCGAGAGATGAGAATTAATGTTTAGGTCTAGTTTCAATAGGCAAGTTAATTTATAAATGGTTAAGTCAAGATTCGAGAGATGAGATTTAATACCGGTAAATTAATTGTGTGATTGTAATAAGTAGCGAGAGCCCTTTACAATCTGGTTAATTGATGATTGACTATTATTGATTGTTGGTATTGCATGATGATTTCTTATTGGATTGTTTTAATGTTTTGCAATTGCGGCTTGTAAAAGTATAGCAATATTAAATTGATGAATCGAGCAGATGTTAATTTGATATTAAAGGCTATTTTCGATAAGAACTTAGATCTAGTAAATTGCGAGAGCCTGTTAGGTCTATGTTGGTTAATAAATTGCGAGAGCCTGTTAATCATGTTATTTATGCAATGTCAATGATTGATTACCCTATTTTACCCCGGAGTATTATTTATTGATGAACCTATGCCCTAGATCCTTTTATATATTATTTTCTCCCTTTTCCTACTCTTTTTAGTTTAGTTTCATATTCAACTTTTAATATTGGTTACTTAAATAATTTAGATTATAATATTTAATTAGGAGTAAAAAGACTTGTTTTCCTGTGGAGATCGACCCTACTTCCCTATCTACTTTAGTTAGTGAATTAGGTAATTATTTTTGATTAGGGGATACGACTTTACCCTGTCAAAGTGCTTAGCCTCCGTGACTAAGTTACCTAAATACTTTCATTATCGAGTCAACTAGGATAGTTTAAGATGTTACAATCCTTGTACTGTGAGAGACAACGTTAACGGATTAAGCTTATTCAACATGCACCTTAAAAAACTTCGATTCTTTTTTCGTGTCTTTCTTTTTCGGGAGAAAGTCGGTACCCTCCACAAAAATGACGGAAAATTTTTGCTTTTTTGCATTTTCGAGTCACACGATCACAATACAATGCACACACGAGTCATGAGTCACACGTGCCATTTCACTTCGAGTTGAGTCAACCTCGAGTCAAGTTTATACCTTGAGTCGTGTCCAGTCAATGAGTCAAGCGACATTAAACCTTAGGTCAACCCTAAAGAAAGATAAGCAAAGTCCTATGGTCAAAGATATAAATGCAGGTGCATCCCAGCAAGCGAGGACATTCCCTGATTTTTTTCGAAAAAACCGCGAATATGATGAAGGAGATTCCTCCAAGATAAGAGGAGTTACATGGATTAGTAAATTAGAGATGAAGAGCTTTAATTTACAAAAGATTTGAGCGGATTTGGTTGAAAGGAAACGACCAAGCTCAAAGTTCGGAGCAAAACTAAGCAACAGCGGCAGCAAAAGCAGAATAGGGAAGACCCGATTCCAGCGCTAGACAACAAGGCTGTCGCCTGGCGACAACATCTGGCATTTGGCGACAGAGTTTTGCGCTTGGCGCTAGATCCCAGCGTCTGGCGACAGAGCCAATTCTTGGCGCCAGAGATATTTCAGCAGCGACAGAGCTCGAAGCCTCTCAGAATGGTTATTTCGACCTCATACAACAATTTCAGGTTCCTTGGTACGCCAGTTAGCCCCTATAAGCAAATTGACATGATTAAAAGTCGGTTCGATTACAACCGTAGTAAGTGATTGACCTGACAAAAAATCGTCTCACTTAGCTTAAGCGCCTAAAACACTGGCTCATTACAAGCACCAACGTATCGGTTTAAAAGCAAGCACTTAAACGACAATATTTCCAAATATGGATTGTCGTCTCGCGCATTCTTCTTAAACGACAATATTTCCAAATATGGATTGTCGCGCATTCTTCTTAAACGAAAATATTTCCAAATATGGATTGTCGCGCATTCTTTTTAAACGACAATTTTTCCAAAAATTGGATTGTCATCCCCAACTGACAATATTTCAAAAAATGGATTGTCGTGCATCTTCTTCAACGACAATTTTTCCAAGATTGGATTGTTATCTCTGGCAAAGTTTCCAAGCGTGGATTGTTGTGCTCTTTCTCTGTTTGGCAATTTTTTCCAAGTTCAGATTGTCATCGCAGGCAAGTTTTTCGAGATTGGATTGTCATACACCCAGTTTCCTATGGCAAAATTTCCCAAAGGATTGTTGTAGGTCTCTATTCATCATAAATTTTGGCAAAGGTTCCTCAACGTGGATTGTCATTCATTTCAGCAAGTGGCAAATTTTCCCAAAGTGGATTGTCGATCGACTATTTTTTGGCAAATGTTCCAAGACACGGATTGTCAATTGTGGCAATATTTTCCTCAAAGGATTGTCGCATAGCATTGGCAAATTTCCAAGGTGGATTGCTTTCAAGAGTTATATTCGAAGATGTGGATTGTCAATCGTAGCAAAGTTCTTATGACAGATTGTTACGAAGCATTGGCAACTTTTCCCAAAAAATTGGATTTTGGCAAATTTTCCGAGATACGGATTGTCGCTTCATCGTGGAAACATTTCCAAGGATGGATTGTTACGAAACATTGACAACTTTCCCTAAATCGGATTGTCATACATCACACAAAAGTTATGTTGGCAACTATTCCCAAAGAAAAGAGGATTGTCATCACAGCAAAAGCACTGACATAATGGTTCACAAGCAGCAAAAGCGTCGACGTACAGGCATAGCGGAAGCAAAGTTCAAGCGAGCTTTTAAAGATCGACAAGCGTAGGTCTTCGGTAATTTCCTTTGGAAAATTATCGCAACAAATGAGGATAGCTTCAAGCGAGGATATCTTTGGCAGCATTCCCTAGCTTGCGGAGAGTTGTCACAAACAACTGAAGGTGATTTCAAGCGAAGTTGTCTTCGATCGTGTTCCCTAAGATGTTGTAGACACCCAAATGTGTCAACTCAAAACCAAACCCAGTGATGAATACCTTTCACGTCATTTGATTATCGAACAAAGCGAAAGTGTGAAAAGTCTAGTGATGAGGATGTTTTTATTAAAATATCTCTTCTTTCTGTTTTTGAAAATATTTCTTTTCTTACCTTTATTATGAAAAACATGAATTCCAGTTTATTTTGGTCCATGATAAGGGCCCAATAATAGTGTAGTTGGATGGGGTTTGAAAAGACCTTTCCAACGATATATTATAAGCCAAATTCCGATGAATAATGAGGAAGTTATGGCCAAAATACTAAAGTAGGCTCGAACCAGATCATACCTACGGCCCAATGATCATGTGGAGGGTCCAAAGGTTTAATCCTATTCCTAAACTAATTAGGATTAATTAGAAGCTTATATAAGTTTATAAAAGATCTTAATTATCCTTTTTGAAAAGATAAGATTAAAGAATTTGAGTTAAATAAAAACTTTCCTTTTTTAAAACTTTCCTTTTTCTTAAATCCTAATTCTATTCGAATTTAAAGATGTTCAATAACAGTCAGATTTTATTTTCGTGCCTCATAATCTTAATCCAAATTTTATATGGTTGGATAGATCTTAAAATTATCTTTGCAATGATATATTATAATATTAAATCCGAGCTATAATGAAAAAGATATGAATGGAATACAAAACTCTATCCAAACCGTTCCACTATTTCGGCCATATCTTTTTATCTACTAAAAATTTTAATCTGATTCCAATTGGATTAAATATTAGACTTAAAGAGCTTTCAAAATACATATTATATGCATTATTTGGACTTGTGGATCAAAAGATATGATAAAAACAAATCCGCAAAAACTGTTGTCCATCGAGTGCTATTTCGATTAGAATTCGGATTCTCTTCTTATTCTTCGACCCTCTTTTTTCTCTATAAATAGAGGTCATATCTCCCCTTTTTCAATCACCAATTCTCTTCAAGAATCTCTTGATTACTCTCTCTCTCTCTCTTCTAAACTAGCCCTTTTACAAACACAATTCCGCATTCACAAGATCTAGAAACACCTAGCATTGTTCGAAGTTGCCTTCACCCTAGACGTGAAAGGTTTTAATTTGTGAGGGTTTGGTCCCAAATATCTATTTCAATTATTTAATTTAATCGTTTTAATTATTATTTTCCTTGAAGTTACTAACGCGTGTATTTTGTTATTATACGAAGCATCCAAGTAAGTGCTTTAATTGATTTATTGATATTATAATATAGAAATCATGTTTAGATTGTTATTTTGATTCCTAGTATCATGTTAGGATGTTCAATGATTCCTAGTATCATGTCTAGGGTAAATTTAATATCAAGTATGATGCCTTTTATGTTCTTCCTAATATTTATGATTATTAGTATCATGTTAGGGTTAAATATATGATTTTTATTGTTTAGTGACATGCTAGGGTTTGTTATTAATCTTGTTAGTATCATGTCTAGGATCTTGCTATGCTTTGATATTAACATGAATATGATTATGAATATTATTATTATGATGATTATTATTATAATTATGTTGCTTGATATTATTGTTATTGCTTGATCACATCTTTTTTGCATGTTTAAAGGGAATTTGTACTTGTAATCACGCTTAATAAGATAATTAATAATCTTGTTAGGGTTAATTTGATTATAATTCAAGTGATTGCCAATAATAGTTTTATTTGTGCATTAATATTCAACCAACATAGATAAACAGGTTTAGGGTTAATCCTATTTATTGTATGCTAGTCAGAAAGCGCACATGAATACGATCAGAATAAAGTAGAGGCCTATTATTAGGGCAGGTTCAATCTCTTTTAGGTTGAATTTGTACCTTCATCCCCGAACTACCAGTCATGGTTCAAGACCTATTGGAGTTGACGATCTCTTGGATCGTTAAGGGGTGTAACCTTCACCTCGTGAACGGTTTACAAGTTCCTAAAAAACTTGTTGGCGACTCTTTTGCTCTATCTTCTTTCCCTTTGGACGCCACCGTACTTTAGTGTATGATCACATTGGGGTTCAAGCTAGGGGTAATGTTTGAAATATTCCCTACAATATGTTAATTATGTTTTTAAAAAAATGTTAATTATGAACTATATAATTATGAAAACATTATGGTGGTCATATTTCAAATGACTACTGTAAATTTTTTACACAATTACACTTTGTTTGGGGAAAAATGTAAGACCAGAAAAAGGAAAAGCAACGGATGAAGAAATGGCTTTTCCTTTTCCCTCTGAATTAGAGATAATATACTCCCTCCGATTATTTTTCTCTTTCTTTTGGAATCATAGAGTAATAAATTAAGAAAAGTGAGTTTCGATGAGTGTAAAAAATAAAATTTATAGAGATTCTAATTTGTATTAAATAGTTCCATTCTTTGAAAAAGAAAAAAAAGAAAAAAATTTGTTAGCCTAATTTGGCCCAAAGCTTTGGGCCTCGGCCAAGTTTATACCAATAATAGCATGATTTTGGACTAGTAAGTTATAACTAAAATTTAACTTTAGGCAAATTTAAACGCATCATTTTGCGAAAAAAAACCTTTTAAAAGCTTTATCGTAAAAAAAACCCCAAAGTTAAAAAATTTTGTTGAAAAAAACCTGGTGCCGCTAATTCACTTATTAACCTCTAATATCTTCTTTTTTTTTGAAAAAAGTCCTAAAGGACATTAAATTTCATTAATAATAGCCATACGACATCTACAATTGACAATTAACGATAATGAAAACGAATTTAACAAAATCAAACAAGAATTAATCGGGGAAGGGCTAAGAATCCAAATACATAAATATAACAATTCGGCACATTCTCGGTTCGTTGTCTCATACAACTTTTTGAGTGGATCCGTCGTCGCTTCGCAATTTTGTGAGAAAGTAAATCCTTGTATTGATTCCGTAACCCGAATCCGAGCCATAATCAATAGTAGCCTCGCACAACCAGAGACGAAATTAAGCGCAAATAAAACCTTGTCTTTCGAAGGAGTCCGAAAAACCTTGTCTTTCGAAGGAGATCGAAAAACCTTGTCTTTCGAAGGAGATAAACCCTTTCTTTCGTGGGAGACATTATTGTAACCTAAGAAACAAAAAACTTAAAAGAAAATAAAGATTGGGGCTTTCCACCGGTGAAATCCGATGGAAGCCCCTTCAATATTGACAATGGAGGCTAAAGTTTAGGAGAGAGAAGGGAGAGGAGGCTAGAACCTCTAATATCTTCTAATTAATCACTCTCACTTAACTATTTAATAATCAAATTAATTTACAAAATTTAAAAAAAAAAAAACCACCAATTCAGCCACCCTCCTCTCTTACCCTTCCCCTAGCAGCAGCTCCCACCACCGTGACCCATCTCCACCTCAACCCTCCCCCCTCCATAAACCCCGACAACTCCCTACCCACCTCCTCCTCCTTTTCGCGATCGCCAGAGTTCCAATTTCTCTCTCTTCCTATGCCATTACCACCGATGGATCCCACGCACACTATCGTTTCTGCCATTGGAGGCGACATAGAGGTAAGGGAAATTATCAGAGGAAGAGGGATAATCAGAGATTAGGAGTTTGATTGAGAGGGTAAGAGAAGGAATTAGGAGGACAAGGGGCAGAATTGACGAAGGGAATAACGGAGTTGTGATGTTAATGAAGATGACAGAATAATTGATGGAGCTTCGAGATCTATCAATGGAGGAATGGAGGAGGAAGTGGGTAGGTGAGTTGTCGGGGTTTAGGGAGGGGGGAGGGTTGCACTGGAGTTGGGTCGCTGCTGGTGGGAGCTGCTGCCAGGGGAGGGGGGGAAGGGAAGAGGGTGACTGGTGGGGGTGGTGGATTTTTTTTTTTAAAAAAAAATTATAAATTATTTCAATTATTAAATTGTTAAGTTAGAGTTAGAGTGTAATTAGAGAAGATTAAAGGTTAATTAAGTGAATTGGTGGTACTATGTTTCCTTGAACAATTTTTATTTTTTTTTTAATTTCGGGTTTTTTTACGATAAAGCTTTTAAAAGGTTTTTTTTTTTAGCAAAATGGTGCATTTAAAAGTTTTTTTTTGACAAATTTTCCTTAATTTTAAAAGTTGCCCAAAACCCTAATATTTTTATTAAATCGGGTTGTCGTGGCCCAAGCCCAAAATTTGGGCCCATGAAATTTGCCTAAACTTGAGTATATTTTTGGTGGGCGGGGCTAATGGGTTCAAACTGCTAGGGGTGAGCAAAAAATAGGATACCCTGTTAGGAATTAGAGGTTCGAAAACCTGAACATGTACAAGAGCTTTCGGTTTCGGGTAATAAAATGGAGAACCTATACCAACATGTTCCGATTTAGGTTTCCAAATTTTTGAAACCGGAACCGTAGGGTACCATGTAACATGATGAAAGTACTCCCTCCGTTTTTTATAGGCTAAAAATTACTATTATCGTCCGTTTTTTTTATATAACTAGTCTATTTTTGGAAATTTCTTACAATTTAATACTCCCTCCGTTTTTTTAAAGGCATCACTTTCCATTTTGGGGGGTTTTTTTTAAATGCATCATTTGATCTATCTTTGGTAACTTTAAATTATATTTTATTATTTCTCTCTCTTCTATAATACCCCACCCAAAATATTTTAGCATTTCTCTCTCTTTCAAGGTCCCCACTTATATAATTAAAAAATTAATCTCTCTCACATACTATCTATTTCAAGACCCACATTGTACTTTTATACAAATAAATTAATTAACCACTTTCCCCACTTGCACAATATAATATTAAAGCAAATAACTTTTCTAAGACTCCATGTAAATGCAAGTGATGCATTTAAAAAAAACGGAGTGAGTAATATATATTTACCCAATAATGACCCACTCATTCTTACTTTATCATTTCTCATTATTCTAATGGTTATTACTCCCTCTCACACCACTTTACATTTCAATAAAATAATAACCTTATCTACTCCACTAACATATTATTTTATTAAACCTCCTAAAACTCTGCTCAAACATATCTCTAGTTAAAAAAATAAAAATAAAAACAGAAGGGAGTATTACTTAATTTCAAGAATCATGCATGGAGAAATTCAAGTAATGGAAAATTGTACTTACTCTGTTCTTTTGATATTGCACCATAAGGGTTTGACACGAATTTTTTATAGTGGATAAAAGGAAGAGAGAAAGGTAAAAAGACAAAACTGGCCGTTTGATTGTAAACATAAACTAAAGAATCAAGTGTTAAAAGATAAGGGTATATAGGGTATTTATAGTGTGAACACAAATATTTGCTTTGCTAAAATGGATATGGTGCAATATTTGTGAAACTCTCTTAGAAGGCAAGTGGTGCAATATTTAAAAAATGGAGGAAGTATAAAGAATTGTCTAGGAAAAAAAAAAGGTGTGACTTTAACCAAATCCATCAAATATATATTGGAAAATTGAAGGGAATTTTTTACTTTGATGGGATTACATTTTCCTAGTCGAGGAACGCGAAGAGCATAAAAGATCAAAGGGATGTTTATCTATTACTAAAACAAGTCAAACTTACATCATTCACCCCAAACTTAGACACATGTCATATCATAAAAAAAAATACAATTAAGTGCCTGTTTTGTTCAGCTCAGCTCCAATTAGTTTAATTCAGCTCCAATCAATCCACTTCAGTTCAGTTCATAATTTTCTTCTCTAATAAACAATTCATTTCAACTTTAATTTATTCAATTCAATTCATTTCATTTCAGTTTAGCCCCAATCACATCAATCAGTTCAGTTTAATTGTGTTCAATAAATTGGAATAGGCCCTAAACACTGAAAAAATATTTAAAGAAAAGCGCACACATGAGTCACATATTGCGATTAGTATAGAACTATGATTATATACATGATTAATTATGAGTAACACATTTGCTTAAATGATCTACAAAAAATAGAGTTAGCTTAACATATGGTATTTGGAATATATTAATACCATTGGGACATAATCATACAAAACTATATCTAAAGAGGATTAGCTTAAGATCTAGTGTTTGGAATATGGAAATAGGTTTTTTGGGGATTAAAATGTAGGATAGGGGAATGTACGAAAGTAAGTTAATTCCTTGTTTGGAAATTGTTGCCAAAAATAAAACAAAAAAAAAATTTGGGGAATAATGGGTGGGAATATGTAGGAAATAAATAGCAAAATTATAAAACTAATCTTATCAACATATCTCCTTTATTCTTTTCATTAATGGACAAAATGTCATTTATTTATTTATTTTTTATGTATTCTTATTCTCATTATCTCATCCATATATTTGGTGGGAAGTGACCTAATTTATTCCCAATCTTATTTCCTTGTTTTATTCTCAATTGTATCAAACCAATAAGGGGATTTTTTCAATTGGGATTAAAACTTCCAATCCTACCCTCAATTCCCAAGTAGATAACAAGTTTTTTTTTTGGTTTCTTTTGTGTGTGTGTGGAAACTATTAACAAAAAAACAAGAAACCAGAAAAGTTGTTTCCACTTGTTGATAGTTATGGAGTAAATTCTTATATGCCATCATGGGGTTACTTCGATAGTGTTATAGGGGTTATCATATATCTATTTTTTTTATAGTGATTTACCCCCGTCCCTTGGTCATATTTAGGTGTATTTTTGACTCTACGAAGCTATTTTTATTACTTATATGTGTTTTTTAGTTTTTCGTAACTTTGGTGTTGTTTTATAGGAAATTGCAGATTTGGAGTATTTTCCCGAACTTATTTGGACCACTACGAGCATTTAATACAAATTGCATTGATATAAGACCACATTCTGGAGCCCAAGACCGCATTGGAGTAATCAAACCAGTGGTTAAGGGCTCGGTGAAGAAGAAGAGACCGAGGCAATGGACCGAGCCTTAAAGATCCAAAGAGGAAATCTCGATTGGGCCAAGAAGAAGCCCAATTGTCGACACCTAAAATGTCTCCACAAAAGCAGACCCAAAGATGAACAACCTTTCACCGCCATTATTGGTCGGGTTGAGTATTTCATCTTTGGAGTGGTTAAATCCACGTTCAATCCAATACATTTCATAAACCAACCCAATTCTTAGCCATTTCCCCAAACCATTACTTATTTTTCTCTTCTCGTGTCTACACCACAAAATCAAGCTAATATGATTTTGTGGCTATAAAATTTTGTAATAATTTTGATCCAAATATTATTTGGTTGGATAGGCCTTGAAATAAGCTTTCCAACGGTACATTATAAGCCCAATTTCGATTTAAAATGAAAAAGATACGAGCAAAACACTAAACTCGGCCCAAAACCATCCTTTCACTAAAACCGCCATACCTTAAAATATACAAAAGTTTTTGACCTGATTCTAATTTGCTTGGAAATTAAACTTGATAAGCTTTTCAACGATATATTATATTCCTTATTATGAGTTACAGATCAATAGTTATCATCGTTTTAAAAACGCGTAAAAACTAGATCTACCACATCATGGCATAAATACTGCGCCACGGTGTTCTGTGATGTGTCACGGCACTCTGTACCGTGTCATGGTATTTTGCACCATGGCACGGTATTTTTCTAGTGTTTTTTCTTTGTGACGCTTCACTTCTAGGGTTCTGTGCTTCACCTTACGCATTTTCTCTATAGATACGAACCTGATTTCAACAGTTTTGGGACACCAACAATCATTCTCTTTCTCCCTACACCAACAATCATTCTCTTCTCCCTCTTTAGCCTAAATACTAGCCTCCATATTCTCTCATAATACTTCTCCTAAGCACTCCAAGGAGTCCATACTTGACTCGAGGTTTCGTCCTTAAACCAAGGCATGAAAGGTAGAATTAACAGAGGGTTTGGACCAAATCTACTCTACTTTTATTTAATTTAATTTCAATTTGATTTATATTGTTCTTGAAGTTACTAACAATTCATTCATGATGTAGCAATTTAAAGGAGCGCGCGAAATGTGAGTAATTAATTAATTTAACTACTTATTTTATTTTAATATTGCTAGTATCATGATTAGGTTTATTATTATTTGAATCGACTAATGATATTATTGTTAAATTACTTTTAATATTAATGTTTATTCTTGTAGACACCTAAAAATGTCTCCCCAAAACCAAACCCGATGATGAACACCTTTCACCACCATTATTGGTCGAGTTGAGTATTTAATCTTTGGGGTGCTTAAATCCATGTTCTATCCATATTTCCATTTCATAAACCAACCCAACTTCTAGCCCATTTCCCCAAACCATAACTTATTTTCCTTTTCGTGTCTTTAAACCCAAAATAATTCATTTCGTGTCCTTTAAAATCATTCATTTTGTGTCCTTTTTATAAAAACGTTTAATCCAATTTATTTTGGTCCATAATCTGGGTCGAATGATTAAATAGTTGGATGGGGCTTTAAAATATCTTTCCAACGATATATTATAAGCCCAAATCCGAGTTATAACGAATAAGTTATGGCCAAAATACAATTAGAGATGTAACAATGCAGCCCAAAAACCCAATTACACACAACCGAATTAAAAAAAAAGCCCTAAAACTAAAAAACACGGAAACAACAATACAACCAATCATACCCAATACACCCACCCTCACCCAATAAATGTAACGTCACCTCCAAACTCAAAACTTTTTTCTTCTATATGATTTTCTCTCTCCTCTTTTTCACTTTCTCTCTCCTCTATTTCATTTCCTCACTAAAAAACTGCAAAAACATTAATGGACATTAGAGAAGAGATGCAAAATCAAAAGGATCCTCCCTAAAAAAAAAGGCAATTTATATAAATTTCACTTAATTTTGTTTGAATTTTTATGATTATCACTTAATTTTGTTTGAATATTTATTCGATACTTTCTATTGTTCGAAATTTTTATTGGAATTGTCAACAAAAATTGTGAAATCAAACGGATACCTTATGTTCACATTGTGAAATGCATATGTTCATACTTTAAATTCTTATGTTCATGTTTTGAATCCTTTTGTAAACTTTCTGAAATGCTTATATTCACTTTCTTGATTCATATGTTCATATTTTTTTATGTATATGTTCACCTTCTGAAATGCTTAATTATGTTCATACACATTCAAAAATGAACCAATGCACATGTTCATATTTTGAATGCACATGTTCATATTTTGAATGCATAAGTTCATATTTTTAATACTTATGATGCATATTTTATATTATTTTTTATTTCTTCAATTTTTTTTGTTCACAATTAAATGCCTTATATTCATTTATATTCATAATAATATTTTATATGTTCATAATGTATATATTCATAGTAGATATTTGTTGTTCATAAATATTCTCATTAAGTCTGTTTATGCATATGTTCTCTTTCTTAAATGCATATGTTCATATTTTTTTACGCATATGTTCACCTTTTAAATGGTTATATTTAGTTTGAGGAAACCAATGCTTACATTTATATTTTGAATTGTTATGTTTACTTTATGAAATGCATATGTTCATATGTTTTATGCCTATATTCACTTTTTGAAAAACTAATGTTCACATTTAAGGGAATCTATGCATATGTTCATATTATGCATGACTATGTTCATTGATAAAAAAAAAATGCCAGAAAATCGGATGAAATTCATACACAGATAAAATTTATCGAAGCTAAAAAAATTCAATTCATATGAATTCAAAAAATCAGATAAACAACCAATTTCATATTGTAAGGAACAAATTCAACCGTTAAATCGAAAAAACGAGAAAAATAGAAAAAAAAAATAGAGGAAAAAGGAATTAAAGAAGGAAGGAGAAAAAACCGAGTATAAATTGTGAATTCAAAGATTCATAAAAATTTAATCAATCTAAATTAAAGCACAAAATTGAAATTCACAAAAAAAAATCATACTTAATAACTACTTTCATATTGTAAGAAACAAATTTAATCAAAAAAGTGTAAAAAAGGGGGAAAATAAAAAAATTGAGGAGAGAGAAAATAAAAAATGAAGGAGAAAAATAGAGGAGAAGAAAGCTAATGTTCATATTTGTGCTATTGTTACACCTTGTAGACACCCATTTGTGTCTCCCCAAAACCAAACCCGGTGATGAGTGCCTTTCACGTCGAATCATAATCGAATGAAACGAAAGTGTGGAAAGGTCTAGTGTTGCGAAAAGTTTTATTTCTTTTCTCTTCTCTCTGTTTTGGAAAACTTTATTTTAAGAAAACAGCCAATCCAGTTTGGTTGGTCCATGATATGGGTCCAATAGTGGTGTAGTTGGATGGGGCTTGCAAAGATCTTTCCAACGATATATTATAAGCCCAATTCCGATGAATATTGAGGAAGTTATGGCCAATTTACTAAACTGGGTCCGGTTTGAGCTTTATGTACGACCCAATGATCTAGGGGAGGGCCTAATATAATTTATCATTCCTAATGCAATTAGGAATGGTTTTAGTCTTCTAGAACATTCTAGAAGGTTCTTATCATTCCTAATTCAATTAGGACTCTTCAGAGTTTTAATCAAGATCAAATAGCATTTTCGATTGAAATTATATTATTTTATCTTCCAGTACGGGAAATTTATCAGATTTTCGAAAACGCGTTGAAAATCAGTTTGGCGTCCAACCCCAGACCTTGGCGCCTGGAACCAGGATTGGCGCCAGGCGCTAGCCATTGGCGCCTGGCGCTAGCCACTGGTCCTGGCGCCAACTAGCCAGGGCTGGCGCCAAGGTTGTTTTTCGATCTTCAGACTCTGTTTTGTTAAATATCTTTTTTGGATGATTTTCTCTATAAATATCGTATTAAAAACTCCGTTTTCATTCACCAATATTCACGAATTCTCATCAACAATTAGTTTTAATTAGCATTCACCAACTCTCATCAAGATTTTCTTGATTATTTTCTTTTCTTTTCTAAACTTTTACTTTTTAATACAAAATTCCGTATTCGCAAGATCTTGAAACACCTAGCCATATTCGAAGTTGCCTTTGCCCTAGACGTGAAAGGTTTTAATTTCTGAGGCTTTGGTCCCAAATCTCTCTTTCAATTATTTAATTTGATTGCTTTGATTATTATTTTTCCTTGAAGTTACTAACGTGTGTATTTTGTCATTAGAAAAAGGTACGAGGCATCCAAGTAAGTACTTTAATTGATTTATTGATATTATGATGTAGAAATCATGCTTAGATTGTTATTTTGATTCCTAGTATCATGTTTAGGGTAAATTTAATATCAAGTATGATTAAAAGTACGATGCTTCCTATATTCTTTCTAATATTTATTCATGTTAGTATCATGTTAGGGCTAAAGCTTTGATTTTTATTGCTTAGTGACATGCTAGGATTTGTTATTAATCTTGTTAGTATCATGCCTAGGATCTTACTTTTATTATGCTTTAACATGAATATGATTATGATTTATGATTATCATGGTGATTGTTATGATTCATGATTAGTATTTATTATGTTGCTTGATATACACATTATATTTATTGTTATTGCTTGATCACCTTTATTGCATGTTAAAGGGAATTGGTACTTGTAATCATGCTTAATAAGATAATTAATAATCTTGTTAGGGTTAATTGTGATTATAATTCAAGTGATCGCCAATAATAGATTTATTTGTGTATTAAATTCAACCAACATAGATTAAACAGGTTTAGGGTTAATCCTAATGATTGCATGTTAATCAGAAAGCGCACATGAATACGAGCAGAATAAAGTAGAGGCCTATTATTAGGGCAGATTCAATCTCTTTTAGGTTGGATTTGTACCATCATCCCCGAACCCTTATTTGGTTCATGACCTTATGGAGTTGACGATCTCTTGGATCGTTAAGGGGTGTAACCTTCACCTCGTGAACGGTTTACAAGTTCCTTAAAAACTTGTTGGCGACTCTTTTGCTCTATCTTCTTCCCTTTTGGACGCCACCGTGCTTTAGTGTATGATCACAGTGGGGTTCAAGTTAGTGGGATTTTAAAGGCTTGAAATTATTCCCTACACACCTATTTCTAGGTGCATGAGTGTGCACCTAAGAATATGCGACCAAAATATTAAACTGAGCCCAAACCGAACCTAAGCCCACCTTACCTACGACCCAATATAATGATCATGTGGAGGGTCCAAATGATTTAATACAATTCCTAAACCAATTAGGATTAACTAGAAACTTCTATAAGTTTCAAAAAGATCCTAATTGTCCTTTTTGAAAAGATAAGATTAAAGAGTTTGAAATTGAATAAAACTCCTTTTTTTTTAAAGTCCTAATTTTATTCGAATTGAAAGATATTCAAAGATAGTCAGCTATGATTTTCGTGTCTCATATTTTTTTATCCAAATTTTATATGGTTGGATAGCCCTTAAAATTATCTTTCCAATTATATATTATAATATCAATTCCAAGTTATAACAGAAAATATATGAATAAAATATCAAACTCTACCAAACTGACATCGTCTCAGTATTTCGGTCATATCTTTTATTATATAAAATATTTTAATCTGATTTTAATTGGGTTAGAAAGTAGACTTCAAAAGCTTTCCAAAAAATATCTTATTCATCTTATTCCGATTTTTGCTCAAAAGATATGATAAAAACAAAAACCGCAAAAACTGCAGTCTATCGAGTTTTATTCCGATTTAATTCGGATCTTATCTTAATTCTTCGACCCTTCTTTTTTTCTCTATAAATAGAGGTCATATCACCCCTTTTCCAATCATCAACAAGCTTGATAAAAAAATTTATTCTCTTCTCCCTCTTTAGCCTAAACACTAGCCTCCCCATTCTTTCACTATTCCTTCCTTTAAGCACTCCAAGGAGTCCATATAATACCCAAAGTTCTATACTTAAACCAAGGCGTGAAAGGTATAATTGACTGAGGGTTTGGACTAAATCAACTCTAATTTTTATTTAATTTAATTGTTTCAATTTGATTTATATTTTACTTGAAGTTACTAACAGTTTATTCATGATGTAGCAATTTAAAGGAACATGCGGAATGTGAATAATTAATTAATTTAATTACTCTTATTTTTTTTTTATATTGCTAGTATCATGATTGAGTTATTTTATATTATTTGACTAACGCTATTATTGTTAAATTGCTTCCAATATTAATGTTTATTCTATTATATTTATTGATCGCCATATTGCATGTTTAAAGGGAATATGTAATTGAAAATCACGCCTAATAAGATAATTTGCACAACCGGTTTAGATTCCTTTTTAATCTTGTTATTTAATTCAATTGATCACAAATATTTTAGAATTATGTGTTACATTAATATTTAATCAATTTAGCCTAATAATAATTTGGAGCAAATTGAATATTTTGTTTGCATGCCTTTAAGATCGCAGGAATCACTTTTCACTATAAGAATCGAGTAGAGGCCAATATGGGAGTAGAATGGAGTAAAAATTGGTAGAATTTGTGAAAAAAATGAAGAATTTAAATTTGGGAGTAGTTTGTTAAACAAGGGAGGAAATAAATCGAGAAGCAGCTTTTATAAAAATAAAAAACAGCCGTTATGTGGGGCCGATACTCGAAAAACTGGTCGGAGTATAGGTCGGGTGGTAAAACCTACTTTTTTTTGTAAAATATGGGTGGTTATTTTTAATTTCAAAAAAAATGGATGGTTATTTCAATACATGGTACATTTTGGGGTGGTAATTTACAAAAAAAAATCCTTTTATTTATTTTTTATTTTTTCTCTTATCAAATCCTTTTTTTTTATTATCAGAGTCGAGCCATTGATTTTTTTTTTTTTTTTTTTTTTTTTAATTTTTGATTCACCCGGATTTTTATTCCCGTATACTGCACAAGAGTCAACTTGTTTTGGTCATATCCGGAGTTCTAGAAAGAGTTACGTGTTGTGCCACCTATGGATCTGTAGCCCTCAGTTTTATCTTTCATTTGGAATTAGTTTTGTCTCAATCAAAGTCACAGATCAAAAGTTATAACCGATATACTACAGCCTGTCCAATTTAGGTGTCTTTTTAGCGTCAACTTTTTTTTTTTTTTTTTTAATTTTTTTTATATCTTTTCGTGTCAAGCTGGTCTTAGCCAAGTCCTTTAATTCGTGTCATCTCGTATAATATAGGATTATAGATTTTTATTTTTATTTTATTTATCCATTAGTCATAACTCTTCTAGAATTCTAGTCCTCTTCCTAGTTTCTTGTGATTGATTTTTTGTGCTAACCTTAACATGTGTTCTTTGTCTTTGATTGTGGTTGATCTTATTTTTGACTAACGATTGCCAAGGGACCATTTTCACCTATAGCATAAACATTAAAATTGGACAAAATTAATCAAGTTAGTTTGTCTTTTAGTCTTCCGTGCTATTTGGTCATTGGGTCTTTTGTTTTTCACAACGTCCTCAAGTCTAGCCATGCGATCATACCACGAGTCTTAATAAACTCACCTAATCACATATGTTGAGTCATTTCACACACTTTGTCTTCGAGTAATGCACTATATTGTTTATGATCGTATACTAGGACCATGCATGTGTCGTTTTTTATCGTAATAGGAATGAGTGGAGTTTTTCCCATCAGTTTTCAAAATTGTTTCATACACTCTTCCTTTCCAATCCGAGTATTGAGTGAATGCATTAAGTGAGTTTATCCTTACACAATACTTGAGTCTAAAATCACTTGGCAATAGTTGAAAGAATAAGGGGAACGTCACTCCTTCCTTCTTTCCTTCCAATCAAAACATCAACAACATGAAACTATTTTCCTCAGCAGGCAGCTAGAAGTAACTCATAAACAACCATGAAGATAAAGCACAATGCAAGATTTTCACCAAAGATTTCATGTTTTCTTCTTCTTTTGTTTCAAACCCTTCCCCCTAAAATTCTAGCATAGGTTCTCCTTATCCATGTGTCTATGTGTCACATTTCTTACCTTCTTCATAAATGAGCATCTCTTTCTTACATTCGATCACGTAATTAGCAAAAATAAAAAAAAAATTCCGAACTAAACACAAGGTACACCAATGACTTGAGGCGCCTTTGCAACCCATTCATTCCCCATTAACCATTCAATCACATATCCATTTCTTCATCAACCACTTTGAGCCTCGTCTAACGTTTGGCCTTCATTTTTTCAAACCACATTCACTCAACCATGGGATTGGAAGATGTGCAAATTGTGTAACATTCAAAAAGCAAGTAAAAAAAAGGAGCAAAGCAAAAATAAAACAATGTGTAAAGGCAAGTGTTCCAATGTCTTTGATACGAACACGTCTCAAATTGCGTCTCTCATCGAGTTCTTGGTACCGTGCCTGAGAAACATGAATTCTAAGTGAGTGATGGACCGCATGATATGAGATTGCCTACATTGATTCAAAAGAATGAAAAAAAAAACGAAAAGCCCAAAAAAAAAAATTCAAAATAAACTTGCAAAATTCAAAATTTTCAAATTCACAATTACACATCTTGGGGATTCTCTCGGGTCTTGAGCCTTTCACCCCTTTCTTCCTTAAACCATCAACTTAACCACATTACAAACCTAGAAAGACCTCTTTGAGGTGTACACACACTTGTGCAAAGTTCAGTTAGAGCTACGTTCGGCCTGATTCCTAACGGATACGTAGGCAACCTCACATCGAGGTGCGGCCACATTCATATTCATATCCATGCATGATCGAGTCAAAGAATATCCAATGCTTACCCCTACCCATTTATATCTAGACTTGGGGGCTTGAACCCACATTATTTAGCCTACCCAGCCTAAAGAGTCATCATCTTTAACTCTTCTCACATCTCTTTCCATCGCCATAACCCTTGCAGTCAGCCTTAGTATCACATTCACACACTTCACTCACACATCCATATCCATATCAATCATCCTTCCCTTTAAGAGCCCTTATCATGAAATCTTGTTTCAACACTGTGCATGCTTCATCATCTTTCAAGACAACATTCATTAGAAGAAACATTGTATACTTGCTTAGCTTCCTAACCTGAGCAATATTCATTGTTTCATGCATCACATAATGTGCTGAGAAACATTTATATATCAATGATTTTTAATCATACAAAGCATATCGTGCTTAGCTCCTTGACCTAAGCAACGTTCATTATGCAATAATCACTTCATCTGTATACGTGCTTAGCTTCCAGACCTAAGTGACATTCAAGATCATTTCTTTACACCATATATGATGCTTAGCTCCATGACCTAAGTTCATTCATCTATCGTGTCATATGGTGTAATTGTCCTTAGCCTCATGGCCTAAGAACATGCATCATGCATACATTATCTTCAAGTAAAGCAATTCAATCCCTGCAATTCATTTTGTCTTGCTCAACGAGGAAGTTCAAAACTTCTTTCCTTTTTCCCGTCTTTTCTTTTGGGGAAGTTTAAAAAAACTTTTTCAAAATTTTCTCATCGAGGGAAGTTCGAAAATAAAAGTTCAGTTTTCACATCTTTCTTTTTCGGGAGAAAGTCGGTACCCTCCACTCATGACAAAAATTGACGGAAATTTTTTGCTTTTGCATCTTCGTTTGCTTGTGTCTGCACACACACATATACACACACACTCACAAGTCATACACGTACATGTCATGTCACATCAATTCAAACTTGGTCAAGTCAGTGGTCAAGTCAATCACAATCTATATGAGTCCCTTAGCAAATTTTATTTTGTAGGTCTCAATTACAACCCACGTCCGGGGACAAGCGGACCATCTACAGCCCACGTTCGGGGACAAGCGAACCAACTATAGCCCACGTCCGAGGACAAGCATACCATCTACAACCCCCATTCGGGGACAATCGAACCACCATCATTTCATGACGCAAGGTTCTCGATACAAAGAGACTTGCAATCTCATCATCTGTCGACTTTCCTCAAGCATGGAAAGTATTATCCGGTGGATTTATTCAAGCATAGAAAACCGCTAAATTCCTTTGTCGGCTTTCCTCAAGCATGAAAAGCATTATCGGTGGATTTCTTCAAGCATAGAAAAACGCCAAAATCATATGTCGACTTTCCTCAAGCATATTTGTTGGTTTATGAAATGGAAATATGGATAGAACATTGATTTAAGCACTCCAAAGATTAAATACTCAACCCGACCAATAATGGCGGTGAAAGGTGTTCATCATCGGGTTTGGTTTTGGGGAGACATTTTTAGGTGTCTACAAAAGCCCCCACTTTGACTGAGTTTTTTGAAACGTCAGTTTCGAAAATGATAGTCTAAGTACTCGATAGGGACGGAGAATGATTTAAGACGTTTTGCGATCCTAAATCACTTTGTATACGCCGATACTTGCAAAAAAATGTTAATTCCACAGATAAAAGAGTAAAGGGATAGAATGCTTATCTGACACCAGTGTATCGGTGACAAATGAGTTTGGTAGCTTCCTATGCTTGAAGGAATCCACCGGATGACGTTTGTTGAAATGCTTTCCATGATTGAGGAAAGCCGACAGATGAGTTTGGTAGCTTTACACTAGTAGAAAAAGTGCTATTTGTAACTGGCGTATATTAGTTACAGAAGCATCAGTAGTAACTGACTAAGATAATGCTAGTTACAAATTCCATGACATTAGTAACCAACGTAGTAAATGTCAGTTACTAATATGTGGTGTATCTTTATTTGAAGTTTTATTAGTAACTGACTAAATAAATGTTAGTTACAAATGTTTAGTCACAAAAAATTTGACTAAAAAACTTGTAACTAGCTTATAAACGCCAGTTACAAATACTTAGTCAAAGAAAGTTTGACCAAAGCGTTTGTAACTAGCTTATAAACGCCAGTTACAAATATTAAGTAAAAAAAAGTTGACCAAAACATTTGTAACTAGCTTAGAAACGCCAGTTACAAATAACAAGTCAAAGAAAAGTTGACCAAAACATTTGTAACTAGCTTACAAACGCCAGTTACAAATAATAAGTCAAAGTAAAAATTTTGTAACTAGCTTACAAACGCTGGTTATAAATAATAAGTCTAACAAGACTTTTTGTTTTTTTTTTAAACCAACAAATATTAAGTTTCTATTTTTTATTTTTTATTTTTTTTATTTTTTTTGAAGGAAAGTTTCTAGTTTTCTAGTTGTATACTTTCTCTTAATTTTATTTATTTTTCATTAACTTTTTTTTTTTTGAAAAGTAATTTTCATTTAAATTTTGATTAAAGAAAAAAAAAAATTAAAGGTAGCTATTACTGAATTCGCAAAAATAAAAAAAACTAACTTTTTTCGCTCCCCCTTCACGTACTGCGCTGCTCGGCTTGCTCCTCCTTCCTCCTTCACTGCTCCTCCTTCTCCTTCACCTCTCTTCCTTCTCTTGCGCTGCATCGCACTCCATTAATTGTTGCTTTGGTTTGTTCTAATTTGGGATCATTTTTAGGGATTTTTATCAAAGTTTTGAGGTATGTGTTCCTTTTGAATTAGGGTTATTTTACTTTCGAATTAGTGTTTTTACATGTAAATTCGAATTGATTGTTGTTGTTTTCAATTACTTGATTAATTTTTAATGAAATTAGATTATAAAAAAACCAAGGAAATTAGGTTTTGATGAATAATTTCGAACAAAAAAAATTAAGAAACGCTTATTGTTTGTGAACTGCTTTGTGTAATTGGGGTACATGCATGTCTAATTGGGGTACACTAGCCGATTATGTGAGGCTGCTGTTTAATAGATAAAGGTTCTAATTGGTGTACACTAGCCGTGTATGTCAGGCTTCCGTTTTTCTCAGCGTGTGTAAATTTGTGTGTGCAAGTTAATTGAGATTACCGTTACATTGAGAATGCTGCTGTTTTTATTATTGTTATTGCATCTATGTTGAACGCTGCTGTGGTTGTTGTTGTGTTGAACGCTATTATTGGCAAGAAAGAAAGGATTAGGATGGGAAATTTGATTCTTATTTGAAGTCATATATGCATGTGGTAGTACACTTAAATAAGTTATAAGCGATTTTAGTTATAGAACTCTTAAGAAGTTTATATGGATTCCATGAAAATTATGCATTATGCTTCGTTTAGATTATGATCTTAGGCTTTTTGGTTTGTTTGTTTGATTTAATTGTTTGTATGAATCCTACAATCAGGTTGAGCCGTTGAGTTATGTGAGAATCCTCAGTTTTATCAATGAGCTGAAGAGTAGTAGGGGTAAGTATGATTTTACAATGGTTAAAATCACAATGGTATAACAAAATTGAGGTATCAAGTTTACATGTAGAAGTTCTAGAGGGGTTGAGTTTTAGTTCATTCATATCAAACAAAAAGCCTAGTATCATAGTTTAAATCGTTTAATAATGGTCTATTAAAAATTGTCTTTTGAAAGCACATTTTTATACTAGCATGGTATTTAGTTGCTGCCAAGCTTTAAAATTGGCTACTGCCAGTAGCCTAGTATCAACTATTCTACTACAACAAGTAACAGCAACTTCACCCCTTGTCTATGTCGGTTATAAGTAATAGAGAAAGAGGCCAGCCTAATATGAATTATATTTAAAGTCCCTTTAAGCCGATCAGTTTAAGATGCATAGACCAGTTTAAGATGCATATGCTGTTGTGGTTGTTGGTGTGTTGTAATTGTAGTTTCTTGTTACTTATCTTGGTCTAATAGTCATGCTAATGTGTGTATCAAGTGGCTGAATTTCATCCTTTTGCTTTGTTGTTCCTTCTTGACAGAATATAAAGGCCAAGATTGCAATCAAAATCTGAAACACTACTTTGTATAGTATAGTGAGACATAAAATATCCAATAAGATAATGAGCATATGGTAGAGTTTAGTGAGACATAACTCAGACATTTATCAGAACTGATTTTGAGAGCTAGAAGTGTTGACATTTATCAGCAAAGTAGGATATATTGCTTTCGCCGCCACTGTTCAGGCTATCACACTTTAACATCAGAACTGATTTCAGAGCTGAAATTCAGAACTGATTTCAGTGCTGAAACTCATAACTGATTTCAGTGCTGAAATTCAAAACTGATTTCAGAGCTGAAACTCAGAACTGATTTCAGAGCTGAAACTCAGAACTGATTTCAGAGCTGAAACTCAGAACTGATTTCAGAGCTGTAACTCAGAACTGATTTCAGAGCTGAAACTCAGAACTGATTTCAGAGCTGTAACTCAGAACTGATTTCAGAGCTGAAATTCAGAACTGATTTCAGTGCTAAAATTCAAAACTGATTTCAGAGCTGAAATTCAGAGCTGATTTCAGAGCTAAAACATCAGAACTGATTTCAGAGCTAAAACTCAGAGCTAAAAGTGTTCTTTGGGTGATTTTTTGGAGCTGGTGTTGCTGTATTCTCTGATCCATGCTTTGTATCCCAATTTTCCCAAGCTTTCAGCAGAATGGGATCATAAGGACCTTGACAAACCTTAATACTGAAAAAAAAATTAAGAATCTATTATAGTTTGTGTGACTGCTCTGTGTGTGTGTGTGTGTGTGTGTGTGATTCTGTGTGTGTGACTGTGTGTGTGTGTAAATCTTGTATTGAATCAATCACTTTGATGTATTAATACATCTATCTCTTCGTCTAAACTGCTAATTTGAATTTTGGTAGAATAATCACTAGTAGGTGTATGAAATTCTACTATTCTAGTTCAGTGTATGCTACATCTAGTGCTATTATAAATGATTTGGATATGTTTTATAAGCATTGCACTTCATCTAGGTGCCTAATTTATTGACAGTTTGACACTAAAACTGCTCCTATATATGGAAAGCAAAAAAAATAATTATTTCTTTCATTCTAAGTAGTTATAAGTCTGGGCAGAACTATCCTTTGGGATAGTGAAATGGTATGAAATTTGTATTCTGGTAGCCTGGTAGTCATATATGAAGTGTGTAGGCAGAGACTATATTATATACTATCATATTTGATTAAGTAAAGCTCAAATAGGTTAATAAAGGGGGAGGGAATGAGAGCTAAAATTCAGAATTGAAATCTGAAATGAAATGCAAAACTGAAATCAGAGTTAAATCAAAACTGTAATTGTATTTTGGATGGTAGTTGTTATATTTAGAACTGAAAATCAGAACTGAATCAAAACTGAAATTCAGGACTGAAAATCAGAACTAAAATCAGAGTTTTGGATCCTTTTGAGTTTTGAGTGACGAGATAGTACTTGACCAATTCGCTAATACTTCAACATTCAAGTTCAAATCCACAACTTGGATAGCTGCAAAAATAGAATTGTAATATGCATTAATGAGTATTTCTTTGCTTTTTTTTTTTTTTGGTGAATCCACAAATGTTTGTGTCTATGATTGTAGACACCTAAAAATGTCTCCCCAAAACCAAACCCGATGATGAACAACCTTTCACCGCCACTATTGGTCGGGTTCGGGTTCAATATTTAATCCCGAGAGTGCTTAAAAAATCGTATTTTATTATTGGATCATGCTCCTTTTGTTTTTATTATTTTTCTAACGATTTTATGTTGTTGGAATTGTGATTAAATTGGTTCTAATATTAATATTGTTCTATTTTTTTTTATTGATCACCATATTGCATGTTTAAAGGGAATATGTAATTGAAAATCACGCCTAATAAGATAATTTGGACAACCGGTTTAGGTTCCTTTTTAATCTTGTTATTAATTCAAGTGATCACGATATTTTAGAATAATGTGTTGCATTAATATTCAACCAATTTAGCTTAATAATAGGTTGGAGCAAATTGAATCTTTGTTTGTATGCCTTTGAGATCGCAGGATTCACTTTTCACTATAAGAATCGAGTAGAGGCCAATACGGGCGAATGTGACTCCATGACTCACTTCGTACCATCATCCCCGATCCTCCTTTCGTGGTTCCGAACCATATGGAGTTAGTAATCTCATGGTTTATGAATGGGGTGTAACCTTCATGGGTCAATCGTTGTTGCCTTTGTTGTCCCTTATTCGTGGTTGCCTTTTTATGATCCGTGAACGGTTTACAAGTTCCTTAAAAACTTGTTGGCGGCTCCCTACTTTATTTGTCCCTAATCGTGTCCCTTATCGTATATGTCAATTCCCACTTCCTATGAGTGCCAAGCATATTCACAACATGCTTTAACGTAGGCGCACTTCAAACGACGCTTACAATTTGGCGACTCCACTAGGGAGGATTCTTAATTGTTTATCGATTTGAGTGATCAGTATTTAATTAAGATGAGTGGATGAGACTTGAAAGATTCTTGAAAAAATATTCCTGTGATTAATTAGTCATTTTTGCATCTGCATAGACGTTTTAACGTCGCGTTCAGGTCTATCCCGTAGGGAAAATTGGATAACTTGGTTGCGCGCGAAGGATAACAGGGCACCAGTCAGATTTTCTGACTGCAGTCCTAAAATCAGTCCGGTGGCTTATTTTCTTTCCTCACAGTCGACTTCCTTCGATTTTTCTGAAAAAACGTATGTGTTCTACATGCGTCTTAACCCCGGGGGATTTAAGCTCTATCGACCCAAAAACGCTTATGGCAATAAGGGTTCATCCGAGTTATTAAATCCACCCAAACCATGGAGTCGAGTTCGATTTCATCATGAACTCGCGGAGCCGCCCGTTGGCATACACCCTCAAGGGAGGCTGCCTTGCTAACGTGTCCAAACTCCTAACCATGGTACCCTTTTGACACCCAAAGCTTGACCAATAGTTGAACATAGATCTTGACTCTAGGTTGCGAACTTTTTTTTTTACATCATCGTGCCTAAATGCTATGTGGTTGTTTGGTGCTAACCCTCATGTGTTTGCTCTTTTGTTTAACCCATGACCGAGGGTTTTTTATTCTCACATAGTAATTAGTACGGACCTAAAATCGTATAAAATCTAGAAAAATCACAAAACTGACCTGGAACTGCGCACCGTGTCACGGCATTTTCTGTCGTGCCACGGTGAACAGTGCCGTGACACGGGGCTGTCTGCCGTCTGACGGTAGACTGCACCGTGTCACGACAATCTGTACCGTGACACGGTGTCTAGGAAAGTGTCCTGTCAGTCCTTTTTTCGTTTTTTGTGCGAATGCTGTGTCCAGTTTTGTGTCGTGTCTAGCTATACGGTCAAAACACGCGTCTATAACCTCACTTAATCACTCGCACATTATGTTCACACATTTTTTTAAGTCGCGCACCACCTTTTGACCGTATTTTAGGGAAGACTTGTTTTTTTTTTTTGTGTCGTTTTTTTTTCGGAGTAAGTCGGATGGCATCCTCCCATGTTTTTTTTTAAAAATAATAAATAAGTTTTTAATAAAATAAAAAAAAATTCCTTTTCTTTTTAATCCGGATAGGTTAAGGTTAAGTTTGGTCATTAAAGGTGTGTTTGTTTCGGTGTCACAGCACTTGGTCAAGAAGCAGGGGTAGATTGTTACGGTTCGAGTCCATACCTCAACAACCTCTTATACCAAAGAGGCGTACAAGGAAACCACCTCAATCATCTCCACAAGATCCATCTCCAGTCTACTTTCAACCAATGGCCACTAAGGAAGACATTGAGAACCTCAACAGGACAATCGAAAGATTGTCTGACATGATGCAGACACTTGAGTCAGCACTGTAGAACAAGACAATTAAAACAATGTCACTACTGCCGCAATGGACAAGATTAAGGAACAAATGAGCAAGATTTCTGAAGAGTTCACTTATGTGGAACAGCCTGTCACCTCTTCGTCCATAAGAGAGAAGCTTCCTGAGAAGTTTTCCCTGCTGACATCCCCAAATTCAAGCCTACTGATAATCCGCTTTTCCACTTGAAGGCTTTTTCTGCAACTATGGCTCTTAAGGGAGTAGATGTGACACTCTTCCCTACGGTGTTCCCTCTTTCCTTAGAGCATGCCTATCAACGGTGGTTCTATTCTTTGGAATCCAAGCATGTCGCGACCTGGGAGGATGTTGCTGAAAGCTTTATGAATTGTTACAAGTGTAACATCCTAGCCAAGACTTCTGAACGTGAACTCTCCATTCTCAAACAGAAAGAGAATGAAGGCTTCACCACTTACTTAAGCAGGTGGAGAGAAACAGCTGCGCTCCTGGTGGATCCCCCCAAGGAGAAAGAAATGGTTCGATTGTTCATTGCCAATCTGACTCATAAGTACAAGCAACACTTGAAGTTTCTGCCTCTGAGTACCTTTGAAGCTGTATACGATATTGGAATCAATATCAAAGATGAACTGATGAAGTCTGTTGGTAGCAACAATAGCAACAGCACTTGGAAAAACAAGAAGAACGACACTCCTTCTTCTTCGTCTTCTAAGCCCAATAATGCTGCCAATAATATCAATATTAATGATGTGTTGGCCCTTAATGCTCCTCCCCAAAGATTTCAAAGGCAAAGGAGGGTTTACACGCCTTTGGGAATGACTTATGATGCTGCTTATGACCGTTTGCATGGTCAAGGACTGATTATGCCAATCGGACCATTCCCAGAACCTCGGCCAGAGAATAGGACCGCTAGCTATGACCCTAATGCTTTATTGAAAGTTTCATCAAGGCAAGGGTCATAACACTGAGAAGTGTTGGAGGCTGAAAGATGCAATCCAAGACCTGATCGATGCTAATCAACTTCCTGTCCCTCCAGGGGGCAAGAAGCCTAACATTCAAACAGGTCCTCTTTCTGATGCTTTGGCTATCATGGGAGATGAAGTCTCCTTTGATCCGTCAATACTCATTTGATCTGTGAATGAACCTCTGCCGGAAGTTGTATTTATCTCAAGTACTGAAGAAGTGAATGGGATCTGGGATAGTGATGATGAAGACGTCTATCTCAAGGATATAGCATGTTCATCTCTTGGCACCAGTGAAGATGTTTGGGGGGACTTTGAGGTCAAGGTCCTCACCAGAAGTGGACGGTTATAACAACCTAACCCACCTCCACCTCCACCACAATCACATTCTGTGAACAGCGATGTGGTCAAACAATTGCAAAAGACCAAGGTGGAGATGAATGTATGGAAGCTTTTGGCCACTTCCCACGAGCATCGAAAGGTTGTGATGAATGCTCCGGTGAAAATAGGAGTTGATGATGACGTGACTCCTCAAGGATTGGTCAACTTTCTCACTACTGAGCTGCCAAGTACTAGCAATCTGATTTCGTTTTCTGATAAGGATCTACCCCCGGAAGGGGACCAACATAATAAGGCCTTACACCTCATTGTGGTGTGTTGGCAGATGAATGTTCCCATGAGCCTGGTTGATAACGGCTCTGCAATCAATGTGTGCCCACTCCGTACTGCAAAGAAGTTGGGCATAAAGAATGAAGAATTGACTCCCTCCACTCAAGGGATTCGCGCTTATGATAATACTCGCCGTCAAGCTGTGGGTACTATCATACTGAAAATAACTACTGGGGCCATTGAACGTCGCACCAAATTTCAGGTGGTGGACATTAAGGCCTCTTTCAATATGTTGTTAGGACGCCCTTGGCTTCATGAGCTAAAGGTGATTCCATCATCGCTTCACCAGAAAGTGAAAGCCATAGTTGGAGGGGTTCCGATTACTATCGATGCTTCTCCTATGCGCATTCAAGTTATTGATACTCCTATCGTCCATGTTGAACATGACGAAGAAGATGAAGATCTTTGGGGGTTTTCACTAGATGATGTTCTCGTGATCGAAGAGGAAGAAAAGTGTCATCTCGACTTCGATCCCTATTCAAACACCAGTATCAATGCTATTCTGAAGAAGAAAGGTCATTTCCCTGGAATGACCCTTGGACTCAAGAAGAAAATGGCTTAATCTTGGGGCCATCCTGGTGCACTCAAGAAGGATACTTTTGGCTTGGAATTCAAGCCAACAAATGAAGATCTGAAACGAGCTGCATTGAAGATGAAGGCTCGCAATAATGCTCGAATCACGAAGACGGAAATGGCCATGGATCCATATCCGTTCACCCTCAATGGCCAGTACATCAAAGAAGGGGAAGACTTCCCATGCTATGAATTCCCTGAGCCATTCGTCCATGATGGGATCCGTGAACCGGGATTCGAGGTGTTCCTCGATTGTGACTTCGTTGATAAAGACGAAGAGCTCTCCACAGCCGAGAAGCCAGCTAGCCTGAACTCTGATGATCTGGGAATCAACCTTCTTTTTGGAATGGAGAAAAATGAGTCCAAGCCGGTCCACAATGATAACTCCGAGCTCATTCAAGCTGTCATAGCGAACAAGGATTTTGACCCCTCCGAATTAATCGTCCAAGCTAACAACATTTCAAGGGGATGGCGCAAGACATTGAGGATCACTACGCCGAGTGGAGAGAAGTTGGAAATAACCGCTGGCGAGGGTCCTATGTTTGATGAGTCTGAGTCGTCTGGGTCCGAGTCCGAGTCTGAGTCTAAGTCTGTAGACGAGTCCTTAGAGTCTGAGGCCGACCCTCTTTCTGCTATAGAGTTCAACCCTGAGTCTCTTGTTGAGTCCTCTCTTCCTAGTCCTAATAATTTTAGTAAGGTCGCAGGCGACCTTGCCTCTCTTGATGTATTAGCCAATGAATTCAATAAAATGAGTACCTTTGCTTATGATGCGTGCCATTCCCCTAGCCCTGATCAATATTTCTTTGCTAATGATAAAAATGACAAAGAAATAATAAAAGCAATGGAAGAACACGAAAATAAAACAGCAGTTATTGAAGATACAGAAACAGTTAACATTTCCAATGATACGACTGTTAAAGAAGTAAAAATTGGATTAACACTAAGTCAAGATGAACGCAAAGAGCTAATTAACTTGCTTAGTGAATTTGTTGATGTATTTGCTTGGTCATACCAAGATATGCTAGGAATTGACAGGGATATAGCTTAGCATACGATACCACTCATTCCAGGTATGAAGCCTGTCAAACAAAAGCTGCGCCGAATGAAACCAGATGTGGCTCTCAAAATCAAGGAAGAAATCAGGAAGCAGTTGGCCGCAGGTTTCATCAGAGTATCCAAGTATCCGGAATGGATAGCAAATGTGGTTCCAGTTCCAAAGAAGGATGGAAGGGTCAGAATGTGTTGATTACAGGGATCTCAATAAAGCAAGCCCAAAAGATGGGTTCCCTCTACCTCACATTGACATTCTGGTTGATAATACAGCAAACCATGCACTCCTGTCATTCATGGATGGTTACGCCGGTTATAATCAGGTATTGATGGCCGAAGAAGACATGGAGAAAACCACATTCATCACGCAATGGGGTACATATTGCTATACGGTAATGCCATTCGGGTTGAAAAACGCGGGTGCCACCTACCGCGCAGCTACAGCATTGTTACATGACATGATGCACAAAGAGGTGGAGGTCTATGTCGATGATATGATCGTTAAGTTTAAAGATCGCCCAGGCCATATTGTTGCACTTCGCAAGTTCTTTGAAAGACTCCGCAAGTACAACATGAGATTAACTCCAGCAAAATGTGCATTCAGAGTCACGTCAGGCAAATTACTTGGATACGTGATCAGTTCTCGAGGGATTGAAATAGATCCTACAAAAGTAAAAGCGATCATGACCATGCCACCTCCCAAAAATGAGAAGGAGATTCGAGGCTTCATTGGAAGATTGCAGTATATAAGTAGGTTCATATCAAAGCTCATAGCGAATATGTGAACCTATATTCAAGAAGCTTAAGAAGAATGTCCCAGTCACATGGGATGATGATTTCCAAAAGGCTTTCGACAAAATCAAAGAGTATTTGGCAAACCCACCCGTGCTAGCGCCAGCAATACCTGACTTTCCTCTTCGACTCTACCTTACGGTCACAAGAGAAACGATGGGGGCAATGCTAGCACAAGAGATCGAATGCAAGGAGAATGCAATCTATTAATTGAGCAAGAAACTTCAAGGATATGAGACGCGATACACACCACTTGAGAAGTTGTGTCTCGCACTTGTATGGGCCACACAGAAACTAAGACATTACATGCTCACTCATACAGTGCATGTCTTGTCCAAGATGGATCCTCTCAAATACTTGTTCGAAAAAGCAACATTCAACGGCAGATTATCAAGATGGATAGTCAATGTTGCTCAGTTTGACTTGAGATTTGTGCCACAAAAATCCATCAAAGGTTTTGCAGTTTCTGACTTCTTAGCAGACTTTCCGCTAGAAGAAGCTGAAAAAGAAGAAGATGAGTACGATTTCCCTGACGAAGATTTACTCATGACCGAAGATGACAGCTGGACGCTCTATTTCGATGGAGCTTCAAACCAAAAGGGATGTGGTGTAGGAGTCTTGCTCGTATCACCCAATGAAGAGCACATCCCAATTTCCATGAAGCTCGACTTTGATGTCACCAACAATGCCGCGGAATATGAAGCATGCATTTTGGGGTTAGAAACAGTTGTCCCCTTGGGAATTAAGAAACTCAGAATCTGCGGTGATTCTTCACTAATCATTAACCAAATCTCCAAGAGATGGAAAGTGAGAAGTGAAAGTCTCGCTACATATCAAGCTCATTTAGAAACTCTCACGGAGCAACTAGATGAAGTGGAGTATACGTATTTGCCAAGAGAAGAAAACCAATTCGCCGACGCACTAGCTAAATTAGCATCAATGGTGCGAATTCCAACTGATACAATCAGAATGCCACTGACCATAGAAAGAAGATATGAGCCGGCTTATGTTCATGCACTTGACGATGAACAAGAACCACAAGAAGAAGATGAAGAGCCATGGTATACAGACATCCTTAATTATGTGACAAGAGGAGAATACCCTCCTAATACTGATAAAAGGGCACGCCGTGCTTTGAGGCTCCTGGCCTCACAGTATGTGCTCATCAGGGGAGAACTCCACAAGAGAACTGCAATGGGAAGAAATCTCTTATGCATAGCCAAGAAAGAAGCACATAAAACCATGGAAAACCTTCATGCCGGTATATGTGGAACACACATGAATGCGAAGATGTTAGTTCAAAAGATTCAACGACAAGGTTACTATTGGACTACTATGGAGAGAGATTGTCACGAATACGTCAAGAAATGTATGAAGTGTTAAGTCTACGCAAACTTACAGCATGTTCCACCTTCACTTCTCTACACGTATACTTCTCCATGGCCTTTCTCCACTTGGGGAATTGACATCATTGGAAAAATAACACCACCAGGACAAGGGGGGCATGAATTCATTCTCGTAGCAATCGACTACTTCACCAAATGGGTCGAAGCTACCTCATATGCCAAGTTGACGGCAAAACACGTAGCTCAATTCATTGAGAAAAATATCATATGCCGCTATGGGGTACCACATGAGATGATCAGTGATAATGGAACACATTTTCAAGCTGAATGCGCGGAATTATTACAGAAATATCATATCAAACATCACCGATCATCACCTTACAGACCACAAACGAACGGAGTAGTCGAATCGGCCAACAAAAATGTGAAAACTATCATCGAAAAGATGACAGAAAATTACAAGGATTGGCCAAGTAAGCTACATTTCGCCCTTTGGGGTTATCGAACCTCTGTTCGTACATCAACGGGGGCTACCCCTTTCTCTTTGGTCTATGGAGTTGAAGCTGTACAACCAATCGAGCTCAAAATCCCTTCTCTTCGAATCGCATTGGAAAGCCAACTAGATGAAGTCGACTGGATTAGAGCAAGATACGACGAACTGGTCTTGCTTGATGAAAAACGCTTGGCAGCTTTGCATCATGTCCAAACCTACCAACAGCGTATGGCACGACATTTTAATAAAAAAGTCAAGACCAGAAATATCAAAGAGGGTGACCTAGTGCTTAAGGCACTTCGTAAAAATGTGTTAGATCCAAGAGGAAAATTCAGACCGAACTGGTGAGGCCCGTACATTGTTAAAGTCATCCTGTCTGGCGGAGCGGCACAATTGGTAGACATGGACGGTAACGGCTTCCATAATTTAACCAACTTGGATCAACTCAAGAAATTCTATGCCTAGTCGCATGGGTTCATGACCCAATAGAGCTACGTTTGGCCTGATTCCTTTTTAGGATACGTAGGCAACCCCTCAAGGGGGCCCGACCACTTTAAAATAAAAATCCTCCCTCTGTTGATCAAATATGCGCGTCAGTTCAGCATTGCGTCACGACAAAAAAAAAAAAAAATGCTGCGACACGGGACATCCCACCGTGTCACGGTACTGTTCACCGTGACACGGTGGGCCTGAGCAAAAAAAATAAATAAAAAAAGAAGGGAAATTCCCGTGACACAGGATTTTACCCCGTTTGACGGGAGAAGTTCCCGTGCCACGTCACCTTTTTGCCGGCAAAAAAAAAAAAAAAAAAAGGGGGGGGGGGGGAAATTGCCGTGACGCGGGAATTTGTAACGTGTCACGGGACCTTTTCACCGTGACACGGTGGAATTTCAGGTTTTCCGTTTAGTGGCGCATTCGTTGCGGATTCATTGAGCGAGTTTTTATTTTCATTCTTCCACTGCGTCCGACTCCTTGACTCGGATAAATAAATACTAAATAAAAGTCATTGTAATTTTTATTTTTAAGGCTGAAATAAATGTGCTATTATTATTAAAATAAATGCGACTACAAATATTGGCATCATATGCCTTATTTTAAATAAAAATTATAAATCATAAAAAGCAAAGCACTATTGATCTAATCTCTCTTCTCTTTAGGAACATCCTTCTCTTGGTCAATTAGGTCGGCCTTCACCATTAATGTGTCTTTCGTAGCCCGAACCGTCACACCCCTAGTCGAACTTTCACCCCTTTCACCCTTCTTGAATCTTTTCGGTTGTTTCTCCCTGTAGACCATCTTTTCTTTACCCTTTCCTTTCACATAATTCTTCTTTCTTGGCATTATAGGAGTCTTAAACTCAATCCCTTGTGTTCTCGGACCTAGACGATCTTTAGGAGGAGCTTTCTTATTTCCAAGACGACTCTTCACATCAGACTTGCGTGATCCAAATCGTTCCCTCCTACTTCTAGGGTTCAACCATGCCTTGTATGCACTAGATAAAGGAGGAGGAGCTTGGTCACTTGCAGAAACGGTCCACAAAGGTCTTCCAATCCAATAAGCCTCGTACTTGTGAACGTTACTTTCATGCAACGATACTTCACGAGGACTATCGTTATAGCGTGGAATTACTTGTTCAAGTCCATACTGCCGCATCAGTCGAGAAGGGCAATAAAAGGTCAGTTTTGAAATACTAGGAACACGACAATATGGAGTATCATTCGTGCCAACCATCCTAGTAAGCCTCCACCAAGGCACCACCCAACGAATGGAAAATTCTCTCTTTGCAAAGAAATTTTTCCAATCTTCATACGACATGTTCGCAGAGTAATTCTTTTTCCTGCGGACTAGGTCGTTAGGGCCATATTTTTCAACATCGTCAGGGGCTTCGAATAGTTCCAAACGCTCCATCAACCAAATCTGCAAAAAAAAAAAAAAAAAAAAAAAAAAAAAAAAAAAATTAAAAAAAAAAAGAAAGAAAAATCAGTCGGAAAAAAAAAAAAAAAAAGTGTAAAATATTCCCGTGTCACCCGTGTCACGGCAGCAAAAAAAAAAAAAAAAATTATCAAGCAGATTCCCGTGACACGGCAGGTTTCACCGTGTCACGGCAAACATCCACCACGATACGGTGCCTGTTTTGTGTCACGGGGGCTACTTGGAGCGTATTTTTACCTGCAGTAGTACCAAAGAGCCCTTCTTGATGGCTTTCCGGTCAGCTTTTGCCTCGTCAAGGCCACGAAATGTCTCTCCAAGGCACGTCGGCATAGGAGATCTTCCAGATTCGACATGTTCAAGCACAGACGCTAGACAAGCATGTCCTACCCTACCGTTTGCAAATAAGAGCTTGCTAAACATGCAAAAAATATATGCCCTTCTACGATATACATGATAAGACTGAGATAGGGCGATTAAAATATAAATTAGCAAGTTTTTCTAAGTCTACTTCATTACCACAAACAATTCTATTCAAATCTGGATCTGTTAGATTCAGATGGCGTTCACAATCTTGGTAATAATATTCGCGTAGGGTAGGCATGGCAATAAGATTTCTAGCAGGAAATCCAAAGATTACGCCAAATTCCTCCGGCAAGGGACATATTTCATCATAATCAAATTTGAAACAGTGTGTTTCTGGACTCTAATAATCTAATGATGCCCTAAGAAAATCATGTTCAATAGCTACGTGTCGCAGGGCTAGCAAACCCCTGACATGAAATAATTCTAACTCTCTCTTTTCAGCATTGGTCAAAGAATAAGACCAGTCGCGCAATGTATTATCAAAATTCTGAGATATGATTATTGAAATATGAAATTCTAAATTATTTTGTGTTTCGTAATTATGCATATCATGAATAATCTGGTCTTATTTTATAGCAAAGCGCTCGAAACTGCCAGAATTTATCTTTTCATACGCGTAAAACACACCGTTGAATAATACGCTTCCCGTGACACGGGAAGTTCCACCGTGTCACGGGAACTTTTGCCGTGACACGGCAAGTTCTGCCGTGACACGGTACACAGTGCCGTGTCACGACACTTCACGCGTTTTCTTTTTTCATCTTTTCCCGTATCTATCCGGATTTTTATAGTATTTTATCTTTACCGTTTATTTTTCGGTTTTTCTTAGAGTTTTATTTCTAATAAAATTCTCACCTTTTTTTATCTATATTATTATTATTATTATTATTATTATTATTATTATTATTATCTTTATTTTATTTATTTATTTATTCATCACTTTAAGATTTTATTTCTTTATCACTTTATTTATTTTTTTGTCTTTTTATTTCTTTTTATTTTGGGGAAGGTAATTTCATTTATTCTATTTCTTTATCATTTTATTTTTTGTCTTGGGGAAGGTAATTTCATTTATTTTATTTCTTTATCATTTTATTTTTATTTCTTTTTCTTTTGTGGAAGGTAATTTTATTTTGCTTGTTTTTTTATTTCTTTTTCTTTTGGGGAAGGTTGGTACCCTCCATTACTCCACTTATGTTTTTTTCATCGCGTCGTTAATAAATACACAATCACACACAAGGAGTTTCAAGCACACACTAACACACAATAATAAATACATAAACCATGAATAATGTACAAAGAGTCGTAATAAATAAACATGTCAAGTGTCATCATAGTATGTACAAATAAAAACCCTCGGTCAAAAGTCTCTAGAGCCAAAGTCAGTATCATCTCCACCCTGCGCATATGGGAACGGTGAGCCGAAGAGTCCCTCCACCATCCGAGTACGGGGAGTAGTGTCCCTACTAGTCCCTGTAACCCCAGCAGTAGTCAAGCTCAAGGCAGGACCCGTCCAGCCGGAAAACGGTGTAGACTGGCCCAAAGACACTAGAATCGTCGGTGAAGGCATCGTCCCATACATCGGAACTGAGAACAAGCCCGACACCGGTGGAGGAATCCCGGACAATGGAGCTGAAAACGAACCAGGATCCAAGGGAGTCAAAACAGACCCAAACTCAGGCTGCGGAGGTTGTGAAAACGGCTGTCGCGGCCCCTGACTCTGGCCCGGAAAGCGCTGGGAAGACTGAGGATGCTGTCATTGAGCCTCCTGAAATGGCTGAGTATTCTGAGGCTCTCGCTGAGAATGAGAACGCCGGTGAATCTCAGGAGATCGTCTACCACGACCAAGCTCCTCCTCGTCCGAGCCTCTAGGCCTCGAGCGCGAGCGGGACCTCCGTCGCTCCTGAAAGATACAAAATCAAAAGGTGTCAACAATGCAAAATAAAACAAATGGTAGAGGTGAAAAAATGAATGATACCTCAAGAATGTCGCTAGAACTCCGACAACTCGCACCACGCCGAAGCTTGATGATGCAATACTTCAGGGCGTCCACCAGCTTCATGAATCCCATCATCTCCGGGCGGTTAGGCTGAGGATAAAACAAAGAAAAGTCAGTAACAAGCAGTGTTAAAAGGGTCAATAATGCATCAAAGAAAACTCACCGGCTCAAAGACCTCGGGCAGAGACTCCTGCGCCTGTCTGTAACCCTCTGGCGCGTCAGCAATATGATGGTCCTCGGTAATACCAATCGGCCCTGGATAGCGGACACACTGAGGAGGAATCTCGATTCTCCCCACAGGGCGGATGGTCGTCTGAAAATATGATCGAATAATCTTATTATTCGACTATTTAAAACAGAGACTAGTAAAGAAGATCCTCAAAAGAAATCATACCTCAGGAAGAAGGGGTGGAGGAGCCAGAGAGGGAAGCAAGTCCCGCGCATAGTCACTCTCCATGTGAACGAGCTCCTGCCATGGAAAAGTATAGCGCTCTCCCCTGTTGATCAACTCCCTGATCAAGCGGGAGTCCAACAGCGACTCTGGTGGAGATGAGGGCACCACAAAACGATCGCCGCTATGCTGACGAACGACTCGCTCCCCCAAATACCAGACAAAGCGCCCGGTACCAACCAAAATGGTACGGTACGCTGAAAGACGCAAGGCCTCAGGTAGATCAGTCATCCCGGCCAAAGGACGATACTGGACATCAATGGCAACCTGGAAACCATAAAAAGTTGGTGTGAAACAACGGAAACAACGTTAGAAGGAAAAACGCAACAAAACTAATCCTTACGCCAACAGAAGAGGTGCCTCGGCGTAGTAGCCCACGCAGTGCAGGGACGGACTCCACCCGTGACAATCCTCGATCACGCCAGCTGGCCCCGACAGGGAAATCATGGACCGCTCCACGACGCCGGCGAGGAGCCAAGCCTGGGAAGTACTCGTAGAACCATAGCTGCGATGAAAAGTAATCTTTAGCACATAAGTCGAACAAGCTAAAGTGAAATGAAAAGGGAAAAGATCATCACCTCTACGACTCTCCACAGACCATAGACGGTGATGGGAGACTCGTCATTCAGCTGCCGACAGCCATGACGTAGCGATAAAAGAAGATCCGCGTACCCAAGACTGGCCTAGCTATAGGATCCTATCTCATGGATCCTGGCCAACGAGGGGAGGTAGCAAAGGAGCACGCGTGAACTCCTATCAGAAGAGAGGGTTATAGAGATCAGGATCAGGATGAAGATCCGCACCCGCTGCTCAGCCGTCATATCCTCCATCTCGAAGCCACGAGCTAAAACTGAAGCCAACTCCGATCGTCCACTCCTAGGACCACCTCGAGACACTGGTCGAGTCCTGATGTGCTGAACGATCGGACCCAACAAATCAGCTGTCTCAGCCGATTCCCAAGATCAGACATCTGAGCTACAGCCCGGTCGGTGAAGCGCAACCCGCTGATCATACTGAAGTCTAGGGGGCAAGCAAAATGAAAAGTGTTGGTAGTATCCCAGAAATACTCCAACAATGCGCGAACGACCGTCGCACCGCAACCCCGGGGGCTGCGAAACCCTACAACCGCCGTATAGAAATCTACTAAGCCAGCCGATTCCCATAGGGCGTTCGTAGCAGGATCCCTCGT
Organism: Chenopodium album; assembly: GCF_948465745.1. Taxonomy (NCBI): domain Eukaryota; kingdom Viridiplantae; phylum Streptophyta; class Magnoliopsida; order Caryophyllales; family Amaranthaceae; genus Chenopodium; species Chenopodium album. Next base: position 67,281,643 of record NC_137839.1, on the reverse strand, counting down.
AATGATGTAGTGAAGTCGAGGGATCAGATCGTTGGCTCCAAAGCCATGGTGGCGAAGCGTGCCATCGACTATGCCGGAGAGTGGGCGATGAGAGACATGGTTTTCACGGCAGAAAACCAACTGGTCTGGAGTCCACGGAGATGGAACCCACCTACCCCTACTCGTAGAAGTCCGAGGCTCGGACTCTAAGACATCGTCGTCCATGCCCTCAGGAACGGTGGGAGTGTCCTCCCGAAAAGCCCGACGCCGGCCGTGGGTAGAAAGATCGCAATCTCGTCGCCTAGGCATGCTATTATAAAAATCTAAATGCTTAGCATCATTTCCTAAGACATTTAATTCAAGTTGCATATTTATAAAAATAAAAATCTAAATACTTAGCATCATTTCCTAAGTTATTTAGTTATTTGTTGAATTATATGCTAAATTTTTACCTCCAGGCTAAAAATTGGCAAAATTATGGTATTTAGTTTCTCCATGACAAACTAATACTACAGTTCTCCTAGCCGCATGATACTATGTTCTCCATGACAATATAGTACATATGCAAAATATGTTTCGAAGTTGCATAAAAACAATGAATCAATACATCATGAAACACTTCACAAGATTTACCACCATTTTTTCACCATTTCAAGTACAAAAGAAGTAGCATGAACATCATTTCACAAAGTAGTACCCAAAAATGGTGATTTGCTCAATTCTCCATCAAATCATGCAATTTTTGTTTCAAATTTCTCACAAACACACATACATACATATACAAGTAAAGTCATGGCAAGAATTTCAACATAAAACCTCAAAATCAAAAATCCCCAAATTGATTTTTAAGGGTTTTTCATGAAATTACTTTTGAAGCAAATTTGAGGCACAAATTAAGAAGAACTTACATAGATCCTTGTAGAGGGTCGAAAATGAGGAAGATAGCAAAAAATTAAAGCAAAATTGGTGGAAATTTGAGCTCCAAAAGCTCGAAGAACTTCGAAGAGCTGCGCGGCCGCCGTGACGCGGTTGAGTTTTGTCGCGGCTCGGTGGAAGACCAACGTGTCACGGGGAACAAGTAGGGTGCCAGAGCCCTGTTGTGCAGCAGCAGCACCTACGAACAACAGCAACAACAGCAGCGAACAACAGTAGCAGCAGCCCGCAGTAAAAAAACAAAAAGAAAAATAAAAAAAAAGAGAGAGAATGCAGAACTGCCGTGTCACGGTTTCCGTTCCCGTGTCACGGTGAGGACGGACGGCGGCCAAATTGTCTTAACCGTGGCGCGGCGATTTGTGTGAAGCAAGAAGATGAAAATGGAGAAGTATAGAGAGAGGAGATGAGAAATGGCGAAATAGTGAAGCAGAAATGCGAATTTAAAGACAAAAAAAAGTAACCATTACGCTCCCCGTTCACCGTGCCACGGTTACCGTTATCGTGTAACGGTACACTGATGACGTGGCGCGCTGGTATTCGTCGATAAAAAGCACAATAATTCACGCGTTGACGAATACCAGCAAAAAGAAAAGAGGGAAAAAATATTGTCATGACACGGGATTTTATCCCGTCTGACGGGAGGAGTTCCCGTGTCACGGCAAAGAGGTGACGTGGCACGACAGCTCTGTACATTATTCCTGGCGTTTTTGACTAGTTTGTCCGATTTTTCGAGGTTATTGGGCGGTTATTTTTCGCTAGAATTACGCGGAAAATTCTAACTGATACTTAAAGGGGATTAAAATTACCATTTTACCCCTGGCAAGCGTCAAAGTCTATTTTTCGGCATTTTAAGCACTTAATATGGTTGGATAATCGGCTTAAAATTGTGAATCATCTGCGGCCCACGTTCGGGGATAATCGAACCATCATACAAATTTCAGCAATCGTCGACTTTCCTCAGGCTTGGAAAGCATTATCGGTGGATTTTTCTTCAAGTGTAGAAAACCGCCATGTCGGCTTTCCTCAGGCTTGGAAAGCGTTATCGGTGGATTTTTCTTAAGTGTAGAAAACCGCCAAATCGGCTTTCCTCAGGCATGGAAAGCGTGAAAGCGTTATCGGTGGATTTTTCTTCAAGTATAGAAAACCGCCAAATTCCTTTGTCGGCTTTCCTCAAGCATGGAAGGCATTATCGGTGGATTTCTTCAAGCATAGAATGACACCAAATTCGTTCGTCGACTTTCCTCAAGCATGGAAAGTATTATCTAGTAGCTTTCTTCAGGCTTAGAAAACTACCAAACTCTTCAGTCGGCTTTCCTCAAGCATGGAAAGCGTTTCAACAAATGTCACTTGGTTGATTCCTTCAAGCTTAGGAAGCTTCCAAATTCGTTTGTCACCGATACACTGGTGTCAGATACGTATTCTATCCCTTTACTCCTTTTATCTGTAGAACTAACATTTTTCTGCAGGTATCGGCGTATACAGAGTGATTTAGGATCGCAGAACGTCTTAAACCATTCTCCGTCCCTATCGGCTACTTTGACTATCGTTTTCGAAACTGACGTTTCTACAAACTCAGTCAAAGTGGGGGCTTATGTAGACACCTAAAAATGTCTCCCTAAAACCAAACCCGATGATGAAAAACCTTTCACCGCCACTATTGGTCGGGTTCAATATTTAATCCCGAGAGTGCTTTAAAAAATCGTATTTTATTAAATTCATATTTTTGAACAGTCCATGGATTAGTCTTGATGTTTGGTAAAAGCATAGTTTTAATTTCAGCCCAAACTTATTAATTAATTTTAAGCCCAAACCTTTTTTATTTTATTGTTTTATTATTTATTTTTGGCCCAAACATTTTATTTATTTTTATTTAATTATTTTCTTATTTTATCCCGAATAATAAAAGTCTGAAAAGGCCCGAAATTATCAATCGGCACTTAAAAAGCCGAAGGAAATTAGGGTTAAAAATGTATTTAGACGGAAAATAGACTGGAAATTCCCGCGCCACGGCAGACTGCCACCGTGTCACGGGAATCCTTCCCGTCTGACGGTGGGTCTTCCCGTGACACGGGAGGTCTGCCGTGACACGGGACATTCCGTGTCTTTTCCGCGTAAACCCTTAACGCGTTTTTTATCTCGTTTTCTGAAAATTTCCCGCGTCACGTCAAAAATGTACCGTGTCACGGGAAAATGTACCGTTTGACGGTGGAGCTTCCCGTGTCACGGTACAGTTTGACCGTGTCACGGGATACTTTTTTAGGGTTTTTATCATTTTAGGGTTCCGTGTGCTCCCTCAGCACATTTTCTCTATAAATACCCCCTCATTTCTAATGTACGAGGCACCGGGTAATTCTCTTATTTTATTTTCTCTCTTCTATGCTATTAGCCTAAACACTAGCCTACCCTTTTCACTTCAAAATTCCTTCTTCAAGCACTCAAAGGAGTCCATATTTTACTCGTGGTTCTGTCCTTAAACCAAGGCGTGAAAGGTAGAACTGTTTGAGGGTTTGGTCCCAAAATCAACTTTATTTAATTTATTTATTGTTTTATTATTTCCTTGAAGTTACTAACTCGTTTATTATTTTGTAGTTGCAAACAAACAGAATCAAAGTAAGGATCATGCTCCTTTTGTTTTTATTATTTTTCTAACGATTTTATATTGTTGGAATTGTGATTAAATTGGTTCTAATATTAATATTGTTCTATTATTTTTTATTGATCACCATATTGCATGTTTAAATGGAATATGTAATTGAAAATCACGCCTAATAAGATAATTTGGACAACCGGTTTAGGTTCTTTTTTAATCTTGTTATTAATTCAAGTGATCACGATATTTAGAATAATGTGTTGCATTAATATTCAACCAATTTAGCTTAATAATAGGTTGGAGCAAATTGAATCTTTGTTTGTATGCCTTTGAGATCGCAGGATTCACTTTTCACTATAAGAATCGAGTAGAGGCCAATACGGGCGAATGTGACTCCATGACTCACTTCGTACCATCATCCCCGATCCTCTTTTCGTGGTTCCAAACCATATGGAGTTAGTAATCTCATGGATTATGAATGGGGTGTAACCTTCACGGGTCAATCGTTGTTGCCTTTGTTGTCCCTTATTCGTGGTTGCCTTTTTATGATCCGTGAACGGTTTACAAGTTCCTTAAAAACTTGTTGGCGGCTCCCTACTTTATTTGTCCCTAATCGTGTCCCTTATCGTATATGTCAATTCCCACTTCCTATGAGTGCCAAGCATATTCACAACATGCTTTAACGTAGGCGCACTTCAAACGACGCCTACAATGATCCATAGTTAAGTTTGATCAGTGAGATTTCCCACAACCTATCAAATTTATGAAGTGTGCTTGCATTTTGTTCATACTTGTGAGTGGTAGCCAGGTAGTCCTATATGAAGTGTGCTTGCATTTTGTTCATACTTGTGAGTTTGAATTTTTTTGAGGTATTTTATCTTGTGGGAGTTGATTGATAATCTCTAGTTGCTGTTCTATTGTAATTGTCTTTGTTTGTTTCTAATGTACTTGTTCTAATAGTTATATGCTTGATTTTTCTATAATTTGTAGTAAGAAATGAATCGTGATTGGATGTTTGTTGAAAATCGAACTCAACCCGAGTTCTTGAACGGGATTGAGGAATTTTGTAGAACTGCTATTGAACACCAAAGGACTACTAAAGGAGAAACAATCTTTTGCCCTTGTCGTGATTGCAACAATGTGAAGAAGTGGAAGGAAATTAGTGTGGTTGAAAACCATTTATTTCGCCGTGGGTTCATGGCAAATTATACCATTTGGTATTGGCACGGTGAGAAAATAATTCCTACAACTAGTAGGTCATCAATCAATGACGCTGATATGGAGAATAGTGAACAATATGATGATAATGAAAGGGATACCGATGATTTTTTCGAGGAGGATCACATTCCTGAGATGATGGATGGTTTGGGTGATCATGTGAACGAAGAATCTCGTATGTTTGAAAATGTGTCAAAGGCCGCCGACACACCTTTATATCCAGGATGTGCAAAGTACTCTAAACTTTCAGGGGTTTTAACATTATTTAACTTGAAAGCAAAGAACGGTTGGACCGATACAAGTTTCAATTCGTTGTTAGAAGCTTTATCAGACATGCTTCCTCAAGGGAATGACATTCCTAAGTCTACCTACTATGCAAAGAAGCTATTGTGTCCCTTAGGTCTTGAGTACACGAAGATCGATGCATGTCCTAATGATTGTGTACTTTTTCGAAATGAGTATGAAAACCTTGATGCTTGTCCAAAGTGCGGTGTTGATTGCTACAAGCGCGAGGGTTCAAACCCCAATCGCAAGAAGTGGCCACCAGCTAAGGTGTTATGGTATCTGCCTATAATACCGAGGTTTAAACGACTTTTTTCTATCAAGAAGGATGCAAAAAACTTGGTGTGGCATGCACAAGAGAGGAAGAAAGATGGGTACATTAGGCATCCCGCTGATTCGAAGCAATGGAAACATATTGATGATACATTTCCGGAGTTTGGTAAAGAGGCTAGGAACCTGAGACTTGCATTAAGTACCGACGGGATGAATCCTTACGGTACCCTTAGCTCTCAACACAGCGCATGGCCGGTGCTTTTGTCAATTTAAAACTTGCCTCCTTGGCTATGCATGAAACGTAATTACATCATGTTGTCGCTTCTAATATCGGGTCCCAAACAACCCGGTAATGACATAGATGTCTACTTGGAGCTTCTCTTGGAGGATTTGAGACTGTTATGGGATAAAGGTGTTCCAATGTTCGATGCCCATACAAGTACAAATTTTACTTTGCGGGCCATGATTTTTTGCACTGTAAGTGATTTCCCGGCTTATGGGAACTTGTCTGGTTACAAAGTCAGAGGGAAAAAACCATGCCCCATTTGTGAGGACAAAATGGAACCAACACGCCTCAAGAATTTTGGAAAGGATGTTTATATGCATACTAGACGACTGCTTCGTCGAGATCACCCTTATCGTAAGAAAAAAGCTGAATTCAATGGGTTCCCAGAGAAACAGTGGTTGCGTGAGCCACTTAGTGGTATAGAGTTGTGGGAGAGAATCAAAGATGTTGAGACAATTTTTGGGAAAGTTGGTAAACCTACCTCTATTACTGGTCTTTGGAAAAAGGTGTCTACATTTTGGACTCTTCCTTATTGGAAACATTTGTCTGTTAGACATTGTCTTGATGTTATGCATATTGAAAAAAATGTATGCGATTCAATCATCGGGACATTATTAAATATACCTAACAAGACAAAGGATACTAAAGATGTCCGGAAAGACATGAAGCTTGCAAATATTCGACCACAGTTATGGCCCGTGGAAAATGACGAAACAAAAAAGAAATTTTTGCCTCGAGCTTGCTACACATTGTCTAGAGAGGAGAAAAAAATATTTTGTGAGTGTTTGTACGGCATCAAAGTACTTACAGGGTATTCGTCGAACATTAAGCGTCTAGTTTCAATGGCCGATAAGAGATTAATTGGTATGAAATCCCATGATTTCCATGTAATGATGCAAGTGATGTTGCCTATTGCACTTCGAGGTCTTTTGCCAAAACATGTTAGGCACACTATTGTTAAACTTTGCCTATTTTTTAATGCCATATGTAACAAGGTGATTGATCCAGATAAACTTGATGAAATGCAAACTGATGTTGTAGAAACATTATGCAAATTTGAGATGTATTTTCCTCCTTCATTTTTTGACATAATGGTTCATTTGGTTGTCCATCTAGTACGAGAAATCAAGGAATGTGGCCCGGTTTTTTTGAGATGGATGTACCCTTATGAGAGACACATGGGAACTTTGAAAGAAAAGGCGACCAACAAAGCACATCCAGAAGGTAGTATTATTGGAGGTATTATTGCAGAGGAGGCTAGTAACTTTTGTTCTGTGTTCTTAACTATGGCTAAAGAAATTGGAGTTCCAACATCTCGTCATGAAGGCAGACTTCAAGGGCAAGGGACGATCGGTCGTCAGTTTGTGAAGCCTCCATCAGATAGAATCCAGAAAGCTCATCGTTATGTTCTTCAAAACCTTTCAGAAGTCCATCCTTATATAGAAACTCGTCTCAATTATTTGAAAAGAATGAATCCAAGAATAGGTACATATGCTTTGATGCAAAAATATAATCATTCTTTTGTTGAATGGTTTCAAAACCAAATGAAGTGTGAGTTAGGGCAACCGAATAATAATGTATCTGATACGATCAGATGGCTTTGACGGGGTCCTCAATTGTTTGTGAACACTTATGAAGGCTATGACATCAATGAGTATTGTTTCTACACTAGTCGCCAAGATGATAAGAGTGTACATCAAAATAGTGGTGTTATGGTTGTCGCATCTTCTACGGAATACTCAAGCTCTAAGGATGCTAGGCCTATTAATGCAACACAGTCATATTATGGGGTCATTCAAGAGATATGGGAGCTGAATTATGTTGATTTTGTAGTTCCTGTTTTCCGATGCAGGTGGGCTGACAACCGGCGAGGCAAAAAGGTAGATGAACTATTTGGTTTTACTTTAGTGGATTCAAGTCGATTTGTTGATGGGGAGGAGCCCTTTGTTTTAGCTTCACAAGCAAAACAAATTTTCTATATAAGGGATAACATTGATCATAACTGGTAGGTTGTTGTTCAAGGCAAGAGAAGAATTGTTGGTGTCGAAAATGTTGTCGATGAGGAAGAGTATGACCAATTTGATGATACACCGCCTCTATCTATTGGGGTTCAACCCCTAAGAGAGGGGGAAGACATTGTCGCTGATGAAGAGTATGCCCATGAGGAGGGAGAATATGTTGATACCTAGGCTTCATTTTTTATCAATCTGTAGTTCTTTTTAATTCTTTGATTAATTTGTAACTATAATGCTAGACAATAATGTTAGATGACTATAAAACCTCCAGTTTCACTTGGATTTTAGTCTTTTGAGCTTTGACATATTAAATGGAATTTTACATAGTTCTTATATATGCGGCACAAGCTTGACTGTTTTTATTGGTATTATAACTTCAGGAATTGAAATATAATGTCTCTGCAGGTTGCTTTTATTATTTATATTTGCTTGCTTTGTTACTTACTTGTAGATAGAAACCTTTTATAATCTGTAAAAATGTAGCTATGCTCATGTGATATTTAATTCTATCAGTTTTTGTATTTTGTTTTATGCAGGCACTTCTAGATCAAGGAGCATAAATATGGCCATTCAACAAAGTCAAGAGCAAACTTCCTCAAGCCAAGATGTTGCTTTGCAAGCCACATCATCTAAGAAGAGGAGTAAGGGGCCATCAAAGGCAATACAATCAAGTAAGCCTATGGTGCTTGAATTCAATGATTATGACTTGCCTACTGGTGAATGGGAACCTGTTTATGGAAAACAAATTGGTGCATGTGCTAAGAGATTAGACATCACTGTGAATGAGTATGCAAAAATAGATAAAGTGGATCGGTAAAATATATGGGAGGAGACAAAGGTATAAACTAGTCACTTACTAGTTAGTCATGTTGCTATTCAAAATACTAGTTAACTTTTTTTTTTTAATCCACAGCGAATGTTCCACATTGAGGATCCAAGTGGAGAAAGGAAAAAAAGGTTTTATAGTGCTGTGGCTTCGCGATTCAGCTGTCACAAGTCGAATTTAAGGGCACGATTCATCACTTTTAAAAACCCATACCCGACCACTTCTCCTAAAGCAAATATGAAGCCATGGGAAGTTTATGAAGGTTACTTTAAAGAGGAGAAATGGAAGAGGTTCGAAATATATAGTAAATCAGCAGAATTCAAGGTAACTACATATTCACATGCACTGTTAATTAATCAAACAAAAACTGATTGTGAAGAATATGATAATGTTTAACTCTCTTTTCTTATCATTTTTTTAAACAAAAAAACAGGAAAAGAGTGAAAAGGGGAAGGAAAATGCAAAGCTAAACAAATGTCTCCATCACTTGGGTCGAAACAGTTTTCAAAGAGCTCGGATAATTTGGAATAAGCAAAAGAGACTTGAAAATAGATTTCCTGCTCTGGCAGAATCTTCAACTACTGGCAACACTTCCCAGATCAGTACATCAACTTGTTCTATTTTTTATCGTCGAGCTCTTGAGTGGGTTTTAGCTCATGAAAAGCGGTTGCCAGATGGAACATGGGGCATCGACCCAAAAGATACGGAGACTATTCGAATGCCAATATAGTTGTATGTCATAGTTTATCAAAACAAAGAAATCTACTGGAATTACAGATTTCTGGTCATCTATTTAACTTTTTCTATGTTTTTTCAAATAGGAAGAGAACTTGCAAAAACAAGCAAAGGAATCTGAGGAAGGAGAGTGTAAACAATCAGAGCAAGGCGTTGATGCCCTTACTTTGGCATTTGGGAAAAAGGACCATCGTGGATTTGTGAAAGGACTTGGTGGATGTGGGATTGGTGTCGGCTATAGAAAAGCATTTGGCCCGGTAAAAGGTAAAAACATGTCTAAAAGTGGTTGCTCATTACAAGAACTAGATGAATTTAAAGAGAACTTAACTCGGGAATTTGAAGAAAAATTAAAGGAAGGCATTGCAGCAGCTGTAAATTCTTATCTTTCTGATTTCATACCACACATTACTGCTAATGATTTGCAAGTAAATGATGCTCAACCTTCCCCATCTTCCTCAACCAATCCAACAGAGCTAAGTCCTCGCTTGTTAGAGGTAAACCTTCATTTGATTGAGATTGAACTCTTAATTATTATCACATGAGATGAATGCAGAATTGATAATCAGAACTGAATTCAAAGTCGAATTTCAGAACTGAATGCAGAATTGATAATCAGAACTGAATTCAAAGCCGAATTTCAGAACTGAATTCAGAACTGAAACTCAAAGCTGATTTCAGAGCTGAAATTCAGAACTGAAATTCAGAGCTGAAATTCAGAACTGATTTCAGAGCTGAAATTCAGAACTGATTTTAGTGCTGAAACTCAGAACTGATTTCAGTGCTGAAATTCAAAACTGATTTCAGAACTGAATTCAGAACTAATTTCAGAGCTGAAACTCAGAACTGATTTCAGAACTGATTTCAGAACTGAAACTCAGAGCTGATTTAAGAGATGAAATTCAGAATTGAAATTCAGAGCTGAAATTCAGAACTGATTTCAGTGCTGAAATTCAAAACTATTTCAGAACTGAATTCAGAACTGATTTCAGAGCTGAAAATCAGAACTGATTTCAGAACTGAAAATCAGAACTGATTTCAGAGTTGAATTCAGAACTGACCCTTGGTGTATTGACCTTTTGTTGTTCATACAATGGATTGTATCTAAGCTTCTTAATTTTATATCTAAGCTTTTTCATTCATATCTGTGAGAATTTAACTTGACATGTGTTAAAACAGCAAAATGATTTATGATTTCACTAATTCATATCTGGAATGATGCTATTTAGCCTACAAGAAATGCAACACAAAACACAAGATCAGTAGTGGAGCCAGAATAGCATTCAAGATATTCTAACCCTTAAATAAAGTCAGCTTTTAAAAAACTCACAGTAGCATAATCATTTTTTCTGGGTTCTTAATCTTAATTCATTTGATTCCATTTATGCTGGTTTTGATTGTTAGAAGAATTTCACTTTAATTAATTAAGTTACTGTATTAATTAAGGTGGAATATATTTGCAGTTGGAATAGTGGGCCAGATAATTCACAATGTTAGGTGGAGTGATGTTTGCTAAAAAGTAACATCATCGGATAATAGTATGCTTTTGATTAATCTTTAATTTAAACTAGAGTTCAATCCAAAATAAAAATAGGTCGGGTTGGACCAAATTCGGGCTTTGTAATCACTGTTTAAGGGATTGGATGATTCTTGTATTCTTGTTTGTTCTTGTTAGTGTTAACTAAATTGTATCAAATTGGGTTTATGATCATATAATTGAAAACATATACTAAGATATTCTACTCCTTCCTTCCAAAATTAATAGTCATGTTCATAGTGTAATTTGATCCATGAGTAGTAATGTGATAAATCCACAGGCCCTAAGTCATTCTTAATGGTTATTATAAGTTTATAACTAGCCAGCTACATGATAGAGAAATGACTTGTAATAAGTAACTATCCTCAGCTTTAGTTAATTGTGGATCCTGTCTATTAAGCCATGTGAAATGATCTATGAGAAGTGACTTACATTATTTGAATATTGGATTAAGGTTCGATGGGAAACACCCTCCTTATAATGTTGCAAGGGAAAGGCTACGTACGTACATCTGGTCCCCTTTAACTCAGCCAGGCCTGGAACTTCTTTAGAAGTATTCGGGGTAATATTGTAGATTTTGTAGTAAATAATCGTTGAGAAGCTGTCTATAATAAATAAAGTCAGCTTAGATTCTTTTTTTCCTTAGTTCAAAGTTCCTCTTGCTTTCGTTCCTCTTGCTTTGTGATATATATATATTCTGCAAATACATCATACTGTGAATTTTGCGGAGGTTGTCCATTAAGTACCTGCTTGTATTTGTCATACTTATTAGTTGTTAACTGTAGATTATGATTTCATGTTTCTTACGACATGATCAATTATGTAGGTCCCAACTAAATGTCGTCTTGCTTTAGTTGATGAGTTCAGTGGGAACTCAGTGAGTGTGGCCGATGGAACGGCAGAACCTTGTCCTAGTGGAGTGATTCATAACAAGAAAATGAACCGTGACATTTATAGAGTTAGTGTTGACCATGTTTACAGTGATTATTCTCACCTAAATCTCCCAAAAGAGACTGATGACGGTATTACCAAGTTGGGTGAGGCGAAAGGTTATTTTTTGGGGTGGCCGGCAGATTTAGTCTTCTTTACTGATGAGGTAATTCATTGATATGCTATGTAATGATCTAAGATATTTGTAACTAAATTATATTAATATTTATCTTTTCTTGAAGGTTATGACTTTGGCAAAAAAGACGGATAATGAATAAACCAAAAAGAAAGTTGATAGTTGCGGACCTATCAACTCAGAGCATTCAACTATTAAAGGCAAAGGCATAACTATTCCGGAAAATATTGTTGAGAGTCTTGGTGAACAGTGTTCTATGTTGTATTATTGCATGACTTCAGGAAGTGGAGATTATGATACTACGACAATTCCATTGAAGGCTCCATTGTTTTATCAAAAGGAAGACACACAAATTTATGTTATTAGTGATGATGTCTCTGAATTACTACGAGGAGCATGGGCTAATATTTCATTAATTCATGTCTACATATTGTAAATACTAACATTCATTTAAGTTATTTGAATTTGTTTTACTATGAAATATATTTTATTAGATCTATTTATTATACTAATTATTTTTTTTTTTTTGTAAAATGCAGGTACTTAATTGAAGAGCATATCTCATTATTTCAGAAGACTAGAATCAAATTCTTGTGCCCCCCAAAAATTTCTGCAGCTGAAATCAAGAAATATTTCCTTGAAGTCCAAATGTATTTGAAAAATGCTTTTCTTACTGAGTTAAGGAAAAAGGATGCACAATGCAAATTCATTTTGGCTCCATATATGGAAGTGTATGTACTACTGATCCTTGAAATCTTTACTTTTTCATAATTTTTTTATTTTAATTATGTGAATAATACGAACAAGTTTATTAAAATATAGGAATCATTGGGTACTCTATGTGATTGATTTGCGTATGAGTCTTGTGTATGAGTTTGATTCTGTTATTCAATCACCTCCGAACGCTCGAAACTCAGAGTTGTCCAAAGTAATGAAGATGTTAGTACACAACATTCGTAGTACTACGTATTCATATGCATGTGATTAAAATTTATTTTTCATTTGTTTAATCTAATGATTTTTATGATTTTTTTTTAGACCTTACAATGTATATAGGTCACACCTTAAAGGAAATGCTTTCAAAACGAGTAAGCCACAATTACTACACATAAGAATGGAGGTAAGCGTATAATTTTTGCCTTTTCGTTCTATTAGTAATGAAAGTATATTTTATATATTAAATAATTGTACTATGTTAATTTGAATTAGTGTGCTCAACAATGTGGTGGTACCGAATGTGCTTATTATGTGATGAGATATATGTATGAGATAGTATCTTTCCATAGCGATTGCAAGGGTAATTTGAAAGAGGTTAGTGATGAGATATATTACGAGTTTTGGTTGATGTTTTTTTTTTTTAAAGTATAATATATATACACGTATTTTTTTTTTCAGGAGTATTTGGCAAGACTTGTAGCCTACAACGATGTAGAATTGGATGAGATTCGAGAACAATGGGCTAAGTTTTTTAGGCTTAATTTTTTGTTGAAAGACTAGTTATCTTATTAATCGATGTTATGATTTATCGCATTTAGCTTAATAAAATGATATAACACATTTTTATATATCTACTTTAATTTTATTTAGCCTATTGGTTATTGTTATTACATTTCTAAATTATAAATCAATGCTTTTTTAATTCAAGTTTAATTGTTTTTTGGAAATTATAGTATAATTAATTTTTTTGTATTGTATTGGTTATGGATGAATAATTCGAGTTGCGCGGAACTATTTAGAGTGTTTGTATTGTACGGAAGTATTCGTAGTACGTGTTTTGTTGGTTGAATTGTAACAGGTTATAACCCATTTGACGATGGGTCATTTGGTAGGATATACTACCATTTTTGTATTCGAATCAAATATTTAAAAAATATATATATTTATTAGTAACTGGCGTAATCTAGTGCTAGTTACTAATAGTATTTTTTTTAAAAAAAAATAAAAAATATATTCGTAACCGGCGTTATGATTTGCCAGTTATTAATAATACCCTTATTGTAACCGACGTAACTTAATGCCAGTTAGAAATAGTGTACTGTTTTACTTGGAAAATATGGTGTCTTCTCCACTACTTTGGTTGAATTTCTTTCTAGTATATTCGCAATTGTTGTTCTAATGCGTATCCTGAAAACGATATTTGTAAATCATCAAAGTTAATCTAGGATCGAACCATGGCAAGCAAAGTTTGGTTCCTTTTTTCTAACACACATTTTTAAGTATAGTGTTCCTGGATTGTGAATCAATTCAGCAATTACTTTTAGATGATCATTAATTTTGAGTTAAATATTTATCACAACAATCATATTGTAGTGTTAAATTGTTTATCTCAAACTTATTTTACATTCCATTATGGAATTCTTTAACATTTCAATGATTCCAATCTTTACTTCATTGAGTAATTATGGACGCATTTACTTAAATCGTTAGTATTTTTTTTTTTTTTTTGACATCACTTAAACAGTTAGTAAAAGCAATGAAATAGTTAAATCTCTAGCTAGTTCTTGAACTTATTGGTCTACACACATCATATGTATGAGTTCCAAAAGGTCGTTAGCTCCTTCACCTTTTTAACTAAAAGGTAACTTGGTCATCTTACTTCTAATCCTCAAGTGATTCATAATCAAATAAGAATGAGAGTTCATCCAATTGTAATATTTAGATGTGCAATTGGTTTATGTGACCTAACCTTACTTTGTTATAATTAAGTTTATTTAAATCATCTAATTTCGCTTTTTGTGATCTGCTCATAACAATGTCATAAAACAAAATTAACTCATATCTAATGAAAATAATTTATCACCTTGGTCATGGATCAACACTTGTCCAAGCCAAGTAAAAACCAAATCAATATCTCAACAGGAAACCAAAATACTGTCTCATCAAAACTGGAAATTGTCTAAAATCATTATAAAAATTCTGAAATTAAAACTATGAAGCTTTTCCTGGCCACTCGAACACTTCTAGTGCACCTTTAAGCTCTATTTACATGCTAGCCTCACTTCTTTACAGCTTTTGCTCAACATTAATAATGTTAAGCACTGCACTTGGTATCACATACCTAAGTGAAAGTTAACATGTTTAAAATTAGAATATTCGGTAACTTTTACCTGTCACTTTATCGTAGTGAGGATAACCTTGTTCAAGCACTGGCTTATTCTCTTTTCAGGCAATTCTCGATATGATTTTTGAGTAAATCAACTAGCTTGACCGCGAAATCCTTATCATCTTGAGATAGTTTCTCAAGGTCAAAACCATCATGTAGAGAATGCAAAATTATGTCACGAATCTCATTATTTTTTAATAGTCTCCCTAACATACTTATGTGGTTGAATAGTTGAACCATCAAGTCCACATGAATTTGTACATACTGTCCTGGCATGAGTTTTCTATTAATTATCTAACCATTCATCTTTAGGTTTCAAACCTAATATTTCCAGTCCAGGAGTCGTCATTCTTGGGAACCATGTTAATGATTTCCTACGTTTCCATCCAATTCCCCATCAACATGGGAATTCAGTAATCCATTGCAAACATCACGTAAGCAAATGAATACGAGATAAGGTTCATAGTCCATGAAATTTCTAGCCCAATTATCTGGAATAGAAGACAATATAACATACACAACTCTCTTAGATTCTAAAACATATCTCAAATGCATATATGGAGTCATACCTGTACTAAATATGCCCTCGATTGGTAAGTCTAATCAAAATTTGAGTTTTTCGTTCCTTAGAACACTTCTAAGTTTTCTTTCCCAATCGTTGAAGTTGAGAAAATTAAGCCTTGTTTTCATTGTTGGTGGTAGAGAATTACTGTCATCATTGTTACGGCTACCCATCTATGTCAAAATAAGGAAAAGTTAATAATTATGTTTAATTAAAATTAAAGTACCATAAACAAATTGTATAGGTAACTTTAATTTAAAATACTTTATTCAATAATGAAGTGATCCCAATGGAATTTTAAGTGATTCCAAGACCCTTTATTTGTGTAAAAATTGATCGGGCTTTCGCCCTACCATCAACCATTACATTTTCAAGGTGAGTAAAACTCTATACTGATTACAACTCTTGGTCGAATAATTAATCATCACATGTTTAATTATTACCCATTTGCTTCAAGGTTCTACACTCTTTAGGTAACCTTGTTGAGCATAACCAAAGTCTCCAAGGAGATAAAATGACACCCAACTTTGGCATTACCTATCATTAATCATCAAAGGTTTGTTGGGGTTTTAATTGGAAAAGCAATCTCAATATTACTAGAACCTAGATTTATTATGTTGTGATTATTTAGTGAACTCTAGTACATCATCAATCAACATAAATAAAATCTAACATGCATAATCTACTATGCATAAAATAAAACATGACATAGTATGACCCCTTAGTCCTAAGAAAACTAGAAATGAAATGATCCCACTTGAATCATCATGGATCTCCATCCACCTTGCTCCTTTTGGCCTTCACTTCATGGGCTTCTTTTGATTAAACTATTTAAATATCTAATCTATTTACTTTAAATAAATGTTACTAAAATATCTAACGATACGCAGACCGTATTTAGATTACAAAAATACATCACGATGTGCAGATCGTATTTAGCTACTACGGGTCATACTAGTTTAAATATAGCAACATAATATCATATATTATATAAAATACCATATAATAAATCACTTAACATGCTTGTCTAAACTACAACATAGAATGTTCATAATTAAGTCAATGCATTTCCTAAAATATCTTATATATCAAAAAATAATTAGATAATATCATATATTATTTATGACCAATTATAAAATAACATATATATTAATTTAGACATGAGATAGAATTAAATCATATTTTAATTTAGAAAGATAAATCATATTTAATCTTCCATTATTATCCTAACAACTTTAGGAGATCCTATCCTAATTACTAGTCAATCAAATAATTTTAGAATCAATTATATCCTAATCTAATTATGGGATAATCATATTATTTAAATCAATTATTATCCTTTAGGAATATGCTCAGAATATCTTAACTGAACTTATCCAAAATTAAAACTTTAATTATGGATAATCACCAAATTTAACAACTTCAAATATGGATAATATCAAATTAATCAACTTTTGAAAATTTGATTTTATCCTAAAATAAAATATTTTATCTCAAATCAACTAATTTTTTCCCAAAAACAAATCAGAATTTATCTTGAAATATTTTTAGAATAAAAATATTTTTTTTATAAAAAAAGCTGTGCATCACCACACGTCGACCATTGTGGTTGGCCAGCCAAAGCTAGCCACGGTGGCTAGCTGGTTTAACACAGCCACTGCCGTAGGTAAAGATGGGCATGGGACGTGCCGGCACGGCACGGCGGCCCACCTGTGGGCCGTGGGCCGTGCCGTGAACAAAAATCTGGGAACCGGCACGAGCACGGCACGAGGCACGGTGGCTGGCCCGTGGGTCGGCACGCCGGCACAACACGTGGCATGGTCTGGCACGGCAGTGGTAATTTAATTTTTATTATATGTATTGTTGTTTTTTGCTAAATTAATAAAATTATTAATATAAACTTAAACATAATTAGATAAATAATTTTTATAACCTTAATTAAAATAAAGTTTGTTCAAAACAAAATATATTAACATTAACATAAACATAAATTAATAACATTATTTATATAAAATTAAGTTGTACTAAAAATATTTATATATTGTTTTTTTTACGTTCATTTAAAAAAAAAAAAAAAAAAAAAAAAAAAAAAAAAAAAAGTGGCACGGTTTGGCCCGCGGCCCGGCACGGCACGGCCCGCCAGGCACATGGGCCGTGCCGTGCCGTGGGCTGGGGTGTGCCAAATTTAGGCACGACACGGCACGCCCACCACCGCGGCACGGCCAGCAGCGGCACGGCACGACCCGTTGCCCATGTTTAGTCGCAGGTGCAGTAGCGTGTAGTGGCCCATGTTTAGTCGCAGGTGTAGTAGCCTTGGATAGCCACGGTGGCTGCCTGCCTTGCCGCAAGAAGCAGCAGCAACAGCAACAACGGCAGCCGTGGCAACAGTCGTGCAACGTTTGCCCGTTGTTGCCCACAGCCACCTCCGACCACTTGCCTTCCCTCCTTACCTCTTGGACTGACCTCTAGTCGGCAATCATCGTGGCTGTGCCAACCAGCCGTGGCTGTCGTCCACCTTATTTTTTTTTAATTTAATTATAATAACTTTTATTAAAACTAAATTAAATTAGTCCAAAATTTAAATTTAATCCCCATTCAAATTTAAAATTAGGGTTTTTCATAAAATTAATCCCAATTTAATTATGACTCTTAAAATGAAATTGATGATCATACACAAAAGACTTTTATGCATAAATCATCTAATTAAAATTATGATACATAAATCAAATCGAATGAAATAAAAAAACAAGGACAAAATTAAAATTTATGGATTTTAATTTTCGAAAAACTCGAAAAATTCTAGGGTTAGGGTTCGAAATTTTCGAACATTATAGGGAAAATTTTCGGTCCTCTTCATGACTATTTTGAGCATAATTAAATCACATTTAATCAATTACAAGAGTTAAATCACATTTAATATAATAATTGAACCATAATTAAATTAATTTATCCCTCTTAATCCTCACCCCTTAAAAAGTCTCACCTATGCCCCTTATGAACAATGTTCGAGCATGGGAATCACATGTGTGAGAGCATGTGCACTTCACATGCATGATTTTAATTTTTTTATTTTATTTTAAGAAAGTCACGTGTCTTCTTCTACTTCTGCACTTCTCTTTCTTTATTTGATGATTCATGCAACCTTGCTTTTTACCTTGAAATTTGCCACTTTGTTTGTTTTTCTTTTCTCTGATGGATGATGCTGACAAATAAGGCTTGTGTTATCAACTAATGAATATGAAGTTCTTCTTCTTCCAAACGTCTTCTTGATCTCCTACTTCCTGCTTTCAAACGTTCCAAGGTTTGATTTTTTAAGTTTTTTTTGTTCAATTTTTCGATAAGTAGGGTTTTGATTTTAATCAATTGATTGCTTTGA
Source organism: Chenopodium album (assembly GCF_948465745.1). NCBI lineage: Eukaryota > Viridiplantae > Streptophyta > Magnoliopsida > Caryophyllales > Amaranthaceae > Chenopodium > Chenopodium album. The sequence continues at coordinate 67,262,865 of NC_137839.1, read as the reverse complement.
TTTGATCGATGGCTAAGGATTCTGAAGCGTCATCGTCGATGGAGGATAAGTCTGTTCCACAGCTACCAGTTGAAGAGGTGGCAACTATCGCAGCGGCGGGTAATCAATTGGCGTCTGAATTGCGAAACCCATCTGAGATTGGATTCGCTGAATCGAGGAATCAACTTGAGGTTGGATCCATTAAATTGCTGGTAATCAATTTTAGATTTGAATTTTTTTGAGAAATCTCCTGCTGTTCAATTTAATTTGCATGTTTTGATTTTATTCATTGAATTGGGTTTCTTGGGATTAATTTGATGGTTTTTGAATTTGGGGGTTTTCTATAAGGGAATAGAGGATGCGGTGGTAGATGAGAAAGAAACAAGACCGGTGTCAAGCGGCAACGCCTAAGAGCAAGATTAGCCCTCAATCTTAAGACTCCACATGACATCATCATTTTGAGTCTTAAGACAAGATTCTCTGTTTGATCCCATTTTTCTTGAGAAATCTTAACTAACTCTCAAGTTGAGTCTTGAAAATTCAAGACTTAACTTAAGACTTGAGTATGGACCCTATTTTATTTTTTTATTATTACTAAGAGTAAAAATAAAAATAAAATATAATAATATATGGTATGAGAAGTCTTAAGTGAATTTAGGGATAAAGATGTAAATCTGATCAAGTCTTAAGGAGTCTTAACATAATTATAAATTGAAAAATAAAAAAATTAATAACTGATGTGGCAATGGATTAAAATCTGAAGATAAGACTACGCTAATCTTGCTCTAAATTAAAAATTTTGAACCGAGCCTGCCGCTTGGGGTAAAATCATGTTGCAATATTACGATATTTTTGGGGTTACAATAAATCCTCTATCTCCTCCATTGATTCGAGGTAAATTTTTTCTCAATTTTTTCAATTACCGAATATCAATCTTACAACATTTGGTGTTTTTCTATCTCTAATATTACTCTTTCTCTATGTTTCTTTACTCTTAATTCTGCAATTTCGAATGTTTTTATATTGTTTGTGTGTAATTTTATTGATTTTGAGTGATTTTTGTATTTTGTGTGTTGTTTTGATGGATTTGATTTTTGTTTATTCTAAAAATCCTTTTTTTATTTTTATTTATTTATTTATTTTGCTTTTAGCTGGAATTTTACTCCATTTTTGCAGAATATGTGACTTTATAGATATGAAATGTGCTTGATTTAAAGTTGTTTATGTATACTATTGCAGATAGTTGTGATGTTTTGTATTTTTAATAATTTAATAGAATCATTACTACCCTAACTGCACTTAGGTGATCAATTGGCATTTTTTAGAGCGTTTAGCTAAATTAGTTTGGAATTGAGTATGTCATTGATTTTGGAAACTAAATTGATTTTGTTGTTACAGTAACTAGCTTCGACGACAGTATACGACAATGTTACGGTCACAGGACACATTATTTCAACTACAATTGGGGTTAAAAATAAAGAACCTAAACAGGTTTGTTGTATGCTCTGTTTTGGCAATTGGATCTCATTTTGCTTGTTACAGTTTATAATTATATAGGCCTTTTTAGAGTGATGGTTTTTTATTCAAGTGATCGAACGAGTCTAAATGTTTATGTGTTCTATGTTTTATACTTTTATCTGCTTTGGTTGACATCATTGGTTTTGTAGTTTTTACTCTTTTATGGCTCTGCTGGTATGATTTTTATATTTTGCTTAAATTAGTTTGGTTTGTGGAATTATATTGTGAGTTGGCTTTGAATTGTTGATGGTGAATTAATATTTTGTGGTTTTGATAGAGTTATGGAAACTGAGTTTGTTCTGGTCGGTGCTAATGAAAATCAGACAAGAGAGATTCATACCTTTTCCTATAATATGCAGTAGGCTAAGTAGGAAATTTGTCTAATGTGGAAAATGAATTTTTGAAGGTGCAAGCTCAATTTGACAATGCAGACTTGCCCCCTGGTGTTGAGGCTCATTCCCCTGGTTGCAGGATCCTTCTCTAGGTGAGAAGCCTCCTAAAACATCAACTTTCTAGAATTGACTGAAAATTTCTTAGACATATTGCTCTAACCTTTGCTATTTCCCTTACACTACTTATTTGTTGCATGGTGTGCTTGTATAATTAGTTATTGGATTCATAGAGTTGTATTTGTTTTACTTAATCATGCATGTTTTCTTGATTGTTTGTTTGAGAACCTAATGCCTTACTTTGAACGGTGTTTGGAAACTGTTATGCCTTAGATAAACAAACTTCTATATTGTGAGATGATTTTCGTGAGATAGGTTGAAGAGAGGTTTTTACTAAAAGAAATCTATAAAAGAAAGTTAATTATCAAAACAACAAACATATTATTAGGAATGACTTGTACAAGATCCTTATTCTGCTTGTGTATACTTTGCCTTTTGGGGTCTCTTCAACTGAGGCACGTATTTATGCTTTGTTGGTCATATTCATAGGCATTTGAAGAAGTCATGATACTATGGGTGAAGAATCTTACAAGGACAATACTCTTATCATGAAACTTTTGAGGAACAACCTCACCCTCTAGACATTAGACCAGGTTAGTATAGCTATGCTAAAGTATACATTCACATGAATTATTATTGGTTACGAGTATACGGAGTATATTAGGGATTATATATCTTTGGAAATCGTGTATATTGCCAAATAATCTGAGACTAACATAATTGGGCACAAGCTTGTTGGTTGTATACATAGTACATTAGTTGTTGGTTGTATGACTTTTATATAAAACTAGAGAACGACTTCTCCTTTTCTTTTTTGAAATGGCTTTGGTAGATAGTTTATCATGTGTACAGTGTACCCTTACTTCCTCTCAATAGTATGATCTACTTACAATTTTTTTCCCCATGACTACAAGTTATTGAGAAACCAAACAAGGTAGTGAAACAGGTTAAATGTAGGATACGATCTTGTCTTAAACCAATTAGCCTAAGCTTTATTAATCCTACTAAGGCACAATTGTTGGAAGAAAGCGAGAAGAGTTTATACTATCCAAGTCTTCTGCAAAAGAGTTAAACAAGGGCACAAAGTGTACACAATCTCTAACCTCACCATAAATTCTTTATATCATGTCAATGATTAACATTCGAATATTCAATGAGCACCTTATCTTCTCACTTGCTACTATATATAGTGTAATAGTTTTCAATGTTTTAAATTTTTTCTTGATATTCTGAAAACTTTCACTGTTTTAAAGGAACAAAGGAGATGCATAATAATCAGTCACCTTGAATTTGCTTAGGTGCAGTGTTAAGCGATGGAAGGGGCGGAATAGTGGCTGCTAAGGTGCAACGGGTCAAGGGGTAGTATCTCTCTTCCATGGTTCTGGAAGAATTGGCTGTGAGGATGGGAGTGGAATCAGCTTGAGCTTATGGAGATGGACGTTTGGAGCTGGAGTCGGGCGCTCTTATTTTAACTAAGTTGATCAACTTATCAAAGGCAGGCAAAGCACCACTGGACCTTATTATAATATTATTGATGCTGTGATAAGTCTATGAGTAGAGAGTTTGATATTTTATCTTGTTTTCATGTAAAATGGTCGAGTATGTGTTGCTCAATTGATGGCTAGGCAATACCCATCTAATGACTTTGAGCATATGTACATAGAGAATTTCCCGTAGGGTGTTGTCTCCCTTGCTGAACTTGATGTTGGCCGATGTTTTTACCATCTAATATATGCTCTTTGAGCCTTTAAAAAAACGTAGGGGGGTTTTACACATTATTTGTTGTGTTTGTGGTCTGTAGGAGTAGTACATTTGTGGTTGTCGTTTTTACTAAATTGATTGGAAGATTAATTGTTGGTATAAGATGTATTCATTTATTTCCATTAATTGTTTAGAGATATTGTACACTTGAGTACATGACAGTATTTCCTTGTTCACTAGAATTTATAAAAATACAGACCATATACCAATATTACTTAACTACAAAAACATAATAAAGGAATAGATGTTTACTTGTAAATTGTAATTCTTAGGACGACACTATAAGAAAAAACAATGTAGAGGTAGTACAAGAAAAACAAAATATACTGAATGATTAATTAAACGGTTTTTTACCACATGTCCACATACCCCTGAGTTTTTTGTTTATTTACCATATACCCATGAAAATTTCAAATTCACCATATACCCCTAAGTTGTTACAGAAATTCACTACATACCCCTAATAAGAATAAGATGAGTGGAATTTGATTAATTATAACTCGAAATCACCTTAGATCTCTCCCCCTCATCACAAAACCACTCATCTCCTTTTTCCAGCCCTCTAAACCACTCCAAATCTCCAAAGTCATATCCGTATGATTGATTTTGAGGATGAGAAAAGGAAATTTAGGGTGGTTTTAGGGGTGGCTAAAGGAATGTAGGTGGTTACGAGGGTTGGGGAATGTATTTAGAGTGGTTTCGGTTCATAATTAACTCTAATGATTGACAAAATTAACAATTGTTAGTCATCAAGGGTATATGGTGTATTTTTGTGAAAACTCGGGAGTATATGATGAATTTTAAAATGTTCAGGGGTATATGGTGAATAAACAAAAAACTCAGGGGCATATGGTGAGAAACCCATTAATTAAATAAGTCATCTTTATTTAATACTATGATAATATTTCATTTTTATCATGGAGATTTTATTATTTAAGTAAATGGTAGATTATTATATGAATATACAAAATAGGAGGTTATATATTTGATATTTTAGCTTATTAGTTTTTAAATCTTTTTAAGAAAGGAATGTTACGTGTGAATGTATGATGTTGTTGTGTGAGCATTGGGTTTAATTGAACTAGATTAAAAGGAAATTGTTGGGCACCAATTTATGAGTGTAATGCAAAGGATTTGAGAAAAATTATATGAAATTGGATTGGTTATATTCGATTAATAAAGAATTGTTTGTGAAAAATCAAAGGTACTTCGTAACAAGCAAAAATACGAGAAGCAAAAATACGAGAATATGTCCATAGTTTGCTTATTAATCCAAAAATACAACTAAAATAACAACTACAAGACTATAAAATAGCAAGACCCATGCAACAATGACCAAAAGAACTTGTAAAAAAAGGGAAAAAAAAAACCTCTTGATTTCGGCAGAAAATTACAATTCTCCGGTGAGAAAGATAAGTCTTGTTGGCCATTGTCCAATCGTATTTAATTTTGTGAAGGTGACAATTCACAATTCTTCAATTTTAAGGTTTGTTTCTCATATACAAATGCTGATTTTTTCTTTTGATTCATGAGTTTTTATAGAGTTTTTAACCCTCAATCATTCAAAAAAAAAAAAAAAAACTAAGTTAATAGCCTAATAAATTAATTATATACTTAACTTTTTCAAAAAAAAGCATGTACAATCACTAATTTTTTTAATGCAATTCAATTTATCAACATGTACGTTCACCTATTGATCTATATTTGTTCATAATTACCTAAAAAAATTCCTACAAATCAGCCAAAAGAAATCACACTTCCGATCTCACACACTAGCAACTCCATATTGCTTCGTGCGCAACGCGCGCGTAGCACCGCCCTAGTTGATTATAAAATTATGAACACGGACTTCAAATAATCGTATTATTATAATCAAGCGTGTTTATGCAAGAGACTAATTGATACCACAATAGGATTTATTTTACATGTACTATCTGCGGAAAAATATGAATCATATTCATAAGCACCAAAACCAAAATCACTTGCATAACACACAAGACACATAATCATACATTTGAAGCGTGAATTCCACAAAGCTATTCGATCGGCAAATCAGGGAGAGAATAGAGCCCCAAGCGTTGCTCCTCCACTTAGTCCACGAATGAGCCGTCCACCAATATAAGATTGGTTGAATGAAGGGGAAAACCACGATCACCACCTTTAATGGACAACCGACCACCGCACAAACCACCACCGCCACAAACCACCACATCTGGCGCCAAGGAGGAGAGAGAGAGAGAGAGAGAGAGAGAGAGAGAGGAGTTTGAGATAGATTGGTTTCATGTTTGCTAATTAGGGTTTTAACTTAACAGAAAAAATGTTCTATATAATATCCTAGGGACCTAGTCTACTTATAATTATATTATAATTAGACTGGGTTAGGAAGCCTGAAACGTCTCCAAACCCTCTACATGGCCGACCACCTAGGGGCTGAGGACCATCATGTGCCTTGTCCTCTAATGTTCGATCTAGGCCCTTTGTGTAACCCTATAGGATCTGTCCAATTGGGCTTTGTCCTATTTAACTAGCCCAAAGATCGTTAGTACCTTTAGCTATGATATAACAACGACTAAAATGAACGAGCTTAATCATATCCATAATTTGATTCATTTATAAATCTAGTATTTTCACTTGACGAAGACATAAATCCTTCACATAATACTCTAATGACTCATTTAGTCCACTGGATTAATTCGTCGTTTTGGTTCGGTTACTCGATTGGGTGTGACCCAAAGGGTGTAGTCAAGATTAAGTTGTAATATTAATTATGCATTAATATTATTGATCAGAAGCAGCCTCCAGCTAGGCATTTTTATCACTTGATCTCACTGAATAATTAGCTTTTATAATAATTCCGAACCATATATCGAAATAATACACTTGTTCGAAGGACGTCATTCCTTTCATATTGACCTTTTTTTTCCAAGTTCTCATACTACTATATATTTACAAATTTAATAATTATGAATAAGTTCCAAAGTTTAAAACTCTAACAAATATCCTTATAGAAATTGAATTAGTAATAAAGCAAACTAATAGTACTTGTAATAGCCTCATGAGATTAAACAATTGAAGAGTAGTACCTCAAAAAGAAAACAATCTTTTTGTATATCACCATATGTGACAATCATATATCAATCTATCAGTCTATCACATGTTTATCACTAATCGTCTCACTTATGTACGTTGTATGATAAGTCATCGATAATTATTCGATTTAAATTTGGCTCCAAGATTAATATTACACAAGAATTGATTGAATATGAATACTAATTCTTCGCATTTTGTAATAATTAACCACGCAATATGAGAAATGACACATAAATGACTTGATATCAACCCAATAATAAGGTAAAAATTCAATAATTACTCTAGTTTTAAAATGATCTTATTTGGATATTGAACCTGGTCAACTTGACCAAAATCTAGACAAACCCGTGTAGGGAATATTTCAAGCATCCCACACTTGAGCCCCACTGTGATCATACACTTAATCATGGTGGCGTCCAAAGGGAAGGAAATTAGAGTAAAAGAGTCGCCAACAAGTTTTAGGAACTTGTAAACCGTTCACAAGGTGAAGGTTACACCCCTTAATGATCCATGAGATCGTTAAATCCAATAGGTCTAGAACCATGACTGGAAGTTCAGGGATGAAGGTACAAATCCAACCTAAAAGAGATTGAACTTTCCCTAAAAATAGGCCTCTACTTTATCATTCTCGTATTCATGTACGCTTTCTGACTAACATGCAATCAATAGGTTAACCCTAAACCTGTTTAATCTATGTTGGTTGAATATTAATGCACTAGCAAATCTATTATTAGCGATCACTTGAATTATAATCATATTAGCCTAAACGAGATTATCAATTATCTTATTAAGCGTGATTACAAGTCCAAATTCCCTTTAAACATGCATAAAAGACATGATCAAGCAATAACAATAATAATATAATATCAAGAAACAATAAATAATCATCATCATAATAATAATCTCAATAAAGCATAATAATAATAGCAAGATCCTAGACATGTTACTAACAAGATTAATAACAAATCCTATCATGTCACTAAACATTAAAGATCAAATATTTAACCCTAACATGATATAAGGAAGAATATGAAGCATCATAGAAACATGCATGATATTAGAAATATTAGTTAACCCTAAACATGATACTAGGAAGCAATAAAACATTCTAACATGATACTAGGAAGCAATAAAACATCCTAACATGATACTAGGAATCAACAAAATAATCTAAGTAGGATTTCTATATCAAAAGAACAATAAAGTAACTAAATTACTTACTTCGATGCCTCGTACCTCTTTCTAATAACAAAATACACACGTTAGTAACTTCAAGAAAAATATTAAATAATTAAATTAAATAATTGAAATAGAGATTTGGGATGAAACCCTCAGAAATTATCAACCTTTCACGTATAGGGCGAAGGCAACTTCGAACTTGATTAGGTGTGTCTAGAAACAATGGATGTGTAATTTTGTGAGAGGGAAGGTTTAGAAAAAGAATAGAGAGAGAGAAAGCTTCTAGTTTTTAGAGAGATATGATTGGGAAATAGTGATTGTCAATTACAAAAAACAGGGAGATACGACCCCTATTTATAGAAAAAAATAGTCCGGAATCAAATCAAGTCATATTCGGAATAAAATACCTTATGTCGCCAACGACAGGAGTTAGCGCCAGACGACAGGCTTAGCGCCACCAGGCGACATCCTTGTCGTCTTATGCTAAGTCAGAATTAAAACGCGCTTTGTACGCAGAATCATCTTCTTAATATGATTAAACAGCTAATTCCACGTTGATCAGATTAAAATCATGTTTGTGACAAATCACATATTTTATCCAAAATATAACTCTTTAAAATATAACTATTAATCCTAAACTCATTAGAATATAAAAGAACCTTCTAGATAATTCTAGAAAATTAAAATCAATCCTAATAACTTTAGGAATAATAATTAATAGGCCCTCCTCATCTAGATCATTGGGCCACATATAAAATTCATCTTGGGCCAAATCTAATTTAATCCATAACTTCCTCATTATTCATCGAAATTGGACTTATATTTCGTTGGAAAGCTCTTTTCGAGCCCAATCCAATTCAACTACACTATTATTGGACCCTTATCATGGATCAAACTAGATTGGACTGGCTATTTTCATAAATAGAGTGTAAGAAGAAATATTTTCAAAAACAGAAAGAGAGATAGTTTAATAAAAACATCCACATAACTAGACTTTTCTCACTTTCACTTCGTTTGATAATCTAATGACGTGAAAGATATTCATCACTGGATTTGGTTTTGGGGAGACACAGTTGGGTGTCTACAACACAGAAAGGATTTGAATCGAAATTGACCAAATACTAAATCAACTTTATTTTAATCAAACTAAACTTGACTGAACCGAAATCATCTGAACCGAAATCAACCCGACCTAAATTCATCTGACCCAAAATTAACCCGATCAAACCCGTTTTAAACTTGATTCGAATTAATCTGAACTGAATATACCGATCTAGAGTTGACCCGATCACCTATATCCGACCCACACTTGATAGACATGGCTCGAATTTGACTCGACCCGACCCGATCCGAGTTAAAAGAATAATTTTGACCCGGACATATTCGACCCAAACAGACCCGAGCCAAATTCCATCCAAATATCCGAATTGACACTTTTAATATATACGGTGTACATTTATGCTAATATATTCGATTAACTATTACAAAAACAGAGTATGCTGACATCACACTACCCACGTGTCGGTTTTTTAATAAAGTTTTCCCGCCTAAATGCAATGATGATGTCGTTTTTTTTTGTTTTAGGTGGAGCTATCATATTTAACATTTTGAAATTTATAAATGTTAGAAGATTCTACATTACAACTAAAACCTACCAATTTATCGTAGGATATTGAAACAATTTTAAATATTTTTTTTTTTTTTTTTTTTTGGTGGAGCTATCATATTTAATGTTTTTTAAATTTAAATATATGAAACTTCTACGTTACAATTAAAACCTACTCCCTCCGTCCCTAAATTACATTCCTCCTTTCTATTTTTGGTATTCCAAAATTACATTCCTCCTTTCTATTTTTGGTAAGTTTTTTTTAGTAAATCAACTCTCTTTTTCTGTTTTATATTTAATGCTTTCTCACTCATCCTTACCTAATCTCACTCATAATCCTTGTGCCAAATTACAATGAATATGATTGGTTAAAAATTTTCAATTAGGAGCATGTGATTGGTCCTTTTTTTTTTTGCAAAGGAATGATGACATGTCATGAGTAATAACTAATTATTGTTATTTGTCTTATTCTTTCCTCCTTAATTCTCGTGTAAATTTCCAAAGAGGAATGTAATTTAGGGACGGAGGGAGTATTAATTTGTCGTAGGAAATTGAAACAATTTTAAATAGCACACTGAGGGTCTGTTCATATTTACTGAACTGAACTGAACTGAATTGAATTGAGCTGAAATGGATATTTTATAAGAGAGGGAAATTAGGAGCTGAATTGAACTGAACTGATTGGAGCTGAACTAAACTGAATTTAACTTAAGCAAATGTGAACAGACCCTAATAAATGACTTCCTATATTGAGCTTCGTATTAGATGACACTAAGCACTGCGATTATGATACTATATTATAAATTCATAATTTTGATGAAAATTCCAAATATTTTTTGTACATAATTCTTATTTATATTCAATTCTTTATGTATAATTGAATATTAAATAGGTTTATATAAATCGTACATCCGAGGGTTCTAACTAGTTGTGAAAAACCAAAAACAAAAAAAAATAAAAAATAAAATAATATATATATATATATATATATATATATATATATATATATATATATATATATATATATATATATATATATATGCTACATCCGTTTCTTATTATGTGTAACAAAGGGGTATTATTTGTGATATATATATATATATATATATATATATATATATATATATATATATATATATATATATATATATATATATATATATATATATATATATATAGTGATTAGTGATACTGAATAGGCGAATAGGCTTATTTGTAATTTGATTCGTCAAGCAAAGGGCATCCAGCTCCTCCTCCTCCCTATTTCATCCGAAATTTTGAAGAGGAAACCCAGAAATCAACTCACTCACTCAATCTCCAGGTACATAATCATCCTCTTCTATTCTTTCATTCTTCCATTATTTGCTTGATTGCCCATTTTTTGGTTGACTGCTCAAGAACAAGACCTAGAATTTCAATTACGATACATGTCTCAATGATATTATTGCCTGATTTGATCTCTTGTTCTAGTTTTTATTTAATTTTTTTATTTATTTTAAATTTAGCTAAGAAATATATACAAATTTCATGTTATAATTCGCCTTTTTCAGCCTAGGAATTAGGGGTTTTGATTATAATTCACCGATTGATTGAATGCAGCTTCCGAAATTTTTATTTGTTTAACAGTTGAATGTGTGATTATTTCATGTTTGGTATTTTTTTTTTTTGTTTTAATTTGTTGAGTGTTTTACTTGTTGTATTAAGTAGGATTTTGTTTAATTTGTTGCCTCATTTTGTCATTTCAATTATATTCATGCCTTTTATTTTGATGTTCTTTGCAATTTGGTTTAGTAACCCGATTGATTTTTTCTCAATAATATCGTTTCAAAGTTGTTTGCAATGTGAATTCAAGCCCGATCGATTCGTTTTCCAATATTATGTCTTAACAATTTTTCAGTTTTTTCATATAATTTGCTATCTCTGTCTTATCCTTGACCGCCTTCCTTCCTTCTGATTTAATATGCAGCTAACTTCGTAGTCTTCAAGCTAGCCGAGGGTTGGAATTTTCTGACTTGTCTATTCAATTCCTAGAAATATGCAGGTTATTTTCCTTATAACTATAACTATAATCTTTCTTTTCAGATGATGCCTTCCTCTTAGATTGATCCTTTATGTCTGTTTAAGATGATTAAGTTGTTAATTTCTCATGATTTGAATACTGATTGATACTTAATACCAAATCGACACCATACCACAAAGTGTATCAATGCCCATTTCTACTATTTGTGCGATCATGTGAGAACTCTCAGGAGATAGGTAGGTGGTTTTATGTAGTTAACATATCTTAATATGCGGTTAATTGTCCTAGAAACGCAAGCTATTCAATTTATTTCATCTTAGCTCTCAAGCTATGAGTCAATAGCTATTCGGAATTTGTAGTGCCATTTGATTCTATTATAGTGCTCCATTGAAGGCCTGGGAACCCTGTACAATAGTTTGCCAAAAAATTGCAAATGGTTTGACAAACAATTTGAACAATATATGTGAAACATTAGATCAGACATAAATGGAGTAGAACTGGATAAGTGGAAATCAGAGCGCCATTAGTTGGATGTAGGGAAATGTAGTAGAGTTTCAAAAGCTTAAGAAATACTGTTTAGCTGTTGAGTGTACAAAGGTGTTCAAAGTGCGAATGTTTGTAGGATGGTTTGGCACTCTATATCAGGTTTCATCTTATTGTGATTATGCTTCATATGAAAACATAATCCTGAACTTTCTAGTTTTTATATGGTGCTTTTAGCTGTACCTTAGTGGCGGAAAAGATATGGTTAACTTATTTTCTCTCCAAGGCCTACACTGAATTTATAATAGATGTGAAACACTTGAAAATATGTGTCAGTGAACTCTTAAGATTTTTTGCATGTATAGAGTCTTAAAATCCCTACAGTAATGGCCTTTGAGCAATCTGGCATAAATTAACATCGACATCTTAGAAACCTTATCCATGATCCATATTAGGCATTTGTTATGTATAAGATAAAACTGTGATGAATCCTTAAAAGATAATTAAGATAGATGTCTAAGTGATAAATTATTCAAGGCATATTGAGAAAATGTTTGTACTCAACTTAGCAAATATTGATCTACCAATAGTCATGCTAGCTTTAGCTCAAATAAGCAAGGAAGATGGAATGGTCGGAGACAACAAACAGGATACAGTGTTTTATCATCATGTGTTACGTGTGTTTTTCGGTTCAATAAGACAAAGGGAGGATTGCATTGGCTCCTATATTGCTAAAGCTATTGGAAGTTATGCTTCTTGAGAGGGAATTGCTCTTCTAGTGAATTGGATAGTTTATATGTTAAACCAATACTTAGGATCTTAGGGACCTTCCTTTTAATTTTTTTATTTACCATAGATGTAAATAATGTTTTCTTGGTGCATTTTGGAAGTTATTTAATAAGTAGTATGAAAATCATATTTGCTTACCAATGTTATGGTTGGTTTTGATGACCATTAAGAGGTAAACAATACTTATATGAAAAAGATGGAGTGTATTGGTATTTTTTGAGGGAAAGCTAAGACAATATTAAAAGCTAAAATTGGAATGTGCAAAAGAAGGATAAATTTGTTCTAGATTGTTTTATAAAGAGGTGAATGGTATTAGAAGGTGTTTTACTCATTTGGATGAATGGTTAGAGTTTTCACGTTGTGAGAAAAAAGAAGTCAGTGTTCTCTATTGAGTGGTTAAAGGGCTCTAATGGTTTAACTATGGCCTTTTTCCAGTAGAATCCAGATTTTATCAAGCTAGGGTATTTTTGACAGTTATATGATAGTAGAATATTGGGAAAAAGCATGTATTCAATTTTCATTTCCTATTACCTATGAAGGGTAGGTTAGTCATGTTTAGAGACTACCTCTCAATCTACTTTACTAGTGCATGCAAAATTGTCTCAAAAGCAATAAGTGCTCATAAAGGGGTGGAATCTCCCTTGCCTTTAAATGGGTGGAATCTCTCTACAGGTATTAGGGATTGTATATGTTGAGGTTGTTTTTGTAAATGTCATTAATGACTTTTTTCCAACAATAAGTGCTCATAAAGGTCATTAATATCTTTAATCCCCTGTTAATACTTGCAACAATTTTTCACTCACATTTTCTGTAACAGCTTGACTTATGGCATTCTCGTGGATGTGTTCACATTGGTTAGTTTGAGGAGGCTTGACATAAATTAGCATATCTGTTTTTATGGCAAGCATAGGCTTTCAAGGAGTAACAGAGATCCCCTTGATTCCCAAATTTGCAGAAAAGTAGTAGTTAAGACTTAAGAGATTGATATTGGGATATTTTGCAGTTTGGTGCCTCCAACATGCACATTCCTAAGTATATTACTGAACCTAATGTATAAATAGGCCCTAGGGTGCAAATCATGGAGGTTAATTTGCTTGTTAGGTGTGTCAAGGTTGTTTTAGTGACTACCGATATTTGTTTTGTTCCACCATGTGGTAGCTCTCTTGGCTTGTATGTATAAAAGTTATATTTTGGTCTTTGTTTCTATTGCAGGCATCCAGGGCCAGGTTGTTCAAGGAATACAAAGAGGTGCAGCGAGAAAAAACTGCCGATCCCGATATTACACTTGTTTGTGATGACACCAACATATTTAAATGGACTGCTTTGATCAAGGTAAATGACATGCCATCAGCTCTGCTCTATTATTTTCTTGATGTTACTAAGCCATTGCTTTTGTTCAGGGCCCATCAGAAACTCCTTATGAGGATGGTGTTTTCCAGCTTGCATTTGCAGTGCCTGAACAGTATCCTCTGCAACCTCCTCAAGTGCGATTTTTGACAAAAATCTTTCATCCTAATGTCCATTTCAAGGTAAGGGTGTTTGGTAAAGTGGGGAGGATTGACAACAAAGGAAACCTAATTTTTCAGATTTTGTTACATATTTAACTTATGCCAGTGATATGGCCCTACCATAGGCTTCTCTCTACTTAATGTTCCATTGATTAGTAATTTAGTGGTAAACTCACAACCATAGCACACAAAACACATAAGATCAAGATGGAGCAAGCAAGAGTTTGTATAAGTGGTTTTGTAGTTGTGTGACAGAAATGATTATTTCCAACATGCAGACTGGAGAGATTTGCTTGGACATCTTAAAAAATGCTTGGAGCCCTGCTTGGACATTGCAATCTGTGTGCAGAGCAATAATTGCTTTGATGGCTCACCCGGAAGCTGATAGCCCCTTAAACTGTGATTCAGGTTGATCCATTAGACCCTGATACTTTTATTCCGTGTTATGCTGCTTTGTTTTTTTTTGCTCTCTAGTTCTCCTTTATCTATGATGCAGCCATTATAGCTAGGGATAATATTTTCTTGTTGGATGTCACTCATGTCTGGATGTTTTGCTTTCCTTGGTGTTTACTACTTTCTATATTATAAAGTAAAACCAACTATATCTGAAGCAACCCTTCGCCTTTAAATCTTCCAAGTTTATGGTTATCCAAACCTAAAGATGCTACTTTTCAATTTTTCATGAGTTTTCTGTTGATACTTTCTAATAGCTCAATTTGACTATGATAGGCAATCTTCTACGATCTGGAGACTTAAGAGGATTCCAGTCCATGGCAAAGATGTATACAAGACTGGCAGCCATGCCAAAGAAAGGATAAGCTTAAGGCCTTAAGCACCCTCTTTGCTTGCATACTGTTATTGTTAATCTGCGCAATGAAGAGAGACGTTTATCCCCCACGTCGTATCTATTTCTTCATTGATTTTAAAGTTTCAACGAAAATTGTCTCTAATTTGAGTATATTATTATATGATTGTCCCAAGAGGCTTTTTCCCTGTTGGCTCTGCTCTGTAATTCCAAGTTTAAAAAGAATGAAAAAAGAACTTTGCCAAGCCCAATTTTAAAATGTAATACTGTACTTCGTAAAAAAGAATTCTGATTTTTATCTTTTTGCCAAACCCAATGCAAAAATGGTAATAGTTTGTAGTAAGTTGTTTGGTTTTATGTAAAACTAGTTAAAGTCCCGTGCAATGCACGGATTTTAATAAATTACATATTAAATTACAACATTAATATAACAATTATATACTAAAATAATAGAAATACAGTAAAATATATACATATAAAAAATTCCGTTTGAGTGCGTATGGAAAAATATTATCACCAAAATGGAAAGTAAATATTATTATAAGCTACTCGCTCCGTTCCTAAATTACATTCCTCCTTTCTATTTTTGGTATTTCAAAATTACATTCCTTCTTTCTATTTTTGGTAAGTTTTTTTTAGTAAATCAACTCTTTTTTTTTCTGTTTTATATTTAATGCTTTCTCACTCATCTTTACCTAATCTCATTCATAATCCTTGTGCCAAATTGCAATGAATATGATTGGTTAAAAATTTTCAATTAGGAGCATGTGATTGATCTTTTTTTTTTTTTTTTTTGCAAAGGATTGATGACATGTCATGAGAAATAACTAATTTATCTTTGTACTTCCCATTGCATTATCTAATTATTGTTATTTGTCTTATTCTTTCCTCCTTAATTCCCGTGTAAATTTCCAAAGAGGAATGTAATTTAGGGACGGAGGGAATATAAATATTTTTCATGAAAAAAGGAAAGATAAAAGTGGAGGGAAAATTTTTAACCAGTGAATGACATGTGTCATCACTGGTTTCGCTTTTAGTATTAAGTTATTGATTGATAGATGGAAAAATATTATCGCCAAAATGGAAAGTAAATATTATTATAAGGTATAAATATTTTTCATGAAAAAAGGAAAGATAAAAGTGGAGGGAAAATTTTTAACCTGAATGACATGTGTCATCACTGGTTTCGCTTTTAATATTAAGTTATTGATTATTGATATTTTCATGGATACTTATTTTTTCCAATTATTCTCATTTTTCTTTGTTTGGTTTGTGAAGAGGTGGAAAACATTTTCCGTTACAAAACAAGAAAAGCTACATTTTTCCTTTACAAAACAAAGGAAGCTACGTTTTCCATTCTTTTCTTTACCTTTTTTTAATATATATATATATATATATATATATATATATATATATATATATATATATATATATATATAAAGTATGCCTCTTTTTTACTTTTCTCTTATCCATCCTTATACTACATATTTCCATTCCTATTTTTCATTTTTCTATGACTTTTCTTGTAAAGAACCAATTCAAGGAAAACTAATTTGCAATTATTAGAAAATGTTATACATCAAACTAAACAAGGCCTTAAATCATTGGCAGATCTATGTGGCCACCAAGGGGAGCACTTGCATCCCCTTTATTTTTGCATTAGAATTATGATATTTAGGATGTGTTAAAAAAAATCTATTTCATATTTTAGTTTTTGCTCTCTCATTCTAAAAAATTGATTTCCTAAAACATAAATCATACATTATTTCTCCATATAAAATCGCAAATAATATATTATTTTCGGATTTAAAATATTGCAACGTGTGCGCTTACCATTCTGATTTTATATGATTTATACATAAGGAAAAATAATCACTTGGGGTTATTGTTATTGTTACTGTTATATACTCGTAATTAAAGTTCTTTTAAAAGGTTAAAATTGTGTATTGAAAAAATGAAAAGAGTGATTACTATCCCCATGTTGCAATGTTAAAGGAACAAAAGATGTATGTAAACTTACAGGCTAAAGATGAATTAGAAAGTAAAAACATTATGCAATATTAAAACATTAATAATATCAACGTCTCCAATTTTTTAGGTCATATAAGTTTAAAAAATTTTGGACCCCATTTTGAAATTTCTGGATCCGCCATTGCCTTAAATGGAAGTTGAGCTAAAAAAAGTTTACTATGGTAGTCCACATCATTTTTCATGTTAATAAAGAGAAAATCTAAGTTGATCTCCGTGATAAACTTGGATTGTTTTTCTTATGACAAAATTGTAATAAAATTGCATTGATGTGCATGCCCAGACAATAAAAAATTGCTTTTGAATAAAAGTTATGACATATTGCTAGTTAGCAAGGAAAAGTAAGAAGCCATAGATAACAAATGTCTATAACCTCAAAAAAGCAACCACAAATAGTGTAAGCTTCTTGATCATTATTGGAGTTTGAAAACGTACTCATCTTCAAGACTTTAATGGTGGAATTTCAATGGAGGGAAACATAAATTGCACTTTGGGGTTAACTATGCCTTGATTTTCTCTATTTTCGTAGGGTTTTGTTTAATTTGGTGGCGAAGCTGCCATTAATATCGGTGTTGGTGTCAGCGTAAGAAGAAGAAAGATGAAGGTAGGTTGGTCGGAGGAAGAAGAAAGATGAAGGTGGGTGGGTTGTGGGAAGAATATTAAGATGGTGGTCAATTTTAGTTGTGGATCGAAGGGGAAGGAGATGATGGTTGAAACAAGACTACCAGTGGTGTTTATAGTAAGAAGCAAGAGATGATAGTTTGTTCCAATATGGTGATAAGTAGGAGGAAGGAGGAGGAATAAGGAAGCTTGACGGCGTTTGCAATTGGGTTGAAAGGAGTTAACTCCACGTGACAAGCAAATGACCTTGGCACCCTTGACTAAAGAGGCGAATGGACCATTACGCCCCGTGATAAACGGTCCGGGTTTATCACCGAGATCAGCCTGGGCCAGCTTGTTAATAAATTACTTTGTATTTATTAATAACCAAAAACAATGACAGCATTCACTATAATCTTAGCTTGTAGATCTGAATGTATCAATTGGTAACATAGTGCTCCAATCAGTTGGCCCAAACTCCCAATTCATTCACAATTCTTTCAGCACTTCCATGAAGTGAAATCTGAAACTACACCATTTAAAACATCCAATACTAAGAAGTGGAACAGAAGTGTGAACCAAAGCCTGTGCCGTTATTCTATACAGATGGAACTCTCTACAATGGTAATCTACTAATGAATACTGTGACAACTGACAAGTGACTACTACTGTGTCAACAAACAAATCCCTAACGCACCCACCCTTACACAGTAGGAAATAAGATGTCTACAAATGAATGGACAAAGTTTCCGTATGAACTGCTTTTACATAATACAATCAGCAAACAATATCATCAAACCGATAATAAAAATGAATTGATCGTGTATTCGTGTGCAAGTAAGAGTGCTATCGTTGAGTTGAATGAGTATAAGGAGCGTTTCTTCTATTTACATTACTTCTTGTTCTTGCTCCTGGGAATATTACAGGTCTGCAGCATACAAGAGCAAACAGCAACTCCATTGTAAACACTATCATACTGAGCCAAACAAATAAAGTTCTTCTCCAATACCATAGGATACGTTTAAAGAATGGAAGTCTAGATTCCAGATGTACAAACACATCATATACTTCAGGGATACCAGCTGCCGGCCGAAATTCTGCTCTTTGTTCCATTGTTATCTTCAAACAAGCAGTAGGAATGACCCCCTCTTTGTACCCACTGAACTTCAACTTCAAAGTTTGGGTCTCGGACAGATAACCAGCAACAAGAGGAACAATCTTGAAAAATGTCAACAGTAGGCGAAGTGGCTGGCTTTTAAATTCCAACATGCATGGATGGCTGAAACTGCCAAGGGTTTTACCATTTTCCGATAGGAATTCTACCCTCACCTGCAGACAATAACCAAGTCATTACATCCCTCTCATAAAGTAGACTACTTCTTTACTTCTTAAAACAGACCTTAGCTTCACAGTTAGCTTTGTTGTTATAGTGGTCAAACATTTATAGCACCATATTTGACTTCCTAAATCCAGTTATTCTAGCCAAATTTACCTCAAGTCCAAATGTGTGAACTCCACTATGTTCATTTGCTGACCAGCACCCAAAGACTGTCTCTAACTGAAATTCTATAGCTCAGGACAATCAACGAAAAGACTGCTATTGGCTTTGTGATTTAAAAATAAAAAATAAAAAATCCTTATGTTGGATTTAGACCAAAAGTGTTGCTTCTGTTGATATCCTTATGAGAGAAGCTTTGACTTGAAAGCTACTAAATTTCTCTGCATACAATTCTTAATTATACAGGAAAAAACCACTAGGGGCCGTTTAGTTCGCACGAGGTAATCGGAATGGAATGAACAAAGGAAAAGGAGGAGAATGGAATGAAAATATCTAAAATTTGTCATGTTGTTTGTTTTAAAACAAAGGGAAACAATCCCTCTATTCCCACCATCACACCACCACCACACAACCACCTAAGTCATTAGCTTTCCACCTTTTTCAGCCACCAAACCACTCGCCGCACCTCCCCCACCGTTCGCCGCCCTTCGCCAGATTCCCCGGTCCCTCGTCGACCCAGCGGAGGTCGTCCCTCCCCCGAAAACTTCCTTAGCCCAAAAAACCCTAGCACCGCTGAAACTCGTCGTGAAACTCGTCGAACGGCCCTCCCCCACCCTCGAAACCGTAGCGCCTACGGTTTCGATGGTGGGGGAGGACCGTTCGGCCGTTTAGCAGAGAAGAGGATGGGTTTTTTAGGTTTTTCGATGGTCGTGGAGGCTCGGGGAAGGGGCGGCGAACGTCGGTGGAGCCGTGGAGGTGCGACTTGGTGGTGGAGGAAAGGTATAAGGGTGGTGGCTAGGTGTGGGTGTGGTGTAGAGGGGTGGCTAAGGAAAGGGAATGGAAAAGTCTAGGGAGGGGGGGGGGGAATGAAGTTGGAAGGATTTGGGGTAATGGAGAGGGGAAAGGGAATGAAAGAAAGTGTTAAACAAACAACAACAAAGGGAATTGGGGCAGTTGATTCCCATTCCCTTTGTTGACAACCCCCAACCAAACGGCCCCTTAATTTAACTGTCTCAAGCAAGATTGGGAAATTCCTTGCATAAATTATTGTTTTCTTGCTCATGATGTCTAAGTTGGGTTTTTCTATTTGTGCGCAGATTTATCATTGTTTCCCTGAATCCAGCCATGGACTTCCTGACCAACTATGGCCTTTTGTGTCCTCTCTTTCTCTTCATCTTGAAGCACTGGATCACAACCCCTCTCTTATCATCTGAAGGAGTGAATTAGGTTAGTTTTCGTCTTGAATCTAGCCTAGAATTTCTTTCATCATAATCTTGTAGAACGCCAAGGTCAGTCAGAAGTTAATTTATACTCCTATAGTTCTTCCATCTTAAAATAGTTGTAATAATAAGAGTTTTAGGCTACCAATTAGAGAGTGACAGAAGCACAGAACCTTAAAAGGCAGAATAATTTATTGTTTAAAATTCCGAAAAAATAAACATACCAGCAAAACTGTGACTTCTCCATACTATCTTCACTTACACTGTCAGCTAACTATATCAGTCATAATCTAAAACTTAGCCAACCACAAGTCAAAGGGCGTTAAAAGTTTTTTTGACATCATCTCAAAACATATAAACAAAAATCATTACTTAAGGCTTCGTAACACATCATTACACTTTGTTTCGATGTCAATATATGAGGGAAAAGAAGGGGAGGGCAAGAGGAAGTGGAGGGGGAAGATGGAGTTCCAATTCCCTCCAAATCTCTCCAATTTTGGAGGAATAGTGTTTATTAAAGGAGGGCAAATGGATCCCACTCCTTCCTTCACCCAACCCCTAATCCAAACAAGGAAAACTTGTTCCCCTCACTATCCCTCCCCTCTTTTTTTATCCATTTCCTCTAATCCAAACAAAGTGTTAATCTGATTAGGACCAACTTCTTCCAGTTTCCAAGTGCAGAACAGAACACAAAGGGGGTACTCCCAATTGTAACGTTACTCTAGAATCTTATTCTACAACAATAACCATAGTCACTGAGGCACGAGAAAAGAGGCGGATGGGATAAAAAAAAAAAAAAAAAAAAAAAAAACACGAGAAGCTTGCAGAACACAAATATGATTGACACTAATTGTAAATAGACAAGGAAGAAAAGGAAGCAACATAATTGCATCACTTGTACTGCAAAGCCATGGTGTCAAAAAGATGTTCATAAAACCAATAGTCAACCAAATAGACCATAAGCAAATTAACAGAGAGGAATGCTAGAAAAAAAACTAAATGTATTGGACAATTACAACACTTTCCATTAATGATCCCAAAGCAAAAGAAAAAAATAGTTCTTGCAAAGTACAGATTGAGTACCAACACTATATTATAAAAAAGAAAATCTACCATCATAACGAAGGAAAATAAAGAAAATTGTGGTGTGAACAAATCATATGATATGAGTTGAGCAGCATTGTTCCAATTGTCAGCAGAATAGAGCAGAACACTTCAGGTTCAAACATAAATAAAAAACCACTACAATCAACTTATAACTAAGGGTCTGTTCTCTTCGACTTATTTTCAGTTCAGTTCAATTCCTAATTTCCTTCTCTCATAAATATTCAATTCAGTTCAGTTTCTAATTTCCTTCTCTCATAAAATATTTAGTTCAGTTCAGTTTCTAATTTCGTTCCATTCCAATCAGTTCAGTCAGCTCAGTAAATCTAAAAAGGAACTAAGGCTGAAGCACTACCAAGTCACTACCAACTAACACAATAAGGCAATAAAAATCACATACAACCAACTCAACCAAAATAAAGACCATTACTCATAATCTATGCCCAGAATATTAGAGTATTAAATAAATGAACACTCAGAAGACGAGAGCTTTCACAAGGGAAATGTACCTGAAAGACTCCCAGATTTCTATTATAATCCGACTCTGGCAAAACCATGGTAACAGTAGCCTGCAACTTATGATTTGGAGGTATAACCCTGGCATATCCAACAGCATTAACATCCTCATATTTGTCCCTCCATTCTTCAGTCGGACAACTAATAATAGGCACGAAAGCAACCGGCTTGCTTTTCGTGTAGTCAAAATTCAATCCCTGCTTCAACAGGAATGGCTCTTCAACAAAACAATATCTCATCATCAACCCACCAATCACAAATGCACCAATCAACAAACCCACTAAAATGGAGCACACATAAACTGACCAAAACAATCCCCAACCGCAACGCAACACGAGCTTCAACCATGATTTATGCTCATTCAACCATTCAGACATATATGGACTCAATGTATCACCAACAAGATTCCACCATTTAGTTAATTTTCCAATCAAATAACCCTTACCAAGCCCAATTATAAGCAATGGATTCACAGCAAATAAGCAAGAATAATAAAGTACCCAAAAAGGGAAACTAATAACATTAATCAACAAATTAAATTGAAACCCAATTGCTTTAATTAACAATTCAGCAAGAATACCCAATGAACCAAACTGCCCATCATCATTTTCCCTCTCCCTCGCCGTCAATGAACTGAACTGCCCATCATCATTTTCCCTCTTCCTCACCGCCTCCGCCGCCGATGAACTAAACTGTCCATCATCATTTTCCCTCTCCCTCGCTGTCGCCGCGGATGAACTTAACTGCCCATCATCATTTTCCCTCTTCCTCACCATCTCCTTCGCCGGCGGCGACAGTGGCGCCGTCGATTTTTCTGGTTTTTCGTCGGTAGTCACCGTAGAACTCTCATTTTCGACGGTTTCCGACGTCAATTCGGTTTTATCTGAATCCAATTTCTGGGTGTTACTCTCAAAATTATTTAATTTTCGATTTCTCAGAGACTTGCGACGGCGGAGACCTGCTGCTGAGACACTTGAATTGGGGGAAGAGGAGAGAGAATGTGAGAATTGAGAGGTTGAAGGAGAATCATCGGGAGTATCTGGGCAATCGTAGAAGGGGAATTCATCGGAAGCGTCGAGGAATTCGTCGTCTTCATCGGTTGATTTTGCATCTTCCATTAATGAATTTAGAGAAGATTGGGTTTTTGGGTTGAAGTGATTAGGGTTCTTCGTGGGATTGATTTGGCGGGTAAGATAGAACAGATTTTAATTGAATAATTTTGGGAAAACAGAATTGCTTGATCGTTATCGTATAGATCATTATGAAGAGGTCAATGGGGACATGAACCAATTGGTTTTGCTATATTAGTGATTTAGGCTTCTTCTCTTCGGCTTATTTTCAATTAAGTTTCTAATTTGCTTCTCAAAATATTCAGTTTTATTCGGTAAATGAGAACATGTCTTACACTTGATAGGGATTACGCTTGTTAGATCCTTCACAACACACAATTGGGAAAAACCACCATTCTAAACTGAGTTTGAATCCGAATTAGCTCAAATAGTGAAGTGGGCGAAACACAAGAAGAATATTTTAAAAAAAATGGTATGTGAGTTATGAGTTTGTACTTCTCGTTAAAGAGCTTTTGAAGTAGCTTTTAGCTTATTGAGTCTTTATAGACCAAACAAAGAAGCTAATTTGAGTATTTGGTAAATAGTTTCGCAATTTCTATGTTACTCCTGGAGCACCATGCACATGGTGCTCCAGATTTATAAAACTTATGTTATTTCAGCCTGATTTACCAAAATTTGTAAATCAGCGCTTTTCGTGGGCCCCACAGCGTACTTCATATTATTTTTATATTCGTTTCTACTGTTTGTCGTTAAAGACGGATATGTGCCGTTATGGTGGGCCCTTAAACTCGTCAATTAACGTCGTTAACAACAAACGGGAAAGAAACATTTTTAAAAGTAAAAACATCTATCTTGGAACGCCATTGTCATCCCAAATTCCCAATTGCTATCATTCAGATCTGTTGGAAGATCAGTCTATGGTAACGACTATGACAAAAGGGAAGGTTGTCGATCTACTGAAATAACCTGCATACCCTTAATTCCAGGTATTTCACTTCGATTTGAATGTACTTGTTAGATCTGTGGTTGGGTATCGTGTGTTGAACGGATTGATTTATTTGATACAAAATTATATGATTGTTAATTTTCTGGATACTACTACCCAATTTTGGCAATTTGTAGAATATAATGGTGTGTGGTAGAAGATGGTAATTCAGGGTCTTGTCTGTTATTTTATCAGGTGCATCATTATTTTCAATACATTAGGGAGACGTCAATTATATGTTCCTAAAAGTTATTTTATGTTTTTGTATGATATTATATGTTCCTATTTGTAATTACATGCTCAGATATGTTAAATTAATCAGATCAGCATCTTAATTTATTTGATTAAGAAGTTTAGTAATTATGCTGTCATGTTTTGTTTAATTCTGTATAATGCATACATTTTGTAATTACATGCTCAGATATGTTAAATTAATCAGATCAGCATCTTAATTTATTTGATTAAGAAGTTTAGTAATTATGCTGTCATGTTTTGTTTAATTCTGTATAATGCATACATTTTGTTATTTAGTATGATCAATTCAAGCTAGTGTCTGATTTGTTTGGTTGTATCATTTTTATGTTCATAATGATGTTGTATTTCCCCAATTTATTTAATTTCGGTTTGTTTGTGCGCTTAAACTATGGTTTCACTACTTGTTTGTGACTCAATTATGTTCATGTTGATTGGGCCTAAACTATATGGTATGATGTTTTGCATTTGCCTATACTATTTTATTGTTCATATTGATGGTGTCTTTTGATATTATCTTAAGGCTGTGTCAATTTTTGTTTGATTAGTTCATTCAATCTATATTTTTACAATGGTCTGAAGATTTGAAATAGTTATTAAACATCAATACACAATGGATGAGAATAGTAATGGAACAAGTGAGATTGAGGACACAGTAACCATCAGTGATCTTACGTCAGAATGTGATGTTCCTGTTGTGGTTGGTGAGGCAGGGCCCTCTTCGGAGTGTGTACCTAGTTCTTTGATTATGTCTCCAATTAAGACCATAGAGACAGTGGAAACAATAGTCTCAACCAATAAGGTTTCTGTGTATGCTACCGTTGAAAGTCCTAAAGTTGGTATGGTATTTAAATCATGGAAAGAGGTTGAGTCATATTACAAAGAGTATGCTCAGCAACAAGGATTTGGTGTTACTAGGTGTCAAGGATATATGTCGAAGAAGAATAAGGAGAGGCGGGGGACTACTTGGAGGTGTGAATGTTGGGGTTACCCTGATACGAGGGCTAGGCGTGCAGCGAACAAGAGGGCTAAGTCTATGGATGTCAGTGGGACTGGTATAGTCGATGGACTCATTGGTGAGGATGAACTTTCTCGCTCAAAAAGGACATCTAAGAAATGTGAGTGTGGTGCCATGATATATGCTAGTGTCAATGCAGAGGGTCTTTGGGAGTTGCGAAAGGTTTGCCTTGTACATGTGCATAAAGTTTCCCCGACTAAGTCCAAGCTAGTGAAGGAATATCGTATGAAAAAGTTAACAACAAACGTTAGGAAGAATTTAATACACTTCTATGACGAGGGTGTCCCAGTAACCCAGATACATGGCTGTTTGGGGTTGGACAAAACTGAAGAAATTGTGCCTACAGTAAAGGATTTACAACATGAGGTCTACAAGGAGAGAAGGGCGCACTTGAATTTGGCAGGTGGTGATTGTGCTCCTATGATGGAGTACTTTGAGAAGATGCAAGCCGATAACTCTAAGTTCTATCACACACACCGTCGGGATGAGGATGGCCGGATGAAAGATGTGATGTGGGTGGATGCTCGTAGTAGGGCGGCTTTTGAGTATTTCGGAGATGTTGTGTGCATGGACGCCACATATCTTACAAATGAATATGAGCTCCCCTTTATTAATATTGTAGGTGTCAATCATCATGGCCAATCAATATTGTTGGGGTGTGCTCTCGTGTCACATGAAGATACGGACACATATTCTTGGTTTGTACGTCAATGGTTGGCTTGCATAAGTAGCAACCCACCTAATGCAATCTTAACTGATCAAGCGGCTGCTATTCGTAAGGCACTGTCTCTAGAGATGCCTCAAGCACGCCACAGATGGTGCATCTGGCATATAATGCAGAAAATTCCGGAAAAGCTAGGGAAGTGTGATGGGTAAGTATCATGGTCAACTATTTGGGTAGTTGTTTTCATATATTGCTTTTGTTAATGGATTGATTCTATATTTATTATATGTGATGCATTCCTGCCTGCCTCCATCAAAATTTACTAGCTCTGTTCAATGTATTAGCCCACGTCAGTAATTCTTTTTTTGCGGCCGTTGCAATGCATGTAGGTACCCTATATCCCAACTGGACTATGTTTTCAAACACTGTTCTGATGCTCTCCTTTTGTATTATTGTGTGGTCAGTTATGAAGGGAATCCATTTATTTTAAATGCCCTGTCTGTTTTAGGAGTCTCCTCACACTTCATATAACTAAAACCTTTTTTACCCCTAGCTGCTTCTCTTCTTGTATGTGTGTGATTGTGTTGCAGTTCTGTGTGTAGATTAACACACACAACACAAACTGTTAGTATAGCTATATGTCTAATAGGCTGATATTGTTTAATGATGGTGTTTTTGCACTGCTTGATATCCTAATTTTGCAGTTACAATGACTTTAAAAGCCCATTGAAGAAAGTCATTTATGAGAGTTATACAAAGGAGGAATTTGAGACTCGATGGAACTCTCTCATTACTCAACACAAATTGGAGGAAAATGATTGGTTAGCTGATTTGTATGAGGAGAGGCATATGTGGGTACCTGCCTTCATGAAACAACATTTTTGGGCTGGGATGAAGACAACTCAACGTGTCGAAAGCATTAATAGCTTCTTTGATGGTTATGTCAATAGGAACACACTGTTGCATGAGTTCCCTGTGAAGTATAATAGGGCAATGACGAAACGTGTTCGTGATGAAAACGATGTCGATGCCAGGTGTTCCAAGTACGAGAGACGTTTAGTTAGTGGGTTTAAGGCGGAGAAGATGTTTCAGAAGATATACACGGACACAAAATTTCAAGAAATTCAAAAGGAATGTTCTCGTTTGATGTATGTTTACCCCCGTGAAGAGCGCGTTCTGCAAGACAATGTTGTCCAGTATCTTTTGGAGGATCGGGATGGATTATTCCCGAAGGATCGAAGCAGGAAAAAATAACTGATCAACGCAGATTATTATGTGTTACCTTTAATGTGGAAACAAAGGAGATTACTTGTGATTGTGCGAAGTTCGAAACCTTTGGAATTTTGTGCAAGCACTGCATTCGTGTGTTAGACCAAAATCTTGTGTTCGAGATTCCACAGAAGTACATACTTGAGAGGTGGAGAAAGGACATAGTGAGGAGGCACACAAGAGTAAAGGTGTCATACTATGACCCTTCTGATACAATTGAGATCAAACGTTTCAACAAAATGATGACCAAGTTCGAGTCCATTTGTGAGGATGCCTCTACAATGGATGATCCGACTGTTGATTTGGTAATGGAGAGGCTTACACAGCTTTCTACTGAAGTATTAGAGGCAAGGGCAACATTACAAAGCCTGAAAAATCCACCAAATGTGCCCAAAAATGACATACCTCCATCTGAGATTGGGTCCAATAACGCTCTAGCAGATTTAACCCCTCCATCTGTCACTAAAGTTACTGCAATTGAAACAAATGCCAACACTGACTTGATTACAGATCCAAAGACACGGAAAAAACACGTGGTCGTCCCAAGAGTACCAGGTACAAGTCCTACGCCGAGACTGGATACAAAAAACCTCAAATCGATACACAAGAGCATGATCCTGCGGAAAAAAAAAAAAACAGGTACCTGTTTCCCTTCTCTTTAATTATCAGATTTATGAATTCATGCTACGAAACGTCCGATTGTTTATTCCACTATGCAGGCGGTGAAGCGCAAAGTTGCTTTGAGTGAGGAACAGGTTGCAGAAGAAACCCCGATCGTTCCGGTAATTGACTCACTTTACTGTTGTTATGGGTAAACTAGACACGACGTGTGATATGTATGCTAATTTATTTGTGTTGCATTTTGCACTGCTCACAGCAGGTGAAAAGAAAACGCAATGGCAAAACTAAGAAAAAGGACCCAAATAATGCTAACGTCTAGGAATGCAACGACAACAGTGCTGCAGCAACACCAGCTGACGATGACCTACTACTAAGGAATTTCGTGGGTTGGTCTTCCCCATCGAACGCCTTTTGAAATGGGATTAATATGATGGTCGTTTAACCTTGTAGACTTATCTTAAAGTAGTTACTATGATATCAATGAGTAGAACTTATTCGTGCTTTATGTGTAAGGATTTGAATTAGTGATCTGATTCTTAGTTATGATTTTACTTTGTACTTGCTACACTAGACTTGCTATGTGATTCAAGTATTTTGTTCTTCATGGCCTTCATCTCCGATTCGGCCCCCTAAACAACTCTCCAGTAGACAATTACTTAATATAATGTACACTTATTCATAGTATATACATATATTATATTCAAATCCGTCACTTATTCAAGTATAGTTTTTATTAAACCAGGAGCAACAAATTTTTAAAAAAAAAACACAACATATAGCTCAAATCCAAATAGGCTCATATTATTATTACTTATTTGGGAAATACTAACTTGCTAAATTCCAACCACATCGTGACCGTATATTGGATCACTATGTGATCCAGATTTGGACTACTCCATTACGGGTCCGTCTTAGTTTTGTTTTATTTTGAGTCGGAGGACCTAGTAAAATCACATACCATTAACCAAACGACCCAAAGTTGAATATTTTTCCTCACTTTGGATATCGTGGTCCTTTTGAAATTTGAATCGAAATACTAAAAGTTATAATGTTTTTCGGCCCAAACCAAAAATCTCATTCTTAAAGATGACTTATTCTGTTTTGCAGCCCAAGTTGACTTGTAACAAAATCATGTACACAATAGTGGTTTTTTTAAAATCAAACAATTATCTGAACAAATTAATGGATCATTTAAATTAATCTATAACAATTTTGGTGTTATAAATTTGGCACCTGTTTATATAAAAAAAAATTGTTAACACAAATTAATACTTAGATTAACATAATAGTCCTTGCCAAATTTCACATCCACAAAATATTGGGCCGGTTTTCATTACAGATCCGTAGTACAAGTAATTTGGCCAAATTTAGGTAACATCAAAAGCAATTTGGCCCACCACAGCCCAACTCTTAGAAACACGGGTGACCTAATCAAAGTAGACTTATGACTAACACACATCACATAATCCTTACCTAATCGCATAAGATAGCACATTAACAAACTATAATTACTGATTGACTTATGTTAATACTACATAATAAAGTGCTAAAATAGACCATTCGCTTAAACACTATGAACAGGTGACAGGGTGTCGTATCCCCTAATCAAAAGTAATTACCTAAATCTCTAACTAAAGTAGATAGGGAAGTAGGGTCGAACTCCACAGGGAAACAGGTCTTTTTAATTCTAATTAATTATTATAATCTAAATTATCTAAGTAACCAATAATTTTAGGTATGAATTCTATACTACGAAGAATAAGTTTAGGGAGAAAAGAAACAATAATAAGGAAGCCTAGGGTCACTGGTTCACCAATAATTAATATTCCAGGATAGAACGAAGTAATTAATAATTAACAATGCACAGATAACATGATTAACAGACTCTCGCAATTTATTAATTAACATAGATCTAACAGGCTCTCGCAATTTACTAGACCTAAGTTCCTATTTAAAATAGCCTTTAACATTAAATTAACATCTGCTCGATTCATCAATTCAATATTGCTAAACATTCACAATCAAATTACATCTGCTCGATTCATAATCTAATTGCAAAGAATTAAAACAATTCAATAGGAAATTATCATGCAATATCAATAATAAATAATAACAAACTATCCCTTCATATTAATTATGGATCCCCATAAACCCTAGAATGGAACTACTCACTAATCATCATAACTAAGCCAATCAAGTAAATAATTAAAAGCATAATCAAGAAAGCAATTAAAATAGCTGAAATTAAAAGGGAAGAAATTGTACCAAGAATAAATATGGAATTAAAGGAAGTATTAAGAACAAAAGTTTAGAGAGAATTTAAGAGAGAGAAAATACTAAGTAGAGAGAGAAAGTCTAAGAAAGAAGGTAAACTAATAATTCCGTACATAATCGTATTTAAACCTTTCCTAAAACAAGAATTAAAACTAAACTAATCAGCTACTAAGAAAACACGCGCCCGATCGGGCGAAGGGCCGCCCGATCGGGCCCGCCTTTTCACTCTGCCCTTGCTTGGTATGCCGCGCCCGATCGAGCCTACGCTCACCCGATCGGGCGCGCTTCTTCCTGAGGCTTGCTTTTGCGTGCACTCGCCCGATCGGGCGTATGCTTGCCCGATCGGGCCCGGCTTCTTCTCTGAGGCTTGGATTTCGATTGGGCTCGATTCCTCGGCCCAATCTGGATTTCCTCATCGGGTCTTGATAAATTGATCCAATAGCCCCGGTATCACATACCGAGCTCTTAATCACCGGCTCTCACCGATCCTGGGCTTCAAGAGTGGTCGTGTCCTTCTAGCTTCCGTAGTCGATCCATAAAGCCCGGGAAAATGCTCCAAGAGTGCAATTTCCTGTAAAATACAACTAAAACTACGAAAACACTAGAACACACAAATTAGTAATAAAAGTGGCCAGAAAGAGCCAAAAACACTACTAATAACGACCAAGGGACGGGGATAAAACACTATATAAAATGGACATATCAAACTCCCCCAAGCCAAACCTTTGCTTGTCCCTAAGCAAAGAGCTCATCAATGAACATATAAAACATACTTCACCCCAATAATCAAATCAAAAACCAACGATTCAAGGCAAATCTAATGAACACGCTTCAACATCAATCAATCTTATTCATCTAATCACCCTTCCTCCCCAACAATTGTCAAGTAAAGCAAACCACAAGAGCATATAGAATTCAAGACTAGTGCTCACACACTCAACTCTCATTTATGTGGCGAGTAAAGAATGTACTCGATCGCTCTCCAACCAACCCCTTTAATGTGAACAATGCCCTCCCAACTCACACTCTCGTGTGTATAAAAACATTGAACGCTCATCCTACTAGTCGACTCGAAATATGCCAAGTCATAACTTGCATTGATAAACAACACTTTCACATTTACATAACTTCTATGCACAAGGTCGGAAGGTCTTTTAAGCTTGTAATGTAAGGCTAGGGTAAAGGTAGGATAAATTTGGGATTATGTGAGAGAAAAGCTATGCTAAAAGGGAGCCAAATCCTAATAAACCCATGATAAAAAATAATGATCATACACATCTCCAACATAACCAACTCCAACAACAATCCGCCAAATATACTCCAAACAATATAAACAATCCCAACACTTACAATAATCACTCATAAAAATATGATAATATGGAACAAAAGTGAATAACAAACTTTGAACTCATAACTTGGAATATTTACATTGAAACCCAACTTTTTTTTTTCTTTTCTTTTGATTAACCTTCACTTAGAACATTTGAACATCAAACACTTTTTCTTTCTTAGAAGTTCACTTTCTTCTTTTTTTTCCAAATTTATCACTTTTTTTTTGAACTTCTTTTTTTCATCACACTTTTATTTTTTCTCAAATATATACAACTTTTAAACTCATCAAAACAAAAATATGATCAAGAACAAATTACTTCTCAAAACCCACCCAAATTGTGCAAATAATGTGCACACTACAAACTCCCTCACCTCACTCACTAATAGCTCCCCCAAGCCAAGCTTGGGACTAGTAACCAATGGGGCAATTAAGGCTTGTAATGTGGCTATAAACAATAAAAAGTCAAGGCAACAACATGGGTAGCAAGAAGGGAACAAATGTATCTAAATAAATCTGAAGGCTACCTAAAAGAATGAACGCCTTCGTCCTCCTCATGTGCATAATAATAAGTCATGAAACACTAGTCATAGTTGCAAATCAATACTCAAATTCATTGACATACCAGGAACTATGGAACTATCACACATTTCCTAACCAAATCAACTAGTCAAGCACTATATTCACAAGTAGTTGGGCAAAATTGACTCATGTTTAGGAACCCAAGCAATTAAACTTCAAATCATGACCAACAAATCCACAATATTCATCATCAAATACCAAGAATCAAAACAATTTTTCTCAAGTATGGGGCACAGGGAAGCATGATTCATAATTCATTGGAACGTATTTTTGAATTTTTTTATTTTTCAATTTTTTTTTTTTGTATTTTTATATATAAAGAAAGCAAATAAAACTAACCTAGGAAAGCAAATAAAAACTATACTAGAAAGCAAATAAAGAGAGAAAAGGAAAAGAATTACCAAGTGAAAGAACACCCCCCCAAGCCAAATCAAGCAATGCCTTCATTGACTTGGGAGAGTAGCCTACTCCTTATCCTCATCCATCCTCGAATAGCCCCCTCCGTGGCTAGAACCGGCTCCTCCATGGATAGAGCCACCACCTCCATACCCCGAACCATCTGCAAAGTAGTTAGGGTCCACATTCCCAGCCATACCCCCAAAAGGAGCATCACCCCCATATCCGTGAACCGAAGAGTAGTCCACATAAGTACCATACGCACCGGGGTGAGAATACCCTCCTTGGGGGTATTGGAACCAATCGGGAGTAAGTGAATCGGGAGGAATAGCCCCCCGACAGGTGTAATCATCATACATGGGATAAAGGCCCCTCCCTAAGTTCCTCTCTATGTAACCAACCCGCCCATCTAAGGTGCTTAACCTAGAGTCTAGGTTTCGCATCATACCCTCAACTCTCCCTTGCCCCGTCTCGATGCGGTCTAATTGGCTCCTAAAAGCCGAAAAGTCATATGGGGCATTGGGGTCGACGTTGTAATCGACCGAGGAAGTGGGTATGCCATAGGTGAAGGGTGGAGGTGGTTGGTAGTGTGGTGAATGGTGAATGGGGGAATGGTGGGGTTGTGGTGAAGGGTGAGGTGGTTGAACCTCACCTTGACCATTTATCTCGAAAGTATAAGAGGGCTTCCCCCTCTCAAATTTGGTCAAGGCGGGGTTGGGTAAGGTAAAGGCTTGGTCTCTCCTACCCGATTGTCGGTGGACTATCCACCAAGTATCACTCCCCACAGGTTGCACCCAGTTCAAACTCCCTAAATAGGGTAGGTCCATGAGGTTCGATCCCACAACTTTCCTATGCCCATCCGGGTTCCAACCTAGGTGTTTCCTAGCAATGTGGGTCACTAACCCCCCAAAATAAATAGGTGCCCTAGACCTACTAGCCTCGGCCGCATTAGCCGCCCTTTGGAAGTGATTGGCTATCCTATGGGGTATGTTCAATTTTTCATCGGTAGGAATTACATAGGATGCCAATAGTTCCAATTCATCTCTCCTAACATTTGCCGGTTCATGCCTCCCAAAAATAGTGAGGCCGGCAAATCTTTGCCAAAGTTTTGGGACGGGATGTTGAATCCACGTCCCTTTGGCATGCCGGAGGTTCACTAAATCCTCCCCAGTTAGCCTCTTATAGACCACGGCGGTGTGGTCTTGAGAGGGTTCAATTGGTTTATCCGATTTTAAATCAAACAACTTTCCAAATTCTTTAAGAGTTAGTCTCACATCGTTGTTTAACAATCGGAATTGTACATGAGTAATTAGTGCATTCATTTTAATAACATTAAAACTTGAAATATATTCCAATGTTAAGTAGTCATATGTATCATGGCACATTTGAAAGAAACCACTCATGCCTATACCTTTGAACAATTTTTCCAAATATTTATCTAGGCCTAACCTAACTAGTGTGGGATGATGAATAAAACGGGTAGAGATTACCTGGCGATCGATGAGGTTGACCATTCTAACCCGTTGCTCCTCCGAGGTAATGACAACCTCCTCCCATCCCGGAATTTGAAGATCCGGGTTGACCGTTGGTTGTGGTGACCTCGAACTCTCACCCCTTTGATTCCTTGAACATTTTGAGGCCATCTTCTTGTAAAATAGTAGGAAATTGAAGTTTTCTCTCTCTTAGGGTTTGAGAAAAGTTGAGAGAAAGTAGTGGAAAATTAGTGTAGATTGTAGAGGAAGATGAGAGGAGTTGGAATATGTAAGTATTTTTTAGTTTGGATGGAAGAATTGTAGGAGATCTTGAATTGAAGTGTAGGTTGAAGGTTTGAAAATGGAGGTTTTAGAGAGAGAAAGTGAAATGAAGAAGATAAAATAAGGAGAAAGTGAGGAAAGAAAGAAGAGAAAAGAAAATAAAGGGGTCGTGGCTGAAGGCGCGCCCGATCAGGCGAACAAACGATTTTCCAGAACTCCAATTGCGCGCCCGATCGGGCGAGCTCCGCCTGATCGGGCGCGAACACGAAGCAAAATTTCTCCACTTTGCTCGCCCGATCGGGCGAGCGTCGCCCGATATTTCTTTTCCTTCACTCGATTTTCCACAAAAATGTGCCCGATCGGGCGAAAATACCTCCGAATTCAACCCTGCTTGCGCGCCCGATCGGGCGAAAATAGGTTCGAATTCAACCTTGCTTGCGCGCCCGATCGGGCGTATTTGCGGCTGAAATCTTGGGTTGCTTGCGCGCCCGATCGGGCGAGCCTCGCCCGAGCCCAACTCGGCTGCACTCCTTTTTCTCCGATTTCTTTTCTTCTTCAAATTTTTCTAAGTCTTTATACCTGTCAAATTCATACCTGTACAACAACACTTATAACTGGTGAAATATCACTCTCCTCGCCTCTCTAAAATAAAAATCAAAAATAAGGAAAAGGGAAACTAGCCTAGAAAGCATGAAATACGGGTTGCCTCCCGCAAAGCGCTGGTTTATCTAGGTCCCGCACGACCTTCTTACCACCTTGAAGCTCTTGTTAGAAGTGGAGTTAGGAGAGTCTCCTCCACATCTCTAATGGTAGCACCTTCATGATACACTTTTAACCTTTGGCTATTTACCTTGAACTCTTCACCTTTGTCATTCACCAACTCCACCGAACCAAACTTGTTCACCTTTGTGACAGTGAAGGGACCGGACCACCTAGACTTCAACTTTCCTGGGAAAATCTTCAATCTAGAATTAAAGAGAAGGACCTTATCACCCGGTGCAAACTCTCTTGGTAAGATCCTCTTGTCATGCCAATTCTTGGTCTTCTCCTTGTAGATCCGCGCACTATCATATGCCGACAATCTAAACTCATCCAACTCATTGAGTTGAAGAAGTCTCTTCTTACCCGCGGCCTTAGAATCCATATTAAGTTCTTTGATCGCCCAAAAGGCTTTGTACTCCAATTCTACGGGAAGATGACATGCCTTACCATAAACTAATCTATAAGGTGAAGTACCAATCGGTGTCTTAAATGCTGTTCGGTATGCCCAAAGTGTGTCATCAAGCTTCATACTCCAATCCTTCCTTGACTTGGCTACTACCTTTTCTAGGATCGCCTTGATTTCCCTATTAGAGACCTCAACTTGACCACTAGTTTGAGGGTGGTAACTAAACCCTGTTCTGTGATATACGCCATACTTCTTAAGGAGGTTATCCAATTGTTTTTCATGGAAGTGGGTACCTTCATCACTAATGATAGCCCGTGGAACGCCAAACCTCGGAAATATGGTCTTCTTGAAGAGCTTGGTGACTACCTTGGCATCGTTTGTTGGTGAATCTATGGCTTCTACCCACTTGGACACATAATCTATGGCTACAAGTATGTAACAATTCCCATTGGAAGATGGGAACGGCCCCATATAATCGATACCCCAAACATCAAATATTTCAACTTCAAGAATCCCAGTTTGGGGCATCTCATGCCTCCGCGAAATGTTGCCAGTCCTCTGGCAAGAGTCACAAGCCTGCACAAAAGTGTTAGCATCTTTAAACATAGTAGGCCAAAAGAAGCCTGACTCATTAATCTTAGCCACCGTTTTAGTGGGGCCATGATGTCCACCATAGGGTGAAGTATGACAACTGGTAAGGACGCCGTGAACCTCCCATTCGGGAACACACCTGCGAAATAATCCATATGCACACTCACGAGACAAAAAAGGATCATCCCAAAAATAATGTTTAACATCAGAAAGGAATTTCTTTTTCTGTTGGTAGGAAAAGTCAGGAGGTAGAGTACCACCCACTAAATAATTAGCAAAATCAGCATACCAAGGGTGATTCTCTACAACTGCATACAGGTTGTCATCAGGGAACGAATCATCTATAGGAAGAGAGTCCTTACCCTCATCATACCTGATACGTGACAAGTGGTCTGCCACTACGTTCTCTGCTCCCTTTTTATCTTTTATTTCTATGTTGAAATCTTGGAGCAAGAGAACCCACCGGAGTAGCCTTGGCTTTGATTCCGCCTTGGCTATCAAATATTTTAGTGCTGCATGATCAGTAAAAACAATAACTTTAGAACCAACTAGATATGATCT
Organism: Chenopodium album; assembly: GCF_948465745.1. Lineage (NCBI taxonomy): Eukaryota > Viridiplantae > Streptophyta > Magnoliopsida > Caryophyllales > Amaranthaceae > Chenopodium > Chenopodium album. The sequence goes on along the minus strand of NC_137839.1, from coordinate 67,226,177 downwards.
AAATTTTTCTAAAGCATAAATAACAACAAGAAACTCCTTTTCCGTGGTGGCATAGTTGACTTGGGCTTCATCTAAGGTTTTGCTAGCATAATAAATAGCATGCAAAACCTTGTCCTTCCTCTGTCCGAGCACGGCTCCTAGTGCAAAGTCACTTGCATCACACATGATCTTGAAAGGAAGGTTCCAATCGGGAGCACATATGATGGGTGCCGATATCAAAGCCTGCTTAATCCTGTTAAAAGCCTCAAGACACTCGTCAGTAAAAATAAATGGGGCATCCTTGAGCAAAAGTTGTGTCAGTGGTTTAGCAATTTTAGAAAAATCTTTGATAAAGCGGTGATAAAACCCCGCATGACCCAAGAAGCTTCTAACTCCCTTAACATTGACTGGGGGAGGTAATTGCTCAATCACTGATATTTTAGCCTTGTCTACTTGTATGCCCTTATCAGATACAATATGGCCAAGGACTACTCCCTCTGTCACCATAAAGTGACATTTTTCCCAATTAAGGACTAAGTTGCACTCTTCACATCTTTTCAAAATTTTAGCGAGATTAGTTAAACATGAATCAAATGAAGAACCATATACGCTAAAATCATCCATAAAGACCTCCATAATAGACTCTATGAAATCAGAAAAAATACTCATCATGCAACGTTGAAAGGTAGCGGGTGCATTACATAAACCAAAGGGCATTCTACGATATGCAAAAGTGCCATAAGGGCATGTAAAGGTAGTCTTTTCCTGATCTTCAGGGTGGATCGGAATTTGGAAAAATCCCGAATATCCGTCCAAATAGCAAAAGAATTTGTGATTGGCTAACCTCTCAAGCATTTGATCTATAAAGGGAAGAGGGAAGTGATCCGTTTTAGTGGCGATATTTAGTCTACGATAGTCTATGCACATACGCCACCCTGTTACAGTTCTAGTGGGAATTAATTCATTTTTTTCATTTGTTATCACCGTCATCCCACCCTTCTTCGGCACTACCTGCACAGGACTTACCCACTTGGAATCAGAAATAGGATAGATAATACCTGCATCAAGTAATTTCATCACCTCCTTCTTGACTACTTCCTGCATGTTGGGATTTAATCTTCGTTGGGGTTGAATGCAGGGCTTGTAATTTTCCTCTAGATGAATCCTGTGCATACAAAAATCAGGGCTAATACCCTTGAGATCATCAATACTGTACCCTATAGCCTTCTTATGGGTTCTGAGAACCCCTAGAAGTTGGGAAGATTGTAGGTCAGTGAGTGCAGTACTGATGATCACGGGGTGTAGTTCATGTTCATCGAGAAAAACATATTTTAAATGAGAAGGGAGAGGTTTTAGCTCAGGTTTCTTGACCTCTGCAGGTTTTGATTCCTGAACTAAATTTACTACCTTCATTGTCTCCTTGGGGCTTAACTCTTTTAAGGAAAGAGCCTTTTCAATATCCTATGCCTCATTACCCCAAACGCTTGCATTGTCGCTAGATAAATTCCCGCAGAGAACTTCCTCTAAGGGATCCTTCGCAAGAACCTGTGGCAAGCTATCATCACAAATATCGTCCATTATATCAATTGTATCAATGTAGCAACAATTTTCCTCTAACATAGGCCCTTTCAAAACCTTCCCTAAATTGAAGGTAACATTATCGTCACCTACAGAAAGGGTTAGTTTACCATTTTTTACATCAATAATCGCTCCTGCAGTGTGGAGGAAAGGCCTACCTAATATAATGGGTATTTGTGTGTCCTCTGCCATATCTAAAACAATAAAATCAACAGGAATGAAAAATTTACCAACTCTGACAGGTACGTCCTCTAAAATACCTAAGGGGTATTTTACCGAACGATCTGCCATTTGCAAAGTTATATTAGTAATTTTTAATTCTCCCATATTTAATTTAGCGCAGATAGATGATGGCATGACACTGACACTAGCGCCCAAATCACACAAAGCTTTATCAATAAAAACATTTCCAATGTGACAAGGGATAGAAAAACTATCGGGATCCTTTAATTTAGGAGGGGATTTATTTTGCAAATAAGCGCTACACTCCTCTGTGAAAGCTACAATTTCTACTTCATTAAAGGCCCTTTTCCTAGTCAGAATGTCTTTCATAAATTTAGCATAAGCAGGTACTTGAGTGATTAAATCAGTGAAAGGAACTGTTACCTGCAGGTTTTTCACAACCTCTAAAAACTTACCGAATTGTTTATCAAGCTTACTCTTCAGTTGTCTATTAGGGAATGGAAGATTGATAACTGGGCTCTGCACATCTCCTCCCTTATCCTGCAATTTACCTTGCACAGAAACATTAGTAGGGTTAGTATCTATTTGTAGCCCTGCAGGGCTAGTAGGATTACCGTTTGGTATAGAGGAATCTAGATCAGGAACTGGTCTATCTTCCTTTGGCATAGGAGGTCCATCATAATGTGAACCAGTCCTTAGAGTGATTGCATTAGCATGATCTGTAGGATGGATAGGTTGTGATGGTAGAGCTCCCTGCTGACGGGATTGTAGGGTAGATGAAAGTTGTGCAATTTGATTGTCCATGATTTTATTATGGGCTAGGATAGAATCAATTTGTGCATCCCTACTCTCCATATGCTTTTGCATGTTGGCAAGCATTGCTCTAATTTCTGTCATGGCAGGGTCGGAAGATGATGAGGGTGATGCTTGGCTTTTCTAGCCAGAATTAGGATGATAATATTTTTGCTGTGGTGGTGTTTGCTATTGTGGTTGTTGTGGAGGTGGAGGATTTTGTACATTGGTGCTCCGGTATGAAAGATAAGGATGATTTTTATAACCGGCATTGTAGGAATTGGAATAGGGGTTATTTTGCCTATAGGTTTGAAAGGCATTAACTTGTTCCATAGAGCTCCTACAATCTTGATCCCAATGACCTACAATTCCACAATTTTCACAAAAAGCTTCATGGTTAGCAACAGCAGAAACATTAGCTACAGAGTTAGGAGCAGCAGTAAGATTATCTAATTTTTGACAAATAGATGTTAATTGAGCTTGCAAAAAGGGTACGGAATCGACACTATGTTTTCCTCTATTTGCAAACCCTCTCGGATTCCCATATTGGGAATTGTGTATTGCCATGTCTTCGATAACCTGTCCTGCATCATCCACATTTAAATTTATAAACCTCCCAGTAGCTGCCGAATCTAGTACTGATCTAGAAGAATTTCCAAGTCCATTATAAAATGCTTGGATCAATTGCCATTGTGCTAGATTGTGGTGGGGGCACTCTCTCTGTAGATCCTTGAACCTCTCCCAAGCCTCATATAATGTTTCGTCGGCCTCTTGAGCGAAGTTCTGAATAGCACTCCTTAGCACCGCTGTTCTCTCTGCAGGATAATATTTATTATAAAAATTCAAAGCAAGAGTTTCCCAGTCAGTAATACCAAGTGCAGTTCTATTCAAACCATTAAACCATAATTTTGCTTTGCCACATAATGAAAAGGGAAAAAGAATCTCCCTGATTTGGTCTTGCGTGACCCCGGCTTGTCTAATGGTGTTACAATATTGGCAAAAATCTGCGATGTGAAGATTGGGATCTTCACCCTTAGCTCCGCTGAACTGCTTCCTCTCTATCATAGTGATAAATTGAGGCTTGATCTCAAATTAAACTCCATCTAGAGCCGGAGTGGGAGTAAGGTGCGGGAAATCTGTGAGCTTCGGTTGCGAATAGTCACTGAGTTTCTTCTGGGCCGTCATCTCTGATTCTGAATCTGAAGGAATATCTGTGTCACTAGAATCAGGGGGAGGATCTCTTCGATCGTTGTCCTCCTCAGAACCCGCCAGAATTTGTCTATAGAGTCTCCTTTGCCTATGAAAAGAACGCTCGATCTCAGGATCAAAAGGGATGTAACCTGATCTGGAACACCTGGGCATAAAAAAGAACTAAAGACAAATATGAGAATTGCCTCAAAGAACTAATGTTCTCTGAGGCAAAAAGGGGGATAATCTAGACTACAAAAATATAATCAGAAAACAAAAATAAAACCGTTTCCCCGGCAACGGCGCCAAATTTTGACAGGGTAAAGTCGTATCCCCTAATCAAAAGTAATTACCTAAATCTCTAACTAAAGTAGATAGGGAAGTAGGGTCAAACTCCACAGGGAAACATGTCTTTTTAATTCTAATTAATTATTATAATCTAAATTATCTAAGTGTAGACACCCATTTGTGTCTCCCCAAAACCAAACCCGGTGATGAGTGCCTTTCACGTCGAATCATAATCGAATGAAACGAAAGTGTGGAAAGGTCTAGTGTTGCGGAAAGTTTTATTTCTTTTCTCTTCTCCTTGTTTTTGAAAACTTTATTTTAAGAAAACAGCTAATCCAGTTTGGTTGGTCCATGATATGGGTCCAATAGTGGTGTAGTTGGATGGGGCTTGCAAAGACCTTTCCAACGATATATTATAAGCCCAATTCCGATGAATATTGAGGAAGTTATGGCCAATTTACTAAACTGGGTCTGGTTTGAGCTTTATGTACGACCCAATGATCTAGGGGAGGGCCTAATATGATTTATCATTCCTAATGTAATTAGGAATGGTTTTAGTCTTCTAGAACATTCTAGAAGGTCTTTTCATTCCTAATTCAATTAGGACTCTTTTCAGAGTTTTAATCAAGATCAAATAGCATTTTCGAAGGAATTATATTATTTTATCTTCCAGTACGGTAAATTTATCAGATTTTCGAAAACGCGTTGAAATCCAGTTTGGCGTCCAACTCCAAGCCTTGGCGCCAGACGCTAGCCATTGGCGCCTGGCGCCAGTTAGCCAGGGTTGGCGCCAATGCTGTTTTGCGATCTTCAGACTCTGTTTTGTTAAATTATCTTTTTTGGCTGATTTTCTCTATAAATATCGTATTAAAACTCCGTTTTCATACACCAACTATCTTCATCATCTACATCTTTCATTCATCAACTCTCTTCATTCACAAGTTTTCTTTCATCAATTCTTAATTAAAAACATTCTTTCTTTTAGCATTCTTTTCAATTCTTTCTTGCTTTTTCATATAAAATTCCGCATTCACAAGATCTAGAAACACCTAGCCATATTCGAAGTTGCCTTCTCCCTAAACGTGAAAGGTTTTAATTTCTGAGGGTTTGGTCCCAAATCTCTCTTTCAATTATTTAATTTAATTGCTTTGATTATTATTTTCCTTGAAGTTACTAACGCGTGTATTTTGTAATTAGAAAGAGGTACGAGGCATCCAAGTAAGTACTTCAATTGATTTTATTGATTTATGATGTAGAAATCATGTTTACATTGTTATTATGATGTTCCTAGTATCATGTCTAGGGTATTTTTAATATTAAATATGATTGCTATGATGCCTTTTATTCTCTTCCTAATATTTATTCATGTTAGCATCATGTTAGGGTTAAAGATTTGATTTTTATTGCTTAGTGACATGCTAGGGTTTGTTATTAATCTTGTTAGTATCATGCCTAGGATCTTGCTATGTTTATTATGCTTTAACATGATTATGATTATAATTCATGATTATTATTTATTATGTTGCTTGATACATTATTTTATTTGTTATTGCTTGATCACCTTTTATTGCATGTTTAAAGGGAATTGGTACTTGCAACCACGCTTAATAAGATATTTAATAATCTTGTTAGGGTTAACTTTGATTATAATTTCAAGTGATCGCCAATAATAGTTTATTTGTGCATTAATATTCAACCAACATAGATTAAACAGGTTTAGGGTTAATCCTATTGTTTGTATGTTAGTCAGAAAGCGCACATGAATACGAGCAGAATAAAGTAGAGGCCTATTATTAGGGCAGGTTTAATCTCTTTTAGGTTGGATTTGTACCATCATCCCCGAACCCTTATTTGGTTCATGACCTTATGGAGTTGGCGATCTCTTGGATCGTTAAGGGGTGTAACCTTCACCTCGTGAACGGTTTACAAGTTCCTTAAAAAACTTGTTGGCGACTCTTTTGCTCTATCTTCTTCCCTTTTGGACGCCACCGTACTTTAGTGTATGATCACAGTGGGGTTCAAGCTAGTGGGATTTTAAAGGCTTGAAATTATTCCCTACAGTTTTTGGCGACTCCACTGGGGAGGATTTCTATTTTAATTCCTGAATTTGTTTCGGCAATGATTTAGAATGAGTGGATGAGACTCGAAAAGTTCTAAGTATTTCATGTGCGTAATTTTGATTAACATTATTGTCATATACATAAAAAGGTTCTCATTGGAAAGACCATCCGTAATGAGTCAAAAAAATAGGATTTTACACGTAGGAAATTTGAGAATTGTCTTTCACAACTAGGACTGAAATAACACCGCGCGAAACTAGAAGATTTTATTGAGCACATAAAGCTGCTGAGGCATGTGGGAAGTAGCGTCAGAGGCCAGAGCTTGGCGCCAAACTTTTAGCCGTAGCGCCAGACGCCAGTATTGGCGCCAGGCGCTACAGTTAAAAGTTGGCGCCAGTCTCTGTTTGCTGGCGCCAATTTCCCCCAATACCGAGCCAGAAATATGCGTTCTAATTTCGACCGGTTTTTCGTATTGTTTGCTCGATCCTACTTCCTGATTGAATTTTTTCTCACTATTCTGAAACCCATATGTGTTCTACATATGGACATAACCCTCTGGGAATTCATGCTCTATCTACCCGATTGAACGCTCCTGGCAACAAAGGGTACATCTGAGATGTTGAATTCACCAAACCATGGAAGTGAGTTTTTTTTCCTAAAAACTCGCGGTGTCCCATCCACACGCGTTAACCCTTCACGGTTAGGCTTCTACGCGGTGCATCCGGACAATTAACCATGGACCCTATTGACTAAACCATATCCCGAACTTTAGAGAACTAGAGCCATGGTTAGGTTGCGAACTCATTGCATCATATTGTGCCTACTTGACTAATTGTGCATTATTTGTTGTGCATATATATTCTATGTTTCTCTTAACCGTTTGTTGATTTGTGTTGAGATTAAAATTAATGACTTAAAGAACTTTGCCTAATTAATTAATTAATTAATTAATTTGAGTCAACAAAGTTTTTTCTTTTTTTTAATCGGAATTGACCTAGTACGACTTTAGGCATACCCCAGTTGACTAATAATACCGAAAACAGTCCCGGACCGAAGCTCCAATATTGGCGCCAAAGTCTGAGCTGTAGCGCCACATTACAGTGTGTAGCTTCAGACATTAACTAAATCGTCTGGCGCCAACCACCATAGTGTGACGCCAGTCCTGTCGCTTGGCCGACAGTTCGGATTATTTGTCGAGTCATCACCTAGGGTCTAATTAACCAGTTTTCTAATTAATTCGGTTAATTTTTGCTGTCAATAACACCTTGTCGAGTCATTAATCGAGTCTTGGTCACATAGTCTAGCCACATGGTCATGACACGAGTCTCAACATGTCACCTACACTCACTAGTCTTAGCACACACTTTGAGTACACATCACCATGACCATGTCTTAGGTTCAGGCATGAGTCGGTCTTTTCCGTCATTTGAGTTGGGGGGTACATTCTATTCCTAATTCTTCATATCCCTCCATCATTCTTCTTCACATTCTTCCATCTTTCTTCACTTCCTCCATCCATTGCATGTTGAATAAAGTTTGAGTCAAATAATTAACAATAAATATCCCCAATTTCCTTTTCCAATACTTGGTCGAGGAGAGAAGGGCGATTAATCAAGGACAACCTCTTTATTCAGGTCTAGCTTTTTGATAAACCGATTCGTCAAAAGAGGAAGGCTAAGAAGATAATGGCAACTCAAGAAGAAGTCAATGAGCTTAGGAACCAATTGGTTACCATGACTGAAACACTGAAGCTCCTCACACTTAAGGTCGATGATCCCGTGAAGCAACAACAGATGAACTTCATGCAAGAGAGTCTAAGCAAGCTATCTAGTGACTATAAATTTCAGGGCATGAGTTCACAAGGGGTCTCGCTGGACAAAGAACTTCTTCCGCATAAGTTCAACGCCACTGACATCCCTAAATTCAAGGCAACAGATAACCCTTACTTCCATCTAAGAGCTTTTGAAACTATAATGAGCATTAAGGGTATCGATAAGAAGGTTTTCCCCTCTCTGTTCCCACTATCTCTTGAAGCCGTTTGCCAACAATGGTTCTTCTCCCTTGACAAGGAGAAAACCTCTACCTGGGAGTCGATAACAAACGCTTTCATAGATAGATATAAGTGCAAAATCCAAGACGAGATAGACCACAGACAACTTGAGATGTTAAAAAAAAGGAAAACGAAGGGTTCACTTCTTTCTTCAATAAATGGAGGGAAACTTCTGCTAATATGGTCAAGGCTTCTACCGAAAAAGAATCTGTGTGGATGTTTATCAAGAATCTCCAAGGGAAGTATTCAAAGCACTTAAAGTACCAACACAACTTGAATACTTTCAAAGCTGTCTATAATATAGGCATTGACATTGAAGATGACCTTCTGAAAGATAATAGTGCGAGAGGAAAGAAGAACGACCATCCTTCTTCTTCCTCTCCCATTAATGAAGTACATGCTACAAACACCTCTAAACCACGAATCCAAAGATCAAAAAGGGTGTTCACTCCACTTGGTATAAGTTATGAAACGGCTTTCGAGAAGCTACATCACAAAGGACTAGTCATGCCCATAGGGCCCATCAAAGATCCGGTTCCAGAAGCTAGGGCACCTAAGTGGGACCCTAATAAGCACTAGAAATATCATCAAGGAAAGGGTCACGACACTGAAGAGTGTTGGAAACTCAAAGAAGTTATTCAAGATCTGATCGATGACAATGAAACTTCCGAGATTCTAGCCATCGAAGATGACCAAGCATCCTTTGATCCATCACTTCTTATCACACCTGTAGGAGAGCCTATGATCGAGACAGCTTATATGACCTCTCTCGATGAAGTGGCCATAATTGAGGAGGATGAAAGTCTTTTCTTAGATAATACCAAGGAAGACTCGTCAAGTCTAAAAGAGGAAATTCGAAAACTGCAAGATGTCATTGCCATGGTCTTGAATGTAGTAGAAGGATTAGCAAATCGGGTGATGGCCATCGAACAAAATTCTCGCCAAGAGTTTAATGAAGAACTCAATGCTCCTAAGCCACAGGAAAAACGGACCATTGTAGAATACACACCAATAGGAATGACTTACAATGAAGCTTTTGACTGTCTTCATGATCAAGGTCTCATTCACTCCATTGGTCCCAGTCAAGACCCTCCATCTGAAAAACGTTCTCCTAATTGGTTTCCAAATTCCTATTGTCGATACCATAAAGGTCGCGGTCACACTACTGAAAAGTGTCTCGCCCTCAAGGATCGTGTTCAAGACTTCATTGATTCAAATCTCCTTCATGTTCCTCCGCGCGACAAGAAGGCCAAGATTAGTAACAATGGTAACAGTGGCTGTAAAGGGAAGAAGAACGACTATCCTTCTTCTTCCGAAAACACCTACTCTAGTAATAGTGTTGGTACTTTCAACCTTAGTGAGATCCTAGCCATGGGTAATCGAAAGCAACCGAAAAGAGAATTTACCCCTATTGGAACTAGCTACGATGATGCTTTCAATCGACTCCATGCCAAGGGAATCATTACTCCCATAGGACCTATTAAAGATTCCCCACTTAAGAAAATATTGCCTAGTTGGAATCCAGACGAACACTGCAAGTACCATCAAGGTAGGGGTCATACTACTGAGAGCTGTTGGAAGCTAAAGGAGGCTATCCAACATTTGATTGATAATAACAAGCTTCCCATACCTCCAGTTAACAAGAAGAACGAGTGATGATAAAGGAAACAACACAAGACAAGAGGCGAGCTTCAACGACAAGATTTCATGACCTCTTTTTCTATTTCTTTTTCATTTTTTCCTTTCCCCAATAAGTCTAGCATAGGCACCTTTTATTTTCTTTTAGATTAATTTTGTAGAATTTTCCTTTTTCCCTTTTTAATAAAATGAGCATCTATTTCCTTGCACATGATCATCACATTGCATTGCAAAAAAAAAAAAAAAAAACCATGTCAAATTAAGCACAAGGTATACTAATGATTTGAGGCACCCCTTGTAGCCACATCATATCTCCTTTCGCCCTTCAATTATACAATCCTTTCTTCATAAACCACTCTGAGCCCCGTCTAACGATAGACCTTTCTTTTTTCAACCTACATCTACCTAACCTTGGGATGGGATGGCGTGCAACTTATGCAATTTTCAAAGAACAAAGCTTGAGCAAATTCAAAAGAAAGCAATAGCAAAAAAAAAAATAATAAATAAAAATGTACAAAAGGGAAGTGTTCCAATGTCTTTGATATGAAAATATCTTTGATATGAGCACGTCTCAGATTGCGTCTCTTATCGAGTGCTCGGTACCGTGCCTGAGAAACATGAATGCCAAGTGAGTGATAGACCGCATGATCGAGATTGCCCACACTTATAAAAATAAAATAAATGCTAAAGCAAAAAGAGCTAAAAAAAGAGTAGAAGCTCAAGCATAAAAATATAAAGATTTAAAAGCGAGGTTGCACACCTTGGGGGCTTATCTAGGGTCTTGAGCCTTTATCCCCTTCTTCTTCAGCCTTTAGCCTAACCACGTTACAACCCTTAAAAAGACCTTTTTGAGGTATACACACTTGTGCGAGGTTTGGCTAGAGCTACGTTCGGCCTGATTCCTAACGGATACGTAGGCAACCTCACATCGAGGTGCGGCCGTAATAAACATGCATTCATATTTACATTCACACACTTACACCATGATCATATCAAGGAATCTCCAATGCTCATCCCTTTTCATTTAGAGCTAGACTTGGGGGCTTGATCCCTACATCATTAGCTTATCTAGCTTAAGAGTCACCACCATTTGACTCTTTTAATAAATAATATCTTTTCACACACTTAGCTCTTGCGGCCTAAATTTAGTGTCACTATCACACACATCACGCATACATGACCAAATATACTTCCCTTAGGAACCCTTTGTCATGAAATATTAATGCTGAAGCATGCCTTGTCATATCAAAATTCACTCATCAATCATAATGGTCATTGCATCACGAAGTATGAAGTGCTTAGCCTCCGTGCCTAAGTTACCCAAATACTTTCATCATGGAGTCAACCATTGAGATAGCCTAGGATGGATTAATCCTTGCACCTTGAGAGATAGTATCAAATGACATTTGACTAAGCTCATTCAAAATGCATCTTCAAACTTTTGATTTTATTTTTCGCGTCTTTCCTTTTCGGGAGAAAGTCGGTACCCTCCACAAAATTGACGGAAAATTTTTGCTTTTTTGCATTTTTTCGAGTCGCACGATCACATTACAATGCACACACGATTCATGTACACATTGAGTCATGTCATGTCATATCACTTTGATTTGAGTCTAACACATGTGTCAAACTCTTTGAGTCGAGTCAACCTCGAGTAAGTCAAACATATCGAGTCAAGTTTATACCTTGAGTCGTGTCAAGTTATTGAGTCAAGCAACATTAAACCTTAGGTCAACCCTAAGATGGCTAAAGAGATTGGCAAAGTTCTATAGTCAAAAATAAATACAGGTGCAGCAAAACAGGGAAGACCCTACTCCAGCGCCTGGCGCCAGAAATATTTCAGCAACGACAGAGCTCGAAGCCTCTCAGAAAGGTGATTTCGACTTCATACAGCAATTTCGGGTTCCTTGGTACGCCAGTTAGCCCCTATAAGCAATTTGACATGATTAAGTAGTCAGTTTGATTACAATCACAATAAGTGATCGACCTGATGAAAGATCGTCTCACTTAGCTTAAAGCGCCTAATCACGGAGACACCGACATACTGGTTTTAGGGAAAGCAAAGTTCAGGCGAGCTTTAGAAATCGACAAACGTTGGTCTTCGGAAATTTTTCTTCAGAACATTATCGCAACAAACATCCAAGCACCGAAGCTCTATTGTTCAGAGACGCGTGAACATTTCCATCAAAGCTCTTTTGTTCAGAGACGCGTGGACAATCTTTTTCAAGCTCTTTTGCTCCAGAGACGCGTGGGCATATCAATCAAGCTCTACTGTTCAGAGACGCGTGAACATTTCCATCAAAAGCTCTTTGCTCCAGAGACGCGTGGACATATCATCAAAGATCTCCTATTTTCAAGCTCTTTTGCTCAGAGACGCGTGGGCATCCTATTATCAAAGCTCTTTTGTTCAGAGACGCGTGGGCATATCAATCAAACTCTTTGCTCAGAGACGCGTGGGCATCCTATTATCAAGCTCTTCGTTCAGAGACGCGTGAACATATCAAAAAGAAAATCTTCGTTCAGAGACGAGTGAACATCGAAACAGCAAGGCAGCGTTCCCTAGATTGTGGAGAGTTGTCACAAACAACTGAGGATTGTTTCAAGAGAAGCAATCTTCGATAGTATTCCCTTGGACGTGGAATGTTACCAATGCGGATGAGGATTGTTTCAAGAGAAGCAATCTTCGATAGTATTCCCTAGGATGTGGAATATTATCATTGCGGAGGAGGATAGTTTCAGGCGAAGCAATCTTCTAATTTGGAAGCAGTTACGGGCGTAGCGGTTTTTAAGCGGGATGGCATTCTCTAGCTTGCGGGAGGTCATCAAAACAAATCGGTTACTTTCGGAGACGTGTGCTCGACGGTGCAAGATACGCGTTTCTTGACTCTTTTATCGGTTTAACTAATGTTGGTTTTGCAGGTATCGGCGTTACAAGATTGATTTAGGATCGCAGAACGTTCTGAATCATTCTCCGTCCCTATCGATACTTTGACTTTCGTTTTCGAAACTTGCGTTTCTCCAAACTCAGTCAAAGTGGGGGCTTCTGTAGACACCCATTTGTGTCTCCCCAAAACCAAACCCGGTGATGAGTGTCTTTCACGTCGAATCATAATCGAATGAAACGAAAGTGTGGAAAGGTCTAGTGTTGCGGAAAGTTTTATTTCTTTTCTCTTCTCCTTGTTTTTGAAAACTTTATTTTAAGAAAACAGCTAATCCAGTTTGGTTGGTCTATGATATGGGTCCAATAGTGGTGTAGTTGGATGGGGCTTGCAAAGACCTTTCCAACGATATATTATAAGCCCAATTCCGATGAATATTGAGGAAGTTATGGCCAATTTACTAAACTGGGTCTGGTTTGAGCTTTATGTACGGCCCAATGATCTAGGGGAGGGCCTAATATGATTTATCATTCCTAATGTAATTAGGAATGGTTTTAGTCTTCTAGAACATTCTAGAAGGTCTTTTCATTCCTAATTCAATTAGGACTCTTTTCAGAGTTTTAATCAAGATCAAATAGCATTTTCGAAGGAATTATATTATTTTATCTTCCAGTACGGTAAATTTATCAGATTTTCGAAAACGCGTTGAAATCCAGTTTGGCGTCCAACTCCAGGCCTTGGCGCCTGGAACCAGGCTTGGCGCCAGATGCTAGCCATTGGCGCTTGGCGCCAGTTAGCCAGGGTTGGCGCCAATGCTGTTTTGCGATCTTCAGACTCTGTTTTGTTAAATTATCTTTTTTGGCTGATTTTCTCTATAAATATCGTATTAAAACTCCGTTTTCATACACCAAATATCTTCATCATCTACATCTTTCATTCATCAACTCTCTTTATTCACAAGTTTTCTTTCATCAATTCTTAATTAAAAACATTCTTTCTTTTAGCATTCTTTTCAATTCTTTCTTGCTTTTTCATATAAAATTCCGCATTCACAAGATCTAGAAACACCTAGCCATATTCAAAGTTGCCTTCGCCCTAAACTTGAAAGGTTTTAATTTCTGAGGGTTGGTCCCAAATCTCTCTTTTAATTATTTAATTTAATTGCTTTGATTATTATTTTCCTTGAAGTTACTAACGCGTGTATTTTGTAATTAGAAAGAGGTACGAGGGTTAGGGTTAACTTTGATTATAATTTCAAGTGATCGCCAATAATAGTTTATTTGTGCATTAATATTCAACCAACATAGATTAAACAGGTTTAGGGTTAATCCTATTGATTGTATGTTAGTCAGAAAGCGCACATGAATACGAGCAGAATAAAGTAGAGGCCTATTATTAGGGCAGGTTCAATCTCTTTTAGGTTGGATTTGTACCATCATCCCCGAACCCTTATTTGGTTCATGACCTTATGGAGTTGGAGATCTCTTGGATCGTTAAGCGGTGTAACCTTCACCTCGTGAACGGTTTACAAGTTCCTTAAAAAACTTGTTGGCGACTCTTTTGCTCTATCTTCTTCCCTTTTGGACGCCACCGTACTTTAGTTTATGATCACAGTGGGGTTCAAGCTAGTGGGATTTTAAAGGCTTGAAATTATTCCCTACACTAAGTAACCAATAATTTTAGGTATGAATTCTATACTACGAAGAATAAGTTTAGGGAGAAAAGAAACAATAATAAGGAAGCCTAGGGTCACTGGTTCACCAATAATTAATATTCCGGGATAGAACGAAGTAATTAATAATTAACAATGCACAGATAACATGATTAACAGGCTCTCGCAATTTATTAATCAACATAGATCTAACAGGCTCTCGCAATTTACTAGACCTAAGTTCCTATTAAAAATAGCCTTTAACATTAAATTAACATCTGCTCGATTCATCAATTCAATATTGCTAAACATTCACAATCAAATTACATCTGCTCGATTCATAATCTAATTGCAAAGAATTAAAACAATTCAATAGGAAATTATCATGCAATATCAATAATCAATAATAACAAACTATCCCTTCATATTAATTATGGATCCCCATAAACCCTAGAATGGAACTACTCACTAATCATCATAACTAAGTCAATCAAGTAAATAATTAAAAGCATAATCAAGAAGGCAATTAAAATAGCTGAAATTAAAAGGGAAGAAATTGTACCAAGAATAAATCTGGAATTAAAGGAAGTATTAAGAACAAAAGTTTAGAGGAATTTAAGAGAGAGAAAATATTAAGTAGAGAGAGAAAGTCTAAGAAAGAAAGTAAACTAATAATTCCGTACATAATCGTATTTAAACCTTTCCTAAAACAAGAATTAAAACTAAACTAATCAGCTACTAAGAAAACACGCGCCCGATCGGGCGAAGGGCCGCCCGATCGGGCCCGCCTTTTCACTCTGCCCTTGCTTGGTATGCCGCGCCCGATCGAGCCTACGCTCACCTGATCGGGCGCGCTTCTTCCTGAGGCTTGCTTTTGCGTGCACTCGCCCGATCGGGCGTATGCTTGCCCGATCGGGCCCGGCTTCTTCTCTGAGGCTTGGATTTCGATTGGGCTCGATTCTTCGGCCCAATCTGGATTTCCTCATCGGGTCTTGATTAATTGATCCAATAGCCCCGGTATCACATACCAAGCCCTTAATCACCGGCTCTCACCGATCCTGGGATTCAAGAGTGGTCGTGTCCTTCTAGCTTCCGTAGTCGATTCATAAAGCCCGGGAAAATGCTCCAAGAGTGCAATTTCCTGTAAAATACAACTAAAACTACGAAAACACTAGAACACACAAATTAGTAATAAAAGTGGCTCGAAAGAGCCAAAAACACTACTAATAACGACCAAGGGATGGGGATAAAACACTATATAAAATGGACATATCAATAAGTCATGAAATTATTAGTCATTTATGAGCATTGCCACGATCTCATCTCCATTCTCTATCTTTGCACTGGCAATAGTAGCAATAGTTGCTAGAGTCTTCCTTTCATGGACGAACATCACCTTACTTGGATCCACATTGGCTGCCTCGGCCCATTTTTGAAACAAACTAACCAAAAGCGTGTCACTCTTGCCCGACACCTTGACCTTTATTGGGTCCCTTGCAACTTCAGTAATGTAGAACACCTTGATTCTCGTATCAAGGTTTAGCACATGGGGCTGCACAATTATTTGATTCACATTAGATTAAATTAAACAGATTGCAATAAACCGACTATGTAATTATAACATACAACATAATTACCAAATAACCATATATTTTTACCAAAACTAAAATAAAAAACCAAAACAATAAGACTATACCTTGCCGATAACATAAATAACATCACCCGTTTTCAAGTCAACATCTTCGGGCTTGTTGTACCGAAGGACAGAACCGTCATCCTTCCATTTCACCAACCTAATCTCTGAAGGTGAAACATTAACCTTGTAATCATAGTCAAGATAGACGTTTTCAAATGTCTCGTTGCTGTGGATATTATACATCACACCAACATCTCCGGGACGGAGGCTCCTAACAACAACAGAGAAGTTGGTGTGCCCCTCATCTGTAACGGGAGGATCTGCAACATCTAGGTCGATGTCAACCGGGACACTCATCAGGTCTTCCGCTACAGGGATACCCCTTAGATCAACCGTAGGCACTTCCTCAGTAGGCCACTTTCCACTCTTTGTAGCAAGAGAAGGCGCCACAAATGGCCCTACAGTAGGCATCACAAAGGGAACGTCGTCCTTCGGCTTCGCAAAGTTGTTAGTTAGTGCACAAAATGGTTCCAGCTCAATCTTGACGTCGGGTACACGCTCATTTTCAACAACTCCCTTTCCCGAGCTCTCACCTACATGTTCAACACGACCTTTGCCTGAGCTCTCACCAAACACCCCAACAGATGGCTTCATGCAGAGGACTTCGTTACTGTGATCTGGAAAGGTAATTGCGGCATCAGCATTCTTCAATATAATACTAATGAGCAAGGACCTCGCTTTCTGGTACTTCTTAACAATTCTCTTGGCTTTCTCGTCGGCATTGTTGAAGGGATAACGGGGAGGCTTGTTAGGGTTTGACATTTTCTTGGTTTTTTTGTAAGGTTGTAATTTAAATTTTCTTAATTCAGAAATGTAATGTTGTTTTTCTTAAAATCTTTATTTATTTTGTTTTTTTGGAGGGGGTGGTTCAAATCTGTTTGAGAGTGTACATTCATCTACTAAATTTGTATTACATATTTATAGGCGCCAAAATTAATATTTTCCCACCATTACCCTTGTCTAGTAGGCGCCAAAAGTGTAAATTTTTGAATATTTTAATAATATTGGTGTTAGACGAATTTCATTTACACAGACGATTTATGATAAGTTTTGACAAAATTTTAAAAAAATATAACAATTCCACAGTACAACGTAGCATATTCACTTAATAATTCATACTGATTTTAATTGGATCGGATTTTAATAAATGTAATGACCAATTTAGTAATTACAAAACTATTATTATACATTTCCACCATACAATTTAATGTAATAGCATTTTAAATTTAATGTAATTTAACGTATTGGCCAATTTAGTACCAACTTTTTGCAAAATTATGTTATACAAGTGGAGACTGATAAATTAATTAATTTCCGTATTCTTGTTAAATTTGTCTATAGTCCTTCGTTATAAATTTAATTTTAGACTCAAATTTTTTTCAATATCCTTCTCCACACAGACTGATATGTACATTTTAAAAACAATCCAAAGGAATACATATGTCAATAAAATGGCCTCTAATTAAACCAAAGTAAGTAGACTAATAATGTTCAATAACTGTAGTTACCCACCAGTATAAAACCAGATTTCTCATATACCGGGGCACGTCATATTCAACCAAAGAGACAATAACACCCTGTATATATAACAACACATCCAATAATTCTTGGACTATGAATCTCTATTAAAGGGTTTAAGGAATTGACAGGATAGAATACGTAAGTAGATATGGTGTAACGCAAGTGGCAATCCATTACCAAATCTTATCCTCTTTTCAACATTAGTTCATAGGTTATACGTGACTTGTGTTCATCAAACTTCCTTGATCACAGTTCCCCTACTATCAATAGGTTAACTTTCTTAAATTAAATAGAAAATGTATAATAGGACACTTCAAGAATTATCTATTTGTTTCATTACGTAGCATACACTAATCATTATAAATTAAATTTAACATACACTATGATAATAGATAAAATTAGGAATTAATTTCGATTTTCAATACAATTTTGTTTTGTGTCGGTCCCATTGCATAATTTACTTTTGCTTCACAACACTTTGTCGAAAAATTAAGACTACGAAGGGCCTGTTCTGATTGACTGAACTGAACTGAACTGAACTGAACTGAATTTTAACGGAAGAGAACAGGCCCAAAGTCTGCTTACGGGTCAAATCATACACTATGAACATCACAATACACCTAGTTGTACCACTCCTGTTATCCAATTTTTGAAGTCGTCTAACTAGCACTGTGAAAACGGTTTGACAATTTGGGTTCGCTTCGGTTTGAAATCGGTTCGGTATTAAATCGGGTTGTTTTGAAATCGGTTTAAGTGTCTCGCGGGTCGGTTTCTGTTTGGTTTAAACAGTTATCGGTTCGATTTGGTTTATGTTTATTCTTGAGCGGTTTTAATTTGGTTCGGGTTGTAAATGGATCGGAAAGTAAACGGTTCAAACAGTTTCGGGTTGGAAACGGTTTCGAGTTAGAAACGGTTCAGTTCTTTTTCGGTTCAGTTTTATTTTGGTTCGGTTTGTTAACGTGGGCTTTTATACGATTTAACGTTATTCGGATCAGTTCCATTTCACGTTTACTAAATTATGGTTCGGAATGGTTTTTTATTTCAAAAAGTCGGTTTTTAATCGGGTCGTTTGGATTCGGGTAGTTAAACGATTTTGGTTTGAAGTTTCATAGTACTTGCTAACCTTTTGCTGGTTAACAAGTTTTATATCAAGCCGAGACTTCATCACTTCATATTTAGGCATTAAGCATTATATTATATACAAATTCTTATCGATTACAAAAATACATATCATGTTATTTCAAGTTTAGTCATACTGATCTTACTAGTTTATTACGAAGTAACGTAGATTATAAAAGTTTAGTGTATTAATGAATTATTATTGTTTTACTATCACATCATTTTTTATATTTTGCATTTTTATCTGCCTTCATGTTTCATAATCATTGCACCTTATACCAACGTTTATATTGCGAAGATTTAGTTGCCTCTAATAATCCCAACCTAATAATTCCACTTATCCGCAAGTCAAATCCACCCTAACGCTCGACGACATCCTTTCAACTGCTCAACAAATCCAATAAAAATATGTGTAAGAAGCTATATATAGATACTTGATTACAGAAATGACAACTCCTTTATGAAGAGTGAATTGTTAGATACGAAGTACAAGTATATCATAGCATTATCCGGGAAATCAGATAATAACTTCTATCATATTTTCAAGATAGTTTCATGGACTTAATGTTTTGTTAACAATAATGTGCTTGCAATCGACAAACCCTAACCCTCAAAAACGATA
Organism: Chenopodium album; assembly: GCF_948465745.1. NCBI lineage: Eukaryota > Viridiplantae > Streptophyta > Magnoliopsida > Caryophyllales > Amaranthaceae > Chenopodium > Chenopodium album. The sequence goes on along the minus strand of NC_137839.1, from coordinate 67,206,933 downwards.
GCCAGTAATTAAGTCTCATATACAATTTTTAGGATTATTAATTTAGTATTATTAATTTGGGATTATTAGAGGAAAATAAATTCATTGACAATTGGGTATTAATAATGTTGACTTTTTAAATAATAATTACACGTCATGTTAAACCTAAATATACATATTTAAAGGATATCTTACTTATAAAACTTATTATGTTGTTTATATTTTAATGATGTCTTACTTATAAAACTTATACCAATAGAATTTCCGAATTAATATATCCGACTAGTTTTTTTTAAAAAATAGAGCCATCTTTAATGTTACTATGAAGTTAGAGTACGACATTAAATTGAAGAGTGACCTACTTTTATTATATGAAGAAGTTAATTAAATAAATAAAACTTTTAGAACATTTATAATGTCACAATAACTTTTATTTCAACATAATCACTTTTATTTTTATAGAGTTAAATTAATTTTTCAATAAAACAATAAGTCGGTCTCAAATGTTAATGATCCACAATAAATATGTGTAACCCAGATCTAATCTCCTTTTAGTTGTTACATAAGTTGTTTTGTAGAAATAACTGAAGCCTAATTAGGAACTTAAGTAGTTACGTTCAAAAAAATGTGGGAACGTAACTACAGTTTTGTTCACTTACACACTTATAATAATTGTGACCTACACGACCTAACGACATAAATGGAAATCAAAATACGCCTCACCTAACCTACATAATCTTATTTGTCCAACTAACTGAGATAAACCTTTAGACACCTACATAATCCTGTAAAAATCTCAACAAATCCAACACAACTAGGTCTATCAAGATATATCATATTTCAGAATTATAGAAATGACAACTCTTAGTGTTATACTGTATTTGTAGATACGGAGTACGACGCCCTATGACCATGATAGCTTTTAAGTGGTGGATAATCAATTACCAATTTTCGAACTATGTTGAAAATAGGCCTTTGAATAGCTTCTTGTAAACATAATTACATAGATATGCAAGATTTGCAAATCGCCAAACCCTTACCCTAACAAAGCAGCCGTCCAACATGACTTGGGTGCATTTATAGTTCCCACCTTACCTTTTCAGTAAGGTTAATACGTATGTTTATATTTTATTTTATCTATTTGTACTGTTGTGAGTTTCAATAATATTCATAACTCGACTCTATGGCGCCTAAGAAGCTTGAATCCTTCCTACAATTAAAAAAATACGTAAACTGATAAAATTTTGCTAAATATTTGTTAATCTTTTATTAAATAATAAAATAAGGATTATTTATTTACTGTTATCATCATATATTTTTACTTCACAGACCATTATGGAAAATTGAAGACATGTTATAGTAAATAGGGAGTTTTGACTAAATTCCTACAATCAAATTGCAAGCATATTGTCTATTACTAGTGTTAATTGAGATGAACACTACAAGAGGGGGGGGTGAATTGTAGTTGAGTTCCTAAATAATAATTTTGCAAATATAAAACAGAACAAAATAGGAACTTGCGATGCACACAGATTTTACGAGGAAACCTTCTAGTGCCCAACTAGAAGTAAAACCTCGACCCTACTTTAGGGATTTCAAACACAAATACTTCCACTATAATAGGGCAAACACCAAGTTACAACCTATTATAAATCAGCCTCTACTCACAAGTTTCCACTTGAACTTGCTACAGAATAACACCTTGTTCTACCCAGTTTGAGTCCCACACTCAAACTCACTCGTACTCCCTAAGTACAGATCTTCCCCCTTCTCACCAGAAGCTCTCTCTGTATGCAATGGTAAAAATACTCTCACCCTAATAAACCCGAAACCAAATACAAGAATTAACACCTAGTATATGATAGGCAAGCTATGCATGAAACTCGAAACTAATATGACAGTATGATAAGCTTGGCAAACTTACGCAACTATAGCTCTGTAAATTCTTCACGCATAAAACTCACAAAAAACCTAGGCTCATATTATTCTCTACTATTTATACGAGTATTACCTGTATAAACAGTAGGTTTACATAAAGATAAATAAGTAAAACTTAACTTATCTTAAAACACGGTTTTTTTTATTAAATCCTTTGAAGAAAATCTTTTCAGAAAATAAGATAGAAATATTGAATTAAAAAGCATAATATCTTTTTAACAAACTGATTTTAAAAGATAAATATTTAAAGAAAATCTGTTTCCGATTTCTATCTTTTATCTTTTCCGATTTTAATTTATTTGCCAAGCTAACTGTCATGCTTCTAATAAGTTTCACGCATATCCTACTTAACATATTAAACAATGAATCTAGAAGATAAAATCTTAACTAAAACATTGTTGTGCTGTACTCTTGTTCTGGTAGGTTTACTTGGACTCCACGCTTACTAAGTTCCTCCAAAGATCTTAGCTAGTAATCTTCAAGTTCCTGTGAAGGAACATTCCTGTGAGGGAACTCAATTCCTGTTAGGGAACTCTTCTTTTATATTGAATAAATTTCTTGATAAAGAACTCCTTCAAGTCTTCTCAGCTTTAGTTACTTCTTCCATCTCCAAGATCAATTTCACCTAGGCTGCACAAACACTTGAAAAGTCTTTATGAGATGAGTTTGCTGTAACTTAAGTTCCTCATCATCAAAACCTTTAAACATCAACAATTTCCCCCTTTTTGATGATGACAAACTTTAAGCAAACTCTTGAGAAAGTTAAAACAAAATAAAAGGTCGTATTTTTGTATTTTAATTTTATTGACAGAAAATAAACACACAACAGAAATAAAAAAAACAAAAACAAAAGTAAAAGTAAGCTAAGTAAACTAAAAGTAAACTAAACTGAGAAAGTTATGATACTTTCTCAACTGGAACCCAGAACAACTTCAACCTCCATGTTTGCTTCTTCTTTTCCCCCTTTTGGCATTATCAAAAAGTCCTGTATTTTCAAGTTTATTAAATATCCACCAACAGCCCCACAAGCAATTCATCGAGTGTGGGAAACTAAAGGCAGCGCTGCTAAACAACCTCAAGTAAGATCTACTCTTCAGCATAAGTGTTCGAAATATACACAACACACAAGTATAAGCAAGAGTTCCAACTTTTCATTAAAAATATTTAACATCCAGATGAACAATTTTAAAAATTTACAATCAAAATCAATTGTTCAAATACTTAAAAACAAAAATTAAATATGTTCATAACTAAGACAGTGAAAGAAAAAGCTAGGCTGATTTTGAGATGGGGTAGGTTGAATTTGAGATGGGGTAGGCTAGGTTTCAAGAAACTCCATAATCTTGTTGAAGTCCTCCTTTGTTTGCTTTGCAGAGGCCTCAAACTTTTCTTCAACCCCTTTGAACTTCACTAGAAACTCCTCCTTCTGTTCCTGTAGAGCCTTGTGAAGTTCTTTCTCCTGGAACTCCTTCTGTTCTTGAAGGTCCTTGGTCTGTTTGAGCATCATTCTCTTGAGTTCCTTCAACTCCTTCCCCTGCTCCTGGACCAATTTTTCAAGTGTTAGCACATGAAGTTTACCAGCAGAGTTCTTCATTTGACTCTCTACCCTCTCCATTCTGTCAGCCAACTCAGCAACTTGCCCTTCAAGGATATTCTCCTCGACATCCAATTCCAGTGGTTGTTCCATGCTAGTTTGAGGAACACCACTGGCAGAAATCCTCCTACTCTTCCTTACAGGCTGCTCTGACATAGCCTTTTCTTTCCTCTTCCCTGTCACTTTTTCTTTCTTTTTCTCTCCTTTTTCTAACTTCTGAATTTTTCCTTTTACAACTTCCAAACTTAACCCAGCAAGGGTTTCCTCATTGATCACATTTTCTGGCTTCTCATTCAAAGCCCCATATTTTCCTTTTAAAATCACTCCTGCATTTTCAAAAACAGTAGACAAAATGGCTCTATACCCCACTTTTTTCCTACTTGGAACACAATGAGCTAAATGCTGATACATCAAAGAAGGAAAGTTCACCTTAATCTTCTTTGAAATGCAGAAGATTACAACCATATCCAATAAACATGCCTCTCCCTTTTTAGCAGTCCTAGGCAAAATAGTCTTTTTCACCAAATTAAACAGCAGCTTATTTAGAGGGCTTAGATCATTATGACTCATGACCTTCTTACCCCTCTGTCCTCCTAATTCCTCTACTATATCCCCAGCCATGAAATTTCCTACATTGATACTACCCTTTCCCTTCAAGTAAGTATCAAAACCTTCAGTAGGAGCTTTTAGAATTTTACCTAGAGTTTCTAGGTCCAATTCAATCTTTACATCATTCACCATGCTCGTGATTATTCCCAATTTTGCCTAAAAATTCTGTAAAAATTCATTCATAGCAGCAGGATACAAGTAATTTGATGAAACCCTAGTCAACAGAAATTCCCAACCTTGAAATTTAATTAGATCAAGAAACTCTAAAAATCTTGCTTTCCTACACCACACAGCGTCAAGACGATGACCTACTACATACCTTCCTGCCATTGATTCAAGTTTCTCTTGATCAGTTACCTCCTCTTCTTCATCTTCCTTTTCCGATTCTTCCTTTTCTGAGTTGTTCTCCTCTTCTTTTTCTTCCTCTTCTCCCTCGCTTATTTCTTCTTCTTCTCTGTTCTCCTCTGTTGTCTCTTCCGGGTTTTTCTCTTTCTCAAATTCATCAACTTCCTCAATGTGCTCTTCCAGAGACTTTACACTTTGTTTTCTTTCCTTCCACTCCTTTAATTTTTGAAGAACATTCGAGACAGAGGAATCCCCTTGATCGATTTTACTCTCTACTTCTTTTGGTTTTGGAGGAGATTTCTTAGGGTTTTCAGAAGGTGTTTGAGAGGTAGAAGATGCTTTGTAGTTTACCATGGCTAAAGGAGATGATTCTTCCTAAATTGAGTTTTCTGGACTTTGGGATTCTTCAGAGGAAACAAACTCAGCAATGATCACCATTGAAGCTTAAGGAAGGGTTTTAAAGGGGTTTTCAAAGTTTTACTGAGAGGGAGTAAATTCGATGTGACAGTGAGGTGAAAGAAGTGGGTGAAAATTTGCTTTTATAATAAATGAAGCGGTGTGAGAGAATTTAGGAAGTTTTCACTATTTAGTTATTAATTGAACAAATTCAATTAGTTTTTCAAAATTTAAACACTGGATGAATCTTTCAAAAAAAAATTTAAATTTCCAAATTCAATTAATCTTGAATGAAGTTTCTATAAAACACAATTGGAACACGCTTTCAACATGTATGCAATGTACAAATTTAATAACTTAAGCCGTTGAGCAATTTAATGAACTTACCTTTGGCAGTTAACAACGGTGACACTTTAGCTATGTTTATCACACCAAGTTTGTGGTAGAAGTTCTTTTTGCTCTATTTACAATATTTTTGACTTTGCCATATCTTGGAACTTCAGAGGCTAGTACTTCAGCTTGATCATTCCAAGTTCCAGTCTTAATTTCTCAAATCTTTCTCTGTTCAAGAGCTTGGTTAGAATATCAGCAATTTGATTTTCAGTTTGGCAAAATTCTAACTTAATATTCCCTTGCTCCACATTATCTTTAAGAAAGTGATGCCTAATGTGGATATGTTTTACCTTTGAGTGTTGAACTGAATCTTTAGAAATACATATAGCACTTGTATTATCACAATAAATAGGCACACAATCAAAAATAATACCAAAATCTCTGACCTGTTGTTTTATCCATAAGACTTGTGAGCAACATGCTGCTGCAGCTACATACTCAGCTTCTGCTGTAGATAAAGCAACTGTGTTTTGCTTCTTGGAACCCCAAGAAACTAAACAAGGTCCTAAAAACTGTACCATACCTAAAGTGCTTTTCCTGTTTACCAAGTCACCTGCATAGTCAGCATCTGTAAAACTATTCAAATTAAAAGAATCACTTCTAGGATAGAAGAGACTCAAATCGTCAGTTCCTTTCAGGTATCTAAGGATTCTTTTTACTGCTGTCAAGTGAGACTCCTTTGGATTTGCTTGGAACCTGGCACACAGACCTACACTAAAAGATATGTCAGGTCTGCTAGCTGTTAGATAAAGTAGTGAGCCTATCATACCTCGATACATAGATTGATCAATGCAAGTTCCAGATGGATCTTCATCCAATATAGTAGCAATTCCCATAGGAGTATTGTTGGTTTTGGCATTTTCCAACTTGTATTTCTTGATCAGTTCCTTAATATATTTTTGCTGATGAATCATAATTCCCTCTTCAGTTTGCTTAATTTGCAAACCAAGAAAGAAATTTAATTCTCCAGTCATGCTCATTTCAAATTCTCCACTCATAAGGTCAGCAAAATACTTGCACAGAGATTCGTTAGTTGCACCAAATAAAATATCATCAACATAAATTTGTACAACTAAGATATCAGTTCCATTTGACTTTAAAAACAATGTTTTATCAATTTTACCACGTTTAAAACCATTAACCAAAAGGAACTTAGATAATCTTTCATACCATGCTCTAGGAGCTTGCTTTAACCCATAAAGAGTCTTGTCAAGCTTATAGACATGGTTTGGGAAATCTGGATTTTCAAATCCAGGAGTCTGTTCCACATAGACTTCCTCATTTAAGTATCCATTTAAGAATGCACATTTGACATCCATCTGGTACAGCCTAAAATCCATATAAGCAGCAAAAGCAATAAGTAAACGAATAGCTTCTAACCTGGCTACAGGTGCAAATGTTTCTTCATAGTCAATTCCTTCTTGCTGGTTGAAACCTTGTACAACTAGTCTAGCTTTGTTCCTGACAATAATACCATGTTCATCTAGTTTGTTTCTGAATACCCATTTTAGTCCAATGGACTTCTTGTCTTTAGGTCTAGGTTCCAGATGCCAAAATTTATTTCTTTCAAATTCATTTAGTTCAGCTTGCATAGCATTAATCTAGTCTGCGTCAGTTAAAGCCTCAACATAACTTTTAGGTTCCATGGAAGAAAGGAATGCATTGAATGCACAGAAGTTCCTAAGCTGAGATCTGGTTTGAGTTCCTTTTGTGATGTCACTCATGATCGTATCAACTGGATGAGATTTATGATATTTCCAGGGCCTTGGAGTGAAATCTTTGATTGGATACATCCTCTCTTCATTATTGTTGACTGGTTCTTCTGTAGGAACTTGATTCTAGAACTCAGGTTGAACTTCTTCAGGAGTTTCCACATTTTGGCCTTCATTATGATTTTCAATATGTTCTTGAAGTTGAGTTCCTGGTGCATTCTCCAACTCTGGTTCAACATTTGCTTCAGGATTTGTTACTTTTGCAATTTCAACTTGCTGCTTCTGCAGTGATACTGATTCCTCATCTGGATTTTGCTTACGCACAAGTCCAATCTTGAAATCATCATCACAATCCTGTACATCAACCAAATTTTCAGTCTCATCAAATATAATATGTACAGACTCCTCAACACACATTGTTCTTTTATTATAAACTCTATAAGCTTTACTATTTGAGGCATATCCTAAGAAAACTGCCTCATCACTACGTTCATCAAACTTTCCCAAGTTCCTTTTACCATTATTGTGAACAAAACATTTGCAACCAAAAGATCTAAAGTAAGAAATATTAGGTTTTCTCCCTTTCATAAGTTCATAAGGAGTTCTGTTAGTGATGGCCCTAACAGATACTCTGTTGAGTATATAACATGCAGTGTTCACTGCCTCAGCCCAGAAGTTCCTAGGCAGCTTGCTTGATATCAGCATTGTCCTTGCCATGTCTTCAAGACTCCTATTCTTGCGTTCCACTACTCCATTTTGTTGTGGAGTTCTTGGGGCAGAGAAATTGTGATCCATACCATACTCAGCACAAAATTCATCAAATTTTGAATTCTCAAATTCTGTTCCATGGTCAGATCTAAGATGTATCAACTGATTACCTGTTCTTCTCTGTTCTTTCTTAACAAAAGCAACAAACTCATCAAACGTTTCATCCTTGCTTACAAGAAAGAAAACCCAAGTGAACCTTGAAAAATCATCAACAATAACCATTACATATTTCTTACCACTTCTGCTTTGGATTCTCATTGGACCACAAAGATCCATATGAATGAGTTCCAAAGGTCTTTTGGTACTTACCATCTTTTTGGACTTGAAGGAAATTCGGGTCTGTTTACCTTTAGCACAAGCTTCACACACTTTATCATACAGGAACTTAATGCAAGGAAGTCCTTCCACTAAATTCTTAGATCTTAGTTTATCAAGTAAAGAAAAGCTTGCATGGCCAAATCTTTTGTGCCACAACAGAGGATCATCCTCAATAACACTAAGACATGTTAAACTGCTGTTAGGAACCTCGTTAAGATCCACAACATATGTGTTCCCTTTACGAGTTCCTTCTAAAATTATGTTCCCAGTGTCATTGTGGATGATTCTACACTTGTTTGAAGTAAAGCTAACAGAGTTACCTTTGTCACAAAACTGTGAAATACTTAACAAATTGTGCTTGAGGCCCTCGACCAAAAATACATTATCAATAGCATGGGAACGTGACCTTCCTATCTTGCCAATAGCAATTATATCACCTTTCATATTATCACCAAAGGTCACTGTTCCACCATAGTAGGCATCCAGTGAGAGAAATCTAGTTTTATCTCCAGTCATGTGCTTAGAACAACCACTGTCGAGGTACCAAGTGTTGTTCCCCCTCACTGGAACCTGCAAGAAGAATTTAAACGTTAGAGTCAGGAACCCAGGTTTCCTTGGGTTCCTGTGTAACATGGGTTGATTCATTTTTCTTTACCCAGATTTGTTTTACATGTTTGATATTCTTCTGAGTGCTTTGTTCTTTCTTAGGGCACTTAGCTTGCTTATGCCCTGTATTGCCACAGAAATAACAAACAATGCTACTGGGCAAGTTGACATACTTCTTTTCTTTCTGGAACTTCTTTTTAAAACCTAAAACTTCAGTATTCTTAGTTTGAGCCTTAGTGATCCATTCAGGAACTCTATACTCCATTGGTTGCTTACCTTTCCTAGCCCTCTCAAGTTCCCCCTCAAGACGTGCCTTATCCGTTTTTAAATCTTCCAACTCATGTTTTAATTTTTCAAAATTCGGATAATCAGTAGGTGGAGGAACTTCAGAGTTAGGAGTATCAACAGTTAGTTTTAACAAAGACAATTCCACATTCAAGAGTATGTTATTTTGTTTGAGGTTCTCAATGGTGTCTTTTAAAATTTTATTATCATCAAACAGACTGAAGAACCTATATTGAATATAAAACTTCATGTTATCAACCCATTCATTGTTCTCTTTGAAAGTTACTAAAGCTTTATCACTTTGCTGTTTGGATCTATGCAATTCCTTTAAGTCTTCTTGAATTTCCAAAACAATATTTATTAGATTCTCTTTAGACAGATGTTTTAATTGGTTGTAAGAGAACCATACCTCAGACTCAAGCTCCTTTAGCTTGGCAGCTTCATCAGTTTTTGCCATTAGACATAAATGAGCAGTTTCTTCTGATGATTGATCCTCCTCTTCTTCTTCTGAATCTGTATCTCCCCAAGCAGCAAGCATAGCTTTCTTAACGTTGTCCTTGGTGAAGTAAGGCTTGTAGACTCTTGACTCCTTGGATTGCTCCTTGCCTTTAGTCTTTCCTTTCTCTCCATCCTGAACCGGACAATCTTTGATAAAGTGATCCTTTGATCCACACTTGAAACACGTTGTGTTTCTGGAACTTGTATACTTCTTGTTCCTGTCAAACTTCCTATTGTTCATCATCTTCTTAAATTTCCTCACTAGCATAGCCATCTCTTCTTCATCAACATCTGATCCTTCTGAGTCTTCAGCCTTGAGTGCCAAACCTTTATTTCTGGAAATTTCAGTGTTGGAACTCAGATGAAGTTCATGAGTCATCAATGATCCAGCTAGTTGTTCCATATTGAACTTAGTAAAGTCCTTAGCTTCCTGCATGGCAGTAACCTTGGATCTCCAGCGTTCATCTTGTGGTAGGCTTCTTAAGATCTTCCTTGCCTGTTCATCAATAGGAATTTGCCTGCCAAGGGAGTTCAGTTCATTAATAATATCATTGAATCTAGTAAACATCTCTTCTATGGTTTCTTTGGATTGCATTTCAAACCTTTCATACCTAGACATTAATAAATCTATTTTAGAACGTTTTACCTCGTTAGTACCTTCATGAGTTACCTGTAACAAATCCCAAATCTGTTTGGCAGACTTGCATCCCATGATACGATTATGTTCATGGGGTCCAAGTCCACAGTGCAGATACTTTATAGCTAAAGCGTTCATTTCAAGTTTCTGATAATCTTCTTTATCATAATCAGAAATAGATTTAGAGACTACCTCATGCTTGTCATTGGTTTGAGTTATTTCAAAATCACCAGTTTCAATTACACGCCAAACCTGGTAATTTTCGGCCTTGATGAATATCTCCATCCTGTTCTTCCAGTAGGCATAAAACTTACCGTTGAACATAGGTGGACGTTGGGTAGAGTACCCTTCTTCAAGTTTCTCCTTGTAATTCATCTCTCCAGGAACTTACTCAGCAAAATTATCTGCTTGCACGTGAGAACCGTGCTCTGATACCAATTGTTAATTGAGATGAACACTACAAGAGGGGGGGTGAATTGTAGTTGAGTTCCTAAATAATAATTTTGCAAATATAAAACAGAACAAAATAGGAACTTGCAATGCACACAGATTTTACGAGGAAACCTTCTAGTGCCCAACTAGAAGTAAAACCTCGACCCTACTAGGGATTTCAAACACAAATACTTCCACTATAATAGGGCAAACACCAAGTTACAACCTATTATAAATCAGCCTCTACTCACAAGTTTCCACTCGAACTTGCTACAGAACAACACCTTGTTCTACCCAGTTTGAGTCCCACACTCAAACTCACTCGTACTCCCTAAGTACAGATCTTCCCCCTTCTCACCATAAGCTCTCTCTGTATGCAATGGTAAAAATACTCTCACCCTAATAAACCCGAAACCAAATACAAGAATTAACACCTAGTATATGATAGGCAAGCTATGCATGAAACTCGAAACTAATATGACAGTATGATAAGCTTGGCAAACTTACGCAACTATAGCTCTGTAAATTCTTCACGCATAAAACTCACAAAAAACCTAGGCTCATATTATTCTCTACTATTTATACGAGTATTACCTGTATAAACAGTAGGTTTACATAAAGATAAATAAGTAAAACTTAACTTATCTTAAAACACGGTTTTTTTGATTAAATCCTTTGAAGAAAATCTTTTCAGAAAATAAGATAGAAATATTGAATTAAAAAGCATAATATCTTTTTAACAAACTGATTTTAAAAGATAAATATTTAAAGAAAATCTTTTTCCGATTTCTATCTTTTATCTTTTCCGATTTTAATTTATTTGTCAAGCTAACTGTCACGCTTCTAATAAGTTTCACGCATATCCTACTTAACATATTTAACAATGAATCTAGAAGATAAAATCTTAACTAAAACATTGTTGCGCTGTACTCTTGTTCTGGTAGGTTTACTTGGACTCCACGCTTACTAAGTTCCTCCAAAGATCTTAGCTAGTAATCTTCAAGTTCCTGTGAAGGAACATTCCTGTGAGGGAACTCAGTTCTTGTTAGGGAACTCTTCTTTTATATTGAATAACTTTCTTGATAAAGAACTCCTTCAAGTCTTCTCAGCTTTAGTTACTTCTTCCATCTCCAAGATCAATTTCACCTAGGCTGCACAAACACTAGAAAAGTCTTTATGAGATGAGTTTGCTGTAACTTAAGTTCCTCATCATCAAAACCTTTAAACATCAACAACTAGGGTATCCAATTATGTAATCAATTGACTTAATTCATTTCACAAACATAAATTATTCGGTTAATTATCAATAATATAGACTAGGCCTATATTATCTTTGAGTTATTATATGATTAATGTTTACGTAGAGCATTGTTATTAAAAAACTAAGTAATAGTCACAATTAACAAATTGCTATTAAATGAGTCGATAATCAATACATAGTTAAGTTCTTAAAAAACAAATACATGAACCATATTGTCTCAATAACACGCCACACTTAAAACATTCTTAATTATACTTTAAATACTAACTAATACTATCATAATTATCTAACCCACATAAGTAGACAGAATTACACAATCTCAGCCCTATAGTGTGCTGAGGGAAATAGACTTGTCTAGTGACTCATTGCTCGAATTACATCTGCATGGTAGACTAACACCACCCTTCGTCGTGGATGGATGGGTCATCATCTAACCCAGAGTTGATTAACCACTGCCCTATGTAGTCGTAGTCATCGTCGCTTGACTCATACTCGTGATCTGGTGGGGGCGTCGGTAGCTTGATGGCCGGTCCAGGCTGACACAAAAAAATTAACAACTACCTCTGTCACAAATTTTTAATTTTTAAACAATATTATTAACAACATTAGTACCAAAAAATAAATCATGTCAACGACTTAAGGCTAACTGACAATTAATTCAGATTTCCCGGATTACATTACCAAAAATTCAACCCCTAGATTGAGTGAGTTCATTGTGGCCGACCTAGTGTTTATATAGGGCTCAACAACCTTGTTCCATAATAAAGCTACACCACCAACTTTGCAATTTCCGCTAATAACCATTTGGAAATTACCGCAAACATTTTTCATTACATCTGCTGCTTGAAACATTCTTGGCCTAGCCTCAGTAATAACAATGATGAAGGGATTGTATCTGTCATAAATTTCCCTTAACCTCGCCTTGAAGGAATCCTTGTGTATATCCCTACCATTCTAAAACACCACGTGACCCCCCTCAGGAAAAGCTACACGACAAGGGTCATCTATTATGTAATCGCCACGTACGGACATTCGGTAGTAACGAACACCACTCTTCACAGTCACACATGAGTACACATTCAGCTGGATACCATTTATCTTGGTTAGTACCTTCATCACATGTAATGAATTAGTTTCAGCGCCGAAAAATACATGCCTCTCGCTGGTAGGGAGCGTATATGTTGGGTGTCTTTCAGCTTCAAATGAAGGCTTAAGATCCACTATTGGAACAAGGTCCCTAGGAATGAGCTCCCCTTCCTCAAAATCATGATTATTATATAACCATTTAGCGAAAGCACTAACACCTTTGTGCAGGTACCCGTTGAGGTCAGTCAATAGAGGTACATACGCTGGACGAATTACCCCATTAGGAAGCTTCATCACCCTCACAAGGCTAGGGCAAGTCTTCCTAACATCCACGTCCGCCGCTATCTCATCTCTAATTTCTTGGTCACTTATAGCCTGACCTTGTGCTGAATTGCTTCGACTGAGTGCTTGTAATAACGGACCTTATTGAAATCAAATTCCGGGCTTAGGTATGGAATGAAGGACTTGAAGTAAAAAAGTGGCTGTGTAGGGTGCATTTGTACACCCGGGAGACGGTCGATTTGGGTGATTTTTTTAGGGTATTGCCAATACATTAGTGGCGGACCTAGGTTAGTCATGGTGTGGGAGGTGTTTTAGGAGTCAAAAGGGTATGGAGATCAATGGTCGGTCATTTTTTATTCACTAGCTCAGCCAAATTGCTTTCAGTAGAAGACAAATCTAATGTGTATTCAAGCGGGAGAATATCGATTTGAATTTTTTTGTAATTTGAAAATTTAGATTCACTTATAAAATATTTTATCTAATAATGGAAAATAAATAATTCATCCAAACAAATTTACATTTAGAATGTAAGTAAAAAAAAAATTAAGGAGTAACGTCTATTTTCATATACTGTATATTATCCAACTTTCGAAAATTCAAGATTTTATGTCTAATTAAAATTTGTCATTTTTCATACATTTACATAAAATAAATAACATATAGTTACGAATACATATATATGTACTTATATTTCCAAGTGTTACGATATCTCTTAAGGAGTTATTTCAATTAATCTATAATATTCGAATACCTTATGGGTACATAAATTACTAATTTAATTTTAATTAAAAACTACTAACTCAATATCGAATCCGGATTAGCCCAAAGGGTGAACCGGATGGAACACAAAAAAAAAAAAAAAAAAAAAAAAAAAAAAAAAAAACTAACTCAATATTATTTTGAAAACTAACCTAAAGCCATTTTGTACTTTAGTGTGTACATGTGGTGATCGTGTCCAAGCAACGAATTGGGTGGGTTAGGGGAGCCCACTATAAACAAATTCTAAAATTACACCTGAAAAGGTATCCTATATATTCCTGAAAAAGTTAGCAGAACAACGCGGCAATCCATACCTATCTCAAACCCTAAATCAAACCTAACACCAGTCCTATGTAACCCTAGCTCAGTTTTTGCATCAGCTTCAAAATGAATATTGAACTCTTTAAATTGGTTATTTTAACCCTAGCTTCGGATTTTAAAACCCAACTTATGAGTTTAACATGCTATTCAAAATTAATACACATTATTAATATTAGTGTGCTTATTTGTGTTATCTATTTAATATTAGTGTGCTTATTTGTGTTATCTATTTAATATTAGTTAATAATAAGTATTTATCATACAAAATACCAAACATGAGATAATGTCCTATACATGAGACAACGTCCTAAACATATTGATTCAATAACAAGTCGGGTTGAATATGGGTCATGTTAGTAACAAGTCCGGTTTATTCGGGTCGGAGTTGGTAACAGGTCATGTTGCAATTTGTTTTAGGTTTTTAGCATCATCTCGGGTTAAATTCGGGTTTGGGGTTATAACATATCGGGTTGTCTTCCCAAGTTGGGAAAAAAATCTTTTTTCCTTCATGGTTGGACGGGTCAATACGGGTTAGGGTCAACTACTTTTCATCTCGGGTTCGGTTCCGATCACGATACTTTTTGTTCTCCATTTTTCGCTAAATTAGATAAAGATCACATTCATAAATTACATGTTGTATGATCGTGCACATCTACATCCATAATTGTAGGATCCATCATTTTTATCATTGTTTAGAAAGACATTGTTTACAAAGTTATAGAAATATAGATACTTTATACGTTATGTGTAACATATTTATGTAGAATATTTAGTGTCGATTGATTCATCTTATGTAATGACCAAAACAAAGTTTAGGTAATGACCTAACCCACACAATTTAAAGACAACATATTTACAATTATAAGATTAAATAGGGGTAAGGTACATAGGGGCTGTTCTCTTCCTTTGAAATTCAGATCACTTCACTTCAGTTCAGCTCATTTCATTTAAGTTCATTTCAATCTGAAAAGGCCCTTAGGGCCTCCTCTCTTACGTTGAAGTTTCAATTATTAAATTTCATTACATTTATTACTATTCTTGAATCGTATTGGTTGATTTTTCTTTTTTTTTTTAAATGCTTGGTCAAACTTTTTTTTTATTTTTTTAAAATGCTTGGTCAAACTTTTTTTTTATTTTATTATTTTTGAAATCATTTTTTTTTCAAAATAATTTTTGATTTTTAAAAAAAAAACAATTTTGTAATTTTTTTTATTAAAATCAATTTTATTATAAATTCTGAAATAAGATTAAATTAAAATTAAAAAAAAAAATTCTTCGTTATTTGTCAACATTCTTCAAATTTCTTCATCCATAGATGAAATAAATCACCAATTCATGATCTTTGTCTCGCAAACACAATCGTACATCAACAAAGATTAAAAATATGACCCGATCTACACAACATATGCAAAATTTTAAATTTTCCGAAATCGAGGTTCTAGCGGAGCAAATTTGGGTTTGTTTTTAATCCTAGAATAATAGATTTTTATTGGACAGTCTCAATCAAAGGATGCAAAAGTTGAGATCGTATGTAATCGAAATTACAAATTTTAAGTTTTTCGTTAATGTGGGTTCGCCAGGAATATTCAAGAAGAAAACATAACATATTTTATTCAAAATCCTGTTTGATCGAAAAAATGAAGATGAAATTATAAAACTTGTTTTTGTAATAGGTGTTCACCAATATGCTAACAGGACATTACCTATAATAAACAGTTTTACTGTTTATTCGTTTGCGACCATAAAGAGTATTATAATCATATTAAATGCTATGATTATGACATAAAATTAATGATTATATTTATGTTATCATCAAAGTAATTCATTAGATTATCAATGCAAATTTAATTTAACTACTAATAAATGATTTGAATGACATTATTCAATGCAAATTTATTGATAATCATAGCATTCAATAAACTATAAACCTACTTGTTACAGGTAATGTCCAATTAGCATATTGGTGAAAACCTGATACAAAAACAAAATTTATAATTTCATCTTGGTTTTTTTGGATCAAAAAAGGTTTCGAAGAAGATATTTTACATTTGCTTCCATGATTTGTTTCACGAACCCAGATTATCGAAAAAGTGAATATTTAAGATTTTCAA
The DNA here is from genome assembly GCF_948465745.1 of Chenopodium album. Taxonomy (NCBI): domain Eukaryota; kingdom Viridiplantae; phylum Streptophyta; class Magnoliopsida; order Caryophyllales; family Amaranthaceae; genus Chenopodium; species Chenopodium album. Next base: position 67,190,603 of record NC_137839.1, on the reverse strand, counting down.
CTACATGTAATCGCCAATTTCGCATCCCTTGATTGAAATTAATCAATTTAAATGTATTATTCTAGGATTGAAAAACAACATACACGGATTCGAATGCGTATGAACTCCAATTTTCAAAAAAAAATAAATAAAAAAAACGTACATGATGTGTATATCGAGGCATGTATTCATTTTTACATTAAGAGACATAGATCATGAATTTGTTGTTAATTTCATCCATTGATGAAGAAACTTGGAGAACTTTGAAGAAAAATAAAGAACATTGAAGATCTACGAAGACCAATCAAAAAAGGAATTTTGGAAATCAATAATTATTTTTTGGAAAAATGAAAAAGAATTAAAAAGTGGAAAATTCTAAAAATAAGGTTTGACCAAGATATAAAAAAAACAAAAACTAGCCAATCAAAATTAAATATAGTCATGGTCATACTGAGAGTGACCATACTAGAATTTTTATACTTATAGGGAGTTACTGGTATGGGATTTTGGTTGGATTTACTTAGAATACAAGTAACCCCAGGGTCCAAGTAAATCATACAAGTAAATCTCATAATACAAGTAACACCCTACAATGAACCCATATACAAGTAATCCTAGAATACAAGTAACCCTAAAAAACAAGTAACCGTGCCGCACCATGTGGCTTGCAGCACTGAAAAACCCCTGTTATTTCGATTAATTTTACTTATTCCTTTGTATAGGCAGTAACATACAAAATTAATGATTCTATAATGAGATGTAATGTGAATAGATGTAGGAAGTTCTGATAATTAAAATACCCTATTATTCCTAAACACCAAAACTTGTCACAATATCAAACACAGATATCTTTACACCGACAAATTAAGTTGTTTTTACTAAAGTTTGTATAAAATGAGCCATGTTTTATTTTATAAATAATTTAAATTTATAAAATTTTAAGTAAAGGTTTTGACATATCGATACAAAGATAAGTTTGTTATCATCAATTGTATTAATTATTATCACTATGAATAACAACTTTACCGTGTTTGTGGTCATTAGAATATATAAGCCATAAATCCCATATTTATATTATGTACAATGATGTACATTGTACAAAACATCAGCCGAATGCTTGCATGCATGCATGTTCATTTTTACTAATCCGTATATACTCATACTGGACACGTAAAGTTGTACCTGCCATTTGTCTGATTGTTATTCGTCCTAGTTCCCACATCCCTTTGTATTTATACGGAAAATGTCAACCTTTAACACCAAATACCAACTTTGACTCTCACTTTACCCCTTTGTTTCTTTAATCTTCAACTTCCCCATTTGTTAACCCACTTCATGGGAACTTTAGAGCGAGATGTTGTTGGAAACCCAACCATTACTTTCTACACACCCCCGCAAAATAGTCCAGGTCCAGAAATGGACTTCAATGCAATTACATACTACAAACAAACTAACCTAAAGACTGATAGGGTCAGCAGGGAAGAGTTGTGGTATTTAATCCTTCATCCCAAAACATTTTTCGAATCGGGTGTCAACCTGAAAATGAAGCCTATTAATGGAGGGCAACCGGTGCCTTCCCATATTCCTAGCATATTTGACTCAAAAGCGTTAAATCCTAATTTTCATCATCTATTGCGGTGGCATATCGCAAATGACCTTCCACTCACACAACACACTTTAATCCCTCCCTATCTCATGAACGTTGTTGATCCACAGCCGAACATCGACCTTGATCAGGTTCCTTACACCATCAACACAGAAACTGAAACACTTAAAGTGTCGATGGCTTCTTATTCCGACGGTTTCCAAGTTGTTAAGCTACCCACATTCCATAATGTTTTACATATTCAAATATTTAGGGAGCTAACCGGGGTTACTCTAGAGCACCTCACGGTTGTCATTGACCCGTATAGCAAAAATTATGTACCTCAAGTAGCACACATTTCTCCTGTTCCACCAGGGACTAACCTAGTGGTTTGGAACGTTAGGGGGGTGGCTAGAGAGTCTTTCGGTAGAATTTTTAAGGCGGTACATGAAATTCACAAGCCAGCAATTATAATCTTGCTAGAGACTAAGAATACAGTGCCAAATTTAAGCGAGATTGTTGTTAAACTCCCTGGGAAGTTCTCGTTTGCACATTCAGCAATGGAATGTCACGCTGGTGGAGCTGCGTTGCTATGGCGAGGTGACAGGGTTTTTTGTTCCGATAGAATTTTTCCCCCTGGCGAAGAAAAACTGATGGATGCTATGGTTCAGGTGAAATTGTTGAAATTGTTATGCAATAATTTATTTAGAATTTGAGATAATTAATGGTGTTGTTGATCATTCAGTGGTAATGTGTAAAAAACATCGGAGCCTAAGCAAGTAATTATTAGGGAAATTTTGTCAAAAACTACCAATTAAAGTGCGTGTTTTGAAAACAACTACCTATTAAAAAAAAAATTAAAAGAACTACCACAAAGTTGTAAAAAGTTTAAGTAGCACTACCACTTTAATAATTCCAACTAGAATATTCGGCATGTAGGTTCTACTTTTTACCTTTACCTCATAAAATCATCATCTAAATTAACTAAATTACCCTTCATAAAGGTAAAAAGTGAGACTCAAATACCGGAGATTTTAGCCAAAATTGTTAAAGTGGTAGTGCTAGTTAAACTTTTTATATCTTTGTGGTAGTTCTTTTAACAAAAAAAATTAATAGGTAGTTGTTTTCAAAACACGTGCTTTAATTGGTAGTTATTGACAAAATTTCCTAATTATTATTAAAATATATGTGACATGTTTTACATCGAGATTATCAATAATAAAATGAATAATACCCAATTAATGCAATAAACTAATATTATGGTAATTTGATAATGTTATCTTAAGGTTTAAATTGTTGTTTATGTAGGGTTATCCTAGTGGTTTAAATCCTTCATCCCAAAACATTTAAGTTTGTTATCATCAAATTTTAGCTTAATTTTTATGTGAACAATTTTGCGTCATTTTTAGGTCATCAATGTCTGGCTAAATCTTAGCTTGATTTTTAAAATTTATGTTTAAATTTATATTTGTAATTATTGGTACATTGTGTTTATTTGATATACTTACGATTATATGTTTATATTTTGTTTACTAAACTTTGTTTATGCAAATCTAATTCATAACTGATTGGAAAATAAAAATACTATATTGATTTTTATTTTTAATTAAAGGGTGATTACGTTCACACCTCAATTAAAGCCAACTTTGTTTAACAGTTTCGTTCAAAATTGTTTGAAGGAAAAGTTTAATCCATTAAAACAAAATTCCAATATATAGATATGATTTCGTACAATTATAATTTTTAGATCAATTTCGCAGTAGTTTTTCACTTGCTGGTAAATATATTGATTTATTTTATACAAGTGTAAAGATTAATTTAATATCAATTTTATTTTTGATAACATTTCAATTCATTTTAATGCATATATTTGATTTTGTACAAATACAATTTTTCCCTTCTTGGTAAATATATTGATTTATTTTATAAAATTGTAAAGATTAATTTTGCATAAATTTTATTTTTGCTAACATTTCTGTGTTATATTTTCCATTTTTATTAGATGGAGTAGATATGATTCTGAATGACGTAAGTGATTCTATCAAAATGGAAGATAAATGGAATACATGTTTTTTTTTATTATTAATTTTAATACTATTTCTTACCTATATGTTTTTTGTTACATATATTTATGTGTATATTTTTTAATGTTCTTATCAAAATATTTATTTATGGGGAATAAATTACATAAAATTAATTAAAAAAAATTATTTTTAACAATCAACAACAAATCAAAATGTTATGAGTATGATCTTATTACAAAAATAATTTTTTGTGTTTTTAATAATTTGTGTAAAAAAATCGTGCATTGCTCGAGCTTTCATTTATCAATATATCTATTAATAAAACAGAAGATGCTAACGTCACCACTGCCCACATGTCGCTCTCTTAGTAGAAATTTTCCCGCCTAAATGCAATGATGATGTCTTTTTTTTTTTGAAAAATTTGTTATTATTAATCCCAACTTTAGACCATTTACTTTCATTAATCCCAACTATCGATTATTTTTTAATAATCCCAACTTTAAGGGGTGTTTTCTTTCATCAGACCGAAACCGGTCAACGAAAGTCAATCACCTGCTATACCAGGTTATTGGACAAGTGTTAACACGTGATTTGTCCAAAAAATTAAAAAAAAAAAAAAACTAATTTTTTTTATAAAAAAATTAAATTAAAAAAAACCCACTAGCTCCCACCCTCCTCCCCTTCCCCTCGCCGGAATCACTCCCATCGCCTACCCACCGGAACACCTCTCCCCTTCCCCGCTTGTCGGAACCCAGCCCCACCGCTCCCACGACTCCTGAAATCGTCGATCGGAGTTCCCACTTCATCTAAAACTGAAGGAGTTATGTCTTCGTCGTGTGCAATTACTAGATATATAAATGGATCAAATTATGGAGATAATTAAGTTCGTACATTTGGGTCGTCGTTTTATCATAGCTAGAAGTACTAACGATCTTTGGACTAGTAAAATAGCCCAAAGCCCAATTGGACGGATCCTATAAGGTCACACAAAGGGGCTAGATCGAGCATTAGAGGACGAGGCCCATCATGGGCCTCATCACTCTAGGTGGCCGGCCATATGAAGGATTAGAAGGAGTTTTGGGCTTCGTGCCCTAGTCTAATTATAATGAGATTATAAATAGACTAGGTGCCTAGGTTTGCAAGTAGAGATGCAATTAACCGATCAGTGTGATCAAACCCTAATTAGCAAACACGAAACCCAACCCTCTCATAGTCCTCTCTCTCACACGGCTCTCTCCTCCTCCTAGGCGCCGGTGGTGTGTCGTGGTGGTGTTGGTTCGTGCGGTGGTCGGTTGTCCATAAAGGTGGTGATCGCGGTTTTCCTCAATCACTCGACCAATCTAGTATTGGTGGACGGTTCGTTCGAATCTCGTGGACTAAGTAGAGGAGCAACGCTTGGGGCTCTATTCTCTCCCTGATTTGCCTGTCGAATAGCTTCGTGGAATTCACGCGTCAAAGGTATGATTATGTGTCTTGTGTGTTATGCATGTGATCTTGGGATTGGTACTTGATTGAATATGATTCATGTTATTTCCGCTGCGTAGTACCTATAAACTCCTACAGTGGTATCAGTTAGCCTCTTGCATGAACTCGCTAGATCATAATAATACGATTATTTGATGTCCATGTTAATTTTATAATCAATTAAGAGGGAGAAATTAATTTAATTATGGTTCAATTATCATTTTAATGTGATTAAACTTTTGGAATCGATTAAATGTGATTTAATTATGCTCAAATAGCCATGAAGATGACCGAATTTTAGCCCTATGGTGTTCGAAAATTTCGAACTCCTAACCCTATTTTTCGAATTTTTTGAAAATACTAGCCCTAAAATATGATTTTTGTGCTTGATTTTGATTTAATTCGTTTTATTTTATAATTCATAATTTTAATCGGATTGATTTATGCATAAAAATGTTTTATGTATGATGATCAATTTAATTTTAAAAGTTAGAATTGAATTGGGATTAATTTTATGAAGAACCCTAATTTTAAAGTTGAATGTGATTTAATTTTAATTGTATGGACTGATTTAATTTAATTATGATAAGTGTTATTTTAATTAAATTAAAACACCAAAAAAAAATTATTTAAGGTCGATAACCGCGGCTGGGTGGCGCAGCCGCGCAGCCACGGCGGCTGCCGACCAGATGCTGGTCCAAGAGGGAGGGGAAGGGGAGGGCGGCGGTCTTGGTGGCTGAGGTTGCGGCAGTGGCTAGCCAACCACGGTGGCCAGCAACCGTGCAGTCACGGTTTTTTCAAAAAAAAAAAAAAATCTGTTTTGAAAAATTATTTCAAGATAATTATGAATTATTTTGGGATAAAATCAGTTTTATTTTGGATAAGATAAAATATTTTGAAAATATGATCTTTTATTTTAAAAGATAAAATCGGTTTTATTTGGATAAAATCTTTTATTTTAGGATAAAATCAAATATTCAAAAGTTGTTATATTTGATATTATCCATATTTAAAGTTGTTAAATTGGTAATTATCCTGATTAAAATGGTTAATTTTGGATAAGATTGATTAGGATTATATGAGCATATTCCAAAAGGATAATAATTGATTTAAATAATGTGATTATCCCATAATTAGATTAGGATATAATTGATTTTAAAATTATTTGATTGGCTAGTAATTAGGATAGAATCTCCTAAATTTGTTAGGATAATCATGAAAGATTAAATATGATTTATCTTTCTAGATTAAAATATGATTTGATTCTATCTCATGACTAAATTAAATGTATGATATTTTATAAACAGTCATGAATAATATATGATATTATCTATTTATTATGAACATTCGATGTTGTAGTATTAGACAAGCATGTTGAGTGATTTATTATATGACACTTTTATATAATATATGATATTATGTTGCTATATATAGACTGGTATGGCCCATAGATTCTTAAATACAATCTGCGCATCGTGAAGTATTTTTGTAATCTAAATACGGTCTGTGTACCGTTAAGTATTTTTGTAACTTTTATTTAAAGTAAATAGAATAGTTATTTAAATAGTGTTAGTCCAAAGAAGCCCATGAAGTGAAGGCCTAAAGGAGCAAGGTGGATGGAGATCCATGATGATTCAAGTGGGAGCTTTTTCATTTCTAGTTTTCTTAGGACTAAGGGGCCATACTATGTCATGCTTTATATTATTGCATTAGTAGATTATGCATGTTAGATTTTATTTATGTTGATTGATGATGCGCTAGAGTTCACTAAATAATCACAACATAATAAATCTAGGTCTCAGTAATATTGAGGTAGCTTTTCCAATTAAAAACCCGATGAAACCTTTGATATTTTATGATGGGTCATGCCTCAGTTGGGTGTCATATTATATCTTTGGGGAGTTGGGGTAAATCACGTTTTACACTTTTAATTGGTTATACTCAACAAGGTTACCTAAAGGGTTTAGAACCTTGAAGCTAAGGGTAATAATTAAGCATGTGATGATTAATTATTCAACCAAGAGTTACAAGAGTTGTAATCAGTAAAGAGTTTAATCACCTTGAAAATGTAATGGTTGATGGTAGGGCCTCAGTCCGATCAATTATTGCACAAATAAAGGATCTTGGAATCACTTAAAATTCAATTTGGATCAATTAATTATTAAATAAAGTGTTTTAAAGTTACCAAATGAATGCGTTTATGGTACTTTAATTTTAAATTAAACATAATTATTAAACTTTGCCTTATTTTGACATAGATGGGTAGCCGTAATCACAATGACAACAACGTTTACAACCTTCGACCATTCCTTGAGAAGGATAGGTTGACAGGGGATAACTTTTCCACTTGGGAAAGAATGCTAAGACTTGTTCTGAAATCTGAAGGTAGAGAGGATGTCATTGACACCCCATTGTCAGGACCTCTGCCAGAAAATCCAACTGCGGCAGAGATCAAGAAGCACAAGGAAGCTCATGACAGAGCTATACCTATCACTTGCTTAATGATTGCTACCATGGAGCCTAGTCTTCAAAAGCATTTTGAGGATCAGGATGCCTACTCAATCATGCAAGAACTCAAAGCTTTGTTTAAGAAACAAGCTAGAGTTGAAAGGTATGAGCTCCATCGTGAGATTCTGGATTGTAGGATGGAGAAGGGAGCCACAGTTCATGATCATGTTTTTAAAACGATCGGCCTAATTCAAAGTATGGAGAAACTGGGGCACCCATATAGTGATGATTTGGCAACATACATCATTCTCCATTCACTACCAGAAAGTTTCAACCAGTTTATCATGAATTTTAACATGACTGCCACTACAAAGACTATGAATCAATTGCATGCAATGCTGGTTAGTGCTGAGAAACAAATCCCTGAGGAACCTAAGAAGGAAGTTCTTATGATTCAAAAGGGAAAGGGGTTCAAGAAGAAGGGGCAAAAGGCTAGTGCTAAGAGCAAGGGCAAGCAAGTTGCCAAGGCTCCTGAAAAGCCTAAGACGACTCCAAAGCCCAAGGCTGCAAGTGAAAGTGAATGCTTTTACTGCAAGAAGAAGGGGCATTGGAAGCAAAATTGCCAGAAATACCACGACTTCCTCAAGAAGAATGGAGCATCAACCTCAGGTATTATGTTATAAACATTTTTACTTAGGTATGTGATACCAAGTTGCAGTGCTTAACATAGTGATGTTGCGCAGGAACTGCAAATAAGTGAGGCTAGCTTGGAAATGGAGCTTGAAGATGCACTAAAAGTATTTGAGTGACCAGAGATAGCTTCATAGTTTTAAATTTTGATTAGTTTATCATGATTTTAGAACAATTTCCAGTTTTGATGAGACAATATTTCGGTTTTCTTGTGTTTGAATACTAAATTTGGTTTACTTGGCTTGGACAAGTGTTGATCCATGACCAAGGTAATAAATTGTTTTCATTTTGCTAGATATGAGTTAATTTTGTTTTATGACATTGATATAAGTAGATCACAAAAGTAAAATTTAGATGATTCAAAATACACTTACTTATAACAAAGTAAGATTAGGTCACATTAACCATTTGCACATCCAAAGTTGTGGATGGACTCTTATTCTTATATGATTATGAATCACTTGAGAATTAGAAGTCATGCTTGATAAGTTAGAATGACCAACATGCCTTTTAGTAGAAAGGGTAAAAGAAGCTAAAATGACCTTTTGGAACTTATACATATGATGTATGTGAACCAATAAGTTCAAAATTAGCAAAGAGATTTAACTACTTCATTGCTTTTACTGACGATTTAAGTAAATATATCGATAATTACTGAATGAAGTAAAGCTTGGAAACATTGAAATGTTCAAAATTCCAAAATGAAATGTAAAATCAGTTTGAGATGAACAAATTATCACCACAATATGATTGTTGTGATAAATATCTAACTCAAAAGGAATGATCATCTAAAAGGAATTGTTGAATTAATTCACAATCCAAAAACATTACAATTAAAGTGTATGTTTATGTAAAAGGAATCAAACTTTTCTTGCCATTGTTCGATCCAAATTTTTGAATGATTTACAAATATCGTTTTGAGGATATACATTACAACAACAAATTGCGAATATACTAAACAGGAAACTTAACCAAAGCAGTAGAAAAGATGTCATAAGAGTTATGATTTGGAAATGTTCCAAAAGTTATCTTTTCTAAACTGGATTAAGGGTTATGAAATCAATGTAAAATGTTTACAAAGATAACATAATACACCCTAAATCAGAAAAGAAGTTCTTCATGGGTTTTCTCATGAAAACTAAGAGGTATTATTCCTACAATCGCGTAGAAACAAAGTGTTTGTTGCTCGCGATAGTGTCTTTATAGAAAGAATGTCTTCCTACAAAGCCAAGTGGGAGTAAAGTTAAATCTCGATGAGATTCGAGACGAGCAACAAATGGATGTGGATAACACTACATCAGAGACGAATGCGCATGAAATCAGCTAATTTGATAAAACCATGTGTCGAAGCAAGCTAATTCCACTAGCGAGGCTTCTATCGTCCCACTAGAAGGCTTCAAAGAGTTGAAGAGAATAATTCTATTGTCACTCATACCTATCGTAGGTGACTTGGGATCAAAACAAAAAGTTTGTTGAAATTCTAAGAAAAGGTGGATTTTAAAACTTTCTTATTAGAAAGGTTAGAATTCATGGCCTACAAGCAAGCTTTGGATAAGTGCCAACTCAGGAAATGGCTTAAAGCCATGAAATCCAGTATGGACTCCATGTTTTTAAAATGTGTTAGTCTATAATAGTCTTACAAATAGGGTCAAACCTATTAGTTGGATAAGCCTATTCGGATTATTCTAGTTATGGATATCAAAATTGCCTTCATGAAATGTTCTTGATGGTGAGAATGTATATGATACAACCTAAGAGTTTGAAATCCAGAAATTCCTAGAAAGTTTTACAAAATTTAGAAATTCATTTATGGATTGAAGTAAGCATCAGGGAGTTGGAACATTCGTTTTGATGAGGCAATCAAACAGTTTGATTTCCTTAAAGAGCGAAAAGGAATCTTGTAGAGACAAGAAGTTTAGTGGGAGCAATTGGTCTTTTAGTCTAGTATGTAGTTGACATACAGTTCATATGAAATGATATATCAATGCTTGAATAAGTCAAGCAGTGGTTAGAAAGATTGTTTCAATATGATAGACTTAGGAGATGTTGAGTACATATTGGGAATTAAGATCCATGAAGTGAATCTTGAAGAATGATTGGAATGAATCGAGAGACTTATATTGATAAGGATCTTGACAAGTTCATGAAGAAAGATTCTAAGATAGGATGTTTTCCCATGTCTTATAGAACTACACTCAGTAAGACTCAATGCCTTCAAAAGCTAATAGAGTTGAGTTGTATGGATAGTGTACCTTATGCTTCTGCAAAAGGTTCATTATATGTGCCATGAAATGTACAAAACAAGATGTTGCATATGACTTGTGCATGTGTAACAGAATTCAAGCAAACTTAGAATAAGCATACGTAGAATTACCAAGAACAAATCCTAAAGTACTTGAGAAGCACTAAAAAGTATTATTCTAGCTAATGTGTTAAATGGTAATATAAGCAAGTTGTCAAAAGGTTACACAAATGCAAGTTTTCCAAACAGGTAAGATGATTCTAGATGGTGATCTAAATGCATATTTGTGTCTGAATGGAAAAGGACAGTGAGCTTGAAGAGTTCAAAGCAGAGCACCGTTTCATACTCAATGTCAGAATATGTGTATTAAACTATAGTCAGATAGTTAGAGAGGAAGTTTGGATTAAAATGTCATGTGACTAACAGGTCACCTTAGCCCAAGAACAAAGGAGCCAGGGTCACATCACAAATCCAAACAAAAGGATATGAGATATCACCTCAATTATGAGATCATTGACCAGCGGAAGGTCGTGTTCTGCAAAGTTTTATTATGAGTGAGAAATCACTAAACCCCTTCCATGGACTAAGGTATGAGAGTCATATTAAAGTCTTAGGATTGAAGCAAGTTATGTAATTTAAGTTGTATATGTTTTGATAAAACATATTACATGAGAAATGCATCAATTTGCAGAATTATGTTTAAAATAGAAATTATTATTTCTCTTATTTAATTATGGTTTTGGAAATTAAATAAAATGTCCAAAATAATTATGAATTGATGGGCTCATCAGGTTGATGACCTGGTGAATTGAAACCCCACAGGTGAACAAAATTCATATATTATTTAAAGTTCCTAGTTCGAGATCATTAAAGTGGACATAAATGATTTCAATAAATGAACTAGCATGTAAGATTGATTAGATAGCGCAGTTTCATGGGCTATAGGGGCATAGTGATGCTCGGTCAATCACTTGGATATGCATGAATGATGTATGATCGAACTATTGACCTACTTTGAAGTTCAAGTATAGAGCTTTCGTATATATTAGTGGATTCCTTTGACATGAGTTGAACATTGATTTCATTCAATGGATGTTGTGACTGTGGTACACTCAAACGTCTAGCCGTAACTGGAGATTATAAAGGGTGTTTCCCGGTTATTTCAGAAGTTGAGTGGGAGTCATGTTACCACAAGATTGGATAGAGTCTACCTATTAAATTAGGAAATGTGTCATGGCCGCTTGAAGAGGGAGAATTCAAAAAATACGTGGCCGCGTTCAAATGCATTACACAGTAATCATTTGGTTTTGTAATTTGATCTAACTCAGATTTCAAGAAACGATTTGTAAATTAATATGATCTCGACATGTGATGCAATCATATTATCAAATCGACACATACATTGACTTAAGGAATTTGAATATTGCACCCTTGTCTCAGACAAGTGGGAGATTGAAGGAGTTATGTCTTCGTCGTGTGCAATTACTAGATATATAAATGGATCAAATTATGTAGATAATTAAGTTCGTACATTTGGGTCGTCGTTTTATCATAGCTAGAGGTACTAACGATCTTTGGACTAGTAAAATAGCCCAAAGCCCAATTGGACGGATCCTATAAGGTCACACAAAGGGACTAGATCGAGCATTAGAGGACGAGGCCCATCATGGGCCTCATCACTCTAGGTGGCCGGCCATATGAAGGATTACAAGGAGTTTTGGGCTTCGTGCCCTAGTCTAATTATAATGAGATTATAAATAGACTAGGTGCCTAGGTTTGCAAGTAGAGATGCAATTAACCGATCAGTGTGATCAAACCCTAATTAGCAAACACGAAACCCAACCCTCTCATAGTCCTCTCTCTCACACGGCTCTCTCCTCCTCCTAGGCGCCGGTGGTGTGTCGTGGTGGTGGTGGTTCGTGCGGTGGTCGGTTGTCCATAAAGGTGGTGATCGCGGTTTTCCTCAATCACTCGACCAATCTAGTATTGGTGGACGGCTCGTTTGAATCTCGTGGACTAAGTAGAGGAGCAACGCTTGGGGCTCTATTCTCTCCCTGATTTGCCTGTCGAATAATTTCGTGGAATTCACGCGTCAAAGGTATGATTATGTGTCTTGTGTGTTATACATGTGATCTTGGGATTGGTACTTGATTGAATATGATTCATGTTATTTCCGTTGCGTAGCACCTATAAACTCCTACAAAAACATCCACCTCCGTTCCCCCATCCCGTAAAACGCCCCCATCTTCCCCTGCCGGAAAACGGATCCTCTCCCCTTACTCCTGCTGGAAACAACCCCCGGGATCCGGATCCGGTGCCCAAATTCTCCACGGCGACGTTATCATGGACGTCGTCAACGCCGAACAAGCATGGCCAAGGCCTGAATTGGCCACTTCATTGAAGCCCAGATTCTCAAATCTATTGGTGTCGATTATGTCGATGAATCTAAGTGAAGCTCTTCGCCGAATTCGAGAAGGTGCGACGATGATTTGGACCAAGGGTAAGGAAGGGCATTGGTAAGGGAGATGGTGGTTGTCGGTGGAGGCTGAGGAGGGAGCATGTGGGGCAGCGGTAGGATAGAGGTAGGGCTGCAGTGGGATTTTTTTTTTAATTTAGTTTTTTTTTATTTTGTTACTATTGAAGTTGCGACACGTGGCATTTAAATAAAAAAAACAAAATAAACCTTTTAATCAGGTGACCAATCATTTGACCTGATAAAAGAAAATGCATCCCAAAGTTAGGATTATTCAGGAATAATCGATAGTTATGATTAATGAAAGCAAATGGCCAAAGTTGGGATTAATAATAACAAATTTTCCTTTTTTTTTTTTTTTTTTTTTTTTTTTTTTTTTGTAGAGCTATCATATTTAACATTTTTGAAGTTTAAATATTAGATGTTTTTACCTTACAACTAAAACCTATCAAGATTGAACAATGAATTAGACAAAGTTGAACAAATACTATATCATAATTTTGATGAAAATAAAAGATTTTAAATTACAAAATGTACGTAATTCTTATTTTTTGAGTAATATATATGTAATTCTTATTTATATCATGTATAATAGTGATTTATTTTTAAATGTACAATTTAAAAATAGGTTTTATATAAACCGTGCATCGCACGGGTTCTAACCTAATAAAATACTAAAACAGACACCAGGAATGACATGTGTTAATTCCTTGTGCTATTTTCTCCCTCCAAAAATCCCTTCCCCTTTTTACTTTATTTTTTCATTTTTATGTCAATATATACTATCAACTAATTACTATAAATTAAAATCTGTACAAAATATTCACCATATCATATAATTGTAATAATTTTGATTCATATATTTTTCATGTTTATATTACAATATTCTCCCTATCTATTACTTTGTACTCCGTATATTTTAATTTTAAAGTTAGAGCTGTCGTGTTCCGATTTGAAATTAAACGGGTTGAGAAGTTTCAACACTAATCCAACCCATTTAATGAACATGTTGTGTCGTGTTGACCCATTTAATTAACAAGTCGAAAACCCAGCCTTGACACAAACCTGCCTTTTCGTGTCCGTTTCATGCCATGTTGTCGTGCTATATGAAAAAATATTAGCCTATCATTCAATAAATTTATCAAAATTTACATAATTTATTAGGCTTTTTTCTTAGTTAGGTTGAGTCATGTAAATAAATTTATTATAATTGTACTTTTTTCATGATATTTTATTAAAAAAAATATTAGGAAAAATTAACAACAATAAGTCGAACTTTAGGTAGAAGGGCTAGGTGGTCGAATTTTATTAGAAAAACTAGATAAGCCCCGTGCGATGCACGACATAAAAAAATTCTTTGAAATAAATATATTTTATATATGTCTCTCATATGAGATAAATTATAGAAACATAATTATTGATTGTAATAATATTTAGATCTAATTAATTTTGATGAACAGTAAAAATTTAAGCAAATTATGCAATACGGAGTACTCTTTAATGAAATTAATTATATTTTGAAACCAAATAGTCACTTATAAATTCATATTATAAAATGTGGAGTATAATATAATATAATAATTGTCTTCAAAAAAAATTATAATAATTTAAGGTTTTATATATCTAAATATATATATATATATATATATATATATATATATATATATATATTATATATTATATATATATTATACTAATGAACGCCCGGGGGCATTGGATAAGATAATTAAAAGTAGAAAGATTAAATAAAATTAACATTAATCAGATCGATAGATCGACGCGTGATTTTGTCATGCTTTCCCAAATTAATACTACTTTAGGTAAGATTTTAAATGCTTATCTAACGTCCCGGGGGCGTTCATTAGCAATTGATTTAGACAGGAAAAATATTAACAACTTTAACATGTGTACAATTTTAAAAAGTGATGATGTCAGCGGTTGTTGTTTTGGTATATTTATAGATATTAGGAAAAATAATCAACTTATAACTAAATATAATTAACTTATTAATAACAAAATTAACAACCTCAATATTAAAATTAAATACAAAATTAGTAAATATTTTTTTTCAGAAATTGAGGTGTCGGGCTAGGTGGTCCTAGGTTTGCGGTGGGCGTCGGCAAGGGTGGAGATTTTACAAGTCGGGTCGACTAAGGTAGGGATGGGTGGGGGTTTTGCCGATGAGGATAGGTCAATTAATTAATTAATTAAAGTTGAACTTAATATTGGAAGACCACTCAAAATTCAGCTTATTATTGTTAATTTTTCCAAAATATTATTACTTTTCTAATAAAAGTAGTGAAATTATCGTGCACGGCACGGGCCCTAATCTAGTTTATACTAAAAAAACACACCAGCAATGTCACGTGTCATTTTCAGGTGCGTCCTTAAGTGTTTTTTTTTTAATAAATTCAATTAAGGAAAAAAATCTTATCAACAAAAATAATTCCCTAACCTTATACAATATAATTAATTAAAATAAAAAAAGATTTGACTTATGTATAACACAAGCTATACAAAAAAAAAAAAAAAAAAAAAAAAAAAAAAAAAAAAAAAAAAATCTAACATAACATTGCTCATTTTCTACCTCATTTAACATCTAACATATCTTTCGTAATCCTTTATTTTGCTCAAATTAAATTTGTCAACTATATTATTAGAATTTATTTTATTTATAAAAACTAATTAGGGAGCTGATACACATACAATTGTTGTATGTGGGATCAGCATACAACACCAATAAAAAAGCGCCACATCAGCAGTACCAAAAAAAGAAGGGGGAAATATTGGGGGGAAATATTTCACTACAATGGCGCCATATCGTCACTTAAGCGGCAATGTTGGTGGCTGAAATAGTTGGCGTCATAAGCATTAATTACATTAGTATATTGATTTTGTTTTTTTTTTCTTCTGAAAATTAAACCCATAAATATAGGATAATATTTCTAACTATTTTCAGTTTTAAAAGAATGCTGGAGAATATGAACAAACCGCCGGAGAAGAAGAACAAACCGCCGGAGAAGATGGTAAAAGGAACTAACGCTGGCGAATTTTCCGATAATTCAAAGTACATAAATTCGGGATGTTGTTCAATCCAGATTAAAGAAAATTCATTTTTTCAACAATCCACCATGTTCGATTCAATTTTAATTTGTATACAAAATCCCAACAATGCTATTAAGAATAATTGGTTCACTTTCAGCCTATACCATTAACGTTACTTATTTTCCTTTTATTGTAAATTTTCTTTGTGTTATAAATAAGGACATCGCACTTATGTAATTAATACATTGTTTATATACCTTTAATGTGTACATGGTTACTAAAACAGTAAACAAAATACATGGCCTAAAAATGAAACATTTAAATGGTTACTAATTAAAAATATATTTAGTAAACCAATACAGAATGGGGACAAATTATTTGATTAATAGGGATCTATTAGTCATCTGACGAATACAAGTATAATGCACTTTAATACTTTGCAAGACAAGTACAGGTATCATTTTAATAAATTATAACCCTATAGCTGTAATACTAAAAATGATAATACAAATAATACAAATAACCATAGTAATTTATATACAATTTAACTTATTTTTCTCCGTCATCACGGTTGGAATTTGATAATACAAATAATACTAATAATGTGTTATAAACAATGCAAAATTCCTTAGTAACTCATATACAATTCAACTTAATTTTCTCTAATAACTGTTAGAATTTGATTCATCATCACTACATGGATCAAATTTCTCTAGCCTTTTATAAATGACAGTGTATAAAGTTGTTACAATGTATAATGAAAATTTATAAGGTTGTTACTACTAGCCAATACAAATTCCCTAAATCATCATATCTATAAAATAACTTGTTGAATTAATTCTACTAATGTAGACATTGAGTCAGTTGGCTATTAGTTACAATATTTTCTAGTAACCATAACATTTTAATTGATATTGGCATCTATTGTAATTAATACTCTCAATTGATTTAAATAAAAGAATGATATTTCACCTTACAAAAACTTAACTTCATAATGATATTTCATCTTGCATAATGTGTTTGTAAAAGTGGTAAAATAAGAAGATGAAGAAGAATGATAAAAATAATAGTGATAATAACTTAATAATGATATTTCATCTTTTATTAAGGAAATTTTTTTATCAAACTTGTTCATTATAATATTAAAACAAATGGAAAGTTTATTTGTGACATTTTTCCAAATATATCTACATGAAATTTTTAATTTACAGGTCAATCAGTAGTGATCTTATTCAACGATTATTATTGATGTGAAAGTCTATTATTACTTACTTGATTACCTCTACTAATTCTCCTTCACTTCTTATTACTTTCCATTGATTATGTCTTTCTCAGATTATCTAAACCTCCAACGATTTGATAGGGGTGGCCCATTAATTTTTTTTTTTCTCAAAACAAGAAATTAGTTGAAACAAATACAATTACACAATCCCTTGAAAAAAATAATACAATTACACAAGACCAATGTTATTTTAAAATTATGAATTCCACTTATGTAACTATAATTTTTTAAAAAAAAAAACACAAGATTATTGTTAGGGTTACAACAAAATATATAAAATAGAAAAATATGCACTAGTGAGGAATCGAAATCGGAATCATGTAACAACTTGTCAATGTTTGCATATCTATCAATTAATCAAAGCTTTCTTCATATAGCTTCTTGTGTTAACTAAAAAAATTTCAAACATTATATAATTTAATGAGCCATCATGTCGTTTTCATATATGAGCTTACCAAACATAACTGCATGTGTTACTTTGAATTACAGCATTTCCTACCATTATTGTGCTTGGCCTTCAAATCTCATCTTTATTTATTAATCAATAGGTTAATTTTGTGCCTTTAACAGTTATTGTAATTTCAAAACAAAATCCAAAGTCAATTTATATCGAGATGAAGAACAGGAAGACTCATATCAGTAGTTCAATATAAAAAAGGGTATATTCTGCAAATAGACCCATCTCCTTAATTGGAGACGATTATAGGAGGAAGAATAGTTCATTTTAATTGCAAATAATTAAAACAAGTTTACACCAGTTTACATTGTTAATTAACACTCGAAATTTTTAATATTCTCAAGAGGTTTAATTTGTCCAATTAAATTCGATTAATTTGTCCAATAATATCGATTAATCAATTAATCTAACCAGATGATGTATATTCAAGAGTCTATAATGATAATGAAGTAGCTTCAAAGTTTTTTTTTCATCTTCCATGGTCGCCTTTTCGCTAGTTCTCTGTAATGATGTTCATTGTACAATAAGATCGACTACTCGATTAATCTGACTGGATGATGTATATTCAAGATTCTATAACAAAAATGAAGCAGCTTCAAAGTGTTTTCTTCATCTTCCACGTCGCCCTTTCGCTAGTTCTCTGTAAAGATGTTCATAGAATTACAGAAATGAAAAGTTTTTTTTTTGGTTAAAAAAAAAATATTTAAAAAAAAATATTAAATTAATAGCTTTGGTAATGACAAAATATTTGAATTTTGAACATTAGGTCAAATCAGAAATTTCAATTCAAATTTGAATGAAAATTTAAAACTAGTGGAAAGTGGGTCCAAATTAACAACCAATGAAAAGATGCCATGCAATATTGTATGTGGGTCTCACATACAATAGTTGTATGTGTAGCCTTTTCGAGTTAAGTGAGATCTTATCAAATTTGTTTTGATTAATTTTATGTAATTTTGCTGAAATCAAATCAAAGATATTTATGATTAAAACCTTACAATAACAAACGAAAAATTTTGAATGGTGTTTCCGAAATTGTGTTTTAAGTTTGATCGAAAATCAGTTCTGCGGTCGGTGTTAGTCCATTTACAATCTAGGTTGCACGAGAACGAGTATTGAGATTGATGCAGATATGAGTACAAAATGGATATTGGAAAACGCCAATTTCAAACTTTTTTTTTTTTGTTTTTTTCCTTTTACAAACGGAGATTGGATTTCATGTCCATGTATCCTATCTTATAAAATCCCAAATACATATTTAGACTTGATTAAAATTGTCTTGTCTCGACAAGAATAATGTCGGGATTGGGTAGATTTTTTAGGCACAATTTTTTTTTTTTAGATTTTGGGCCATCCAAAAGTCCGTTATTTTTGGCTCGAAATAGCAGGTTCGAGCATGATGTTTTCAGCCCAAAGTTGGGCCCGAATTGTCGTATCCCAAAACCTTGAACCGGCCCGGCCCGTGAATAAACTCTGTAATTAGGGTATGTTCAACTTAATTTCAGTTCAATTCTTTAGCTCCAATCAGTTTAGTTCAATTCAATTCAATTTCTAATTTTTTTCTCTCATAAAATATTTATTTCAGCTCTATTCAATCCTGTTTAGTTAAGTTCAGTTCCAATCAATTTAATTCAACTCATTTCAGTAACCAGAATAGGCCTTTAGGGCCTGTTCCGATTGACTGAACTCAGCTGAACTGAACTAAACTGAACCGAGCTGAACTGAACTGAACTGAACTGAACCGAGCTGAACTGAACTGAACTGAACTGAACTGAACTGAACTGAACTTATTAATTAGTGATTTTTAACTACGGATTAGTGATCTTTGATTATTTATTGATTATTTATTGATATTTATTACTATACATATGTGTATATACAAATGTACATATTAAAATATTTACGAAAAATATACTATATAATTATAATTATAAAATGTATGGAAAATATATTATAAAATGTATGGAAAATATATTAAAAACTTGAAACCTCTAAACATTTTAAACACATATACTATTTAATTCAAAAATAAAATAGTATTAGGACAAAAGAACACAAAACACTTACATGTATCTAACCCATTTAAACAAATTTTAAATAAAATAATATATATATAAAAATAAAAAAAATAAAAAACCAACAAGAAAAGCTGAAATTAGCTACGGCCCAACACCCTAACCCACAATAATAATCAACAAGAAAAGCTTTATTGATTATTATTGTTAGTATTATTATTATTATTTCAATTATCATTGTTATTATTATTATTATTATTATTGTTATTATTATTATTATTATTATTATTATTATTATTATTATTATTATTATTATTATTTTTATATACTATTTATTATTATTATTTTTGTTGTTGTTGTCGTTGTAATAAGATCTTAAAAGAATGAAATTTGGCTTTATATCATTAGCAATATCATTAGACATAAATTAAGAGCTGAGCTGAACTGAGCTGAATTGAGCTGAGCTGAGCTGAACTGAACTGAACTGAACTGAGCTGAGCTGAACTGAACTGAACTGAATTTCAACGGAACAGAACAGGCCCTTAGTGCATATGACTTTTAGTAATCCGAATTCCGAACTCCACTGTTGTATAGTCAAAGTTCAACGACAGCCTTTTTATCCACTAATTGATTTTTGATTTTTTTGTCAAATCGTTGGCCAATATCTCTTTCTACATTTGATTATTAAACAATAATACAGTGATACAACTTCTTTTAATTATTATATGAATCTAGCCTACAAGTCAGTTTCTCCCTCTAATTCCTGGTACTGATATTTCACCAATTCATAATTTCTGTTGAATAATCATACTTTCAATTTATAAATTACGTAGTATGATTTTTTGTTGGAATACCCAGACATTTGTATTGCTTCCCAATTCATTTTAATGGCCAAACTTGTTGGTGTGTTAATAATTTTGCTGGGTTTTCTTCTTTATCCAACACACTCCAGAGTACATGAAAATGAAGGTTAGTTTTTTTTTTTTTTTTTTTTTTTTCAAAAATTTTAATTTTTAAATTGGGTTTATTTTGATTAGCATTTTATGGATTTAAAAGGATAATATTTGAAAATAGACAAAATTGGATAATTTGTTTTGTTTCCTTCTTAATATTTGCTGTCAGTTTATCAGCGGTATATTATTTCTATTATTTCTAATTATAGGCTGGAAAGTGAGATGATGAAAGGTTTGGTGGTTAAATATCCATTTTTCTCAAAAGCTATAAAGACCCATTATAAAGTTCATTGTGCCCAAATTTATACTCTTCTGTCACTCATTTTCATTGGTTTTGATAATACTAATGTGATACCGTCCACGTAGGATCAATAGTATTTGTAGTGATTTTTTCCCCCTTAAGTATTGGTTGAGAAGTAGGATGGTGAAGAATTGAAGGCTTACTGGACACTAGTTTAACTATATTAGACATATGAATAATTAGTGGTTGTAAAAATGTTGAGGATAAATCATCAAGAATCTGTGTTTGTTGCTATATGTTCTTAGAATAGTTGCCTTGCTTTAACTTTTATGGTTGGATGGTTGTGATTTTACTTTATTTATGTAATTTATAATTTATTTTTAATTAGAGTGTGTGAGTGGTATGACACTGTGACCTGTGAGGATGGAGTTAGAGAAAACCTGATTATATATTAGGGTATTAGAAAAAACCTTTGGGATTAGAGTGAACCTATGTTCTTGTTATTTATATACTTAAAAACTTTAAAGGTTCAAGTGGCTTGTTTGGTATAGGATCTTATTAGGGGAATGCACTTGTTAGTTTGAGTGTATTTCAAAATATTGTGGAATAAGCTATGTGATTATAGTTGAGTTATGCATTTGCACTAAAAAATGAGAGAGATCTTAAAATAAATGTGGAATGAGCTAGATGTATCAAAGGTTCTGTTTAGTTTATCTAATTCTTTTTTTTTGAAATTGTATTATATGAACTTATATTGTTTTGTTTGAACTTGTAGTGTATTATCTAAACTTACCGTACTTATATTATTTTGTTTGAACTTATCTGTTACTGAACCTATATTGTTTTTTTTTTTTTTTTTGACAGGAACCTATATTGTTTTAGTTGAACTTATTTTGTCAAAATAATATAAAATCATGTTAAAATAAGATGAAAGTAATGGGCCTCAAGTTATGCATCTCGACTACAAACTAGAGTTATGGATATGAGTGCTAATGAAATTAATGACCAAAATATTGATTTGTTATCTTGTTAGTAAAGATGCATAACGGTTAGGAATATAGGAAAATATATTATTGAAATTTCTCGTGGATTATTTCATGCAATACATTATAAACTTAGTATTGCTCTATTAATTAATATTATTGTTCCCTTAATCATAAATTTGTGCTAAAGGGTTTGTATGGAAGGAGCTCTGGTTCTGCATTAATCAATGACAAGACAATGCTAAACGTGTCTCAAAACTACATAGTTTGACTCTAGGTTGAATAGATTGTTATAAACGAGTTTAACTTTGAACTTTAGAAGCTCTCGAGTTTGAACTCGAGCATGGCTCGATAATCAGAGTGCTATTGTTTGGCTTTATGGTAGTGTTCTTATATGAATATTATGCTACTAGAGAATATAGTTACAAAATATTCTCTTTCTAGGTTTAGAGAGGTATGTAATGATATTATTTTACAAAAATACATCCTAAACTTAGGAGGAGAATATTGTGCATATATTCTCTATCATGTTCGACCTGGGCAAGTTGTGATAAGAATTACCTTATTCTTTGTATTTTTAGGACTTAAGGAGTTAGGGTAAAGGATATATACAAATCTCACTAAAATATAAAGGACATGTACTACTCAGTATATTTTTGGAGTTCATAAGCCTACAACCATGAGCCCAATTCAAAGCATTTCATGTTTAGCTCATTTTGAACTCAAATGTTAATTTTATGTTTGAACTCAGCAAATTAGCAGAATACTGAAGCTGAGTTGAACT
Source organism: Chenopodium album (assembly GCF_948465745.1). Taxonomy (NCBI): domain Eukaryota; kingdom Viridiplantae; phylum Streptophyta; class Magnoliopsida; order Caryophyllales; family Amaranthaceae; genus Chenopodium; species Chenopodium album. Next base: position 67,167,938 of record NC_137839.1, on the reverse strand, counting down.
TTTAATCGAGCTGAGTCCAAACTATTCATGAGCACTCTATTACTTTTCTGATGTTTCTGTCACTAATGGGTTTCTTGTGCACCACAAGAAAGTAATTGATAGAGGCGCAGACATTTTAAGCTAGGTTATGTATAGAGTGTTCTCAAAAACTTGCCATGTAATTTTTTGTTTGGTGACAAATTTCTTGCCATCTATGACAGGACAATAAAGTCTTGTTTTGATGTAGTGGATAGTTTGAGATCACTCTGACTTCTCCTGATAGTAATTTAGAAGTTTAACATTCCATTTAAAAGCTGACGTTATGAATTTAGAAACCAATAGATCTGGTGATTTGTTTCTGTTTTGTAGTGGTTGCTCTCCAAGAAATATTTCAAATATTGGGTGCCAAGTACTGGAAGTTTGATAATGTTTCTTGTCAAGTTGAAATGGCTGGAGTAACACCACAGTCACCATTGGATGCTGAAAGTGAAATTAGATGTGATTGTCATCAGGAGAACAACACTTGTCATGTTGTAAGAATGTACTGTTTCCTAATCTCGTTTTATAGCCTTATTTCATTCATCTCTTTGATATGCTGTACAATTTGGAATACAAGTTGAGGATTTCTAGTTTTGCATTGAAACTTGTAAAACTATTTCGAAGGTAGTAAAATAGAAATGGATGTAATATATGCATTGCAGATTTCTCAAAGGTTACAGTCTTCCTGGTGTGCTTCCACGTGAACTGGTGAAGCTTCCTTATCTTCGGGAAGTGTAAGAACTAGACATCTGTTCCTTCTCTTCTATGTCATTTTATTATTTGATTACAGTGTACATCATTCATTGCTGTGCTTGCAGTGATTTTGCCTATAATTATCTATCAGGAGGAATACCTGTGGAGTGGGGATCAATGCAATTAGAATTTGTGTAAGCATGTTGATATCTCTGGCATTTTAATTGTTTTTGAAGCCCAAAATTTACAAAGTCATGCCGGTGAAACTCATGCAGCTCTCTTCTTGCAAACCGGTTGTCTGGAGAAATCCCCAAGGAGCTGGGAGATATTGTCAGCCTCACTACCTTGTATGTCCCAGTTTATCCATCTACTACCTTGGCAGTTATCTAGGGAGTTACCTCTGTGAATACTTAAATTCGTTATCAACATACCTGGGAACTCTACCATTTGTTGTTTTTGGTAGCTGTTTTTCCTGGTCTATGGAATTCATTATGTTTTTATGCGTAATGTGTTTGAAACCACCTTTTATTTTTGCCACTTTGTTCCTATATATACAATATCTATCTAACTATTGGTATGCTAATTTCTGTTATATATCTGCAATCACAAAGACTTTTCTGTATACTTACAGTCCCTTAATCCCTACATACTTCCCCTCTCTTGTCGTTTTTCTCCTTTATATTTAATATTAGTCCCCCGATCATCTTTCTGCATTTATGGAGGAAAGAAAGATGTTAATAAAGGCCTATATATGGTATATATGGGCATTTTTGTCCGATATAGAAATTTTGTGGGTGGTGACGTGCGTATTGTTAACAGAAGTTATTGTATGGTTGGTTAAATGAAATTCAAATGTTTTTGTGCATGTTAAAAAAGGGCGGTTTTTGGCAAATTTTCTTGCAAAAATGATTTGGCTTGTAGGTTTTCTTGACAATTTTATTTGGGAAAGGGTTTGGAAATATTGTTTTTTTTTTTTTTTTTTATTTATTTTTTTTCCAGCCTATGTTGAATGAATTACATTTGGGTGTATATGTTGTAATGTCTCTCATTGCAATCTTTTCAGGAGTCTTGAGGCCAACCAATTTAGTGGAAAAATTCCTGATGAACTTGGGGAATTAGTTAACTTGAAGACATTGTGAGTAACTTATTCCTCTATTAAGAAATAAGCTCTTTAATTGATCAGTATATGATCATGTTACATCAGGTTTGATCATATACTTTCTCTCTTATGGTATGGAAATTAGAATGCTGTCGTCAAATGATTTAAGAGGAACACTGCCTCGGACTTTTGCTGGCCTGACAAACTTATCAGATTTGTAAGTTTTCAACAAGTGTAAAACATCGCTCGTTCATATTGTTCTTTGCCATGACTTAACTTTTCTCTTTATGACCAATGCAGTCGGATTAACGATAATAACTTTAATGGGAAAATACCGCATTATATAGAAAATTGGAAGCAGCTTCAAAGATTGTAAGATGCCCCATTGGCCAGAGGCTGCTACTTCATGCTGCTGTACTTGGGTGTTAATCTTTTTGCTCTGCATCTCTGCAGGGAAATGCATGCAAGTGGACTTCAAGGGCCTATTCCGTCTTCAATATCTTTCTTGGATGGACTAACTGAATTGTGAGTATATGTGATAAGCTGTAGCATTTTGATACTTTCAGTAACGCAATATCATGAAGGATATCTGAATTCACAGGAGAATTAGCGACATCAATGGATCTACTCAGAATTTTCCAGATTTGAGGAATATGACTGGCCTAGTAAGACTGTATGTTGAACACTTGTATCATATAAGTAAAAGTATGTTGAACACTTGTATCATAAAACTAATGTTTTGTTACAATGCTTTTCACTGAATTGATCATTTCTGGGTTTTTAGTGTGCTGAGGAACTGTAGCATTGCTGGAGAGCTTCCTGTGTATTTGTGGGATATGACGAGTTTAAAAATGATGTTAGTGACTATCTTGGAACTTATACTATGGTGTCAGAATTTAAACTGATTTGTCTCGCATTATTAGTAGAATTTATGTGTTTCTCGAACTATATGGGGATATAATCTTATTTGCTGTTTAGCTTTGGTGGTGTTCCCTCTAATTACTTGTTTGTGTAGGTCTGGTGGTTGTTTCCTATTTCTTGATATTAGTTTTCTAGTGCTGCTAATTTGTTGTCTTACCCCGTTCTGCTAAACTTTTTTGCTACTTCAATCTTTTTGTCCCACGATTATCATCCTAGTTAACATGATGGAGAAAAAGGGGAAAGCTTATACCTAGTATTGAAAAGGAATCATGTGTCATTCTTCTACTAAAGAAAAGAGATAACCAATGATTGTGTTGACCAGACATACTACATGAGAGGGGTGAAATAGAGTATGAGGAACTTAGGCAAATTTTTTGGAAATGAAAACCAAAATTCAAGGAACTCAATGATGCAAGAGAGATTTTAGCTTGGAAAACTTCTCTTGCCCAACAAGAAGAAAAACTACAACCTATTCAGAATTTTAATTCAACTCTAATTAATTATAATAGGGCCAACCCATTACAACCTAAGACTCAAGCTCAAGTTTCCCAACAAACTTAAGCACCCCACAGTGGTTTTCTTAACCTATTGCGCTTCTCAAATCTCTGTCAAATACTGAGCTTTAGAGTTTACTTAAACCCTAACCCCAAATCATAATTAATTTAGGACACCAGTATAATGACACAAGGACACTTTAGAGTTTAGAATTCAAGTGGAATAACTTAAGATATGTATTTTGCTCAAATGCTTTGTGTATTTTTCAACTATTGTCATTACGGTGATTTTTAATATCCGTGATTTTATTTTCAATCAGAGAATTCCTGCCACTCCATGTTTTCTAGGATTTAATTGTTTCACAAATAATGGTCTAATGTCAGATATTTGTCCATTTCTACAGTGATGTTAGCTTGAACAACTTAGTGGGTGAAATTCCAAATGACATCAGTGCCAAGAATGTGAAGTTTGTGTGAGTTTCTCTCTGAACTCAAAATTCATGATTCTAGTCCTTTTGCAAATGTTAATGCTATACATCATGGTTTATTTTGCAATTAATCAAGGGAGGAACTATTGCACTTTTACCTTTCTTTTTGTTCAAGTGTCTAAATTATTATGCAATAAATGAACAGAGAGAAGTAAAAATAGAAAAAGGTACATCCGTACATGTAATAATAATAAGAATGTAAAAATGCAAATTTAGTTATCATAAATTTAAAAAGTGGATACTTAGGCTATGTTTTCTTCCCCAAAATAAGAAGGTTTGGTCAGTATTTTGTAAGGTTTGATCTAGTTTGGTCTGATCTTATCTTCTATTTTTACTGAACTTTTGTCGTAATTGTGTCTATAATTAATATAAAATAATTTCAAGTGAAGTTTTGTTAGATTCATCTTAATGTGTATTTTCCAAATGTCTAATATTCATAATATTTACGAAATTCTAGATGATTGGCAACAAGGAAACACTATAAAAAAAAAATCTGATTTGGTCTAGCTTATTTCTATTTAGTATAAGTTATAAGTCTCTGAAATAAGGTGTAGAGAATGTAATCTATATTTGAAAAGTGATTGTACATATGTTATATGCTTCTGAGTCGTGTATTTTCTTGCCAGGCCAGGGCCTTATGCCTTAATGCCATGCTGGATATATCTGGTGTGATCAGCCTTAGAGGTTTCCAAATTGTACTATACAATCATTATTCTTTCCTGCTCTAATACGGGGGTCTATTCGATTTATTCATGTAGCCAACAACTGTCATAGGGTTTACACCCTTTCAACACCCCTCCTAGGTTCCATTCTTAGTAGGTCAATCAGTCAATTAACCCATTTAAACACACTCTTTAGAAAACTAAGGAATGAATATTAATAAACCCCTAACAATGTCCAAGTATTTTTAATGATGTAGGTGATCAGAAGATAATGACGACATTAAGAGGGCCAAGCGGCCAACAGTCCTTTAAAATTTAACTAGTGGAAAAAATAAAGGAAGTTGTACATGCCATTCTTTGCATATAATTTTCTACATGCTAAAAACACTTTCCAGTTATACAAAATGGCCCTTTGGTAAAAAAAATTTCATTATTTTAGAATGTAGATTCTAATTTAATTTTATTTATTACGGAGTATTTATTAGGAACTCCGCCAGTGGGTTTCCCGCTGCCAGTCCCAAGCCTGGATAAAGGAGGAGGGTTACGGTAGGCCAGTGACAGCCAGTATAAAACTTCGTCACATCCCATGACATGAGCCAAACAGATACTTTCGTGGGGGCGTTCCCTACTCAGCGACGCGCTGCACTTCCTAGACCCGGGTGTAGTGATAAGTATGCAAGGGTTGCTAGGTCGTCGCCCAGAAGCGACGCGCCACATTGCCCGAGTGTGGTGTCAAATGAGCAAGGGCGTGCCATTGGGGCGTTCCCTACTGAGCGACGCGCTGCACTTCCCAGACCCGGGTGCAGTGATAAGTATGTAAGGGTTGCTAGGTCGTCGCCCAGAAGCGACGCGCCATATTGCCCAATTGTGGTGTCAAATAATCAAGGACTTGGAGTTGGGATCAGGAGGGAGCGTGGGAGAAAAGAATTTAGTTTGCGGATTGGTTCTTGGAATGTGGGGTCTCTTACGGGAAAATCAGCAGAATTGGTAGAAGTAATGAAAAGACGACGCGTGAACATCATGTGCCTCCAAGAGACAAGATGGACAGGAGAAGGAGCTCGAGGCTTGGTTTTGGGGTATAAGGTATGGTATGTTGGGCAAGAAACGAGCCACAGAACAAGGAATGGTGGAGCTAGGAACGGAGTTGGTGTGGTTCTCGATGAGAGGTTGGCAAAAGAGGTGATCGAGGTCTATCGGAAGAACGATAGGTTGATAAGGCTGAAGTTGCTATGTGGCAAGGAGATTGTGAATGTTATCAGTGCTTATGCTCCCCAAGTGGGTTTAGATGCAGAAGAGAAACGACAATTTTGGGAGGACCTAGACGAGGTGGTGCAGGGTGTCCACCACTCAGAGAAGTTATATATTGGAGGGGATCTAAATGGGCACGTTGGGGCGAGCCGAGATGGCTATGAGAGTGTCCATGGAGGCTTTGGGTATGGGCAGAGGGACGCCGGTGGTGAAGCTATTATGGATTTTGCCCAATCATATGATTTAATTTTGGCTAATACTTGGTTTAAGAAGAGGGATTCACACTTGATAACTTTTCGGAATGGAGCAAATGCAACTCAAATAGACTTCCTGCTCACAAGGAGCATAGATAGACAAAGTTGCATAAACTGTAAGGTTATCCCAGGGGAGAGTGTGGTCACCCAACACCGGCTATTGGTAATGACTATTCGTCTGAAAGAGAAGGCGAAGAAAAAAGTTAGACAAGAAGAACCAAGGATAAGATGGTGGACCCTAAGGGATGCAAAAGCTAAGGTTTTTACAGAAAAGGTAATTGAAGAAGCGGATTGGGATGGAGAGGTGGATCCGGACATGACCTGGTTACGAATGAAGAACTGTTTCCTAAGAGTGGCCAAAGAGGTCTTAGGGGAAGTAAGGGGAAGAACTTCGGTACAGAGAGATACTTCGTGGTGGAATGAAGAGGTGAAAGCAGTAATTAAGCAAAAAAGGGAATGCTATCAAGCCTTAGGAAAATGTAGGAGTGATGAAACCTTTGCAGCGTATAAGGAGGCTAAGAGTAAGGCAAAGGCAGCTGTTCGCCAAGCAAAAGAAAAGGCATATCAGGAGGTTTATGAAAAGCTTGATTCCAAGGAGGGAGAAAGGATCATTTATAAGATGGCAAAGAGAAGACAAGAGGCAAGGAAGGATATTGGCATGGTGAAGTGTGTCAAAGATAAGAACCAAATGGTCCTAGTGCAAGAGGAGGGCATCAAGGACAGGTGGAAGGGGTACTTCGATGAATTATTTAATGGAAGTAATGGAGTTGTGATAGGAGATACCTCTATGAGTGATGAAGAAATCAACATGGAGTATGTGCGAAGGATTAGGAGAGTAGAGGTGGAGATTGCACTGAGGAAGATGAAACCTAAGAAGGCGGTTGGCCCTGATGGGGTACCGATAGAGGTGTGGAGGTGTTTGGGTAAGATTGGTATTGATTGGTTAACAAACCTTTTCAACAAGATATGGACGGCTACAAGGATCCCACAAGATTGGAGGAAGAGCACCTTGGTCCCGGTTTATAAAAACAAAGGAGACGCTCAAGATTGTTCTAACTATCGAGGAATTAAGCTTATGAGCCATACTATGAAGTTGTGGGAAAGGGTGATTGAACAAAGGTTGAGGGCATGCACAAGCATTTCAGATAACCAATTTGGTTTTATGCCTGGGAGATCTACTATGGACGCAATCCATTTGATAAGACAAATGATGGAGTTTTATAGGGTAAAGAAGAAAGATCTTCATATGGTCTTTATTGATTTAGAGAAGGCATATGACAAGGTGCCAAGAGAGATACTTTGGTGGGCAATGTTGAAGAAAGGTATCCCACGAAGGTATGTAGACCTAGTTAAGGATATGTATCGGGATGTGTCAACAAATGTGAGGACATGCGGAGGGTTGACAAAAGATTTCCCTATTACAATCGGATTGCATCAAGGGTCTGCATTAAGCCCTTTTCTTTTTGCAACGGTTCTAGACGAATTAACTAGACCAATTCAAGATGAGGTTCCATGGTGTATGCTGTTCGCAGATGATATCGTTTTGGTGGATGAGACTAAGGATGGGGTTAATGTCAAGTTGGAGCAATGGAGGCAAAGGTTGGAATCTAGAGGGTTTAAGCTAAGTCGGAGTAAGACTGAATATTTGGTATGTCGTTTTGGCACTCAGAGGGGGACAAGCAATGAAGTGGTGAGTTTGGATGGAAAGGATTTGACCATGAGTGAATGTTTTAAGTACCTAGGGTCGATCATCCAGAAGAATGGTGACATTGATCAAGACGTGACCCACAGGATTAAGTCAGGGTGGCTTAAATGGAGAGCGGCCACGGGAGTGCTATGCGACCGCAGCATTCCCTTAAAGTTGAAGGGAAAATTCTACAGGACTGCCATAAGACCAGTGTTGCTCTATGGTACAGAATGTTGGGCTTCTAAGAAAGAGCATATTAAAAAGATGGAGGTTACGGAAATGCGCATGTTAAGGTGGATGTGTGGAAACACTTTAAGAGATAGAATCAGAAATGAGGTTATTCGCAAGAAAGTAGGTGTGGCGGGCATTGTAGATAAATTAAGGGAAAATCGTCTGCGTTGGTTTGGACATGTAAGACGGAGACCCGAGGGTGCACCGGTGCGAAGAGTGGAAGAGTGGGACCATGGAGGGATTAAACGAGGAAGAGGGAGACCAAAGATGACTTGGTTGGAAGGAGTGAGGAAGGATATGAAGTGCATGGATTTACGTGAGGATGAAGTTTTGGATCGTAAGGGATGGAGGAGAAAGATTTATGTTGATGACTACACGGAATAATCAAATTTGGTTCATGTTAGCCGACCCCACTTTTGGGATTAAGGCTTTGATTGATTGATTGATTGATTGATTGACGGAGTATTTATTAGGCCATTCATAATTTTATATCAAATAAGGAAAAATCTAAAAAATTCTCAATATCCTTCCCCCCCTTTCCTTTTCCATCTTATTCTGCTCGTATGTCTGCTGATATTCCAGTTCATTACCTTTGGCGTTTACCATTGACCTCTTACTCCAACTAGGAGGTGAAGCTTGTCATTGACCCTCAGGTTTCTTCCTCTTTCTCATTCAATTCTATTCTCTAGTCTGTTCTTTATTTCTCTTAGGCCCGTTTGGTTTGACCTCTTGGTATAGGGTTAGTGTCCATTTCATCCATGTAATTATTCTACTCCATCCCCCTAGAATCCCATACCCACCTCGCCCCCTAAGATTCACAATCCATTCCATTAACGAGATTTAATAACCATTCCAACAATAAACCTAACAACTTAAGACTAGTATGAGATTCTGAATCCATACCTCCCAAGTATGAGATTCCATACCATTCCAATAAAATTTAACGAACCAAACGACGCCTTAAGACTTGGAGTTTGCCAATCCCTCGTAATATGATAAGGTTTTGGGGAAGGGCCAAAGGGGTAAATGAAGAGAAAGTTAAGGACTCAATAATGATATTTTGGGGAAAAGGGGGTTGTGACTAGTGGGCAAAGCCAAAGGGGGGTTTTGAGGAAGCTATCTTTACTTTAGGAAAGCGGAGGAGTGGTGGTGGTGGCTCCATCATCAATTTTAATATCACCTGATTGACCTCTACCTTAGAAACTGAAACTTCCCACCCCTTTCCCCAGAATAACCCTCTTAATCCTTGAATATAATCAACTACTTCACCAGTAGCAGGAAGAGGACTAATTGGAGGCAATTGGAAATCAGGGTAAATAATAAGAAGGGAGGAGGATGAATTTCTTGACACAACCCCCTTGAGGCCCAACCACTAGCTTGCCTTCAAAATAGTTTTGCAAACAACAAATACCCCTAATATCACTCCCTTTTTTCAATTTCAAATCCATCACATCAATCATATTGAAGAGACTCCAACTCAAGTTATTAGCCTTATCACAATTAAGCTTAAAACTGATACCCTTCTAACCACTCAAAATATTTGGTAAGCGTCATTGACCATTATCTGATAGTATAGCTCCATCCAAAGTATACCTTAATTCACAAAAGTACATGGTCACGAATCAGCACAACCTTGGTCAAAATCTCATACACACCAGTAAGACGACTAATCAATACGAAAATCTTCAAATTAGGATATATACTTACTCTTTGCTCTTGTTTCTCAATAGTGAGTACCACATTTCCTTCTGTTTGAGCCTCTTTTCTTGCCTTATGAACTCTAAACAACCCCTCCATCCTTGCCAGCTCACTGTAACTGCCCCATTCCCAATTATATATTAACTGTAGCAAAATTCTTGATTTAGAAGCTGCTTTCTTTCCAGTAGCAGAATTAATCACAACAATGTTGCCCAATGTTTGTTCTTGATATTAACTAAAAGTCTTGTGGGTTTTGTTGTTTTTTCTGAACAGATTTTTGACAGGTAACAGGCTTAGTGGAAACATACCTTCTTCTTTATTGCAAGATGGAAGGAACATGTAAGCTATTTTTTTTGTTGGTACAGTTCATGGTCGTCCTTGTAAGTGGCTGGCTTCTCTTATTGTTTCTTTAGCCTCTTAAGTTTATGATCTAGTAATATGCCTACATTCTTTTTAAAGTGATTTACGTGCATATTTGTCACGAAAAGTACACTTAAATAATCCCAACTATTGCCTATTTACTTCTAATAATCCCAACTAAGGTTTATCTTTAAATAATCCTAACTAATGGTCCCAAAAACCGGTTACCTGCGGAAAAGGTAATTTTTTTTTTGTTTTTTAAATACCACATGTCAGCCTGATATTATTTTTTTTAAAATATAAAAAAAAAAAAAAAAACAAAAAACGATTGTGAAACCCACAACCAACCCTCCCTCATCGTGAAATCCCCCTCCCCCCTCCCCCTCTCAAAAATGGCCAGCCAGCCCTCCCAGCCCCCAAAACACACACAGCCTCATCGAGCCTGCGACAATATCAAGGTAAAGTTGGGGCTTTTGAGGGGCCAAATGGTGGCGGCTGGAGCTGTTGCGTGAATTGGTGGTGATAGTGGTATAGGTTGCTGCAATGTAAGGCTGCTGAAGATTTCGGCCCGCTGCTGATTGTTGTGCGGCAATGGTGGTTGGTGCAGCGACATGGAGTGTACGGGCTAAGAGGTGGAGTTACAGGGATTGCTCTGTTTTGTGTGTTGTGGTTTGGGGGTGGGAGTGGGCAGGCTAGGGTGGTTTTCGGGGTTAGAAGGGGCTAGTCGGCCGTTTTCGGGGGTTAGGGGAGACGGCCGGCCGTTTTCCGACGGGCTAGGGGTTAGCTTGATGTTTTGTTGTGGCGTAAGGGGAGAGGGTGGTGGCTGTTAGGGTTTTAAGTTTTTTTTTTTTTTCCTTTTTTTTTAACTTTAGACCAATCACGGGCTGACACGTGTATTGGTAACCTGTTACAACAAGTCATTGACTTGGTGTTGAACGGTTGGGACCATTGGAGATAAAGTCAGGGCATAGTTAGGATTGTTAGAAAATAAACCTTAGTTGGGATTATTAGAAGTAAATCGGTCAATAGTTGAGATTATTAAAGTGAATTTTTCGTATTTGTAATTGCTAATTCACCCATTATCTCCAATTACATCAACTTGTTCTCTCTCCTCAATATTATATTACTCCCTCCGTTCCACAATAATGTTCTTGTTTGGAATCTTTGACTTATTTAAGAAAGAGAGAATCTTCTAAATTTCTCCTAATCTATGAGAATAAATATAGTCATGTGGGATATAGTTTGATTCGTCTTGGTGAATAGATTATTAATATCTAACTTTTATAATTTTTGCTAGTGTGAGTTTAAAGATATTTGCGGTCAAAGTTGGGTAAAAATTTAGATCGATTTACGAAACAGGAACATCATTCTGGAACGGAGGGAGTACCTACTATCTTTTATCACATCTTGCTCGGTTTAGTTCAACATATATTATCTAAACTTATTTTACCTGAAAATCTGAAATTATCTGAACTTTGTTTGAAAAAACGTAATTTGTCTGAAATTATCTTGTTTGCGTGTGAATTGTTAGATTTTTAAAAGCTTTTTTTTTTTTTTTTTTTCCTGAACTTGTCTAAACTTTTTTTTTTATTCTAACTTATCTAAAATAATATGGACTTAATTTATCTATATTAAATCACAATAAGATAGAACTAACATTTCCCTCAAAAAAAAAAAAAAAAAAAAAAAAGAAGATAGACTTAACATACCCGTACACTCTCTCTCCTTCAATATAAAATTACTATTAAGACTAGAATAGACCCGGTCTACAATAACTTATTGTAGACCCAACCTTCTAGTGTACCATACGAATGTGATTATATCATACGAAATGTGATTATATTATTACAAAAGTGATTATATCATCTTGAAACTATTATGTAAATGTATTACTCAAAAAGTGAATTTATCATTATAAAATGTATCAAATTGTAAATTACATCATTCAAAAGATGATTTTTAAATTTTATCATCCTAAAGATAATTATATAATCTCATTAAATGGTTTAATATGAGATCAAAATATGACTCACAAAAAGATAATTATATCATCTAAAAAAGTGATTATATCATCCAGAATGTGATTATATTATTTGAAAGTGTCAAATTTTGGGTCTACAATAATTTATTGTAGACCGGGTCCATACAAGACCAATTGTAAAATTACACACTATCTCCAGTCATTTGTACTTTTCACACTACTTCCAATTACATGCTCTACCACAAAATTTCTCGTGAAGTAACATCCTCTACACCTTCCATTCCCCCCCCCCCCCCCCAAATATGAGATAGAGGGATTCTAATGCAGTCTAGAAATTTTAAGACATTGACATGAAATGCTTGTTTACGTATTTTGTAAAATAATTGAATGGATGCTATTCATGCTACTATAGGACAATGTGGCCACATAAAATTTCTTTTCAGTAGAGTTTTAAGGTGACTATAATCATAAGGTACTATATGACTTTTGACTTTTACATGGTTTTGGAGACTTAAAGGATCTTGGATGCTCCTAATAGGCTTTACGAGATATTTATTGTTTGAAAATTTACCGTCTTTAGACACTGCAGCTGGTCTCGTAATCCTTAGTCAGTCAGCGATTTAAATAGTTGAAATTGCCAAATTGGTATGCTAAAAATGCTGCCGAACTTCCATAGCTTTAAGTTCTTCCTCATTGAACTTCAGCTTTGTTCATAGGTGTATCTTTTGTGTTTCTGACCTCTCTGTAGTCTCTAATGACACTGGAAATTTGCTGGTTCTGGCTATGACTTGGGCATTCTTGTTTAGTTGTTTCACTTGTTTTTACTTAATATTGATCTTCCTTGTAGAAGTTGACAGCTAGTTGATGTTTTCTTGCAGTGATCTTTCCTACAATAATTTCACTTGGCAAGGTCCTGAGCAGCCCTCGTGTAGAAAAAACATGTGAGCCTATCCCTTCTCATTTACTCGTATATAATATAGTTTTGGTGTTGCCTGTTTGGTGGTGGTGTTCTGACATTTTTTTTCTGCCTGCTGGGTGTTAACAAGGAACTTGAACTTAAATTTGTTCCGGAGCTCTTCTACTGGTGTCAGTCTGTAAGCTACTTTTTGGTTAACTTTGAAGTAGAAGTAGAGTTATGTGCTTACAAACATTGAATGTCACGAGATTTTAAAAAGTTATGCTAAACTCTTTGTGCTCTTATTAGGCTTATGTATTTATTTCCTTCTTTATCTCTGTAGAAAAGGACTGCTCCCTTGCTCAAACAGTACTGTTTGTCCACGATGTAAGTAACTTTTATCGGATATGCATTCTTTGATTGGGTTTTTTTTTCTATTTTTTTTTTTTTTTTTTTGGAGGAAGCATTCTTTGATTGGTTAGTTTGTGAGAATTAGGCCTTTATTTAAATTGTTTGCTTTCATTTATGAATAAGCACTATAGATCTTAATGTTTTCCTTTTCTTCTAAATCTACAATTGTTAATTTTATAATTTAATGAAAAGACTTTGAAGTTGATCATCCCAGAAATTATTTTAAGGCAATCACAAGGACTAAATGTGTTAAGCTGTTTCCTACTTTCCTGATTATTAATTCACAAGGTATGATTTCAGTGATGTATATTAGATTGTTGGGGATAGAAAGTAAGCGCATTTATATGGGTTTTTTTTTTAACTCAAATGAAAAGAAGTTTCCATTTATCAAGGGTAGAATATGAGAATATTACGAAAGCATTATGATTCCTCGAACAAATAATGGAGAAAAAGTGGGTGCACATTTATACTACCTCTGGTTCAATTTAGTTGCAACAATTTCCATTTTGGGATGGTTCAAATTACTTGCAACAAATTTTTTTTTTTCCTTATTTGGTAACTTTTGGCCTGAAAAAAGACATAGATGCCCTTACTTTTTTTCTTAAACACCCTTATTAAATTACAAATCTGATTTCATTAAATTAAACCCCAATCTTAATTAATTAAACTCTCATCCCATTTAATATTCTCTCTCCTCCTCCAACCCCATTTTCATGGTGGCTTCATGGTGTTACGAGCGGCGGGGGTTGTAGATCGGCGGCGGCGTGGTTTGGTTTCGTGGGTTTGATTCGTGGGTTGCAGATTGGGGGTTTGGTTTGTGGGTTTGATTCTTGGGTTTCAGCGGCGGTGGGTTTGATTCGTGGGTTTGCTGGGTTGGTGGTGCTAGGTTCGTGGGTTTCTAGGTGCGGCGTTGTTGTGGTGGGTTTTGTGGTTGCAGATCAGATCGGCGACCGTGGTGCTGGGTAGGTTTCGTGGGTTTTTCGGGTTGGTGGTGCTAGGTTTGTGGGTTTCTGGGTGCGGCATTGTAGTGGGTTTCGTGGTTGCCGGCGGCCGTGGTACTGGGTTCGTGGGTTTCTAGGTGCGTGGGGTGGTGGTGGATGGTTACAGTGATGCTGGGTGGTGGTGGTGGGTGGTTTGGGTGATGCTTGGTGGTGTCAGTACTGGTGGTGGTGGTGGGTTACTGTTTTAATTTAATTAAGGTTGAGTTTTTTTTTTTTTTTTTTTTTGGGTTGGATTAATAGTTAAGCATGTTCCCTTATTTTTCCATAATCATGCTTTCAATCTTTTGCCTTGGTTTGCGTAAAGTTGTCCTTTGTTGCGACTAAATTGAACCAGAGGTAGTGTGATATACATACGCAGAAAAATTGTGGAGGCATATGTATAGAATGAGGTAAAATAGACATCTATTTTACTATTTGTTGGGTTTGAGAAGTGTGGAGAAAGGTTCAAGGAGGCTTAAGGGGGGTGCATAGCTTAGGAGTTTAAGCTATGGGCAATTGCTTGGTGTTAAGCAATGGTGGATGACATAGGGCTGACTTCAAATGAGCATATCTTAAGATCTAGAAGTGATATTGAGATGATTCAAGTTGGAGGTGATAGCTCGTCTCAAGAGCTTTCCAACGACCGGTCATAAGCTCAATTTGGCCAAGAAGCGAGAAAGATATGCCTATTTTATGAGAAGCTGTCCAGCAGGGGAATTCGGAGTGATCGCTCCTCCATGGAGGAGGGCCCGCTATTTCGAGGCTCGTTTTGGCTATTTTCTTCCAGTTTGTTGGAGCGCCCGCTCCTGTCTTTTGGAGTGGCCGCTTCATTGGGTTTCTCGGGGCTTTGTTTTATCGCGCTTGAGCCTCCGTTTTACGGCCTTGATTTTTTCTTTGTTAGTAACTTGTATTCTTAGCCCTTGGATTATTTGCCTTGTATTTGGACTATATATACTCTTGTATTGTCATTGCAGAGAGTAATAGGATGAGGGCAAAGATGTAAAGAGAGAAAGCCTCATGTAAACTCAAACACTTAGGGTTTGAGTGTTTGAGAGGGTGAGTTTGGGGTGGGAGCTTTCATTGTGATTGAAAGCTTGTAAACTACATTGTTCTTCATCAAATTATTACTCCATAGTGGATTGGTGGGTTTTTTCCCGGTTCTCGGGTTTCCCACGGTAAATTCTCCTTGTCTCATTTATTACTTGTTTTTCTGTCTTCGTTGTTGTTAATTGTCGTTAATCGCAAACTTGCTAGCACATTCGGTTAATCCCTTTCACTATTCTGAATAACTGCCAATTCCTCTCTAACCAAGGCAGGCATAGGAAATCCCCTGCATTGGTAGGTCCCTCCTCTCACTAGAAAGTAGCTACTTTGCATTGTAGGAATATATGGAAGGGGTAAGGTGGAAGTAAACTCACTAGAAACATGCATGTACAGATTAAGACAATGGACGTAAACATGAATTAATATTTCTTACACCTGGCTGGATTTGTTAATATAAATTCTTAATGTGTAATCCAGGCATCTTAACTTATGGTCAACTTCTCTCATTTTCAGCATTTGCACCAGACTCTTAAGTAATCTCATACTTCATCATAAGAAACAGATGCTATATTGCTATGCATCTTAGTTCAGTTATTCAAGGAAAGCTGGGTGAGGACATGAAATGTTGTAGTTCATAATATGTGGTGTTTTTGTATCAATAAACAATCAGTCAAACTCAAGCAGAAGTTCAATTGAACTGAGATGTTTAGGATCTCTTTATGGAACATTATATCGACTTGCTTAGCAAGACCAAGTTTTTTGCTAATGGTAGTAGAAGAGGATGATATGTTATATATGTAGTCAGGAAGAGATAAGATCAATGATGAGTTGAAAAAATTATGTGGTTGGGTTCTCAAGATTTATGGCTTCATATCGTTTCTAATTGAGGTGGCAATCACAGATGCCTTGCTTTGACTAATATATGTAAGATAATCACTCTAAAGGAGAGTAATGTAGAAAGAGGTAACCAGAGAAAAATTAAATTGAGGTAATTAGCTAGATAAAAATTACCTCATTTGTAGCTTAATATCTTACCAAAGACATGACTTACACGGCATGTTTGCGGCTCTGAAACCTTTGTTGTTGACCAATGGAGGAAACCCTCTTAGGACCTTATTGTCTATTTGAGAGGCAACTCTCTTCCTTCCAACTTCCAGGTCTTCATCTTCCATTTCTGTTTCCTCATGCCCTTGCTCCTTTGCTTGTGTTGTATATGTGCCCATGATGTGTTGTCTTCCCTCTAGAATTTATTAAATGCTTACCTCTTGCCTTCCCCTTCATATCATCATCACCCTTGTGACCTCGTGTCCTCAGTAAAAATGGTTTTTGATTATTTACTTTTGGTACTTTAATTTGAAAAAAAAAAAAA
Source organism: Chenopodium album (assembly GCF_948465745.1). Lineage (NCBI taxonomy): Eukaryota > Viridiplantae > Streptophyta > Magnoliopsida > Caryophyllales > Amaranthaceae > Chenopodium > Chenopodium album. Next base: position 67,151,405 of record NC_137839.1, on the reverse strand, counting down.
AAAAAAAAAAAAAATTACCCATACAACTTTCTTCTGAATCATGTTCTTTTGCCTGGCTTTCAAAAGCTGTTTTTCCTAGGATAGTTAGACGAAAGGCTACCTATAGAAAAATACTCAGTTTCCTTTGTGTCGTCATGTGTAATTGCTACTTTTAACACTTTTTATACAATTCAAGGTGAAATTGTAGAGGATGAGAAGATTGTGGTTTCATCTCCATATAAATAGGTTTGTGAGATACCTTTGAATTGGATTTGAGTCTTGTCAAACAAAAAGGTAATTTGAAGTATTTAAACTTTGCGCATAGAGAATATATAAAAATGATAAAGCTGCTATGTTTTGTAACCCTTCTTTTTCTTGACTGTCCTACCTCCTACCCTGTGCCATGCCATCAGTGAATTGTCTTTGAAGATAGGTTGCTGTGACATAAGAAAGTTTTGTGAAAGCAAAAGTATGTCATGAGAAACAGCTACATTTTTGGTATATATAAAAGTGAAAAAACAAAGTGAGAGTTTATCTTTTAACAAGAATATTACAATATTGACATCTAATGTTTTCTTACTTTACTATTCTATTGGCAGATGGCTGCTCTTTGCATATTAATTGTGGTGGAGATGATTTAGAAGCAGAGGATGAAGACAGAAAAGTTGTCTATGAAGGAGATGTAGGTGTTGGAGGTGGTGTTGCCACATATTATATGAGCAATAAAAACCACTGGGGATTTAGTGCCACTGGTGATTTCATGGATGATGATGATTTGCAAAGTATACGGCATACTAAGTATTTGCCTGGAAGTAATTTATCTGATCTGTATGCTACAGCACGTGTTTCCCCAGTTACACTTACTTATTTCACTTACTGCCTGGAGAATGGAAATTATACTGTTAAATTACACTTTGCTGAGATTCAGTTCACAAACAGAAAAACATATGACAGTCTTGGAAGGCGTTTCTTTGATATTTATATTCAGGTAATCAGTTGTCTCCATGGTGTGTGTACTTCTTCTATTTACGATTGTCCTGATAGTAAGTTTGTCTACAGGACAAATTAGTGCAGAAAGATTTCAACATTGAAGATAAGGCTCATGGTGCTCAAAAGCCAACAGCCATAGCGTTTAATTCTAGCGTGACAGATAATATTTTGGAGATCCGACTAAACTGGGCTGGTAAAGGGACAACAAGGATTCCGACCAGAGGAGTTTATGGACCCCTCATTTCAGCTATTTCTGTCAATCCTGGTAAGGATTGAATCTTTTGTTCATCATAGACATACTTAAACCTCTCTCTCTCTCTCTCTCTCTCTCTCTCTCTCTCTTTTTGGTTTATACTATCAAGCATTGTTCTATAACTCTTTTAATTGCCAATTTTGTTTCTAATATTGGTATGCCTCTCTACAGTTTCCAGACGATGCTCAAGTGGCAGAAGCCAATCAAGCCATAGGATTATTTATATCGCTGTAGGAATCGTCTCCTTTTTCTTTCTGATCTTGGCTGTGCTTATCTTACGGTGGAAAGGCTGCTTCAGAGTCAGGACAAAGAGCGATGGTAAAGATAGTTCTAGCTTGGCAGTGAATGATTGAGTATACATATAATTGACAAACTGATTTTTCATATAACCTAGCCTGCTCTGAAGTGCAATTCTTTAGGAGATATTCCAGGATTTTCAACTCACTGTGATGATACTTTTCATGTTACTGATGGGCAATTGCCTGTCACAAGTTAGGATAACTGCTGTTAAGTTCATTAATAGCGATTTAAGTCAATTTTGGTTCATGATTATGTGTGGTAATTCTGCATTTTCGTCCCGCTAGAGTAAGAAATGTGGACTTTAATATCTCCATTCACCACCTTCACCCAGAATATTTAAGGCTTATGATTGCACCAATTGTAGCTAACTTCGTGAGATACTTTTCCATCTTGGAAATAAATTTAAAGATGCTTCTCTGTGATATAGCAAGGTTTGGTAAATATTTATGAAATTCAGAGAAAAGCACAAAGTTTTGTCACTTGCTGGTTCTAAACAGGGATGCTCATACATGCTGCATGTGGTTGACCTGGTTGTTGCTATTCTTTACTAGGATGCGTAATGCGTGAATGTAAATCTGACTGTTTCTTTTAAAATAGTTGTTTTAAGAATTATCATCTTAACCTTGGTATATACTTTGAATTAACAGTGTGTAAGCCATGGTAGTTGGGTGCTTGTGTATCAGCTCTTGGGTGAGGCATGCTAGTTTGGATCTATGTTGTGGCAAGGATAAATTATAGTGGTTCCGAATGGACTTTGATTATGAAGGTTTTGAATATCTTTATTCTTTATTAATTCGGAAATAGTTCTACACAGACCCAGCTATATTACATGATAAAATTAGGAATTTAGATATTCGAACGAAAGTTGGAGACATATACTGAGATTTAGACAAGGGAGAACTGGCTAAGTTACTTTGGGCATGTGAGACGTTGATCAGAGGATGCACCGCGAAGGAAGATGGAGTCTTGGAGGATTTGGATAATGGATAATTTAAAAGGAGTCTAGGGAGACCAAAGATGTCTTGGATAGAGGGAGCGAAGAATGACATGAAGAAAGTGGGTTTGCAAGGGGATGTAACAATGTTACAATGGATAGAAATGAAATGGAGTAAGAGGATCTTTATGGATTACCACAACTGTCCACAAGTGATAAATTATCAGTTCATGCAGTGAGCCTGCGCTTTTGGGAATAATGCTAGCTGTAGTTGTGTTTCCTCAGGGATCTGTGAGAATTCTTATGATCTCAGATCGATGCATCATACATCTAGATATCACTAGTTGCATTTGTTTAAATTTCCTTTCTTTTATATGTGAATGACTGAAACCCACTTTCTTTCCCAGTTTCCCTCTCAAATACTTGTGCATAGTGGCTGCTCTTGCTTAAATTATTTTCTAAAGCTAAAACACTCCCTTTTTTTTTTTTTTTTTTTTTTTTTTTTGGAGTTTGGATGTTCTTGTTATTAGAACAGTATCGTTGTTTTTGGTCAAATATATTGCTTTTAAGTTAAGGGTGAATGTGGTTGTTGCTTTATCAGAAAAGGTATGTGATGTAGACGAGGCTACATGAAGTATGCACTGGAGTGATTACAACAATCTTGGGGCTATCTTGCTGTAATTTCTTTAACTTTTATGGCTTTTTGCCAAATAATGTGGTGCTATGGTCTAACCATGTTCATTTACAGATCTTGGCGGACTGCAAATACAAGGTGGGGGGTATACATTGAAACAAATCAGAACTGCCACCAATAACTTCAATCCCTCGAACAAAATAGGTGAAGGTGGTTTTGGACCTGTTTACAAGGTATGTTAGTACTCGATGAGTCATACGTCATGTCTTAGTATATTTGTTGAAGAAAAACAATTACTGAAGGTGAATTGGCTGGCAGGGTTTGCTGAACGATGGAACTGTTATTGCAGTAAAGCAGCTTTCCTCCAAATCAAAGCAGGGCAATCATGAATTTCTCAATGAAATTGGCATGATTTCTTGTCTTCAGCACCCCAATCTTGTTAAGCTTCATGGATTTTGCATTGAAGGGGATCAATTATTGTTAGTATATGAATACATGGAAAACAATTGTCTGGCACGTGCTCTGTTCGGTAGGTTGTCAAATTTCAGATCAGCACTGGTAGGATTCCTCATAAGTACTTGTCAATTTTAGGCTATTTGAATACGATTGTAGGTCATGAACAAAGCCAGATTTTTCTGGACTGGGAAACGAGAGTCAAAATATGCCTCGGAATTGCTAGAGGTTTAGCGTTTCTCCACGAGGATTCAAGACTCAAGATTGTTCACAGGGATATTAAAGCTACTAATGTACTGCTGGACAGAGAGCTGAATCCCAAAATTTCGGATTTTGGATTGGCTAGGCTTGGTGAGGATGAAGAGACTCATGTTAGCACCCGAGTAGCAGGAACAATGTAAGTAGCATCCTTGGATTATGACTAGAGGTCCACCACCCCCCCCCCCCCCCCCCCCCCCAAAAAAAAAAAAAAAAAAACACACACACACACATCAGGTAGTTTTTTTTATACTACCTCCGTTAACTATTCCTTTGTTGCAAATAATAGTTAACGGAGGTAGTATTATCTTAATCAAATACCTGCCAATAACAGATCAGACTTCAATTTGAGCGCCACACGTCATGTAATGACATATTTGTTTTGATATTTTGTACCTTTCTAGTGGATATATGGCGCCGGAATACGCAATTTGGGGTCACCTAAGTTATAAGGTTGATGTTTATAGTTTTGGAATTGTCACTTTGGAAATTATCAGTGGAAGGAGCAATAGCTACTATGTGCCATCTACTGACTTCTTTTGTCTTCTAGATTGGGTATGATTTTATTTTTTTACCCAGATTTTCCTTGTTCATTTTCTTTAGCCAGCTTTTCTCTGCGATTATAATTTAGAAACTTTTTTTCGATAGAATTTCTGACCCATGCACTTGCAGGCATGTCATTTGTGGACAAGTGGTAACTTTGTAGAACTTGTTGATCAAAGGTTGGGATGTAATTTTAACATAGAAGAAGCAGAAAAAATGGCGAATGTGGCTCTCCTGTGCACCAGTGCTACAGCTTCCGAAAGACCAACTATGTCTGAGGTGGTGAAAATGCTTGAAGGCGAAATGGCAGTCCCAGATGTGGTTCCAGACCTCCAAGCATATACTAATGATGTAAGATTTAAAAGCATAAGAGGTAAACATCCTCACCGAGAAGCCGAGAATGTCAGTGGTAGGCAATCTGAAATTTCAACAACGATGCATACAGAAACTGTATCATCCTCTACATCCAGTGAACGCTTACATTGATATAGTTTCCACAGCAAGTCCTCATGACAATTATTTTCCTCAGCGTTTCGGTATTTGTATGTATCAATGTATCATATGTTCTGTCGTTCTGAAGCCTGAACATGCCTTGGTGCCCCTCTATGTCTAATTAGTAATTATTATGTGCATGTAGAGTTTAGACATCCCAAGAGTTAATGACACATTGTAAAAACCAAGCAATTGTAAAGGGCAATTGTTGTATGTAGTTGTAAAAATTCTTTTACGACCGATGTTCTCGTTCATAACTCCTAAGATTTGGTAACCCAAAAGGGTCAACCAAAGAACACTATGTACACAATTAAAAGATTAGGGCATTTGTTCCAAAGTACTCCGTATTATATTCAATAATATTAGATTAGTATGGTAATTAAAAAACGCATGAATTTTCTCAAAAAATTCTCTGTAGAGTTGCGTACACTTTGGAAGTCCTACCTCTATTTTGGTTGGTATGAATGACTTCATTATCATTTACTTGCATCAGATATCCAGCAAAATTTAGACGACTTAGTCAAATTTGAGCTCTTTTGGTAAGCCAATTTAGGGAGTGAATCAAGGAAAAGTCTATTGTAATGACTTATTTGATTCAACAATTTTGCTAATAAAGGAAAGTCAATATTCTTGTAACATGTTGGGTTGTGATGAGTAACGCCTTGAATTGACTTGGTTAAAAGTCAAACACTAGTTGCAATTAAATGCGTTTCACAAGATAGAAGTTTAAACCACGATTAGTGGCAAATAAAGGTAACGTATTTGTAGAGTTTGTTGCAATTTTTGTTGGAGTTATTTATTTTCCATAGTAAAACTCCAAGTTATGTTTTTAATAGAGCAATAACCAAATTTGCAAATATCAATTAGTGGACTTTTTGGCCATAAATATCTCTTACAGTCTTACCATTACCAATTTTTAAGCCTAACAGTGCATAATTAAGGTTAGGTTCATAAAACTTGATTGCTTCTGATCACTCTATCCAATGGCGGAACAATTTAAGCCTAACAGTGCATAATTAAGGCTAGAATAATTTAAGCCTAACAGTGCATAATTAAGGCTAGAACAATTTATGCCTAAAAGTGCATAATACAACATTTATTAGATAACTAAAACCAAGGGGAGGCTAAGGCCTACCCCAACCCCAACCCCCTTGGTTCCGCCCTGAATCTATCAAAGGGATTTAATTGATACTCCTTGACTTGGGCATGCATCGTTGTTGTGAATGTCTTTCTTCATTGGGTTAGTTCTCCACTATAAATTGAAGTTTCCTTCACTTCATAAAGACACACAAAAGTATATACTACCTCCATTTTTTCTTATTTGCAATGATTTGACATAAAATGTGAGTAAAAAATGTCTAATCATTACAAATAAAAAGAAACATAGGTAGTACTTCTCTTCTTTATTCTAAAAATGATACACAATATTATTATCTCTAGTACAGTAGTTGGGCATTGTTCAAAGTGATCTCAATCTAACTCTCCGTTGTACACCAAAAAGTTAGAATCGTGTATCACTAATGGTTGGTTGCTACTGTGCGGAGAAAATTCGACTTTTAGGGTAATCATATAATAACTAATATATAAAGCTAAACTTTTAGCCAGGCGACGAGACAGCGACACTTGGCGTTCCAACTTTTCGCCAAGTGTCGTGCCAAGTAGGATAGAGTTATATAGAATTCAATTTGTAGGATAAAAAAGGTAGTTTAGAATTATATTTTTAATCAAATTTGGATAGAATTTTAGGATAAAATTGTTAATTTAGAGTTTTATTTTTTATAAAGTACCAATATTTCATATGTACAAATTGAATTATAATTTTATTCAAAAAAAAAATAGATTATAACTCTCATAAATTATCATATAAATTTATTTTTTGTATCATAATATTTTTTTGAAGCGAAGGAATTAGTTCAAAATGTACCACATCCATGGTTTATGATATATTCTAATCAATTAAAATAATATACTTCACAATCTAATATAATTTTATTACTGTGTGTAAACCTGTCAATCAGGTCGGGTCACGAGTCATTTCAGACAGGGTCAAAAAATATTTTTCACCAATATTATTATTATTTGTCATTACATGTCTACAAGTTTAAATCGTCACAAAAACACGTCAATTCCTAACTAATTTTGTATCAATGATATGTTTTAAAATTTGACATATAGATTAAAATATATCTTTAAATTTAATAAACAACTCGGGCATCGCACGGGCACAAAACTAGTGATCTATTAAAATGCCATGACATTTTCCAAATAAGCTATTTAACTATTTTGATTGCTATTAGTCATATTTACTATGGAATTTTTGGGGTTAACAAAGGTAGCTATTGGGATATATTTTAGGAAACAATCTTCCTAAAAGATATACGTCTAACCATAAACGCTAAAGATATATTCTCAAAATAATATCTTAACATAAATATCCTAATTAAATATATTATTCTCGATATATAGTAGCAACTAGCAAGTACTGTTTGGTTGTTAAACTGTAAATACTACTCCGTAGCTCTCATATACGTACGCAACAACATATTTTTTTCAATAGTCATTGACATTTGACATGTGCAATTATTAGTTTACTTTATATACTACGTAGTTAGCCTTTGAAACATTCTCCCTGTTGACAATTATTTACAAGTCAAACCAAGTGGGCAAAGTATTCCTACATAAATAGATATAAATTTGTAATTGGTTAGACATACATATTACATACTACATTAGTTCACAATAACAATGGTGAACATAATATTTTTAAACCCATTTCTTTCATTATTAATATTATTTACATCAATAATATTCATGAAATTCATAGTACAAAGAAATAAAAGATCACTTATAATTCCTCCAAGTCCACCAAGTCTTCCCTTAATAGGCCATTTACACCTCTTAAAAATACCATTTCATGAAACCTTACAGAAAATATCACAAAAATATGGCCCTATAGTTTCTCTAAAATGTGGTTCACGCTTAGTACTGTTAGTTTCCTCACCATCTGCTGTAGAAGAGTGCTTTATAAAGAACGATATCGTGTTCGCCAATCGTCCTCCTCTTCTCATAGGAAAACACCTTGGCTATAATTATAATTCAATGGTTACTGCTTCATACGGTGAACATTGGCGTAACTTGCGTAAGATAAGTTTACTGGAACTTCTGTCGAAACAGCGCCTTAACATGTCTGTTGGCATCAGGAAAGATGAAATAAAACAGATGCTGAGTAAACTACTGCAGGATAGTGTAAGTGCAGGTGACAGCTATGGTTACACCAAGGTTGAGGTAAAGTCAGTGATTAGAGGTATGGTTTTAAATATGTTACTGAGAATGCTGGTTGGGAAAAGATACTACAACGGCGAAGGCCAAGTGATGGATTCAGAAGAGGCGAGACAGTTTACTGATATAATAACAGAGGCTATTGAGTTATTTTCTACTTTGGACCCTGCAGATGTTCTTCCTGTGTTAAGATGGATTGATTACGGCGGGTTTTTAAAGAGGAATAAACAGCTCGCAAAGAAGGCTGATATATTTTTGCAAGGTCATATTGATGAATATACAAGGGAAGAGGTGAATGTACACAAAAATACTGAAGATCAACCTTTGATACATCGTCTGGTTTCTTTGCAGAAATCTGAACCAGAGTTATACACTGATGAGACTATAAAAGGTCTTATATTTGTGAGTTTCTTCTTTCTTTATTTCTTTTTTTCTTTCTTTATCTCTATATTCGTTTATATTGATATTAATAACTCTTTATGCACGTGATACATACGTTAATTTAAACATTTAATACATTGGAATTTATAAAATTAATTGGTTTTTTAGCAAGTATATAGCACCAATTGTTTTTTTTTTTTTTTTTTTTATTTATTATTACAAATGCTAATACGAATACTTATTTAGCTTATAGGACAATTTTACAATGAATATAACAATTTTGTAGCGAATATAATCTTTTAATCCAAGCCTTTAAAATGTGTTATTAATAAATTTTGACCATTCAATTCATTAAATTGACTAAGTAATTAAGGAAAATATATTAAAAATATTCCGTAAGTTTTATTTTTAACATGTATGTACCGATGATATGTGCAGCTATTATTAATTGCTGGGACAGACACTTCTACAACAACAATGGAGTGTGCAATGTCGGAGTTACTCAAAAGCCCGGATGTTATGAGCAAAGTAAGATCCGAAATGGAAAATCAAACCAGTCAAGAAAATTTGATCGACGAGTTGGATCTACCAAGAATACAAACTCTTCAAAACGTAATCTTAGAGACACTACGAATGTACCCTCCAGCCCCATTTCTAGTACCTCACATGTCATCACAAGATTGTCAAATTGGCGGGTTTGACGTACCACGAGGGACCATTTTACTAGTGAATACATGGGCTATTCACCGGGATCCAAATCTTTGGGACGAACCTACAAGATTTAAGCCAGAGCGTTTTCAAACGTATACGAATAGTAATCGTAAGGTTGATCAACATTGTTATAAGTTGTTGCCTTTTGGTGTTGGCAGAAGAGCTTGCCCCGGGGCGATGATGGGTAACCGAATGATGGGTTTAGTGTTAGGTTCATTGATTCAGTGCTTCGATTGGAAACAAGTTTGTGACGAAGGACAACCTCTTGAGACCTTGTACAAACCACGGCCTATACTCACTAAAATCCTTTCATCCTCAAGATCACTTTGATTTGTACCATGTTTTATCCTATGTTGTTAGTTGTTACTATATACTAAAGTATATGGAGTAACTCATATTTATGTAGCTGTATATATACCAATGACGGACTTGTAAATAGCTTCTTATATATTTTGTTACATTTTGCTTTTTAATATGTGCTCTGCTGCATCTCGTATTAGTTGCAACACTTTTTTATAAACTAAAAATAGTATGGTAGAAAGGGGTGTACCATGGGGTGTACCACGTGCATGGTACACCTGGAAGTACATTACATATAAATAAAAAAACATTGTGACAAATTTTATGTTCTTTTATTAGAGCAACCTTAACCATGAATAAATAAAATTGTTTGGGTTACTATTTGAATAAAATAATGGAAAAAAATTAGGTGATGGTGAATTGTTTGTACAAACCATTCATGAAGGACAACCTCTTGAGACCTTGTACAAACCATTCATGGAAATTGTTTGTCCATCCATGAGATTATAATATTAATAGATGAAGCCCGTGCGATGCACGGTTTGTTAGTATGTTTTTAAAAAATATTTTCATATTTATGTGATTAAATTGTTATTATATTAGTTTTAAAATATTAGATAAAATACCTAATCTCGCTCTAAAGATAATATTTTGTATTTAATTAATTTAAACTTTAAAATCTCATTCGTCAATTTTTCGTATGTGGCATTTGAATTATTTAATTGTAAAAGAAATTAATAATCTCTTATTTAATTGGCTACAACTTAAATTTATAATCCTACATGGTGCGCTAAGAAAATTAAATCCTACATGGCTCTCTAAAAACTCGGGGAAAAACTTTCGCCAATTTTGCTTAAGTGGCATTTGAATTATTCAATTTTAAAAGAAAATAAAAATCACTTATTTGATTGGATACAACTAAAATTTAAAATCTTACATGGCGCGCTAAAAAAATTAAATCCTACGTGGCTCTCTAAAAACTCGGGAAAAAACTCCCCTTTATATATATATATATACTAGTTTTGTGCCCGTGCGATGCCCGGGTTGTTTATTAATTTTAAGATAAATTTTTAATCTATATGTCAAATTTTAAAACATATCATTGATACAAAATTAGTTAGGAATTGATGAGTTTTTGTGATGATTTAAACTATATAGTAGGCATGTAATGACTAATAATAATAACATTGGTCAAAAACATTTCTTGACTCGTAACCTGAAATAATGACCATGTTCAAAATGACTCGTGACCCGACCCGATTGACAGGTCTACACACAGTAATAAAATTATATTAGATTGTAAAGTATATTGTTTTAATTGATTATAATATATTATAAATAATGGATGTGGTGCATTTTGAGCTAATTCCTTAGCTCCAAAAAAATACTATGATAAAAAAAATAAATTTATATGATAATTTATGAGTGTCATAATTTTTTTTTTAATAAAATTATAATTTAATTTATACATACGAAATATTAGTACTTTATCGAAAATAAAACTCTAAATTAACAATTTTATCCTAAAATTCTATCCAAATTTGATTGAAAATAGAATTCTAAATTAACTTTTTTATCCTACAAATTGAATTTTATATAACTTTATCCTACGTGGCGCGACACTTGGCGAAAAGTTGGAACGCCAAGTGTCGCTATTTCGTGCCCGTGCGATGCCCAGGTTGTTTATTGAATTTTAAGATAAATTTTTAATCTATATGTCAAATTTTAAAACATATCATTGATACAAAATTAGTTAGAAATTGATGTGTTTTTATGATGATTTAAACATTTCTTGACCCGTAACCTGAAATAATGACCCTGTCCAAAATGACTCGTGACCCGACCCGATTGAAAGGTCTACATAGAGTAATAAAATTATATTAGATTGTAAAGTATATTGTTTAAATTGATTAGAATATATTATAAATAATGGATGTGGTGCTAATTCCTTCGCTCCAAAAAAATACTATGATACAAAAAATAAATTTATATGATAATTTATGAGTGTTATAATTTTTTTTTTAATAAAATTATAATTTAATTTGTACATATGAAATATTGGTACTTTATCAAAAATAAAACTCTAAATTAAAAATTTTATCCTAAAATTCTATCCAAATTTGATTGAAAATAGAATTCTAAATTAACTTTTTTTATCCTACAAATTGAATTCTATATAACTCTATCCTATGTGGCGCGACACTTGGCGAAAAATTGAAACACCAAGTGTCGATATCTCGTCGCCTGGCTAAAAGTTTAGCTTTATATATTAGTTATATGATGATTAGATTATTTATATATGTATTTTAATTTTTAATAAAAGATAAATTGAGGTGTGGTAGGTAAATAGTAACATGAACACTATTTTTTTTTTTTTTTATTTATGGTTAAGAGGATGATTTTGGAAATTATTTGTTTGGTTTATGTATATGAGAGAGAAAATAACAATTTTTTTTTTGTTCATGAATAAGGATGCTCTTATATGTAGCTAATTTTAAGTCCCGTGCCATGCACAGTAATAAATTTTAAAAAAAAAATCATTTTAAATTAGTTTTTTTATTAAAAAAAAAATAGTTATATGTAACAAATTAAATAAAAATAAATAAATAAAAGTAAAAAAATAGTTCAATATATAAACTTACTCGGTTTTAGAAATATTAAAATAGATAAGTTGATCAAAAACGCGACATTTTATACTTTATTGGAGCATTCACATTCTATCACTATTTCATTCCCTTTGGTTTTTTATCATCTTAAATTCGGCTAAGTTAATCTATGTCTTTACCAATTTTTTTTATTATTTATTTATATTTTTTATGGATACCATCTTGAAAGACGTATTAGTTGGTGAGACTTCAGAAAGATAAATACATTCAAGAAAAATGAAATCATTACTACTACTTCATAAAATTTTAAATCAAAACCATGGATAAAAAAATCTTTCCAACTGCTTATACAACTTAAATGAAAATTCTAATGTTAATTTTGTATGCATATCCTTTTGGGTTCATAACTTCCTGCTTTCCACCGGTTTTTACAACAATAAAATTTAAATTGCACTCCCTCATAGTTTACTTATTCCTTAATTAAAAGCTAGAAAATGTACGTATGACGTCTATATGAACAAAGACTTATTTATACATGTCTACTTTTTTTTTTTTTTTTGAAAGATACATATGTTTCTTTAATATTTCCTCTATTATCTCATAATATTTTACACAATTAAAATTTTCTAATACTTATTGAAATGATTTAATTAATATCAATAATTATTTTAAAAAATGCATACTTAGATTGGCTATATTAGCCCTATATGGAGCTATATCCAAAGCCTTTTTTTTTTCCTGATATGATCTATGAAACTATTAATTATTTTATATGTAAAGACAAAGTTATATTTAGCTAGTATTGATGTAGTATGCAAAATGTTTAGTATAACACAATTTTGTCAAGTTTTAATTTAAAATATTTAATATTTTTTACAGATTTGTAAAAGGTATGGTTGGCTTATTTACATTACTTATATTGTATGTTACTAACTTAATATGTTCCACCTTCCCATTGTTTTCCTTAATTTCCTTAAATAAAAGATAGGAGAAGAAAAAAGGAAAAATAAAAAGGCGAAAAAATTATTCATAACGTAGTGACAAGTGTCATTACTTATTTGCTTTAAGTATAGGTCTATAGATAGATGTTTTTTTTTTTTTTTTATGAAACCTCATTTATATGTAATGTTCATTTCACCTATTTATTTTCTCTCTCTTCGATACACCCTCTCCTCTCCCTCTCCCGCTAACTTCTTTCATTTTATATCTTGGTTTTTTTTATAGCTTTTATGTGCTTAATTCATCACTAACACAAAACACATTTATTTTAGATTTTACACTCCAAAATCCGAATTTCACAACCAAATTTCAAAATTTTCATGATTTGTTAAAAAAAAATTAATTAACTCATATTAATGTCAAAAGTGAGATAAATTTTTTAATTGTAGTCATTTTGTATAATAAAAAAAAAAGGGAGGTCACCATTGGGGCGTAGCAGAAGTTGAAGGTCAGCGTTGAGAATTTCTCTTTATATTTATATGTAATGTTATTTTATTTTTAAGTTATGTTCTTTTATTGTATGTAACGTTCCTTATTTTATATGTAACGTTCTTTTTGGTGTACTCTATGTTCGTTTGTACTATATAATAAATTATTATAACTACGATTTTTTTTTATTTATAAGTAATGTTCTTTTATTTATATGTAATGTTATTTTATTTATAGACAATGTTATTTTATTTATATGTAATGTTTTTCAATTTATAGATAATGTTATTTTATTCATAGGGTGATGTTCTTCCGGGTATATCATGCGCATGGTACACTCGGGTGTACAAAACAATTATTGCTTATAAACTCTTCTCAAATTACTTGAAAGTTGTTGAAAGGTGCAATACATTTTTTTTTAAAGAAAAAGATCCAAATTCAAACCAAAATTTTAAGTGAGTTCGAGAAGCAAAATAATTTTTTATTTTTTTCCGTGACAGAGTAAATAAGCTATTTAACTTATACACAAACAACCAAAGCATGCATACTATTCTCTCCGTCTCCAAAAGAATGACCCTTATAGCTTAAATCTAGTCCCAAAATAATCATCCCATTTGCATTAAAATACTCTCCAATTTGCAACAATATTTGTGTAAAGTTAGCTTCTCTATGTAAATTTGGTTTTTCCATATACTTTTATTACTTTCTCTCTCTACTTTTTTACAAATACTATGTGAATTTCGCTTTCCAATGTACTTTTAGTACTATCTTTTTTACTTTCTTAACTCGCAAAATTAGAGCTATCAAAAACTGACCCCACCTGAAGACTCCAACCCGATTATTAACCGACCCGTCTAAACCAAGAAAAATGGTAACCCCAACCCAATCTGACCCGACCTGAAACCAATCCTAGACTCGAGTTAACCTAAGTATTTGAGACCCAAATTCGAACATGAACCGACCAGAATAAAGATGACATGACCTGAATATAACCCGTAAATTATCTACCTGAACCGAAATTGACCCAAACCCGTTTAAACCCGTTAAAACCCGAATTTAACCCAACCTGTTACTAACCCGACCCGAATTTAACCCGATCTGTTATTAATCCGACTCGAATTTAACCCAACCTTTTACTAACCCGACCTAAATTTTACCTGATCTATTTATAACCCGACCCGAAATCAACACGACTTGTTATTGCCCCGAACCAATTTCAACCCGAATTGTACATGACCCATTTCGAACTCAACCTAATGTTGTTGGCCTAACCCGATTTCAAATCACCTTAATTTCAATTTAGACCACCTTATTAATATTGATCAAAGTATAGTAATGTTAACAAACCGATCCAAAAAATGTACCCGAACTCGATATGACTCGACCTGAAATCAACCTAAAACCCAAATTAACCCAATATTTGAGACCTAAACCCAAACATAACCCGACTTGGAAATGACCCTAACTGATTGTAACCCGTAAATTATTGACTTTAATCGAACTCGACTTGAACCCGAGAATGATACGACCTGATTATAACCCGCAAATTATTGACTTGAACTGAACCCGACTCAAACCCAAACTGATATTAACCTGCAAATTATTGACTTAAACCGAACCCAACTTGAACCCAAGAATGACCCTAACCCGTTTTAGCCCGTGAAACCCAAATTAATCCCGATCAATTATTTACCCGACCCGAATGTAACCCGACCTGTTATTAACCCGACCTTAACCCAAGCCAAACCCGATAGATGTATTACCCAACATGACCCGACTCAAGCATGACCCAACTCGAACCCGACCCGCATAGGTTATGACATTAACCCGAATTGACCCAACCAAAGTTGACCTAACCCACACTTACCCGATCCAAATCCGACCCGTTTACCCGAATTAACATCTCTACACAAAATCAACCCAAAAGGGTCGTTCTTTCTGGGACGGGGAGCATATTTTGGAAAATTGGTTGGAACTGCGCAAACTGCTACTTGGATATGCACAACAACACGAACTTTTACTGGAGCAATGACCAATACAAACTTTAGGGTTTTGGGTGTCGTAAATTAAATGACATAAATGTTTTCAGTGCCGAAGATTCCACTTGATTCCGACTTCTTGAATTTTACTCCCTCCGTCCCTTATTGATAGTCCCTTATGCGCAATTTTTACGAACGGGGATTAATAAACATAAATAAGAAGTAGTAAAAGTAAATTGGAAAGGTAAATTTAATTAGAAAGGTAAATTTACATTGGGTATGCAAAAAAATTAGAGAGATAAAGTAATAAAAGTACTTGGAAAAACAAATTTTACATGGGAAAGTTAAATTTTCTTAAATATTATTGTAAATTGGAGAAAATTTTGATAAAAAATTAATATTAATGGTACTGGAAAAAAGCAAATGAGATTATTATTTTGATTAGCCATAGGAACTATCAATAAGGGATGGAGGGAATATTAATTATTAAATTAACAGATTATATAAAATAATGTAACATATTACTCCATCCGTTCTTAAAAGGATGACCCTTATGCCCTAAATCTTGTCCCAAAATGATCATCTCATTTACATTAAAATACTCTCCAATTTGCAACAATATTTGTGTAAAGTGAGTTTTCCCATGAAAAAATTGCTTTTCTATGTACTTTTATTACTTTATCTCTCTACTTTTTCGCAAACCCCGTGTGAATTTCACTTTCCAATGTACTATTACTACCATTTTTTCACTTTTTTAATACTCGCGAAATCAGCCCCAAAGGGTAATTATTTCCAGGACAGGAGTATATACTTTCTCTATCCCTTATTGATAGTCCCTTACGCCCAATTTTAAGTCCCAAAATGATAGTATCATTTGCTTTTTCAAGTAAAATTAATATTATTTTTTTACCGAAATTCTCTTTAATGTGCAACAATATTTGTGTAAATTTAACTTTTCCATGTAATTTTGCTTTTTCATGTACTTTTATTGCTTTCTCTCTACTTTTTTGCATACCCAATGTAAATTTTCCTTTTCAATGTAGTTTACTACTTTTTTATTTATGTTTATTAATTCCAGTGAAAATGGCCTATAAAGTACTTTTAATTAGGGCTGACAATCCCTAACCCGACCCGATAATCCGACCTGAACCCGACCTGAAGTTACTGAGAGATACCCGAACCCGAACAACCCAAATTCGACCCGATTTGACCAAAATTTTATATTTCGTAATAATATTAAGTTTTACACTAATTGTTTTTATTATTAATTCTAAGCATAACCCTAAATCGACCTAGAATCTGACCCGAATCCGACTTGTTGACCCGAATTGCCACTCCTACTATCAATAAGGGATGGAGGGAGTAATAACAAGGAAATAATTGTTACTAAATACTTCCTATGTTTCTCTACTTGACACGTTTCTTTAGTCACGTTTGCCAATGAACGATTTCAACCGTTAATTAATATCTTTAATTATCGATAAGTAAAAATTATAAAAGTTGATATATTGAAAATGTATATCGTGACGAATATAACAATACCCCTATAATCCCCTCGTATTTTTAAATATTTTTATAAATGAAATTTTATTTTATTTATGATATTTATTTGTATTTTTCCGTAATTTAATTTTAAAAGTTTCAAATTATTAATTTGGGTTAAAAAAAAATTTATTTTAGCACAAATTATTTTGTGAACCTATATTCTACAATCCATGATCATAAAAACAAAGCCTAACCCATTTGTTTATTTAATTGGCCCATTATTTTCATCAGGCCTAATTTTACCCTACAATTCTCTCCTATAAATACCCCATGAATCCCCAAAAATTTTCCACACAAAAAGGTTAGTCTTATTTTCTTTCTCCTTTGTTTTATTAATTTGTGTAATTATAATGATTGATTTTTGGGTTTTGATTTTATTGTCTGAAATTAATTTAATTAGAATCAAATAGTATTTTAATGATTAAACTTTCTAATTTCAGATTTTATAAATGACATAATTTTACAGATTTTGTAAATTTTATAACCTAGGGTTTTTAATAATTGAAAATCATGATTTTAGGGTTTTTATGAACAATTGATTTAGGGCTTTTATAGTAATGATGTTTTGAAATTTTGGTGATTATAACTACTGATTAGTTTAACTTAATTCCAGATTATTTTTAACACGTAAATTCGTGTTTTAATTTTTAGATTTCTGTTCGTTAATATTAATCCCGTTTTAATCCCGATCAGGTTCTAAACTCATCGGATTTTGATTAAAAAAGTAGTATTTTCCATGTGGAAACAACGTTTTAAGAAAGACTTACTACATATGGTAGTAAGCACCACCCTCTTGTGGCCAAATTCAGCCTCTAAATATGATTTTCGGGCAGTTTTGATTTTTAACGAAGTTTTTTTTATGCTTAAAATTTTATCCTTGAGTTTGATTAATAAAATTAATTATGTTTAGAGTTAATTAATAATAAATATATGTTTTTATTGAAGTTTTAAGAGATTTTTCATCATGATATATTGTTGGAAATTACTTGGGTTAGTAATATTAATTGTTGGTTGTTTTTTTTAGGAAGTGATTATTTCCTAGGAGACTTTTAATTGAGTATAAAAGTGATGTGTTGATAAAGTTTTGAAGGGTTTTTAATTAATCTAAAGTGCTGGAAATAGATTCTAAGTACTACTTTTGATGTTTTATAAAGAGGGTTTAATCACCCATTAAAAAGGGAGATTATTAGGGGTTTTTAAATAATTTTCAGATTTTTATTAAACTTTAAACTTGCTGTAATTTCATGTATAAGAGTGTATTTTAAGGTTTTTTATGAAGAAAATTTAAAGAAATATATATAAGCCTTTAATTTTAACTAAAAGAGGGTTTTAAAGTGTTGTTTAATTGGATTTTGAAGGTTTTTAAGTAAGTTAGTATTGCTGTAAATTTAATTGCTTGGGTATTTATTAAAGTATTCTTGTTTTGTTTAGGGGAGGACTTTATAGAAGGTGATTTCTAGTTAGTAAAGTGGCATATCAACTCGTATATTCAAGGTACGTACGAGTTACGAAACCTTGCTTTTAGGTGCATGTTTAAGGAGGGATCGAGAACTTGGTATCATGTATAGGGATGACTGGGTTAAATTGTTTGGTTATACATTGTGAATTTTCGTATGACGTGCACTATTCTATATTGCAAGTATTGTTTGTGCTCTAATTATGCAAGGTGTGCTTAGAGGCAAAGGTATGTGATTGGTGAAATGATTAATTAATTACTCATTCATGATTATGGAAACATAATGAGTAAAGGAAGAATTTAAGTCTTATATGACGAGGTTAAGTTTGTAGGGTGCCTTATGCACTCAAGGTGTTTATACACCAAGGTAGTTAAAGGATTTAATAATAAATGTTGCTTGTCACTAATAAATCAATAATTGAAATTTGAAAGTTTGCTTTATTTACTTGATTAAACTGATAATAGATTAATTGTGTTGTTCATCATTGTGCTTGGTTTTGGGGAGACATTTTTAGGTGTCTACAGAAGCCCCCACTTTGACTGAGTTTGTAGAAACGTCAGTTTCGAAAACGATAGTCAAAGTAGTCGATAGGGACGGAGAATGATTTAAGACGTTCTGCGATCCTAAATCATTCTATATACACCGATACCTGCAGAAAAATGTTAGTTCTACAGATAAAAGAGTAAAGGGATAGAATGCATATCTGACACCAGTGTATCGGTGACAAATGAGTTTGGTAGCTTCCTATGCTTGAAGGAATCCACCGGATGACGTTTGTTGAAATGCTTTCCATGCTTGAGGAAAGCCGACAGATGAGTTTGGTAGCTTTCTAAGCCTGAAGAAACCTACCGGATGACATTTTCCATGCTTGAGGAAAGTCGACATATGACTTTGGCGATTTTCTATGCTTGAAGAAATCCACCGATAATGCTTTCCATGCTTGAGGAAAGCCGACAAAGGAATTTGGCGGTTTTCTATGCTTGAAGAAATCCACCGGATAATACTTTCCATGCTTGAGTAAAGTCGACAGATGATGAGATTGCAAGTCTCTGTGTATCGAGAACCTTGCGTCATGAAATGATGGTGGTTCGATTGTCCCCGAACGTGGGTTGTAGATGGTCCGCTTGTTCCCGGACGTGGGATGTGGTTGGTTCTCTTGTCCCCGAACGTGGGCTGTAGATGGTCCGCTTGTCCCTGGACGTGGGCTGTAGATGGTCCGTTTATCCCCGGGATGGTCCGCTTGTCCCCGGACGTGGGCTGTAGATGGTCCGCTTGTCCCCGGACGTGGGCTGTAAATGGTCCGCTTGTCCCCGGACGTGGGCTAGTTGTAAATGGTCCGCTTGTCCCCGGACGTGGGCTGTAGTTGGTTCGCTTGTCCCCGAACGTGGGCTGTAGATGAGACCTGCAAAAATAAATTTGCCAATGGATTCGTATATATTGCGATTGACTTAACCACTGACTTGACCAAGTTTGACTTGATGTGACATGACATGTGTATGACTTGTGAGTGTGTGTGTGTGTGTATGTGTGTGTGCAGACACAAGCAAACGAAGATGCAAAAGCAAAAAATTTCCGTCAATTTTTGTCATGAGTGGAGGGTACCGACTTTCTCCCGAAAAAGAAAGATGTGAAAACTGAACTTTTATTTTCGAACTTCCCTCGATGAGAAAATTTTGAAAAAGTTTTTTTTTAAACTTCCTCAAAAGAAAAGACGCGAAAAAAAAAGGAAAGAAGTTTTGAACTTCTTCGTTGAGCAAGACAAAATGAATCGCATGGATTGGATTGCTTTTCTTGAAAGTAATGTATGCATGATGCATGTCCTTAGGCTAGGAGGCTAAGGACAATTACATCATGTGACACGATGAATGAACTTAGATCATAAAGCTAAGCATCATTTATGGTGTAAAGAAACGATCTTGAACGTCACTTAGGTCTGGAAGCTAAGCACGTATACAAATGAAGTGATTATTGCATAATGAACGTTGCTTAGGTCAAGGAGCTAAGCACGATATGCTTTGTATGATTAAAAATCATTGATATATAAATGTTTCTCAGCACATTATGCGATTCATGAAACATGAATATTGCTCAGGTCAGGAAGCTAAGCAAGTATACAATGTTTCTTCTAATGAATGTTGTCTTTAAATATGATGAAACATGCACAGTGTTGAAACAAGATTTCATGATGAAGGGCTCTTAAAGGGAAGGATGATTGATATGGATATGGATGTGTGAGTGAAGTGTGTGAATGTGATACTAAGGCTGGCTGCAAAGGTTATGGTGATGGAAATATATGTGAGAAGAGTCAAAGATGATGACTCTTTAGGCTGGGTAGGCTAAATGATGTGGGTTCATGCCCCCAAGTCTAGCTCTAGATGGGTAGGGGTAAGCATTAGATATTCTTTGACTCGATCATGCATGGATATGAATATGAATGTGGATATTAATGTGAATGTGGCCGCACCTCGATGTGAGGTTGCCTACGTATCCGTTAGGAATCAGGCCAACGTAGCTCTAATCGAACTTTGAACAAGTGTGTGTACACCTCAAAGAGGTCTTTCAAGGGTTGTAATGTGGATAAGATGAAGGTTTAAAGAAGAAAGGGGTAAAAGGCTCAAGACCCGAGAGAATCCCCAAGATATGCAATTGTGTATTTGAAAATTTTGAATTTTGCAAGTTTATTTTCAACCTTTTTTTTTTTTTGAATTTCTTTCTTTTTTTTTCTTTTGAATCAATGTAGGCAATCTCAGATCATGCGGTCCATCACTCACTTAGCATTCATGTTTCTCAGGCACGGTACCAAGCACTCGATAAGAGACGCAATTTGAGACGTGTTCATATCAAAGACATTGGAACACTTGCCTTTATTAGACATTGTTTTATTGTTGTTTTGCTACTTTTTTTTTTTTTTTTTAACTTGCTTTTGAATGTTATACAAATTACACACCTTCCCATCCCAGGGCTAGGTGATTGTGGGTTGAATAAATAAGGCCAATCGTTAGACGAGGCTCAAAGTGGTTGTAGGGAATAGTTTCAAGCCTTTAAATCCCACTAGCTCGAACCCCACTGTGATCATACACTAAAGTACGGTGGCGTCCAAAAGGGAAGAAGATAGAGCAAAAGAGCCGCCAACAAGTTTTTAAGGAACTTGTAAACCATCACGAGGTGAAGGTTACACCCCTTAACGATCCAAGAGATCGTCAACTCCATAAGGTCATGAACCAAAATAGGGTTCGGGGATGATGGTACAAATCCAACCTAAAAGAGATTGAACCTGCCCTAATAATAGGCCTCTACTTTATTCTGCTCGTATTCATGTGCGCTTTCTGATTAACATACAATCAATAGGATTAACCCTAAACCTGTTTATCTATGTTGGTTGAATATAATGCACAAATAAATCTATTATTGGCGATCACTTGAATTATAATCACAATTAACCCTAACAAGATTATTAATTATCTTATTAAGCGTGATTGCAAATACAAATTCCCTTTAAACATGCAATAAAAGGTGATCAAGCAATAACAATATAATATATCAAGCAACATATATAATAAATAATCAACATCATTAATAATAATATTAATCATAATCATAATCATCATAATCGTGTTAAAGCATAGCAAGATCCTAGGCATGATACTAACAAGATTAATAACAAACCCTAGCATGTCACTAAACAATAAAAATCAAATCTTTAACCCTAACATGATACTAACATGAATTAATATTAGGAAGAGAATAAAACGCATCGTAACAATCATATTTAATATTAAAGTTACCCTAGACATGATACTAGGAATTATAATAACAATATAAACATGATATCTACATCATAAAATCAATTAAAACCATTAAAGTACTTACTTGGATGCCTTGTACCTCTTTCTAATAACAAAACACACACGTTAGTAACTTCAAGGAAAAATAATAATCAAAACAATTAAATTAAATAATTGAAATAGAGATTTGGGACCAAACCCTCAGAAATTAAAACCTTTCACGTCTAGGGCGAAGGCAACTTCGAATATGGCTAGGTGTTTCTAGATCTTGTGAATGCGGAATTTTGTATGTGAAAAAGCAAAGTTTAGAAAAGAGAGAGAATAATCAAGAAAATCTTGATGAGAGTTGGTGAATGAAGAGAGTTGATCAAAGCTAATTAAAACTAATTGTTGATGAGAATTCGTGAATGAAAACGGAGTTTTTAATACGATATTTATAGAGAAAATCATCCAAAAAAGATAATTTAACAAAACAGAGTCTGAAGACCACAAAAACACATTAGCGCCAGCCCTGGCTAGATGGCGCCAGCACCAAGGGCTAGCGCCTGGCGCCAATCCTGGTTCCAGGCGCCAAGGCCTGGGGTTGGACGCCAAACTGGTTTTCAACGCGTTTTCGAAAATCTGATAAATTTCCCGTACTGGAAGATAAAATAATATAATTCCATCGAAAATGCTATTTGATCTTGATTAAAACTCTGAAGAGTCCTAATTGAATTAGAAATGATGAGAACCTTCTAGAATGTTCTAGAAGACTAAAACCATTCCTAATTGCATTAGGAATGATAAATTATATTAGGCCCTCCCCTAGATCATTGGGCAGTACATAAAGCTCAAACCGGACCCAGTTTAGTAAATTAGCCATAATTTCCTCAACATTCATCGGAATTGGGCTTATAATATATCGTTGGAAAGGTCTTTGCAAGACTCATCCAAATAAACCACTATTGGACCCATATCATGGACCAACCAAACTGGATTGGCTGTTTTCTTAAAATAAAGTTTTCAAAAACAGGGAGAAGAGAAAAGAAATAAAACTTTAGAGAAAAGAAATAAAACTTTCCGCAACACTAGACCTTTCCACACTTTCGTTTCATTCGATTATGATTCGACGTGAAAGGCACTCATCACCGGGTTTGGTTTTGGGGAGACACAAATGGGTGTCTACAGAAGCCCCCACTTTGACTGAGTTTGGAGAAACGCAAGTTTCGAAAACGAAAGTCAAAGTAACGATAGGGACGGAGAATGATTCAGAACGTTCTGCGATCCTAAATCAATCTTGTAACGCCGATACCTGCAAAACTAGCATTAGTTAAACAGATAAGAGAGTTAAGAAACGCGTATCTTGCACCGTCGAGCACACGTCTCTGAAAGTAACCGATTGTTTTGATGACCTCCTGCAAGCTAGAGAATGTCATCCCGCTTGAAAACCGCTACGCCTTGTAACTGCTTCCAAATTAGAAGATTGCTTCACCTGAAACTATCCTCCGTGCAATAATAATATTCCACGTCCAAGGGAACATCACCGAAGATTATTTCTCTCGAAACAATCCCTATCCGCATTGATAATATTCCACGTCCAAGGGAATACTATCGAAAATTATTTCTCTTGAAATAATTCTCATCCGCATTATGATCATCTTCCATGCCTAAGGGAATATGATCGAAGACAACTTCGCCCGAAATTACCTTCAGTTGTTTGTGACAACTTTCCACAATCTAGGGAACGCCACCTTGTTGTTTCGATGTTCACTCATCTCTGAACAAAGAGCTTCTTTTTGATATGATCTTCTGAATGATGTGTCCACGCATCTCTAAACGAAGAGTTTGATTGATATGCCCACGCGTCTCTGAACAAAAGAGCTTGAAAAGGATTGTCCACACGTCTCTGAACAAAAGAGCTTGATTGATATGCCCACGCGTCTCTGGAGCAAAAGAGCTTGAAAAGGATTGTCCACGCGTCTCTGAACAAAAGAGCTTTGAAAATAGGAAATGTCCACGCGTCTCTGGAGCAAAGAGCTTTTGATGGAAATGTTCACGCGTCTCTGAACAAAAGAGCTTGATGATTGAATGTTTGTTGCGATAATGTTCTAAAGAAAAATTTCCGAAGACCAACGTTTGTCGATCTCTAAAGCTCGCCTGAACTTTATTTCCGCTAAAACCAGTATGTCGGTGTCTCCGTGATTAGGCGCTTTAAGCTAAGTGAGACGATCTTTCATCTGGTCAACCACTTATTGCAATTGTAATCAAACCGACTACTTAATCATGTCAAATTGCTTATAGGGGCTAACTGGCGCACCAAGGAACCCAAAATTGTTGTATGAAGTCGAAATCACCTTTTTGATAGGCTTCGAGCTCTGTTGTTGCTGAGATATTTCTGGCACCAGGCGCTGGAGTAGGGTCTTCCCTGTTCTGCTGCACCTGTATTTATTTTTTACTATAGAACTTTGCCAATTTCTTTAGCCATCTTAGGGTTGACCTAAGGCTTAATGTTTCTTGACTCATCGACTTGACACGACTCAAGGTATAAACTTGACTCGATGATTGACTGACTCGAGGTTGACTCGACTCAAAGTGAAATGACACATGTGTTAGACTCAAATCAAAGTGATATGACACGACATGACTCAATGTGTACATGACTCGTGTGTGCATTGTAATGTGATCGTGCGACTCGAAAATGCAGAAAAGCAAAAATTTCCGTCATTTTTGTGGAGGGTACCGACTTTCTCCCGAAAAAGTTTGAAGATGCATGTTGAATGAGCTTAGTCAAATGTTGTTTGATACTATCTCTCAAGGTGCAAGGATTAATCCATCCTAGGCTATCTCAACTGTTGACTCCATGATGAAAGTATTTGGGTAACTTAGGCAGGGAGGCTAAATACTTCATGCTTCGTGATGCAATGATATGATGAGTGATGTTGATATGACAAGGCATGCTTCAGCGTTGTATTAAGATTTCATGACAAAGGGTTCCTAAGGGAAGTGTATTTGGTCATGTATGCGTGATGTGTGTGATAGTGACACTAAAGTTAGGCCGCAAGAGCTAAGTGTTTGGGAAGATGTTATTTGTTAAAAGAGTCAAATGGTGGTGACTCTTAGGCTAGGTAAGCTAATGATGTAGGGATCAAGCCCCCAAGTCTAGCTCTAAATGAATAGGGATGAGCACAGGGGATCTCTTGATATGATCATGGTGTAAATGTGTGAATGTGAATATGAATGCATTTTTATTGCGGCCGCACCTCGATGTGAGGTTGCCTACGTATCCGTTAGGAATTAGGCCGAACGTAGCTCTAGCCGAACCTCGCACAAGTGTGTATACCTCAAAAAAGGTCTTTTTAAGGGTTGTAACGTGGTTAGGCTAAAGGTTTAAAGAAGAAGGGGATAAAGGCTCAAGACCCTAGATAAGCCCCCAAGGTGTGCAACCTCGCTTTTGAATCTTTGTATTTTCATGTTTGAATTTCTATTCTTTTTTAGCTCTTTTTGCTTTAACATTTATTTTATTTTTATAAGTGTGGGCAATCCCGATCATGCGGTCTATCACTCACTTGGCATTCATGTTTCTCAGGCACGGTACCGAGCACTCGATAAGAGACGCAATCTGAGACGTGCTCATATCAAAGATATTTTCATATCAAAGACATTGGAACACTTGCCCTTTTGTACACTTGTTTTCGTTTTTTATTATTGCTTATTTTTTGCTATTGCTTTCTTTTGAATTTGCTCAAGCTTTCTTTAGAATTGCATAAGTTGCACGCCATCCCATCCCAAGGTTAGGTAGATGTAGGTTGAAAAAAGAAGGGTCTATCGTTAGACGAGGCTCAAAGTGGTTTATGAAGAAAGGATTGTATAATTGAAGGGCGAAAGGAGATATGATGTGGCTACAAGGGGTGCCTCAAATTATTAGTATACCTTGTGCTTAATTCGACATGGTTTTTTTTTTTTTTTTTTTTTTTTTTTTTTTTTTTTTTTTTTTTTTTTATACAATATAATGAAATGATCATATGCAAGAAAATAAGTGCTCACTTTATTAAAGGAAAAGAAAGAAAATAATCTACCAAAATTAATCTAAAGGAAAAGAAAAGGTGCCTATGCTAGACTTATTGGGGAAAGGAAAAAATGAAAAAGAAATAGAAAAAGAGGTCATGAAATCTTGTCATTGAAGCTCGCCTCTTGTCTTGTGTTGTTTCCTTTATCATCACTCGTTCTTCCTGTTAACTGGAGGTATGGGAAGCTTGTTATTATCAATCAAATGTTGGATAGCCTCCTTTAGCTTCCAACAGCTCTCGGTAGTATGACCCCTACCTTGGTGGTACTTGCAGTGCTCGTCTGGATTCCAACTAGGCAATCTTTTCTTAAGTGGGGGATCTTTAGTAGGTCCTATGGGAGTAATGATTCCCTTGGCATGGAGTCGATCGAAAGCATCATCGTAGCTAATTCCAATAGGGGTAAATTCCCTTTTCGGTTGCTTTCGATTACCCATGGCTAGGATCTCACTAAGGTCGAAAGTACCAACACTATTACTAGAGTAGGTGTTTTCGGAAGAAGAAGGATAGTCGTTCTTCTTCCCTTTACAGCCACTGTTACCATTGTTACTAATCTTGGCCTTCTTGTCGCGCGGAGGAACATGAAGGAGATTTGAATCAATGAAGTCTTGAACACGATCCTTGAGGAGGAGACACTTTTCAGTAGTGTGACCGCGACCTTTATGATATCGACAATAGGAATTTGGATCCCAATTAGGAGAACGTTTTTCAAATGGAGGGTCTTGACTGGGACCAATGGAGTGAATGAGACTTTGATCGTGAAGACAGTCAAAAGCTTCATTGTAAGTCATTCCTATTGGTGTGTATTCTTCAATGGTCCATTTTGCTTGTGGCTTAGGAGCATTGAGTTCGTCATTAAACCCTTGGCGAGAATTTTGTTCAATGGCCATCACCCGATTTGCTAATCCTTCTACCACATTCAAGAGCATGGCAATGACATCTTGCAGTTTTCGAATTTCCTCTTTTAGACTTGACGAGTCTTCCTTGGTATCATCTAAGAAAAGACTTTCATCCTCTTCAATTATGGCCACTTCATCGAGAGAGGTCATATAAGCTGTCTCGATCATAGACTCTCCTACAGGTGTGATAAGAAGTGATGGATCAAAGGATGCTTGGTCATCTTCGACGGCTAGAATCTCGGAAGTTTCATTGTTATCGATCAGATCTTGAATAGCTTCTTTGAGTTTCCAACACTCTTCAGTGTCGTGACCCTTTCCTTGATGATATTTGCAGTGCTTATTAGGATCCCACTTAGGTGGTCTGGCTTCTGGAACCGGATCTTTGATGGGCCCTATGGGCATGACTAGTCCTTTGTGATGTAGCTTCTCGAAAGCCGTTTCATAACTCATGCCAAGTGGAGTGAACACCCTTTTTGATCTTTGGATTCGTGGTTTACAGGTGTTTGTAGCATGTACCTCATTAGAGGAAGAAGAAGGATGGTCGCTCTTCTTTCCTCTCGCACTATTATTTTTCAGAAGGTCATCTTCAATGTCAATTCCTATATTATAGACAGCTTTGAAAGTATTCAAGTCGTGTTGGTATTTTAAGTTCTTTGAATACTTCCCTTGGAGATTCTTGATAAACATCCTCACAAATTCTTTTTCGGTAGGAGCCATGACCATATTAGCAGAAATTTCCCTCCATTTAGTGAAGAAAGAAGTGAACCCTTCGTTTTCCTTTTGTTTTAACATCTCAAGTTGTCTGTGGTCTGTTTCGTCTTAGATGTTGCACTTATATCTATCTATGAAAGCGTTTGTTATCGACTCCCAAGAAGAGGTTTTTTCTTTCTCGAGAGAAAAGAACCATTGTTGACAAACGGTCTCGAGAGATAGTGGGAACAGAGAGGAGAAAACCTTCTTATTGATACCCTTAATGCTCATTATAGTTTCAAAAGCTCTTAAGTGGAAGTAAGGGTTATCTGTTGCCTTGAATTTAGGGATTTCAGTGGCGTTGAACTTATGCGGAAGAAGTTCTTTGTCCAGCGAGACCCCTTGCGAACTCATGCCCTGAAATTTATAGTCACTAGATAGCTTGCTTAGACTCTCTTGCATGAGATCCATCTGTTGTTGCTTCACAGGATCATCGACCTTAAGTGCGAGAAGTTTTAGTGTCTCAGTCACAATAGCCAATTGGTTCTTAAGATCATTGACTTCTTCTTGAGTTGCCATTATCTTCTTAGCCTTCCTCTTTTGACGAATCGGTTTATCAAAAAGCGAGACTTGAATAAGGAGATTGTCCTTGATTAATCGCCCTTCTCTCCTCGACCAAGTACTGTGGGAAAGGAATTTGGGGATACTTATTGTTAATTATTTGACTCAAACTTTATTCAACATGCAATGGATGGAGGAGGTGAAGAAAGATTGGAATAAAATGTGAAAGAAGATTTGGATGGAGGGATATGAACAATTAGGAGTAGAATGTACCCTCAACTCAAATGACGGAAAGACCGACTCATGCATGAACCTGAGACATGGCCATGGTGATGCATACTCGAAGTGTGTGCTAAGACTAGTGAGTGTAGGTGACATGTTAAGACTTGTGTCATGACCATGTGGCTAAACTATGTGACCAAGACTCGATTAATGACTTGACAAGGTGTTATTGACAGCGGAAATTAACCGAATTAATTAGTGAACTAGTTAATTAGACATTAGGTGATGACTCGACAAATAATCCGAACTGTCGGCCAAGCGACAGGACTGGCGTCACAATATGGTGATTGGCGCCAGACAATTTAGTAAATGTCTGGCGCTACACACTACAATGTGGCGCTACAGCTCAGACTTTGGCGCCAATATTGGAGCTTCAGTCTGGGACTGTTTTCGGTATTATTAGTCAACTGGGGTATGCCTAAAGTCGGACTAGGTCAATTTCGATTAAAAAAAAAGACTTTATTGACTCAAATTAATTAATTAATTAATTAAATAGGCAAAGTTCTTTAAGTCACTAATTTTAGTCTCAACACAAATCAACAAACGGTTAAGAGAAACATAGAATATATATGCACAACAAATAATGCACAATTAGTCAAGTAGGCACAATATGATGCAATGAGTTCGCAACCTAACCATGGCTCTAGTTATCTAAAGTTCGGGATATGGTTTAGTCAAATAGGGTCCATGGTTAATTGTCCGGATGCACCGCGTAGAAGCCTAAACGTGAAGGGTTAACGCGTGTGGATGGGACACCGCGAGTTTTTAGGAAAAAACTCACTTCCATGGTTTGGTGAATTCAACATCTCAGATGTACCCTTTGTTGCCAGGAGCGTTCAATCGGGTAGATAGAGCATGAATTCCCAGAAGGTTATGTCCATATGTAGAACACATATGGGTTTCAGAAAAGTGAGAAAAAATTCAATCAGGAAGTAGGATCGAGCAAACAATACGAAAAACCGGTCGAAATTAGAACGCATATTTCTGGCTCGGTATTGGGGGAAATTGGCGCCAGCAAACAGAGACTGGCGCCAACTTTTAACTGTAGCGCCTGGCGCCAATACTGGCGTCTGGCGCTACGGCTAAAAGTATGGCGCCAAGCTCTGGCCCCTGACGCTACTTCCCACATGCCTCAGCAGCTTTCTGTGCTCAATAAAATCATCCAGTTTCGCGCGGTGTTATTTCAGTCCTAGTTGTGAAAGACATTTCTCAAATTTCCTACGTGTAAAATCCTATGTTTTTTACTCATTACGGATGGTCTTTCCAATGAGAACCTTTTTTATGCATATGACAATAATGTTAATCAAAATTACGCACATGAAATACTTAGAACTTTTCGAGTCTCATCCACTCATTCTAAATCATTGCCGAAACAAATTCAGGAATTAAAATAGAAATCCTCCCCAGTGGAGTCGCCAAAAACTGTAGGGAATAGTTTCAAGCCTTTAAATCCCACTAGCTCGAACCCCACTGTGATCATACACTAAAGTACGGTGGCGTCCAAAAGGGAAGAAGATAGAGCAAAAGAGTCGCCAACAAGTTTTTAAGGAACTTGTAAACCATCACGAGGTGAAGGTTACACCCCTTAACGATCCAAGAGATCGTCAACTCCATAAGGTCATGAACCAAAATAGGGTTCGGGGATGATGGTACAAATCCAACCTAAAAGAGATTGAACCTGCCCTAATAATAGGCCTCTACTTTATTCTGCTCGTATTCATGTGCGCTTTCTGATTAACATACAATCAATAGGATTAACCCTAAACCTGTTTTTCTATGTTGGTTGAATATAATGCACAAATAAATCTATTATTGGCGATCACTTGAATTATAATCACAATTAACCCTAACAAGATTATTAATTATCTTATTAAGCGTGATTGCAAATACAAATTCCCTTTAAACATGCAATAAAAGGTAATCAAGCAATAACAATATAATATATCAAGCAACATATATAATAAATAATCAACATCATTAATAAGAATATTAATCATAATCATAATCATCATAATCGTGTTAAAGCATAGCAAGATCCTAGGCATGATACTAACAAGATTAATAACAAACTCTAGCATGTCACTAAACAATAAAAATCAAATCTTTAACCCTAACATGATACTAACATGAATTAATATTAGAAAGAGAATAAAAGGCATCGTAACAATCATATTTAATATTAAAGTTACCCTAGACATGATACTAGGAATTATAATAACAATATAAACATGATATCTACATCATAAAATCAATTAAAACCATTAAAGTACTTACTTGGATGCCTCGTACCTCTTTCTAATAACAAAATACATACGTTAGTAACTTCAAGGAAAAATAATAATCAAAACAATTAAATTAAATAATTGAAATAGAGATTTGGGACCAAACCCTCAGAAATTAAAACCTTTCACGTCTAGGGCGAAGGCAACTTCGAATATGGCTAGGTGTTTCTAGATCTTGTGAATGCAGAATTTTGTATGTGAAAAAGCAAAGTTTAGAAAAGAGAGAGAATAATCAAGAAAATCTTGATGAGAGTTGGTGAATGAAGAGAGTTGATCAAAGCTAATTAAAACTAATTGTTGATGAGAATTCGTGAATGAAAACGGAGTTTTTAATACGATATTTATAGAGAAAATCATCCAAAAAAGATAATTTAACAAAACAGAGTCTGAAGACCACAAAAACACATTGGCGCCAGCCCTGGCTAGTTGGCGCCAGCACCAAGGGCTAGCGCCTGACACGCAATCCTGGTTCCAGGCGCCAAGGCCTGGGGTTGGACGCCAAACTGGTTTTCAACGCGTTTTCGAAAATCTGATAAATTTCCCGTACTGGAAGATAAAATAATATAATTCCATCGAAAATGCTATTTGATCTTGATTAAAACTCTGAAGAGTCCTAATTGAATTAGAAATGATGAGAACCTTCTAGAATGTTCTAGAAGACTAAAACCATTCCTAATTGCATTAGGAATGATAAATTATATTAGGCCCTCCCCTAGATCATTGGGCCGTACATAAAGCTCAAACCGGACCCAGTTTAGTAAATTGGCCATAATTTCCTCAACATTCATCGGAATTGGGCTTATAATATATCGTTGGAAAGGTCTTTGCAAGCCCCATCCAACTACACCACTATTGGACCCATATAATGGACCAACCAAATTGGATTGTCTGTTTTCTTAAAATAAAGTTTTCAAAAACAGGGAGAAGAGAAAAGAAATAAAACTTTAGAGAAAAGAAATAAAACTTTCCGCAACACTAGACCTTTCCTCACTTTCGTTTCATTCGATTATGATTTGACGTGAAAGGAACTCATCACCGGGTTTGGTTTTGGGGAGACACAAATGGGTGTCTATAGTGGTTGATGAAGAAATGGAATGTGATTGAACAGTAACAGGGAATGACAGGGTTGCAAAGGTGCCTCAAATCATTGGTGTACCTTGTGTTTAGTTCGGTAATTGATTTCTTTTTTTTTTTTTTTTTTTTTTTTTTTGCTAATCACATGATCGAATGTAAGAAAGAGATGCTCATTGATGGAACATGTCATATAGACATAAGGATAAGGAGAACCTATGCTAGACTTATTAGGGGAAAGGGATGAAACAAAAGAACAAGAAAACATGAAATCTTGGTGAGAAGCTTGCATCGTGCTTTGTCTTCATGGCTGTTTATGAGTAACTTCTTGCCGCCTGGTGAGGAAAAAAGTTTGTTGTTGTTGATGCTTTGATTGGAAGGAAAGAAGGAAGGAGTGGCGTTCCCCTTATTCTTCCAACTATTGCCTAGTGATTTTAGACTCAAGTACTGTGTAAGGAAGAACTCACTTAATGCATTCACTCAATACTCGGATTGAAAAGGAAGAGTGTATGAAACGATTTTGAAAACTGATGGGAAATACTCCACTCATTCCTATAACGACGAAAAGCGATGCATGCATGGTCCTAGTATACGATCATAAACAATATAGTGCATTACTCGAAGACAAAGTGTGTGCAATGACTCAACATGTGTGATTAGGTGAGTTTATTAAGACTCGTGGTATGATCGCATGGCTAGACATGAGGACGTTGTGAAAAACAAAGGACCCAATGACCAAATAGCACGGAAGACTAAAAGACAAACTAACTTGATTAATTTTGTCAAATTTTAATGTTTATGCTATTTACTAGGTGAAAACGGTCCATTGGAAATCGTTAGTCATAAATAAGATCAACCACAATCAAAGACAAAGAACACATGTTAAGGTTAGCACTAGGAAGAGGACTAGAATTCTAGAAGAGTTAGGACTCAAGGGTATTAAAAAATAAATAAATAAAATAAAAATCTATAATCCTATATTATACGAGTTGACACGGATTAAAGGATTTGGCTAAGACTAGCTTGACACGAAAAGATATAAAAAAAATTAAAAAAAAAAAATAAAACAAAAGAAAGTTGACGCTAAAAAGAAATCTAAACTGGACAGGCTGTAGTATATCGGTTATAAATTTTGATCTGTGACTCTGATTTGGACGAAACCAACTCTAAATCAAAGGTAAAACTCGGGGCTACAGATCCATAGGTGGCACGACACGTAACTCTTTCTATAACTCCGGCTATGACCAAAACAAGTGCAGTATACGGGAATAAAAATCCAGGTGACTCAAAAATAAAAAAAATAAAATAAATCTATGGCTCGACTCTAATAATAAAAAAAAAGGGTTTGATAAGAGAAAAAAAAAATTAAAAAAATTCAATAAAAAAATGCACATGTAAGCATATCGTCACACATGATGCAATGAAGTTCGCAACCTAAAGTCAAGTTCTATGTTCGACTATGGTTAAGCTTTTGGGTGTCAAAGGGTACCATGGTTAAGAGTTTGGACGCGTTAGCAAGGCAGCCTCCCTTGAGGGTGTATGCCAACGGGCGGCTCCGCGAGTTCGTGATGAAATCGAACTCGACTCCATGGTTGGGTGGATTTAAAAACTCGGATGAACCCTTATTGTCATTAACGTTTTCGGGTTGATAGAGCTTAAATCCCCCGGGCTAGCCACATACGTAGAACACGTACTATTGTGGCAAAATAGGTGACCTAAAATGCATATGCATATGTGAAAATGCCAATTAAATCGCAGGAATACAATTTAAGAATCTTTCAAGTCT
Organism: Chenopodium album; assembly: GCF_948465745.1. Classification (NCBI taxonomy): domain Eukaryota; kingdom Viridiplantae; phylum Streptophyta; class Magnoliopsida; order Caryophyllales; family Amaranthaceae; genus Chenopodium; species Chenopodium album. Next base: position 67,117,484 of record NC_137839.1, on the reverse strand, counting down.
CATCCACTCATCTCAATTAAATATCGATCACTCAAATCGATAAATAACCAAGAATCCTTCCCAGTGGAGTCGCCAAATTGTAGGCGTCGCTCGAAGTGCGCCTACGATAAAAGCGTGTGTGAATATGCTTGGCACTCATAGGAAGTGGTAATTGACATAATACGATTAGGGACAAGAAAAGTAGGGAGCCGCCAACAAGTTTTTAAGGAACTTGTAAACCGTTCACGGATCATAAAAGGCAACCACGATAAAGGGACAATGATAGGCAACAACGATTGACCCGTGAAGGTTACACCCCATTCATAATCCATGAGATTACTAACTCCATATGGTTTGGAACCACGAAAGGAGGATCGGGGATGATGGTACGAAGTGAGTCATGGAGTCACATTCGCCCGTATTGGCCTCTACTCGATTCTTATAGTGAAAAGTGATTCTTGCGATCTCAAAGGCATACAAACAAAGATTCAATTTGTTCCAAACTATTATTAAGCTAAATTGGTTGAATATTAATGCAACACATAATTCTAAAATATTTGTGATCACTTGATTAAACAATAAGATTAAAAAGGATCCTAAACCGGTCGTCCAAATTATCTTATTAGGCGTGATTTCCAATTACATATTCCCTTTAAACATGCGAAATGGTAATCATAAAAAATATAATAGAATAAATATTAATAATGGAAGCAATTTAATAATAATAGCGTTAGTCAAATCAAATATAAAATAACCCTAATCATGGTACTAGCAACAAGAATAAAATAAGTAATTAAATTAATTAATTACTCACATTCCTCGCGTTCCTTTAAATTGCTACATCATGAATAGATTGTTAGTAACTTCAATAAAAATATAAAGCAAATGAAAATTAAATTAAATAAATGTAGATTTGATTTGGTCCAAACCCTCAGTTAATTATACCTTTCACGCCTTGGTTTAAGTATAGAACTTTGGGTATTGTATGAACTCCTTGGAGTGCTTAGGGGAAGTATTTTGAGAGAATAGGATGGCTAGTGTTTAGGCTAAAGAGGGAGAAGAGAATTATTTTATGATCAAGATTGTTAATGTTTGAAAAAAGGGGAGATATGACCTCTATTTATAGAGAAAACAGAAGGGTCGAAAAATTAAGATAAGATCCGAATTAAATCAGAATAAAACTCGATAGTCTGCAGTTTTTACGATTTTTGTTTTTAACATATCTTTTGATCCAGAAATCGGAATAAGATGAATAAGATATCTTTGGAAAGCTCTTGAAGTCTAATTTCTAACACAATTAGAATCAGATTAAAATATTTTGTAGAACAAAAGATATAGCCGAAATAGTGATACGGTATCAGTTTTGGATAGAGTTTGACATTTTATTCATATCTTTTCCGTTATAGCTCGGAATTGATATTATAATATATCATTGGAAAGATAATTTCAAGTGCTATCCAACCATATAAAATTTGGATAAAAACTATGAGACAAGAAAATAATATCTGTCTATCTTTGAACATCTTTCAATTCGGATATAAATAGGATTTTCAAAAAAAGGAGTTTTATTCAATTTCAAACTATTTAATCTTATCTTTTCAAAAAGGATAATTAAGATCTTTTATAAACTTATAGAAGCTTCCAATTAATCCTAATTGGTTTAGGAATGGGATTAAATAATTTGGACCCTCCACATGGTCATTGGGTCGTAGGTAAGGTGGGCTTAGGTTCGGTTTGGGCTCGGTTTAATATTTTGGTCATAACTTATTCGTTATAACTCGGATTTGGGCTCATAATATATCGTTGGAAAGATCTTTTCAAGCCCCATCCAACCATTCAATCATTGGACCCAAATTATGAAAAAAAATAAACTGGATCAAACGTTTTTATAAAAAGAACACGAAATGAATGATTTTAAAGGACACGAAATGAATTATTTTGGGTTTAAAGCCACGAAAAGAGGAAAATAAGTTATGGTTTGGGGAAATGGGCTATGAATTGGGTTAGTTTATGAAATGGAAATATGGATTTAAGCACTCCAAAAATTAAATACTCAACCCGACCAATAATGGCGGTGAAAGGTTGTTCATCATTGGGCTTGGTTTTGGGGAGACATTTTTAGGTGTCTACAGGAGCAGACTCATCACAGGTGTTTACATAGTTTGGTCTTGCATCAAGGTGGTGGGATTTTGAGTGGAGAGTTGATTATTGTTCGCAGTTTATTTCTTTTCATAAGTTTGAATTTATTAAACTCTGGTTTTATTTCTTTACTACTTTTGCGGGGTTTTGAATAAGGGCCTTAATGGTTCCAAGTTATAAGATTTAATTTGGTTTTGGTTATTGGTTTTGAAACTTATTTATAACTGAGTTAGTTTTTCCGCTGCTATTTTCTGATGAACCCTTAACGTTTGAACATGTGGCGGTAACACGTCAGTAATTCTCTTGGATTTTGTTCAGGGTATTTACAGGTTAAAGAGAGAATTATTGGGGTGTTACAACCCCACATGGTTATATTTTTTATTATATATAAATCACAAAAAATGATCAAAGGAAAATGTATAAATAGTGTTAAAGTCAAAACGTGTCAACTAATAAAAAACAGAGGTAATACTTCGTAGCAGTCGTGTACTCATGTGAGGGGGATACGGAGGAGGCTAGGACCATTAATTGCGCCATTATATATAAGAAGAAAATATTTGTTAAATAATCTCTCTTGGTAATGAGACTAATGACAATTCATATGAGAAAAAAGTAACAAAAAATAGTTGTTTAAGGAAAATGTTTTAGACTTTTAGTGCTTAGATCGAGTTGATCATTTCATTAAAGTTATTGCGATTTTTATTAGGAAGAGGTTTTGGGATTCTACCTACATTATTGGAGCTTGGTTTAATTTGATGTTTTGAAACTTGGTTTGATAATGTAAATACATGTCAATTTATTGTTTAATCGGGAGAAAAGTATTGCCTCAACGAACCTTGGATAAACCTCACATACAAAGAATATCACAAATTTTTATATGTGGCTAGTCACATGGTGTGGCCACTTCACATAATCACATATAAGGCAATTAATTAAGTAAATGGGGTTATGGTGATGAGAAAATGGGGTTACCTTAACGTATATGAGGTTACTTAAATGAGAAAAAGGGGTTACTTTCTTAAATAAGTGGAATTATTCTTTTGTTTTTTGAAACAAAAGAATAGGAGTTCGAATGAACAGATGAGGTTACTTATTTCTAAACTACTTGATTTTACTTGTATAATGAATTTGGGTTACTTTTATGGACAATATGAGGTTACTCTTAAGAAAAAACGTGGTAGATCATACATATAAATGAAGATTATTATTCTTATAAACTAATGTGGCCACATTGTGTGGCTAGCGCTAGCCACATACAAGACTTACCATTCCTCATTAACTTTCTCTCTTTTCTTTCTTCATCTTCATCTCTCATTTCCCCCATTATATTTCTCTCTCCTCCTTTTAATTATAGAATTTCAAATTTGGGTTGTGGGGGTTGCGAAAGTGCTTCGTAGGTGGTGGTTTTGTGGGTTGGTGGTTCTTGGTGGTGGTTCGCGTGGGTGGTGGATTGTGGGTTAGGTGGTGGATTGTGGATTTGGGTTTGCGTGGGTAAGCTAGGTGGTGAATTCGTGAGTTTGTGGTGATGGGTTTGCGGGGTAAGCTAGGTGGTGAGTCTATGGGTTTGTGGTGGATTTGGGTTCATGTGTGTGAGCTAGGTGGAGGATTGGGTTCGTGGGTGGTAGTTTCTAGGTTCATGGTGGTTTTTGGATTCATGGTGGTGGCGTGCAGTGGTTAGTGGTGCTTGGTGGTTCTGTTTAATTGTGGTGGTTCTTTTTGTTGGATTTAATATTAAGTACATGCATTTACTTTACATCAATCATGGTTAAGAAATTTTACCTTGGATTCCGCACACACCCCATTTGTTGTAATTAACAGTTAACTGAGGATGTATATCGTAAATGGCATCCAACCCCCAAAATTCGTGTTGTTCATTGCTCCACTTAATGTTTATGTTGTTGAACACACCCATGCAGTAGTTTGTGTCATTCTAGTTAATTTAGCAGGTTAAATGATACAATTTTAACAAAAAATAATAAATGAAACGAATGGAGCTAAATAAATCAAGTTTGGTTTGGTAAGAAGAAAAGACCTTACTAAACCAATACGTCACCGGTCAGTCAGCCCAGTTTAGCTACGCACGTCAATGCTTGAGAGTACATGTAAGAAATCTTGTAAGTCACAAAGTTAGTTATGCACCATCACCTTCTTAGTTTAGGTATTTCCTATTTAGGGTCTGTTTACATTTACTGAATTGAGCTGAATTGAATTAAACTAATAGGAGCTGAACTGAACTGAATAGAGTTGAAATGAATATTTTATGAGAGAAGGAAATTAAGAGCTGAACTGAACAGAACTAAATGGAGTTGAATTGAACTGAAATTAAGCTGAAGTGAATAGGCCTTAATTTCAGCTCCAATTAGTTCAGTTTAGTTCAAATTCTGAGTTCCATATATCATAAAATATTCAATTCAGTTCAGCCTAACTTAGGTCCAATCAGCTCATTTTGATAAATGTGAACATACCCTTACTTTAAATGATTGGAAATTTGGAATACCTAGTCAGATGTATAAATGTCTACTGATGTAGTGAAGTGACACGTTTTGTCCCAAAAAATCCAAAAGCTACCGTGGCCAAGTGCGTCGTATCTGCTGTCCGAAGTTGAATTTCATCCTCAATTCGGAAGATGGTCGGAAATTGATGTGACTTAATCGGGAAATCATGAGCATCGCCTTTAATACACTAGTGTTTTTTCTACTATCTTTTTCAATAATTAATTTCATTTGGAAATTAAACTGGAAAAACAACCACCTAACTTTAAATGCTCAGTCTTCTTCTTCTTCACTACCATTAATGCAATTCCTTTTCTATCCATTTTTCCCCATCTTTTTCGAACTTATAAAGAACAACCCCAGTTTTTCTGGGTTAATTTCTGCACCTAATTTGGAAGATTATGTTGCACTCTTTTGGTACTGTTGTTGTTGTTGTTTTCTGGGTTTTGCTTCCCGAGTTTGGGTTAAGCAGTGATCATTGTCAACGAACAGCTGCCAAAGAAGGTAGTTAACGTTTACCCTTTTACAATTCATGAGTTTGGTGGGTTTTTTTCGTTATTTTATTGGAGTGGTTGAGCATGATTTTTGCTTACTTTATCCCTACCAAGTGTTTGATGATTTGTGTCTGTGAAAAATGTTTACAATGGTTGTTTATTGATTTGGGTTTTATTTTTAATTTATTGTTGATTTGTTGGTATTCATATGTACTTGTAGTATAAAATTGGTCAAAGCTTATTAGAAGCATTAAAGGCTTGAATTTTTTTTTTTGAAACAATTAAAGGCTTGATTTTGATGGAGTAATAGTAGCTCAAAATACTTAATTATCACTTATCATCATCACTAGATAATACTAATCTTATAACACAGTTTATCCTTAACAAGTGGCGGGAAAATGTTAGAATGAATGCTAGGATCGAAAATTTAGCAAAAAGTTAAGTTACAGTATGAGCACTTGAAGAAAAGCAACAGTTCTTTAAGAAAGACTATAACTTTGTCTTTGTGATTGAGATGTGTTTGATATCTTGGTTTTGGATGTACGACATGCCACATTGAGGAATGACACTTTGTTTGGATTGAAGGGAATGGAGGGAAGGGAAAGGAAGGGAAGGGAAGGGAAATGGAAGGATGGACTATTTTTCATTTGGATAACAAATAAGGAAAGAAGGGAAGGGGATTAAATTGTAACAACTTGGTCTCTCCAACAATGGACAGTTATTTATAGACTGATTTGTGGGTAATATGCTAAGTCATAATAGTTCAATCAAATTTCATGTCGTGGCAAGTGGTAATTGGGTTGTGTTGGAGATTATACTTCTTAATGACCCACACATTATATGTAGATGATGTGTTGTATCAACAATGAAGAATATTTTGGTAATGTGATCACTAATTATTTCATCTCGAGCCTAATTCTCGATTTGATGATTTGTAGACATGTTAGTTTAATGGAATGTAGTGAAGTACTCCCCTTTGCATGTGACTATCTGAGTAACACAATGAAGTAATCATTCTGCAGTTGTTGCAATTCGTGAGATAGCCAAGGAATTGGGGAAAAAGGACTGGAATTTCAATGAAGATCCTTGCAGTAATCACACAAGTTGGTTTTCTAAAGCGGACCCAGCTAGACAAACTTATGCTAATCAAGTGACCTGCGATTGTTTTGGTGGCAGATGGCACTTGAAAAATTTGTGAGTTATTCTCAGTCAGAATCAGATAATTATTTTAACTAGTCATCCATGTCTCTGTTTATACTTTATATAGCTGAAAGGTAGTGAACAACTCCAGTATGATGTCTGCCTATTTATTTGTTTAAAATCCTATATCTTAAATAAGAATATTATGATCTTAAAATTACTCTTTAATTGTTTTGGCCATGTATTAAAAAGATTTCTTGGAGCAATCAATGGGTTGCTGATGCAGCTATAACGAAAGTTAAAAAATAAAAACTACTCATCAAGAGGCAACAGACAAAAGAATATGTTGCAAGCCTGTCTATGTGAACATTTAAAGCTGTTGGAAGTCAAAAGTGATTCAACACTAACCTACTAAATGCTTCCTACTTTTTTTAAATACTTGCTACACTTCCAATTTCATGCTTGCCAACGCACAAATTTCAACTGTTGATATACATTGAGGCAAATCTAACAAGATCCACATGACTATGTTTAACCTTGAGTATAGATAACCATAGTCAAAGTTTAGTATGCGAATAGTGTGAAAGCCAAATTGTTGCAAGTATTTGGAAACAAAGGAATTATTAAGTTAATGATTAGGGACGCCAGTATTGTTGGAATCTAATCCTAAGACCTCTGATAATGAATTGAAGGGAAGTGTCATAAATGGTGTGAAGTTTGATCTTGTGAGCTGGCAATCGGTAGAGTTTTCTTATGGAGAATCTCAATATGTTAAAAACTGGTAAAGACCGGAATGTTGGAGATTTTGGTGATCGCAGAATGAATAAGAGAGAATCTCTAAAGGATTGAGCTTTTAGATAGATTGGAAGCTATTGGTGAGTTTTGGAAGAGCATGGACATAAGAGTAGACTTCAGAAGAGGATATGTAGGGAAATCTAGGTCGCATTTGAATTCAAGATGGTACATTATAGTCATCTTCGCAGTTGTGGTTAAGAGCTGAAAGGGTAAGGTGATTTAGCTTTGACCTCTTTCTTCGAATTCTTCCAGGGCATTGGATGTCAAACGTTTTAGCAGCTTTGGCTTGTATTTCTATACTCTGAAATTGAAAAAGAGTTATTTTGACATAAAAGATATAAATTATTTGAGGAGGTATCTAGCTATGCTATGGGAATGGAACTAAAGTTTCAGGTTATTCAATTTAGTGATTTCACAACTTTTGTGGAGCAGATCTTTATCTTGATTTAGGAAATGAAATATGCTGAAAAGATAATATCACAAAGATACTCATAGCCATAGGCTATAGTTGTCATAAACTCATAATGTTTTGTATGATTTATGCAAAATCTTATAAAACTTTCTATTGACGTATGAAATGAAAAACTGTTATTTCTATGTGGAACATTAAATGAGAATATTCTTGGCTTGCCCCTTGGCCATTCACAATGCTTAAAAAGCTATGAAGGTGAAATGTGTGCAGGATGAGGACAGGGAGCGGAAGTTTTTATTTGAAATTGAAGTGAAGTCTAAATTTGGATGGCTCTTTGTACAGATAAGAGAAGGCCTAAGATGAGATGACTTCAATTATCAAACTCCACTTTGTAGGCAACTTTCTATTTTTGAAAGTAAGGGAAGGTAGGGTTGAAGCCAATATTTATTAATGATTGACTAGTCCAAGTGGAATAAAATTAATTTGAGTACTAGTAAGGATATCTATATATTGTGAGAATTTTACAAGAAGTCAAGGCTAGCCAAAGTGATTTGAATGGAAGGAGCTATAAAAGATATGAAGAACTTGGGCTTGGATGAGCACATATAAGACTTTATAGAAGTGAAAGGAGGAAAATAATCTTTGCGTCGACCATGGGAGATAAATTATTAATTTATGCAGCTGACCCTATATAGGCTTTGGTATTATTGTATGCTTGTGGGCGTTGTGGCTGTGCTAATTGAATAAATATGCACTAAGCCACATTGAGAAAATTGAGAAGTTTTATAGAAGTTAACTTTCTGGAGGTATTAGAATGCAACACTTGGACATTTTTCTAGGACATAAGAACTGCATTTGTATAACCCACATTGCCAATAGAAGTCTTTTTCTGATTGGTGAAATTTCTTCATTAGAAACTATATAGATTTGGGAATACATATGCAAGATTAAGAGGTATGTGGGCAGTTAAAATTGGAGTATTTGAAATGCCCTTTTACTCATTAGATATATCACTTCAAGGATCTTGCTATTGATGAATGATGAATCTCTAAAGTTTTTGCTATTGGTAAAAATATTTAAGAACCACTTATTTGATTGAATGGAATTGATCTTGAAGTTGAAAGGATTGGCATTGGAGAGAAAAATCTTCTCGATTCACATATTTGTATTGATTTAATGTTTCGTGGTTGGAAAGAATGGGAAGTAAACTATAGGAAGGTTTCAGCTTTCACTTTCCCTCAAATTTGGTGGAATTTGGATGAAGGGAAAGCAAGAAACATGGATTCCTCAGCAGAAAATAACACTAAAGCAGATGATTCACAGCTCCTCTGATGAATTTAACAATAGAAATTATAATTTAATCCCTTTCTTTACAATTTCCATTTTCATTTTCTTTTGTTCTGATCTTTTTTATTTAAAATACAAAGTTGTTGAGGAAACATATGCTATGCTGCTATGCTTAACTCAGAGAGTCAGAGGTATGGGGCTCAGGATTATAATCCCATACGCACTGCAAAGGAAGATTGTTGTATGCTGAATCCTCGAGACTTGAAACTACACCTTCACAGCTTGAACTATGGAGTACAGAAGCTCCATAATTTGTAGTGTTAGTCTGTCCTCTTCTGTCTTCTCTCTACATGCTTTATTGCAAATCCTTTTTCTGTAAAATGAGTACGCATAGCAATTATAATTCTTGCGCATCTTTCACACTTTATTTACTGGTCCTTTTTTCCATTTCAATGAAGCTTAAGATAGAAATATCAGTTTTATTGCAATCAAGTCTTTGGCAGTTGACTTATTAAGTTTGTTCACTTGCTTGAACAGGTCCATTAAGGGTCAAAGTCTTTCTGGTAGCCTTCCGAAATCATTAGTGAAGTTACCCCACCTCAAGACAATGTAACAGAATTCTTGTACTTCAGTTTTCTTTTCATTTTTTTTTAAATATTGGTGATCATAGCTGGTCAAATGGAAGTTGGAGGACTAATATTATTTTTTTCTTATTTTCAGTGATTTGTCGAGGAACCTTCTCAGTGGTAAAATACCAGAAGAATGGGCTACAATGAAATTGGAATATTTGTATGCAACATTTATCTTCTAATCTGTTTTTGGATTGTCTTTGCCTTTTATTATCATAACTGTGGAGTGGCTACAGGTCTCTTATGGCAAACCAACTGTCTGGTCAAATTCCAAAGTTTCTGGGGAACATTACAACTCTTACTTATATGTATGCCCTTCCCCCCCCCCCTAATATATTGCAGGCACACTTATATTTTAAATTTTTTTAATCACATATTTCATTGTAAGTCAATTTATTACTTATGCTTTGCACTGGTAATACTAAATTTCAGATGCATGGAAAGCAATTCATTTACTGGATCTATTCCTGCGGAGCTTGGGAAGTTGGTCAACCTACAAAATTTGTAAGTCATTTGCTTCTTATGATAATGATCTGTTTGCTTATACAGGCAACCAAAGCAATGCGTGGTTTCCTACTCCTAAATCTTTAATGATATATATTTGACAGTGTCCTGGTTGCCTGTTGCTAGACTGCTTAATGACAACAATCTTGCTGGACAGTTACCAATTGAGCTAAATAAGCTTGTGAATCTGGTTGAACTGTAAGAATTTCCTGATTGATGGAATTTTTTTTAAGAGCATTGCCATCAATGAGGAAAATTTTCCTCATGAGCAAAAATGTTGAGCAAAAATGATGAATTTGGTACTACAACAATGAGGAAAAAAAAAATTGCTCATGAGGAAGTCCAAAAATGCTCATAGGATGAGGAAATCTGATGATGAATAGTGTATAGTGGGCCCCACAAAAATTACTAATCGCAGCTTTTTTTTTTTTGCTGAGCCCACCCCCAAAACGACGCGTTTTGGGAAGCTGAAAGAACAAGCTTCCATCAAAACGCGTCGTTTTGATGGTTGCTCAGGAAAAAAATAATATAATTGCAGCCGCTGACAGGGCGCGTCAGCAGCGCCAATGAATGGCTGACACGCGTCCTGTCAGCATTTCCCACCCAATCAGAAAATTCCTACCGTTTTAAAACGGTCACATATCTAAACGGCTATTTTCGTTTAGATATAATTAAAAAAAAAAAAAAAAAAATTTCACAAACGGTCTTAAAATTTTTTTCCCTACAAATAGATATCCATTTTGACATATTTTGACAAACTTTTAAAAAGCACAAATTTTTTCTTTTGCTAATTTTCTCCCAAATCTACTTACATCTAAATATTATTTTCTTATATAAATTTGAGAAAGGCTATAATTTAAAAAAAAAAAAAAATCCCATAATTTTGTTTCGTTGTTTTAATTATAATTTCGGAGCAGTTTTGTTGTCAAGTAATTATTATTGTTGTTTATTTAAAAACAAAATTTTAATTTCTATTGTTAAGTTAATAAAGGGTTTTTTTTTTGTGTTCCTAAGTAATTTGTTTTTTTTTAATTAGTCTAATATTTAATTAATACGTTATCGTTTATTTAATTTTTTATTGTAATTCCGGATGTTTTTTTTTTTAAAAATAAAGTAATTATTATTGTTGTTATTTTAACATACAATCTAATGGATCCCAACAACCCTAATTACTATCATCTTTCTCAACATTTTTCTGATTTAGGAGAAGATTTCATCACTAATCCCAATTTTCAACTATTCCTAGGAAGATTAGGCAACCCGTCTTTGCAAAATTCTGATCACCAACAAACACCTCCACAAATTCCTAATCAAAACAGTTACTATGAACAACAAACTCCTCCCGTTACTGTAGGGAGCAACTCTGAGTATGATGAGAGCCAAGAAGAAGTTGTTCCGGAGACACCTCAATACCCTCCACCACCCCCTAGAATACCGACCAACCAACCACTAGCTAAAGCAAGTCGCATTTGGTCAGTTGCTGAAGATGAAGCTCTAATTGGGTTATACCTGAAAATAAGTGGAGACGCGCTTGTTGGTACGAACCAAAAAGCATCTCACCTTTGGCGAAAAGTATGTGACGCTTATAATGCAGCTCAAGCAAAGAAGCCGCATATACTACCGCCAAGACCTTTGAAGAGTTTAGAGACACATTGGCGAAGAATGGCAGCTGATTTGCTTCAGTGGACTAGTTGCTATGAGGAAGCGGGTAAACTTCCAGAAAGTGGAAGTGGTTACAACGAAGCTGATCGAATTAAAAATGCATCAAAGTTGTTTTATATCTCCACTAATCCACAACATAATTTTGCTTTTCCCCACGCAGTGGAAATGGTTAATCAAGACCCGAAGTGGAGGACAAAGCTTAGATGGGGTCTGTCGAAAGAGGAAAGAAAGGCTTGTGGTGCTGATGACGAAGAAAATAGTAGTGGAAGTGGGAAGAGGTCTAGGGCTGAGGGTGAGAGTGACGTTCGAACTGATGGATTTTCGTCGGGAGGTCTACGACGACCTGATGGTGTTAAAAAAACGAAATCTCAGCGTAAGGGCAAAGCAGTGGCTTCCGAGAGTGCATTTCTGAGTATCGGTGAACAGATGAGGGCGTGTACTGAGGTTAGAGAACGAGAAGCAAATCTACGACAACAAAGGTTGGAACTTGATAGGGAAAAGGAAAAGAGGAAGCAAAAACAAGTTGAATTAGCAGAGAAGAAGATGAATTTTGATATGCTGCAATTGTATTTGAGTAAGACAACACCACTCACTGCTGCTGAAGAGGCGCACAAGGAAGAGTTAATTGAACTAGTTTACGGGCGAAGACTCGTGTAGGTTTTTAAGTATTGTGATTATATATTTGTAATGAGCTAAGTATGTACTGAAGTTTATTTGTTTTAAGCAATGACTAGTCGTAATCAGTTGTTTGTTTTGGGTTGCATTGAAAAGTCATTTGTCTCATTTATGTCAATCCCCTTTTAATGTATTTTCAGTAGTCATTGAAAAGTAGACAAGTCTCATTGAATTGTCACTCGTGTCTTTTTGGATTGATAGTAGTCATGTGAACTTTGTGTCATTGAATTGTCACTCGTGTCAGTAATTGAATTGTCGCTCTAGTTTATGACCACACATTGAGTCCATGGTTTATAAATACCACTGAAACAATCACCCACAAACACACCAAAATATAATAAACCCTCCAAAAATTCTTTCTTATCCCACATACAAAATGTTTTCCATTAGCTCAACATCAAGCTCATCTGATTCTGATCAATATGCGGAATTTGATCAATTAGTTGATGACTTTTTCACTACTCAGCTACCAACTATGTTGCCTAACCAAACACAACCCCAACCCATAACCGAAATTGATCGTGTTCCAGAGCCTAGAGGCGATACAGATAAGAGAGATAGGGAAAAGGGGCATGTACAGTTGTTTAATGATTATTTTGCAAGTAACTCAGTATACAACGAAAAACAGTTTCGCCGTAGATTTCGAATGCAACGACCTTTGTTTTGTAGGATTATGAACAAGGTCGTTGAAGGAGATCAATTCTTCCAACAACGTAGGAATGCAGCTGGCAGACTTGGGTTATCTCCGTTACAGAAATGCACCGCAGCAATTAGGATGTTGGCATATGGGACCGCCCCGGATGCCGTGGATGAATACTTACGCATTGGTAACACTACCGCTCGGAATGCATTGCAACACTTTTGCCAAGGGGTTATCACCCATTTTGAAGCTGATTACCTTAGAAGTCCCACGGACGAAGATTTAAGGAGAGTCTTGTATCAAAATGAAATGCGTGGCTTTCCCGGTATGATAGGGAGCATTGATTGCATGCATTGGGAGTGGAAGAATTGTCCTATGGCATGGAAAGCGGAATACGCAGGCCGAAGTAAAAATGCTACCCTTATTCTGGAAGTCGTGGCAGATCAAGATTTATGGATTTGGCATGCCTTCTTTGGAATCCCTGGAGCTTGTAATGATCTTAATGTCCTCTATCGGTCTCCGGTGTTTGATGATGTTTTGCATGGCCGGGCACCTCCAATTAATTTTTCTGTGAACGGCCATGAATACAACTTGGGCTATTATTTAGCAGACGGCATTTACCCTAAATGGCCTACTTTCATTCAAGGTATAACTCTACCTCAACTTCAGAAGGATAAATTATTTGCTGATAAACAAGCCGCTGCTCGGAAGGACGTTGAACGAGCGTTTGGGGTACTACAGGCCAGGTTCGCCATACTACGACAACCGGCACTTGCCTTTAACGAAGACATTTTGTGCGATATTATGAAAGCTTGTATCATTATGCACAACATGATTGTCGAAGATGAACGACACAACTATACTCGGGCCGAAGTTTTGAGAAAGTACTACGAACAAGATCGGCCACAACACAACAGTGCAACAACAAGTGTCACGGTGAACAACAACGAGCCTTTTGAATTCAATGTTGGCCGACCGCCTAACGTTGATTTTGACACGTATGTTCAGAGAAGAATGACCTTACGTGATAGAGACACTCATGTTTCTTTAAAGGCGGATTTAGTGGAACACATTTGGCAAAAATATGGTTCTACTAATGAGTAAAAAAATCAAATATCGTACAATGTTCGAATTCAGTAAGCGTAATTTTAATAATGTAAGGTTATTAAATATTAAAGTTTGTAGAATAGTTTATAATAATTGTACGACAATATATTATTTTAGTATGTAGAATAGTTAACGATTGTACGTTATTTTTCGTTCTATTATTATTATCCAAAAAAATTCGGTTTTATTACTACGGAATTTTTTTTTCAGGTTTTATTTTTATGCACGTTAAATTAGAAATTTATATTTTAAATTCATTAAAATAATTTGATTACTAAACCTAAATCGTAATACTTACACTTAATTATACAAAAATCAACAAATATATGGTGATGTGTAAGAGAGATAAAAGTAAGTGGAGTATTGGAATAAGTAGGAGAGAGAAAGGTGAGGAAATTTTTTTTGATCATTGATGGGGTAAAATTTCCTCACCAATTTTCCTCATGAAATAAAGGAGAGAGAAAGTGGGTAGAGAGAGAATGAGGAAATTATTTTTTCCTCATTGTTGTGCATGCTCTAAATAGATTAATATTTCGAAATTGGTTTTCTTATATGTTGGGAAACTTGCCCTCTTTTGTGGTCATGCTTCTCCTTTTCATCATTTTTTCACTTGGTTATCAGTAGGATAAGCAGTAATAACTTCAGCGGACAGATACCCAACTTTTTCCATCATTGGAAACAACTTGAAAAGCTGTAAGTCTTTTCTGCTTCGATTTCCATTTAACTGCAGAGTGCAGACCATATGATGACATCTTTAAATTTACCCAAATTTGATTATTTGCAGACAGATTCAAGGTAGTGGCTTTGAAGGACCAATACCATCCAATATATCACTGCTGACAAACTTAATTGAATTGTAAGCAAACTGTAAACAAATTATGTTAAGCGAGTCTCTGGAATCTGCTATAAGCTCAAACTAATTTAGACATATTGGGAATATATGCTGACAATATTAAGCATGACATGTACAGAAGGATCAGTGATTTGAATGGAGAAGGCTCCGAGTTTCCATCTCTAGAGAATCTGACAGGCTTGATGCGATTGTGAGTTACTTTTTCCTTTTGTGAAAGAGCCCTCTCAAAAAAGCATATAGTTGGTGACCACTGCTGTCATTGCCTATTTTACTATTACTTATTTTAATTGTTTGTCACTAACATTTTTTTTTTTCTTCTAGGATGTTAAGGAGCTGCAAGCTTTATGGACCTATTCCTCGTTATATAGCAGCCATGTCGAGATTGAAAATTTTGTAACTCTCTTCTTCATGATTTTCATTTCAAGTTTGTTGGGATTCTTTTTGGTTTATCTTTTTGTTAAATGTTTAAAAGATTATGTATAGGTTTTTAATCAAATTGCATATACCTTGGCAGTTTGGCTTTGATTGACTAGGAATCAAACTTCCAATCCAACACTGATCAAGTAATCCTACTCTGCTTAGCCTTGGATCCTCGAACTTTGATCTAATTCCACATCAAATCATTTTCCCCAGGAAAAAGTTATATATCGATATTTACACAAAAAACTATTGTTATTGGGCTTTTAATATCTTAATTTAACTAGATTTTTTTTTTGTGAGACGTTGATTTTTTTATATGAGTATTTATTACTTCCTCCATTCTATTAATATTGCAATAATGGACTTTTTGCACTATTCATCACTCTTGTTTGACCATATAATATGATTTATAAGTCGAGACAAATATAGTCATGTCGGACCTTGTTGGATTCGTCTCATAAAATACTTTCACAATATAACTTAATATAATTTTTACTCTTACACAATTATAGATATTTACTTATTTAGCATATAAAATGTGCTTTGGGATACGTAATTTCATCCTTGTTGCAATATTAATAGGACGGAATTGCTTTATATATTTAAAACTTCTTTTACATCTCAATAAGATAAATTCATAGGTTAAGGAAAATGAGAAATCAATAAACATTGAAAAAGGATTAGCACAACCCTTCATGAAAGATAAATTGAAAAAAAAAATTGTTACACACATGTTGGAATATTATGGAACCAAAATCAATGTAGATTAATTAATAATAGTAATGACTTGAAAAGTTAAGAAATACTCCCTCCGTCCCCGAAAGAATGACCCTTTTGGGTTGATTTCGCAAGTATTAATAAAGTTAAATAAAAAGAAGTAAAAGTATAGTGGAAAGATAAATTTACATGAGTTTACAAAAAAGTAGAGAGAGATAGTAATAATAGTATATGGAAAAACAAAATGTTATACGGGGAAGCTAATTTTACACAAATATTATTGCTAATTGGTGGTATTTTAATTCTAATGGGTCATTCTTTTTGGGACTAAAATTAGGCCAAATGGGTCGTTCTTTCGGGGACGAAGGGAGTAAGTAAAAAATTGATGTATCTTTAATATAAATAACACTGTCGTTATGGTTTGTGAAGTTAAGAAAAATGAGAAATTAATGCAACCCTTTATGTAAAAGAAGAAAGGATAAAATGCAAAATGTTTAAAATTTATAGACAAATAAGAATATGATAACTATTCTCATATTTTATACTACGTCTGGTTTATATACACCCTAATGTACAAATTTGACCATATTATCTATAATGGACGGAGTATAAAAGAAGAAAGGATTTGCATGGTCTCCAATGCACAAATTTGTCCATGTCATCGATAAAATTATATTTTTATGCTCCCTTCGTTATCAAATACTTACTCCATTTCTCCATGCGCAGAGTTTTAGGAGAAATTGAAAAAAGTAATAAAAATATGGAGGTAGTGGGTTAGGCAGAAGAATCAAAAATTGTAAAAAAAACAAAAGTAATTGAGAGAATTGAAGGAGAGAGAATATGAAATTAATAAAATATGATTTATGTTGAGTCCTCCAAATGTGAGAAATGAGTTAAATGTTGTATTAGTTTTCCAAATAAGGAAATGAAGCAAGTATTTAAAAACGGCCGAAAATGGAAAAGTGGAACAAGTATAAACAGTTGATATTATGAAACTACATGTTTACACAATTTTAACAATGTCTCATCTATATACCTATACTAAAGCAAAGTTTTATTTAGGGAATTTTCCTTCATAAACTCTACTTTTCTTTTTTTTTTTTTTTTTTAGTTTTTTACAGAATTTTTAATTTGTGTTGGAACTTTGCTATTTAATTATTTATTGTTATGCACATTTTTTTATACACTTATATATTTGTGAACTTCAATTGCTATTAATCTAAAAACCGAGTCTGGCTTAGGAAGTATGATAATTTTTTTCATACATATAAATTATAAAATGCAGATAAAAATCTTAAGATTTGACCAAATGAACAGTAAAAAAGAAAAAGAAAAAAAAGGAGGGAGTAACATATTATTGTGCCTCATTTGCTTATAGAGATTGAATAATTTCATTAATGTTATGTGAATCACCTGCTACATTTAGTTTTGTGGAGAGTTTTTAGCTTATTAAGGTTTGGTAGAGGCTTGATTATTCAGAAGAAGCTATATTAGGTGTTTGGTAAGCAGCTTATTAAAGCACAAACAGCTCTTTTATAAAAATCCCATAATAACAGTTTCTTGAAATTGCTTATTGAACATTTAGTTTTTTGGTTATTACATACACTGAAACAGCTAACCATTAAGCAATATCAATTAGCTACCATCTAATCACCAACACATAGAATAGAGCGGTTGGAGTCGGAGTCTACATAACATCCAACTCGCTCCCATCCCTTAGTAAGATTCAGTTTTTTAAAATTGGATATGGAATTGGTTTTTTGGATTCAGTTTAGATTTTTTAGCTTTGGACATGTCAGATTTGGAGTGAATTGCCCATTCCCTATGTTACTTGGACTCGGATGAAGTGTCAAATTAGACACGGGTGTCCAAGCATCGGACTCGCCCATTTTCTTGAAAAAAGTTGTGTTTAAGTTAAAAATGAAGTGTTCAAGTGTCGGTGTCGGTGTTCGACACGAGTTGTGTCGACACGGACACGTGAGGTAAATAAAAGAGTCCGAGTAACATAGCCCATTCCTACTAGTCCCTACTATCTTGCTGCAATTTGGTGTGAGAATTTTTGACAGAGAATGTCTATGTCCTAAATCACAGTGGCTGGTAGAAGGGACTGACCTTTAGTGGCTTTGATTTGTAAATACGATAGCTGTGAGACTGTGAGGAGGAAGCAGTTAGTAATACATGCTTTACAGCATTGAAGATTGTGATTTGATAGAAATTTCGAATCAATTAATCAGTAATAATTCAAAAAACTGGTGATCTTGGGCCACATAAGCGTTAAATTTACAGCATGTGCCATGCCATGTTCTCTTATCTGCTCCATGAACCAGAACTAATGGTTGATGAAGTATAAAGAGTGACAAAGGTATGCATAGCATTTAAGCCGTTCTTGAGAGGACAGGGGTTATACCATTATAGTCACCTATGTTTTAATTGTTTCTCTTAGTTTTTGCTACGATGAAACATAGTTGGATAGAAGTGGTATTGAAATAAAGTGAATACCCTGTAGTCCTATAGTGCCCTTTTGCTGTAATAGTTTTTTTAGCAATCTTTTATCCAGATTCTAAATTTATAAATTATAAGCTTCTCTGACATTCTTTTTAAAAATTAATTGCTAATATCTGTCATATAATTTTACAGGGATCTCAGCTTCAACAGATTGAATGGATCTATTCCAAACGAGCTTCAATATTTAAATAAATTGCAAAATATGTAAGCAGTTTAATATATGCAATTCAGTTACTACTGTGTCATGTCATAATTAAGCCACCAAAAGGATGCAGCATACTCAGATATTCTTTCTAACTTCAATCTGCTTTTTCATTTTGAACTTTGGCATCTGTCCCTATGACAGTTTGATATTTTCAAGACACCGACTTCTGCAAATATCTTATCGTGGCTGTCTTTTGCTACATTCACAAATAAAAAAAAATGGATAAAAGATTAAAAGAGAAATGGTGCAATCTGACCATCACTAAAGATCAGACAGCTGGGCATTGCCATTTCTTTGATCATCTATTCTTATAATGAGTGATTCTAGTATTATGTTTTTATAGTTATCAAAAGGGAAAAAAGTCAAAGCTTAATTTTGCAAAAAATAAAAATTGTATTGCTGTACAAGCTATTTTATTTTCTTTTCTTTTTTTTTTTTTTGGTGGGTGGTGGGGGGGGGGGGGGGGAGGCTGGGGGCAGAATCATATCAGATTTAAATAATTGATCTATATAGGCCCCTTTCTCTACAATTCTTCATTTTAGGCATATGTTAATGCATATGCTTGCTATAAAGTGATATTTACGGAGAAGGGCAGTTGCATTACAAATAAATTGTAGAACATATTTCTTAGTGGGAAAGCTCCACGAATAGAAAATAGCTGGAAAGATATTATCTTAACATATGCCTAAAATGAAGAATTCGAGAGAGCGGGGCCGCGGGGGACTATATAGATTATTTTATTTTATTTTATTTTTAAATTCTTATATCTGCTCCACAAATTTTAAAAAAAAACTGGTGTTCATTAATTTAATGAATGGCGGAATTTTTGGACAAGCATCAACTGTCAATTTAGTGGGGTTGGCACGTGCTTCCTAATGATTGCCAAAATAAAGAAAGAAATAGAACTTTTCTCTCTTCATTCATTCACTATAGCTTTCTCTCTCCTCGTTTTTCTCTCTCTAAAAAGCAAGTAACTGGTGATTTCGAGCGTTTTCTCTCTCCTCCATTGTTGATTTTCGAGCTTTTTCTTTCTTCTCTTTCACTGGTGAAGTTGTTATTTGCTTAATTCAGGTTCGTTAACTTATTTTTTTGAGATTTTTGTTAGTTTAAGTTGTTTTGATTCTTCGATTTTTAGGTTTTTTGATTTTGTTTTCGATTTTCGTAGTGTTGATTCTGCAATGGTGAAGAAGAAGATTACAAAGAAGGTTGTAGATGCTGAAGAAGGTGTGTTTACTTAAATTTTTCATCATTTTTTCAAATTTTTCAATTGAAATTTCGCTTATATATGTCGAATTAGTAGTGCTTGTTATTTTTTATAGTTTTCAGTTGATTTTTTATGCATATTATGATAATTGAATTTGAATTATGAAGTTATTATGTTTAATTTTGCTTTATTTTATTGTTCATTGTATATAATTGATTCAAAATTTTGCTTATTATTCTTCAAATTTTGTATGTTAGGTTTTAGTCAGAGAATGCTAATTAAACTGATTATTTGTTTAGGTTTTATGTTTTAGTTAGATTATGTGTATAGTAGGCATATTCGCATTGTGTTTGTGCATCTGTGTTTGATTAACATGCATATATGCATTGCTCATTGTGTTTGAGTAATAGACATGTGTGTCATTTATATGTTTTGACAATGTTCACTTTATGATGTTAAAAGGGTGACTTTATGCTGTTAAAAGAGTCACTATATGTTGTTAAATGATTAACTTTTTCAGTTAAAAGGGTCACTTTTTGCAAAAAAAAGGGTCACTTTATGCATATAAAAGGGTCACTTTATGCTGTTAAAAGGGTCACTTTGTGATGTTAAAAGGGTCACTTTGTGATGTTAAAAGGGTCACTTTATGCTGTGAAAAGAGTCAGTATATGTTGTTAAATGAATAACTTTTTCAGTTAAAAGGGTCACTTTTTGCAAAAAAAGGGTCACTTTATGCATATAAAAGGGTCACTTTATGCTGTTAAAAAGGTCACTTTGTGATGTTAAAAGGGTCACTTTGTGATGTTAAAAGGGTCACTTTGTGATGTTAAAAGGGTCACTTTATGCTGTGAAAAGAGTCAGTGTATGTTGCTAAATGAATAACTTTCAGTTAAAAGGGTCACTTTTTGCATATAAAAGGGTCACTTTATGCTGTTAAAAGGGTCACTTTATACTGTTAAAAGGGTCACTTTGTGATGTTAAAAGGGTCACTTTGTGCTGTTAAAAGGGTTACTTTGTGCTGTTAAAAGGGTCACTTTATGCATTTAAAAGTGTCATTTATGCACATTATTCTATATTTTTCCATGAGTAATTTCTGAATTTGTATTTATATTACTTTAATAATTAAATACAGGTGGTTCAATAGGTAGTTATCGTTATAAAAAGCCTACAAAAGGAAAAGGAAAGCCTAAAGAGCCTGCTAAGCCTAAACCAGTACCAAAAAAGACCCAGATAGCTCCTGAGAAGAGCAAAGCAGTATCTAAAAAGGCTGGGAAAATTCCTGAGAGTGACAAACCAGAGTTTGAGAAGGCCAAAATAGTTCCTAAGAAGGCCAAAATTGTACCTAAGAAAGCTAATACAGTGGAAGATTCTGATTATGAAATGCTTTCTGATTCTGAATCTTTTGTGTAAGTATACATATTTTTTTATTACATTTTTAATTATATTTTGTTTTTATTTTATATTGTTTTAGTTACATTTTCTTTCTTTTTTTTTTCTATTTAGGGAGCAAAGAAGAATCATTGCAAGATGTAGACCCTATTCATTGGAAATATTGTTGCAGAACTTTAGTCCTGAGCAAAAACAGGCTGTTGAAGAAATTGGTTTTGGAGGTTTATTACATCTTAAATTGAAAACTCTTAATCGTCAAATGCGACCTTGGCTTGTTGAAAACTTCAATGCTGGTAGCTGCATGTTTACCATCGCTACTGGTAAAGAATTTGTTGTTACTAGAAATGATATATGCGATGTGTTTTGCTTGCCTTTGAGTGATATTTGTGTTCCTGAACTTAATAAAAATTCTGAAGATGAAAGTGTAGATAAACGTATCATTCAGGCATGGAGATCTGATTATGGTCTTTCTGGTAAGCAACCTCTTCATTTGTCAAAATTGGAGTCTAGGATGGTTGATTTGGTTGATGGAGGGGAAGAATTTAAGAGGTGTTTTGTTCTTCAAGCTATGTCTAGCTTTTTAGCTCCTACTACTAATAGAACTGTTTCATTGAAGTCGTTGAAAGCTGTTGAAAAAGTTGATGAAATTAAAACTTTTGATTGGTGTTCATATGTTTTAAAAAAGTTAAAGAAGGCTGCTCAGAAGTTTAAGGATGATGAAAATGCTCAAAATGTTAGTGGTTGTTTGCTGGCTTTGCAAATTATGTATTTTCATCATCTAAATTTTCAAGGTGAAAAGGAAAGTAGTACTCTTCCTTTGATTCAACATTGGACGGATGTAAAGATTAAGAAGCGAATTAAGTTAGAGATCAAAGCTGGTGGTTATGGGCAGGGACCGTTGGATACTATTACATATCCTGTGTCACAGCTTAATTTTAGGGGAACTGTTTTTAAGCCAGCTCCTACTTTGGGTTATGATAAGGGTCCTTCTACAAGTGGTACCACTGGTCGCATTGTTGCATTTGAGCTTCCAGAAGGTATTATGACCGATGAAGAAATTAAAAAAATTTCAACTGATGTAAGTGTTCTGTTTTCTTATATGTTTAGTTATTATTGCTTTTTGTTTACAAAAGTTACCCTTTTTGTGTACAAAAGTTACCCTTTTGTGTACAAAAGTTACCCTTTTTTGTGTACAAAAGTTACCCTTTTGTGTACAAAAGTTACCCTTTATTTGCACCGAAGTTACCCTTTATATGCATTAAAGTTATCTTCAATATTAAGTTAAAAGGGTTACTTTATTCATACAAAAGGGTAACTTTTTTCATTTAAAAGGGTCAGTTTATGCATTTAAAAGGGTCACTTTTAGCATATATTTAGATTTCCTACTTATTTTATTATTTTTATTTGTAACATTTTTTTTTTCATTGTTCATATGTTTGTAGGTTGTTCATGAAACGTTTCTTTTGTTTAAAAGAAATATGGATGTTTTATTATTTGTTCAGTCAACTGGTTTTCAAACCTTGAATGATCTGATTACTTCTCGCAGAAGTGTTTCATTATCTTCTGATGATTCTGTTTCAGTTTCTCAAACTGAACTGCTACTCTCTGATCCTCATTATTTGAAGATTTTAGATGGTTTAATTGATGAGTGTAATAAAATGAAGTCTGTACATGATATGTTTCGCGGTTTTTATGAACCTACAGAAGGTAACAAAGATTTTGTTCCTGAAAAAGAACCTGCACAAGGTTTCAATGAAAATATTCCTAAGGATGATGACAATGGTCATGGAAAAATAGTTAATGAAGGCCTTAATGGTTCTGGACCTTCTGCTATCATTCCTGGTCCTACTGAAAATATTCCTGTCGGGCATATTGATCAAAATGAACCTCCTCGACTCAGAGCAAATAAATCTCTATGCTCTCTGGACTGTGGACATGTAGGTGTGCAGGTGCCTTTTGTAACTCTTTTTGTAAAGAGCAATGCTCGGATTTTCAAGAATTTGCCTCAGTTACATTTGGAAATTCTCGATTATTGTTTGCTGAAGGATGTTTCAATGGATAGGAAGTTAAGTGTCCTTTTTTATTATAATTATTTTTTTATCTGTTTTTTTTCTTATATTTTTTTTTTAATGCTGCTCTTATTTTTTATTGTTTCAGTGAGAGCCTTGTTACTTTTGGAATGAACTTTTTAATTCCAAGAGAAGACATGGTGTCCCTTGTTGCTCCACTCAGGATTCGATGGTGCGTTATTGATTGCTTCTCTCTGTATTTGAATGAGAAAGCATGTTTTTAGGCTACTGGTCCTCGAAAATTCTTCTTCGGTGTTAGGCAGAGTGTAAGTTATTTCATTCCTTTTTTTATATCTTAACACATTTACTTTATATATATATATATTATTGAGATCTTATACTTTAATAGTTTGCATTCTTGCATGTTTGTGACAATATTGGCAAAGGTAACATATCTAGTGCTGTTAAGGATTTGCACGACATATGGGAAGGTTGGGTTAGCTATGAGAATCCAGAATGTAATATAATGGATGCTGATCTGGTATTTTTATTCTAAACTTAATGTAATAAATTTAAAAGAGTTCTCTTTATGATATGCTCTGTTTAAATCTCTTTAATTTTGCTGTTTCAGATCTATTTTCCTGTTCTTATTGAGAATCACTACATTTTGTATGTTATTGATCATACAAAAGAGTTGGTATATTATCTTGACAACATTATCTGGACTGATTCTGCTCTTGTTTATACAAAAGAATTGTGTTCAAAGATGGTATGTTTATGTTTGTTTTTTTTGTTATGTTACTGTTGATTCATTGTTTCCATTTTAACATTTTTGATTTTAATGTATTCTAAACTTTTATATTTTATGTCAGTGTGTTCAAATGGGTGCTTTTCTTGGCAAAAGAAATCATCCAAAGAGTTCTCAGCTACCTTCTTATGGTTTTGAAGTTGTTGAGTTGGAATGGAGAAAAGAAAAAGTTGACAATTTGGACTGTGGGGTCTTTGTCATGTATCACATGCTCCATTTTGTTGGCGAATCGTTCAAATTAAATGATCTCAAAACAGTAATTATCTATATAGTTTCTGTAGTTCTTTCCTTTCTAATGCTTTTATTTATTACATATTGATAATTTTTTTTTTTTTGCTGTTTTGAGATTAATGGAAGGAAATTTTTACGAGGAGAGATATGTACCACACTGGTACTGTGTGATTTGAATTAATCTAGGAACGATGTGTTGTCAGAATTACACAAGTTCAATGAGAAGAAGAAAGATCCTGCTTATGTCAATGGAATTGAAGAAAGATTAAAGGCTGCAATTGCTGCAAAGAAGAAGAGAGAAACAGAAGAAAGAAAAATGGCAGCAGAAGCAGAAGCAAAGGCAGAGGGAGAAGAGGAAAAGAACAAAGGAAAAAGGGCAAAAAAGCAGGCAAAAAAATTTACTCCTTCTAAATAGTGAAATAATTAATAGTTGTTAGTTGATTAGTTCAGGGGGTTTTTTTAACAATGAAAAAACTTAATGTATGTGCATACATTAAGTTTAATGATGTAATTAAACTTAGTTTAAAGTCTTTAGTTGTTTTTGGAATACTGATGTATGTGAATACATAAAGTAATTAAAAGGTTTATTTTTATGTTTTTTATGGGGTAACTTTTATGCAGAAAAGGGTAACTTTTATTTATAGAAAGGGTAACTTTTATTT
This sequence comes from Chenopodium album, assembly GCF_948465745.1. NCBI lineage: Eukaryota > Viridiplantae > Streptophyta > Magnoliopsida > Caryophyllales > Amaranthaceae > Chenopodium > Chenopodium album. The sequence continues at coordinate 67,092,526 of NC_137839.1, read as the reverse complement.
ATAGAAAGGGTAACTTTTAAGCAAGAAAAAGGTAGATTTTATTGTTAGAAATGGTAATTTTAGCTATGAAAAGGGTCACTTTTATGTAGAAAAAGGGTCACTTCTATTCATGAAAAGGGTCACTTTTTTCTGTAAAATAAAAGGATCAGGGGTTTTATGCATGAAAAGGATAACTTTTAGTGATAAAAAGGGTAACTTTTATTAACAGAAAGGGTAACTATTACCAAAGAAAAGGTTGATTTAGTGGATAGAAAGGATAACTTTTATGCATGAAAAGGGTCACTTTCATGCATAAAAAGGTTTACTTTGTAGCATAAAAAGGGTTACTTTTGTGGGTAGAAATAATAAGTTTATACATGATAAGGTATACTTTTGTGGGTAGATAGTGTAACTTTTATGCATGAAAAGGGTAACTTTTATTGATAAAAGGGTTAACTTTTATTAACAGAAAGGGTAACTATTGCCAAAGAAAAGGTTGATTTAGTGGATAGAAAGGATAACTTTTATGCATGAAAAGGGTCACTTTTATGCATGAAAAGGGTTACTTTTATACGTTAAAAGGGTAACATAAGTTGATGTGTTCCAATAATTAAACATGTTCTAATAAAAGTGTCAATCACATTTTCATTAAACTAGTCATAGAGTAAAAAAACAAAAGAAAAATAGTTTAACAATACAAGGTATATTAATTTCGAAAAAAAAAAATGTTCTAAAAAAGATCTTAAAAGAGTCGCAAGTTAGGTGTCTTTGATCCAAATTCTGAATTTGGAGGTGGCAGTGCTGGTTTTCTTTTTCTCTTGCTTTTTTCAAGTCCTCCTTTTTCTCTCTTGCTTCTTCCTTTGGTTACAGCCCTTTTAGGATCAAGAATTATTGGTACACATGTGCTTGTACTCGATGCTGAAGAAGCGTCAGTATTGCTTTGAGTGTTGTGTGCCACATCAGGAATGTTAGAAGCAGCTTCTGCACTTTCTTTCTGAGCAGCACTAGCAAGTAAGTCTTCCACCATTTTAAGACTGTTTCTGAAGCTTTCTTCCATAAATGCTCTTGTCTCTTCATTTTCTTGACTTTTTAAGATTAGATTGTAGTATTTCCTCATCATTGTTTGCCTCCATGGAATATATTGCTGTTTAGGATCCTGATTCTTCAACCTATCCCATGCCTCTGTTTTTGCAAACTTAGTCCATCTTTTTGAAACATACTTGTCTGGTATTCTTGTTACTGAATGCAAATGTAGAATTCTGATGCAATGATAACATAACCATCCAGATGCTTCAAAGTTTTTGCAAGTACACCATACAGTTTGGCTCTCATGTATATAGTTTACTTGATGTGCAGACCATGGCTTGTCTTCTAGTGTTACTTGATAAAGTAGGCATTCTTCATTACTGCCTAACATCTGAACAGTTGTTGCCATAGAGTATCCAAACTCCTCTTCAAAATTTCTAAAGAGTGATAAAGTGAAAACCTGTACATCAAAATCATGTAGCTTCATTTAAATTGCCATATATTAGGTGTAATTTATGTACTTGTCAGTTAACTTTTTACCTGTGCAGCATGCTTTAGCATTCCAGATAGAGGCTATGAAGTGAATGCTATTGACTTGCTACAGGTAAACTCATCATATTTCTCTGTGCTTCTCCAACGATTAGTTGTCTTCTTAAATATGGTATAAAATTCTGTCAAAGTAGTTGCTTTACTTGCTCTGAATCCTATGGCATGATTAGTGCTTTCACTCCTTTGTGACGATAAGATCCCTGCTGAAAAGAAATCTCTACTAAGGGCAGGACACCATTTGTCTTTCAACTCATACACTCTTTTGTACCAAGAGTGTTCTGTCAACTCATATTTCTGCAACATTGCTTGCCACTTTGCTTCGAATTCTTGTTCTGTCACACACATCTTTAAGCACTGGTTGAATGCAAATTTGAATTCTTTGTCTTTTTTAAGAGCTCCAAATCTGGTTATGGCATTTTGCTCCAAATGCCATATACAAAGTCTATGCCTTGTATTAGGAATCACCTGCATTGAAAATAAAGGGGTCACTTTATGCTGTTAAAAGGGTTACTTTATGCACCAAAAAGGGTAACTTTATGCAGCTAAAAGGGTAACTTTATGTGAAAAAGGAAAACTCTATTGTCATAGCTCAAATCTGTAAGATGTCAATATAAATCTTTTACCTCCAGTATTGCATTTGCCATTGCTTGGTCCTGGTCAGTGAATATTGAAGTTGGTTTTATATCCTCCATAGCTTTGAAGAAGGTTTGTAGTAACCACACAAATGAATCTGTCGTTTCATCCCCAATAAAAGCACAAGCAAACATACAATTATGCCAGTGGTTATTTATGCCAACAAATGGAGCACATATAAGATTATATCTGTTGGTTCTGTATGTTGTATCAAAGACAAGAACATCTCCATATATCCTATAGTCTTCTAGCATCATTGAATCTCTCCAAAAGATATTGCAAATTCTTCCTTCTTTGACAATTAGGCATTCAAAGGATTACTTTTTGCATGTAATCTAAAAAGTTCTGCATTCAATCTGAGGGTAACATTTAGGCATAAGTATGGTCACGTTTATGCATGAAAAGGGTAACAATTATGTATTCAAAGGGTTACTTTTTGCATACAATCTCAAAAATTCATAGAAATTACCTTCAGTTGCATTTGATTTGGTTGTTTGTTCTGAATTTGAATCAATTGATTTATTAGGAACCACTTGATTTTCTGCATTGTGAATTGCTTCATCTGCATTGCCTGGATTGTTGAATATTGGTACGAATTCATCTCCAAAACAATTAGTTTCTTCTTCTTCTATAATCGATCGATTTAAATCGATTTCAAATTCAGTCTCAATTTGCCTCTGTTTTTGTAGCAATTCGTGAATGAGATTGCTGCAATTTGTTGTATCGAAAGTCGAATTCTCCATTGATGATCGAATTCTGCAATTTGTAAGTTTTCTCACTTTCTTTGTCCTTAATTGATGATCGAATTCTTCTATTTGTGCGTTTTCTCACCTTTTTTCTCCTCGATTTATGATCGATTTTTGCAATTTTTGCGTTTTCTAACCTTTTTTCTCCTCGATTGATGATCGTTTTCTGCAATTTTTGCGATTTCTCACTTTCTCTCTCCTCAATGGATGATTGATAGCTGCGTTTTCTCACTTTCTCTCTCCTCCATTGTTGTTCTGCATTTTTTTTAGGTATGAAATTCCGCGATTTTGAAATTCTGCGATTTTTTTTTAAAAAAAAAAGCACGTGCGAAAAACCCGATGTACAGTAAAAATACTGTACACCGGGTACATGCAAATGGGATTGTATCTGCTCCAAGCCTCCCAAAAAAAAAAAAAAAAAAATTGATATTTATGTAGAAGGGCAGTTGAATTACACATAAATTGTCTTGTAGTTTGTAGGGAAATACAATTCTTAGTGGGAAAGCTCCATAAATAGAAATTAGCCGGAGAGAGATTATCATTTTACCAAAGAAAGGAAATACTTTGGAGAGTTCCAGCCTCTCAAATGTCTATTAGGGAGAGGACAAGCCTCTCAAAGAGTCAAAGCTTGTACTATCTATTTAATTGTAAGATATAAGCAAATTTAGTCTTTTTTTTTTCCCTTTAAATTCTGTGTAAATTGTCCAGTTCATACGTTTTATTAATCAAAATCACCATATCTGCTCTGTATAATCATCCGCATTGTGCTGGCTCATTACAATGTTAGTTGGAGGGGAGGGGGGGGGGGGGGGTTGAGAGGAAAAATCTTTGAGGACCTTAACTCTGACAACTACTGGGAACCATATTGATTCTTGATAAAAGTAATAACTACTGCAAACACCTCTGAAAGTTTTTTTGACACCTCTATCAAGTTGGTTTCATGATAGCACAAATCATAAATCATGTATGTTGCACAAATTTGATACTTGTTCACTTTTTAACAATGTTATACTGTGTGTAGTAACTCATTGTGTCTGCACCCCATTGATTTGGGCCTTCATAATTTTACTGAAAAATACTTGTTGCCAATTTCAGGTATTTAACAAGCAATATGCTAAGTGGACCTGTTCCAAGTTGGATTACAAATGAAGCGGACAGCAGGTTTATATTTTTGACTTAAGTTCCGATTGGACTTAAATTACTGGACCTGAAAATATCTCTACACCATTAGAAACCTATATAGAAGTATATGTGTCTACATCTATGTTACTTGGACTCGGATGAAGTGTCAAATTAGACACGGGTGTCCAAGTATCGGACTCGCCCATTTTTTTGAAAAAAGTTTTGTTTTTAAGTTAAAAATGAAGTGTCCAAGTGTCGGTGTCGGTGTCCGACACGAGTCGTGTCGACACGGACACGCGAGGTAAATAAAAGAGTCCGAGTAACATAGGTCTACATTACTGTTGAATGTCAGTATTTAATGTGGATATGTGCTGGCATACATCTAGGCAAGCACAACACCTTAATTATCCATAATTAAATCCAGGCTATACCTACTTGATATTTTAGCAATGTGAAGTACTACTGGACATTGGTTATTTCTTTATGTTTCCTTGGGATAGCCTTATTGTCATGGCCTGAGTGTTCTTTGGTCGCCGGATCTTGTGGCACACTGGTGTGTTTAGCAGGTCAGAGTGGGGCCGGCAATGAGAAAATTGAGTGCGAGGGACTTTATTGTATTTGGGGTGCATTAAAATGAATGATATACTTAATATCTATGTTGCCTATAACACAACCAAATTATTAAAGCTAGACAACATGGGGTAGGATGCTTTGATTCTAATTTAATAATCATCAGTCACTAAAAGCTTAATTTTGGAATTAAAATGCTTTTTTATTTTGCGTACTAGATTGACAGTAACTTCATATTTGTATTTAACGCCTAGATAACCTTAGGAATTATTCAATCAGTGTATAACTAGCCTAAGAATTTACTAAATAGTATAAAGAAATAGGGCTTCATTCCAATTTTTTAAAGAGATAAGGTGATAGGTACACATATGAGTTCAGAAAAAGAAGAAAAGTAAATGAAGTCATACAATCAAACTTGGAAAGGGGAGCAACCATTTTTTGTCCGGTTTTCATAATTATAAATTTGTCCACTTCACATTATTGCCCCCGTTTGCAAATTCCATGCTTACAATGCTTGGGTTCTTTAATCATGGAGGCATCCCCATGATACAGAGATAGATGAGCTCAACTTTATCTTCAAGGTTCTACCACCTCAACTTTGGAGAAAGAGGACCCTATGAGGAGGATGGGGATTCAACAAGGACCGTTTTGTTGTAACTCATTTTTGGGTTATCTTCTCTGCCAAGGTTACCCCCTCTTCTTGGTTCACAAATTTATTGGGAGGGTTACAGTTTATCTTTCTGAGAGTGTTTGTGTGGACCTTGGCTCTGAGCAGAATCAACTCCAACTATATGCTCTACAGGAAAACACCAAATATAGCTTTTTACCAGATATGTGATTGTTTTGTTCTGCCAATAGTGAGATATACTTGCATCTCTTTCTTTAATGTGATATGGCAAGTAATGCATGTAGGAGGCTATTTGCTTTGTATGGAGGGTACTGGTTTTCTCTTGTAGAGTTTTGTATTTGGTGTAAGTTCACTTTGTGAACTTTGGAAGGGCAAAGGACAAAATGATGTGGTGACTAAGATTAGAATAGACTGCCCGAATCCTCATCAGAGAATAAGTTGTGCTACTATATGGGCTAATACAGCGATGTATTTTGTGTAATCTGTTTTTACTGTTTGAGGAGAACTTGTCCTGTGTTCATGTACTTTCTGCAGTCATATAACTACTTTTTCTCCATTAGAGATGTCTGCAAACATTTCTCTAGAAGTTTTAATTTTGAGATTTTCCGTTCAATAAGATGTTTTTATGTGTACTGTTGAAGTTTGTTTCTAATTTTTATTCACTTAATTTTTGCTTTTTTTTTTTTTTTTTTTTTTTTTTTTTGATCTTTTTGCTTACAGCCACATAGATCTTTCATACAACAATTTTGATGAACATTCTGCACCCTCTTCTTGCAATAAAGAGACTCTGTAAGATTCTGTGAGACTCTTCTTCCTTCAAATTTTGGCAGTTTCTCTGCGCTTATGAAACTGATGTTTGGCAATATCATCTTCAGAAACTTATACAGAAGCTTCTCAAGGGGAGAGAGCCTGTAAGCTCGTCAACTGCTTTCGTTTTCTATAGGCAGATTTTAATCTCTTCTGTGATATAACATCCTAACTTGTCTTTAATATGGGTCAAAACTTCATGCAGAAAATCTAGTGTCTGCTTGAAGAGCTTCCATTGTAAAGGTGCACTACATCTTCAACTTCCCTAACATTGTGATGCAAAATTCCTCCCTTTTTCCAATCCCCAGACAGTCACACACTCCCACACATTATAACCATTTATTTTTAATTAATATATATAGTTTCCTCTAGTTTCTTTTATGGTCAGGCTATGTCACATTCTATAATTAAAAAGTACTTATAAGCAAACAGAAGCAACATCCTGACAAATTCTATTAATTGGATGCTTTGTCTTGATGTCATGTGAATCATTAAGAGGATAAAAACTATTTTTTTTCCTTCCTGTTTGTTTTCTTTTGACATGTATTTTCATGTATGAAGCTCGGTATTCAATGCATATCAACTGTGGTGGGAAAGAGACCACCGTCGCAGACACTACATATGAGGAAGATGATGAACGTGGGGGCGCTGCAAAATTTGTCCCCAGAAGGGCAGATTGGGGATTTAGCAGTAGTGGGGAATTCTGGTTTTCACAAGTTCCTGGCAATTATATAGCAAAAGGCAACCCAGTGCAAAGATTGCCGGACTCAAATCTATACACTAGAGCACGGTTGTCAGCTACATCTCTAACATACTATGGTAGTTGCTTGGGAAAAGGGAACTACAGTGTGACACTTCATTTCTGTGAGATAGTTTTTGCTAACAATTCTTATTCCAGTCTTGGAAAACGGATGTTTGACATATATATCCAGGTAACTTTTAAATGCATCACAAAGCTCATAGAATTACTTATGATCATCATTAAATTAAGTAAGCATTATCTTTTTTTTTTTTTGTAGGATAAGCTTGTTCACAAGAATTTTAATATAGTTAAGGAAGCAAATGGAACTAATAAGGTTGTAAAAAAGGTATATCAACATATACCCGTGAGTGATTCTATAGAAATCTGTTTCTATTATGCTGGAAAAGGGAGCACAGGAATACCTGTAAGAGGAACATATGGCCCACTTAAATCTGCAATTTCTGTCAAGTCTGGTAAATGTTCTTTAGTTGAAAGTTCTTATTTCATTCATTTTATGGCTTCTTATCCATAGCAGTAGAATATCTAACTTACTTTTTTTTTTTTTTGAAAGATTATCTAACTTACTTTTGGGCCTTTGGCTTTGTTAAATTGCAATTAAATTGATTTTCTTTATAAGCTAGCTGTCAATACATCTGAGTATGACCCAACTTAAAAGACATCAATGGAACAAGAGGAACCATCATCTGTATTGAATGGACCATGACCTGAAATCCATGATCTGTTCACGACTTATAGCTGCTGCTTGTAATTGATAATGTTTGCACACATGATATTGGCTCTTTGGTCGCAAGATCTGTTTTTTAGAGTGCCTATGAGGAATTCATATTTTAACTAAAAGACTAATTCATTGCACTGATATTGATCTAAGAAAATTTGTGTGCTACTTCAATTGCATTTCTTACTGGTCTATTAAAACATTTCCAGAATTCCAGTGTTATCTAAGGAACGAACTGTCTACAATCTTAGGAAAATGGAATTATTGTGACATTGTGGACCCAAAAAAAATTAAAATATGATTCAATGACAATTTGTTTGTGATGCTATATTAATTTAACTTTTTGTTTATATGTTCTATCACCTCATAATATAATTAAAGTAACTCCCTTTTGCATGTTAGAGTTCAAACGTCCTCCTGATTGACAGAAGATTATAAAGATTTTAGGTGGAGTTGCAATTTTAATAGTGGGCACCACTCTTATCGGTCTTTTCATTTGTTGGCGGAAATATGGTTCAAGAGACATGGCAAAAAGAGAAAAAGGTAATTTACTTCTTGAACCTTAAATTATTAGATTTCTTCTCATAATTCAAGCTCATACCCTCAAAAGCAGCTTCTGATTCACTATGTGTTGATTTTACTGTCACGGTATCTAATCTTATGGGAAAGAATAAGTGGATAACTGAACATAAACTTGCATATATAAGTATCCATAACTTAACTCGATTGGTAACCATGAAGTTTTAAGGTTGACGACTAGGATTTTTGTGATGTGGACAAAATCGATATTTAAAAATGAAGATGGCTAGTATGGATGAAGGTGTAGAATACTAGTGAAGTGGACAAAATTAATATTTGAAGATGTAATATCCTAGCATGCATGAAGGAAAAATATATTCTATTAGTTTTTCTGTTAAAGGGTCTATGCAAATCCTATTCTATATTTCTATGTTCATTGTGGTCTTACTTGTAAGGTGCCTTTTTTTTTTTTTTTTTTTTTTTTTCAATGCTTAATCTTTTTATACTGTACACAGTTCTTGCTGGACTTGATCTGCAGACTGGACTATTTACTTTTAAGCAAATCAAAGCTGCCACCAACAACTTCAGTGCTGACAGTAAAATTGGAGAAGGGGGATTTGGTTCAGTATACTTGGTAGGTTTCATAATTATCAATTTAGTAGAAAGATCTAACTCCTTCTAGCTTTAATAACACAATGCCTTCACTGCATACAACATAGAGTCATAGCTATATTTATGTGCTTAATGTTCACTTTATGAAATAGGGGATACTGCTAGATGGTGCCCATATTGCCGTGAAGCAACTATCATCAAGATCAAAGCAGGGGAATCAAGAATTTGTGAATGAAATTGGCATGATCTCTGGTTTGCGTCATCCAGATCTTGTAAGACTCTATGGATGTTGTGTCAGGGAAATCAGCTATTCTTGATATATGAATATATGGAGAATAATAACCTTGCACGTGCACTGTTTGGTAAGTAACAATTGTTCTGGGTATTTAGTTGATTGGAAGAATGGTTCATTTTGTTCCCTGGTTTTTTTTTTTCAAAACATTTCATAATTCTTGGTCAATTTACAGGAAATAAAAAATAAAAAATTAGTGGGACATGGCTGTAATTGTATTTTAATTTACAGGAAGAAATCACCTGAAATTGGATTGGCCTACTAGACAGAAAATTTGCATTGATGTGGCAAGAGGTTTAACCTATTTGCATGAGGAATCAATTATAAAAATTGTTCATAGAGACATCAAAGCAACCAATATACTGCTTGATGGAAACCTCAATGCTAAGATCTCGGACTTTGGACTGGCTAAGCTTGATGAAGGGGAGCACACCCACATTAGCACTAGAGTTGCCGGAACAATGTGAGTAATTTATCTAGTGATTTTACTGCTGAGGTCTTTTATCTTTTGTTGGATTTTGCATACTTTATTGTTTGTTATCCTAGTTACATTTTTCTTTTGTTTACCATCTACTTGGATCCAACTTGCCAACACTTTGTGACTTTGTGTCATCTTGCGTGATGGATTTTGACGTCACAAAATTTAATTTTTGATGCATAATATTTTTTCTCGCTTGATGGAAAATAAACCTTACTACTGTTACTGCTACTACTATGGAAGAACTTTGGAATCTAACGTTGATGTGTTGCTAGCCAAAAGTGGATTTGCTTTATGGTGGACAATAATTTAGATAATTGTTGGTTTTGCAAGTATAGAAACAGGGAGTCAGGATTAGGGGTGTGAACAAGCCAGGCCAAGACCAGCTCCATAGTGGTGAGCTCGGGTTTGGCTCTTGAAAATTTTAGAAATTGAGCTCGGATTGAGCTTGACACTCAGGCTCTTAGCTTAAGCTCAAAACCACTAGACAATACATGAGCTCGACTCGACTCAATTCGATTCGACTCGAGCTCAATCATCGAATTTTGATTTAGTCCCTCCAAATATGAAAAGGACCTCTACGGCCTAATTATCAATAAATAATTTTAGGTAACAAATCATTTTATAAAAAAATATATTTAAGCTTTTTCACGAGCTTTCAAGCCAAGCCAAGGATACCTCTAACTTGGCTTGTTAAGATTTGGAGTCGAATCCAAATTTGAGTCGAGCTTTAATTGAGTTTTGACCAAGCCAAGCATCGAGTAGTTTGCAAGTAGGCTTAGTTTGTTAATACCCTTAGTTAGGAAACATTGGAGCACAACACAAGTGATTTACGAAAAACATTAATAGAAAAGTAATACTTAAAAAAAGGACAAGGATCTCATTTTGTGAATAGTTCTCACGGAGACATTCCTTATGAAGACAAACCACTTTTTATTATATACTAGTATTTTGTAGAAATGATTACCTAAATAACAGGCTCAATCATCTTAAGAAATGAAGTTTATTGCTTTATTTTAGAATAAAATATAGGAAATTTTGTGTAGAACTACCCTAAAGATAGGGTTATTTGTGAACAACTACCCATTTTTTTTTCTATTTGTTTATAACTACCCACAAGTCTGAGAACGTTTGAGTAGCACTACCCATTAACATTTTCCGTCCAATTAAGACGTTACCGGAGCCCACTTTTTTCACTTTTGCCACCCAATTAATTCTCTCAATTTGTATAAAGGTTTTAATTTACCTTAATTAACCTAATTAGGGTTTTAATTAGAATTCATTTTAGGGTTCATGAGTTTAGTATTATTTGGGGATTTTGATTCAAGGTTTGGGGGTTTAATTGAATTGGGGTTTTTGCTTATTTTAGCATTAATTGGCCATTGTAATTGATAAAAGTGAAAATTTGGGCCAAAATAACGTTTTAATTGGACGAAAAACGTTAGTGGGTAGTGCTACCCAAATGTTTCCAAAATTTGCGGATAGTTCTAAACAAATAAAAAAAAAAATGGGTAGTTGTTCACAAATAACCCTATTTTTAGGGTAGTTCTACATAAAATTTCCTAAAATATAAGTCATCCATCAGTAAAGCTGCTTTTAATTTAATAATTGTTATATCTTTCATCATGATTAGATATTTTTTAGTGTACTAACATGGAATTGAACATTTGTGAAGTTCTGGTTAACTTTTGATACTTTAGTGTGGAAATAATGGTTGATATGCTTATCTTGTTCCCGCAGAGGATACATGGCACCAGAATATGCATTGTGGGGCTATTTGACCTATAAAGCTGATGTTTACAGTTTTGGGGTTTTGGCGTTGGAGATAGTTGCTGGTAGAAACAATACAAATTTTAGACCAGATGATAATTATTTCTGCCTCCTTGATTGGGTAAGCTGTAATTTAAGTCCTTATATTCTTGCTCTATCATCCAGAAACTTCACTTAAGCAACTTGGGGGGTATACTGAAAAAAGGGCATTTACAATTAATTGGTCATGCCATTTCTTGAGCTAGAGTAATTAGGTAAATATGACAAACTAGAGTAATTAGGTTAAATATGACAAACTAGAGTATTACTCTAGTGTCCATGTATATTCATCATTTTCATTAATATTGATGATGACAAACTAGAGTAATTAGGTTAAATATGGATTGATTTGGTGGGTAAACTAGAGTAATACTTCCTCCATTCTTTATTACTTGACCTGTATTCCTTTTTGGAAAGTTTCTTTTTACTTGACCTGTTTCCTTTTATGGCAAATATAACAGTAGACTTTTACTTATTTACCCTCATAACCATTTCAATATAACACTACACTATACCCTTTAGCCTTTCCCTCTTTCACACCTCAGTCAACCCCATAGTTAATTGATTACCAGCCACCACCACATCCTCCCTCTCTCCTCCACTTTAACCATGGCAGCCACCACATCACTTTTTTTTTAAACATCAATCACCGCCCTATCTCTCCTCTTCACCGACAATAGCCTCCTCCCTTCTCCCATCATACTCTCTCTCTCATCACCTCTGGCTGTTTCCACCACCGTTAAAGTACTCAAAGTTTACCAAAAGTCCAACATCAAGGCTACAGTGGTCGAATTATTGGCTGCCAATTCCAGATCTAAGACACACCTACACGTATGGGTATTTTGATCTCAATTTCTTAATTAAAAGTTGATCGGGTGAAGGTGATTGTAGTATGGGTGTTTCTTTCTCTTTTCTTGTCTTTATTTCGGTGGTGGTATGTACGATTTACAACCACCACAACCAAATTCGACCTTCAATTTTGTTTTAAAAAATGCTCATATATGCGACGGTGGTTGATTAAGCGTTCTTTTCTTTCCTCTTGTTCCTCTATCTCAATGATGGTCTTCACGGTGGTGAAGAAGGTCCTGTTTAAAAAAAGGAGAAAAAAAATTAAAAAGGGTATGTTGGTGGCCTAAACAGGGGCAATGAAGGGGAGTGGTTGTGGTGAAGTGGTGGTTGTGATGTGGCGTAAGAGGTTGTGGTGGTGAAGGGAGCGTTTGGGTGAAGTGATGGCTGAGGTGCAGCGTAGCCAGATGAGGTGGTGAGATTGATGTAGTACTGTACTACTGTATGTGTGGGTGGATGGGTAATTTGGTCTTTCACGTTTTTTCATACAGAGGAAGTATATGCTTTATATAAAATTAGGTTAGATATGGATCGTTTTGGTGGGCAAATAGGTACATAATTACACAATTTGATTGTATGCTTCATTTCATGTCGATTTTTTTTTCCTTTTGCCCTGAAAGCTATCTTCTTCTTCCGGCTTTTGGTTCCATCACAAATTCTTATACGTGGCTGGACATACAGTGTGGACATCCATCATGAGGGTTACTTTGTTAGTGTTATAGGGGTTACTTGTTCAGTGTTACAGGGGTTACTCTGTGAGTGTTATAGGGGTTACTTGGTCGGTATTAGGGGTTAGTCGGTCAGTGTTATAGAGGTTACTTTGTTTTGTAACAAGCGGCCACATGGTGTGGCTAGCCGCACTGTAATTCCATGGGTTGATCTGCTCTAAATTGTCTCAATGGTAATTTTTTGTTTTTTTATCAGCATGTATTTGTTGGTTTTGATAAAATCGAAGTTTTCATTTTGGATGTGCTTATATGAAATGAGGAAAATGGCTTTCTTGTGATCAGATTTTGTTCATATTTTCTGTTTGAATGGATTGAGTATGTTCTTAAACTTGCTTCTGTGTTCAGGCCTTTGCTCTGCAACAACAGAACGGAAATTTGATGGAACTAGTGGATCCGACGCTTGGTACTGACTACAATAAGGAAGAAGTACTCAAAATGATTAAGGTTGCTTTGTTATGCACTAATCCATCTCCTGCAGTAAGGCCAGTGATGTCTGAGGTACTAAGCATGCTTGAAGGAAAAATGGTTGTAAAAGAACTGACCTTGGCTCCTAGTGGATGCAACAATGACTGGTTTTATGAGGCATCTAAAGGGTATCACGATATGACATCAGACAGTGAGACTCACAGCCTAATTCGCTTTCCAGATGCAAGGCACAGCTGTTCATCTTCTCATTATGCTAAGCCCCCAGTAATTGAAGGAGATCAAACATAAGGTTATATCATTCTTTCAGTTTCAGAGAAGGGTTCATAATATCGAGCATTGGTTGATCTTTAAAACTTGGAATGTGTTAGAATCCAACACCATCGATTGAATATTTTAGATGCTTTCTAATTTCCTAGGCCTTAGATTCTATTGTTATATATGTTTTTGTCAATCTAATGTAATTTACACTGGGAAAACAATGTAATTTCAAAATTAAGCTCTATAAGGAGCTGTGATCAATCAAATAAAAGATTTAAGTTCTCAAACTCAAGTTTTGCTTTTAATGCTTGCGTGGTTAGACCATTATATATATAATTGAGACGTTGCATGCATTATAGTATCATAAAATTTTGAGACGCCACAAACTCAATGCCCCGATCCTACTTTAACCCACCTTGACTCATTCCACCATCACAAGCTCCGAACAACTACACCCCTAATCAATAGCTAAGAGTGTCCTTTCGTAATTAGATGTCTGTTCGAGTTGCTTAGTGAGTTAGTGCCCAATAGTCTGTGCATTCAACTTTTCCTTGTGCATTCAACTTTTCCTTGTATATTCAACAAGTTTGTTACATGGATACGATGTTAAAACACTTAAAACATGACTCAATAATAGTTGATGAGAACATCGCACCACACCATTCTAAGTTTTACTTTTAATTATCATGAATTAACTAGGATAGCTAACGCGCACGTTACGCGCGTTATAGCTAGTTATATCTACCTTATATCATAACTTTAGTTGTAGGCAACGTTAACGAGGGAAAATACGTGAACAAATATTTCAAAGGGTATAATTATTCGCACACTATTTTAAAGAGTTAAAAAAAAAATTATATTAATCAGATAAAATAAATAAATAAACATTATTAAAGAGTTTAATTATCCAAATATTATTATTATTATTATTATTATTATTATTATTATTATTATTATTTTGACATAAGCTTAAATGATCCAAATATTATTAGAGTTATCTCAAACTTTTTAAAATGTAGAGATTTTCAAATTTTATACTATAATATATAAACAAGTACGAATTGAAGTATATATCATCAACTTTCACTCTCTCCTTTGAGTTCTTTCTCTTGTTATGTTACATAAAGTGGAAAATTTTGGACTAAAATATATGAGAGCCCAAGTTAGAAACTTAACCTTTAGTTGAACAGAGCTTTTTAGGTGCAGCAGGCCTACTGCCAAGTCAATAAAAATAACGGATTACGCGCGCGTAACGGGGTTACTGTTCACTCTTATAACGGGGTTACTGGTTTTGTCAGGGTTGTAGGCACGAAAAATTTATAAAAGTGCCACATCAAATATTATATGGGTCAAAAGTCAAAGTATTGACTCCTATTTATTTGACTATTAATCAAACTTAATTATTTTGGGTGAAATAATTTAAATTAGCCCATTTTAAATATTTTTAATTAATTTGTTTATTTAATAGTGAAAACCTATTAAAATGGGTTAAATTATTATAAATGAGTCATATTACCTCAAAAGTCCAATACATATCAAACCCTAACCCTAAGAGTCACTTACTCTATAAATAGAGCTCTCTCTATTTCATTTGAGAGGAGGAAAAACCTAAAAGAGAGAAAAACTCAGAGAAAACTTATCATCAAATACTCTAAACCTCTCCAAAGAAAACCTCTCAAAACATAGAAGAAGAACAACAAGCATTCGACGTGTCGTTCTACTCTAGAAGATCACTCATGGAAGAGATCAAGCCTCGACGGCCCTCAACACAAAGGAAATAAGGACTTCAAATCATCAAGAACACCAGTTCAACCTCTACATCAAATAGTCATTGATCGAAATCAAGCCTTGTTGGCCCTCAATTAAGAATTCAAGTCAAAGACTTACATCAACAACAAGTCAAAGGTCTACATCAAAGATAAGTCAAAGTTTTGCATCTAATCTTCGATCGAGATCAAGCCGCGACGGCCCTCGTTCGAAAATCAAGTCAATTTGTGAATTACGTCAAAGTCAAAGTGGAGATCGAATCAGAGGAGCAAATTAGAGATTGTACCCAATTATATCATATTAATAAAATTAACACTTTGTTTCATTTATTTTGAATCTATATTTTGCTGATTTAAAATTTGTGTTTACAAATTTGGCACACTCGGTGGGATAATTTCTACCTCATCTCATTCTCCACAAATCGAAATGATGAAGCACGTACAAGAAATGACGATGACAAAAGATGGTGCACATGACGACGTCGTAAATGTCATGACAATCGAAGCAAACACCATAGAGGAGTTAGCAAATGTGAAGCTACTTCTTGAGAATCTCGTCAAGGACAACAAAGAAAAGGGGGCACAAATTAAGCTCCACAGCGAACAAATTGTTGCACTCAAAAGAAGACTCGAGAAGCGCAATTAAAGAAAGTGAAGGTGATAGCAGTGAGTCAGAACTTAGCACGAAGACAAAGCTAAGTTCGAAAAATGAAAGTCCCCGTGGTGATTCATTCAGCTTCCAAGCAATCCAAGAAATAATAGCTAATGCTATTAAACAACAACTCGGTAGAGACGCCAACAAAGATGGTCGCTACAGCAAACCTTACACAAAAAGGATTGACAAGATGAGAATGCCAAGCGGCTATCAACCTCCAAAATTCCAGCAATTCGATGGGACAGGCAACCCTAAGCAACATATCGCGCACTTCATAGAGACCTGCAATAATGTTGGGACCTCTGGAGATTTTCTTGTAAAGCAATTTGTCCGCTCTCTCAAGATTGTTGCTTTCGATTGGTACACAGATATACCTCGAAAATCCATAGACAGTTGGGTGAAAATGGAAGAAATGTTCCTCGATTGCTTCTTCAGCACTCGACGCGTTGACAACATGACTGAGTTGACACAAACCAACCAGTTGGAAGATGAACCAGTCGTGGACTACATCAATCGATGGCGAGGATTAAGCCTTCAATGCAAAGATCATTTATCCGAAACTTCGGCAGTCGAGATGTGCATCCAAGGAATGAATTGGGATCTTGCTTACATTTCACTACTAGAAAACAGTCAAATTCCGACGGAATGGTTCCGATGGACATGAAAATCCATCGGAAAGTGCAAAATTTCCGACGGATTTTATTTCCATCGAACATCCGTCGGAAAATTCTTTATTTACGACGGAAGTTCCGTCGGAAATGTTACATTTTCCAACGGAAATTAATTCCCTCGAAAATTTCCGACGGAAATTAATTCCGTCGAAAATTTCCGACGGAATTTAAACCCTTTCCGACGGATTTATGAATTTAAAAAAAAAAACACACAAAACCCTAATTAAATCAGATTCCCTCTCCCTTTCATTTCTCATTTCTCTCTCCTCTCTCACCGCCTCCTCTCCTCTCTCCTCTCTCCTCTCTCCTCTTCCCTCTTCTCTTCTCAGTTCTCAGACTTCTCACGCCCTTCTCTTCTCTTCTCATCTCACGCCTTCTCTTTCTCTCTCCTCTCCTTTCTCTCCTCACGCTCTCTTCTCACACCCCTAGTCTACTTCTCCTCTCTGATTTTTTCTATGGTGGGTAAAAGCTGAAAATGGTGAGTTCTTATATAACTTTAATGGTTTTAAGGTCAAATTCGACCATGAAAATGCTAGATCTAGAATTTTCATGGTCGAATTTGGCCTTTGTAAACCAAGTTCGAGGTTAAATTTGAAGCTAATTCGATTTTTAAGGTACGTTTTAATGTTTTGAATTTTTTATTAAAGTTTTGTGTTGTGGTGTTTGGTTTAGTCGTTCATGATGATGGTTTTAGGTGGGTCGGATTGGGTGTGGGTTCGGTTAGGGTGTGGGTTAGGATTTTGGTGGATCTGGGTTTGGGTTTAGCGGGTTTGGGTTAGGTGAGTTTAGGGTTTGGGAAGATCTGGGTTAGGGTGCGGTGGCGGTGGTTGGTGAATCTGGGTTAGGGTGCGGTGGTGGTGGTTGGTGAATCTGGGTTAGGGTGTGGTGGTGGTGGTTGGTGAATCTGGGTTAGGGTTTGATGATGATAAGTGGGTGATTTGGGTGGGTCTGGGTTAGGGTTTGGTGGTGGTGGTGGATGGATCTTGGTTAGTTTAGGGAGTGGCGGTTTGGGCTTAGGGTTGGTGGTGTTCTGAGGTGGTGATGCGCCGCGCCCCTGGTGGCGTGGCGTGTTTTTTTTAATTTCTTTAAATCAGTTTCCGACGAATTTGTGTTCGTCGGAACTTTCCGACGGACTTTTCTAGTGCCCAAATACCTTCCGACGAAAGGATTCCGTCGGAATTTTCTTCGGAAAAGTGTTTCCGACGGAAAAGGCTGATTTTCCTACGAAGGGTTCTCCGACGACAGTTTCCGACGGAATTCCGTCGGAAACAGGTTTTTCGACGGAAAACAACGTGTTTTCGAGGGATTTTTTCCGTCGGAAAACAACAATTTTCTAGTAGTGTTTTGCAAGGAATCAAACCCAAAACATTCCAAGACTTGGCGACTCGAGCTCATGAGATGGAGTTTACGATAGCCAATTGTGAAGACGGATCTGATTAAACGATCATTAACATCCAAATGGGGCAAAGATGAAAAAGCGGTCCTCAAAGCTCCTAAGCAAGAGCCTAAACTGCATAACAAAAAAAAAAAAAAAAAAAAAAAACAAACAAACAAACAAAATCACATAAATTGAACTACGTCCGGCTTGATCCAAAAAGTAAATTTCAATTACTTATTGGTACGTAGGCATCTTGGATATATAAAATATATTCAAGGGCAGCCATTTAAAAAAAATAAAAAATAAATGATAAACTACAAGATTGGGGACAAGTTTCAATTTGTTCCCAGGAAGTCGAATGATGTCATTTGAATATTGGAGAAAGCTTTCAAGCACGAATACTTCGCCAAATTTACTTGAAAATCCGGAGAAAGCAGCAAGCACCGGAGATTCACAAATCAAGTTGAACGTGGACATCAGAGAAAGCTACGAAGCACCGATCCACCAAAGTTCTTGAGATCCGAAGAAAGCTTACAAGCACCGGAGGTCAACTCAAAGCGTTCAACATGAAGATTGGAGAAAGCTACCAAGCACCAATACTTCACCAAGTTTACTTGAAGATCTGGAGAAAGCTGCTAAGCACCAATACTTCATTGACAAATCTTGAAGAATAAGAGAATTGGAGGAAGGAACCTTGAGATAGCCTCCAAGTTAAGTATCAATGGTCCACCATTCTTGAGAAATGTACCACCAAGTCAAATAAACAAACTCAATTTGACACGGGTCATGAAGAAGATTTCCAGCAAGTTTATTGTCATCGTTGTCAATAAGGGCACTCACGAACCACAAGAGGTTCTAATTGTCAGTTTTGCTGCGATATTGCCTCCCAACACAATGCCTAGTCAGGATACAAACACATTTAGAGTACACAATTGCATCGTGATTGACATGGTTCCCTCCAAGTCAAAAGACCATCAAGTTGTCCAAGAACATGATTGTTGCACCTAGTATATATTGGTTTTATTATAAATATTTAAAACAAAAAAAAAAGAAACAAAGGTCACGTTGGTATGATGATTATTATCGTGATATAAGCATGAGAATCATTTTCAAAAAAAAAAAAATAATAATAATAATAAAAGAAGGAAAAAAAAAAAGAAACGACAGAAGCTACGAAGTTCTTGGTGCAGCTATGATCAATCACTTGATCGGATAGGCAAATGTGGTCCGATTCGCTTGAAATTTGGACATATGGTCGACAAAACAAATAGCTGCAATCTTTACGGTGTAATTGTGAAAATGTTCTTTGGTTTGTCGAAAAAAAGGGATGGACCGAAGCTTCAACTTGGAGTCGTTATGTGTGTGCATGGCTTTGCAAGACTAGAATGTCGAGGTCGGATTGCAAGACTTGAACATGTAACTCCAAGTAACTCTGGAATTTAAGGTCCGAGTTGCATTCCATGGTTCCAAAGCGTGGGTAGCTTTCACTGTATATTCTTCTCCTCCAAGTTCGGCACCGTGGAGTCTCTAGTGCGTCGTAGGTAGCAAAGCTTGAGTAAACAAGCTCATCAAGGCATAAGTGTGAGTGTTGATGTGAGGCTCGCCATGACTTCAATATGTCAAGGTTGTGTTGCGACGCTCAAGTGTCCAACTCCAAGACTTCAAGACAAGGTTCGGCTGTGAGGCTCGAGAATATAGCTCTGCGGTGTCAAAGCTCGTAATGTGATGCCAACTTCAAGATGCCGAGGTTCGAGTTGCTAAGGCTCGATACATGACTCTGTATGGGATGCGATGATAGCTCCAACGCCTCCAAAGAAGATCTGAAAAAAAAAAAAAAATCATCATCGCAAGGCATCGACGAAGACAACGAGTTCTGTGGCGTGGCTATAGCGGCTCCTCCATAGAACCAAAAGTCATAGGTGTTGTGATGTGGCAGCAAAGTATTTGTTGTGGCATGGCTTGGCAACTCCTTCTAGTCAACGCCGGTTTATTATGGTCAACTCTCAGATTCCGACCAAGGGTAGTGTATTACAACAAAAAACCTTTTATAAGGTAGTTTTTAACAACAATTTTTTTATAAGGTAGTTTCTCGCAAAAAAATTACTTTAAAAGGTAGTTTCTGACAAAATGTCCTTATTTTTAATTAATTTGTTTATTTAATAGTGAAAACCTATTAAAATAGGTTAAATTATCATAAATGAGTCATATTACCTCAAAAGCCCCATACATATCAAACCCTAACCCTAAGAGTCACTTACTCTATAAATAGAGCTCTCTCTATTTCTTTTGAGAGGAGGAAAACCCTAAAAGAGAGAAAAACTCAAAGAAAACCTATCATCAAATACTCTAAACATGTCGAGAGAAAACCTCTCAAAACCTAGAAGAAGAACAACAAGCATTCGACGTGTCGTTCTACTCTAGAAGATCACCCGTGGAAGAGATCAAGCCTCGACGGCCCTCAACACAAAGGAAATAAGGACTTCAAATCATCAAGAACACCAGTTCAACCTCTACATCAAATAGTCATTGATCGAGATCAAGCCTCGTCGGCCCACAATCAAGAATTCGAGTCAAAGGTCTACATCAAGAATTCAAGTCAAAGGTCTACATCAACAACAAGTCAAAGGTATACATCAAAGATAAGGCAAAATCTGCATCAAATCTTCGATCGAGATCAAGCCTTGACGGCCCTCGTTCGAGAATCAAGTCAATTCGTGAATTACGTCAAAGTCAAAGTGGAGATCGAATCAGAGGAGCAAATTAGAGATTGTACCCAATTATATCATATGAATAAAATTAACACTTTGTTTCATTTATTTTGAATCTATATTTTGCTGATTTAAAATTTGTGTTTACAAGGGTTACTTGTATTTTTTTTTTTTTTTCCGAGGTTACTTATATATATTTTTTTTTCAGAGGTTACTTCTATTTTTTTTTTTTCAGGTGTTACTTGTATGGATTACTTATTCAGAGGTTACTTGTATTATTGAGGGGTTACTTGTATTTTTTTTTTTTTAGGGGTTACTTGTATGGATTATTTATTCAGGGGTTACTTGTATTATTCAAGGGGTTACTTGTATTTTTTTTCAGGGGTTACTTGTATAGTTGTATGGATTACTTATTCAGGGGTTACTTGTATTTTTTTTTTCAAGAGTTACGTGTTTTTTTTTTTTTCAGGGGTTACTTGTATTTTTTTTTTAGGGGTTACTTGTATGGATTAATTCAAGGGTTACTTGTATGAGTTACTTATTCAAGGGTTACTTATATGAGTTACTTATTCAGGGGTTACTTATATGAGTTACTTCAAAGGTTACTTGTATGAATTACTTATTCAAGGGTTACTTGTCACTTATTCAAGGGTTGCTTGTAAGCCCCATACTAAACCAGTAACACCATACAAGTAACCCTTGAGCAAAACTAGTAACACCCTACAAGTAACCCTTGAGAAAAACTAGTAACACCCTACAAGTAATCCCTAACCAAACCAGTAACACCCAACAAGTAACCCCTGACCAAAACCAGTAACACCCAACAAGTAACCCCTGACCAAAACCAGTAACACCCTACATGTAACCCCTAGCCAAAACCAGTAACACCCTACAAGTAACCCTTGACCAAACCAGTAAAACCCTCACTAAACCAGTAACACCTTACATGTAACCCCTGACCAAACCAGTAACACCCTACAAGTACCCCTGACCAAACTAGTAACACCCTACAATTCTTGAAATATTCGATCTAAGATTCCACGAAGTAAACGGGCTCATATTTCTTTGGTTCTCATCGATTTCACTACTTCAAATGTTGTTGATGATCTTAAGGATAATTAATCACAATTTTTCACAACAATTGGACACCCAATTTCTACAATTTTGGGCTTTAATTGCAGCAATTTGGCAAAGAGGAGAGAGAAAATAGGTGGAGTAGAGATATGGTTGTTGGTGATGTGTGGTTTGGTTTGTAGATGAAGCTAAGAAAAGAGGAGAAAGAAAATGGGTAGAGTAGAGATATGGTTGTTGGTGATGTGTGGTTTGTTTTGTAGATGAAGAAAAGAGGAGAGTGAAAATGGGTGGTATAGAGATATGGTTGTTGGTGATGTGTGGTTTAGCTGGGAAAAGAAGATAAGAAAAGAGGAGATAGAAGAGTTGTGGTATTTTTAAAAAAAATAATAATAAAATTGTGGTTGGCCACACCGTGTGGCCAGCCACATACAAAAATTTGTGTTAGTTGAAACTATAATATGACATACAAGTAACATTTTATATCATTAAAGCAATATACTCCCTTTAATTATCAATAATATCTTTATGTTAATATTTAATCAATAATATCTTTAATTATCAATAAGTATAAATTCTAACAACTGAAATTAATAATCTATTTATTGAGAAGATTCCAACATGTACCCACAAGACTATATTTTTTCTTGTGTATAAATCACAAACATTAGTCAAAGTAGGACAAATGAATAGTGCAAAAAAAAAAAAAAAATGGAGCAAGTATTTAAAATGGAGGGAGTATTCATGTAATACCTAGTATTTTTATGGATTTTATATATTATTTAATTCATTGTAAAATATATTTTTGTGTCAAATTATTTTAATTATGGGATTTAAATAATACAAGATTTAATTTTTAGGTCAATAAGTATTCAATTTGAATGTAGTCCATCTTCATAATAAACCCAATCATTCTATTTTTATATTTGGACTACCTACACAATTTTAATAAAGCCTAAACCTACCCTACACTATAAATACTCATTCAATCTCCAAGTTTTTGCCACCCAAAAGGTCAAATGACCAAGGTAAGCTATTTTCCCTTTTTCTTTCTTTTCCTTTTTCCTTTCTTTTTCTTCTTTTTTTTATTCTTTCTTTTCTCCTTGCTTTTACGTGGATTTTGGGTAGAGGTAGGCAACGTCCCGTGTCGGGCCGTCGCGGGCCGTGTCGTGCCTGCTTCTTGGCGGGTCGTGCCGTGCCATGCCACCATTTGGTATACCCCAGCCCATGGCATGACACGACCCCCGTGCCCGACGTGCCGTGCTATGCCAGGCAGCGGACCACCCATGTTAACGTTTGGCCTTGTCTTTATCTTGGCCCTACGACGACCCATTTCTTATGGTGAGTAGTAGGGACAGTTAAAGAGAATTTTTTCAGGTGATGCAGCATATTCATGTTAAGGTTTGAGTGAATAGTGAATCTTATATTCTAGTTTTATCTTGAATATGTATTTATTATTGATTATTGGTTGATTATTGCTGTTTAATGAGACTATTGCATTAGCTTTAAACATTTACTTCCTCCGTTCTATTAATATTGCAACAATGGACTTTTTGCACTATTCATCACTCTTGTTTGACCATATAATATGAGTTATACGTTAAGCAAAATATAGTCAAGTGGGATCTTGTTGAATTCGTCTCATATAATACTTTAACAATATCAACTTTTTATAATTTTTACTCTCATACAGTTATAGATATTTAGCATATAAAATGTGTTTCGGGATGCATAATTTCCTCCTTATTGCAATATTAACAGAATGGAGGAAGTATTTGATTTTGAAAGGGCCTATAGTTAAGGATGGAAATATCCAACGGATGATTCGACCACCCGGTCCATCCGCTTTATTAAACGGGTGAAAACCCCGGTTTTTATGGATGAGAGGCGGGTGACGGGTGAATCGGTGATGGATCGGGTCGGATTCGGGTGGTAGTTAATCCCATCCGTCACCCATCCATCCATCCATCCATCTGTTTAGTATTATAAATATTCTTATTTTTAAAAAATGAATATAAATATCTTATACATATATAATATTTGCATATTAGAAGTTGTATGATACGATTATATTGTATTTTTTATGTTAATATTTGACATATCACAATTATTTTACAATAATTTTTTTAATATTAAAGGGTTAAAATAGTTTTCTCAAGTTTTTTTTTTATCTAAAATTAATTTTTATTCACCCACCCGTTTACCACCCGGCCCATCCGTTTCACCCGCGGATGGTGGATGGATGGATTTCGGGTGATGTATTATGCGGATGACAGATGGATTTCGGGTGTTGTATTATGCGGATGACGAATGCTGGTGGAGCTCCACCCGATCCGAACTCGATCCATTTCCATCCCTACCTATAGTGGTCAGGTTTGACTTTGTTTGACTTCACTCTTGTTTGGTGGACCGTTGGACTTTGAATTTGTTTTGAAAGGTTTTTAAATGTCTTCTGCCGTGTAACTTTGATAAATGTCTTAGCCATTATCACATTGGCGGTAATGCCTTGGTTATTTCCTATGTTTTTTTTTAAAAGGGTAAAAACATGTATTTCAAAAAGGGGAAATTTCCAGGGTGTTACAATTCATTATGTTTAATAGCTTATAGAATATATAGAGGGTCATGTCCCTATGAGCCCGTATACCATAATGTGCTTCCGCAGTTCAACACACCTAAGTTTAACTCAGACGCTGCTCACCTCTTGCATTTTGACAATAATGAGGAAACTGAGTACGTAAAATAAAATTTGCCAATCACCATAATTGAATGGGAGAGAAAGTAATTGAAAGATACACATGACATTCTTAGATGTCGTTTGATTGCTATGGGAAACTTCCCATAGGAATTAGTATTTCATGGGAATTAAACTCCTACATCAAATTCATGGAAATTTCATAAAGTTGTCTAATTGACATTAAGAAAGTTGCAAATTATGGGAATTTTGACTTACCAAGGGGGATTGGTAAAGACTACAAATACAATTGTTGTATGTGGTCCTTTCATACAATTTCATACAACTTTAAGTTGTCATGTTTTTATTGTCTATGAGCCCAAGTTCCATTTAATTCAATTTATATTTGACTCTTAATTTTTTTCCCTCTTTTATTGATGTGTCAAAATTCTAATGGTGTTATATGTAGGGACAACATACAATGGTTGTATATGTATCAGCTCTCGGGTTGGGTAATTAACTTTCCATGTTTGAGAGAAGTCACAATTCCCATGAATTTGCAATTTACTCGTTTACAGTACACTTTTTATTGTCAACCAAATATCTCACTCATTTTCAAAATCTCATGATTTTCCATTTCCCCCATTTTCTTTGTGTAACCAAACAACCCCTTACTATTTTTTTTGTTGTTGTTCTATTTACTTGCAAGTTACCGAGCAATAATGAGTCACCGTTCATAAACTTTTTGATCAAATTTAGTTCGAGCCCTTAATAAACCCAACCAGGCGAGCAAGGTTGAACTTGAAGAATGACTTCTTCTTCTTCTTCTTCTTCTTTTTTATGGCTTCTTCTAAAATATAACATCTTATAATTAATTATATCACAGATTTAATCAATAATTTCCTTAATATAAAAAAATTCCATCTGAAACAATACAATTTGTGAATTAGTTCAACATGAAATCCACTAATGCATAGTTGTTTAAGTGAAATATATACTCACTGGTTCTATATATACTTTCGAAAATTATGTGGCCCAAAATTATCAATCATAGGCAGACGAACAAACAAATAAATTAAACACACTAAAATAACTATCATTTCTAGGATGATAATAAGATTTGTTTATTAAAAATAAGGAAATTTTCACTTTTGCTACCAGCAAAACACACGTACTTCACTTTTGCTACAGGGAAAAGTTTTAATTTTATTTTACTACCATACAAAAACAAGTTTGTTAAAAATTGCTACCACTTAACGAAATCCGTTAGAGTTCCGTAAGTTTATTCAAAAAATTAAAAAAAAAAAATTTTTAAAGAAGAAAAACCCAGCCACCACCTTCAACTGCCAGTCCCCTCCCGTCAGCCACCCTCCCCATGCCGGAGGCCGACGCCCAAAGCGTTTCTTGGCGCCGGCGAATCCACTCCCCCTCCTCCTCGTACGCAGCCCACCCCCTTCCCTTATCCCCTTCTCACTGCCCCAACACCTACCCCAAAACTGGAAAACAACCCCCTCCCCATCCCCCCACCGGAATCGACCCCCCTCCCATTCCCCCACCCTGAATCGATCCCCCCTCCCTTTCCCCACCCAAAACCGCCACCCCTAACCCTTAAACACCAACCCAAAACCACCACCCCTAACCCTTAAACACCAGCCCGAAACCACCCTAAACGGGATTTAGGGTTTCGTTTATGGTGGTGTAGCAAAAGTGAAGTAGGAGTGTTTTAGTGCTAGTAAAAGTGAAATTTTCCTTAGCATAATTAAAAGTTTTCGGGGGTTATTACCAGTAAAAAAAACACTAGTAAAAGTCCTTGCAAAGAAAATTCACAACAAAAAAGGAGAGAAAAGGCCGAAGAGTGAAGAAAATCTTCAAAAGAAGTGAAAAAACTTAGTAATGAATATTTGGTGTTCGGTTTGAATTTTGACTCAAAATTAAGGGTGAAAGAGAAGTGAGAAAAGGAATTGTGTTCGACAGTTTTAGAATTTAAAATGAGGAGATCCTGAGAGAGGTTAAAGGTTGTGGGAGAGGACATATTTTTCTTTTTAGGTTTAAATATACAAAAGGGTATAATCATAAAGACTTTTGAAGAGATTTAGGTTATGCGCCAAAATTTGGTTTTATATTCGATTTTCGGTTTTCTACTATCCAAAACCAAATCCATATTTAAATTTTCACCATTACTTTCTAGGGAGAAACAAGAGAACCAGATAAAACCCCTACTAAATTGTTGAAAGTGTGTTCACATAAAAAAAAAAAAACAAGAAAAAAAAAAATAATAAGAGGAAGGAAGAACTTGCTTCTTTGATAAGAGTATTGAATGTTTGAAAAGAGGACCAGTCAACCCCGAATCTTCCACTTCACATTCACTAAAAACGCGTTTGAGTAACCCCGCCAGCCAACCCATTATTATTACAGTCAAAACCTCACAACAACAACAACATCAACTCTTCATTCCATTACTTTGTACATTCAAAAAGTCCAACCTACCCCACCTCTTCTTTCAATTTTAATCCCTAGAAAACCCTTGATTTCTTGCAAATATTTTTTTTTTTTTTGATTTGGGTTTTTTTAATCTATTAAAAAACCTTGTTCTTGCTGCTTTTTTCAACTTATCTGAGCTCAATCCTGTTCAAAAATGGCAAAATCTGATGCATTAATCACTACATTAAGCAATGCAATCCAAGCAGTTGGAAGAGGATTTGATGTTACTTCAGATATTCGATTGTTATACTGTAAAGGGGCACCTGGGTCTCGATTAATTCATATTGATGAAGATCATAAAAGGGATATTTTGATCTCTGATGATGTTGTTCTTCCTAATGTTTCTGTTGATATTGAGTATTCTCCTGGGAAAAAGGCTTGGGAAGCTACTCCTGTTTGTAACTTTCATGAGGTGACAATTTTTACTTTTTTTTTTTTAATTATATGTTTATTTTCTAAGTTGGTTTTGCTTTTTGTGTCGGAATTATTATCTGGGTATTTCTTAGAATTTTGATTGATGCTGTATTGCTGTGTGTGTGTATATATGTATATATGTTGAGGTTTTTTGGCTTGTTTGTGTTTATGTTGTCATTGCTTAGGGTTCCTTATTGTTTGAATTTCTCATTTGTATATTAGGAGATATGGTTTTAGAACTATTATTGTGTAATTGGACCAATTACCGAGGAGATAAAATATGGTTAGAGACTTGGTGTCAATTCCCGTCTACGTCAGTGTCTTTTGTGGCTCTCTCTACCCCAAAACAAGTGAATATAAGATAGATTTTGTATATGCTCATGGACTGTTATAATATTGTGAGTTTTGGTTTATGGGTGGTTGACTAAGGAAGGTTCACTTCAAACCCCACCATACTGTGAAATGAGCAAGTTGGAAGTGTAGTATTATAGACTAGAGATGTCATTTTAGTCTTTATGATACAAATCAATTTTCGATGTACTTTGACAGATGGATGGCTTGGACATTACACAGGCCTTGAAACATCTCTTAAGCAGAAATCATTATCTATCTGCCACTACAGGGCCATTGTGTTCCAGATTCTGTCAAAGTAAACAATTATGTTTGTAGCGATTGAAATTGAAACAGTTCTCTCTGTTATGTGATTTCTGTCCAACGCTGTTCAACTTGGACCAGTGTTTTGTAGTCCGTAACTGATGGACATCAGTCAATGCCTTATTGGGTATTATGCAGCCTTAATGCCTTGCCTTGGACCTACGAGCTCTGAAATGTTAAGAAAGGGTCATCCTGTCTGCAAAGATTGTCACATCTTAACTGGGTTTTGAATTTAGTATCTTTAGTAACCGTGTCCATCACTACTAAGGTACTATTTGCCAAGCACAAACATATAGGGTGAAAAGGGATCATCCTATCTCCTCCCGTTTGTGCTTGAAAAGACAATGTGGAGTCACCATTGAGCATAATTTGCTTTCTTTAAACTGAACGCGAGCCCAGAATCAGCAATCTTTGGTTTGAATACTCCCATTCAAATATATCATAAGCTTTCTTCAATTCCACTTCAGTTGTGGTCTTAGAGTTATGTTCTTCCTTCCATAGAACTTCATAGATTCTAGTGCCAGTAGAGCATTATGATCAATAGCTGCTTGGAGAAGTCTGAATCAGTAATTTGCCACATAAGCAACTGAGCTCTGATGTTATCGAGAAGGATCACCCTGTCAAAAGAATTTGTCATATTGTAGGTAGAAATGTGACATTGACTTCTTCAAGCATTAACTCAGTTCTGAGTTCTGACAAGACAACTGCAAAGAAGTCTGGATTGATCATCTCACAAGATTTCTTCATTTAGAAACAAAACCAACCACACGGGCTACTTATCAGAATTGATGGTTCATACTGTCTTCTTTGATTCCATAATGGCAAAATCTGCATAGATGTCCATGTACTTCTGGCTTGGAAGCATTGGCCTATAGCTTGCAAGCCCCGGTTCAATAGCAGTGACGGACCGAATATACTATCTTTAACACTCCGAAAAGATCCTAACTCCTCCCACCAAAGCAGGATTAGTCAAAATCTTAAAACTCTGTATATTGTTTTATTTAACCAGTACACTATTTAGCTTTAAAATCAGCTATTATTTAATGTGACTCCATTATGGAAAAGGTGTTTTCAACTCCTTTGGTTTTTGCAATTTTCTAATCCATCCCTGCTATGATCCGGAAAACTAATGTGCAACAGATCCTATTTGGCTTTTATATTTTAATTATATTAAACACCAACAAGTCCAATCTCAATTTAGTTTATACTGAGCGAGCTCTACTTTCATACTTTTCAGCTATGTTACTTGGACTCGGATGAAGTGTCAAATTAGACACAGGTGTCCAAGCATCGGACTCGCCCATTTTCTTGAAAAAAGTTGTGTTTTTAGTTAAAAATGAAGTGTCCAAGTGTCGGTGTCAGTGTCTGACACGAGTCGTGTCGACACGGACACGTGAGGTAAATGAAAGAGTCCGAGTAACATAGCTTTTCAGTTTTTGCAAAAGTAGGAGATCCTACTTAATCAATGTTTTAATTTTGTAACAAAGATTCAGAAGTGACATCTTCAGCCCAACAATTGAAATACCCCCCCCCCCCCCCCCCCCCCCCCCCCCCCCCCCCCAAAAGCATTCTCCTTATTTACTACATGAATTACTAGAGTGCTATGATCAGATGTACCTGGCTCTTAAACTTCAACTTCAGCTGAGAGTTGTGTTATGTGCCACATTGAATTGCCAATAAGCCATCCTTGTTTTAACCCTTTTCAGCAACTTAATCTTTTTGGAATTGTTTTAAGTAAATATAGATTTTTTCAATGTGAGTTTTAAAACATTGATACATGCACCCCGCTCTTATGTCTGTGTTCAGTGAAAATGCTGTAGCTAGGACTATTGCTAGATCGATTAATGAAGTATTGTTACTCAAGGAGATATTTTACTAGTGTAATTGATCTCCAGTATTAGTATTTGGTCTTCTTGAAATTTCAAAGGTCCATACAATATATAATTTTTACATCTTTATATTGAAATTCTTATGCTGATCAGTTTTTTCTTGAGACATTTCTGTTTTTTATTAGTTGTCATGGCCTAAGTGGAGCTGAATTATTTAAGTATTTGTACTTTATTATTTGACATTGGTCTTATTTGGACATATATATTGGATTACGGAAAATTCATATATGGCTGAATGTTTAATTGTAATAAAAACTTGTTTTCATTCAGATGTCAGAGCATTTCAATAAGAAGTCAGGATTGACTGGAAGTATACCCCTTGGAAGCTTTAATGCCATGTTTAATTTTAGTGGTAACTGGCAAGCTGATGCAGCAGCTACTAAATCCCTTGCAATGCTGGGCTATTTCATACCCTTGTACAAACTTCAATTGAAATCGCAATTAGCTTTGAAGGATGAAATTAAAGCTGCAGTTCCTTACACCTGGGATCCTCCTGCTCTGGCAAGGCAAGTAAAATTAGTTAATCCTTCTGTCCCATATTACTTTGAACACATATCAGTGATATCACATTAACTATTGGAGATAAGCTGTTTGGTGGTATGTTCTTTAAATAGAAAAATATATGTGATGGGAGTTAGTGCTTTAGTGGGGTATTTGTATGATTATTTTAATTTAACTTAGGTAATAAACAATTGATAATTGGTAGGACCCTACCAAAAAAAATGAAGTGTTTCAATCTGTCTAAACACAAATGAAAGTGATAATTAGGGATGACAATGGGTTGGATTCGGATCGGGTTATGGAAAATCTAACTTCGACCCTACAAGCTGTTAGAATTTTAACCCTCCTCCTCCTCCTTTGACTTTGTCATTCGACTCTGATCCGACTAAAAATTCCAGCATCCGACTCCAACTCTGACTCCAACCCGACCAACTTTGACTCCAACTCTCACACTTATTTTGATCTAATAATCAATAGCAGCCAAATACCTAATCAATGTCAAAAACCTGTAAATCCATTCATTGAATAATAGTACATATATAAGTCAGATTTAGATCAGATATGTTACAAGAATCCGATTCTGACCCTCCTTTGACTTGGAGTTGAATTCAGTAATACAGAGTCGGATTCGAATTATTATTTCTTGGATTTGGCTCGGATCTTTTTCTTCAGATAAGATCAAACCATAGTCTGGACTAGATTGTCATCCCTAGTGAAAAGTGTTCAAACCTTGGGGGTATCATATTCTATAATTTCGTTTCGTACTTTCTAGATTCCTATTTTGATTCATTCTCATTTTTCTGCGGTATATTCTCTTTTTTCTCATCTTTATCTACTTAAGTTTCTGTGGTACATGCTCTCTTTCTCTCATTTTTCTGCGGTACCTGATGTTTACTTTCATTGTGGAGTATGTGTACCTTTTTAATAACTCTTCCTAAGCTACTCACTTTGTTTTTGGCTGTTTTTTTTTTTTATTTTTTATTTTTATAAACCTTTTCTTGTTAGAATTAGAGTACATCAGAATATTCACTGGATCAAATCTTACTTCCAATTGCTTATTACCATGTATCTTTAATTTAGTATTTGTAAAAGTTATGAAGATTTTATGTCTGAAATTACGTGTTGAGAGGAATCTAATAGGATTCCACTTGATAATGTTTTTTCTTATACATAAACGTACAATTAAGGTCAAAGTTATGTAACACAATCACATCATACTATCAAAAGGGGACGGAGGGAGTATGTCAGTAAAAAAATTATGGTCAAAGTGAGACCTGTAAATAGTCAAAAGTCAACATATCGTCAAGCCTGAGTAGACTATTAGAGGTAGTAGCTGTCCCACTTGGTTTTTCATGGTCTTCAATGCACACCATTCTAGTATTAAGTTATGTGTTTAAAGTAATTACCAGTAGTTGATATTATGTAATAATCATCATAATATTTTTGTAGTTATAAGGAAAGGAGTTACATTCATGGTTTACAATCTTTGATTTAATTAATTAAAGCTCATTTGTACTGTTGATTGTGATTATGATTGTGCTGGTGAAGCTATTTGTTTTAGTATGTTATTTCTCTTTTGCCTACCTTATTCAACTAAGAAGTTGTGTCTATTCTTATTGTCTTTCACAAAAAATTGGTTAATCGAATGGCCATTTTTCCCTCCTTTCTAGTAAGGCCTTGTCTTCACGTTACTAAAAATAATATTCAATAAAAGTAACTTTGATTTCCCTACCTTATAAAAAGTGGGAAAATACTCTTATGAATAGTGTCAAGACTATTATACCCTTTAAAAAGTTAATTGACATATTTACCCCCAATTAAAATTAATTTTGATGCATTTAAGTATTTAACCTTTTGTAGTTTTGTCCTCTAATTCTTTTGTTTATCTTTCTTCTTATGATTCCACAAAAAAGGCCAAAAATCCTCATTTCTCAATTTCGTCTTTTCTCACGAACTCCTTTTCTGGTTGCTGGAAAATACTGGAAAATACTGCTAACATGTTAGTTTCCATTCCCCCGGTCACCATCCACCACCGCGATAATTCTATGAGGATGATGACCCTGCTGGTTGTTTTTTTATACTAAAGGAAATGTAAAGTTTGTGCAATCTATTTGTTTATGTTATACGAAGAGGTGAATAAGCATACTATTCGGAGACACCCGTATCCGGTTAGAGTTGGGGACAGCTCAAGATTGGTGGAGTTGACGGATGAATGCAATAATGGTACCTTCGTGGTGGTGGAGTGTAAAGTGTAATGCTTGGATACTATTAAAATGATAAACCAAAAAAAAAAAAAAGTAATACGTAGTACTTTTGATGTAATCTCTTTTAGTTGTGTTTATAGGGAGTCAAACAAAGCAACTCATTTGATGAGTTTTCTACGGAATGTAGCAATTATGTCTTACATATGAGGTACTATAGTCTTATGCTTTTGATTAAGAGATTGTTTGAAGATGTATTTTGCTTTAGTTACTGTGTCATTGGCTCGATTTTTATCCTAGGAAAATCTTATACTTTATGATTATAGGAAATAGTTAAGACGTACTCATACATCATCAGTTTAATACTTGTTGTTCATAAATGCTATCTCCTCCATTATATGGTCCAAAGACTATCTAAATGCAGGGAAATATACTAATTCACATGGCCTTTGTGCCAGGGTATTCAATGAGGGTTTTGTTTTTTCCATAACACTCCTATTGTAGCTATAGAATGATGCAATAGCTTTGATTGCATTTTTATATAGTAATGCGTACATTGGTGAGTTATAATATTTATGATCATTTTCAAAATAAATAATCATAACACTAAACATGTTTCTATAATTAAATAAATTAAGATATAATCTCTAATTGATCGACCTAAGACAAGTATAATTCAACAACTCAAAGTACGTCAATTTTGAGGTTCGAATTTATAACTCCCCTACGATGGCTAGCTGTATCGCGCGCATTGCGCGCGTAGGCTTCCCTAGTGTAAATAAAATTGAAATTCAGCATAAATAATATGATCTTAGTAAAAATAATATCAGCTCAACAATAATCAGGTGAAGAGAGTAGATGCCTAATAACTTTTCAAAACAATCACAAATTCACAACTCACAAGGTATATTGAGTTTATTTTCTTCCTTTGAGATTTTTAGATGATAGCATTATCCTATTTTTATTGTTGATTGACCATAGCACCTATAAGAAAAAGTTCAGAATTATTGTTGGGCATGCTTGATGCTTGAATTCTGTGTATGCCCTAGTAATTTAAGTTATTTTCCTCAAGAAAGTTTGATATTTCCTGGATCTATGCATAATGTTACTGTCACCTAATTCTGATTGTAGTGCACTTTACTTATTGGTTTTTGCAAATAAAAATATAGTAACAATTTACAATCATAAATTCAAAAGTGCTTTTGTATGTATTTTATAAAAACCTGAAATGGATAATTCTGTTATTTTTTTCAATGTCCTATCCTAGGAAGTCGATTAGTCTCCCATGAGGGGCGGACCTTTAAAGGGGCGGGCAAGGGCTTGGCCCCCCCTTAAAATTTGGCCCAAAGTTTTTATATTTTACATCTAGTAAAAAGCCCAAAAATTACCTAAAAAAGTTGGACCAAGCGTCCAAGCTTACTTGGAGTATTCAGTTTGTCTCTTTTGCACAAATCCCAAACTCCAAAGCAAATGAACACACGCGTGAAATCACTAATCACTACTAGTTAGCTGTAAATTAGACTACACAATTACAATATTACCCTTTTAATTTTCTTTTTTGTAAATCTATGATTCTATCTATAGATAATTTTTATCGAAATTATTATTTCCTCTTCAATTTTTTTGGTAAGTCTTGGCTAATGAATTTAGCTATAATCTGACTTGTATTTATTATTCATAGTAAATAATAAGGAGTACCTTCATCCACGCTTTTGAAATTATGAGTTATGGAAGTAATGTCTAAGGTTAATTACTTATTGAAATAGGATTATATAAATGATTATTTTATTTTTATGGTATTTGTATAATAACTAATAATACTTCCTCCGTTTATTTTTAGTTGACACCGTTTGACTTTTACACTATTCACACACTACACTTTGACTCGCTTTTTTGATTTATAGATACGATAAAATATAGTCATGTAGGATTTTGTTTGAATCCCCTCGATGTATATTTTATTAATATCCAATTTTTATAATTTTAAAATGTTGATAATTAGAGTTATTAAGCATTTAAAACATGCGTTGGCAAGCGTGATAATAGAAAGGTGTCAACTAAAAAAAACAGAGGGAGTATTAGGGTAATATATATATATATATATATCGTATAATTAATAATATTATTGCAATTTGGCCCCCCTAAGAAAAATTGTCAAGAGCTGAAATCACAAAATAATGATGGCTATTACCAGTTTTACGGTTTTACCACCTCCGTTTCAATTTATATGCAACGATTATACATTTTCTACTCACACTTTATGTAAAATCATTGCAAATAATTTGAAACAGCGGTAGTGTTCCTTTTTTTGAACATCAAAAGAAAGATGCAAAGTAGGGGGACCAAAAGTCCATAAAATGAGGGAAAAGAACATATAAAATTAAAATCAGGAAAGGTCCAATAGATTAAATAAGACTCGGGTCTAAGTCAAATTGGATGTTTCGGTAAAAGTTATGCAAGATATTACATGTTCATGTTGTTCAACCGTTCATGTTCTTAATATAACATAGATGATGTTCTATATATGGTATCCAATGCTAACATTTACGCTCTTTTAAAGGATAGTGAATGGTATTAAAATAACAAGAAGTATCATCAGTCTGCATGGTTTTCATGGAGTATCATCAGGAATAAGTGACAACTTATTAGGTTCTCAATCTTTGCTCTTTTTAAGGATAGTGAATGGTATTAAAGTCACAAGAAATATCATCAGTCTGCTTGGTTTTCATGGAGTATCATCAGCAATAAGTGACAACTTAGTTTCTCAATCTTCACTCTAAGGATAGTGAATGGTATTAAAGTAACAAGAAGTATCGGAGTCTACATGGTTTTCATGGAGTATCATTAGGAATAAGTGACAACTTATTAGGCTCTCAATCTTCTCATAAGAAACTAATTTCTATAACGATGCCTGATAGATTTATTGTTTGTTCCATAGGCATGACCATCTGCAATACTCTAGTCATATAGTGTTTTTGTTGTTTTAGCAACTTAAGGTAGACACACACACACACACACACACAGAATCACCCTTGTAATCTTGTCTTTGTGATTTAATTAATGTTAAAAATGTTTGGTATTGAATTGGTACGGCAAATGTTTATATTCTGCTGATATCCCTTGTTTTTTTGCTAAAAACTTGGGAATGAGGTTTCTGAATTCTGATTGATGGCTCATTTGAATTTTCTTTTTTCTTTTTCAGTTTTATTGAAAATTTTGGTACCCATGTTGTTAAATCTACAACCATTGGTGGGCGGGATGTAGTTTATGTCCGACAAGACCAATCATCACTTTTGTCGGCATCAGATATTGAGAATTATATGAAAGACATTGGGGATCAGAGATTTACAGACTTGAGAGGCCAGCCTAATGCTCCCCCTCTGAAATACAAGGACAAGGCTAGTATTGCTGCTTACCTGCTTTGCTCAAACAAAAATAATTTTTAAACTTTTTATTCTTGATTGGTTAAAAAAAAAAAAAAAGATATAGTAGGTGCAGTTTTTTTTCTGGGTGTGTTTCTTGTGAGGAGTGTCTCTCTCTCTCTTTCTTAAATTTCAATGGAAGAGAGGAGGAAGGAGTTCTTATTTTCCTCCTTGTGCCTCTAAGTTACTTACTAAACTGAAGTGGGCAGAGTATCAGAATGTGATAAATCAATATAATCTTGCAGGATGTTACTGTTATTTTTAGAAGAAGAGGAGGCGACGATCTTGAACAGAGTTCCATCAAGTGGGCAGAGACTGTCTACTTATCACCGGATGTAATTGACATGACTTTTGAACCTATAGTCTCTCTTCTTGAAGGAGTACCTGGTCTTAAACATTTAGCCCATGCTATTGAGCTCTATTTGGAGTGTAAGGTTCTCTTTACAAGTCACATCTACTTGATTTTCCATTTTTTTCAGTATTTCTTTCCTTCTAGTATTATGTAGTTTTCATTCTTTAAGTTTTATAGGACTACCACACTTTGCTTAAAGCATTCTTCATTACAATAAATTGTTGTCATATGCAACAGTCATCAGTAACTCAGCATACTAATAAAGACTTGTATGTTTTTTCCAGCACCGTGGATCCATAATTCCATACTGTAACAACAAAGAATTAGCTGGGCATTTCGTATAGAGATTAGAGAATGTTATTTTTATGTTCCTATGATCTGCAATCATGTCTGTTAGGAGAAAAATAGGATCCCATCTGAAATAATCACTGCCTCTGTCCCGTACTAATATTTGTCCTTTTAATTTGAGATGCCACAGCTGATGTTCCTAGATATTTGTATGTATCATTCATCAATAATTCATTAGATATCTAATTTGCTACACAAGGTTACTTTTTCTAGAACAATATTTCCAGCATAAAATTTCTTATCCTGTTAATTTAGCTTTTTTTTAGTCAATATGAAATATAATTTTGAGGCGGAGGGTGTAACATACGTACCATACATAATTAACTTTTAACTACAACTTTTTGTATCTGAGATTCCAATAATCTGTACTTAGCTGCATATGTAAACTAGTTTTCCTGTGTTACCTTGTAGCTCTAGAGCATCCAATTTCACATTCCGGTAGAAGAGAATTTAGATAACGGGATAACCCTCAATATTTACCGTCACTGTTAAAAAATGTAAAATAAAGTTCACTTTGACGTATGCAAGTTTTTTTATCTCAGAAAAGTTGTCAATCATATACGAAGTAGCAATTATCGCCCCTATGTGCATTCTTTGTTGTATCACTATTCTTTGTAGAGTAGATGTGTATCTGAGCTACTGTGGGAGAGTAAAAGTTATTCTGCATCTTACATTATTGAATTATATTTTTGATTTTGTCAGACAAGCCACCTCTTGAAGATCTACAGTACTTTTTAGAATTTCAAATACCTCGAGTCTGGGCACCTGAACAAAGCAATCTGCAAAGAAAAGAGCCTGTTTGTCAATCACTTCATTTCAGCTGGATGGGTCCCAAACTTTATATCAGCCCTGAGCAGGTGACTTGTCTATTCTGAGATTCTCATGATATAATGATATATTGATATGTTCTTTGAGTCTCTTGATAGCAGGCTGTCTTGTATAAAAAATGGGTTTTCTTATCAAGATTTAATTTTTGGCTCTGGTGTTTTTTTTTTTTTTTTTTCCCCTTCTAATTTTGTTATTGATGATTAGGAAGAGACCTGATCTATAACTCAAAGAAAGAAATCTGATGTATGAGTGTATGATTCATAGTATGATAACTATGTCTGATATTTATTCTGTTAAATGAATAGCGTGGAGTTGCAATACCTGCAAATGTCTAGCATTATAATTTATAATAACTGCATAGAAAATTACTCCCAAAATATCCAGTCTTCCAGTGAATAATGGCATGAATATTTTAAAACATTCATGTTATGTATGAGATCATACCGTAAGGTCTTTTGTCTTTTGGCGAACCAGATACGGTGACCACTGACATTCACACCCTTCTATTGGACAATTCCAAATAGTTTACTTAAACTTTTGCAATATAAGAATAAGATAGCACTTTTTATTTCAAAATTCTCTCTGACAAACAGTCCATGATGAAATTCAACAGGTAACAGTTGGGCGTAAACCAGTAACTGGTCTGAGGCTTAGCCTTGAAGGTGCCAAGCAAAATCGGCTTGCTATCCATCTCCAGCACCTAGTTTCACTCCCGAAAATCCTCCAACCCCACTGGGATTCCCACATGGCTATTGGTGCACAAAAATGGCAAGGACCTGAGGAACAAGATAGCCGTTGGTTTGAACCTATTAAATGGAAGCACTTCTCTCATGTCAGCACTGCTCCTATAGAATATAAAGAGACTTGCATTGTCGATCTTTCTGGTGTACATATTGTAACAGGAGCCCAACTTGGAGTTTGGGATTTTGGTGCTAAAAGCGTGCTGTATCTCAAACTCCTGTTTTCAAAGGTACCTGGTTGCACCATAAGACGATCTGTATGGGACCATACCCCTTTAAATTTTACTGCTTTGCATAAAGCAGATGGTACTTTATCTAATGAACAAACTCCAGAAGATAAGAGATTAGACAGCGGCAGTGCTGCAGCAAAGCTTGCAAAACTAGTAGACTCGACAGAGATGTTAAAAGGGCCACAAGATTCACCTGGTCACTGGTTAGTAACCGGTGCCAAGCTTGGCGTGGATAAAGGGAAAATTGTTTTGAGGGCCAAATATTCCCTTTTGAATTATTGATCATTTGTGGTGTTGGTTGTTTATTTCTTAGTCAAATTGAAGCTCCATCATTTTTTGTAGTCTTAGTCAACTGGATCTGATTGATTGTATATTCATGTAATAAGTGATGTGTTCTCAATTGTCAAGCTTTATTTGTATTTCTTTTGTTTTATTAGGGTTTACAAATTAGAAGTAGTGATGTTGCTACTCTAGAGCCTCTTTTCTTTTGGTTCAGGGTATTCCTTGGAAAAAGAGGACTTGGTTGTTAAGTGCCTGTTGGTGCTGCAAATAATGTATAGGTTTCCGCTGAATGTTGAAACATTTAGCAATTCGGGTAATTGGGGCGTGTTCTTGATTAATTTTACATTGATGTCAGGCTCACAGAAGGAAAGAACTAAAATGTTGATGAGGCCTGTAATGTTGTTTATTTCACTCTAGGTGAAACATATGAACGTGGTAGCCATTTTAGCTATAGATTTTGTGGGCGTGATGCGTAAGCTTTATTTAGCCTATCGAGCTGGTATATAAGATATGAGTTCAAATCTCGTGTACATGATTCTTACTATAAGGTATTTGCGGCTGGGGTCAAGGAACATCCTGTCTGTCATTGGCCCTCAAGTTTCTCTTCAATCCATCAATTAACCATCCCAGATTTCTAAACTCAGTAAATTTGAGTACTTCATTGGCATCTGGAATGGATGAGGCTATAAATGAGAAAATAAAGCCAACTAACATAAAATGAATAATTTGGCTACATAATGAGAGTTAGGAACTAAACTCCCGAGCATGTTAGTTCATTTGATTGACCTTGACTCAAGAAATTTATATTTATATTTATATTTATTTATTATATGTAGTAGTAAAGTCTAGCTAATGCAATAGGATCGTGTAAGCCCAAAGGTAAGTAAGCCTAATGTCACGTTGGTGACTAGTGAGCAGTGACTACTCCCTTCGTTTTTTAATACTTACTCCACTTTTATTTTAGAATTTTTTTGGAAAATAACACCACAAATTTTACAAAAAATGGATTATAACACCACATAATCTCAAACTTTGATTATAACACCACAAAAAAAAAAAAAAATCCAAAAATTGGATCTCACCACCTTCTAACTGAATTTTGGATGAAATCCGTTAGTGGGACCCAAGATAGACAAGTGGCAATAAGACATTGGTTTAAAAAATAAAGGTAAAAAAAATTTAAAAAAAAAAAAGAAAAACACCCTATAACCCTAACCCAGCCACTAGCCTACCACCGGCGGCCGCGACTCCACGACCGGAGACTCCTACTGACGTCGGCAACCCTTCCTTCACCGGCGAAATCACCACCCATCATCCCCACCCATCACAGCCCCCCTCCCCTCGCGCAAATCCCACCAATCAATCCGTGCAAATCCTTACCACGAACCACCAAAAACCACCCATGTCGTCGCCTCACCGCAAAATCGATCCGGCTGGGGCTTCGAAAGTGGTTTTTGACCGGTTTGAAGGTGAAGCAGAAGTACAGGGATGGTTTTTCAGGGAGGAAGCGAAGTAGCTGGGAGGTTTCGGCTGGGTTGGGTTAGGTTTCGGCTGATTGTGGTTCGGCGACGGTGTGGGCTGGGCTTTCGGCTAGTTTAGGTTGGGGTTTCGATGGTGTGGTGACGGTATTAGAGGTTTTGGGGCAGGGTATGGTGACGACGGTGGTTCAGAGACGGTCTCGGAGCTTCGGGGGTTAGGTTTGGGTGACGGTGGTGGGAACCCACCGGCGGTGGTGGCTGGTTTAGCATTTTAGGATTTTTTTTTTTAAAAAAAAAAATTAATTTTATTTAATCCAATAGATGAGTGACATGTGTCCAAAGTGAGCCCCACTAACGGATTCTTGGATGGAATCCGTTAGTAGGCCTGTACAAAACTATCTGAGAATCCGAAAATCCGATAATCCGATCCGCAACCGATCCGAATTTTTGGATATCCGATCCGAGTTTTCATTTCGGATCGGATATCCGATCCGAAAAGGCGGATATCGGATGCGGATTTGGATATTAATTTTCAGAATTTCGGATATCCAATATCCGAAAGATATCCGAAATATAAAGCCTAAAATAATATAATTTTTAAATTATTCATATAAAACTAACCCTGTATTATTAACTTATTGTAACATTCTTAATATATTTGATGATAATATTAATTGCAAAAGGACTACTATTTTTGTTAAAATATTTTGTACAACTTAGCGATAAAAAAACGGTAAAATTAGTGAAATTTAGAAAGTAATCATAACAATTTTACTTAATATTGGATAATGGATATCCGAAGCATCTGATCCGAAAATTTTGGATATCCGAATTTTTCAAATCGGATTTGGATATCAATTTTTGATATCCGAGTCTTCGGATATCCGACCCGAAATCACATTTCGGATCGGATATCCGATCCGTGAACAGGCCTATCCGTTAGTAGGTGGTGAAATCAATTTTTTTGATTTTTATGTGGTGTTATAATACAAATTCGAGAAAAGGTGGTGTTATAATCCATTTTTTTCAAAATATGTGGTGTTATTTTCAAAAAAATCCTTTACTTTATTGTCGTTTTTAAATATTTATTTCATTTCCTTATTTGGAAATTTTTTCATTTCTCTCACCAAGTGGACCCAACATAAATCATATTTTATTAGTTTTATATTATCTCTCCTCCAATTCTCTCAACTACTTTTGCTTTGTACAATTTTTTAATCTTCTTCTTACCCTACTATTTCCATATTTTACTAGATTAGTACTCGTGCGATGCACGCTTTAATTAAAATTAAAAAAAAAATTAATAAGAGAGTGTAAAATAATTAACCACAAAATGAGGGTTTTTGAAAAGAGAAAAATCATTATTATGTTTTTGATTAATTGATATTCACACTTTTATTTATTTTTAAGAATTATTTTTTCCAATCTTGAATTTCGAAAGACAAAATTAGGGGAAAAAAAAATAATGATGTCATAAGCAAATTGGAGGGAAATTTTTGAATGATAAAATGACATGTGTACACAGGTGATGTAAGCGGTTTTTTCTTTAGTTATAGTTACAGATTACTTTCTCCAATGTCTCCTAAAACTCCGCGCATGGAAAAATGGAGCAAGTATTAAAAAACGGAGGAAGTACTTTATAGGATCTAGTCATATATCAAGTGCTACTTGCATTACATGTCACTTAAGATTATAAGGTCTTGTTTAATTCAACTTATTTTAGAAAAAATAAAAATAAGTTAAGATATTAGATCATAAAATAATAGATTAAGAGCAGATAAAAAACATATAAGTTCTGATCAGATCATTGTTTATGTACAATTTTTTATCATTAAATCTTTAATTTCATAATGAAAAAAAATTACTCCCTCTATCCCATAAAACTTGATACAGTTTCCATTTTCGTGTGTCTCACAATACTTGACACGTTTTTAAATATGGAATGAGACCATTAATAAAAGAAATATTTTTTCACATTTTCTCTTTTCACACCTATCTCACTTTTCCACTCCAATTAAATTTTTTTATATAATAAATAAATGTTTTAATGGACCCACTTGTAGTT
Organism: Chenopodium album; assembly: GCF_948465745.1. Taxonomy (NCBI): domain Eukaryota; kingdom Viridiplantae; phylum Streptophyta; class Magnoliopsida; order Caryophyllales; family Amaranthaceae; genus Chenopodium; species Chenopodium album. Next base: position 67,050,215 of record NC_137839.1, on the reverse strand, counting down.
TTCTTAAACTATGTGTCCACCCCAATGTCCCAAGTATTATGGGATGGAGGGAGTATGAAATTGCATATTAATAAAATATACATGATTCCTTCCATCTCATAATACTTGAGACGTTGTGGTAGACACGTAATTTAAGAAAACTACAGATGGGTCCATTTTAAACATTTGTTTACTATATAAGAGATTCTCTTTTGTATTTTTATATTGTAAAAAAAGTACAAGTGCGTGCGGTGAAAGTGGGATAGGTGGTGAGGAAAGAAAAAATGTGGGAAAATATATATTGATTAGTGGTCCCATTCTATATTTAGTAGCATGTCAAGTATTGTGTGGCGGACAAAATTGAAAACCGTGTCAAGTAATATGGAACGGAGGGAGTATTACGCATCTAACAAGACCCCAGTAGATATATTTTTTCCTTATAGATTATCGTACACTTAAGGTTAAAGTTTTTTCAAATCAGATAATCCGATCAGACCTAATCAAATCAAATAAAATTAGATAAGTTCAGATAAGCAAAAATAAGTTAAACTAAACAAGCCTCTTGGTCAAGAGTAACTTTTATATACATCCGATTTACAATAATTTACTGTACATCAGGGGTCACTTTTATCAAATTTAGGATCACTTTTAGATTTTTTTTTTGGGTAACTTTTATCAATAAAGTATAAATACTTTGTAACTTTTATTTATGTCAAGGAAACATTTATTCATATTAGGATAACTTTTGCTGATTTTAAGGTAAATATATGAAGGATGTACAATATTATATTGTATATTCGATTTAGTTAAAAGTTTGTTCTAGGTCAACATCACTACTCATCCATTAGGGCCATTAAAACCCATTTTTTTGGGTTTTCCCATTAAATCATGTAGCAGATGTATGCTCGTTTAAATAATTTCAATTCATAAACGGCAAAAGCTAATAACGCTCCGGGGGCTTTGGATAAGCTAGCTAAAATTAGAAAAATTAAAGGGAAATTCTCTTTGGTAATCACGAACTTTTATTATTTCTCAATGGTAAACTGTGAATTTTTTTTATTATCAATGGTAATCACAAATTAATATTACAAAGCCAATAATAACATTAATGATAATAAAATGATTAACTAGGGTTAATCTTGGTTAAGTAACACTAAATTTACATTAGTATCCTCCAAATGATTTAAAAAAAAACACAAAAAAATCCAAACCCCGGCCACACAGCCAACCGCCAGCCCCCTCCCATTGTCGGCGCTCAGCTCGGCCAGGGTGGAGGTGTCTCAAACCACTCCCTCGCCGGAGACCCCCACCGATACTGCAATCCCACCCGAAACCGTGTTTCCAACCCCTGTTCCCAACCCACCCTCTCTCTCCTCTCATCACACACCGAAACCGATTCTCGAATTACCCCTTTTCAATTTTTTTTTCCTGTTATTCTTATTCCATTTCTGAATTTACTTACAATTAATTTAGAGCTTTATTTAAATAAATTTTATGGGGGATGTTATGTTTTGTGTTTGTGAATTAGAGGTTAATTAAACCAATTCAACAACAACAACAACAGGTCAACGACAGCAATTTAGTATGAATAACTTCTTCAACCCTTGAATTTGAGTGTGGGTGAGGTTGCATTGCATTTCGAAGGGAGAGGGGTATGGATTTCAGTTGTTTTCGAGGGAGGTGGTGGGTTTTTTCTGGGTTTTGATGGGGAAAATGGTACGGTGAGGTAGGGGCGGGGAAGTGAGGTGGATAGCGGCGAGGTGCAAGGAAGGGAGGTGGGAGCGGCGGGGGTGCAGGGATGGGAGTTGGCAGCCGTGCAAGTGGCTGGAAAGGGAGGTGCAGTGGGGAGGGGAAAGAGAAAGGAAAAAAGAACCATGGAGGGGAAAGAGAAAGAAAGAAGAAAGAATTGGTTGGGGGTAAGTGTGTCTTTTTACAGTCCAACTGTTAAACCATGATTAAGAATTAACATGTTGTTTAATTTAAGTTACCATTGACTTAGTAATATTAATTCATGATTACCATTGATAATCAAAAGTTTCAGATTTTATCACTGAGAAAAAATAAAAGTTCCTGATTACCAGAGAGAATTTCCCAAAATTAAATTAAAAATTAACATTAATTACATCGATCAACTCGTAATTTTGTCATGCTTTCCCAAATTGATACTCTCTCCGTCCCCGAAAGAACGACCCTTTTGGGTTGATTTTGCGGTTATTAATAAAGTTAAATAAAAAGAATAAAAGTATATTAGAAAGATAAATTTAATTACATGGGGGTTACAAAAAAGTAAAGAGAGATAGTAATAAAAGTATATGGAAAAACAAACTTTAATATGGGGAAGCTAATTTTGCACAAATATTATTGCAAATTGGTGGGTATTTTAATGCTAATGGGTCATTCTTTTTGGGACTAAAATTAGGACAAATGGGTCGTTCATTCGGGGACGGAGGGAGTACAATTTAAGTAATAATTTAAATGCTTATCCAACGCCCCGGAGGCGTTCGTTAACAAGAACTTTCATAAAGAATTCATTAAATTATGTTTAATTTTTAAAACACTCATTTATTTTCATTGGGAGAGTAAAAGCCTTTTATTTATTTTGAATTTAATTCAATTACTTGCATTTATTAATTATTTAAGGAAAAAGATAAGATCTGCATATAAAAAGCTAAAAATAGAAAGAATTGACAATGAATAAACATTTATTACACCAATTTACTCCTGAATTGTCGATAAATTCACAACTTAATACTAGAAAAGAAAGTATATTAAATGCTTAGGGCTCATATAACATTACCTATTATTTAACTAGTTTTTGAGTTTGGATAGTGTCTTGAATTATCATATAAATAATATATACTAAATATTATTATTATATTCCCTCCGCTCCATAATATATATGGTTCCTATTTTCCTATTTTTGAGACCTAAAATATTGTTTTTGTTTCTATTATTTTTGGATAGTATGTAAAGATCATTATACCCTTTTTTTTTTTTTTTAAATTTATTCATTGTATTTTCTAAATCAATCTTTAATTTTGCACATGCCTGATACTTTTTTCCATTTTCTCACTCTTTTTTTTAAGCACTTACCGATAATAATATTAATAGAGATCAATTCCTACCAAAGTTAAGAGACCTTTGGGGGAAAAGAACCTAGGCAATCATGTTCAATACAACCATTAGAGTCTAACATAGCAACATTGTGGGTTAGAGTATTACCCGTGCGCTTTACATGTGAAATCGAGAAAGCTACAAAACAACGAGTATTACTCATTCTAACTTTTGTTTATAATTGTACTTTTGAATTTTTTTTTAAAAAAATATATTTTATCCACTTTCTCCTCATATTTATTAAATACCGTGAAAAACCACAATTATAAAATATTATGGGACGGAGGGAGTACAAGTCTATACGTAAAGATCGTGATTGAGAATCATTGTTATTAATTTATATTACTTCGTCCTTTCTTATTTTATTGTACCATAGGGGTTGGGTACAAGTATTTTGGTAATGGAATAAAGGATAAGAGAGAAACACTAGTAGAAAAAGGCTTATTTGCGTCGCTCATTTATAGTGTATTTGCGTCGCTTCTATGAGCGACACAACTGCTCGCGACGCAAATGACTTTTTTGATAAACTTATTTTTTGTCATTTGCGTCGCTCCTTTATAAATAAGCGACGCAAATGACTTTTCTGATAAACTTATTTTTTGTCATTTACGTCACTCTTTTTTAAAGGAGCGACGCAAATGACTTTTCTGATTAACTTATTTTTTGTTATTTGCGTCACTCCTTTATAAAAGAGCGACGCAAATGACTTTTCTGATAAACTTATTTTTAGTCATTTGCGTCGCTCCTTTATAAACAAGCGACGCAAATGACTCTTCAGATAAACTTTTTTTGTTATTTGCGTCGCTCCTTTATAAACAAGCGACGCAAATGACTCTTCCAATTAACTTATTTTTTGTTATTTGCGTCACTTGTTTATATAGGAGTGACGCAAATGACTGAGTAGACAATACAAAACTGCTGTATTTGCGTCACTTGTTTGTTTAATGAGTGACGCAAATGAGGTGAATTTTTTTTTTTTTAATTATAATATAATAATTGCCTTGTATATGTTTGTAGTACCTGTTTTCCTAGGTATAAAGTAATATGCTAACGCTAATATAATTGAAATTAAAATGCAATATTATTGAATAATGCAAATGTAAATTTCGGTAGAGTCTCCTTTGTAATTTGGCCTACCCATAAAATTGGGAATGACGGCCTTATATTAACAACCTGTCCAATAATTTACATCTCAATATCATAGACATTATACTCATCATCCCAACACCAATTAACCAAATTACTTCATTTCAAGCCTATAATCCAAAACAAGAGTCAAACATGCGCTAAGTGGTAAATCTAAAGTTCAACATTACATATAAAATACTCTGCCCAAATATCTCGGATCTCATTTATCTCCTCCTCGGTGTACGGTGTAGTTCTTGAAAAATCCTATCAACACAACAAATATACAAGAGGAAAGTTTTAATTCAAGATTGTAGCTAACATCAAATTGTATTTATCAAACAAAAATGAAATATTTGACAACTCATACCTGAATAAGATCTTCACTGCTATGGTGATGTTCAAGTATTTCGTACATATAACGCATGACGTAGTAGCCACACTCACGTCCACCCAATTGTTGAGGACACTACATGTAATATATTTGTAAGTTGAATTAAATTGCTATACTTCAATTATTAAGAAACTAAAAGTTAGGGTAAGAAATTAAGGTAACCTGTCCCAAATGCCATGTCAATTTACTTCCCCTAGATTGTCCACTTAATGCCTTAAAACTTCGAAAAGCACTACACATTTGAAGAACAGTCCCAAATCGGGAAATAGTGAGCCATGATCTTCTTAGACCCAAAACAATTCAAGTAGTTATCACCTAAATGAGATAGAACATTCAAGAACAGTCCCAAACCGGGGACTATTCAAGACTTACTCCTAATGAGTAAGCCCTGAACGGGTATCTAAGCCAATGATGCAAGTATTATTGCAATTCCAATCAATTATATCACAATTAAAAATCTCATACAATTCACAATCATTATACCAACCAGAACAAATAAGTTAATATTGCAAAGAATGGTTCAGATATATATACCACAAGTGAAGACAATCTCGTATGTGTACTACCGCCTTAATCGTTTGTCCACAACCAGAACCTCGAGCAACTTGTGGAATTCACTTCCGCATAATTAAGAATCTGCCATAAAAAAATTACATATATTAAACCAACATAGTTGATTCAACTTAATCTGCCATGTGACATAAAAGTTGTTATTCGGCATTGCTTATTAGCCAATCATGGTGTAAAACTTGAAGACCTGAAACGAGTGTTAAATGCTAGGTCCAACTTAATATGCCATGTGAAATAAATGCTAGAGCAATAAGACATACCGAATCAATGTTATACATTGCCAATGCGACTCCAGGCCCTTTAAAGTCGTGTACATCATGATCCTTTCCAGTTTCCATCCTCTGGGACTGCATGATAATAAAATCCACTTATCAAGGATTATATTATATTCTGTAGACAGTGATTCACCTGTGCTGCTTTCCTACTGAGAATTGACTATAAAATGCAGACACAATTAAAGAGACCACAGGGTCTAAATTCATACCGAATAGCAATTTAAGCTTTCCAAGACCTGGGATGAGTGTATCAGTGGCTCGATATTGATCACCAAAAGCATGTCTGCCAATACAAAAGAAGCCAAAGGACATGAGTGACAGTGTTATGATTTAAAAGAGCATGACGGTAAGAACGATTTGAAAGGCAAATAAACATACCAGAAACAATCCTAGGAATGTTCTTACACAAGATTGGCTCACGGAAAACAGTCCCTTCAAAAACTAGGGTTAATAATGCCTTCTTCAAAAACCAATCATATGCCAAACAAGAGCGGTTAAATAAGGAACCACATACGGAGTAATACATAAGCTGAGTTTGCCTACTGCCTTGCCAAGCACCAACTCACTAACAAATCAGTATCAGATTTGCCAGTTTTAAGAGAGGTAGCCAAAACAGAAAACTTTGATTGGAAAAACAGTCAAGGAAACTGGAAACTAGTTTTAAGATAACTCCATTAGCATTCAATGGACTAAATCCAACCAGCTTATCTTTTAAGATTCCTAATAATTAGATGGACTAAAATGGATGATGATACTCCAATATCACGTACCCAACGCCTTTTCCTCTTTTCACTTTATAGTTCCTAGTCTTTTATAAAGTAATGGAGAAAATATAAAGCTAACCATTTGTCCACGCTTAGAGCCACTGTTTTATCAACCCAACATAGCACACTTTTCACAAGCATCAGTTCTGAAACTGAAATTTGTGGCATACTTGGTAGTATATAAAACTCTGCCCCTTCAAATACCCACTAGTTAAAATAATTAAACCCATAATTAACAACCAAGTTTTGATTAATTTTCCTACACTACTATCACATGCAACATCTACATGCATGATTATTTCTAGTATTCTGTAAATTGAATTTTGTAACTGAAAATTATTTCACTTGTTTGGGTGTTTAACAGGCTATATGCTCAAATTGCAGTAACGGAGTTATAGTAATTAAATTATCCTACCATATGTAAAGACGGCGAAAGCGGAATTCTGGGTACACCCATCCATAATTATTCCAAGAAAGTTCTCTTGGGCAATTTATCAGTCAATTTAAGTACATACATTTCCAATTTTCAATGCAATTAGCCAAGAATTATTATGTGTATTCCATTATCAGATGACCTAGTAATTGTGTTCTTAATTATTATTATGTGTATTATAATTATTATTATGACTGAAATTATAAAAATTCAATTAAATCTTCCATATAATTTCTAATTAGTGAACTAACACTAAACTTGAAATTAAACTAAGTCATTGTTCAAGTTAAATGCTACATTCTATCTACCATCAAAAGATTGAACATAAATAGAAGCAATCTTACCATAGGTGAACTTGATTTCAAAAATTCAACAGTGTTGAGCCGAAATCGTTTTTGGGGGCGAAATTAAGCGATTTTTCCACTCGAAAATTCAAAAATTCAACATTGCTGTAATTTGCTTGAACTTCCTCGGGTTTTTGGGGGCGAAAATTCAGCGATTTTTCCACTCGAAAATTTCAGTTATTGCTCGAATTTTTTCAGCAGGATTTTTAATTGAATTTTTTGGGGTTTCTAGGGTTCGAATTCGTATGGAATTGAGTACATTTTTTGCTCGAAATGGGGGATTTTTGGTCGAAAATAATCAATTTTTCTGGGGTTTAAGGATTCGAATTAATTAGGGTTTTTGGTCTAAATTTTTGCTCGAAATTGCTCGAATTTGCTGCCGATTATGGGTGTTGAACTTGATTGCGATTTTGGATGTTGAATTTGCTGGGGAATTGCAGTTTTTTGGGCGAATTTGTGGGTGTTTTTTGGGCGAATTTGTTGGATTGAAGGGTCGATTTTGGATGTTGAATTTGTTGCAACTCTGTTTTTTTCTTTATGTTTAGTGAATTAGTGAAAGGTAGGCGTGAAAATCTAAGGTAAAAAAGAATAACGTAAAGTGCAACAGAGTTATTTGCGTCACTTTATAATAAAAATGCGACGCAAATAACAAAATCTGAAATGCTGAAAATTTGTTATTTGCGTCGCTCATTTATTAAAGGAGTGACGCAATTTATTCACTGCCTTATTTGTGTCGCTTGTCAGTAAATGCGTGACGCAAATAAGTTTATTATTTGCGTCGCTTCAATAAATAGGAGCGACGCAAATGATAGAAAGCTAACATACACTTGTTTTTTGCGTCGCTTCTTTAATAACAAGCGACGCAAATAACTTTAAAGGAGGGTAAAAATACACATTTGCTTCGTTCTTTAGAATGAGTGACGCAAATATGGCGACGCAAATGAGCCTTTTTCTACTAGTGAAAGGTAAAAGTACAAGATTGCCCATGTGATGATATATATAAACTAAAAAATCAAGTGTTGAAAAGTAATTATGTAAGGATATATTTGGTATTTGTAGTGTAACACAAATATTTCTTTTTCTAGAATAGAAATGGTGCAATATTTATTTGTGATATTTCTATAAAATGCAAGTGGTGCAATATTAAAAGAACGGAGGAAGTATTATCTTGAATTAACCCTTTCTTTTTTTTTTTTTTTTTTTTTTTTTTTTTTTTTTTTTTTTTTTGGGTTTTGTAAAAATATATATGTAATATGATAATATCATATGACTCCATCCTCAAGTCTCTACTATTGAGATCAAGGTTCAAAGCTAATCAGCGCCTCGTGATATATAAACTTAGAAATGAATTAATATAATTTTAGGGATGTTAATTTAGTAAATAAAAACGACGAGTAAATTCAAGTTGATCTTCTTGATTGCTGTAACTGGTTAATCTAGGGTTACTATTGGTATTTCACCCTACTAAGTTGAGGATGCCATTGTAAATTCCACCTACTGACTAGGAGTCTAGGACACATACATTGCCTGCACCGTTCGGATTTTTGATGTCAACCATCATAGTCTGTCTCCTTTGTATGCCTCTAACTTCAGTCATTATCCTGGACGTTGCCCACGATCAGTGCATGCAATATAATATAAGAAGGGTCAATTTACATTTAATGAATTGAGTTGAATTGAACAAAACTAATTGGAGCTGAACTGAACTGCTTGGAGCCGAGCTGAACTATATTAAATAGAGTTGAAATATATATTTTATGAGAGAAGAAAATTAGAAGCTGAACTTAATTGAACTGAACTGATTGAAGCTGAACTGAACTAAAATTAAGCCGAAGTGAATAATAGAGGCCCGAATTACATAAGAAGATAGACACAACAATTACAAATAAATAAGCCAAAACAAGCAAACTCCAAGTGTCCCAAATAAGAGTGCAAAATGGCCTTAATACTTGAAGCCACCTAAACAATACCATCACACTACTCACACCATCTTCTTCTACAATCTACATGCACTACCACACGTGTTCACACCCTTAACAATCTTCCCCCTTAATTAATAATAAACTAAAAACCAAATTCACCCTTTTAAAAGTCCTTCACCTCTTCAACAAAAACGCTCAAGATCAAAAACCGCTAAAACAAATCCGCTAAACTTAAAAAAAAAAGCTTAAGAAATGGCTTCAACTGTGGGTAGAGAGAGCAAAACAGCTGGTCAAGGGATGACAATGAAAGAGCATGTAATTGAAAAAGGTGCTGAAATGATGCAATCCATGAAACCAATCAAACAATTTAGTCAACATGTTTGTACCTTTGCTCTTTATAGCCAAGATATGAATCGTCAAATTGAGACTCATCACTTTGTTCATCGCCTCAATGAGGATTTCTGCCAGTGTGCGGTATATGACACCGATAATCGCGATGGCCGGCTTATCGGTGTCGAGTATATTATCTCCGATCGGATTTTCGAGGCGCTTCCTATAGAGGAGCAGAAGCTTTGGCACTCTCATTTTTTTGAGGTTTTGCACTTGATCTCTTTTTCCTTTAAAAGGATTTTGCATGCATGAGCTTTGTCTTTTTTTAACAGTTTGACTTTTACGGTTGTTAGTAGAAAATATGGTCAAAGTTATTTTATTTTCTTGTTTTACTATTATGAGAACATGTTAGAGAAACAAAGAGGTGACAAATCTAGTTTTGTGCCAGATTAAATCGGGGCTTTGGGTGAATCCTCGGGTTCCGGAAGCGGTGGCTAAGCCGGAACTAGACAAGTTGGCTAAGACTTATGGGAAGTTTTGGTGTACGTGGCAAACCGATCGAGGTAATAACAACAATGTCAATTAACTCATTTAAAATCTTTGTTTTAATTTAATGCACTATGCATGTTTATGTATGATAATTTTATTATGTGGTTTAACTTTGTTTATATCTATTCAATACACTATGCATGCATATGTATTTATAAAGTTATTGCTTACTATTGTCCTAATTAGATCAAGACTATCTAGATTAGAAATTTAGAATAGATCAAAATACTTATTTTTATAAAAAGGAAAATGATATACATATGTAAGAAACTACCTTATACAGTTTTAATTTAGATATTGTAAGAAACTACCAAATAAAATTTAGATGTTGTAAGAAGCTACATTTTGCTGGATTATTGCATTTAAGAACGGTAGCAATTTACAACATTTAGTTTTTATAAGGTACTAGGTCCCGTGCCACGCACGATAATTTTCAATAATTCTAATCATAAATTATTCAAAGAAATAACAAAATTGTGTTGATTTGATATTTACATTTCATTATTTAAGCATGGAACTTCTATTACACAATCAAAAAATATATATAATCTTGTTGTAATACATAGTACATTAAGTATGTATTTTCTATATAAAAAAATAGTCCATGTTACAAATTATGTTAAGAATATTAGTTTTTTAATATTTTTGTGTAAGATTATAATTGTTAATAAGATTTTTTTAAAAGATACATCAAATCTTTTTAATGTACATAATTATTACTTTATATAGATAAGAGATTTGTTTCTTAAATAGATTTTTTTTTAAAAATAAAATAAAATTTGAGGACACACCAGGAGATGATACGTGTCATTGCTGGTGTGTCTTTTAGTATATAGTTATTGATTATTGATCGATTGATTGATTATTGATTTTCTTACAACTTTTTTTTTATAAGGTAGTTTTTCACATAATTTGAAGTATATAAGGTAATTTTTCACAAAAAATACCTATTGATAATAAAGTAACATTAATTACATTAATCTGTGTGTGATTTTGTCATGAATTTTTAATTCAATTTCATTTAAGAAAGTATATTTAATACCTATATATAGTAAGGACTAAATACATCAGTACCCTTAAAAAAGAACTTTTAATTGTTTATAAAAATTATTATGACATTTATATTTGTGAAAATCCAAAACCGGGGACCATTGAGACGAGCATAAGAAGAAGGAGAGAACTTTAATTGTTTATAAAAATCATTGTAACAAATGAAAGGTGATTGTTAATGTATAGGTGACCTCCTACCGATCGGAGTACCATCTCTAATGACCTCACCACTAGGAGCGGTTGCTGGGAATGTTAAGGCGCCTCTTTTGCAGCAAAGAGATGAAAAATACGGCATATCAAGCACCAAAATAAGTGATTCAAGGGTGGATATTACTGGCCCTGCTCTTATAAACCCCAATGCAGATTACTGGATTAAGCATGGAAAGGGTTTCGCTATCGATATCATCACTGCTGAGATGAAGAAAATCACCCCATTGCCATAGTAGTGCGAAATTAGATAGAGTATGTACATGATCGATGTACTGCAGTACTTGCTATATATGTTTGATTGGTAAGGAAAATGGTGGTATCATCCATATATAAAGATGGCTTTATAAGGTTACACTAGTACTTTGTAAGGGTAGGTTAGGTTATGCATATGATCCATGAAGAAAGATGGCGTTGTAATAATGTTACACATGGTTAATTGGTTATAAGGTTACGCATGTATGTGTTTTTGTTGATCACAAATATAATGTAAGTAGGGTTAGTTTTGCTAATGTGAATTTTGTTTTTATGAATATCTATGTAAAGAACTATATATATAGTTCTTAAATTAAGAAGTTGGTAATATTAAATCTCAGTTAAATTTGTAACCTTCATGCAAGTAGTACTCTTATAAATACTACTCTTTTAATCTGTCTTAGAATAACTTAGTTATACAATCAAAATTTACATATATGTTATTATTATATTAATAAAAAGTTAAAGTTAAATTAAAGTTAATATATGAATAGTGAAAAAAGTTTATTAACAGTCTCGTCATTCTTGTCGGCTCAGTTGTCATAGGGTGATAGATGTCGGCTCAGTTGTCATAGGGTGATAGATAGGGGTGTGTGAGTGTTGAGACCTATTGCAGCCCACTTGTGAGTGTCCCACATTGAAGAAAGAATAGAGGTGGTTTCACTTTATAAGGTAGAGGATTAACTCCTACTATTACCAATTGGTCTTAGTATGGAAGCTCCTAAACCTTGTTTGTGGACCAAACTCTCCTCCTCCTTGTTCGGTTGTCCAAGCCAATTTCATATTGTTTTGAATGAAATTTAACATGGTATCAGAGCCCAGGTTTATTGGGCCGTTCATAACAGGGTATTTGCCAAGCCACTGGTTAAGGGGCTTCTATTGGATGTTCATTCCAAAAGAGGATTTATATTGTACCTTTTGATGTGCTCTAATTCTAAGGATACTCACAAGTGAGGGGGAGTGTTGAAACCCATTGTAGCTCACCTGTGAGTGTCCCACATTGAAGAAAGAGTAGAGATAGTTCCGCTTTATAAGGCAGAGGAGTAACTACTGCTATTGCCAATTGGTTTTAGTATGAAAGCTCCTAAACCTTGTTTATGGACCAAACTCTCCTCCTCCTTATTCGGGTTGCCCAGGCCCATTTCATATTGTTTCGAATGGAATTTAACAATGAGTCACATGGGGGTCGTTGGCTAATGAAGGCCTAGCTCTTACAACCCATCTTTATAGTAATTGTATAATCATACAGATGCACGCAATTTTTTCAATTGATTGATTTTAAAATTTAACTGGAGTTTTTGATTTAATATAAAATATTTTCATGGTAAATAATTTATTTCCTCCCATTTTTTGTTTGTTTTGTGAAGCACTAGAAATTACACTTAGGCCTGTTTGATTCACCTTAATTTTGTTGAACTGAAATTATTTTTACTGAACTGAACTTATTTTTACTGAATTGAACTTAATTTTACTGAACTGAAATTATTTTTACTGAACTTAAATTAATTATACTGAACTGAAATTATTTTTACTGATTTTCTATTATAATTCTTCTTTAAGAAAACTGAATTTTACTAAACTGAACTTATTTTTACTGAACTGAAACTAATTTTACTGAACTGAAATTAATTTTACTGAACTGAACTTATTTTTACTGAACTGAAATTATTTTTACTTAATATTATTTTTTTAAGGTGAATCAAACAGGGCCTTAGGCGGAAAATATTTCTCCTTACAAGAGTAAAGAAAAACTCATTTTCCATTCTCCTAATTTTTTTTTTCCTTTCCTTTTCATCTATTATAGATATTTTCACCTTTCACTCCTATTATTAATTTTTTACATGACTCTTTGTCTAAGGAAATAAATAAAGGAAAACTAATTTGAAATGGTAGTTTTTCCTTGAAATATGTTTTTCATAAAAATGAAATGTTTTGAATAAGTCAAGCTGTTTTTTATTTTTTCATAAAAATAAAATTAAAGATACCTAAAAGCTATTCAAAAGCTATGTAATAGTATGTCTATGTTGATATCACCTTCGTTTATTTTAGTTGAATCCGTTTGACTTTTACACTATTCACACACTACACTTTGACTCGTTTTTGTGATTTATAGATACGATAAAATATGCTCAAGTGGGATCTTGTTTGAAAATCGTTTCGATGTATATTTTATAAATAGAAAAAATACACTTTAATAATCCAAACTATTGACGATTTACTTCTAATAATTATTCCGACTAAGATTTATCATTTAATAATCTTAACTATGGGGTCAATTTGCCTCCAATGGTCCCAATTACCGCCTGCTTGAAGGATAATTATTTTTTTTATATGCCACGTGTTAGCACGTGATTGGTGTAATATTTAAAAAAAGATTTAAAAATTGAAAAAAAGAAAAAAAAGGAAAAAAAAACCTAAAACCATTTCCAGCCAGCCCCATCGTAACCCTAATCTAACCCCCAGCCCATCGGAAACCGCAGCCGTCCACCTCCTTAATCCTGTGAAAACGGACGGTCGACACTACCTCTTAACCCCCTAAACAACACTGTCAATCCAACTCGACCCCCTAAACCACTCCCTCCCTTCCATTCCCCTTCGTTGGAAAACCATAATTGAAAGAAAAACCCATAAGTGTCGCTCCGATGCTCCTCCTTCCTTCTACGCCCTCGAAACCACCCAGAGGGTCGAATTTGGGGGTTGGCAAGGGAGGAGGGTTGGTTTCGTTTTTGTGGAATTTTTTTTCGAGGGAGAGTAATTAGATGGTTTGCCGGGTGAATGGGATGGGTATGGTGTTTTCAGGGGTTTGGAGCGGCCGATCGGTCATTTTTTTACGGTTAGTGGAGACAGCTGGCCATTTTCCGATGGGTTGGCCGCCGTTGGGTTATGCAGTGGTCGAATGGGAAGTGATGGTGGCCTATTAGGGTTTCCTGGTTTTTTTTTGTTTATTTTTTTTAATTATAGACCAATCACGTGCTGATACGTGTATTGGTAACTTGTTACAACAAGTCATTGACTTGGTGTTGACCGGTTGGGATCATTAAAGACAAAATGACCCCATAGTTAGGATTATTAGATAATAAACCTTAGGTGGGATTACTAAAAGTAAATCGCCCAGAGTTGAGATTATTAAAATGCATTTTTCCTAATTAATATCCACTTTTTATAATGTTACACTACTAGAAAAAGACCGTTTTTTGACGGAAATTTTTCCTTGGAAACACCCTGTTTTCCGTCGAGAAAGGGGTATTCCGTCGTCAGAAAAGGTGTTGTAGGAAAATTGACCTTTTCCGTCGAAAATTCCGTCGGAAACACTTTTCCAACGGAATTTTCGACGGAATTTATGTGTCGGAAGAGCATTTCCGGGCCGGAAAAGTCCGTCGTAAAATAGCGACGGAATATACATCCGTCGGAAAATTACGACGGAAATTCCGTCGGAAACGCCTACCAAAAATACCAAAAAAAAAGCCACACCACCACCGCCACTGCCCACCCAACCACAACCCCAAACCCAGTAGCCCCACCCTCCCACACAGTCAGACCCCACCCAACCCCCAAACCCGATCCCAAATCCCCACCTAACCCCCAAACCTGATCCTAGTAGCCCCACCTTCCCACACACCCAGATCCCCACCCAACCCAAACCCAAACCCTAACCCACTAGCCTAGAAAACCCTCCCACACCCAGATACCCACCCACCCCAAACCCTAAATAACCACCAGTCCGCCACCCATCCACCACGTTCAATGGTAATTAAACCCAAAAATAAAAAAAAAAAAAAAAAACACAAAACATACAAATTCACAGCCCATAAATTAACAAAAAAAAAAAAACAAATAAAACCAAGAAAACATACCTATATTACCATTTTTCCTTTGAATTTCACTCGAATATGGTTTAATACGGTCAAATTCGACCATGAAACCTTTAGATTTAAGGATTTCAAGCTCGAATTTGACTGTAACAACCATTACTTGAAGATGATGTTCAACATTTGATTGGTAGAGGGTAAAGAAGATGAGGGAAAGAGAATATGAGGGAAAGAGAAGAAGAACGGCAGAGGAGAAATAAGAGGAAAGACAGAGGAGGAGGAGGAAAGAGAAAGACGATGGAGAAGGAGGAGATAGGGCGTCAAAGAGGAGGAGGAAAGAGAAAAGGAGGAAAGAGAAAGACGATGGAGAAGGAGGAGATAGGGCGTCAAAGAGGAGGAGGAAAGAGAAAAGGAGAAGGAGGAAAGAGGAGAAGGAAGGAGTAAGAAAGAATGGAGGAAAGAGGAGAAGGAAGGAGTAAGAAAGAATGGAGGAAAGAGAAGGAGGAAAGAGGAGCAGGAAGGAGAAAGAAAGAAGCGGCGCCCGCTTAGGGTTATGAGATATTTTTTTTAAAAAATATTATTTTAATGGTTCCGACGGAAAAATCCGTCGGAAATCATTAATTTTCCGACGAAATTAAAATCTGTCGGAAAAAGGTAATTTCCGACGGATATAAAATTCGTTGTAAATTTCCGATGGAATTAATGAATTCGTCGGAAATATCCGACGGAATATAAATCCGTCGGAAATTTTAGTTTTTCCGACGGATTTACGTGTCCGTCGGAAGCAATCCGTCGGAATTCAGCTGATTTATAGTAGTGTTACAATGTTGATATTAGAGATATTAAGCGTTAAAATCTGTGCGTTGACAATCATGATAATAGAAAGATGTCAACTTGTACTTTGTATGAATTGTCATTTATGATAACACTACCAAATGAAGATTTCCGTTAAGTTTTCTGTTAATGGGCCCACAATAACTTTTATGCTCTTTTTTTAATTTTATTTTTCTTTTTTTTTTTTTCGTTTTCTTCTCCTTACTTTCTACTTCTCCCTATGGACATGACGTTATTGCTTCTTCCTTCTCCTCCCTTTAGTTCATGCTAAAGATATGAGATATCAGAATATATATGTGTGATATATTTTCCATTAATATCTGTTGAAGCTTGAGAGTTTTTATGATGATGAGTAAAAACACATATAATTTAATGTTCTTAGTTAATTAGAACAGGTGAAGTTGGAAGTGGAAGTAGAAGTGCAAGAGTAGCTTGCCTATGAAGATCTAATGAGAATTAAATAAGAGTTCCTCATTGAAGATAGAAGTGATCCTTAACAGGAACACAAAGAGAAGTTTCCTAACATGAGCTTGATAGCAAGCTGAGAAGACTATCTTAGACTGCGTTGAATACAACAAGTTCCATAAGAACTTGGTCTGCGAGTTCCGGCAAAGAGCTGCAGAGTTGAAGACAGTAGGAACTCAGTCCTGGTCTGCGTAGAGCCCAATTATCCTTATAATGCAACGATTGATGAGATGACAATCCAACACTAGACTAAAACTCTTTTATTAAGGTTTTTGTTAACTTTATTTCTACCAGGATTGTTTTAAATATGGTAGGATAGTTTAAACATGAAATATATTAGAAGCGTGGCAAAACTTGACAAGATTTTAAATATGGAAAGTTTTATAAAAGACAAGTTTTTATTTAGGAAAATATCTATGAGATTTTATCTTATAAAATCTGGTTTTGCAAGATAAACAATCTTTTCTAAATTCTATCTTTTTTAAGTTTTCAAAAATTATTTCTTTAAAAGATTCATTTCACAAAGGTTTTGTAAACGCCAGTTTTGCAATTTCTATCTTTCGAAAAGCCCTACTTTACATACATAAGTTTATGCATATAAAGGAGTGATCATAATTGAAATACTTTGTGTGTTTATGAGTGAATCTAAAGAGTTCTTAAGAGTAAGTTTGCCAAGTTTAAAGCTTTTTTATATTAGTTTCGGATTTAATGTGTAGCTTTCCATTCATATATAACTAGAGTCAAGGGTTTGTATTGGTTTTGGTATTGGGTGTGTGATTACTCTTTGCATACAGTGAGGTAGGCTTAGTGCTCCGAGAGTGCTGAGTGAATTTAAGTATGGGACTTAGGTTGGATAGAATAGGGTTCTACTATGTAGCAATTTCAGTCTAAAACTTGTGAGAAAGGTCTGATTGTAATAGGTTGTAACTAGGAGTACAGTGTTTGGCCTATTATAGTGGATTGATTTGGTGTTTGAAATCTCTTGGAGGGTTGAGATTTCACTTCCATTTAGGCTCTGAAAGGTTTCCTCGTAATCATGTGTGCATGCTAAGCTCCTTTAATATTCTATTTTACATTTCCGCGAAAAAGTACCGATTGGAACTCCATACAATTCACCCCTCTTGTATAAGTTCATCTCAACTAACAATATTAGATATATTTTCCGATATCTCATATCTCTAACCGTTCGTCAACCCTCTAAAATATTTATTTTTTGTGTTTAAGAATACTTAAACTAACAAAATTTGCTTAAAAAAAACCTAACAAAATTTGAAATTGCTCAATTGTATAGGAACAAAAAGGAAATTACTATCAAAATTTTAAGCAATCTAATGAGACAAAAGATTGAATTAAGGATGAGAGATAAAGACTAGGGATGTCAATGGGGCGGGGCGGGGCGGATGTTAACCATCCCATCCCCATCCCACCTAACATTTTCAGCCCCATACTCATCCCCGCGGCGGGTCCAAATTGCATCCCCATCCCCGCCCCAGCGGGTAAAACTCCAAAACCATCCCAGCCCCACCCCCACTTAACCCCCACCAAAGACCCGCCTAATCCCCACCCAAGACCTGGCCACCTAATCTCCGCTCTCAAATACACTATCCTACACAATTAATACAAATTACAATAAAAAAAAAGCATTTTTAATATTACACACGTTTTTGTTTATAATATAAGTGTAATACAAAGTATTATAATTAATATTTTGTTTCATGTAATTATTTTATAAAATAGTATAAAAGTAGATAATTTTGTTTTAAAGATATATAGATGTGGGTATCAAATGGGGATGGGGCGTGTACGAAGTGGGGCGGGTGGGGCGGGGTGGGTACAAATTAAAATCCACCCTTTCCCCATCATCCATGGAGGGTATGGTTTTTATCCCCATCCTCGCCCCATCACCCGCCAAACCAAGACCCCTCCTCGCCCCACTATGAAGGGGATGGGGCGGGTCTCCTACCTGACCCGTTTCACTGACATCCCTAATAAAGACCATTGTTAATTTTAAAGGAAACATTAAATAATATAATGGATATCAATATATTTAGGAAGTTTAAACCAACACAATTAAGATTCATGTTATGATAAATAAACAAAAGAAAGTAACCACTATTTATTTTTTTTATATAAAAAAAGGATCAATCCAAATTATGGAAGACTATTCAGTGAGTACAATAAATTTGTAGCCATTATAATTAGTTTGAATCTTGTCCTACATTTTTAATAATCAATCTTGTCCATTCATCAAATTGACTTTAATTTTTAATTAGAAATGAAAAAAAGTAGGCAATTTCTAAGTTCAAAGTATACTGATCTCCAATATCCATTAAAAACCAACATTTGATTTTAGTTTATTAAAATTAAACCTAGTACTCTACGATATTGTATATTACAAGGTCCATAAAATTCATCAAAGAATGAATCATCCTCCATAAAAGAAAACCAGAAAAAACAAAGGGGGAAAAAAGAAGAAGATGAAGATAAAAATTTGTGAAATTTAACTCTGCTTTTCAAGAAACCAATCATTTGACATTAAAGGTAAAATTTGAATACACAATCAAAATAAACTTAGGAAAAAAAATGATAAAATGTAAGTTTAAACCTTCGACCAGATTTTCCGGTATTAAAAAAAGTAGGTTTTTTATTTTCTAATTTTTTTTATCTTAAATGTTTGTATTTTTTTAGATAAGGCGTATTTTCAAGTTTACTAAATGGAAGGATATGATAAATTTTATTAATTTGAGGGCTAAATTTCAACAGTTATGATGACCACAATTTATTGTAGCCATTTGAAAATTGTCCCCAAATTACAAATTATAGCAAATAATTAAATAGAAATTTTGATATTTGCTACCAGGGAAAACACCTCGCTTCACATGTGCTACCAGTTTAAATTTTTATTTAATTATTATTTTTTTTTTACTTTGCTACCACCTAAATCAGAGTTTGTTAAAAATAACTACCTGATGTCTTACACTGTTAAGCCTAACCACTGCCTAGCCACCACTCTTTCCCCCCATCCACCTCACTGCCACCTCCCCTTTCCCCCATAAATGCTGCCCTGAAGGCTGAAACACATCACTGCTACCCCCTCCCATTGCCGGCCAACCCATTCCCCTCGTCGGCGACCGACTCCTTCGCCCCTTCCCGAAGCCCCTTTCCTTACCATGAAACCCTAGAAAAATCCATCATTTACCCCTAAAACCCCCATATCGTTCCTCCTCCACCCTTAAAAACCTTGCTCGCTAGGGATTTTAGGGCTGGATGAGCGATTTGAAGGTTTCAAGGGTAGAAGAGAGGTTTTTCTAGGGTTTCATGCGAGGGAAAGGGGTTTGCAGTGGTGAATCGTGGTTTAGGGGCTAGGGGAGAAGAAAAGTTCCGCGCGAAGGAGTTCCTGGGGAGTTGTCGAGTTTAAAGGTGGTTGGATAGGGGGAATGGAGGTGGTAGGTTTCGCTGGCGTTAGGGGAATGTTTGCGCGCTGTACACACCCATTTGTGTCTCCCCAAAATCAAACCCGGTGATGAGTACCTTTCGCGTCGAATCATAATCGAACGAAGGGAAAGTGTGGAAAGTCTAGTGTTGCAGATAGTTTTTATTTCTTTTCTTTCTCTCTGTTTTTGAAAACCTAGTTTAAGAAAACAGCCAATCCAGTTTGGTTTGGTCCATGGCAAGGGTTCAATAATGGTATAGTTGGATGGGGCTTGAAAATAGCTTTCCAACGATATATTATAAGCCCAATTCCGATGAATAATGAGGAAGTTATGGCCAAATTACTAAACTGGGCCCGGTTTGATCTTTATGTGCGGCCCAATGATCTAGAAGAGGGCCGAATATGGATTTATCATTCCTAATGCAATTCGAATTGATTTTAGTTTTCTAGATTCTTCTAGAAGGTTCTTTTCATTACTAATTCAATTATCATTGATAAATTGACTTTGGTTGACTTTTTAGAGTTTTAATCGGAATAAAAGAAGTGTTTTTTAAGGAAAATACGATTTTGCCCTTCTGTACGGCTAAATTTAATGAGAATTAAGAAAACGCGTGAAATTAATTGTTAGCGCCTGACGACAGGGATTAGCGCCTAGCGCTAATGCTTGGCGCCTGGCGCTAATGTCTGGCATCTAGCGCTAACCTGTTTTATTCTCGTCGAAACTCTGATTTGTTTTTCTATCCGTCCGGTTGATTTTCTCTATAAATAGCCTCCTAAAATCTCCATTTTCCATCATCAAATATCATCAATTCTTATTCTCTCTAGTTTTCAAGAATTCTTCTCTCTCTCTCTAGCTTTCTCTACAAAATTCCGCATTCACAAGACCAAGAAACACTTAGCCAAGTTCGAAGTTGCCTTCGCCCTAGACGTGAAAGGTTTTAATTTCTGAGGGTTTGGTCCCAAATCTCTATTTCAATTATTTAATTTAATTGTTTGTTTATTATTTTCCTTGAAGATACTAACGTGTGTATTTTGTTATTAGAAAGAGGTACGAAGCATCCAAGTAAGTCCTTTAATTGTTTACATTGATATTATGATATAGAAATCATGCTTAGCTTATTATTATGATTCCTAGTGTCATGTTAAGGTGTTTTGATCTTCCTAGTATCATGTTTAGAGTAACAACTATAATTTCAATTATCCAATATGACAATTATGATTATTATGATGCTTCCTATATTCTTTCCTAATATTGATGTTAGTATCATGTTAGGGTTAAAGCTTTGATTTTTATTGCTTAGTGACATGCTAGGGTTTGTTATTAATCTTGTTAGTATCATGCCTAGGATCTTGCTATTATTATTATGCTTTAACATGATTAGGATAATTATGATTATGATTATGATAATGATTATTTTTATGATGATTATTATTATAATTATTATTATGTTGATTGATATATTTTATTGTTATTGCTTGATCACACCTTTTATGCATGTTTAAAGGGAATTTGTACTTGTAATCACGCTTAATAAGATAATTAATAATCTTGTTTAGGGTTAATATGATTATAATTCAAGTGATCGCCAATAATAGATTTATTTGTGCATTAATATTCAACCAACATAGATAAACAGGTTTACGGTTAACCTAATGATTGCATGTTAGTCAGAAAGCGCACATGAATACGATCAGAATAAAGTAGAGGCCTATTATTAGGGCAGGTTCAATCTCTTTTAGGTTGGATTTGTACCTTCATCCCCGAACTACCAGTCATGGTTCCAGACCTATTGGAGTTGACGATCTCATGGATCGTTAAGGGGTGTAACCTTCACCTCGTGAACGGTTTACAAGTTCCTAAAACTTGTTGGCGACTCTTTTGCTCTATTTTCTTTCCCTTTGGACGCCACCGTACTTTAGTGTATGATCACAGTGGGGTTCAAGCTAGGGGTAATGCTTGAAATATTCCCTACACGCGCCGACAAGGGGAGGGAGGAAGGTGGCCAACGCGAAGTGGAAGGTGGCTGACGGGGAGGGGAAGGGTTGGTGGCTTGGAATTTTTTATTTAAGTTTTTGTTTTTTAATAAATTAAATTATTATTTAATGTAATATTGGGTCCCACTTGATGGAACCTTAACGGATTATGTTAAGTGGTATTTATTTTTAACAAAGTGTTATTTAGGTGGTAGCTAAGTATAAAAAAAAAAAAAAATTAACCGGTAGTAAATGTGAAGTAAGGTGTTTTTCCTGATAGAAAATTTCAAAAATTTCCTAATTAAATGTATCAAATCTTCTCCTACAATTTGGTGTGCCTGCTAGCTATACACATTGTCTATTTTCCTAGTGTAAAATGCAATGCTAAAACATAAATAAATCCAAGCAACTAAATCTGTTGGATGAGCTATATGAAACTGATACACCTAAGGCCATCACCTTGTAGTAGAGCGAACAGATTATAAAGATTCATAAACACAATAGCGAACTTTATGTTAGACACTTTAGCCAATTGCAACCCATATAAACAAACTATTGCTTTAACATGCCATGCCCAAGTACAAAATACATAAGTGCCACGTACACCAATAATTTTGTAGCCTGTAGGGTCATGCATCATTATCAAGGCACAAGGAAGTACTAATGTACTTAGGTTTATTATGCATTTGCAAATGCATAACAAACACTAAAATATTAAAAAGCACATGGGGGTGAGAGAAAGAAGGAGAGAGATGGGTAAGTGGGGCCAATTTTAAATGTATTATTAAAAGCTTAGATAATACCATTGACTATGTAGTGAAACTATTTTTACATGTAGTGAGTAGCAGTGAATGAATATATAGTACCACTACATACATAAATAGTAGAACTGAATGTTCAATGATACTATTTGATCATCTAGTGATATAATTGATCACCCAATAATACTACTCTAAATTCAGAAATACATTTACATGAAATCCATGCCCCTCGTTATGCATTTACTCATACATCACTAACCTCCCTTTGAAAGGTCTCATCAAGGCACCAACCCGTCCCTACTTAGGGCACTCTCACTCATGTAAATTATTTTTCCCATGAGAAGAATTTTATAGAAAAAGGGATGTATTGTTTCCTACTTATGAGCATAAAAAAATACCCATGAGGAAGTTATTGCATGCCCATAGCATTGGCTAATCAAATTGCTATAGTGATGGTTGATTGGTGGGCCATGCAAGTAAAATAAAATTAAAAAAAAAAGGAAAAGCTAGGGGCTTGTTTGACAATGTTTTTTGTTTTCAGTTTTTAGTTTTTTAGAAAACAAAAAACAAAAAAACAATCAGTTTTTTAAAAAACAAAAAAAACCAAGAACAAGAAACAAGAAAGAGGTGTTTCCACTTTTCTATTGTCGGTTTTAATAATTATCAATTGTTTAATAAATTTGACTATTTTTTTTATTCAATATGTGACAATGTGACATATATAATATGATTTTGAAAAAAAAAAACCAAAAAATAGAAAACCACAATGATGCCAAACGAACCCTAAGTAATTTAAAAATAAAAGAGTCGTGAGTGTGTAGGGGAGAGAGTAATCTAGAATAAATAATTAGACGATAATAATGGGTAGAAGAGAGAAAAAGTAAGAGATAGACCGGTGTGGGTTTTTTTTTATTTTTTATTTTTCATTTTTTATTTTTATTTTAACCTAGGCCATGAGTGTGTAAGAAGTTGCAAAAATAAAATGCATGAGAAAAAATGGAAAAAAGGAGTGAGAAAGTGGGTAGAGTGAGAATGACATTTTTTTCCTGTGGATAAGAATGGTCTTACAATGAGTCTTTTGAACCACAAACCGTGTCAAAGCAATATTTGATGAGATCGGATCATTAAAGGGAAAAAATCTTTGAAGGATTTTACATCTCGGGACACAAATTTTTTTTTTTTTATTCAAGATAAATTCCAACCTTTCATCCCAAAAGGATAACCCACAAACACACACTTGCGACTCCGAATGGAAAATTTGTCTCCCTTAGTTTTCTAATTATGGGCAAAACAAAGACACCCAAAGGTACGAATAGTAGTGTAAGATAGAGGAGTATCAAACAAAATTTCGTAGGGGGTTTTATTTTGCAAAAGAGGAGATGGAGTACGATTAATTAAATGGGCTGCAGCTAAAACAATCTCCCCCCAAAAATAAATTGGCAAATTAGCTGAAATTGAGCCCTCCCTACATTGAAAATGTGTTTATGTTTCGTCTCAACCTTACCATTTTGTTGCAGGGTTCCCATACACTAGGTTTGGAATAATATGCCAATTGCATTGAAAAAATCACGCAAACAATTAAATTCCGTGCCATTATCACTTTGAACAATTTTAATTGTTTGAGAAAATTGTCTATCAACCATTGCCACAAAAGACATAAACATACGAAACACCTCAGCTCAATTTTATCAATAAGCAAATATATCAAAACAGCATGTGAAAAATCATCTACTATTGTCAAAAAATACGAGCACCACAAGACGATGTATGCCTATAAGAACCCCACAAATAACAATGTATCTTTTAAAAACTTCTAGTAGTTTTATTCTCACTTATAGAAAAAATATCTCTAGGGTGTTTAGCACGAAAACAAACTTCACATGCTTTATTTAAACGACCCTTACAATTTTGAACGGGAGAGAGAAGCTTAACAACTTTTTCCGACGGATGACCCAAATGCTTGTGCCACAATTATAACAAATCAGACGACTCAGATGTTTCCAAATGTTGTACGGAAGCCCGTCCTTTGAAGTAAAACAGTTCATCTCGCCTAATGCTCGTTCCAATCAGCTCCCTCGACTGGTCTGGTATAGCACACATATTTGAGTTAAATTGGACAGTATAATTTGTATCATCAATTAATTATGATACCGAAATTAAATTACAACGTAAATCAGGAACAAACAACACATGAGTAAGAACGATTTTTGAAGATAATCAAACCGAGCCTTCCTTTGTGGCATAAACAGTTTTGCCATTCAGAAGACTAACCGGGCATTTAGAGATGGGTTGAGTATCAAAAAGCCACTTGTCACAACAAGTAACATGTCTAGAAGCACAGGTGTCTACAATCCACAATGCATTATCAAACTGACCATTCAAGCGGTCATTGGGAAATTTTGTGTTACCAATAAATCCGGCAATAGCCTTCCACTGGTCCGCGGTGAACGTTTGTGAAGAAGTGCCAGCAGCCTCCGCATTGGTTGGTTAAGATGTATCCCCGACAACGGTTGCATTTGCTCGAGCCTGCCCACGACCCTTAGTCCTTGCCTTCCCACGCTTAGATGGGTTTGACCACCAGTCCGGATAGCCCTTCAATTCAAAACATCCCGAAACTATGTGTCCTGTTTTCTTGCAATAAGAACAGCAGAGCATAGCAGCCCTGTCCGATTTGTCATCGGGAGCATCTTGTTTCGGCTTCCCTTGATTTGTTCGAAGAGCGAACCCCACCATATCAGGTGGATGTTCATCTGTAACTTGGGTGGAAAGGCAAAGTCGTTCGTCTTGCGTGACCAATTGATATGCCTTGTCTAGAGTGGGCAAAGGATCCTGGAACAGAATATTGGTGTGAGTCGAAGTATAAAAGTCTGTACACAACCCCATTAGACACTCATGTAGGCGAGCAGTATCCAGACGCTTCTCATGATCGAAACCTGCTGTACACTTATCACAACAGGAACAAGTAATGAGTGGTTCATGATTGTTCAATTCTTCCCATAAGGCTATTGTAGACACCCATTTGTGTCTCCCCAAAACCAAACCCGGTGATGAGTGCCTTTCACGTTGAATCATAATCGAATGAAACGAAAGTGTGAAAAGGTTTAGTGTTGCGGAAAGTTTTATTTCTTTTCTCTTCTCCCTGTTTTTGAAAACTTTATTTTAAGAAAACAGCCAATCCAGTTTGGTTGGTCCATGATATGGGTCCAATAGTGGTGTAGTTGGATGGGGCTTGCAAAAACCTTTCCAACGATATATTATAATCCCAATTCCGATGAATATTGAGGAAGTTATGGCCAATTTACTAAACTGGGTCCGGTTTGAGCTTTATGTACGGCCCAATGATCTAGGGGAGGGCCTAATATAATTTATCATTCCTAATGCAATTAGGAATGGTTTTAGTCTTCTAGAACATTCTAGAAGGTTCTTTTCATTCCTAATTCAATTAGGACTCTTCAGAGTTTTAATCAAGATCAAATAGCATTTTCGATTGGAATTATATTATTTTATCTTCTAGTACGGGAAATTTATCAAATTTTCGAAAACGCGTTAAAAAACAGTTTGGCGTCCAACCCTAGGCCTTGGCGCCTGGAACCAGGATTGGCGCCTGGCGCTAGCCACTGGTCCTGGCGCCAACTAGCCAGGGCTGGCGCCAATGTGTTTTTGCGGTCTTCAGACTCTGTTTTGTTAAATTATCTTTTTTAGATGATTTTCTCTATAAATATCGTATCAAAAACTCCGTTTTCATTCATCATCTACATCTATTAATCATCAACTCTCTTTAATCATCAACTCTCATCAAGATTTTCTTGATTATTCTCTCTCTTTTCTAAACTTTGCTTTTTCACACAAAATTCCGCATTCACAAGATCTAGAAACACCTAGCCATATTTGAAGTTGCCTTCGCCCTAGACGTGAAAGGTTTTAATTTATGAGGGTTTGGTCCCAAATCTCTATTTCAATTATTTAATTTAATTGCTTTGATTATTATTTTCCTTGAAGTTACTAACGCGTGTATTTTGTTATTAGAAAGAGGTACGAGGCATCAAAGTAAGTACTTTAATGGTTTAATTGATTTTATGATGTAGATATCATGTTTATATTGTTATTATGATTCCTAGTATCATGTCTAGGGTAATTTTAATATTAAATGTGATTGTTGTGATGCCTTTTATTTTCTTCCTAATATTTATTCATGTTAGTATCATGTTAGGGCTAAAGATTTGATTTTTAATGTTTAGTGACATGCTAGGGTTTGTTATAAATCTTGTTAGTATCATGCCTAGGATCTTACTTTTATTATGCTTTAACATGAATATTGTTATAATTATGATTATTAATATATATGATTGCTATGATTATGATATTCATTATTGCCATGATTATTCATAATTACTATTTATTATGTTGCTTGATATATATTTTATTGTTATTGCTTGATCACCTTTTATACATGTTAAAGGGAATTGGTATTTGCAATCACGCTTAATAAGATAATTAATAATCTTGTTAAGGTTAATTGTGATTATATTTCAAGTGATCGCCAATAATAGTTTGTCTGTGCATTAAATTCAACCAACATAGATTAAACAGGTTTAGGGTTAATCCTATTGATTGCATGTTAGTCAGAAAGCGCACAAGAATACGAGCAAAATAAAGTAGAGGCCTATTATTAGGGCAGATTCAATCTCTTTTAGGTTGGATTTGTACCATCATCCCCGAACCCTTATTTGGTTCATGACCTTATGGAGTTGACGATCTCTTGGATCGTTAAGGGGTGTAACCTTCACCTCGTGAATGGTTTACAAGTTCCTTAAAAACTTGTTGGCGACTCTTTTGCTCTATCTTCTTCCCTTTTGGACGCCACCGTACTTTAGTGTATGATCACAGTGGGGTTCAAGCTAGTGGGATTTTAAAGGCTTGAAATTATTCCCTACAGTTTTTGGCGACTCCATTGGGGAGGATTTCTATTTTAATTCCTGAATTTGTTTCGGCAATGATCTAGAATGAGTGGATGAGACTCGAAAAGTTCTAAGTATTTCATGTGCGTAGTTTTGATTAACATTATTGTCATATGTATAAAAAGGTTCTCATTGGAAAGACCATCCGTAATGAGTCAAAAACATAGGATTTACACGTAGGAAATTTGAGAAATGTCTTTCACAACTAGGACTGAAATAACACCACGCGAAACTGGATGATTTTATTGAGCACAGAAAGCTGCTGAGGCATGTGGGAAGTAGCGTCAGGGGCCAGAGCTTGGCGCCAAACTTTTAGCCATAGCGCCAGACGCCAGTATTGGCGCCAGGCGCTACAGTTAAAAGTTGGCGCCAATCTCTGTTTGCTGGCGCCAATTTCCCCCAATACCGAGCCAGAAATATGCGTTCTAATTTCGACCGGTTTTTCGTATTGTTTGCTCGATCCTACTTCCTGATTGAATTTTTTCTCACTTTTCGGAAACCCATATGTGTTCTACATATGGACATAACCCTCTGGGAATTCATGCTCTATCTACCCGATTGAACGCTCCTGGCAACAAAGGGTACATCTGAGAGGTTGAATTCACCAAACCATGGAAGTGAGTTTTTTCTAAAAACTCGCGGTGTCCTATCCACACGCGTTAACCCTTCACGGTTAGGCTTCTACGCGGTGCATCTGGACAATTAACCATGGACCCTATTTGACTAAACCATATCCCAAACTTTAGAGAACTAGAGCCATGGTTAGGTTGCGAACTCATTGCATCATATTGTGCCTACTTGACTAATTGTGCATTAATTGTTGTGCATATATATTCTATGTTTCTCTTAACCGTTTGTTGATTTGTGTTGAGATTAAAATTAATGACTTAAAGAACTTTGCCTAATTAATTAATTAATTAATTAATTTGAGTCGATAAAGTTTTTTCTTTTTTTAATCGGAATTGACCTAGTACGACTTTAGGCATACCCCAGTTGACTAATAATACCGAAAACAGTCCCAGACCAAAGCTCCAGTATTGGTGCCCAAGTCTGAGCTGTAGCGCCACTGTATGGTGTGTAGCGCCAGACATTTACTAAAAAGTCTGGCGCCAATCACCATATTGTGACGCCAGTCCTGTCGCTTGGCCGACAGTTCGGATTATTTGTCGGGTCATCACCTATTGTCTAATTAGTCAGTTTTCTGTTTAATTCGGTTAATTTTGCCGACAATGATGCTTAATTAAATTAATGTTCGAGTTTAGGCACTAAGTCCCATGGTCTTACACAAGAGTCTAAACACGTCACTTACACTCACTACACACACCAATACACATGTTTTGACCATGATTAAGAGAGTCTTGTGTGCGCGCCCTTTTTTCCGTCATTTTTTTTAGGGGGGTAAGTCGGATATTAATCCTCCAATAAATAATAATACTTAGTTCCCTAAACACATGTACATTATTGTTCCCTAAAAATATGCATACTTTTTTAAAAAAATAAAAAAACCATAAAGTCAAATTGATTCGAGACAAGTAATTAAAACGCAAATTGGCTTAATTTACAGCGCGTGGTCAGGAAAGGAAGGACGATTAATCAAAGATAACCTCTTCGTACAAGTCCAACTTTTTGACAAACCTATAGCCCGCAAGAGGAAAGCAAGAGTCATAATGGCAACTCAAGAAGAAGTCAACGATCTCAAGAACCAACTGGCTACTGTAACTGAGACACTGAAGCTTCTCGCACTTAAGATCGAGGATCCCGTGAAGCAACAACAAATGGACCTCATGTAAGAGAGCCTAAGCAAGTTGTCCAGCGACTACAAATTTCAAGAACTCACATCCCAAGGGGTCTCGGTGGATAAAGATCTTCTTCCGCAGAAGTTCAGCGCCAACGACATCCCAAAATTTAGGGCAATCGACAACCCTTACTTCCATTTAAGAGCATTTGAAACAATAATGAGTATCAAGGGTATCGATAAGAAGGTCTTCCCTTCTCTGTTCTCACTATCTCTCGAGACCGTTTGCCAACAATGGTTCTTTTCTCTTGAAAAAGAAAATACCTCTATCTGGGAATTCATAGCAAACGCTTTCGTTGATAGATACAAATGCAACATTCAAGTCGAAACTGACCATAGAGAACTTGAAATCCTCAAACCGAAGGAGAATGAAGGTTTCACTGCTTTCTTTACCAAGTGGAGAGAAACCTCAGCCAAAATGATTGAGGTACCAAGTGAAAAAGAGTCCGTGAGACTGTTCATTAAAAACCTCCAAGAAAAATATTCAAAACATCTTAAATATCAAAATAACCTTCATACCTTTAAGGCTTTTTATGATATTGGGATTAATATTGAAGATGACTTGGCTAAATCTAAAGCTGCCAACAATAACTCCAACAGTGGCTGGAAAGGAAAGAAGAACAACAATCCTTCTTCTTCCAAAACCGCCCACTCAAATAATGTTAGCACCTTTAATCTAGGAGAAGTCCTCGCTATGAACAACCAAGGACAAAAGAAACCGTTTAGGAGAAACTTCACTCCTATTGGCATGAGTTATGACACCGCATTTGATCGATTAAATGCAAAAGGTCTTATAACTCCCATTGGACCATTTGGAGATCCACCAATTGAGAAGAGGTCGCCTAACTGGAACCCCAACGCACATTGCAAATATCACCAAGGTAGGGGCCATTCTACTGAAAACTGTTGGAAGCTTAAGGAAGCTATCCAAGATCTGATTGACAATAATAAGCTGCCGTTGCCCCCTGCCAGTAAAAAGCCAAGCATTGACAATGCACCTCTAGCTCATACTTTGGCTATCTCCGATGAAGAAAGAGAAGTTGACCCCTTATCTCTCATTAAGCCTGTCAAAGCAATCAATGTCGAAGAAGGAGAAGAAGAGATCTTCTTCGATGTCGAAGATAACCTTCCAGAACCAGCAAACGAGAAAGACATACGAATGCTCACGCTGTTTATGAGGGATACATCGCAACTGTTACGTGAAACTCTTAAAATTATGAACGAACTTCACAAGAAATATGATGAACTTCCTAAAAAAGAGTCCACACCAGTGAAAACGATTTATGAGGTAAAGTATTTTCCCTTACAAGTCACCGAAAGACCCAAGAAGAGCAATAAAGTTTATACTCCAATTGGGATCCCGTATGCACAAATGTTTGAAATGCTCTCCGAGAGTGGCAAGGTCAAACCTCTCGAACCGAGACCATTTGAGTCATTAAAAAGGACAGATAGATATTACTGTCAGTACCATCAGTCAGGAGGGCACACCCTAGAAAACTGCTTCAAATTCAAGGATTTGGTGCAGAAAATGATTAATCAAAAGGAGTTAATCCAAGTTCAACAAGAAGAGGACATAACTGTTAATGGAGTATGGGACAGTGATGAAGAAGATGTCTACCTAAAAGACATAGTAGGACCTTCACCTTTTGTATCATACACCACGGACGAATTTGGGCTGAAGAAGATTCATCAATAGACGTCCTCACAAGATCCGGGAGAATGCAACCTCCCGTTTCAACACAACCTATGCCTACTGTACAACAAGTTCCCATACCTATCATCGAAGACAATGACATCATTAAAAAATTCAAGAAGACAAAAGTCGAGATGAATGTATGGAAGCTTCTGGCGACATCTCGAGAACATAGGTCAGGCTGTGATGAATGCCTTGGACAAAATCGGGATAGATTCTGACACCACTCCTGAGGGACTAGCTAACTTCCTCACGAGTGACCTCCCTAGTCCGATTAATCTAATCACCTTCTCTGACAAAGATTTACCCCCAGAAGGTGACAAACACTACAAGGCGTTAAACCTCACGGTAGTCTGCAAAAGGATGAATGTTCCCATGACTCTTGTAGACAATGGATCAGCTATCAATGTCTGCCCACTTAGGACTGCAAGGATGCTCGGCATAAGGGATGAGGATTTAACTCCGTCCACACAAGGAATAAGAGCTTACGACAATACTCGACGTCAAGCTCTTGGCAAAATAACCCTAAATGTGACGGCAGGAGCAATAGAACATGCTACTACCTTTCAAGTGGTAGACATCAAAGCCTCATTCAATCTGTTGTTAGGACGCCCTTGGCTCCATGATCTAAAGGCCGTCCCTTCATCTCTCCACCAACAAGTGAAAGCTATAGTTGGAGGAATCCCCATCACCATTGACGCTTCGCCGATGAGGATAAAATCAATAGAAAATCTAATCATCAATGTGGAACACGACGAAGATGATGAAGACCTATGGGGCTTTAACGAAGAAGTCTCCTTAATCCAAGAGGATGAAAGGACATCTCTTTGCCACGACCCCCATTCCAACATGATCATCAATACCATGCTGAAGAAACAAGGACACTTCCCTAGAATGACCTTAGGAAAGAAGAAGGGGATAGCAAAATCAATAGAGTCACCTGGCCTCCCTAAATTAGATACTTTCGGACTTGGTTTCGAACCGACTCGGAAAGATCTCAAGCGAGCCCAGGACAAGTTGAAAGCACGTAGGGACGCTCGCATTCAAAAGAAAGCAATTCCAATGGATCAGTACCCTCTTACGCTTAATGGTCAGTTTATAAAAGAAGGAGAGGACTATCCATGCTATGAATTTCCCGAGCCATTTGTTGTAAATGGCATACGACAACCAGGATTCGAGATTTTCTTGGATTGCTACTTCACTGACGAAATCCCAACTCCCGTCCATAAGGAGAAAGCACCCCCATGCTTTGAATTTAACGTCATGGGATTACTGTTTGGGCGAGAAAAGAATGAGCCAGCTTATGAGGAAGATAACTCCTCACTCATTCAAACGGTCCTACAAAGCGAAAACTTCGATCCCTCGAAGCTAATTACTCCAGCTGAAGGATCACGGCAAGGGTGGCGCAAGACTATCAAGGTGACTACTCTGAGTGGAAGGAAGATATCGATCACGACAGGGCAAGGGCCGATGTTTGAAGAATCGTCAGAGTCAGAGTCAGAGTCTGAGTCTGAGTCAGAGTCTTTCCCTTTAGAATCTTCTAAGTCTTTAGCTATAATGCCCCCCCTTCCTATTTCTTCTCCTAGGATAGTTAGTGGTCCAGTCCTTGAGGACACATCACTCTTTGATGTAATGATCTCAGAGTATAATAATATCTCTCATTCTCCTTACTTGTCGTGTTCTTCCCTAACCCAAGATGACGAACATTGCTTAGCTAACGATGAAAAAGATAAAGAAATTATTAAAGCAATGGAAACACTTGAAAAGAAAACATCAGTAATTGAAGAGACTGAAACAGTTGACATCTCAGATGATTCAACTCATAAAAGAGAAGTTAAAATCGGACTAACATTAAATAAACAAGAAAGAACCGATTTAATTAACTTACTTAAAGAATTTATCGATGTGTTTGCTTGGTCATATGAAGATTTTCCAGGCATTAACAGAGAAATAGCTCAACACGCTATACCATTAATTCCAGGAATGAAACCTGTAAAACAAAAGTTGCGTCGAATGAAACCCGACGTAGCACTTAAAATAAAAGAAGAAGTTCAAAAACAAATAACTGCAGGTTTCATCAAGGTATCCAAATACCCCGAATGGGTCGCCAACGTCATCCCAGTTCCAAAGAAAGACAGAAGGGTAAGGATGTGTGTCGACTATCGAGATCTAAATAAGGCAAGTCCAAAGGACGACTTCCCTTTGCCACACATCGATATTCTGGTAGACAACACGGCAAATCACGCGCTTCTCTCATTCATGGACGGATATGCAGGGTACAATCAGATTCTCATGGCAGAAGAAGACATGGAGAAAACGACCTTTATCACACCATGGGGCACTTACTGTTACACGGTAATGCCATTTGGGCTGAAAAACGCAGGTGCTACTTACCAACGTGCAGCAACTACCTTACTCCATGACATGATGCACAAAGAAGTTGAAGTATATGTCGACGACATGATTGTGAAATCAAAGGACCGTCCAGGCCATCAAGTAGCCTTAAGGAAATTTTTCGAAAGGCTAAGAAAATACAATATGAGGTTGAATCCATCAAAATGCGCTTTTGGAGTCACCTCAGGCAAGCTCTTGGGATACGTCATAAGCTCTAGAGGAATAGAGATAAACCCCACCAAGATTAAAGCAATCATGTCGATGCCACCGCCCAAGACCGAGAAACAGATTCGAGGATTCATTGGCCGGTTGCAATACATAAGTAGGTTCATATCAAAACTGACAACGATATGTGACCCAATCTTCAAAAAGCTCAAGAAGAATGTACCAGTAATATGGGATGATGAGTGTCAAAAAGCCTTTGACAGGATTAAAGCCTATCTCGTAAATCCTCCCGTATTAGCGCCAGCACTTCCCGGAATACCTCTAAGGTTATATTTGACGGTTACCAAAGAGACAATGGGAGTCATGCTAGCACAAGAGGTAGAAAACAAAGAGAATGCAATCTATTACTTAAGTAAGAAGATGCTCGAATACGAAACACGCTATACACCACTCGAGAAATTGTGCCTTGCTTTGGTGTGGGCCACAACTAAGCTGAGACACTACATGTTGGTGCATACCGTTTTCGTAGTATCCCGATTAGATCCACTCAAATACTTGTTCGAGAAATCAACACTCAATGGATGTATTTCAAGATGGATAGTCAACCTAGCCCAGTTTGATGTGTGGTTTATGCCACAAAAAGCTATTAAAGGATCTGTGGTGTCAGACTTTCTGGCAGACTTTCCAATAGAAGACTCGACACCGATACAGGACAATGAATTTCCAGATGAAGATTTGATGGTCACCGAAGATGATACTTGGACCTTGTATTTCGACGGAGCCTCAAACCAAAAGGGATGTGGTGTCGGAGTGCTACTAGTATCACCAAAAGAAGAACACGTCCCAATCTCAATAAAGCTTGATTTCGACGTTACCAACAATGCTGCTGAATATGAAGCATGCGTGGTAGGCCTTGAAACAGCCCTGGCATTGGGAGTAAAGAAGTTAAGGATATTCGGAGACTCTTCTTTGATTATCAATCAAATATCTAAAAGGTGGAAAGTAAGGAGCGAAAGCCTAGCCCCATACCAAACTTATCTGGAAACTCTTACCGATCAGTTAGAGAAGGTAGAATACACATATCTACCTAGAGAAGAAAACCAATTTGCTGATGCCTTGGAAAGATTAGCCTCGATGGTTAGGATTCCCACGGATATCGAGCAAATGCCTCTAACTATCGAAAAAAGGCACAAACCAGCATATATACAGGCTATAGAAGACGACGACCCAGTCCAAGACGAAGATGAAGAACAAGAAGAAGAACCATGGTACACAGACATTCTCAACTATGTCACCAATGGAGAATACCCTCCTCATGCTGACAAAAGAGCAAAACGAGCCTTGAGACTTTTGGCTTCTCAATATGTACTCATAGACAACGAACTACATAAAAGGGTACCTAAAGGTCGAGCTCTCCTATGTGTAGGAAAGGTGGATGCACAAAGAATAATGAGAATGGTTCACGAAGGAATCTGTGGAACTCATGTAAATGGCAAAATGTTAGTCCAGAAAATAATGCGAGAAGGGTATTATTGGACTACCATGAATAGGGACTGCCATCAATATGTGAAAAGATGTCCTAAGTGTCAAATTAATGCCAATTTACAACACGTTCCTCCATCTTTGCTCTACACCTACACATCACCATGGCCATTTTCTACATGGGGAATTGATATAATTGGCAAGATCATATCACTCCCCCAGGAACAGGAGGCCACGAATTTATTCTAGTAGCAATTGATTACTTTACAAAGTGGGTTGAAGCGCAATCATACGCTAAACTCACTGCAAAACATGTAGCACTCTTTATCGAGAGAAATATCATTTGTCGATATGGAGTCCCACATGAAATGATAAGTGACAATGGAACTCACTTTCAAGCCGAATGTGAAGAATTTCAACATAAATATGGTATCCAACATCATCATTCGTCCCCTTATAGACCTCAAGCAAACGGAGCAGTTGAGGCAGCCAATAAGAATTTAAAGACTATCATCGAGAAAATGACAGAAAATTATAAAGATTGGCCTGACAAGCTCCACTTTGCACTGTGGGGTTATCGCACGTCAATCCGTACGTCAACAGGAAATACACCATTTTCTTTGGTATATGGAATGGATGCCGTACAACCTGTCGAACTAGAAATACCATCTCTACGCATTGCGCTAGAGAGTAAACTTGATGAAGTCGAATGGACTAGGGCACGATATGAAGAATTGATCCTACTCGACAAAAAACGACTAGAAGCTCTACATCACACTCAGTGCTATCAAACTCGTATGGCTAGACATTTTAATAAGAAGGTCAAGACAAGAAATATCAAAGTAGTAGATTTGGTATTAAAAGCGCTAAGGAAAAATGTTTTAGATCCAAGGGGAAAGTTTAGACCTAATTGGTCTGGCCCCTGCATTGTCAAAACAATCCTGTCAGGTGGTGCAGCAAAATTAACTGATATGGATGGCAATGAATTCTCAAACATGACCAATCTTGACCAACTTAAAAAATACAACCCATAATTACTTGAGTAGGACACTCAAGAGAGCTACGTTCGGCCTGATTCCTTAGGAAAGGATACGTAGGCAACCCTTTACGGGTGCGACCACTTTATTTTTCGACATCTCCGCGTTCCAGAATCAACTAGAAGTCAACAAAAAGTCAGAAAATTACTGGCGTCGTAGAACAGAGTCTGGCGCCAGCCACAAGCCATTAGCGCCAGACGAAGGTATTGGCGCCTGGCGCCAGACCTCAATAGCTGGCGCCAAACTGCAGTCACTGTCGCCAATTCAGTAATAAAATCTGGGCGAATTTTGGTGTTTTTTCGGAAAATTTTCGACTTCCGTACTCGAAAAATTTCTGGAAAATTAATTTTTCTCGATTTTCATTGCTTTAATAAAATAAATTTAAAGTAACAATTTAATTGAAAGCTGAAATTTTATTAATAATAAAAAAAAAACCAGCATTTTTTCCCTTTTTATTTTTTATTTTTGGGGGAGAGAGTCGGATAATACCCTCCATCAATAATAAAAATGACGGAATTTTTGCGCAAAATTGTTATCACACTTCTTTTGCACACACTAACATGCACTAACATAATCATAATAATTAATCAAAGTTACAATAACATAAAAATACAAAGTGTCTAAATAATGAATCAAAGGCAAAGTTCTATAAAAAGTCAAAATAAAATACATATACAGAAACAAACTACGGCGCCGGAGGACGTAGGCCCATCATGCCATAAAACTGCGCCGTCCGAGGAGTCACCTCTCCACCAACTCCGGCCTCAGCACCAGCTCCAGTCTTCGTAGGAGGAGGAAAACTCAAGACAGGACCGCTCCAGCCAAGGTCAACCTGAGGCTGAAATTGCGGAGGCTGCTGCGATGACGAGCCAACCTCGTACATCCCACCACCTCTAAAAGCCGAGGTAGCCTCTCCTACTGGTGCAGCAGGAGCACCCTCAGAAGAAGATCCTGAACCCTCAGCAACGTCGGCTCGAGCAGCCTCGGAACGACCACCTCTACCTCCTAACGAAGTACGACGACGTCTCAAGCTAGACCTTGCCGGATCTCTCCGCCCCTCAGGCCTCGTACGGGTGTGGGAAGCGATCGGCTGACCCTGCAAAAAGAATTAAATCAGAAACAAGAAAAACTGAAGCCATAATGCAGAAATAATAAGTAAAGAAAAGTTACCTCTCGGACAGCGTCGTCCCGACGACAGGTAGCCGCGTTCCTCATCCGGACGAGCTGGCTCCGGAAGGCATCTATGCATCGTGCCATAGCCGAAACCACCTCGCGTGGGAACTTTCAAAAAAATAAGTCAGTGAAAATACATGATAACTGAATACAAGATTCTGAATTAAAACCAGACTTACCCTGGTCTGGTGACGAGGAATCGACCGCTCCACGAAGCGCTCGCCCTCAGTAGCCGGAGAAATCATCTCCTCGATCGGCCCGTACATCCCCTGGTAGTGAATGGACATACGGGGTGGCACGAACTCAGTGCGACCATCCTGATAAAAAAACAGAAAGAAATCAGTAAGGTATTACTTGGGGGCTACTTAGCGAAAAATAAAAAGCTAAGGATCTTACCCTCACATCCTCGGCCGGTACAGGGGCAGGAGACAACAAAGGAAGTAGCTCCTCAGCGTAACTCCGCCCAAGGATCACATGGGACCGCCAGAGGGAACCAGACCCCTCAGCCATGCTCGACAACTCTCCCTCGTCGAACATATGACGCGGCGGAGGAGCAGGAACAACGAAAGCATCGGAAGAGTGCTGTCTAGCAACTCTCTCTCCTAAATACACAACCGCTCCATAGGTCCCCAGAAAGTAGCGACGCTCAGCAGAGTGCTATGCGGCTAATCCAGGGACTGTCCAACCGCCCCATGGTCGGTATACTACCTCGGGTCCCTATAAAAAGCACCAATCGGGTAAGAACATGTCCAAAACATCGCAGAAGAGCAAGATAAACACTAAAAGTCGTACCGAGCTGATCCGACTCCGGACACGTGCAGTAGACATGTCCACATGGTGGCCGCCCCAAGAGGCGCTTACCGGATATCCCCTCGGCGATGGTCTCGCCGGTGCAATGGAAGGAAAGTACTCGTAGAACCAGATCTACAAGAAGTTAAACGCGTAAGTAAAATGCTAACTAACATGTAGGGCTAAACTTTATAGGGAATAATGTTTACCTCTACGACCTTCCAGAAAGCAGACAAAGCGACGTTCGTCCTAAAGGACAGGTGGCGACACGAGTCCCTCAGCGCGCAAACGAAATCAGTATAGGCCAAGCTGGCCTAGTCATAAGCCCCGATCCGCTGGAGATCGCGAACAGCAGGGAGGTAGTAAAGCAATGCTCTACTACCCCTGTCAGGGGAGAATGTCCTTGACAACAACATCAGCACAAAGATGCGCACCCGCTGCTCTCGGGTGGTCGCATCATCATCGAGAGCCGCTGCCAGCGTCGAACGGTGAATCCCTCTAGCACTGAACTGAGTCGTCTCGACCTCAGCTCGGGCCCGAACAGCAATCGGCCCCAACAGCTCCTCGACCTCTGGCGAAAAGACGTCGATCCCGCTGTCGAACGGCAGCGGCACAGAAGTAAACTCCAGTCCTGTGATGAGACTGAAGTCTG
This sequence comes from Chenopodium album, assembly GCF_948465745.1. Lineage (NCBI taxonomy): Eukaryota > Viridiplantae > Streptophyta > Magnoliopsida > Caryophyllales > Amaranthaceae > Chenopodium > Chenopodium album. The sequence goes on along the minus strand of NC_137839.1, from coordinate 67,011,490 downwards.
TAGGGGTGACCATCATCTCGCCCCAGGGAAAATGAAAGGTGTTGGTGGTGTCCCAGAAGAACTCCACCAAAGCGCGTACTACGTGATGACCCCCGCTGGAGGCGACCATAGCCTCGGAGGTCTCGAATAAGGCAACCAGTCCGCAGGACTCTCATAGGATTCTCGTCTCTCGGTCTCTGGCGATGTGCATCCTGTACAAATCGCCTAGACCATCACAGCCAGAGCCGTGATGCCGTGTCCTCCCAGGCTCGGTTCCCCGTCTCACCCTCTCGGAAATGTGGTGGACAGAGGCAAAGAACAAGGTCTGCTCATCCCACTCTGGGAGCCGACCAAGCGAAGTGGACGGTGTGGTGTCGTCCTCTACGGGCTCATGCTCCCGTCTAGTGTTTCGGGACCGTAAACCCGAGCCTCGTTGTCTAGCCATGCTACATTGTGCAGAATCATCATAAATTAAGGTTCTATAGTATCTAAGGTTCGCCTAGCCGCATGATACTATGTTCGCGGAAAACAGAGTAAGTAGTACTAAAACAGAGCACAAATTCAAATTGAGCATGACATCATTTTTTCAAGCAATCAAACAATTTCTTGCAACCCTATAGTGATTATTGTGACAAATTGAACAAGAATTGCTAGCAAAAACATCAAGAACAAGCCACATTGTTCTTCACGACCTTAAGAGGTCCAACAATGGCAGATTGCTCATTTTTTCATCAAATTGAGTCAAACAAGTCTCAAATTACTCCCAAGGCAATATACAAACATAAAGAAGCAATTTCATGGCATAAAACTTGATAAACAGAGCAAATTGAGCATCGTAAGTTTCAAATTTTCATGAAATTCGTGAATATACATGCTAAGAATTCATAAAAACCGGTGTGATTTTGAGGAAAACTTACATAGATTGGGAATATAGATGAAAAGAGCTTTGATTTGCAACAAATTTGAGCGAATTCGGTTGAGAAACGAGCAAGCAACGATCAATTGAAGTTTTCGGACTTCTCTCGGGCAGTTTCGCGACGAACAGAGCAAGAAAATGAACGAAAACTGGAATTTAAAGAAGATTCCCGTGCTGGCGCCAATCCCTAGGCATTGGCGTCACGTTCTGTGCTTAGCGCCTGACGCCAACGTCAGCGCCTGGCGCTAATGCCATATAGTTGGCGCTGATGGATTTTCAGCGACGCCAAAGCAGCCAGCCACTTGTTGGGGTTGTGCTAGCCTTTTGCAATATATTTTGGGTTCCTTGGTACGCCAGTTAGCCCCTCTAAGCAATTTGACATGATTAGGTAATCGGCTTGATTACGTAAAGTGATCGACCTGATGAAAAGATCGTCTCACTTAGCTTAAAGCGCCTAAGCATTGGCTCATTAGCAAAAATTGCTGACATATAGGTTCATTAGCAAAAGGCACTAACATATAGGTTCAAGAGCATAAGGCACCGACATATAGGTTCAAGAGCAAAGGGCACCGACATACAGGTTCAAAGCAAAAGAGCGCCGACGTACAGGCATAACAAAGGCAAGTTCAGGCGAACTTTTAAAGATCGACGGGCGTGGATCTTCGGTGATTTCCTTTGGGAAATTATCGCATCAAATGAGGATGACTTCAAGAGAAGATATCTTCGACATCATTCCCTAGCTTGCGGAAAGTTGTCATAAACAACTGAAGGTAATTTCGGGCGAAGTTGTCTTCGATCATAGTTCCTGAGGCATGGAAGATGATCATAATGCGGATGAGAATTATTTCAAGAGAAATAATTTTTGATGATGTTCCCTTGGACGTGGAATGTTATCATAGCGGGGAAGATAGTTTCGGGCGAAGCAATCTTCTAATTTGGAAGCAGTTACGGGCGTAGCGGTTTTCAAGCGGGATGTCGTTCTCTAGCTTGTAGGAGGTCATCAAAACAACAGCAGCAGCAAACAATCGGTTACTTTCAGAGACGTGTGCTCGATGGTGCAAGTTACGCGTTTCTTAACCCTTTGATCTGTTTTAACTAATGCTAGTTTTGCAGGTATCGGCGTTACAAGATTGATTTAGGATCGCAGAACGTTCTGAATCATTCTCCGTCCCTATCGATACTTTGACTTTCGTTTTCGAAACTTGCGTTTCTCCCAACTCAGTCAAAGTGGGGGCTTCTGTAGACACCCATTTGTGTCTCCCCAAAACCAAACCCGGTGATGAGTGCCTTTCACGTCGAATCATAATCGAATGAAACGAAAGTGTGGAAAGGTTTAGTGTTGCGGAAAGTTTTATTTCTTTTCTCTTCTCCCTGTTTTTGAAAACTTTATTTTAAGAAAACAGCCAATCCAGTTTGGTTGGTCCATGATATGGGTCCAATAGTGGTTTAGTTGGATGGGGCTTGCAAAGACCTTTCCAACGATATATTATAAGCCCAATTCCATGAATATTGAGGAAGTTATGGCCAATTTACTAAACTGGGTCCGGTTTGAGCTTTATGCACGACCCAATGATCTAGGGGAGGGCCTAATATAATTTATCATTCCTAATATAATTAGGAATGGTTTTAGTCTTCTAGAACATTCTAGAAGGTTCTTTTCATTCCTAATTCAATTAGAACTCTTCAGAGTTTTAATCAAGATCAAATAGCATTTTCGATTGGAAATATATTATTTTATCTTCCAGTACGTGAAATTTATCAGATTTTCGAAAACGCGTTAAAAAACAGTTTGGCGTCCAACCCCAGGCCTTGGCGCCTGGAACCAGGATTGGCGCCAGGCGCTAGCCACTGGTCCTGGCGCCAACTAGCCAGGGCTGGCGCCAATGTGTTTTTGCGGTCTTCAGACTCTGTTTTGTTAAATTATATTTTTTGGATGATTTTCTCTATAAATATCGTATCAAAAACTCCGTTTTCATTCATCATCTACATCTATTAATCATCAACTCTCTTCAATCATCAACTCTCAACAAGATATCTTGATTACTCTCTCTCTTTTCTAAACTAGCCTTTTCTCAAATACAAAATTCCGCATTCACAAGATCTAGAAACACTTAGCCATATTCGAAGTTGCCTTCGCCCTAGACGTGAAAGGTTTAATTTCTGAGGGTTTGGTCCCAAATCTCTATTTCAATTATTTAATTTAATTGTTGGTTTATTATTTTCCTTGAAGTTACTAATGTGTGTATTTTGTTATTAGAAAAAGGTACGAGGCATCAAAGTAAGTACTTTATTGGTTTTTATTGATATTATGATGTAGAAATTATGTTTATATTGTTATTATGATTCCTAGTATCATGTCTAGGTTAATCTCAATATCAAATATGATTGCTATGATGCCTATTATTCTCTTCCTAATATTTATGATTGTTAGTATCGTGTTAGGGCTAAAGATTTGATTTTTAATGCTTAGTGACATGCTAGGGTTTGTTATTAATCTTGTTAGTATCATGCCTAGGATCTTGCTATTTTTATTATGCCTTAATATTAACATTAACATGATAATTATTATAATTGTTATTATTTGTGATTATTATTTTGATGATGATTATTTTATTCATGATAATTATTATTTATGATTATTATTGTTGCTTGATATATTATTTATTCTTTATTGCTTGATCACCTTTATTGCATGTTTAAAGGGAATTGGTATTTGCAATCACGCTTAATAAGATAATTAATAATCTTGTTAGGTTAATTGTGATTATAAATTCAAGTGATCGCCAATAATAGTTTATCTGTGCATTAAATTCAACCAACATAGATTAAACAGGTTTAGGGTTAATCCTATTGATTGTATGTTAGTCAGAAAGCGCACATGAATACAAGCAGAATAAAGTAGAGGCCTATTATTAGGGCAGGTTCAATCTCTTTAAGATTGGATTTGTACCATCATCCCCGAACCCTTATTTGGTTCATGACCTTTTGGAGTTGACGATCTCTTGGATCGTTAAGGGGTGTAACCTTCACCTCGTGAACGGTTTACAAGTTCCTTAAAAACTTGTTGGCGACTCTTTTGCTCTATCTTCTTCCCTTTTGGACGCCACCGTACTTTAGTGTATGATCACAGTGGGGTTCAAGCTAGTGGGATTAAGGCTTGAAATTATTCCCTACAGTTTTTGGCGACTCCACTGGGGAGGATTTCTATTTTAATTCCTGAATTTGTTTCGGCAATGATTTAGAATGAGTGGATGAGACTCGAAAAGTTCTAAGTATTTCATGTGCGTAATTTTGATTAACATTGTGTCATATGCATAAAAAGGTTCTCATTGGAAAGACCATCCGTAATGAGTCAAAAACATAGGATTTTACACGTAGGAAATTTGAGAAATGTCTTTCACAACTAGGACTGAAATAACACCGCGCGAAACTGGATGATTTTATTGAGCACAGAAAGCTGCTGAGGCATGTGGGAAGTAGCGTCAGGGGCCAGAGCTTGGCGCCACACTTTTAGCCGTAGCGCCAGACGCCAATATTGGCGCCAGGCGCTACAGTTAAAAGTTGGCGCCAGTCTCTGTTTGCTGGCGCCAATTTCCCCCAATACCGAGCCAGAAATATGCGTTCTAATTTCGACCGATTTTTCGTATTGTTTGCTCAATCCTACTTCCTGATTGAATTTTTTCTCACTTTTCTGAAATCCATATGTGTTCTACATATGGACATAACCTTTTGGGAATTCATGCTCTATCTACCCGATTGAACGCTCCTGGCAACAAAGGGTACATCTGAGATGTTGAATTCACCAAACCATGGAAGTGAGTTTTTTCTAAAATCTCGCGGTGTCCCATCCATACGCGCTAACCCTTCACGGTTAGGCTTCTGCGCGGTGCATCTGGACAATTAACCATGGACCCTATTTGACTAAACCATATCCCAAACTTTAGAGAACTAGAGCCATGGTTTGGTTGCGAACTCATTGCATCATGTTGTGCCTACTTGACTAATTGTGCATTATTTGTTGTGCATATATATCCTATGCTCCTCTTAACCGTTTGTTGATTTGTGTTGAGATTATAATTAATGACTTAAAGAACTTTGCCTAATTAATTAATTAATTAATTAATTAATTCGAGTCAATAAAGTTTTTCTTCTTTTAATCGGAATTGACCTAGTACGACTTTAGGCATACCCCAGTTGACTAATAATACCGAAAACAGTCCCAGACCGAGGCTCCAATATTGGTGCCAAAATCGGAGCTGTAGCGCCACTGTATGGTGTGTAGCGCCAGACATTTACTAAAAAGTCTGGCGCCAACCACCATAGTGTGACGCCAGTCCTGTCGCTTGGCCAACAGTTCGGATTATTTGTCGAGTCATCACCTAGGGTCTAATTAACCAGTTTGCTAATTAATTCGGTTAATTTTCGCTGTCAATAACACCTTGTCAAGTCATTAATCGAGTCTAGTCACATAGTCTAGCCACATGGTCATGACAAGAGTCTTAATATGTCACCTACGCTCACTAGTCTTAGCACACACTTTGAGTATACATCACCATGGCCATGTCTTAGGTCCATGCATGAGTCTGTCTTTCCGTCATCTGAATTGGGGGGTACATTCTATTCCTAATTCTTCATATCCCTCCACCTCCATATAAATCTTCTTCACATTCTTCCATCTTTCTTCACCTCCTCCATCCATTGCATTTTGAATAAAGTTTGAGTCAAATAATTAACAATAAGTATCCCCAAATTCCTTTCCCACAGTACTTGGTCGAGGAGAGAAGGGCGATTAATTAAGGACAACTTCTTTATTCAAGTCTCGCTTTTTGATAAACCGATTCGTCAAAAGAGGAAGGCTAAGAAGATAATGGCAAATCAAGAAGAAGTCAATGAGCTTAGGAACCAATTGGTTACCATGACTGAAACACTGAAACTACTCACCCTCAAAGTTGATGATCCCGTGAAGCAACAACGGATGGACCTCATGCAAGAAAGCTTGAGCAAGCTATCTAGTGACTACAAATTTCAGGGCATGAGTTCACAAGGGGTCTCGCTGGAGAAGGAACTTCTTCCGCATAAGTTCAACGCCACTGACATCCCTAAATTCAAGGCAACAGATAACCCTTACTTCCATCTAAGAGCTTTTGAAACTATAATGAGCATTAAGGGTATCTATAAGAAGGTTTTCCCCTCTCTGTTCCCACTATCTCTTGAAACCGTTTGCCAACAATGGTTCTTCTCCCTTGACAAGGAGAAAACCTCTACCTGGGAATTGATAGTGAACGCTTTCGTCGGTAGGTACAAGTGCAATACCCAAGTTGAAACCGACCATAGACAACTTGAGATGCTAAGACAAAAGGAGAATGAAGGCTTTACTTCTTTCTTTAATAAGTGGAGGGAAACTTCCGCCAAGATGATTGAGGTCCCCACTGAAAAAGAATCTGTGAGGATGTTTATCAAGAATCTCCAAGAAAAGTATTCAAAGCACTTAAAATATCAACACAACTTGAATACTTTCAAGGCCGTCTATGACGTAGGTATCGAGATCGAAGATGACCTCGCAAAGAAAAAAGCTACTAATAATAGCAACCACGGTGGCTGGAAAGGAAAGAAGAGCGACAATCCTTCTTCTTCCGAAAACGCCCACTCTAGTAATAATGTTAGTACCTTTGACCATACTGATGTCTTAGCCATGGACAATCAAGGATCTAAAAGGAAACCCAGACGAGAGTTCACACCCATTGGAATAACCTACGATGCTGCTTTCGATCGTCTCTATGATCGAGGATTAATCAAACCTATTGGCCCTACCGAGGATCCAACACCAGAAAATCGATCTTCGAGATGGAATCCAAATTCCTATTGCAAGTACCATCGAGGAAACGGTCATACCACTGATGAATGCTACAGGTTTCAAAATCTCATTCAAGACCTCGTAGAAGCGAACAAGGTCCCATTGCCTCTAGCTAGCGAGAAGACTGGGTGATGATGAAGCGAATGACACAAGACAAGAGGCGATCTGCAACGACAAGATTTTATGGCCTCTTTTTTCTATTTCTTTTTCATTTTTTCCTTTCCCCAATAAGTCTAGCATAGGCACCTTTCTTTTCCCTTAGATTAATTTTTGTAGATTCTTTATTTATTTTCTTTTAATAAAATGAGCATTTATTTCCTTGCATATGATCATCACATTACATTGCATAAAAAAAAAAAATCCATGTCGAATTAAGCACAAGGTATACTAATGATTTGAGGCACCCCTTGTAGCCACATCATATATCCTTTCGCCCTTCAATTATACAATCCTTTCTTCATTAACCACTTTGAGCTTCGTCTAACGATAGACCTTTCTTTTTTCAACCTACATCTACCTAACCTTGGGATGGGATGGCGTGCAACTTATGCAATTCTAAAGAAAGCTTATGCAATTCCAAAAGATAGCAAAAATAAGCAAAAAAAATATAATAATAAATAAAAGTGTACAAAAGGGTAAGTGTTCCAATGTCTTTGATATGAAAATATCTTTGATATGAGCACGTCTCAGATTGCGTCTTTTATCGAGTGCTCGGTACCGTGCCTGAGAAACATGAATGCCAAGTGAGTGATAGACCGCATGATCGAGATTGCTCACACTTATAAAAATAAAATAAATGCTAAAGCAAAAAGAGCTAAAAAGAGTAGAAACTCAAGCATAAAATTATAAAGATTCAAAAGCGAGGTTGCACACCTTGGGGGCTTATCTAGGGTCTTGAGCCTTTATCCCCTTCTTCTTTCAGCCTTTAGCCTAACCACGTTACAACCCTTAAAAGACCTTTTTGAGGTATACACACACTTGTGCGAGGTTTGGCTAGAGCTACGTTCGGCCTGATTCCTAACGGATACGTAGGCAACCTCACATCGAGGTGCGGCCGTAATAAAAATGCATTCATATTCACATTCACACACTTACACCATGATCATATCAAGGAATTCCCTATGCTCATCTCTTTTCATTTAGAGCTAGACTTGGGAGCTTGATCCCTATATTATTAGCTTACCTAGCCTAAGAGTCACCATTATTTGACTCTTCTAACAATAATATTTTCCCACATACTTAGCTCTTGCGGCCTAACTTTAGTGTCACTATCACACACATCACGCATACATGACCAAATATATTTCCCTTAGGAACCCTTTGTCATGAAATCTTAATACAACGCTGAAGCATGCCTTGTCATATCAAAATCGCTCATCAATCGTAATTATCATTGCATCACGAAGTATGAAGTGCTTAGCCTCCGTGCCTAAGTTACCCAAATACTTTCATCATGGAGTCAACAGTTGAGATAGCCTAGGATGGATTAATCCTTGAACCTTGAGAGATAGTATCAAACAACATTTGACTAAGCTCATTCAACATGCATCTTCAAACTTTCGATTCTTTTTCGCGTCTTTCCTTTTCGGGAGAAAGTCGGTACCCTCCACAAAAATGACGGAAATTTTTTGCTTTTTTGCATTTTCAAGTCGCATAATCAACACTATGCACACACGGGTCATGAGTCTAACACATGTGTCATTTCATTTTGAGTCGAGTCAACCTCGAGTCAATCAATCAGCGAGTCAAGTTTATACCTTGAGTCGTGTCAAGTCGATGAGTCAAGCAACATTAAACCTTAGGTCAACCCTAAGATAATTTTAAGCCTTAGGTCAACCCTAAGATAATTTTAAGCCTTAGGTCAACCCTAAGATAATTAAAGAAATTGGCAAAGTTCTATAGTAAAAAATAAATACAGGTGCAGCAGAATAGGGAAGACCCTACTCCAATTCTTGGCGCCAGAGATATCTCAGCAACGACAGAGCTCGAAGCCTCCCAGAAAGGTGATTTCGACCTCATGCAGCAATTTCGGGTTCCTTGGTACGCTAGTTAGCTCCTATAAGCAATTTGACATGATTAAGTAGTCGGCTCGATTACAATCGTAGTAAGTGATTGACCTGACAAAACATTGTCTCACTTAGCTTAAGCGCCTAAAACATTGGCTCATTACAATCGGTTCAAAAGCAAGCACTTAAACGACAATATTTCCAAATATGGATTGTCGCGCATTCTTATTAAACGACAAAGTTTTCCAAAAATTGGATTGTCATCCCCAAATGACAATATTTCCAAAAATGGATTGTCGTGCATCTTCTTCAACGACAATTTTTCCAAGATTGGATTGTCATCTCTGGCAAAGTTTCCAAGCGTGGATTGTCGTGCTCCCTCTTTGTTTGGCAATTTTTTCCAAGTTCGGATTGTTATCGCTGGCAAGTTTTCCGAAATTGGATTGTCATACACCCAGTTCCCTATAGCAAAATTTCCCAAAGGATTGTTGTAGGTTTCTATTCATCATAAATATCGGCAAAAGTTCCTCGATGTGGATTGTCATTCATTTCAGTAAGTGGCAAATTTTCCCGAAGTGGATTGACGGTCGACTCTTTTTTTGCAAATGTTCCAAGACGCGGATTGTCAATAGTGGCAATGTTTTCCTAAAAGGATTGTCTCATAGCGTTGGCAAATTTCCAAGGTGGATTGCTCTCAAGAGTTATATTCCAAGATGTGGATTGTCGATCGTAGCAAAGTTCTTATGAAATATTGTTACAAAGCATTGGCAACTTTTCCAAAGATTGGATTTTGGAAAATTTTCCGAGGTACGGATTGTCGCTTCATCGTGACAACATTTCCAAGGATGGATTGTTACGTGGCATTGACAACTTTCCCTAAATCGGATTGTCATACATCATACAAGAGTTGTGTTGGCAACTATTCCCAAAGAAAAGAGGATTGTCATCACAGCAAAAGCACCGACATACTGGTTCACGAGCAGCAAAGCGCCGACGTACTGGCATAGCAAATATTAAAAAGCAGTGATCTTTTCGAAGACTATCACAGCGGGAAAAAAAATCTCTTTGTTCAGAGACAAGTGAACATTGAAACAGCAAGGTGGCGTTCTCTAGATTGTGGAGAGTTGTCACAAACAACTGAGGATTGTTTCAAGAGAAGCAATCTTCGATGATATTCCCTTGGACGTGGAATATTATCAAAGCGGAGGAGGATAGTTTCAGGCGAAGCAATCTTCTAATTTGGAAGCAGTTACAGGCGTAGCAGTTTTCAAGCGGGATGTCGTTCTCTAGCTTGCAGGAGGTCATCAAAACAACATACGGCAGCAAATCGGTTACTTTTAGAGACGTGTGCTCGACGGTGCAAGATACGCGTTTCTTAACTCTTTTATCTGTTTAACTAATGCTAGTTTTGCAGGTATTGGCGTTATAAGATTGATTTAGGATCGCAGAACGTTCTGAATCATTCTCCGTCCCTATCGTTACTTTGATTTTCGTTTTCGAAACTTGTGTTTCTCCAAACTCAGTCAAAGGGGGGGCTTCTGTAGACACCCATTTGTGTCTCCCCAAAACCAAACCCAGTGATGAATACCTTTCACGTCGAACCATAATCGAATGAGGTGAAAGTGTGAAAAGTCTAGTGTTGCGGTTAGTTTTTGTTAAAATTCTTTCTTTCTGTTTTCGAAAACCCACTCTATTTTATGAAAACGTCCATTCCAGTTTAGTTTGGTCCATGATAAGGGTACAATAATGGTGTAGTTGGATGGGGCTTGCAAAGACCTTTCCAACGATATATTATAAGCCCAATTCCGATGAATAATGAGGAAGTTATGGCCAAAATACTAAACTGGGCCCAAACCGGATTTTGCCTATGACCCAATGATCATGAGGAGGGTCCAAAGGTTTAATCTTATTCCTAAACTAATTAGGATTGATTAGAATCTTCTATAAGTTTCTAAAATATCTTAATTATCCTTTTTTGAAAAGATAAGATTAAGGAATTTGATTTAAATATAAACTTTCCTTTTTTATAAAACTTTCCTTTTTTAAAGTCCTAATTCTATTCGGATTTAAACATGTTCAAAGACACTCAGATATTATTTTCGTGCCTCATATTTTTTATCCAAATTTTATATGGTTGGATAGATCTTGAAATTATCTTTCCAATGATATATTATAATAATAATTCTGAGCTATAACGGAAAAGATATGAATAAGATATCAAACTCTATCCAAAACTACCGTCTCACTATTTCGTTCATATCTTTTATTCTACAACATATTTTAATCTGATTCTAATTGGGTTAGAAAGTAGACTTCAATATCTTTCCAACGACATCTTATTCATCTTGTTCCGATTTCTGGATCAAAAGATATGATTAAAAACAAAATCCGCAAAAACTGCTGTTGTAGACACCTATTTGTGTCTCCCCAAAACCAAACCCGGTGATGAGTACCTTTCGCGTCGAATCATAATCAAATGAAACGAAAGTGTGGAAAGATCTAGTGTTGCGGAAAGTTTTATTTCTTTTCTTTTCTCTTCTCCCTGTTTTTGAAAACTTTATTTTTAAGAAAACAGCCAATCCAGTTTGGTTGGTCCATAATATGGGTCCAATAGTGGTGTAGTTGGATGGGGCTTGCAAAGACCTTTCCAACGATATATTATAAGCCCAATTCAGATGAATATTGAGGAATTTATGGTCAATTTACTAAACTGGGCCCGGTTTGAGTTTTAAGTACGGCCCAATGATCTAGGGGAGGGCCTAATATGATTTATCATTCCTAATGTAATTAGGAATGGTTTTGGTCTTCTAAAACATTCTAGAAGGTTTTATCATTTTTAATTCAATTAGGATTCTTCAGAGTTTTAATTAGATCAAATAGCATTTTCGACCGAAATTATATTATTTTATCTTCCAGTACGGTAAAATTATCAGATTTTCGAAAACGCGTTAAAATCCGGTTTGGCGTCCAACCCCAGGCCTTGGCGCCTGGAATCAAGATTAGCGTCAGACGCCAGAATTGGCGCCTGGCGCTAGCCACAATTCCTGGCGCTAATGAGCCAGGTCTGGCGCCAAGGTGGATTTGTGGTCTTCATACTCTGTTTTGATAAATTATCTTTTTTGGATGATTTTCTCTATAAATATCGTATCAAAAACTCCGTTTTGATTCATCAACAATCAGTTTTCTTTCGCAATCATTAATTCTCTAATTCTCTCTTAATCATTCACCAACTCTCATCAAGATTTTCTTGATTATTCTCTCTCTCTTTCCTTTTCAAAACCTTGTTTTTCATACAAAATTCCGCATTCATTAGATCTAGAAACACTTAGCCATATTCGAAGTTGCCTTCGCCCTAGACGTGAAAGGTTTTAATTTCTGAGGGTTTGATCCCAAATCTCTCTTTCAATTATTTAATTTAATTGTTTTGATTATTATTTTCCTTGAAGTTACTAACGTGTGTATTTTGTTATTAGAAAGAGGTACGAAGCATCAAAGTAAGTACTTTAATTGATTTTATTGATATTATGATGTAGATATCATGTCTATATTGTTATTATGATATTCCTAGTATCATGTCTAGGGTAATTTTAATATTAAATATGATTGCTATGATGCCTTTTATTCTGTTCCTAATATTTATTCATGTTAGTATCATGTTAGGGTTAAAGATTTGATTTTTATTGTTTAGTGACATGCTAGGGTTTGTTATTAATCTTGTTAGTATCATGCCTAGGATCTTGCTATGCTTTAACATGATTATAATTGTTATAATTTATAATTATTTAATTTATGATGATATTATTATTATTATTAATATTATTATTAATGATGTTGATTATTTATTATGTTGCTTGATATATATTTTATATTCTTTTATTGCTTGATCACCTTTTATTGCATGTTAAAGGGAACTTGGTACTTGTAATCACGCTTAATAAGATAATTAATAATCTTTTTAGGGTTAATTGTGATTATAATTTCAAGTGATCGCCAATAATAGTTTATTTGTGCATTAAATTCAACCAACATAGATTAAACAGGTTTAGGGTTAAACCTATTGATTGCATGTTAATCAGAAAGCGCACATGAATACGAGCAGAATAAAGTAGAGGCCTATTATTAGGGCAGGTTCAATCTCTTTTAGATTGGATTTGTACCATCATCCCCAAACCCTTATTTGGTTCATGACCTTATGGAGTTGACGATCTCTTGGATCGTTAAGGGGTGTAAACTTCACCTCGTAAATGGTTTACAAGTTCCTAAAAAAACTTGTTGGCGACTCTTTTGCTCTATCTTCTTCCCTTTTGGACGCCACCGTACTTTAGTGTATGATCACAGTGGGGTTCAAGCTAGTGGGATTTTAAAGGCTTGAAATTATTCCCTACAGTTTTTGGCGACTCCACTGGGGAGGATTTCTATTTTAATTCCTGAATTTGTTTCGACAATGATTTAGAATGAGTGGATGAGACTCGAAAAGTTCTAAGTATTTCATGTGCGTAATTTTGATTAACATTGTGGCATATGCATAAAAAGATTCTCATTGGAAAGACCATCCGTAATGAGTCAAAAACATAGGATTTTACACGTAGGAAATTTGAGAAATGTCTTTCACAACTAGGACTGAAATAACACCGCGCGAAACTGGATGATTTTATTGAGCACAGAAAGCTGCTGAGGCATGTGGGAAGTAGCGTCAGGGGCCAGAGCTTGGCGCCATACTTTTTGCCATAGCGTCAGACGCTAGTATTGGCGCCAGGCGCTACAGTTTAAAGTTGGCGCCAGTCTCTGTTTGCTGGCGCCAATTTCCCCCAATACCGAGCCAGAAATATGCGTTCTAATTTCGACCGGTTTTTCGTATTGTTTGCTCGATCCTACTTCCTGATTGAATTTTTTTTATCACTTTTCTGAAACCCATATGTGTTCTACATATGGACATAACCCTCTGGGAATTCATGCTCTATCTACCTGATTGAACGCTCCTGGCAACAAAGGGTACATCTGAGATGTTGAATTCACCAAACCATGGAAGTGAGTTTTTTCTAAAAACTCGCGGTGTCCTATCCACACGCGTTAACCCTTCACGGTTAGGCTTCTACGCGGTGCATCTGGACAATTAATCATGGACCCTATTTGACTAAACCATATCCCGAACTTTAGAGAACTAGAGCCATGGTTAGGTTGCGAACTCATTGCATCATGTTGTGCCTACTTGACTAATTGTGCATTATTTGTTGTGCATATATATTCTATGTTTTTCTTAACCGTTTGTTTGACTTGTGTTAAGACTAAATAAACTGATTAATGACAAAAGGAATTTGTTTAATTAATTAATTAATTAATTTGAGCTAATAAATAAACATAAAATCGAGTCAAAGTTCCTTTAAGTCAACCCGGATTTTTATTCCCGTATACTGCACAAATGTCAACTTGTTTTGGTCATATCTGGAGTTCTAGAAAGAACTACGAGTCGTACAACCTATGGATCTGTAGCCCCGAGTTTTATCTTTAATTCGGCGTTGGTTTCATCCCAATCAGAGTTGCAGATAAAAAGTTATGACTAAAATACCACAGTCTGTCCAGTTTAATGCATATACGTGAAGTCTTAACTTAGTCTTTGCTTGAGTCTAGTTACATAGTCTAGCCACATGGTCATGACACGAGTCTTAACATGTCACCTACACTCACTAGTCTTAGCACACACTTTGAGTACACATCACCATGACCATGTCGTAGGTCCATGCATGAGTCGGTCTTTCCGTCATTTGAGTTGGGGGGTACATTCTATTCCTAATTCTTCATATCCCTCTATCTAAATCTTTCTTCACATTCTTCCATCTTTCTTCACCTCCTCCATCCATTGCATGTTGAATAAAGTTTGAGTCAAATAATTAACAATAAGTATCCCCAAATTCCTTTCCCACAGTACTTGGTCGAGGAGAGAAGGGCGATTAATCAAGGACAACTTCTTTATTCAAGTCTCGCTTTTTGATAAACCGATTCGTCAAAAGAGGAAGGCTAAGAAGATAATGGCAACTCAAGAAGAAGTCAATGAGCTTAGGAACCAATTGGTTACCATGACTGAAACACTGAAGCTACTCACCCTCAAGGTTGATGATCCCGTGAAGCAACAACAGATGGATCTCATGCAAGAGAGTCTAAGCAAGCTATCTAGTGACTATAAATTTCAGGGCATGAGTTCGCAAGGGGTCTCGCTGGACAAAGAACTTCTTCCGCATAAGTTCAACGCCACTGAAATCCCTAAATTCAAGGCAACAGACAACCCTTACTTCCATCTAAGAGCTTTTGAAACTATAATGAACATTAAGGGTATCGACAAGAAGGTTTTCCCCTCTCTGTTCCCACTATCTCTTGAAACCGTTTGCCAACAATGGTTCTTCTCCCTTGACAAGGAGAAAACCTCTACCTGGGAATCGATAGCAAACGCTTTCGTTGATAGGTACAAGTGCAATATTCAAGTTGAAACCGATCATAGACAACTTGAGATGCTAAGACAAAAAGAGAATGAAGGCTTTACTTCTTTCTTTAATAAATGGAGAGAAACTTCCGCCAAGATGATTGAGGTCCCCACTGAAAAAGAATCCGTGAGGATGTTTATCAAGAATCTCCAAGAAAAGTATTCAAAGCACTTAAAATATCAACACAACTTGAATACTTTCAAGGCCGTCTATGACATAGGTATCGAGATCGAATATGACCTCGCAAAGCAAAAAGCTACTAACAATAGTAACCACGGTGGCTGGAAAGGAAAGAAGAGCGACAATCCTTCTTCTTCTGAAAGCGCCCACTCTAGTAATAATGTTAGTACCTTTGACCATAATGATGTCTTAGCCGTGGACAATCAAGGATCTAAAAGGAAACCCAGGCGAGAGTTCACATCCATTGGAATGACCTACGATGCTGCTTTCAATCATCTCTATGATCGAGGATTAATCAAACCTATTGGCCCTACCGAGGATCCAACACCAGAAAATCGATCTTCGAGATGGAATCCAAATTCCTATTGCAAGTACCATCGAGGAAACGGTCATACCACCGATCAATGCTACAGGTTTCAAAATCTCATTCAAGATCTCATAGAAGCAAATAAGATCCCATTGCCTCTAGCTAGCGAGAAGACTGGATGATGTCGGAGCAAACAACACAAGACAAGAGGCGAGCTTCAATGACAAGATTTCATGACCTCTTTTGTCTATTTCTTTTTCTTTTTTTTCCTTTCCCCAATAAGTCTAGCATAGGCACCTTTTCTTTTCCTTTAGATTATTTTGTAGTTTTTCTTTTCTTTTCCCTTTTTAATAAAATGAGCATTTATTTCCTTGCATATGATCATTTCATTAAAAAAAAAAAAAAAAAAAAAAAAAATCCATGTCGAATTAAGCACAAGGTATACCAATGATTTGAGGCACCTCTTGTATCCATATCATATCTCCTTTCGCCCTTCAATTATACGATCCTTTCTTCATAAACCCTTTGAGCCTCGTCTAACGATAGACCTTTCTTTTTTCAACCTACATCTATCTAACCTTGGGATGGGATGGTGTGCAACTTATGCAATTTTCAATTTCATAAAAAGCTTGAGTAATTCAAAAAATAGCAAAAATAAGCAAAAGCAAAAATAAATAAAAGTGTACAAAAGGGCAAGTGTTCCAATGTCTATGATGTGAAAATATCTTTGATAAGAACACGTCTCAGATTTCGTCTCTTATCGAGTGCTCGGTACCGTGCCTGAGAAACATGAATGTCAAGTGAGTGATAGACCGCATGATCGAGATTGCCCACACTTATTAAAATAAAATAAATGCTAAAGCAAACGAAAGAGCTAAAAAAAGAGTAGAAAACCTCAAGCATGAAAATACAAATATTCAAAAGCAAGGTTGCACACCTTGGGGGCTTATCTAGGGTCTTGAGCCTTTATCCCTTTTTTCTATAACCTTTAGCCTAACCACGTTACAACCCTTAAAAAGACCTTTTTTTTAGGTATACACACTTGTGCGAGGTTCGGCTAGAGCTACGTTCGGCCTGATTCCTAACGGATACGTAGGCAACCTTACATCGAGGTGCGGCCGTAATAAACATGCATTCATATTCACATTCACACACTTACACCATGATCATATCAAGGAATTCCCTATGCTCATCCCTTTTTATTTAGAGCTAGACTTGGGGGCTTGATCCCTACATCATTATCTTACCTAGCCTAAGAGTCACCACCATTTGACTCTTTTCAATAATATATTTTTCCACACACTTAGCTCTTGCGGCCTAGCTTTAGTGTCACTATCACACACTGCACAGATACATGACCAAATAGTCTTTCCCTTAGGAACCCTTTGTCATGAAATCTTAACACAACATTGAAGCATGCCTTATCGCTCATCACTCATAATTGTCATTACATCACGAAGTATGAAGTGCTTAGCCTCCGTGCCTAAGTTACCCAAATGCTTTCATCATTGAGTGAACCATTGAGATAGCCTAGGATGAATTAATCCTTGAACCTTGAGAGATAGTATCAAACAACATTTAACTAAGCTCATTTAACATGCGTCTTCAAACTTTTGATTTTCTTTTTCACGTCTTTCTTTTTCGGGAGAAAGTCGGTACCCTCCACAAAATGACAGAAAATTTTTGCTTTTTTGCATTTTTCGAGTCGTACGATCACATTACAATGCACACACGAGTCATGTACACATTGAGTCATGTCGTGTCATATCATTTTGATTTGAGTCTAACACATGTGTCATTACACTTCGAGTCGAGTCAACCTCAAGTCAGTCAATCATATCGAGTCAAGTTTATACCTTGAGTCGTGTCAAGTCGATGAGTCAAGCAACATTAAACCTTAGGTCAACCCTAAGATAATTCTAAGCCTTAGGTCAACCCTAAGATAATTAAAGAAATTGCCAAAGTTCTATAGTAAAAAATAAATACAGGTGCAGCAGAACAGGGAAGACCCTATCACAGCGTTCGGCGACAGAATCAATTCTTGGCGCTAGAAATATCTCAACAACAATAGAGCTCGAAGCCTCTCATAAAGGTGATTTCGACTTCATGCAGCAATTTCGGGTTCCTTGGTACGCCAGTTAGCCCCTATAAGCAATTTGACATGATTAGTAGTCGGCTCGATTACAATCGTAGTAAGTGATTGACCTGACAAAAAATCGTCTCACTTAGCTTAAGCGCCTAAAACACTGGCTCATTACAATCGGTTCAAAAGCAAGCACTTAAACGACAATATTTCCAAATATGGATTGTCGCGCATTCTTATTAAATGACAAAGTTTTCCAAAAATTGGATTGTCATCCCCAACTGACAATATTTCCAAAAATGGATTGTTGTGCATCTTCTTCAACGACAATTTTTCCAAGATTGGATTGTCATCTCTGGCAAAGTTTCTAAGCGTGGATTGTCGTGCTCCTTCTTTTATTGGCAAGTTTTTCCAAGTTCGGATTGTCATACATTCATCGGCTCGTTGGCAAGTTTTCCGAGATTGGATTGTCATACACCCAGTTCCCTATGGCAAAATTTCCCAAAGGATTGTCGTAGGTCTCTACTCATCATAAATATCGGCAAAAGTTCCTCAACGTGGATTGTCATTTATTTCAGTAAGTGGCAAATTTTCCCGAATTGGATTGTCGGTCGACTCTTTTTTGCAAATGTTCCAAGACGCGGATTGTCAATTGTGGCAATATTTTCCTAAAAGGATTGTCGCATAGCGTTGGCAAATTTCCAAGGTGGATTGCTTTCAAGAGTTATATTCCAAGATGTGGATTGTCGATCGTAGCAAAGTTCTTATGAAAGATTGTTACGAAGCATTGGCAACTTTTCCCAAAATTGGATTTTGGCAAATTTTCTGAGATACGGATTGTCACTTCATCGTGGCAACATTTCCATGGATGGATTGTTACGTGGCATTGACAACTTTCCCTAAATCGGATTGTATTAAATCATACAAGAGTTGTGTTGGCAACTATTCCCAAAGAAAAGAGGATTGTCATCACAGCAAAAGCACCGACATACTGGTTCACAAGCAGCAAAGCACCGACGTACTAGCATAGCAAACATTAAGAAGCAGTGATCTTTTCGAAGACTATCACAGCGGAAATTGGTAAACATATCAAAAAGAAGCTCTTTGTTCAGAGACGAGTGAACATCGAAACAGCAAGGTGGCGTTCCCTAGATTGTGAAAAGTTGTCACAAAGGATTGTTTCGAGAGAAATAATCTTCGATGATATTCCCTTGGACGCGGAATATTATCATTGCGGAGGGAGAAGGTAGTTTCAAGCGAAGCAATCTTCTAATTTGGAAGCAGTTACAAGGCGTAGCGGTTTTCAAGAGGGTGGCATTCTCTAGCTTGCAGAAGGTCGTCAAAACAACAACAACAACAGCAAATCGGTTACTTTCAGAGACGTGTGCTCGACGGTGCAAGATACGCGTTTCTTAACTCTTTTATCTGTTTAACTAATGCTAGTTTTGCAGGTATCGGCGTTACAAGATTGATTTAGGATCGCAGAACGTTCTGAATCATTCTCCGTCCCTATCGATACTTTGACTTTCGTTTTCGAAACTTGCGTTTCTCAAAACTCAGTCAAAGTGGGGGCTTCTGTAGACACCTATTTCTGTCTCCCCAAAACCAAACCCGGTGATGAGTACCTTTCGCGTCGAATCATAATCGAATGAAACGAAAGTGTGGAAAGATCTAGTGTTGCGGAAAGTTTTATTTCTTTTCTTTTCTTTTCTCCCTGTTTTTGAAAACTTTATTTTTAAGAAAACAGCCAATCCAGTTTGGTTGGTCCATAATATGGGTCCAATAGTGGTGTAGTTGGATGGGGCTTGCAAAGACCTTTCCAACGATATATTATAAGCCCAATTCCGATGAATATTGAGGAATTTATGGCCAATTTACTAAACTGGGCCCGGTTTGAGTTTTAAGTACGGCCCAATGATCTAGGGGAGGGCCTAATATGATTTATCATTCCGAATGTAATTAGGAATGGTTTTGTTCTTCTAAAACATTCTAGAAGGTTTTATCATTTTTAATTCAATTAGGATTCTTCAGAGTTTTAATTAGATCAAATAGCATTTTCGACCGAAATTATATTATTTTATCTTCCAGTACGGTAAAATTATCAGATTTTCGAAAACGCGTTAAAATCCGGTTTGGCGTCCAACCCCAGGCCTTGGCGCCTGGAATCAAGATTAGCGCCAGACGCCAGAATTGGCGCCTGGCGCTAGCCACAGTTCCTGGCGCTAATGAGCCAGGTCTGGCGCCAAGGTGGATTTGTGGTCTTCATACTCTGTTTTGATAAATTATCTTTTTTGGATGATTTTCTCTATAAATATCGTATCAAAAACTCCGTTTTGATTCATCAACAATTAGTTTTCTTTCGCAATCATTAATTCTCTAATTCTCTCTTAATCATTCACCAACTCTCATCAAGATTTTCTTGATTATTCTCTCTCTCTTTCCTTTTCAAAACCTTGTTTTTCATACAAAATTCCGCATTCATTAGATTTAGAAACACTTAGCCATATTCGAAGTTGCCTTCGCCCTAGACGTGAAAGGTTTTAATTTCTGAGGGTTTGATCCCAAATCTCTCTTTCAATTATTTAATTTAATTGTTTTGATTATTATTTTCCTTGAAGTTACTAACGTGTGTATTTTGTTATTAGAAAGAGGTACGAAGCATCAAAGTAAGTACTTTAATTGATTTTATTGATATTATGATGTAGATATCATGTCTATATTGTTATTATGATATTCCTAGTATCATGTCTAGGGTAATTTTAATATTAAATATGATTGCTATGATGCCTTTTATTCTGTTCCTAATATTTATTCATGTTAGTATCATGTTAGGGTTAAAGATTTGATTTTTATTGTTTAGTGACATGCTAGGGTTTGTTATTAATCTTGTTAGTATCATGCCTAGGATCTTGCTATGCTTTAACATGATTATAATTGTTATAATTTATAATTATTTAATTTATGATGATATTATTATTATTATTAATATTATTATTAATGATGTTGATTATTTATTATGTTGCTTGATATATATTTTATATTCTTTTATTGCTTGATCACCTTTTATTGCATGTTAAAGGGAACTTGGTACTTGTAATCACGCTTAATAAGATAATTAATAATCTTTTTAGGGTTAATTGTGATTATAATTTCAAGTGATCGCCAATAATAGTTTATTTGTGCATTAAATTCAACCAACATAGATTAAACAGGTTTAGGGTTAAACCTATTGATTGCATGTTAATCAGAAAGCGCACATGAATACGAGGAGAATAAAGTAGAGGCCTATTATTAGGGCAGGTTCAATCTCTTTTAGGTTAGATTTGTACCATCATCCCCGAACCCTTATTTGGTTCATGACCTTATGGAGTTGACGATCTCTTGGATCGTTAAGGGGTGTAACCTTCACCTCGTGAATGGTTTACAAGTTCCTAAAAAAACTTGTTGGCGACTCTTTTGCTCTATCTTCTTCCCTTTTGGACGCCACCGTACTTTAGTGTATGATCACAGTGGGGTTCAAGCTAGTGGGATTTTAAAGGCTTGAAATTATTCCCTACAGCTGTCTACGAGTTTTATTTCGATTCGAATTTGGATTCTTTTCTTAATTCTTCGACCCTCTTTTTTCCTATAAATAGAGGTCATATCTCCCCTTTTTCAATAACCAACTCTCATCAAGATTTTCTTGATTATTCTCTCTCTCTCTCTTTTTCTAAACTAGCCTTTTCTCAAATACAAAATTCCGCATTCACAAGATCTAGAAACACTTAGCCATATTCGAAGTTGCCTTCGCCCTAGACGTGAAAGGTTTAATTTCTGAGGGTTTGGTCCCAAATCTCTATTTCAATTATTTAATTTAATTGTTTGTTTATTATTTTCCTTGAAGTTTCTAATGTGTGTATTTTGTTATTAGAAAGAGGTACGAGGCATTAAAGTAAGTACTTTATTGGTTTTTATTGATATTATGATGTAGGAATTATGTTTATATTGTTATTATGATTCCTAGTATCATGTCTAGGTTAATCTCAATATCAAATATGATTGCTATGATGCCTATTATTCTCTTCCTAATATTTATGATTGTTAGTATCGTGTTAGGGCTAAAGATTTGATTTTTAATGCTTAGTGACATGCTAGGGTTTGTTATTAATCTTGTTAGTATCATGCCTAGGATCTTGCTATTTTTATTATGCCTTAATATTAACATTAACATGATAATTATTATAATTGTTATTATTTGTGATTATTATTTTGATGATGTTTATTTTTTCATGATAATTATTATTTATGATTATTATTGTTGCTTGATATATTATTTATTCTTTATTGCTTGATCACCTTTATTGCATGTTTAAAGGGAATTGGTATTTGCAATCACGCTTAATAAGATAATTAATAATCTTGTTAGGTTAATTGTGATTATAAATTCAAGTGATCGCCAATAATAGTTTATCTGTGCATTAAATTCAACCAACATAGATTAAACAGGTTTAGGGTTAATCCTATTGATTGTATGTTAGTCAGAAAGCGCACATGAATACAAGCAGAATAAAGTAGAGGCCTATTATTAGGGCAGGTTCAATCTCTTTTAGATTGGATTTGTACCATCATCCCCGAACCCTTATTTGGTTCATGACCTTATGGAGTTGACGATCTCTTGGATCGTTAAGGGGTGTAACCTTCACCTCGTGAACGGTTTACAAGTTCCTTAAAAACTTGTTGGCGACTCTTTTGCTCTATCTTCTTCCCTTTTGGACGCCACCGTACTTTAGTGTATGATCACAGTGGGGTTCAAGCTAGTGGGATTAAGGCTTGAAATTATTCCCTACAATTATTGACAATTTTTTTGTCCATACCAACATGTTAATATCGAGGACCATTATAATACATCAATACGGTTAGAATTGGACCTTGCACAACAATAATAAGTTAATAACAACTATATGTTTGTATGAACTAGTGACCTCCCAATCAATAGCTTTCTTGATGGCAAGAAAGCTTAGATAACGTTGAGGCTTGAGAAACCCCAAAACAAAGTTTGGACGCCTGCTTCAGATAACAAATTTCAAGAGTAATGATCACAAAAATCATTACAACCAAGGGAAAAGAAACCAAACCAATACCACTCCAACAATATACACACTTCACCTTAGCTAAATCCAACTTCTTTCTCAAACCCCCAACAACCAAACCTGTAAACTCTCTTACCACTATAACCACACCACAATCCTTAACAATGGATCCTAACTCTCTCTGCACACAACCATCCAAAATACTATAGCCAAAATAACTTAATAGTCTGGAAAACAACCAAAGGGGGCTAAAAAATACCATAAAACAAAATAAGACAAGTAAACTCTAATAGAAACCAACTAAAAACATACTTAGTAAAGAAAACACACCAAAGGAGAGCACTGCCCAAACCGAAAACCCGAAACCACAAACTCAAGAAAACGAACCCACAAACATAAGGAGCCTCGAAACCCTAGCCCTAACGAACTTCACCATTTCCGTCACAAAATTCTCTTGATGGCGGCGTTAGGCCTATCCCTCTAGCGCAAGGACCACAAAACCCTAACCCTAACTTTACCGTTTCCGTCACGGTCAAAATTACCGATGACCTATGACGACAGTGTTAGGCCTACTCCTTAGGCCTTGTTTCGCCGGCGGAGAGACCCTTAAAATGATATCCTTCCATGCACGCTAAGGTGGGGAAGGTGACGGAGTCCGGCGTTCGGAATTACTCCCCTCGAAATTTCTTTAACAGGGATATGCTCACAAAAAACCTTCAAACTAGAAGAAATGAACTTGAGAAGATAAGGGTTTTGGCTTTTAAAGTGTGAGAAACTAAAGACGCTTAATAGAGGAGGGGGAAAGGGAGAAGTAAGGATAAGAAGAAGAGAAAAGGATGCTCGCCGAAGATAGGATGCTCGACTTCTAATCGGTGAGTATGAAGAAGCCTTAGAGACGGGGAAAAAAGAAGGGGAAAAATGAAGAAAGAGAAGAATAGGAGGGGAGGAGGAGACTCGTCGGAGTTCGGCTGCGGCGCCGAAACTCCGGCAAGTTCCTAGGGTTTTATGGGGTTGTGGGTCGCAGAAGGTTTAGAGAGCAGGGAGTTTTGGTTTAAGATGTCAATTCAAGTCGATTACTATGCCCATAATATGTACTATAAAACAAACTTGAGCCGTCAAATCTAAATTAAAATGTTACCACAATTGACCAGATTGTTAAATAAAAAAGACCCCTAACGGCAATTTGGTAAAAAAAATTTAATCTGACAACAATTTGGTAAAAAAAACCTAACAATATGCTACAATTTAGTAAAAACAATAAATTCCGGCGACATTTTGTCCAAAAAATCTAGTTTTTTTCGACAAACTCTTTAAAGAGTCTAATTTAATTTTTTTTTAAATATATTTTTCCCATTTAAAATTTTGAATTAATATGCATGCCATCCCCTTATTTCCAACCCCTTTTTATTAAAAAATTTAGTTTATAAGGGATATGAAACATTTTTTTTCTTGCAATTGTTATTTTTCATAAAAAGGCTTGGTAAAAAAAAAAACCACAAAAAACGAACTAAATTAAGCATTCGCGAGTAATTTTTCGGAATATTGTTTTTTTTGGGTTAATTAATTGTAGCCTAGGATTATTTTATTTACCAAATTGTCGCTTAGGGTTAACTTTTTTTTGCCAAATTGTCCCTGACTCACTGGAGTTATTTTTTTTACTAAATTGTCGCTAAGGATTTTTTTATTTACCAATCTGTTCAATTAACCCCCTAATCTAACCCAACTTATAATCTAAGGATATTATTAACAACTTTTTTGGGCCATAACAACACATTAAAATCGAGGACCACTAGAATACAATTAGAATTGTATAGTCCAGGTCGTATGTCTAATAAGTAATATAGTATTATCAACATCTTATGAAGCCGTGTGTGTGTGTGTGTGTGTGTGTGTGTGTGTGTGTGTGTGAACACCTCTCTTATGTGAGAAAACTTTATATGTGAGAACAAATTTATGTTCTAATATGTTAAGGTAGATATTCTGAAAATAAATTAAACCCATCATCTTCAACCTCAACATTCTCTCTCATCTCCTCACCAACACTATCCAATCTCTAGTTCCTCTATCACCACCACCGTCTGTTCCATAGCCTTTATGTCGTTGCCTCCACCGCCATCACTCTTTCTCTTCTCCTCAACATCATGACCAACACTCTCTCTCCTCTCCACGATGACCACCATCACCACATGCTCAAGAATTTCATGTGTTTTGTATCAACTTTTGAACAATTGTAGTCAAGAATTCAAGTTGTGAAGCTTAATCAAAGGTAAATCAAGCTTAATTGACAGTTTAATAAGTGAAATTAAAATATTTTTTTTCATCCAAATCAATCAAATTGGGAAAATTATAGAGTTTGAAATTCAAGAAATTTTAATTGAATATAAGAAACTAAACAATAATTCATATGTTTTTTGTTACCTTGGAAATCAAGAATAAACTGATTTCGAATCAAATCTTTTTTTACTAACATGTTCTAATTCCTAAATAAGATGTTCTAAATTATTACTCACATAGATATTCTAAATTATTACTCATATGTTCTAAATTTTAATTTGAGACACAGCTTCTAAAATTTTAGTCGTATGTTCTAAATTTTTTACTCATATCTTCTAAATTTAAAATCTGTTCACATATATGTATGAATTTAAATTTAAAATAGGCCCATATAAGTATGAATTTAAATTTAGAATAGTCACATATATGGGAGGGATCTGGTGAGAACAGGCCCATATATGAGAATTCATACTTATATGAGAACATATTTTAAATTTAGAACATGTGAGTAAAAATTTATAACATACGAGTAAAAATTTAAAACATGTGTCTCAAATTAAAATTTAGAACATATGAGTAATAATTTAGAACATCTATGTGAGTAATAATTTAGAACATCTGATTTAAGAATTAGAACACGTGAGTAAAAATTTAGAACATCATACTTAACTTTATGTAGCATAGCGTTTAGAAAAAAATGCCTTGTAATTTAGAACCTAGACTCAATGATTCTTAACATATGTAATAGTTCTTATAAGAATAAACTTAGTTTTTCAAAATATAGTTTTAATTGGAACATGATAATCAAATTTTTAGACCTTGAACTCAAAAACAAATTTGAACACATATGCAATATTTTTTAGAACATATCCAACATATTTTAGAACATATGTAATAGTTTTTAGAACATACTTAAATTTTTTAGAACATAATTCGTTAATATTAAACACGAATTGAAATTCGATTTTTACAACGAATTGATTCGAAATCAGTTTATTCTTGATTTTCAAGTTAACAAAAACATATGAATTGTTGTTTAGTTTCTTTTATTCAATTAAAATTCCTTGAAAATTTCAAACTCTATAATTTGCCCAATTTAGTTTATTTGGATGAAAAAATTTTGACTTCACATATAAAACTGTCAATTAAACTTGGTTTACCATTGATTAAGCTTCACAAATTGAATTCTTGACTACAATTGTTCAAAAGTTGATACAAAACACATGAAATTCTTGAGCATGTGGTGATGGTGGTCGTCGTGGAGAGGAGAGAGAGTTCGTTGGCCATGATGTCGGGGAGAAGAGAAAGAGTGATGGTGGTGGAGGTGACGGCATAAAGGCTATGGAACAGGCGTTGTGGTGATAGAGGAACTAGAGATTAGATAGTGTTGGTGAGGAGATGAGAGAGAATGTTGAGGTTAAAGATGATGGGTTTAATTTATTTTCAAAACATCTACCTTAAAATATTAGAACATAGATGTGTTCTCACATATAAAGTTTTCTGACATAAGAGAGGTATTCTCACATAAGCCTCTCCTATATATATATATATATATATATATATATATATATATAGGGGGAGGCTCTCGTGAGAATTTTTCTTATGTGAGAATTTTTCTTATGTGAGAACACTCTTTATGTTAGACATGAGTGTTAAATATATTTTATATATTAGTCAAAGGAGATAATTTCTCATAATTATCCTCCTAATTTATAGCTCTTGTACATGATCAGAATTTGAAAATGGCTATGGATCATTAATTTGATGCTCTTATTAAAAGTAAGACGTGGGAGTTAGTGCCTCGTCCACCTGATGTGAATTTTATTTGTTCTATGTGGATTTTTACTCATAAAGTCAAGTCTAACGGTGATTTTGAGAGACATAAAGCTCGTTTTGCAGGTGATGGAAAAACTTAACAGGTTGGCATTGATTATGACGATACATTTAGTTCGATTGGCAAACCAGCTACAATCCGTAATGTTCTTAGTCTTTCTTTGTCAAAATCATGGCCTATACATCAGTTGGATGTTAAAAATGCTTTCTTACATGGTGAATTGCAGGAAACAGTTTATATGCATCAACCAGTTGGTTACAGTGATTGGGATCATCCATATTATGTTTGTCTCTTGCGTAAGTCACTTTAAGCAGGCACCCCAGGCTTCATATAAGCAGTTTGTTGATTATGTGTTGTCTCCTTGATTTACTAACAGCAAGATGGATAATTCTTTATTTATCTATCGTACAGGATCTTATATGGCTTACATTTTATTGTATGTTTTTTTTTTTGAAAAGAAGAACACAAAACAAAGAACGGCCAAAATTAAAAAACAAAAGACAGTAACTCCCTTTGTCGAGCCGCTCCAGCAAGATCATGAGCCTGAGAAACAACAGCCCTAGGCACCTTACACATATGACAAACTACAAAAGATTCCAACAATGCCCGAATATCTTTAATAACCCAAGCCACAGAAATATCAGCAATACCAGGACCCAACAATAAACGGGAGATTCCTGAGCAATCCGTAAGAAGCAAGACCCGATAAACACCGTGACGGATAGCATGCTTCAAAGCAAACAAACAGGCCAGAAGCTCAGCCTGAAGAGCCGAATTAGCAATACAGGCACGAGCCCCACCATGCACCAAATGAATATCAGAAGACTCCACCTCAAACCAACCAGCACCCGCACAATGAGTAACCTTATCCCAAGCACCATCAAAACAAATAGAAACCTCACAACAATCATCACTACGACCCTTAAGAACCTGCAGCAAAGGAGAATTACAAAAACCTGGAGGACTACCCAAACAAGAACCACCAAACAACCGAGCTGCTTTACCTCTTTCATACCAAGAAACAACTAAATGGAGAATAGAGTACGGAGAGAAAACCTCAGATCGAAACCGCACACTATTCCTAGTAAGCCAAATAGCCCACAGAAGGCCAAACATCCTATCAAGATTATCCCAATCCCTAACATCAATCAGGGCTGAAATACAGTCCAAGAACCACTGAGGCCAAGGACTAGATACAAAAGGAGCAATAACTCGGGTTAAATTGACCTCCCCCCAAAGCCTTTGCATCAGAGGACAGTCCCAAAACAAATGAACGACCGACTCTGAATTAGCACGGCAAAAAATACAAACAGGATCTACAGGAATGCCCTTAAGAACAAGTAATGCAGTCACCGGAAGAGCATTATGCAGAATTTTCCAAGCAAACATCTTCCATTTAGGAAGGAGAGGAGTACCCCATAACCGTTTCCAACAGATAGCAGAACTTTGTGCAAGAGCTAAATTAAAATGCTGAGCCACCAAATAAGAGTATGCTGTCTTAGTAGAGAACATACCATCCTTAGTATACTTCCAGTATACAAAATCATCAATCTTCTGTCTGGGAATATCAAGACCCATAATAGAAGAAGCAACAAGAGGAGGAAACAGCCGGCGAATCAAGGAAGTATTCCAAGTTTTCGACCCAGCCAACATTAACTCAGCAACCACCAGAGGACGATCACCATCAGGAATATCTTCCTTAAACTCAATCTTAACATTAGGAACCCAAATATCCGACAGAATATTAATCTTCTCCCCAGAACCCACCTTCCAAGCCAGGCCCTTAGACACAACAATACTTCCTTCAAGAAGCCCTCGACTGCCCCAAGAAGGCCGAGACCTAGAAAGAGCAGGAGACTGCGAAAATAAATTAGGATACTTAGTCCTAAGAACCCGAGAAGCTAAAAGTTGTGGCTGTAGCATTAGCCTCCAAGATTGTTTAGCCAAAAGGGCCTGATTGAAAGAACGAAAATGACGGATACCTAAACCTCCTAACCCTTTAGAAGAATGCAGAACCGCGGCTGAAACTAAAGCCAAACCCTTAGAATCTTTACCTGATCGCCACCAAAACTGAGACAACATAGAATCCAGCCTGTCGCAAACTGTAGTTGGAACCTTAAACACTGATAAAATATGATTAAAAGTAGCTACCAACACCGAGTTAATAATAACCAGCTTTGCTGCAGAAGAAAGGTTCAGCGAAGCATAATACAATAAGCGCTGGGCCACCTTATCCAACAGAAAATGGAAATGCAAACATTTCCGCTGTCCCATGTCAACCGGAAGGCCAAGGTAATGACCTAAAGATGATCTAGCTTCCATTCGTAAGGTCGACGACAAATAGTCTCTGAAATCATCAGGGGTATTCAAACTAAATTTCACAAAAGACTTTTGCATACTAATCATCTGACCAGAGACAGAACAAAACTCATTCGTAACTGAGAGAATTTGATCACAAGCCGAAGGCGACGCACGGAAAAATAACAAAGCATCATCAGCAAAAAACAGATGAGACACAGGAGGCGCCCTACGAGAAATTTTCAACCCCTGAAATAAGCCACGTTGTTCATCCCTACGCAACATTAAAGAAAAAACCTCCATACACAAAACAAATAAATATGGAGATAAAGGATCACCCTGACACAGACCACACTTAGGCCTAAAGGGCTGAGAAGGCGAGCCATTAACCAAAATTTGATAAGAGACAGTTGTTACACATTGTTGCACAATATGAACCCAGTACGGGGGAAAACCAAAATGTCTCAAAACATCCCATAAAAAATCCCAATTCACCCTATCATAAGCCTTGTTCATGTCAAGTTTCAAGGATGCTAAACAAACTTTAGAAGTAGAAGAATTCATAAAAGAAAGCAGTTCATGAGCCAATAGTCCATTATCAGCCATAATCCGACCCGGAACAAAAGCATTCTGAGAATCTGAGATTAGGGACGGCAAAACACTACGTAACCTATGTGAAAGACACTTTGCAATACATTTATACAAAACATTACAAAGGCCAATCGGACGGAACTGAGAAGGAGTTTCCGGATGGTCAACTTTTGGCAATAAAGTCAAAAAAGTGCGATTCCATTCTTTCAACAAATAACCATGAGCGAAAAAATAACGAATCGCACTCGTTACCTGAGAACCAACCACTCTCCAGTGTGATTTAAAAAACGCTGCTGTAAAACCATCAGGACCAGGAGCTTTATCATCACCAATATGAAACATTGCTTCCTTAATTTCCACATCCGTAAACGGAGACATAAGAAACCGATAATCATCCAAAGAAACAGTCGGCATGTTCAGACTATCCCAATCACAAATTTGAGGAGAAGGGCAATTGTCATGGCAATTATAAACGGACGCGAAATGCTGCTGTAACAGAACAACAATACCATCCTGATCCGAAATCCACTTATCTGCCCCATCTCGTAACCTCGTAATTTTATTCCGTCTTTGACGAGCTTTAACTGATCTAAATAACAACCGAGAATGAGTATTTCCTAAAGCATCCCATTTAACTTTACACCGCTGTCGCCAGTAAGAAAAAGCAATCTGAGCCTGAGAGATTTTTTGTTGACGCTGCTGATTTTATTGTATGTTGATGATATCATTCTGACTGCTTCTTCTAATACTCTCCAATGTTCTGTTATGTCTCTTCTTAGCTCTGAGTTTGCTATGAAGGACCTTGGTCCTCTGAATTATTTTTTGGGTATTGCTGTGGCTCGACATAAGGGTGGTTTGTTTCTCTCAAAGCGTAAATATGCCGAGGAAATAATTTACCTTACAGGGATGTCAACGTGTAAACCGTCTCAGACTCCGGTTGACACGAATTCAAAGGTGGGCGCTACTAATAGTGCTAATTTTGATGACCCGTCTCTGTGTCGGAGCCTTGCAGGGGCTCTACAATATCTTACATTCTCTAGGCTGGATATTTCTTATGCCATTCAGCAGGTTTGTCTTCATATGCATGACCTGAGGGTTGATCATATGTCTTTTCTTAAACGAATTATTCGGTATATACAGGGTACTCTTGATTTTGGTCTACATCTATATCCATCTTCATTTTCTTCTTTGGTCGCATATACTGATGTAGATTAGGGTGGGTGCCCTGGTACGAGACGTTTAACGTCTGGCTATTGTGTCTTCTTGGGTGATAATTTGATATCTTTGTCATCTAAACGTTAACCCACATTGTCAAAATCTAGTGCAGAGGCCGAATATAGAGGGGTGGCGAATGTTATCTCTGAGTCATGTTGGATTCAGAATCTTCTCTTGGAGTTACATTGTCCGGTTAAAAAGGCTACTCTTGTTTATTGTGACAATGTTAGTGCTATTTATTTGTCAGGAAATTCAGTCCAACATCAACGTACAAAACACATTAAAATGAATATTCATTTTGTTCGAGAGACGGTTGCACGTGAGGAATTGAAGTTCGAGTTCTACATGTGCCATCACGATATCAAATAGCGGGTATCTTCACTAAAGGTCTTCCCCGAGTTTTATTTGAGGATTTTAGCGTTCGTTGCCCTTCCGCTTTGACTGTGGGGGGTGTGTTAAATATATTGTATATATATCAATCAATTACATAATACTAAAAGCGAATCTGACATCACACTTGTCATGTTCCGATTAAAAATTTTCCCGCCACTTTTTTCTTTCCATTTTTTTTTTTTTTTTTTGGACAAAATCTTCATTAATATTATTTTATATATCCTATGATATTTAACTTTCAATTTGGCAACTATATACGATATATATTCTATATTCATATCTTTCATGTTTTTATAATAGGTATTTTTCTATAATAAACAAACACATAATATCAATCAATTACATAATACTAAAAGCGAATCTGACATCACACTTGTCATGTTACGATTAAAAAATTTTCCGCCACTTTTTTCTTTCCATTTTTTTTTGGACAAAATCTTCATTAATATTATTTTATATATCCTATGATATTTAACTTTCAATTTGACAACTATATACGAAATATATTCTATATGCATATCTTTCATGTTTTTATAATTGGTATTTTTCTATAATAAACAAACACATAATAAGGTAATATATTAGAATAATAAAATGTACTACTCCCGTACTTCGTATCATTCTACAACGTATTTTTTCTTTGAAAGTTTTTTTTGCTCTAACTAGGATTTGATACTTTAGCTATTATTATATATTTATTGATTTTTTTTTTATAATACGGAGTAATAAAATTATAATTCAATAACTATAAACATAAATATAAAACAAAATTAAAAAATCATGATTATTAATTTTCATTAAAAATAGTCAATTAAATTTGTAAAACATTGTGCAAGTTATAGTATGCTATAAAATATTGTGTCGGTCAAAACATGCCAACAAAATAGGGACATATGGGTATATAATTACATTGCACGGGTTATAATTATAAATTGCATTCTCATATAAAACACTATAATCATTAAATTTTTGTGTTTTTTTTAATGTTTAATAATCAATAACTTATTATAACAATATAATATTAATTCAAGTTTTTTTTTTTTTTTTTTTTGAAAAGAAATTCAAGTTTTTTTTTTCAATTAAAAATATTGTTTTTTTAAAAAAAAAAATTATTGTTGTATTAAATTATAATTCACTGATTCATAATTTGATTAAGTAAAAATCGTGCGTTGCACGGGGTTTAAACTAAGTTGTTTCTATATATATATATATATATATATATTTTAGTCAAAGGAGAAAATTTCACATAAATATCCTCCTAATTTATAGCTCTTGTTTATAGCTCTTGTTATACGTAGATAGTAAGTTGTTTCCTAGTTTGTAGCCTAGAACTATGCATGGACTTTGTATATATTCCGTGAATTGCAATATCAAAGCGAAGGAAAATATTCCCCAAATCTTTCAATGAGTGTACGCAAACCTTACTCACATCTATCTATTACATAATATTAAAAGCGAATCTGACATCATATTTATCATGTTCCGATTAAAAATTTTCCCGCCACTTTTTTCTTTCCATTTTTTTTTCTTTTTTGGACAAAATCTTCATTAATATTATTTTATATATTCTATGATATTTAACTTTTAATTTGGCAACTATATACGAAATATATTCTATATGCATATCTTTCATGTTTTTATAATTGGTATTTTTCTATAATAAACAAACATATAATAAGGTAATATATTAGAATAATAAAATATACTACTCCCGTACTTCGTATCATTCTACAACGTATTTTTTCTTTGAAAGTTTTTTTTGCTCTAACTAGGATTTGATACTTAAGCGATTATTATATATTTATTGATTTTTTTTTTATAATACGGAGTAATAAAATTACAATTCAATAACTATAAACATAAATATAAAACAAAATTAAAAAATCATGATTATTAATTTTCATTAAAAATAGTCAATCAAATTTGTAAAACATTGTGCAAGTTATAGTATGCTATAAAATATAGTGCCGGTCAAAACATGCCAACAAAATAGGGACATATGGGTATATAATTACATTGCACGGGTTATAATTATAAATTGCATTCTCCTATAAAATACTATAATCATTAAATTTTTGTGGTTTTTTTTTTTAATGTTTAATAATCAATAACTTATGATAAAAATATAATATTAATTCAAGTTTTTTTTTTTTTTTTTTTTGAAAAGAAATTCAAGTTTTTTTTCAATTAAAAATATTGTTTTTTTTTTTGGAAAAAAAAAATTATTGTTGTATTAAATTATAATTCACTGATTCATAATTTGATTAAGTAAAAACCGTGCGTTGCACGATGTTTAAACTAAGTTGTTTCACATAATTATCCTCCTAAGTAAGTTGTTTCACATAATTATCCTCCTAAGTAAGTTGTTTCCTAGTTTGTAGCCTAGAACTATGCATGGACTTTGTATATATTCCGTGAATTGCAATATCAAAGCCAAGGAAAATATTCCCCAAATCTTTCAATGAGTGTACGCACACCTTACTCACATACAAATGTTCTCTACCTCTATTCTTCCAATAATAATACAACATATTCTTCTAAATTTAGTTCAATTTAGCTCCAATTAGTTCATTTCATTTCAATTCATTTCATTTTAATAAATCAGATCATGCCCTGAGCATCCATAGATGTTTATTGGCAGTTTTATTTTTTGCCCAACAACACATTAATATCGAGGACCATTACATTTAGAATTGGACCTTGCACAACAATAATAAGTTAATAGCAATAAGCCAATAATATGTTAGTACTCCCTCCGTCCCTAAATTACATTCCTCTTTGGAATTTTACACGGGAATTAAGGAGGAAAGAATAAGAGTATAAGACAAATAACAATAATTAGATAATGCAATGGGAAGTACAAAGATAGATTAGTTATTAGTCATGACATGTCATCAATACTTTGCAAAAAAAAAAAGGACCAATCACATGCTCCTAATTGAAAATTTTTAACCAATCATATTCATTGTAATTTGGCACAAGGATTATGAGAGAGATTAGGTAAGGATGAGTGAGAAAGCATTAAATATAAAACAGAAAAAGAGAGTTGATTTACTAAAAAAACTTACCAAAAAAAGAAAGGAGAATGTAATTTTGGAATACCAAAAATAGATAGGAGGAATGTAATTTAGGGATGGAGGGAGTACGAATTATTGTACGAAGTAACTTAGAAGGTAAGATGTAAATTCAAGTCGACTACTAAGCCCATTATGTAGTTATGTAGTATGGAATATTTAAAAAAAAAAAAAAAAAAAAAAAAAAAAAAAAAAAAAAAAAAAAAAAAAAAGGGCCGTAAAATCTAAGGATACCATAGACAATTTTTTTGGGCCATAACACATTAAAGTCGAGGACCACTAGAATTTAATTAGAAACATCATCCAGGTCTTACGTCCATATAAATAATATAGTATAGCAATATCTTATTATATCAAGTATTTTTTTCAATTAAAAATATTGTTTTTTTTTTAAAAAAAAAAAAAAATTATTGTTGTATTAAATTATAATTCATTGATTCATAATTTGATTAAGTAAAAACAGTGCAAACTAGTATATATATATATATATATATATATATATATATATATATATATATATATATATTGGTCAAAGGAGAAAATTTCACATAATTATCCTCCTAATTTATAGCTCTTGTTATACGTAGATAGTAAGTTGTTTCCTAGTTTGTAGCCTAGAACTATGCATGGACTTTGTATATATTCCGTGAATTGCAATATCAAAGCCAAGGAAAATATTCCCCAAATCTTTCAATGAGTGTACGCACACCTTACTCACATACAAATGTTCTCTACCTCTATTCTCCCAATAATAATACAACATATTCTTCTAAATTTAGTTCAATTCAGCTCCAATCAATTCATTTCAGTTTAATTCATCTCAGTTTAGTAAATCAGAATATACCCTTAGCATCTATAGATGTTTATTGGCAATTTTATTTTTTGCCCAACAACACATTAATATCGAGGACCATTACAGTTAGAATTGGACCTTGCACAACAATAATAAGTTAATAGCATTAATATGTTAGTACGAACTACTGTACGAATCAATATATATATTAAAAACTCATGACAAGACATGATGTTTTGCCATGTGTCAACAATTTTGCCATTTGGCATATGATGTGTCGTCGCCAAATCATATCATAGCATTAATTATTGAAAAACTCTATGCATTAACTTTCGTGTATTAATGTTAAGTTTAATTGATAAACTCTTCATATGCATGACAATTTCCCTTGAATTGGTCTATAACTCCTTAATAATTACATAATAATAAAGTTTGTAAGAAATTAAACATTACTCCATTTTTATTTTGTGCATTAATTCGTAAAATTGTAATCATAGAGTAAAAGATTTTTGTGCATCATGGAGTAGTATATATATTTTGACATCAAATTTATAAAGATTTGATTTATCATATTTTTATGATTTTAATGTAAAAAAATTATTCTTATAATCAAACCAACTCATACAAGCAACAAACTACTTAAGCTATCATATTAAATAAATAAATAAATAAACCACCACTTAAGCTCTCAATGACAAACAAGCCAAAATATATATAGTTCGATTAAAGTAATAAATTTATAATGATCCGGAGCATCGCCCGGGCCAATAACTAGTTGTAACTTAGAAGGTAAGATGTCAATTCAAGTCAAGTTCTACGCCCATAATGCGTAGTACGGAATATAAAAAAACTTGGGCCGTAAAATCTAAATTAAAATTTTACCCGATTCTAACCCAGAATCTTAGGATACTATTGACATTTTTTTTTTTTTTTTGCCCATAACAACACATTAAAATCAAGGACCACTAGAATACAATTAGAACATCGTCCAGGTCGTATGTCTATATAAATAATATGGTATAGCAACATATATATATATATATATATATATATATATATATATATATATATATATATATATATATATATATATATAACATTACGAGTAGTATTGCTTTTTCTTCTTTGATACCAAAATAATTTTCTTCAAATTACACTCATAAAATGAGTAGCATAAAAGTGAAGAAATCAACAATGGTACGTCCAGCTGAGGAGACCCCAAAAGGTAGTCTTTGGCTATCAAAATTAGACATGTGTATACGCACACCTTACTCACATACAAAAGTTCTCTTCCTCTATTCTCCCAATAATAACAATAATACATCTTCTTCTAAATTTTTTGATACCAATATTTTGGAGGAGGCTTTTAGTAAAGCCTTGGTTCCATTCTATCCAATGGCAGGGAGGTTAAAGTATAACGATGAAAATAAAAGGTACGAGATCGATTGCAATGCAAAGGGGGCCTTGTTTATCGAGGCAGAATCAACTGAAGCTCTTGCCGATTTTGGGGACTACTCGAGGCTAGATTCTGAGCTTAGAAAGCTGGTGTTCCCTACGTGTGACTACTCGGGAGGGCTCTCATCGTTCCCTCTACTATTAGTTCAACTCACCCGTTTCAAATGCGGGAGTGTATGCCTTGGCTTTGCACAACATCACCATGTAGCCGATGGAGTTTCCCATTTACACTTCAACAACTCATGGGCAAGACTAGCCAAGGGGCTTGATCTTAGTGTTTATCCTGTTCATGATAGGGCTACCTACCTTGCGCCTCGTAACCCACCCCAAGTTAAGTTTCGACACTTGGAGTATGAGCCATCATTGCCATCCTTAACCCCAAAGGGTTTGTCAGGTGATTATATATATGAAGTATTTGTTACTTCTTTTAATTGCATTCGCGCACACACATAAACACATTATTGTGTTATATATACTACGTATAAGTGAAGGGGGAGGCTGTAGTGTCCACAAAAAAAACCAAAATATCCCTCTTCCTTTAAAATTGAAATAATGATAGTTTGAAAAAAAAAATAAAAGAAAAAAAAAACTAAAGTCAATCAATTTTAGCTAATAAATATGTTCAAAAAAAAAAAAAAAATAAAAAAAAAAAAAAAGCTAATTAAAAAAAAAAGGAAAGATTAATCAATCAACAAAGAAAAAAAAATTAATTATCAAAATTACATGAAATATAATCAATTATCAATACATAATTCTAAATTTTCAAAAAATCAATTAATTTATACAATCCAAAATTATCTTCTATAAATTATAAGCTTAATTAATGATTATTAATAAGTTTGATACTTAAGCCCCGTTCACTTCATCTTATTTTTGCTAAATTGCAATTATTTTTCCTGAATTGAAATTATATTTGATGAACAGAAAATATTTTTAGTAAACTGAAATTAATTTTACTGAATTTAAATTATTTTAGCTTATTAAATGAAATTATTTTTACTGATTTCTATTGTATTTCTTCTTTAAGTTTACCGATTCTTACTTAACTGAAATTATTTTTAATGAAATGAAACTATTTTTTCTGAAATAAAATTATTTTTACTGAAATGAAAATAATTTTACTGAACTGGAATCATTTTTATTGAATACTACTTCCTCCGTTCTGTTAATATTGCAACAATGGACTTTTTGCACTATTCATCACTCTAGTTTGACCATTTAATATGATTCATTCGTTAAGCAAAATATAGTCATGTGGGATCTTGTTGGATTCGTCTCATAAAATACTTTCACAATATCAACTTTTTATAATTTTTACTCTTACACAATTATAAATATTTAGCATATAAAATGTGCATAGGGATGCGTAATTTCCTCCTTGTTGCAATATTAATAGAACGGAGGAAGTATTATTTTTGTGAGGTGAAGTGAAGAGGACCTTATTATACTCCGCATTAGTATTGGTATTCATATATTGTCAATAAAATCAAAGGTAGTATATAACTTTAACCCTTCACATTCCATCAACATCATTGCTTATACTCCCAACACTTAAAAAAAATATAATAATGTACTTCCTCCGTTTTTTTAATAGTTGCAACAGTTTAACTTTTACACTATTTATCTATTTCGCTTTGACTAGCTAGCTTTGATGGTTTATACTTAAGTAAGAATATAGTCATGTGGGATCTTGTTAGATTCGTCTTGACTTATACAATTTTAATATAAAATGCTTATAATTTTTAAGATTTTTTGACTTTTACCACATAAAAAAATCACGAAATTGTTTTTTACTACCAAAAATTTTAAAAGTTGTATTTTACCGCCAAAAAAATTTCTACAAAATGTTTTTTTACCACCTACCGTCAAGAAAACCTTTAAATTTAACGGTTTAAAGAAAAACTCTTCGATTTTCGTGCGTAAAATATGTTGCTCATAGGTTTAGGGGGACATTTTGGCCCTATGGGTACAATTTGAAGTCGGAATTGACAAAAAATGATTGAAAATGCCTCATTTTGCGTGT
This sequence comes from Chenopodium album, assembly GCF_948465745.1. NCBI lineage: Eukaryota > Viridiplantae > Streptophyta > Magnoliopsida > Caryophyllales > Amaranthaceae > Chenopodium > Chenopodium album. The sequence goes on along the minus strand of NC_137839.1, from coordinate 66,972,670 downwards.
TTCACGCAAACCGAGGTATTTTTAAATGCACCAAAAGAAGCATTTTCGATCATTTTTTGTCGATTCCGACCTCAAATTGGATCCATAAGGCATAAATGCCTCCCAAAACCCCCAAATCTGATGTGTTTGGCACAAAAATCGAAGAATTTAAAATATTCCGTTAGGTTTTTTACGGCAGGTGGTAAAAACAATTTTAAATTTATTTTTTGGTGGTAAAATAAAACTTTTTAAATTTTTGGTTGTAAAAAACAATTTCGCGATTTTTTTTTTGTGGTAAAAGTAAAAAAATCTTAATTTTTACATGTCGGAAATTAAAGATATCAACTATTTAAAACATGTATCGGCTAGCATGAAAAGAAAAGTGTTGCAACTATAAAAAAAAAAAACAAAGGAAGTATAAAGGTAACCATGCAAGCTTTAAACAGATTATCTCTTAAAAATCACTTTCTAACGTTCGATGATAATTAATAAATCGTAAAAGTTAACATTGACTACAAAATCGATTGAAATTAAATTACCTAAATTTGTACGTTTTTTTATTTAGTGAGATTATTATACACATATACATCATTCCTATAACTGATAGTCTGCACTACGCTTTTCTTTTGTTTGCATAACACCTTCTATCAGGTGAGATGGAGCCAACAACGGAATGTATCTTCACTCTTACTAAAGACCAAATTAACACCATAAAACTACAAGCAACATCACAAGAGGTGGTACTAGACTATAAGCTAAGTACATATGAGGTGCAAGCTGGGCACCTGTGGCGCACTGCATGCATAGCACGCGGATTAACCAATGATCAAACCGTCAAACTTTACATACCTGTCGATGGACGGTCAAGAATGAAGGATATGAAACTACCACAAGGTTATTGTGGAAACATCTTGTTTTTCGCAGCTTGTGTAGAAAAGGCAAGAGATGTGACGTGTAAACCACTGTGGTATGCTGCGAGTAAGATTCATGAGGCAATTAAAAAATTAGATGATGTCGAGTATATAAAATCAGCAGTTGATTACGTGGAATCATATCCAGATCTAACGGCTATTGTTCGTGGACCACATACGTGTACTTGTCCAAACCTCGTAATAAATTCTTGGGCTAGGTTGCCTTGTTATGAAGCTGATTTTGGATGGGGTGGCCCTTTATTTACAGGCATTAATGGAATCAAATTTGAGGGGCAAACTTACATTACACCAAGCTCAAATGGGGATGGTAGTTTTTTAGTGGCCATTAAGCTTTTTAATTCTCATATGGCACTTTTCAAAGAGTACCTCTATAACTTCTAAATTAATCACCCTGTCAACCGTGTTGTGCTCTTTACTATAGTTGCCTACTTTTTTTTTTTTTTTCAAACGGTAAGATGCAGGGGTATCCCCCTCCTATCACATCAAGAGGGGAGGTTGAGGAGTCGAACAGAGGTCACACCTGGGGGAGATTGAGGGACTAATCATCCTTCCACTTCTCACTCCTCTTATAGTTGCCTACTTGCCTTGTCACAATAATGTATCTTATTAGTATTAATATGTATGTTAAATGTAGCTCATGCAAGTTGCTTCACATGCATTTTGCTTGATGCAAGTTGTTATCATTATTTTATATTATTTCTGTAATTCTGCTAGAATTCGTTAGAAAGGTTCTAGAATTAGTTTTTTAGAATCTTTTCTATCATGATGTCATAATAAATATAGACTAGTTTTGTGCCCGTGCGATGCCCGGGTTGTTTATTGAATTTTAAAATATATTTTGGAAATTTTGTGAAAAACTACCTATTATAATTCAGAATTTGCGAGAAACTACCTATTAAAAAAAATATTGTAATTGACTACCTAATTTTCGAAAAATGTTGTAATTTACTACCTTACGCCGGATTATGAAGGAGTTTGACCAAAGTTCTCTGATGTTGACTTGGTCACGTGACCATCACGTGACACTTAATGACCCTTTTCTTTCACCAAGTGTCACGTGACCAAGTCAACGCCGGAGAATTTTGGTCAAACTCATTCATAATCCGACATAAAGGTAGTAAATTACAACATTTTAAAAAAATTAGGTAGTCAATTACAGCATTTTTTTTAATAGGTAGTTTCTCGCAAATTCTGGATTATAATAGGTAGTTTTTTCACAAAATTTCCATATATTTTTAATCTATATGTCAAATTTTAAAACATATCATTGATACAAAATTAGTTAGGAATTGATGTGTTTTTGTGACTATTTAAACTTGTAGACATGTAATGACTAATAATAATAATATTGGTGAAAAATATTTCTTGACCCGTAACCCTGCCTGAAATGGTCGGTGACCCGACCTGATTTACAGGTCTACACACAGTAATAAAATTATATTAGATTGTGAAGTATATTATTTTAATTGATTAAAATATATTATAAACAATAGATGTGGTACATTTTGAACTAATTGCTTCACTCCAGAAAAATATTATGATACAAAAAATAAATTTATATGATAATTTATGAGAGTTATAATCTAATTATTTTTTGAATAAAATTATAATTCAATTTGTACATATGAAATATTAGTACTTTATCAAAAATAAAACTCTAAATTAACAATTTTATCCTAAAATTCTATCCAAATTTGATTGAATGAAAATAAAATTCTAAACTAACTTTTTTATTCTACCAAATGAATTCGATATAACTCTATCTTACGTGGCACGACACTTGGCGAAAAATTGGAACGCCAAGTGTCGTTGCCTCATCGCCTGGCTAAAAGTTTAACTTTATATATTAGTTATATGATTGTATTGTTCTTCTTGAGCTCTTAGAACATTCAGTTAGTAAAAATTCTTCAGCGCTCTCTTTCTTTTTTCCCTAAATATCCTCTGTTCTTCATTTCTAAATATGGTATTTGAGCATAGCGCTTGATTCTCAAAATTTTTCTTTAATTTCTTTGATTTTTTTTTTTTTATCAATTTCATTTTCTGACCTTTTAGCCTTGTTCTTTCCATTTGATCTTCTGTTCAATTTCTTCCGATGCATTGAACTTTTGATTTTCCATTTTCTTTTGATTTTCTCAATTAAATCACGGTTGCAACTTTTGAGAACTTAGTGAATTCTACACTAAATGTTGGAATCAACTACAATGATCCATACTATTTTGCTAATGGTGATCATCTTGGAATGCAATCAGGTAATCATGTTCTTACTGAATCTAATTACATTAATTAATTGGTGTAGAATTATTCGTATGGCATTAATGGCTAGAAATAAGCTAGGTTTTGTTGATGGTACACTTCTTCCTCCTAGTTCTTCTTTTGATGAACATAAAATATGATTGAGAAATGACTATATGGTGATTCTAAATTCTATGGAGAAAAACATTGCTGAGAGTTTTCTTTTTGTTAATTCATTTGTTGAATTGTGGAGTCAGATTAAGGAATGTTTTGGTCATTCTAATGTACCACAAATCTCTGTGTTACATAAAAGTTTAGGTAATATACAACAAAATGATGCTGGTATTGCTGAATATTTTGGTAATTTGAAGAAGATTTGGAATCAGTCACAAATTCTAGAAGGCATACTAGACTGTTCTTATGATGTTTAATTTTGAAGAGTTGTAGTTGTGGATTGCTAAAGAAGATTTTGGAGATTATTAAAGAAAGGAGGAAATTAATGCAGCTTTTATCTGGTCTTAATAAACTAATTTGTTGAGTTTTGATCCTTTGCCTAATGTGAACAAGTCATATTACACTCTGCAGCAAGTTAAGAAATAGCATAAATGAACTACTATTTCATCTAACTATGAGACTAATACTTTGCATGCCATGAGAGGCCCTTCTAGACCTATGAATCAACCTCAGAATGCAAGTTAATTATTATTTGATCCTATGCATTTACTTGCTGAGTTACAGAAGAAAGAGATGAAGAGGTTTAGATTTGATCTCCTTTGTGATCATTGTAAGAGGACATGGCATACTAAGGATTAGTGTTTCAAGCTGATTGGTTATCCGGATTGGTGGACTAACAAACCAAAAGGACAATTTGCTCCGAAGGTTGCTGCAAATGTTAGTCAAGCAGCTTGCATTTTAGATACTGTTCCTAGTGAATCCAGTCAATCTAATACTACTGCTGAGAATCCTGCAATGAATCCACAACTAATTTCTACAGTCTACAATGAAGTCATGAAGATGTACAAGCTGAACAATGAAGGATATGTTGTAGACAATCCACTAACACCAAATGTTTAAATAGTCAACTTTGCAGGTACATCTAACACTTCTAATGCTCTTCATACTAGTAGCATGAATTGGATAATAGATACAGGAGATTTAGATAATATAGCTTTTTGTTTGGCTTTATTCGCTTCATTAAACAGTCTAAAAACACCAATAAAAGTTGGTTTGCCAAATGGTTCATTGAAACTAGTTACTCAAGTAGGTGATATTAATTTGACATATGGTATTCTTCATTCTTAGGAATGTTCTGTATATACAATATTTTAAACACAATTTGCTTTCAGTTGGGAAGTTGCTTGATAATAATCATTTGGTTGCATTTTTTGAGAAGGATAAATGTTTGTTTTAGGACCTTACATCTAAGAAAGTGAAAGCTATTGGTGCAAGACAGTTTAATCTATATAGAATATCTGATGATGTTGCAAATTCTATTTCTAGTTTAGTTCTAGTTGTAATAAACAGGATACATGTTCTAAATGTGTTGAGAACAATGCAATTTCTTTTGTTTTTGCTATTGTAAACATGAATGTATTTCATGTTAGACTAGGACATGCTTCTTCTAGCAAGCTTAAACACATGTCAAGTTTGTTTGTCATTAATAAAAAGTGTGATTTAGACTGTGAAGCCTGTATTTTAGCCAAACATCATAAATTGCCATATCGTGTTTCTACTTTTCATGCTGCTAATGTAGTTAATTTGTTACATGTTGATCTTTGGGGTCAATATAGAACTCCATCTCTTAATAGAGCTACTTTATTTTTTTTACAATAGTTGATGATCACTCACGAAATACTTGGGTTCATTAAATTCACAATAAAGCTCAAGTGTATTATGTCCTTAAGTATTTCTTAGCTTATGTTGAAACTCAGTATTAATAGAAAGTTAAGAATGTCTAAAGTGATCATGGTACTTAAATTTTACAAGAATCATGTGCCATTTTATTTGTTTCATGAGAGAGGGATTGTTCATCAGAAAAGCATTCTAGGAAATCCATACCAAAATGGAAGATTGGAGAGGAAGCATAAGAATCTAGGTGAAATAGCTGGAGCAATTAAATTTCATGCAAATCTTCCTCATAAATTTTGGGCCGGGGTGAGTGCATTCTTGTAGTTAGTTATCTCATCAGCTTACTTCCTAGATCGGTTTTGAATTGGAACACCTTATAAAATTCTCTTTCACAAGAAACCTACTTATGATCATATTAGAACCATAGTCTGTCTTTGTTTTCCTACTAAAAAACAATCCGATAAGTTTACACCAAGAGCTTGTAAATGTGTTCTTTTAAGCCTATTCATATGCTTTGAAGGGTTACATATTATATATTCTTGAGAATCATAAAATAGTTCTAAGTAGAGATGTCATTTTCAAGGAACATATTTTTTCCTTTTATAGATCAGCTTATAGCTATAGACAATTTGGTTCCTAGCTTACCTTTGGTCAATCCTACATTGGTGCCTAATAGTTCACCACGTGATTATGATTTTTCTCTTCATGACAATCCTCTCAATTCTACTCCAGATGTTGTTCATACTAGTCCGAATTATGTTCATGTTCCTTACATTCTTGACAATCCTGTTTTTAACATTGCTTCACCTGGCATTATTTCTGACAACTATCTTGCATTACCTGTTAATTCTTCTCCTATCTTTGAAACAAATCCTATTCTTTCACCTATATCTTCTCCAATTAGAACTTCTACTAGGATAAAATCTTTTCCTACAAAATTATGATGGGTTTATTGTCAATAAGCCTAAGACATTTGCTCATGTAGCATCTGCTGTTCTATAGCTATTTTGGACATATTGAATTATCCTTTCTTCTATTTTGTTCCCGATGATTCTTTACTTTCTTTGGCAAACATGCTGAATTTCAAGCTCATAACCTTCTTGTGATAATGAGGAAAAGAATCATTCTGAGTTGATTATTGCTATAATAAGGAGTTGATTGCATTAGAATTAAACGAAACTTGGGAAGTAACTGATTTGCCTCCAGGTAAATCTGCTATTGGATGTAAGTGGGTTTATAAAACCAAGTTGAATCCTGATGGTACAGTTGAAAGGCATAAAGATAGGCTTGTAGCTAGAGGAGATAAACAACTTGAGGAAAGGACTTCAAGTACACTTTTAGCCCTGTAGCTAAGCCCACAACTCTAAGGTTGATAATTGCTTTGGGTGCTACTAGAAATTGGGATATACAACAGGTAGACATTGATGAGGAAGTTTATATGAAGCCACCTTTGGGTTATAAAGTTGAACCAGAAAAGGTATGCAAGCTTAAAAAGTCTTTTTATGGCGTGAGACAAGCTTCTAGGTATTGGAATGTTGAACTTAACTATATTCTAATTAGTTTTGGGTATGTTCAATCAAAACAATAATACTCCATGTTTATCAGGTGTTAAGGTTTTTTTTTTTTTTTTTTTTTTTAACAGTGGTAGTGCCATATGTAGATGATCTTTTAATAACTAGTAATGACCCTCTTAAAATGTCTAAGATAAAGTCAAAGCCGGATTTTGCTTCTACTATCAAAGATCTAGGGTCTTTGAAATATTTTTTGGGAATTGAAGTTACCAAAAGCAGTAAGGGAATCCTTTTAAATTAGACAAAGTATGTGCTTGATGTGCTTCAGGAAACCCAGCTTGAAGATTGCAAATTAGTTGATTTCCCTTTTCCCTAGAGTTGTGGAACTTAGTGCTTTTGATGGTGATTTACTTCCTGATCCAGAGAAGTATAGAAGATTGGTTGGTAAATTGCTTTATTGAATATGACTCGACCTGCTATATCTTATGTTGTCCAACAACTCAACAAATTTTTATATGCTCCACGAGAATCTCATTAAAATACAGTTGTGCAAGTTTTGAAATAATTTGAAAGGCTAATTGAATTTGGGGCTTTATTATCCTTCATCTTGTTCTTTGAAACTTAATGCATTTAGTGATGAAAATTGGGAAAATTGTGTTGATAGTAGTAGATCACTGACTGGATATTGCATCTTTCTTGGTTCTTCTCTTATATCCTCGAAGACTAAGAAACAAAAAAATGTTTCAAAAAGTTCCACAGAGGCTGAATACAGGTCTATGAGTCATACTGTAAGTGAGATTGTTTGATTAGAGAGAATGCTTCAAGAATTGCATATTGCAGTCCCTACTCCTATTCCCCTGATGTGTGATAATATTTTAGCCATGCTCGTTGAAAATCCTTGTTTTCATGAGAAAAAAAAAAAACATCTCAGGTGATAGAGTATATAACATATTCCTAGGCCTCAACCATCAGCTTAAGCTTTTGGTTGAGTTGGTCCCCTAACATGGTATCGAAGCCAACGTGACATAGAGGTCACGGGTTCGAATCTCATCCACCCCTCCTTTAAAGTTGAATTATTTCGCGTCGGGTATGAGAGGACCTGTGCTACATCCACATTTCAAGCTCAAAGGGCCTTTCATGTGAGGGGGAGTGATAGAGTATATAACATATTCCTGGGCCTCAACCATCAGCTTAAGCTTTTGATTGATCAAGTTGTTTCACATCAAGTCTGCTAAACAAATAGCTGATATTATGACAAAAGCTCCAGGACCAGAACAAAAATCTTTCTAATCAGCTAGGATTAGTTGTTAGTTTAGGCTTACAAGATTGGACTGGTGTTAATCACATAAAGTAGAGAGGAAAAATGTCTAATCGTTGCAAATAATATGTAACGGAGGTAGTATTATTTTTGTAATTCTTTTGTTAGGAATGTTCTAGAATTAGTTAGTTAGAATCTTTTTTTGTTATGATGTTATCTATATCTATATATTTCCTCCGTTATTTTATTATTGCACCACTTGCCTTTTTAGGAAGTTTCACAAATATTGTACCATTTCCTCTTTAGGAAAAAAATTATTTGTGTTCAGACTATAAATACCCAACATACTCTTGCTTTTTCACACTTACTTTTTAATTTATCAATATGTCGGGCAATTTTGTATTTTTACCATTTTCTCTCTTACTTTTTTCCCCAACATAAAAAACGGAGGAAGTATATAGATTGTGTTACTCTTCTTGAGCTCTTAGAGCATTCAGTAAATAAAAATCTCATACACATTCTTCAATTCTCTGCTTCTTTCTTCTCTGAATTTCCTATGTTCTTCATTTCTTAATAATGTATGATAAGATTAATAGCTAAATTTGGATGGTAAGGATATGTATGTTATTGTAAAATTTTGTGAGAATGCCAGGCATTGGCGAAATTAGAAGGATGGATTACAAATATTATTTGAGTACTTCAGTTGTGGCGTTACTCTATCTAACATAATACTTCGTATTAAATAAATTATTCCGATTGCTTCTGCTTCTTCTTTTAGTCAGATTCGATCTGATAAAATTTGTAATGTTTTTTTTTTTTTTTTTTTTGAAACATGATAAAATTTGCAATGTTTGTAGTATATTACTTGGTATTATTTTTAACTATGATTTATTTTTTGGATTTTTTGACTTTTACCACAAAAAGAAAAAAAATCACGAAATTGTTTTCTACTACCAAAAATTTTAAAAGTTGTATTTTACCACCAAAAAAATTTCTAAAAATTGTTTTTTACCACCTACCGTCAAGAAAACTGTAAATTTAACGTTCTAAAGAAAAACTCTTCGATTTTCGTGCGTAAAACATGTTGTTCATAGGTTTAGGGGGACATTTTGGCCCTATGAGTTCAATTTGGAGTCGGAATTGACAAAAAATGATTGAAAATACCTTTTTTTCGTGTTTCACGCAAACCGAGGTATTTTTAAACGTACAAAAAGAAGCATTTCCGATCATTTTTTGTCAATTCCGACCTCAAATTGGCCCCATAGAACCAAAATGCCCCCCAAAACCCCTAAATATGATGTGGTTAGTACAAAAATCGAAGAATTTAAAATATTCCATTAGATTTTTGACGGTAGGTGGTAACAAACTATTTTTAATTTTTTTTTTGGGTGGTAAGATAAAACTTTTAAAATTTTTGGTAGTAAAAAACAATTTTGCGATTTTTTTTTGGTGGTAAAAGTCAAAAAATCCTTCTTTTTTCTCTTATAGTATATATATTCATGCGATTGAAACTTTGGATTTATGTTATTTTCATTTTAAAATAAATACTTTGTATGTAACATAAATAATTTTATGAACACTATACTCTCCCTTTTTCATTGCATTGTCTCCTTTTATTACTTTTTGGGTGTTAAAGTATATTTTACATTAGAATAAAAAAGAGTACTAATTGAGAATGGGAAAATTATTTTGTGAAAAAAGTCATAAATTGGAAGGATATGACATTGCTAGAAGCCTACAATAATGCACGGCCTAGAAAAACAATTAAAGTGGAAATACATCAATTTTTTCATATAAAACCAGCAATTATTTGACATCTTTCATTTTTCTCATTGAATTCTCCCTTTTAGAATGTCAATTCATTCTACTCCTAATATTTATTTGTTTGTTTATTATACTTCCCATCTTGCTCTCTTGATGAAAATTAAATGAAGTACGAGTAACCTAAGTAATTAAAAGCTAGTAATAGAAAGAGTTGGTCTTTCAAATTTCGTACGTTTTAAGTAGAGTACATACGTACGCCCAATATATGAAATAAAGATTTATGTGACGTTCGTGCATTGTATGATACAAGGAACCCAAGCCATAAAATTTAAACACTATAAACACATTTAATCGATGTTCGGCAGATTACAGCTAGAATTGCTTGGACCATCGACAACTTTAATATACATAATGAGAAGTCGTCGTCAGAAGTCACTATATCGCATAAGAACCACAACATATATATACAAGCTAAGTTGACGAGGAAGTAAAAGATAAGCTCGGCTGTATTCTTATAAAAACCGCACCTTCTAAAACCATAAAGGTAACCCAGGCTGTAATATAAGTTGTAAATCATATAACTAATATATAAAGCTAAACTTTTAGCCAGGTCACGAGACAGTGACATTTGGCGTTCTAACTTTTTGCGCCGCGTTAGATAGATTTAAATAAACTTCATAAGATTAAAAAGTTAGTTTAGAATTTTATTTTGATAAAATTTTAAAATAAAATTATTAATTAATTTAGATTTTTATTTTCGATAAAATACCATGTTTTAGATGTACAAATTGATTTATTATTTTATTCAAAAAAAATTATTAGATAATTATTTTAAAATATTATCATATAAAATTTATTTTTTATATCATAATATTTTATTGGAACGAAGGAAGTAGTTCAACGCGTAAAACATACATTATAATATATACTAATCAGTTAAAATAATATACTTCACAATCTAATAGAATTTTATTACTATGTAGACCTTTCAATTAGGATCGGGTCATGAGTCATTCCGGATTGGATCACTTCAGGTTACGAGTTAAAAAATGTTCAACCCTTGCCCAAAGTTTTGGGTCCGAGTCAACCCAACGGGCTTTGAACATTTATTTTATTTAATTTATTTTTTGCTTATACTTTATTTTTTTAATGTATTAAATCGAACATTTTCACCTACATTATTATTAGTCATTACATGACTACTAAATAGCTAATCGTCACAAAATTACATCAATTTTTAACTAATTTTGTATTAATGATATATTAAAAATTTTGATATATACATTAAAAATTTATCTAAAAATTCAATAAACAACCCGGGCATTGCACGGGGCACAAAACTAGTTATTAGTAAATGTGAAATTCCAAATTTTGCTATAAATCCCTCCGTTTCAAAAGTACATGTATGTAACAAATATTCTTAACGTAAGGGGTTGAAAAATTACATGGAGTACATTATCAATTTTTGCAGACTAAAGTATGAGTTCTTTCATCCCACTTATCTATATACAATGGGATGATGTGTATACCACATGCAAGCTAGAGTCTTGTTAGTTCTTTTTCTTTTTCCCACTACTTCGTTTAAGTTAAAAAAAAAAAAGAGTATTCATCAAAACTATAATGAAGGAATTTTGACAATTACACTACTACAAAAAAGGCTTTAAAGAACGTTTAAAATAGGCTTTATAGAACGCCTTAGGACCGTTCTTCTGCTAAGCGATGTATAAAGTATATAGAACGGTTCTTGTAGGCGTTCTATTAATTGAACAATAGAGAACGGTCGTCAGACACAACCGTTCTCTATTCCCTAACTAAAATCAGAAAATAAAGAAGTAATAAAGAACGGTTAGTCTACTTAACCGTTCTATAAACATTACTAAAGAAAACGGTTAAGTTAGATAACCGTTCTCTAATCCTTCTTTTATATTAAAAAAATGCTGATATATGGTATTTTATGTAGAAAATACAGTATTTTAATCTCTTGCTATAATACGAGTAATTAGGAAAAATTAATACTGTAACGAAATACAGTATATCTACAAGAATTGTAGTAAAAAAAATTTGAATTTGAAATTTAAAAATAATAATTGAATATGTTAAAAATCAAACCAATACTTACAATCAATGTAGCATGAAAATAATGAACATTAAGAATCATACGGAGTATTTTTTTTAAAAAAAAATTACAGAGTAACAAGAATTACAAATTATACAAAAAAATTGGCCATTCATCCTTCAACTAATTATACAAAAAAATTAGCCATTCATCCTTCAACTGTTCTTATTTCTTCTCTTCGGCTTTTCTTCCATAGTTGTAAATCTACAAAACAAATATAATATAAAAGTGAACATAATATATACAAGTATTATTCATGTTAAGAGGTGTCGAAATATACGAAGTATTTATATTTCGAATTCTAGGAACACCCATTTGTAATCAAATCAAAGCTCGAAATAGATTAAGAACCTGCCAATATCATAATTTAATCAACATAGATAAGAACGAACTCATTTCGATTGTGAGAACTCATTTAGCCGTCCATTTGTAGCCCAGAAAATCCGAGAAATGATTCAATCAGGGGGTGTAAATTTGACCTAGGTTGGATCAATTTTGCTTAGATCAGTTTGATTGATTCTGAAATAAATTGAATGATGAAAAAAACTAAATGTAATTTGATTGAAGTTACTGCAATTTTTTGTTCACAAAAGCCTGATTGAATTATTTTTCTAAAATTAGAACTTTTTATCACCTAAAAACCGAATAAAATTACTCCCTCCGTTTCAATTTGTTAGTCCCATATACTATTTTGGGCGTTTCAAAAAGATCTACCCATATTGAATGTATTCCACTTTTAACTTAGTTTTTATTTTCTATTTTATACATGATAAATTCTGAGTGGTTAGATTAATTGATTGTGAATTAATAACATGACTCTATGTAAAGAAATTATTCCCTTGATTTATGCAATTATGACTAATGCTTTCCTTAAAAAAATCAAAAAAATTAAATAAGGCAAACTATTTATAAATTGTTTTTTACTTTAATGCTAGATTTCAAATATTCACCTTTTCTTATTTTATGTGATTGATTCCATATGGGACTATCATATTGAAACAGAGGGAATACTACAATTTGATGAATACTATGACCAAATTATCATTACAAACCAATTGAATAATTCGATTCAATAAATACTTCAAATAGATGTACAATTTTCTTATCAAATTTCTATAGTCCAAGGAGAAGAAAAATTCGTAAGCCTACCTCAATATTGCAGTGGTTGTGCGGTGGTGCGTGTGGAATGCGAAGGTAACACGGTGGTGCTGCGGAGGTAAAATCGCGGTGGTGCTTGCGGAGGTGCAGTGTTGGCGCGGCGGTGCTTGCGGAGGTAACACCTCAATATTGCAGTAGCTTGATAAATTCCAGAAGAACGATACCCGGAGTTCATTTATGGAGTACAAAAAAATTAAAAAAATTTCAGATTGAAATTAAAAGATGTGACAGTGATGTATAGCAAATTAGCAGTATCGGCGTATATGAAGAATTTCAGTTGCAGTTTTTAGGGTAAAGATCTAATCCCTCCAAAAATTAAAATTAATTAAAAATAGGAATAAAAATTCATAAAACAGTTGTCCAGTGCACCATTGTATATTGTTTACCATTATGGTTTCATTATATATTATTTTTGCTAAAAATTAACAGAGAACGGTCAACTATAACAACTGTTCTATATTCATCAACTCATAGAACGCCTCTACCACAAGTACGTTCTATATTGTTGCAGAGAACGCCTGTCTTTGTTAACCGTTTTGTATTTAACGTTTCTTATTCTAGTTTTTGGTGTAGTGTTACCTAGGGTTGTGCACCAGTACAAAACCGGACCGGACCGGGACCGGAATGGACCGGAACTCGGTATAAGCTATTTTGAAGGACTGGAAACCGGACCGTAATCTGCCGGTCCGGTCCCGGTCTGGACCTGTTTAATACGGTCCATTCCGGTTTTGGACCGGGACCGACTTTACCTTCTTTTTTTTTTTTCCCTGCATTTTAACACCATGTTGACTGCTAATCTTCCCTCCTATTTTTTTTAACCTGTGTACTTTTTCCCCAAAAATATATAAATCACAAAATAAAATAAAAAAGCCAAACATCATACACACTCAATACATCCGATTTATCCGAATACAAACCAAAAAAAGTCCCAAGTTAAATACAACACCAAAGTAATACAAGTTTAATGAAAAAGAGCTAAGTTCTTCAATCTTTGATAATTTCTCCTCTCCGTTTTTCTATCAATTCTCCATCACCGCTCTAGCAAAAACAAAACAAAAAAAAAATCATCAACGTTAGAGATTAGAACTTTAAAGATACTTTAAATGAAAATAAAAGTTGGAAACATTACCTCCAAATCTTAAATCATGCAAAATAGTCCACAAAAATGACCTCATGATCTCCATCATCAACTTCCACCTCTAATCAAATGAAAAAATAAATATTTAAAATTTCAAAAAAAATTAAAAATGCAAGTAATAGTGTAAGAAATACCTTTCTCAATCTCCTCTTAATCTTTTACTTTTTCTTCAACATCAACTTCCCTCATTCCCTTTGGTTTAAGCCAATATTGAGAGCAAATCAAAGCTTGAACCATCTTTCATATAAAAAAAAATAAAAATTAAATAACAAAGCCAACATAAAATATGAGATTATAAATATGTAAAAATAAAATAACTTAAAACAAAAAACATTACCTTAGGTGTCAAAGAACTCCGAAAAGGATTGAGATGGCGACCTCCCGTACTAAAGGCGGATTCCGATGCAACGGTAGACAATGGAATGGCTAATATGTCACGTGCCATACGTGAAACAATAGGATAACGATGTCAATTTTGTGCCCACCAAGATAAAGCATCCATTTGTTCTTCCTCCGGCACTAATTGTTCATTGATGTATCTTTCAAACTCACTATTTGCAAATGCATTATCCGCTCTCATCTTTTTATTAGCTCTACCCTTAACTTTTGCAAAATACGCCTTATTCTTACTCTGATCTTATCCTCCACATCAACATCTACATCAATAGGTACATGATCTTCACTGTGGCCATTTTGAGGAATGAAGGAAGAATACAAATTTTTATACTCTTCAAATAAAGAGTAAGTAAATTGCTTTACTTTAACACCAAGTCTTGTCCCTTCTTCCTCTCCATGCATATCCCTAAATATTTCCTCAAAAATACGAAATTTGGATTGATGATCAAGAATGGCAGCAACATATATAAACATATTCATATTGGCCACTTTTCCCCAAATCATCACTTTTTTCCCATTCATTTAGCAAATCATAAACATATGCAATGTCAAACAAATCTTTATTACTTGTCACATAAATACAACCAGAGATATTACGAGTCAAATAATAAAACTCCTCCAAAAACAAAACTAACCTTCCCACCTTGACCCAATCATCATGGTCAGGAGGTTTTTCATTATCCTTCACACCTTCTCCATCAGGAAGTGACAGCCCACCAATAACTTTTTGAAATTTCAAAGCTGTTTCCAACATCATGTAAGTTGAATTCCATCGAGTAGGGACATCAAAGCATAAAGAAGATTTTCTTTGTATATTAGCCTTTTGAGCAAGATCTTTGAACCTAGCAATTCTAGCAGGAGAATTCTTGATATATTTTACAGCATGTCTTGGTTTTTGTTCTAACCAAATACTTCTGTCCCTCCGTAAGTGTCTTGTCCGGAGGCAAGGATTGCCACAATAAATCAATATCAGTGTTGTTAGCAGCATCCGAAAGTGTATGTGTCGTTTGATTAGAAGAGTATATAGGTGCCCTTTTGGATTGGGAGCTTGCCATCTACAACATTATATTTAATTATATGTTAATAATAGAATGAAATAGATAACAAATTGAAATTCCAGAAAAATAAAGCTTGAATTTAGACCCATAAATCCCAAAAATATGGCAGAATCATATGAATAAAAACAGATTAAAATCAAAAACATTTTTTTAAAAGAAATGAACATGCAACTGATGCAAGCAACTTACATTGCATGAATATGAATCCGTTGTTGAACAATTGAATGGTAATACTATGAAAACAAATTAAATACACACAATTACATCGAAAATTGCCTATCAATTTATCAAGTAACAAAAACAGAAGAAAAAAAAAAAAGAAACACAAACCTGACTTTCGAACTAGAACAGGACAGATTTCCGGTGAGGGCTGTTAGGCGTCGACGGCTGGAGTGATCGGAGGAGGAGGCTGACTTTAACAAATTGAATTTAATTAAACAAAAAAAAAACGAAGAGAAGGCTGACTTTCGAACTAGAACATACCTGGAGGCCGGAAGTCGAAGAGGAGGGCGGTGCTGCGAAGATGAGGGCGGCGCTGCGGAGATGAGGGCGGTGCCGTGGTTGAGAACGGGGGCGGAGGAGTCGAGCAGAGGAGGACAGAGAGTGAGAACGGGAAAGAAGAGAGTGAAGAGGCGTGACTGAGACTCTGATAGAAGTTAGGGTTTTTAGGAAATTAAAAAAATAATAAAAATAAACACTTTTCCCGGGTTTCCGGTCCAGCCCGGAATATACTGGGTTTACCCGGACCGGAAACCCGGAATGACTGATTTTTAAGGACCGAGGACCGACCCGGAATCCTACGGTCTGATCCGGTCCGGGACCGGTTCCGGTCGGTTTCACGGTCCAGGTCTTAAAATGCACACCCTTAGTGTTACCACCTACTATTCTTTCTATTTTAGCAATTACCACCTGCTATTATTTTTTTAAAAAATTACCACCTACTCTTTTATAAAACATAAAAAATTCTCACCTAGTTGGCTCCCAACTACCTTATGACGTCATGTGTACCCCACTTTTTACCATCCCTCTTCTTTTCCCTCCTTTTTCTCATTTCTCACTCGATTTTCATCTCCATTGACTCATTTTTTCGCTCAATTTATTTTTTCGCTCAAAAAATAACCACCTAGTTGAGCCCCAATTTATTTTTTCGCTCAAAAAATGAGTCATGAGAGATGAAAATCGAGTGAGAAATGAGAAAAGGGAGGGAAAAGAAGAGGGAAGGTAAAACGTGGGGCCCACATGACGTCATGATGTAGTAGGGAGGCAACTAGGTGAGAATTTTTTATGGTTTATAAATGAGTAGGTGGTAATTTTCAAAAAAAATAATAGCAGGTGGTAATTGCTAAAATGGAAAGAATAGTATGTTTATTGTCAAAATTTCCTATAATTAATGATGAGCAGCATCAAAGTAAAAAAATCAATAATTGTACGCCGAGTTGAGACCCCAATGTATTTGGTTCTCAAAGTTAGACATGATTATAAACAAAATTAATTCACGTGATGTAGGCATCTACTTTTGGCCTCCTGTCCCGACAGGAAGTGCAATGACGATAAATAAAACCATTTTCGTGTTAGATTGAAGTGGAGAATGCTTATGGATAACTAGTTAAGCCATAAAACACAAAAACTAGCCTAAACTAAAAAAAATAAAGCTACACAAGGTCCAATTAACTAAATCCGATCAATATTAGGCTTAAGCCCGTGCTTAAAACCCAATAATGATGGATTTAGGAGTGCATAGGTTAAATTTTAATGATGCCGCAGGAAAATCCGTGCGCATCTCAATCAGTCGCGCTGGCAGGCGCGCGCAACTAATTCAGTTGTGCGCGACAATTAGAGCAACCTCTAGAGATGCGCTCACAGAAGATTCAGAATTTTACGAAAATATAGAATCGAATCTTCCCATAATGCTGTGCGCAAGACACTCAGTTGCGCTGCCCATATCAGCACAACCCAATCACTTGCGCTGGGATGCCGCGTGCAACTAATCCTGTTACGCATGACACCTGCTGCGGCATAATGTTCAAAACCCTAATCCTACCCATTCCCTATAAATAGAGGCTTAATCTGAGGCTTAAACACACAAAAATACCTAAAACTCTGGTGGAATACTTGTGAACTTGTGCTACCTAACCTCTCTTGTCCTAAACACTCACCCCCTTGATATTTTGTTACTACGGTGGAGTTTCCCTAACAAGAAAGTATCCATAAGTGTTCTAAACGGAGATCTAGCAAAGAGAAGTGGTAAATTCCCGAGCACTTACATATTTATTTTTTTGTTTAAAAGAATCTTAATTAATTAATTAATTAGTGTTGTTTGATCACCTTAAAAGGACTAATTAACTATTTCCACATAGTATCTTACGTTAAATAAAGATTAGAATTGGATAATTAATTTTTGGTTGATCACTTAAGCCAAGGCGAATATTGTTTTTTTTCTTGTTCTTTTCACAAATTGATTAAATAAAGAATAACGACGTTACAATGTAATTCCTACGTGAATTAACGTGTGTAAATAAAATCAACTAACTTAGTTTTAGGTATCGCGTTGCATATATTGTTTGGTAATGAAATTGCAAAAAAGGAAGAGCTAGTAGAGGCCGTACTAGGGCTAGAATAGCAATTCCTCCCTAATAGGAACGTTATTTTAGTACCCTCGCTCCCGAACTCACTTTTGGTTTATGTAGACCAATTAAGGTATGGGTAAACTTATGATTCGTGCTAATTATTCCATGAACTCCACACGGAAGAAAGGCATGAACAGTTTTCCTAAAACTCATTGGCGACTCCTACTTGTTTCTTTCAAAAAAGCGTGATGAGAGTATCATTTCTAATTCAAGGTCTCCCAAACAGTCATGAATTCAAATCCTAATACTCCCTCCGTTTTAAATACTTGCTCCACTTTCCTTTTCCGGTCGTTTTTAAATACTTGCTCCATTTCCTTATTTGGAAAGCTTTTATAATATTTAATTAATTTCTCTCACCTAGTGGACCCAACTTAAATCATATTTTATTATTTTCATATTCTCTCTCCTCCAATTCTCTCCACTACTTTTACTTTATATAATTTTTTTTTCTTCCACCCATCCCACTACCTCCATATTTTATTACTTTCTCCAATTTCTCCTAAAACTCCGCGCATGGAGAAATGGAGCAAGTATTTAAAAACGGAGCGAGGGAGTACACCCTAACAAGTGTAAAGTCCTAGGCTTTTAAATAGCCATGGGCATCTAAGGAAGGACCCCCTACGATGGGATCACCCTCCTTACACATGTTCTCTTCCTCTATTCTCCAATACAATCTTTGTGGACCATAAAAGTATTTTGATGATTATAGGAAAAACAAACTTCAACAAATGGGTTTTCTTTAAGTGTTGAATTAGTGCAAGTGAAGTAGACTCAGGGATTGGAAGAGTAATCTGGATATGAAGTGTACATAGATAAATAAGAGAAAGATAGAATGAAAGAATAGAAGAAGGTTCCACATTGAAACTAGACCAGTGATCCCTAACAGGAATACAGAGAGAAGCCTCCTAACAGGAGCTAGACAATAAACTAAGTAGTTAAGCTTAAACTGCGTTGAAGAAAACAAGGTTTAAGGAAACTTGGACTACGCGTTCTAGCAAGATGCAGAAGAAGAGAAGACTAGAGGATTCCAAAAATCCAGGTCTGCGAAGAACCCAAGTTCCTATAAGCACCACAGAGCTCGATGATACAATCTAATGATAAACTTGAAAACTTTCATAGAGTTTTATGTTAAGTTTATTTTTAATAGGATTGTTGTATATATGTGATAGATTAATATGCATGAAACTTATTAAAAATGTGGTAAAGCTTGACAAGCAAATAAAATCATAAGTTTTATAAAAGATAGCTTAATGTTTATGAAAAAAATCTTCTAATGTTCTATCTTATAAAATATGTTTTACAAAATATTTTATCTTTTTCTAAACTTAATCTTTATTCGATTTTGATATAGGATTTCACAAAATAATTCTTATTTTCTGGGGTTATTGCTACAACAGTTTTAATGATTATCTTTTCATAAAAAAGACCTTACTTCGTGCATGAACAATTCTTATAAATAGAAGAGTTCATATTATTAGTAAAATTTGAGTTTTTTGCGTGAAAACCTCAAGAGCACTTAAGAGTAAGTTTGCCAAAGTTTAGAGCTTTAATATATTAGTTTCGGATTTTATGTGTAGTATTCCAATCACATATTAGAGTTAAACTGTTTGTGTTGTTTTGGGATTTGGGTGAGTGATTATATTGATTACACAGTGAGTGAGTTTTGAGTGTGAGGCCGTGTAAACTTCTAGTGTTAAGCTAAGTGTTACTCGAAGTTACTAATGAAGGTACAAATGAATGTTAAAAAACTGATTTCCTTATGTCTAAATGTGAAGATTTGAATTTAAGTGCTGCCAAAGGAAACCATTGAAGAAATGTTCACGACATATAATGATATACTCACTCCGTCTTTTTGTAAGTGTTACAGTTTGACCGACACATAGTTTTAGGCAATTTAATCGACTTAAATAAAATAAGATGTAAGTGGGGGAGTTGGAGTATTAAAAAATTATAAAAGAAATATAGTGGTGTTAATAGTTTATCGAACAGTAATGAATGTGAGAGGAAAGATATAATAAAAAAAGTAGTAGTGGGTTTGGGTGGGAACCATGAGAGGAGAGAGATATAATATTTTAATGTAGCATTTTGCCAAAAAAGGAAGTGTAACACTTAAAAAAACACGGCCGAAAATGGAAAGTGTAACACTTAAAAAAAACACGGAGGGAGTAATCAATGAGTTAGGTTCTCTTGGTAGACATATTCCTATAGATGAACATCCTTGAAAAGTGATGAGACTCAATATGAACGCTGGAGATTCAAGGTGACTGCACTTCACGAAACTAATGACTTCACCGAGTTCAACATGAAACAACTAGCTAAATCTCTAACGACTTATGAGTTTCATTTAGGAACTAATGCTGAAAGTTCCAAATATAATGTTTAGTGCTAAAAGCCAAAGATTTGGATGAATTTGCAGTAGATGAAGATAAGATGGGTACGCCGGTGAGGAGATTCAAGAAAATGTTTGGAAACAGGATGTTCAAAAATGTCATGTTCTAAAGAGACAATCTACTTCAAATTTGGATCAAATTAAAAAACAACTTTATTAGAGGATGTCCTCTTAAAGAAAATGATAGATCAAGATTTTTTAAAGGAAAGTATCAAGAAAGAGAGAACAAGATCTACAAACCATCTTTGTAAAAGTCAAATGTGAAGAAAGCAATGATAGCTGCCTAGGGAGACTCAAAGACCGAAGATGAGGAAGAGAAACCTTTAGAAGAAACAACCAACCTTTAGAAGAGACTGGTTCCGACGGACACATTATTCCGTCGGAAAAATCAAAATTTCAACGGATTTTAATTCCATCGGAAATTTTCGACGAATTCTACAAATCCGTCGGAATAAATGTGCTTTCCGACGGATATTTTCGTCGAAAATTACTTTTTCCGACGGATTTATAGTTCATCGGAAATTTCCGACGGAATTTTTCGTCAGAAAATTATTTTTTAAAAAACATAAACTTCTAGAAACCCTAACAGGCTAACACACATACTTTATTTCTGCCTCTTCTCCCTTTGTCCTTCTCTTTGTCTTTCATCTTTTCTCTCCTCTCCTTCTCTCGTGTTCTCCTTCATCTTCTCTCTCATTCTGCTGCTCATTCTATCTCTCTTGTTCTCCTTCTTCTTTCCTCTCTTCTCCTCTTCTTTCTATCTTGTTCTCCTGCTCCTTCTCTCTCTCTCGTTCTTCTTCTCTATCTGTCCTTTACATTCCCCTTTTTCGACCACCTCAAATTGCCCACCATCGCCACCGACATCAACAGCAACACCAGCATCAAAAACACCCTCACCGGCATCAACATCAACAACAACAACAATTTTCATCTTTTTTCGCCCTTTCTCTCTCTTCTCATGCTGAAATTAAAGGTTTTTAGGTCAAATTTGACCATGAAAACTCTAGATCTAGAGTTTTCATGGTTGATTTTGACCTCTTTAACAAAATTTCGAGGTTATGTGTGGTCTAATTAAGGTATGCATTTCATTTTTTTTTTTTGATTTTATTTTGTTGTTTTATTGGATTTTTTTTTTACAATTTATGGTGGTGGTGGGTGGTGGCTGTTGGATAGAGATCGTGTTTGGGGGGTTGCGTTCGGATTTTAATTTTTTTCTTTATTTTTTTGTTAAATTCTGGGTTGTGATGATTTTCGATGGTGGTAGTGGTGATTTTAGGTGGGTGGTGGGGTCGTAAATCTAGTTAGATGGTTGTGGCGGTGGTGGTTGTAGGTGGGTAATGGGGTGGTGGATCAGGTGTAGCTGGCTGGTGGGTAGGAGTCTGGTGTAGGTGGTGCAACGGGCTAGTGTGGGCTGGTGATACGGTTGGTGGGGTTAAGTGTGGGTTTGGTGACTTGGTGAGGGTTTGGCTGGTTGTGTGAGTGGGGGTAGGTGGTGTGGGGTGACGACTTGCGGTGGTACGGGGTGGCGATGTGCATTTTTGTTTTGTTTTTTTTAAAGCATTTGCCGACGGAAATTCCGCAGGGCATTTACGACGGAATTCAAGTCCGTCATAATTTTCCGACGGACTTTGCCGGGCTTGAAAATCACTTCCGACGGACTGAAATCCATCGGAAAACCCGTTTCCGAGGGAAATTACATCGGAAAAGGGTGTTTTTCCGACAACCGGTTACGACCGAATTTCCATTAGAAACAAGTTTAATTCCTACGGAAAATAGGGTGTTTCCGACGAAAAATTTCCGTCGCAATTAGCCTGTTTTCTAGTAGTGCGGTATGGTTTGATTATAAAAACATGGAACATTCTACTAAAGAAAACTCGATGGATATTGTGAGTCTGAGATAGAGATTCAAGGTGACTTAATGGATTTCATGTTGCAAAATCTCAAAGTTATAAAGCTCTTAAAATACACAGGAAACATATTGTATGGGAAGATACCATAAAAGCTGAAAAAATAGATTCTTTGATTAGTTTAAAAAAAATAAAAAAAATAAAAAACAAATAAAAAAAAAATAAAACTATTGAAAGATTATAACTTGATAATATTTTATTGAGTGTGGAACTGGCTTTATTGAAGCTAAACAGTGCATTTCTTAACTCTGAAGTTCCTCTGCTGAATCAATATCCAAAATTTGAAAAATTAAAATTAGATTTGGAAGAATTAAAATTAGAGAAGTCAAGACTTGAGGGGGAACTTAATAGAGTTTAAAAAATTTAAACAAGTTTTTAATCATTGCACTCCTGATTGGATAACCAACGCTCAAACCAAAAGAACACAAGGACTAGGATACAACAATGCAAGAAGTTCCAAAAGAAAAAGAATTATGTTAATCTACTACTAAGTAACAGATCAGAGTTTGCTATTTTTGTGGCAAAACTAGCTTAGACATAAGCAAACTAACTATTCTAAAAAAGAAAAAAAACCCTCTTAAGAATGAAAACCATGCTAAACAGCCAGGCGTGGATTAAGAAATCTGATTCCACGTCTGTAACTTAGGAACCCAAGGAAGCTGAGGTTCCTAATATTAACGCTTGATTTTGATCATCTAGGTTCTAGTGAAGGGGAATAACACTAGGTACTTTGATAGTGGTTGTTCCAAGCATATGACCGAAGATAAAACAAATTTCTCTCACTATATGCCTATTATGGAGGAACTATGATCTTTGGTGATAACAAAAAGGAAAAATTGGTTTTATTAATCCCAACTTTTTCTCATTCACTTTTAATAACTCAACTTTGGAATATTATTAAATAATCCAAACTTTAGGGGGGTATTTACTTTCATTGGTCCTAAGTGGCCAGTAACTTGTTATAAATGGATAATACTTTTTTTGGAGGGGTTTAATAGACACGTGTTAGATTCTGAATGGTTAAATACTTAAAAAATAATAAAAAAAAAAAATAAATAAAATTGAAAGAAAAAAAACCAACCACCCACATCCGGCAGCCGTCCCACCCAAAAATTAGCCCTCTCCTATTCTCCACCACCAGAATGCCTCATCCCCACTCTGTCACCTTCCCCCACCCTGAAAATTGCCGATCTTTTCTTTATTCCCCTGCTTGAAATCCTATCATCTCTCCTTCCCCAACATCAAAAACCCCATGGGAGGTGGTGCCCTAACGAACTGTCAGTGTAAAGGCATGGGATGAGGAGGGGTAAGGTTTTGGAGCTAGGGAATTGTATTTCGAGGCTAGAGGAAGGTATTTAGAAGTTGGGGGTTGTTTTAGGGGTGGTTGAGTTTTTTGGGTTGGGGTAGGGGTTATTTCAAGGGTTGTGGTGGCTAGTGAGGGCGGTTCTAGAGGTGTGTTGAGGAGGAAGGCAATTTCGGGGATGGGGTGGGGAGGATCTTGATTTTGAGGGGTGGGATGAAGTAGGAGTGGATTCTAGGGGGTGGGGCTTTGGGAGGGGGTTACCAGATGTGGTGAAACTAGGGAAAGAGGGCTGCCACAAGTTTTTCTTTTTTTAAAATTTTTTAATTTTTCAACTAATTATGTAATGCCATGTGTCCTATGTTACTTGTTATATCAGGTTAATAACCAGTGGGGATCAATAAAAAAAAATACCCCCTAAAATTAGGATTATTCAATAGTAATCCAAAGTTGGAATTATTAAAAGCGAATTAGCGAAAGTTTAACTTATTAAAACAAGTTTTTCCTAACAAAAGAAGGAGAAATTGTAGTTGTGGGCAAAGTAGGAAGGTCAAGTTCGCATGTGATAGATAATATATTTTTGGTCAAGGGTCTGTAGCACAACTTGTTAAGTAATTTACAATTTTGTGACAAATGTAACTTTGTAAGCTTCACGTCCAATACGTGCCAAATCATTAGCAATGACACTTGGAACATAATATTGGACAAAACTCGCGAAGGGAATACTTATATAGTTTATCTCAATGGAGTTCCTAACAGTAGCTTAACATGTCTTAGTATCATTAAGGATGATCCATTGTCGTGGCACAGAAGATTTGGACACGTAAGGTCATCTTTGCTAAATAAACTTAGGACTAAAGATTTGGACTATGTTTTTCATTTGCGTAATAAGCATAGTACTTGACTTGACTCGACTCGACAACTTACCTTACTAAGTTATTTCGTACAATTGTTCGTGCTAACATATGTTTCTAACTTACTTCCGTTAAATTAAACGGATTTCTCACCAAATGTCTCTGAGTTATTTTTTTTGTTCACCATATACCCATAAAAATTTTCAAATTCACCATTTACACCTAAGTTCCACTAAATTATCACCAAATGTCTTGAATGACTAATGATAATTACTTCCGTTAGTTATTTTCATGGGTATATAATGAATAAAAAAAAATAACTTAGGGGCATTTGGTGAAATATCCGTAATTTAAAATGTTTTTCATAAAATTAAATGGTCATCAAAGTAGCAAGCTAGCTAGAGATCCGAAAAACAGTTACATCTCCCAAGTTTCTAGTCGATTAATCAACAATCACGCCACGTACTATTATCCTCAAAACTAGCACTAATTTCCACTTGTCCATCTTATATACAAATTACATCTCTTTTCACGAACATTCTCCTCTTCGCTCAAACTACGTTACAAAAAACACATTACTATTAGCCCATATTATTGTAGGGAGTGAAAAATAGTCTTTGCTAGGGAGGTGAATAATGGCATCGAGTGACGAAAAGCCGGGACCAATGCCAGGGCGGGATGATGGGACGACGCCAGGGAAGGCGTTGACGGTGGGGCAACAAGTAATAGACAGAGGTGCGCAGCTGATGACGACGTCGATGGAGCCTATCAACAACATGAGCCAGTATTTCAACACTTTTGCGATGTATAGCCATGATATGTCTCGACAGATTGAGACTCATCATTTTGTTTCGAGACTTAACCAAGATTTTTGCCAGTGTGCTGTTTATGACTCTGATCTTCCTTCAGCTCGTCTCATTGGTTTCCTCTCTTACCCTTCATTATCATAAATTTTCTATTTCAAGGCATGCATGTTAATTGTCATTTCTTTTGTATTCTTAGGAATAGTGTGCAGTCATTTATACCGTACCCCTAAGTATATTTATTCATATATTTTAACTTATTAAAATTGTAAACAACTAAATTTGTGACTTTAGGCTAAATTGAAAGACCTCCCCGAACATGACAAATTAAAGTGCGTGTATTGCGTGTTGTATAGTAATCACCCTAGCTACTCCCTCCGTCCCAAAAAGAACGACCCATTTGGCCAAAACTTTGTTCCAAAAATAATGACCCATTTGCATTAAAACACCCACCAATTTGCTACAATATTTGTGCAAAATTAGCTTCCCCATATAAAAATTTGATTTTCCATATTATTTTATTACTTTCTCTCTCTATTTTTTTTACAAACCCCATGTAAATTTATCTTTCCAATATACTTTTACTTCTTTTTACTTAACTTCCTTAACACCCGCGTAATCAACCCAAATGAGTCGTTCTTTTTGGGATGGAGGGAGTAGTAAATAATTATGGGAAATAGGAGCTGATATTTGACAACATTTTCATTTGTTTTTTTGACTCGTGATGCACTGCACGTGTTGTTAATAGTTGAATAAAAAATAACTAATTTTTGACGTTATATTCATGATGAAAAATAACTGTTGGGACTAAACTGATATGAATTTTGATGGATATAACCTTCAATCGCAATTGAAAGGTTTGGAATCTTGAGTCTCGGTCAAGAAACGCTAAACAACACGAGCTTAAACCTAAACTAGGTCAAGAATACACAAGCACAAGCTTACGTAAAACTTTATAAATTTCAAATCAATCAATCATACTTTTCGTTAAACACCATCACGTATTTATAAGCTAAATAATTAGCCTAAAAATCGGTAAAACAAATTCTAATCTAACTAGGAAACTAACTCTAACTTGTAAAGATAATATTTTGCAAATATGATCTTTAAAGTTAAGCTTATCTTTACTAACCGAATTAAACTAACAAAAATATCCTAATAAATTCGGTCTCTAATAATAAACTAAAAACAACAATAAAAATAATTATAATAACAATATTGATGCCTTGGAACCGCATCATACTCCCCCTCTTGAAAAAAACTTGTCCCAAGTTTTAGCAAATCATGGAACCAAGATATCATCCAAATTAATCGAACATGAGCTAAAAGAATATGTCTCCATCCAACCACGTCATGCTTATATTTTACACCAATGAATGCACCACAAACTTCAATTGAATTCTCCAAAATTTTAATTGATGACACACCTTTGTCAATGCAATCAATATAATGGAAATAATACGTGAAAATATTTGTATCCCAATTATCACCATAAAAGGAAGTTGTAGAAATTTGACTTTTTGCTACCAACTTAGATAGTTCAAATGTAACCTCCTCATCAACAAAACTAGACAAATATACACTTTTGTGCTCCATAATTTCTTTTTCTTCTACTAGTTGTTCATGAGATTGCTCTAAAATTGGATTTGTAAGATTATCACTCGGTAAAGATACAATCTTTTCCTCGTATATAGCCTCAACAATTGGTTGCTCTAGTTTCTCTTTCTCATAAGACATATCTTGTACACCACATCTCACGTCACGAATTTGAAAACGAGCATCAATTCTATCCAAACATTCATTCATTTTCTTGATTTCCATCATAAATGCTTCAAACCAACTTTTATTTTCCATGTTTATGTGGATGAGAAAACACACAAAACCAGTCCAGAAATTGATTGAAAGTACGAGGACCAAAACCCAATGAAAACACCTCGAAAAATTCTGAAATTTTGGATACTGCTAGCCCTATCTGTCTTAAATACTCGAACGAAAATTCAGCAAAAAATTCCTAGCCAAGTGATTGCAGTTTATTTTTTCCTCAACACTGCCAGATTAATTCGAATTTTGACCAGTTGTAAAGAACGAACTCAGTTTAATAGCTAGGCTACTTGAAAATTTTTCAAATTTTGCAGGTGAAAACTAGACAAAAAATTAACCAATTTGAAAAAAAGAATCACCTCAAAATCTTTAGAAACGAAGGAGAACCAAGTCGATCAATATGACATTCGAAACTGAGTTTTTTGACACAAATTGTCAAACTCGTCCCTCGTCAAACAGCAGCCACACCAATTTGATATGAATTTTGATGGATATAACCTTCAATCGCAGTTGAAAGGTTTGGAATCTTGAGTCTCGGTCAAGAAACGCTAAGCAACACGAGCTTAAACCTAAACTAGGCCAAGAATACACAAGCACAAGCTTACGTAAAACTTTATAAATTTCAAATCAATCAATCATACTTTTCGTTAAACACCATCACGTATTTATAAGCTAAATAATTAGCCTAAAAATCGGTAAAACAAATTCTAATCTAACTAGGAAACTAACTCTAACTTGTAAAGATAATATTTTGCAAATACGATCTTTAAACTTAAGCTTATCTTATACTAACCGAATTAAACTAACAAAAATATCCTAATAAATTCGGTCATCTAATAATAAACTAAAAATAACAATAAAAATAATTATAATAATAATATTGATGCCTTGGAACCGCATCATAAACTAACTTAGCTATAACGTAACTTCTAAAATGAAAGTATTTTCATCAACAGGAATTGAGTACATAATCTCTGAGAAAATATTTGAAGGTCTCCCACCCGATGAACAAAAGTTGTGGCATTCCCATACATACGAGGTTTAATTTGTGACTTAATATTTGTTGATCATTACTTTTATCTCACGTATGTACATAATCATAAATGAAAGTAATATAGTTTCTTTCATGTATTAGAAGAAAATTTTACAAGGTAAATTTCTTGTAAAGGGAGAAAATTTCTCTATGAAACATGTATGTAACTTTTATTTTTATATTAGCATAACTTTTGAAAATTGTGGGTAACTTTATTTGGAGCCTTTTCCCTAAATAATGTTGGGAAATTATCTAATTCCCAAATTACAGCTAGTCTTTTTTTAATTCCCACCGTACCGTCCACGTTAGCTAAGAAAATCAAACCGGTTTTTTTTTTCTCGGTCCACCAACAAACTGCTACTTGAAGTAGCGGTGTTATAAGAATAAACCGCTACTTGAACTAGCGGTTTTAATTTCATAAATCGCTACTTCAAGTAGCGGTTTTACTCAGAACACCGCTACTTGAAGTAGCGGTTTCCCTCGCAAGTCGCAACTATCGAAGCTTTTTTTTTTTCTTGAATTGCTTCCTGAAGGATTAAAAGTGATTTTGTAAAAAAAAATTACTTTAATCGAAACCGCTACTTCAAGTAGCGGTGTCTAAGATAAAAACCGCTACTTACTTGAAGTAGCGGTTTTTACCTTAGACACCGCTACTTGAAGTAGCGGTTTATTAAAAAAACCGTAAAAAAAATTAATTTCGCTGAACCGGTGACGTGGACGGTACGGTGGGAATTAAATAAAAAGTGACCGTATATTGGGAATTGGAGTTTTTCCCAACATTATTTTGGAAAAGGGCTCCTTTATTTGTACAATATTTATCGTATACCTGCCTTATTTAAAACTTGTATCGACCTCTTCGTCCAATCAATTAAAAAAAAAACTTTTACTTTAACTTGCATTTTCTAACATAAAGAGTCACTGATTACTTAAATAAAAAATTATTAAGAAAGATAGGTACCATATTATTACTTAATGTTTTAACTAATTGCATACAGTCATATATATCAAAGTTAGCATGTTAAATTATATAGAAATTAAACTTATCTGTTTTGGGAGATTGTACAATTGATTATTTACTGGATGGTATGTTTAAGATTAAAGCAGGCCTTTGGAATAACCCTAGAGTGCCAGGAATAATTGAAAATTCAGAGCTCCAAACCTTTGCCAAGATGTACGGAAAGTTTTGGTGCACTTGGCAGGTTGACCGAGGTAAGTAACTAGACCAAAACCTTCATTTCAGCTTATTTCATTATCAAGTTCATCAAACAATATATGGAGTACAAATTATTTCATTTCATTTTAAAATAATTGTTATGAAGTACATTGATGGGTCAGTAGTGCAATTTAAAACTAGTATTCCCTTCATTAATTTTTTATCTTTCAATTTACTATGTATATAGTCGAACTTAGAGGTGTTAAAACTGAACCAACCCGAAGAAAACCAACCGTTTTGAACTGTAACCGGTTCGATTTGATCTGAGAAATTCAAGACCCGAACCCGATCTGTAAACGAAATGAACTCAACCCGAATTCGAACTTGACCCGATCTGAAATTAACCCGGCACCGATTTGATCCGACCTGAACTTAACTCGAATCCGATTTGGCCCAACCTGAACTCAAACCAAACTGATTTGATTCGATTTGAGCTCAACCCGATTTAAAAATGACCCGGAAAATAACCGATCTAATCCGATCTATTTTGACTCAAACTAATATTAACCCGACCCGATTATTTTAACTCGATTTAATTTTTACCCGATCCGAATTTAACCCGACCATAATTAATTATTGACCTTTTTATTCAAGGTCTTATACTTACTAATCATTAATAAGTTAACGTTTTTTACTACAAAGAAATAATCCAGAGTTACAAGTTTACTTCATGTATATACCAATTATATAAAATTACTTTCTAAGCTTTATATTCGTCTCATCCACAATGTCTTTGATATGAACACGTCTCAAATTGCGTCTCTCATTGAGTGCTCGGCATCGTGCCTGAGAAACATGAATGCTAAGTGAGTGATGGACCGCATGATCTGAGATTGCCTACATTGATTCAAAAGAATGAAAAAAAAAAAATCAAAGCAAAAAAAAAAAAAAAAAAAGTGTTGAAAATAAACTTGCAAAATTCAAAATTTTCAAATTCACAATTACACATCTTGGGGGCTTCTCTCGGGTCTTGAGCCTTTTACCTCTTTCTTCCTTAAACCATCAACTTAACCACATTACAACCCTTGAAAGACCTCTTTGAGGTGTACATACACTTGTGCAAAGTTCGGTTAGAGCTACGTTCGGCCTGATTCCTAACGGATACGTAGGCAACCTCACATTGAGGTGCGACCACATTCATATTCATATCTATGCATGATCGAGTCAAAGAATATCCAATGCTTATCTCTATATCCCTACCCATTTAGAGCTAGACTTGAGGGCTTGAACCCACATCACATTAGCTTACCCAGCATAAAGAGTCATCATCTTTGACTCTTCACACATATATTTCCATCACCATAACCTTTGCAGCCTCACCTTAGTATCACTTTCACACACTTCTTTCACACATACATATCCATATCATCTTTCCCTTAGGAACCCTTTATCATGAAGTCTTGTTTCCCTAGCGCGCATGCTTCATCATCTTTCAAGACAACATTCATAAGAAGAAACATTGTATACTTTCTTAGCTTCTTAATCTGAGCAATGTTCATTGTTTCATGCATCGCGTAATGTGCTGAGCAATATTTCTATATCAATGATTTGTAATAATACAAAGCATATCGTTCTTAGCTCCTTGACCTAAGCAACGTTCATAATCACTTCATCTATATACGTGCTTAGCTTCCAGACCTAAGTGACGTTCAAGATCGCTTCTTTACACCATATATGATGCTTAGCTCCATGACTTAAGTTCATTCATCTATTGTGTCACATGATGTAATTGTCCTTAGCCTCCTGGCCTAAGAACATGCATCATGCATACATTATTTTCAGGACAAGCAATTCATACGATTCATTTTGTCTTGCTCAAGGAGCAGTTCAAAACTTCTTCCCTTTTTTGTTATTTTATTTTGGGGAAGTTCAAAAACTTTTTCAAAATTTTTATCGAGGGAAGTTCGAAAATAAAATTTCATTTTTCACGTCTTTCTTTTTCGGGAGAAAGTCGGCACCCTCCACTCGTCTCATGACATATGCTTTGCATCCCCATGAAATAATGTGTTGAGCAATAATTTCTTGACATATGCTTCGCATCCCATATCTTTAGAAAAGACAACCTAGGAGGTTTCTTTGTCCATAATTCATATGGAGTCTTTTTCTACAGCTTTTTATGGTGCACGGTTCAATGTTAGTTCCGCAGTTAGAAGTGCGAGTCCCCAAAAAGAGATAGGAAGATCACTAAGACCCATTGTTGATCGTACCATGTCCAACAAGGTTCGATTTCTCCTTTCGGATACTCCGTTCCATTGAGGAGTTCTTGGAGGTGTCAATTCTGAAAGTATACATTTTTCTTTCAGATGGTCATCGAATTCTTGGCTCAAGTATTCACCACCTCAATCTGATCGAAGGGCTTTGATTTTCTTGCCAAGCTGATTTTCAACTTCACTCTGAAATTTTTTGAACTTTTCAACTGATTCAGATTTATGTGACATTAGGTAGACATAACCATATCTATTATAGTCATCTGTGAAGGTGATAAAATATCGGTGTCCATTTCTTGTGGTTTATTTCATTGGTCCACACACATCAGTTTGTATTAGACCTAATAAGTCTCCTGCCCTTTCTCCTAACTTAGAGAATGGCTGCTTAATCATCTTGCCTAATAAACATCCCTCGCAATTCTCAAACGATTCTAAATCGAAAGAGTCAAGAACACCTTCTTGTAGAAGTTTCTTGATGCGTTTGATGTTAATGTGGCCAAGACGACAATTCCACAAGTAAGTTTGGTTTGACTCCATGGTCTTAGCTCTTTTGGTAATATTATTCACATTATAAACTTGTTTGTCTAGATCAAGCACAAAAAGACCATTTTCAGAATGTGCAATACCATATAAAACATTATCGAGATAAAACGAACATTCATTGTCTTTTACTCGAAATTCAAAACCCTTGGCGTCCAACGCCGAAATTGAAATGATGTTTTAGGTAATGTTGGAAACATAATAAACATTATCTAGTTCCAAAACAAGCCCGGTGGGTGTAGACACCCAAATGTGTCTCCCCAAAACCAAACCCAGTGATGAATATCTTTCATGTCTTTTGATTATCGAATAAAGTGAAAGTGTGAAAAGTCTAGTGATGAGGATGTTTTTATTAAAATATCTCTTCTTTGTGTTTTTGAAAATATTTCTTTTCTTACTCTATTTATGAAAAACGTGAATTCCGGTTTAATTTGGTCCATGATAAGGGTCCAATAATTGTGTAGTTGGATGAGGCTTTAAAAGACATTTCCAACAATATATTATAAGCCCAATTCCGATGAATAATGAGGAAGTTATGGCCAAAATACTAAACTGGGCCCAAACCGGATTTTACCTACGACCCAATGATCATGTGGAGGGTCAAAGGTTAAATCTTATTCCTAAACTAATTAGAATTAATTAGAAGCTTCTATAAGTTTTTTAAAGATCTTAATTATCCTTTTTGAAAACATAAGATTAAAAAATTTTAGTTAAATAAAAACTTTCCTTTTTTAAAACTTTCCTTTTTCTTAAATCCTAATTCTATTCGAATTTAAAGATGTTCAAAGACAGTCAGATTTTATTTTCGTGCCTCATAATATTTATCTAAATTTTATATGGTTGGATAGATCTTGAATCTTTCCAAAGATATATTATAATATTAAATCCAAGCTATAACGAAAAAGATATGAATGGAATATGAAACTCTATCCAAAACTGACACCCTTCTAATATTTCGTTCATATCTTTTTATATAAAAAAGATTTTAATTTGATTCTAATTGAGTTGGAAAGTAGACTTCAAGAGCTTTCCAACGACATATTGTATGTCTTATGTTGACTTCTGGATCAAAAGATATGATAAAAACAAAATCCGCAAAAACTGCTGTCCATCGAATTCTCTTTCGATTCGAATTTGGATTCTTTTCTTTATTTTTAGACTCTCTTTTTTCCTATAAATAGAGGTCATATCTCCCTTTTTCAATCATTAATTTTCATCAATTCTCTCTATCAAATATCATCAATTCTCTAATACTCTCTTTCACCAATTCTCATCAACTCATAAAAAATTTCTTGATTCTCTCCCTCTTTCTAGCCTAGCCTTTTACAAACAAAATTCCTCATACATTAGCACTAGACACACCTAGCATAATTCGAAGTTACCTTTTCCCTAGACGTGAACGGTTTTAATTTCTGAGGGTTTGGTCTCAAATCTCTCTTTCAATTATTTAATTTAATTGCTTGATTTATTATTTTCCTTGAAGTTACTAATTCGTGTATTTTGTTATTAGAAAGAGATACGAGGCATCCAAGTAAGTGTTTTTTTTTTTAATTGTTTTATTGATATTATGATATAGAAATCATGATAAGATTGTTATTATGATTCCTAATGTCATGTTAGGGCGTTTTGATCTTCCTAGTATCATGTTTAGGGTAATAACTATAATTTCTAAAATCAAATATGACAATTGGGTTTCCTGTGATGTTTCCTATTCTCTTCCTAATATTCAAGATAGTATCATGTTACGGTTAAAGCTTTGATCTTTATTGTTTAGTGACATGCTAGGGTTTGTTATTAATTTGTTAGTATCATGTCTAGGATCTTGCTATCATTATTATGCTTTAACATGATTATGATTTTTTTAATTATTGTTATTATGATTATTATAATTGTTATGATTATTATTATGTTGATTATATTTATTGTTATTGCTTGATCACGCCTTTTATGCATGTTTAAAGGGAATTGGTACTTGTAATCACGCTTAATAAGATAATTAATAATCTTGTTAGGGTTAATATGATTATAATTTAAGTGATTGCCAATAATAGTTTTATTTGTGCATTAATATTAAACCAACATAGATAAACATGTTTAGGGTTAAACCTATTGATTGCATGTTAGTCAGAAAGCGCACATAAATACGAGAAGAATAAAGTAGAGGCCTATTATTAGGGCAGGTTCAATCTCTTTTAGGTTGGATTTGTACCTTCATCCCCGAACTACCAATCATGGTTCCAGACCTATTGGTGTTGACGATCTCCTGGATCGTTAAGGGGTGTAACCTTCACCCTGTGAACGGTTTACAAGTTCCTAAAACTTGTTGGCGACTCTTTTTCTCTATCTTCTTTCCCTTTGGACGCCACCATACTTAAGGGTATGATCACAGTGGGGTTCAAGCTAGGGATAATGCTTGAAATATTCCCTACAGTGGGCAAAGACAAACTGAGAGTTCCTATGGATACGACACTAATTTTGGCTCCATTGCCGACCCGGAGTTCAACCTCTCCCTTCTCTAACTTTCTAGCGTTCCTTAGTCCCTGAGAATTTGAACAAAGGTGTGAGCCACATCCGATATCTAATACCCATGATGCTAAGCTAGTGAAGTTAAAGTCTATAACGAATATACCTGATTCAGAAGCAACGGTTCTATTCTTCTTATCTTCCTTGAACTTGAGGCAATCTCTCTTCCAATGTCCTTTCTTCTTACAGTAGAAGCATTCAGAATCAGATTTAGAAGATGCTACCTTCTTCTCTTTGTTATCCTTGGTAGCTTTAGGCTTAGGCGGAAAAGTTTTCCTCTTGCCCTTCCCCTTAAAGTCTTTCTTCTTTTTGCCTGAGAATTTGAACGGCTTGCCATTTTTTATCATGAGCATATCATGCTTCCCCTCATCCTTGAGCGTTTGCTCTGCTTGCTTCAACATACCATGAAGCTCGGTAAGGGTTTTCTCCATGTTGTGCATGTTATAGTTCATCTTGAACTGATCATAGACTTTGTGCAGCGAGTGGAGAATGATGTCAATTGCCATCTAGGTTGAATACCCTGCATCAAGCCTTCCCATGTTTTCAAACAATCCTATCATTTTGAGTACATGTGGGCTGACTGGCTCTCCTTTCTTGAGCTTGCTCTCAAGGATCTGCCTGTGGGTTTCCAACCTTTCAGTTCGGGCCTGCTCTTGAAACATATTCTGCAATTTAGAAATGATCTCAAAAGCTGTCTCCTTCTCAAAGAAAGTCTTTTGAAGCTCTGGAGACATTGTGGCCAACATGATGCATTTGACATCTCGATTGGCACTTTGCCATCGATTTAGGGCAGCCTGAGTTACCTCCTCATTGGGAGCCTCGGGCATTTCTTCATCAAGGACATATTCCTTTTGCTCTTGCATGAGAACAATTCGCAAGTTCCTTTGCCAATCAAGAAAATTTGGACCACTCAACTTCTCTTTGTCGAGAATTGAGTGTAACGAGAATTGGTTGTTTGAGTTATTTGAAGACATGATTCTACAATTGAAAGAATTTTTTTGAAATGAAAAACCATTCAATAAATTTAAATAAGATTGAATTCATGCATTTTAATCAAACTTATTTAAAACGTCTTATTCACACATTTAAAGTTGTCCCCAATTTGGTGAGAATAATTCGATTCCAAGATCCGAAGAAACAAAGAGTGGTTAAGCATGCTTTGGCTTGTCTTAACACTCAATATCCTAAGGTAAGCAACGCTTTTCTAATGGATCCAAGCCACTCTTGGTTGAATAAATCGTCGCATCTAATGCTCTCTCAACAATTTATTCACTTTGCCACGACATGTTAGGACTCCATCACTCATATCGTTGAGTACAACCAAAACAAACTTGCATACCCGGTATGCCTTACTTCCTAGGAGAGGTAGTGATGCCTCGCTTTGGCGTAGCCCACTACTACCCTCGTTCGGCCGGTAAGTGTTGTTTTGGAATGGCAAGTTTTTACTCAATATTTAGGGACCTAGGGTTTCTATGTTGGTTGATTTAAGTGAACTTAATTAATCATCACAACATTCAAAATCCTAAACATGCATCTAATATATAATTCATATACATAAACATACATATATCGAAAAACATAAATATAGATGCATTTGGCAACTAGCATGACCCCTTGAGATCTTCAAATCTCCAAAAGGTCTTCATTTGCAACTTCATGGCTACGTGTTTCAAGAAACTCCATCTTCAAGACTTGACCATAATTAAATGCAACTACTAGTATCTACAATTAGGACTAATCTAAATATTAAGGTAAAAAAATACTCAACGGTATGTAGACTGTATTTAGATTTACCAAAATACATCACGGATCGCAGTCTGTATTTTCTATCATAATCGGGCCCCACCAGTTGCCATATCATAAAAAACCTGTGAGAGAATATACATTCCATTCATCCATTCACTATTTGTGAATGGCCCATGCATTTTACAACGGTAAACAAATAACAATGCAAAAAACATAGGCGTGAACTAGTAACTAATCTAGGTGGTTAATCCAATTAACACGCCTAATTAAAACTAGTCAAAGTTGTTTTAGCCGGTTATGTAAATAAGCGCAATTTAATAATTAAAGCTCCCACTAAATTCCGCATCCAACTTAATTAATCCAATTAATTAAGCTGGTAATTCCAAAAATTTGTCAAGATAAATTTTGCCAATGCCGCTCAAAATAAAGGCCTAGCCTCCAAAATTTATTAAAATAATTGAAACAAATTAGATTAATAAAATAAATAAAACGACAATTTTTTAAGCAAAAAATATGCAGTCCAAAGTGTCTAAGTGCCTAGCACTAAGACACGGAGTGCTCACATTTCGCACAATCGTTAGATGCTCAATGAACGTGGGAGTGGGCCAGATGTGTCGCTAAGCGTTACACCGCCCTCATCAACGAACTTTCACACATAAAAAACGTGGCCCTTAATGGCCATGTTGAACGAATTCATTGCACTACATTGCTTCGCGAGCAACGTCTACACATACCCCTAATTACATAATGCATGCACCAAGTCCAAACAATGCACCATGTGCTCGTGCCCTGTATCAACGCGCCACAACAGCCCCAAGTGCACGCAACACAGCACACGCATGCATGTGGTGCTTCGCTGCTTGCGACCGTGCGCACAAGCCACGCAATGGCTGTATGCACAGGGCATGGCAGCCCCTTGGCAGCCACATGCGGGCTGCTATGCAGCCCGGCTAGCCAAGGCGTTCATGCCTTGTTTTGCGTGCCATTAGCCTCTGGATTTAATCCCCAAAAAAATTTTTGCGTGACTTTCGAAATTAATTCTAAATTAATTAGAACTAATTTTAATGAGAAAAATTAAAATTTAAATAAGTCTAACTCAAATAAAAAATTTTAAAGTGCATGGAACCAAAAAAATTCCCAAGAACCATTCTTTAATTAAATTAGTTTAACTTGGTGCAACAAAAATAATAAGGCAAATACTCACTATTAATTTAATTAATTTAAATTAACTTTGAATTTTGACAAAATAAGAGAAAGTTGTAAAAATGAACATAAACTCAATAAGGATTCCAACTTTAATACTTGTGAATCCTTGAAAAAATCATATCTTCCAATATGAAGATAAACAATTTTTCTATCACAAAGTTTCAAACTTTATGATTCCAATCAACTAAAAAAATGATTAAATCAATAAAGTTTAACAAAAATTCATGGAATTTAGTAATATACAGTTTCAATCACTTAGCATAATTAAAGATTGAATCTTTAATCTTTGGAAGCCTCAAAGAACAACAATTTCACACTTAATGCAATTAGTTTGCAATTATGTGAAAAATAAAACCAAGCATTCAAGCACAAATTACGACAAAGTAACCATGCTTAAAGAGGTTTAAAATTGCATATAAAATATGTATTGAACCAATTACACAACCACCATAAATATGCAATTAATTTTCAAGGTTAGAAAGACTTAAAAATTTTCGTAAAAACGAAAAAACCCTCGAAAATAGCATTACTGGTCGTTTTTTGGCTAAAAACTGTTCCCTGGAAGAACAAAACCATTTCCAGAACACATTTTCCACCCAAAATTCACTATTTTTGAGTCGAAATCTAGGTTTGGGGCTGAACGTAGCTTAAATACGAGGTTAAAATAGATAATACGAGCTACTAATCTAATTAGCAACTTAAACCAGAAAAATTAAGCCATAAAAATCACCTTGAAAAATATTATGATTTAAAAAAAAAACGAGCGTGGCTCCGATACCGTTGTTGGGGTTTGGTAAGTCCAACTTACCGCGGAAACGACCCCGACCCAAAGAACTACTCGCAATTAATAAAACCATAAAGCATAACAAATAAACATAAAAGGGTAGAATCGTAATTTACCTTTGACGCGTGTTTCGCCCGACCTAATAGGCTCTTACTTGAAAGCTTTAGCTCCGCTCACACGAGAGCCTCCAACGGTATCCACCCACAAAGGACGAACACCGACTTTTTAGGTCCGCTACCTTGGAGTTAGCAAGGTCCAACCAAAACCCGAGTGATTAAATGAGTTCAAAGGTTTTCACAATGGTGATGCCTTTTTCAACTCACACTCAAGTGATTTTCCCAATACCTCAACTTGGGTATTTATAGGGAAAACTTGAGAGTGCAAAATCTCTCCCATCAATATGGGATAATTTGATTTTTTCCATTTTATTTTAAAGCTAAAATAAAATAAATAATCTAACTAGTAATAAATCAACAAGTGGCAAGCTCATGAGAGAGGTTAGGTGAGGACCATTTGGAGGAGGGGGGACCAAACTTGCTCCCCACTCCCTCTCCAAAAATCGGCCACCTCATACCTCAAGCCTCCCCTCACAATGCTCCATATGGCGCCACACTTGGGCACCAAGGCAACCCAAGGTGGGATTTCATGTGCGGATGCCAGCAGGCCCAGCACAAGCGTGCGGGCTGCTTGGCGCTGCTGGCTAGCATGCCCAGCACAGCTTGTGCGGGCTGCTTGCGCACTCGGCCAGCAAGCTGCACATCAATGATGCGGGCTGCTTGCTGAGTGCCTTGCACCTTGCGCGCATTGGCCCAGCTCAGCTAGCATGATGTGCTAGCATTGGTGCCCTAGCACGCACCAGCCAGCCTAGGCTCGGCTTGGTGCGCATGCTAGCCACCATGCTATACCAAATGCCCCTAGCACTCGGTTTGCTCGGGGCATCCCGATGCTAGGGGTATTTAGGTCTTGTTGATTTATTATTTTCGTGTCTCGTCTTTTATTATTTTGAATTTCTAATACAATTGTTCTAATAATTCTGAACCCGCTATCAGAATAATATAATTGTTCGAAGGACACCACTCCTTTCAGGAAGAGTAGCGGCTGTGTAAAAAAAATTAGGGTTAGTGTAAGTTGGAATCCTTTTTATACACTATTTTAAAAATTAAAAAAAAAATTACGAATGCTAAAACGGTCGCAAAATTAGAAATCTGCGACCGTTTTAGAGGCGGTCGTAGATTATGACATTTATGACCGTCTCTTTGACGGTCGCAGATTATGATATTTATGACCGTCTCTTTGACGGTTGCAGATTATGACATTTACGACCGTCTCTTTGACGGTCACATATTATGACATTTACGACCGTCTTTGACGGTCGCAAATTATGATATTTACGACCGTCTCTTTGACGGTCGCTGATTATGACATTTACGACCGTCTTTGACGGTCAAATGATTTAATTTAATTTAGAATTATTTTTAATTGTTCAAACATCTTAGCGACCGTCTAAAAGGCTAAAAACAATTGCAAAATGATCGCAAATTTGCGACCGTTGTCAAAGCAGTCGTAATATTGCGACCGCATAAAAAATGGTTGCAAATTTCATAATTTGTGACCGTTTTCCAAACGATCGTAGAAAAACGGTTGCAATTTTGCCGAATTTTAGTAGTGATATATGGATGGAAACACCGTTTAGCCAGAATTTCTTTGTTAGACGTTACTCGGTTGGTGAAGGGTATAAGGTAGTTTTTCACAAAATTTGATAAGGCAATGTTTCACAAAAAGTCCTTTTATAAAAAACAAAACTCTAAACCAACAATTTTATCCTAAAAATCTACAGTGCATTTTATCTATTCTGGCCACACTATGTAACCCTTATAACATTGATGACCGGTTATCCCTTATTACAATAACCAGTAACTAACCCTTGTAATACTGACCGAATAATCCTATAATACTAGCGAACAAACTCCTAAGATGGTTGGCCCCATATAAGAATTTGTAATTTTCTTAAAAAATAAATTATTATTAAAAAATAAATCTAACAGAAATGCTATGTAACACCTCAATAATTCTCCCTTTTCCAAACCACTTAATTCAAATAAAATAGTGGCGAACCATTGGCATGTTACCACCACGTATTAAAACGTTAAGGCTTTATCAAAGTATTGCAG
Organism: Chenopodium album; assembly: GCF_948465745.1. NCBI lineage: Eukaryota > Viridiplantae > Streptophyta > Magnoliopsida > Caryophyllales > Amaranthaceae > Chenopodium > Chenopodium album. The sequence continues at coordinate 66,932,156 of NC_137839.1, read as the reverse complement.
CGGAAATCCAACTTAAATCTTAAAATAATATAATTTAGAAAACCAATAAGTCAAAGCTTACAAATTGGAACCATAAAGGCCCTTATTAAAACCAAACCAATATTCAAAATCCCAAAACATAATTAAAATAGTAAAACATAAATAAGCTCAACACAAAGAACGAATACTCCCAATCACACCAATCCCTTGACACTGCGTATGTCAAATCCCCGAAGTTCACATCATCAAGATAACTTGTGCAATACTACTCCCCAATAATACAAGTATAATAATTAGATCATCACAAGGTCATTGAAAGGCAGAGGCCATGACCAAAAGAAAACAGACACAAAAGCACACAATCAGCAAAGCTGAGTACATATAGGCTACAACGTACCAAACATAGCATAATCAATTAATTAAAGTAAATAAACATCCAACACGAATTCATTAATCAAGATTCTACACTTAGACAATTCAATTGACTCAACATACTTACTAACCAATTCCAAACACTTGACTCTTTATATTTAGTTTAATTAATTTAGTTTTGAGTAAGCAATAGACGAGGTTGTCCAATCCACCAAATCATTTTGGTCTCAAATGACCATTTGAAATAAAAGTTTAGCGCGATGCAAGAATGGGCGCGACTCCATTCTCACAAAGTTAGTCTAGGATCCCATCTAACTTTCAATATAAAATAAAATGTAAATACCAAAAGAAAAGAGGACATGTTTATCAAACAAGCCTCGAAAAGCCACGGGCTACCACTGTGTACCCCAACCCATAACTGTCAATACTCTAGAAGTGCACGCTTTCTAGAGTTTTATTGCTCATCCATGTTTCACTTTACGTGATTACAATTTTAATTAATAGTCGACTCATTCAAGAAGACCATAAATAAAAATTATACATTAATTCACTTTTAATGTTATTTAGGACAGTGGTGATCACATCACAAGTTGACCTTTAATTCCATTAAACTTCCAAATTATCGAAAATTGTTGAACATAGTCAATCCACCTAGCCATTTCGGCTTAATAATCCACCTTTACTCAACACACTAACAAGTCATGATTGAGTAATAAATAAAAAAAAAATAATAACCTTGTGGAATAATTAATAAATTCATTCCACTTAAACCATTCAATTCCAATCCTTTAATAATCCAAACATGGTTAATAAACCAATCCAATAAAAATATGTTTGTATCAACATTCCATACAAACAATTAATCCAATATAATTCAACATGCTTGCATCCATAATTCCATACAAACATAATCAATTCACCCAAACATGCCTCATAAACATAAGCACATGAATTAAATCATTCTATAACCAAACAATTTCCATACAAGTGTTCCCTAAACATGAAACTAAGTTCTTTTCTTTTGGTACGTAAACATGATACTACTTACAATGAAGTAGACATGTACGTACCTCGTGTAAACAATCTTTTGTGCCACTTTTAATTACTTAAAAGTCTCCTAGATAATAATCACTTCCTAGAAAACAACCAACAACAATAAATTAATACTTAACCAAATTTCCAGTAATATAATTTAGATTAAAAATCCTTAAAACTTCATTAAAAACATGTTTTTATGTTTAATTAATCATTAGTAATACAATAGGAACAAAAGCCCCAATTTAATTGATTATTAGAACCCTAAAATCCCAATTTAAATAAATTAGAACCCTAGGTTTTAAAATTATAAAATCTGAAAATTATAACAACAATTATAATCTAAAATTATTAGTTTAAAACATCAAAAACATGATTTTGATACTAAAATTATAAACTTTATACTTCCTCCGTTCTTTATTATTTGACCCGCTTTGACTTTTACACTATTCAGTATTCACCACCCCTCCTTTGACCATCTTTTGTGAGTAATATGTAAGGAAAAATATATTCATGTATGATCTTTTTGGATTTTTCTCAATAAGTACTATCATAATATATAACTTTTATAATGTTTGCTTATGGAGAATTTAAGTTATTGATCATTAAAGTTTTGCATTGGCAAGCGTGATAAAAGAAACCGGTCAAGTAAAAAAGAACAGAGGAAGTACTATAAAATCAAAACCCAAAATAATTATATGAACATTAAGCAACATTAAGAAAAAAAAGGAGGAGGAATAAGGGGGAAGAACAACAGCCACGTGGGCTGGTGGTGGTGCGCCGGCGGTCAGGGGCGGCGACCGGTGATCGACGGTGGTGTGGCAGTAGGTGGCAGTCGGTGGGGGCAACAATGGTGGTGAGTGAAACTCACGTAAAGAGGAAAAGAAAAATAAAGGAAAAATAAAAAGAAATAAAATAAAGGAGAATGAAAATAATACTAACCTTTTGTGTGGGAAAAATTTGGAGATGTATGGGGTATTTATAGGAGAGAAAGTTGTAGGGTAAGTAGGAGTAATGGGCGTCATAAAAATAATGGTCCAAAAGAATGAAAGGGGCTTGACTTATTTGTATTGACATAAGCTAATGATGGTTCATAAAAACCATAATGTAATAAAAATAATTTTCCACCCAAAATAATTTGAAACTTTTTAAAATAAAATCCGGAAAAATAAAAATAAATATTATAAATAAAATAAAAATTCATTTATAAAATATTTAAAAATACGGGGGATTACATGCTATCTTGGTTATTTTAGCTAACCAAAGTTATTAAAATCGAGATTCTACTTTGAATCGGAAGGGGCTATCAAAATTGAATCGTAAAATCAAATCGTAGAATTGTAAGGTTCTACCAACATGCCTAATCAAGACGCCATATCTAATTTAATTAGATATATTTAAATTATGAGTTGAAACCTAATCATAGATAGATAATAGTTGTTTACACATTAAAATATCAATCATTGACAATATATATTTATAAATAACTATATATATAGGCATGTTTTAAAATTTTAAGGATTTCGATAGTTAAGAAAAAAATATGTAAAATCGAGTAGAATCGTAAATTGAATCGTGTAACACACATGTATCATTAAATTGTAAGATTTTAAGATTTAAATCGGAATTTTAATAACAATGTAGCCAACCATAAAGCATTACGTATCTTATCACTTGATAATCATTTTTAAAGGAAAATTTTATTCTAATAACTCAAACTTTTGTTGGTCTAAGTCTATTAATCCCACCTTTCAATTATATCAGATTAATACCGACTTTAGGGGCATCTTATTTTGTTAGGCCAACCTGATCATTGACCTATTCTTCAAGTAAATTTTTTGTTTTTTCAATTTTTTTAGCAGAACAAAAAGGTATATATTTTTTATAAAAATTAATAAAAACTCAACAACCACCCATGACCCACCTTCCCCTAAGCCACAACCAAGTCCCCATGGATTCCGGCAACTTGAATTGTCCGGCAACCCGATCACCCATTTTCGCCACTCCTTCCCCTTTCGCTATCTTGTTTCCAACCAAACTCTCCCCCTTCCTCTCTCTTTCCGTTGTTCCGACCAACCCAACCATCGAATATCCTCAAAAAACTTCCGACCACTCTATATATCTCCCCCTCCCCCTAACCTCTCTTTTTCTGCCAACTTGTCCCCCTTCCCCTCTTATTTCGACCAACACTCTAAAATCCCTTGAAATACTCAAAAACCCTTGAAATCTTCGTTCGGCAACCCCAACCCGTAAAAAACCCTCATCAAAACCCTAAAACCCAAACCTTTATTTAAAGAAACCCTTTAAGCTACCACCCACTGAAACCGAAAAGGGGTAACGTGGGTGAAGGTGAAGAATGAGGTTGCGTGGGTGGTCGTGGTTGGGTGGCTAGGGAAGGGTAGTAGGGTTGTTGGGGAGGGCGGTAAAGGTGGCTAGCCTGGGTTGACTAGTCTTAGTCTAGTAAAGGTGTCGGATTTCGTGGAGGTGAGAGGCAGCATAAGGGTAGGGGGAAAGGAAAGAGTAAATAAAAATGATTTAAAAAAGGAAAAAGATTTTTTTAAAATATTTAAAAATAATTTTTAGACCAGTCATTGCGCGGCATGTGGACATGTAACAATATGTTGTAGAAGGTGGGATGACTTGGGCTTGATAAAATAAAAAGAGGTGTAAAGGTGGGATTAATCAGCTATAATCGAAAGGTGGGATAACCTGCTAGGCCAAATAATATAGAAAGGGGTTTAAAGGTGAGATTAATCAGCTATAATCAAAAGGTGGGATTAGGAAAAAAAAATAATAACAATAACTAAAACCGGCGAAAGATAGAATTATAAGAATCAAATTTTCCTTTTTCAAAAGACTACTATAAATTTTTCATGAGTATTTCTTTGATAATATTGTATGGAATAATGGAATGGCCAAAAGTTGGCTTTAAACTTTTCAAACTTAAATTTGACTCGTTTACTCGTTTTAAAGGTCAATTGTTTCAACTAAAATAATTAGAAAAGGACGAATTATGCTCCCAATGTCAAGATAATCGATCACATTCATGCAATTCACAATGTTATAGATAGATGACTAGTTTACCCAGCATGTGGTGGTTAACCATTTATCCATTTTTACTTTTGTCAATTAAGAGAAAATATATACGCTAGCTAATTGTCTCTTTGTCACATGAAAATGATCAAAAGTTGACAATTTATCATTTTGCTACTGCTAAAACTATATAATTTAGAACTAGCTATATCTAGTAAACGATGTGAATTGAATTTGATATTGGTTCATGTGTTAATTTCAATTCTGTTGACTGTCAAATGAATTAGTGCAGCGGACGATTCAATTGATACACTTGATTTGATTGACACATTAATTTGGGGACAGTTGTTAGTACTAAAATTGGAATTTGTCTCTCGTTTCCACCTTTAATTTCTAATACTTCGTATGAATTTTCAATATTCCATGGATGTTGCCATCATGCACATCAACCCTTTTAAATTCGGAATAATCAATCTAATGAACAATCAACTCCATTCGTTCTTGATATTTGACTGTAACGCTGTTGCAATCGAATTAATAGAAAGATGTGTTGACAAAGTGAACTTAAAAGGATATTTATGTTGAAAAAGGCGGATTATCCTATAGGATATTATGCTTTATTAATGAAAGTCATATGACATTTACAATTGACAATTAACGTTAATAAAGACGTATTTAACAAAATCAAACAAGAATTTATTGGAAAAGGGCTAAGTAACCATATACATAGATTTAACATTTCGGCACATTCTCGATTCGTAGTCTCATAAAACTTTTTGAGTGGATCTGTCGCGCTTCATAATTGTGTAAGAAAGAACATTCTTATGTTAATATTGAAACCCGAATCTGAACAACAATCAATTGTAGCCCCGCACACCAAGAGACCATATTAAGTGCAAACAAAACCTTGTCTTTTAAAATTGTTTGAAAAACCTTGTCTTTCGAAGGAGATCGAAAAAATCTTGTCTTTCGAAAAAGATCGAAAAAGTCTTGTCTTTTAAAGAACTAGTCGTTGGTGCACGCGCTACGCGCGTGCCCCCTCGACGGCAAGATAAGTAATTTTCGCGAATCTGTACGGTCCATGTAGTATTCGTTATTATGTTGTGGTTTTGTAATAAAAATAGTGAAAACTGATATAGAGTATATTTTTAAAAATGTCTATTAGAAGGTATTTTAAATTTGCCTTTTTTGTGTTGTAAAAATGTAAAGTAAGGGACATAGTATGATCCATACGCGGTGTATTTTTAAAAACAATTGGTGTTAAAACAAAATTCTAGGAAAAAAATAATAAATCGGAGCCAACATACGTGCGTATAAATATCATGCATAAAAGGAATTATGAAAAAAAAACCTATTTTCTATTTTTAGATTGTTTAAAAGCATATAGTACATGCATAGTGATGTTTTGAAGTGAAGAATTTGTAAAGTTATATTGTACTCTGGAAGTTACTTGATTTATTTATTGCAAAAGTACGTTACAATGATGATATTGGGTTTGAATAGTCAAATCTGTTATAAGATTTTCCCCTTTTTGGTTGTCTCTTTCTCTGTTATCCTCTGTTTCTCTTCCTTTGTGTTTTTTTTCTTTTTTTAAGGCTTTCTTCTAAACAAAAAGGAGACATTGTGTGATAGAAATGGTGAGTACTGATAGTACTGCTACTTCTGGGAACGTTTTCTCACCACCTGTCTGGAAGCCTAATGCTAGCAAATCTCAGGAGGAGAATATTTTAAGCTTTCTTTTGTATTTTACTGATGTTACAAATCAAATGAATAGTCATTTGGAAGTATTGCGACAGGGAAAGTCGAAGATAGAGCAGAAAATAGGTGAAGGCGAAAAGAGCAGGAAAACAAAGCGAGAGGTTGAAAGCGATGAGCGTAGGCGGAAATTAATTTCTGTTCAATCTGATAGTGAGCAACAAAAAGTTGAAATTCATGGTGAAGATGAGTCTGAGGAGACTGAGGAAGATGATGAGACCGATGAACATTTTGAGAGCGACTTGAATTCTGATTCAGATACGGAGTCTAGAGAAGGGAATGCCTCGTTATCGGATGCACCTTTTCAATTGGACAGTGGTTTTGATTCTAGGAATATCTCCGGTAATGAGGATGATAGCTGATGTGATTCTGATTCTTAGGATTATTATGAACAAAATCAGAAAACAAGTGAAGTATCTGACATGTATAAAATGAGAAGTCCATATGGGAAAGTCACAGTTGGGGAATTTGGTTAATGAGGTCCATTTTGCTTTGTTGTTGGGGTTTATTTTGCGGTTATCTTTTGAATGGCTAACATGAGCCTGATCTTTTTATTTTGGCCTTTTTGGTATTGGATTATAGAATCTAACTATTTAGCTAGAAAGATCTAGTGCATGTTAGTATGAAGGTAGAATAATAACCTGTAAATTTGTAATGAATGAAGCTATTATATATAAATAATAATTGTTGATTGTTATTTGGAAGTATTAGTTTTGTGCTTTCCATTATTTTCTATAAAGCTAATTGCCTGTATTTGTGTCTCATATGTTACTGCAATCTAGAAGTCATGCGATTGCTTACCTTAATACTTTTCTTTGTAATAATGCTATTTTTAAAATGGTATTTTTACAGGATACTAAAAGGCAAGGGATTCTGAAAATCATACTTTAAATTTAAATGTATCTTTATCTTGCTCAACTCCTTACTCCTATTTTTTCCTTACTAAGTTTAATTCTAGGGGTATAACAAATTACCACATGAGGTATTTTTAAAATGTAAGTTGAAGCAGTAGCAATTTTAAATCAAAGTTTGACAAAAAACTAAATCGTTACAGCCTTGAATCGACTTTCTAAATTTTACTAATATCATGTCTATATCTAATATCGTTAACTATAATAGGATTAGTTGTGTATTCTAAATTCAAGTGTTGTAGAGGGAATCTATAATAGTTGAATATGTGCTGCCAATGATTTGTCTAAGTAGTACTCATTTGGTTATATGACTTGTTAGGGAATCAAATATTTGTGTTTATGCATTAGCAAGAATCCTGTATTTCAGCAAGTGTGAATTATTAAGGCTTGACTGCTATCATGAGTCCAGATTTGAGCTTACAATGCAATCAGCATGGAGCAAGCTCAGAGTAGTTGATGGTTATATTGGAAAATAGGGAAAGATGCCTGTATTTTTCAAGACGTTCTATTGAATCTTAATGCCACTGCACTTTTACAATGATTAAGAATCTCTAGTTTGATATAGTCTTAGCCTACTTGATGTATAAAAAGGTTCACATGATCACAATTGTTGTGGAGTCTATAACTATTTTATAATTTAATATTGTATCTCATTTTCTATATATAGTGGCCTATATTTAATGCAAAGTGTAGTATGCATTGTTGTAGATATAGTTGCAGTTCAGATAATGGTATGTGTATTAAGTTAAGTAGTAAAGCAATTTGTTCAATTATTGCAGCAGGCATAATTTAATCGTAGATACATTAATTTTGTCAGGCTAATGAGAATTTTGTGATGAAATGGGTAATCAGAATTGAGGAAAAGCATCAGTCTTCTGCAGTATGTGGTGTTCATTGTTGTTTTGTTCACTAAGTTCTTTTATTCAAAATTTTTTAATGTTTTTTTGTTAACTGTCTGTGTATTTATGGTCAGGAAATCCCTCCAAATTTTTATCACATCTTAGCAAATCGATGTGGAGAATTCAAGGCTTTTCGAGGTGCTGATGGACTTTCATGGAATGTCACCATTAAGAAATCTTGTAATGTGAGTGGTATTAGGCGTATATGTATTAAAGAAGGGTGGAGGAAATTTATATCAGATAATGATATTGAGGTTAAAGATACATTAATAATGTATTTCAAAGGTAATGGCATATTTCATACGCGAATATTTGCCTTTTATGGTGAAGAAAAGACCTATCTCAATGCCATAATACCAAGGGTTGCTAACCTAGAAAGGAGACCTGCATTAACTAACTTAGAACTCGATGTTCATCTATCTGTAATGCAGCAGAAATGTTCTGCACCATCTTTCAGGCATATATTTCGATCACCTTATATCAATGAAGGAACTCTAGTATGTTTGACTTTCTATCTAGATTAATTGTTTCATAGTTCTTTTCTTTTCCCTACCTTTTCTTTTCTTTAGATTGTCATGAATGATTGATTGTGTCTAAATTCTTACAAAATGCTATTTTGTGTGCAGATTGTTCCTTCATTATTTGCTAGAACTTATTTAATTTGAAAGAGATGAAACCATGTACTGTTGTGTTGATTCGACATAGACTTAAACAATGGTGTGCTGAGCTTCACATTGCTCGAGAAAGGAATGCAATAACTGCTTGCTCGCTAAGAAACGGTGTTAATCTGTTTTATGAAGATCAATCTATTATTGATGGTTTTGGTGCTGTAGTAGTTTATCGACAAGGTTATCCTGTCTTATTTGAATTTTTACTTGGACCTATGTAGGTGTCTGAAGGTAGCTGGTTGTTTGGTTACATGTGCCTATCTAGGTGTGTAAGGGTTTGCTTTTGTAAGGACTGATGCTTATTGTTACTGTATTGAAGGCTGGTTATTTAGGCTATGTAGCAAAATAAGTAGTGTAATGTAGCCAACTAATGTGTGGAAATAATTTGACTTTTATATATGGTTCTGTATTTAGGTTTTGTTGTAGTCTGACAGTATTTAAATTATATAAAGCTTGTGGCTGAAAACTGGAATGATAGCCTTGTTCTTCGTTTAAGGAATTTTGTACGAGGAAATATGTGCAGTTAGCACCTGAATTAAAAGCAAAATTCTCATGAGCAAGAGAGGATTACTAGTTTTAAGCCATTAGTAAAGGGTGCAGGGAAGAATGCCATTCTATCTATGTTTATATTTTTTTCTGTTTTCATCAATCTGGAAATGTATGTTGAAGATCAGAATTCTACAGCATACATTACATTTAATTGTTGGTTTTTTCTTGCGAAGCCTGTATAATAATACAGATAATGTTTTGATTTAATAGTGCCCTATTGAGAATTCACTTAGCTTAAATTATTCTATAGCAAATTCGATAGCTCGTACATTAAGTTAGTCCAAGCTCATCCAAGCAGATTATCTAACTGCTCATGTACACTAGACATATTATCTGTTTCTTGTTTCTTTAAGAAGTGCAGATAGAACATATATACAAGTAATACAGGTATTCGACAGCAAAAGTGAGAAAATAATCCGAAAAACTAACCTAAGTCTTTCTTTGCTTGCTCAGCTTTCCCTTGTTCTTGCAGCTTCATGTATCTGTCATGACCTCTCTCTGGTTTTCAAGTAGTTAAGTTCTCTAATACGCTATTGTATAATGTGCGTTACGTTACTTTGATTTGAGCAGCTTCACAAACTATATCAAATTTCTTTCTCCAAGTCTTCATAAAGTAGGCTAACAACCTTATGACTTTCACCTGCATTGAGAGTTTCTATTATCTTCACCACCTCTTCTGAATTCCCAGTCTATAATAAAAAGAAGTATAAATAAAAGCCTCAATATCAATACTGAAAAAACTAAAGTCTACAGTGATTGATTCAGCTTTTTATCCTCCATAATAATTATTAAGACATTAAATTAAACATGAAAATTTTATAGGAAGGTGTATCTAAGAGATAATATTTATCGCTACATAAATGTATTTCTCAGGTTTTTTTTTTGATCTAAGTGAAGAAGAAAATAATGATGAACAAGTTGTATATTCAAGTAAATGAGAGATCAGGAGAATTAAATAACTTATTGTTATATTATGAATAGATATCCTAATTTAAGGATATTAATATATACATTACAGCCACTTTATAGTGTTCTAGCTGATATCATAACCATTCACATTACAGAAGACTTCTACTGACTTAAAGTACGATGTCCAAAAGCTTACACTTACTGCATAATATGGCTTACTACATCACTGCATTACTATATACATAAATGATGTTTATAGGGAACACAAGGTGAGAAAAATGTTCCTTTTAAACATCCAAAAGAAGCTGACTTCTTAGCTAACTTGGATTCCTAAAAGCTACGGTTTAGTGGAAAAAGATGATGCGATTCATAGACTCTAATGTGCTTTCATTTATGCATCATTGAGACTGGGTGTAGTAGAGTCCTTGTTCTCGGCAATATCTTTTTCAGCATTGTCCTTGAAAAGAGCTGTACGGAGTTTCTTCCTCGGAGCATGGTCTTCATCTTCTATGTCTATGTCCACATCTACACTCATTGCTTCCTTATTCTTTAAATTGCTTCGTGGGCGAGAAAGTTTGGCCCAGGTAGGCAGTTCAGCAGTTGCTGCTGGTGATTCTGAAATGACAGTAACCTTGTTTGCTGGCTGATTTGGAATATCAAAACAATCTATGTCGAATGCTTATGAAGCTAATCTGATCTCCTGAAATTGCATTGCTTCAGTAAAAGCTTCGTCAAATGTCGATGTAGTGCTTGTGTTGAAATCAGCACTGATATCAGGTTCAGTTACAACAGGTGCTTTGCCTTGAGCCTTAGCTGTGGCCGCATAAGGTGAAGCATAGAGTTGCTTTGTATTGGTAGTGCAAGTCATAGGCACCACTGAAGCTGGGATCTGAGCATCTGGTTCATTATCCTCTTCATAAATGCTCTTTAGAGTCCAAAGCAATACACTGTTCATGGCTAATTCCTGAGTAGGAGTCACTTGGATGAAAAAAGGTTTAGTGGAAAGCATTTCCTGCACCACTCTGAAAGCTTCCAAATTCTCCTGCAATGTTGAAATAGTCACATTGGATAGTAAGTAAATTAAAGGACTCATAATGTAAATGCTCTTCAAAGTGAATCTATGAAATAAAATATAAACTGAAACATTATAGCAAAACTTAGAAAAAAGAAACATAATAGAAAAAACTGAAGTAGGAGAGTAATATGTATAGTATAGGCTACTATTGTAGTTTAAATAACACGGTATACATTTGAATGAAGATGTAAAAAAGAATAGAGTATAACATCATGGATGATTCTTATAGTGCTTTTGATATTCCAAATTTCATTTGCCTTTTTTCGGAAAAGCCTTTATGTGTCATCATTAAACCCTGTAAATGACATTGTCCCACTTTCATCAGCAGCGTCGAACTTAAAAGTCACTCTGTACAAGTATGCATTTTAAGAGTTAGAATTGGCAGATAGTCTTATTATGCTAATAAGAGTATATATATAAGTCCTTGAAAAGCACCTGTAAGTAGCAGTAGTTTCTGCTTTTTTTCAAGAGATGCAAGGAAAGCTAGTTCCTATAGGAAAGTGTGTTCGCTTTCCACAACCTAGGCAGCCAATGTATGTATTAACTCTTTGTAGGTCAGGGTCTGGTACAGTGACTCTAATCCATGCTACTTCATCAAACATGTCTTAGAAAGCTTTAAATGATAGAATATGTATGAGCAGGAAGTTGTTTTCAATGCTAAGTAATAAATAGAAGCTTGAACCTTTTTGCTCCTCAGTTCAGCTAGGGTCACAACTTTTTTCTCAGCACTTGGGTACCTTACATTCATAATCTTTTCTTTTATATCAAGCAACACATGCTAATATAATCTGACCCTGCAATTCAAAAGAGAATCAGTTAAGTATATGACATAAGTGAATGATTTCTTTGCTGTTAACATAATACATGTATTGGTTACCATTCGCGAAGCATATCTTCCCTTTCTCCTTTAGGATTCATAATGATTCTAGTAGACATAGTAGTGTTTACCGAATCCTGCATTGAAGATCAAAAATTGTTTCAGCTTAGCTTCTGTGTTCACAGTACATTTGCTCAAGCATATGTAATAACTTTACCTCTTGTGTGGCGAGTTTTCAGTGCAGTAAAACCGACAACATTAAATCTCTCAACCCAGTTACTCATTGCATCACAGGGTTTACCATTGAGATCATTCCATGCTGAAATTGTCATGGCATGGTCTTGGTTGATACATCATTCATTATATGCTATTAGCTATTCGAATTACGTAGTGCATCAAAGCGAAAATATGTGTGACAAAGATCTGGTGGTATATGGTTACCTTGTGTCAGTAACAGATATTTCACGTACTAAACTGTCACGCCCACGAATGTTAGATATCATTCGAGGTGCATCTTCAACAAATAAAACGACACCAACAATATCTATTTAGGCAGAAAATTGCAAAATAATTTTAGATGATATCAAAAGAATATAAACTAACTTTAGAGAGAAAAGTGTCTATGAATAATATAAAAATGTAGGATAATTATACCAAATCTGCCACTTGGATCAGGCGATCTTGGAAGAGTTGACAGTGGCTGATATCTAGGCTCAATTGGACCAGCTTCTGGATTTAGACGTTGAATGATAGTTTGTTGTCCAATAGTCATCTAATATGGAAGTTCTTCAAGGTTGATCTTGTACTGCTCATCTATATAGTTTATAGGAGCCTTTGATATTTCATACTGGCCAGTTGGTTTTAGAACATCTTTGTATACATGTATCTGTTCTCCTAAGAGAGCACATCGCATCCTGTTTTTCTGTTTATACATATATTATACAAGTTAACCCCATGCTTATCTAGCCATATTAAGATTATGTTTTTATAAAGCAATGAAGTTGAATATAAGCAAAGCTTCACCTATAAATGTAGATATGCTAACAATAATGGCCAAAAAAAGTTTAAAATTAAAGTCACAACCAGCTATAGTTCACTATTCACAACTTGACAAAGTATCTCAGGAGGCAAATCAAAATGTAGAATTTGTTGATATAATTTTTATAATGTACATAGGTTCTTTACTAGTTGAATTTATGTGTTGATTATCCAAATTTTAGTACAAATAAGCTTAACCTTAGGCTGTAAACAAATGTAAAGTGCATTAAGGAAAAAAATAGATATTTTACAGTAAAAAAGATACAAATAAATCAGAAATACCTTCTCATCTTCTAAGATGATTGTCTGAAATATGACACCAGGTTTTTTGGGTGATGATTGAGCCCTTCCTTTTTCAGCTACGGCGACCTTAACCTTGTAGTCTTTACTTTGAGTGTTAAGTTCATCTAAATAAACAGGTTCAAGCTTTATCTTTGAAGGTGTATTCATTTTCTATACAAAGTTTTAGAAACAAAGCAAAGGAATCAATGTTGATATAGCTAGTAAATGCAGAAATAGGGTCTGCCATGCAAGGTAATAAGTAAGTGCATCCATACAAGGTCTACTACAATGTCGAATAGCTAATTATGGAGCATATATATATCTGCTTAAATAAAGATATTGAATGTGGGCTAAGGTAAACATAGAAAAATTTGTTGTTAGCAAAAAAACAGAAAAAGTTGATTATTTTTGGAGCAAGTTTTTTTTTCTACAGATAGTAAACATAAATAGAAAAATAAATTGCACAAAATATATACACATAACAATAAATAAAAGTCTTGAATACTAACTACACCAATTATAACAAGATAGTGAAAAAATTGTAATTAAATGTCAGAAAAATAGAATTAATTTAATAAAATGTATTGATGTGTTTTTTCCTTTAAAGAAAATTTTGTGTAATTAAATGTATTTTATGTATTAGTAGAGCTATGAATTAAAGGTGCATCAAGAATAGCTAATAGTCAAAGGATTTGGAATAATATTTGAACTAATTGGCTGCTTCAACATATAATCAGATAAGAAAGTTAACATTTTGCTCTGGAAATCGGCAACTTAGATTTTGTGAATGAAAGGCAGCATATTTCGTGCTTGAGATATAGACTGAATGAAGTGAAAAAAAGGAAGAATATACCTTTAAAGAGGATGGAATAACAGAGAATTTAACAATGAATGAAGAATAAAGATGAAGGTAGGTGGGTATTTATAGCTAAATGCTAGGTATCAAAGGTGACCTATGTTTTTTCACTTGGGTACTGTGCTAAGCAGTATAGATACTGTTATTTACTCTAATTTCGTACATCTAGAAAGTAGTATGGGGTAAGATGCTGAAAAGTTAGTATTATTAAATGTATAAATCTTAATAGTTTAGTAATCTTAGTGGGCAAAATACATGAATTACTTTTTACTTAAACAATAAGGAAGTAAGATTTTTTTTTTTTTTTTGTGGCCAGAATTATGCTAAACTGTAAGAGCCTAGCTGTCTAACATTATTTGAAAAAACTTACCATGAACAGTAAGTTTGACTTGTACTTGCATATTTTCCCTATAAATAAATCAAAGTATAATAACTTAGCATATGTGATTACTTTTTGCAAGCAAAGTGATGACACTTCTAATATGGGCTACATTTTACACAGCCCATTAAATATCCAAAAAGAACACAACCCATATATTTTGGACATTTAAAATCGACAATAACTCTAATATTGATAAGTAGAATTAGTTCGCTAAGCACATGCATTTCGCTTTTTAGAAGTAGGTTGGAACAATTGTAACTCTCGAAAAGAACAAAGAGTTTAGATAAGAAACGAAATCTAAATGTTGTATAAATGCCTATCTCCTATACATTAGTCAGTATACTAATTAATAGGCTAATCTACATTCACTTTCTACTGCAAGAGCTAAAAGTGTAACATAGACTTTTTGCAAAGGTTACTGTAAATTTTAAGTTCGTTAGTTACTCACCAAGCAAGTGCAAATCTGATTTGTAATCATAAGCTATATCTGCAAGAAAATCAAAGCACATAAAATTCAGCGCATCAATATCTTATGAACAGCAGGTCATCTATGAAAATGGGTTCATTAATTAAAATAATCATTGCTTGCAAATACATATCAGTAAAAGGATTGCTCAAGTGTTAATATTAATAAGGCAAGATCACCAGAACCAATAAATGTTCCAAGGCTGAAGTCAATGATAATGTCCTCTCTAAAAAAGACGATAAAAATTAATCCAGTACAATTTAACCGTAATTTGTATACCTCAAAGTCTTGTACTAAGCTGAATGTGATTTTCTTCTGTGTAGAAGATGTTTGAATACCAAAATAAAAGCAAAATATTATAAGTGTCATTAGTGTACTATAAAATGGTTTCAGTCCTATAATAACAAAAGCAGTACCTATTCTTTAATTATATACAGATTTTCTGCAAATTGTTTCAAGGATAGTGAAGAAAAACCAGTAATCCATAGCTACAAAAAGTAATCTTAGTTTTAGCAGACATTGAGGATTAAGCAATAACTATTTAAGATTGCAGCATTAATCAATTTTTAACAGACATATCATTACTAAATTTTATAAATTGGCTCAATAAATCTTGGAAACAAGCACAGTTCAAACATATGATTAATTTAAAAATTAAAGGGACTTTCATCACTTGTATTGAAAGCATGTTGAGCAGAGAGTCTCATGACTCTCACCTATATCAGCAGCACAGATTGGAGAACCAGGGTCAGGTGATACGACGATATTATCAAAGGCTCTTGCAGCTGCTCCAACAACCCTAACAGTATGTAGAAGGCTTTTCTGTAGATAACAATAAATCAAAAACCTGGCAAATAATTATCACTTACAAGCTTCTCATAGATACCTGATCTTTTAGCCTTTCTAATGATCTTAGATATGATCATCTTGTAAATAGATATAGTATCATATCAGATTTAGTTTACGCTACAACTTACAAGTTATGATATAGCAGCCTCACAACAGCTGTAAATAGATATCACAGTACATTCATTAGCTATCTCAACAATGCCAATGATGCCTTCATCCTAAGCCTGTTCAATAACAAAGCATCTAAAATGTGCAGAAGAAGTAACAAGAGCTGCTAGAAAAAGAGAGTGTAAACTTGATGGCTACATTCTACCAAATTTTAAATTTTGGGTAAAAAAAAAGGAAAACAAAAAAAGACTTGCAAAAATCTATAGAAGAAAGAAGTCACTCCCAGATACTTATTATGAGGTTTGGAGCTCCAAAAGCATATGAACTGAGTGCTTAAGAACTTCTCTGAGATTGTCTTCCTCACGATCTTCTCCTTCTTTCCCCCTGGAACTCAAAAAAACAGGGCGAGCGAGTGAGAACAACAATAACTCTAGAGTTACTACAACTTAGTTGTTGTATCAGGGCTAGCTGACAGATTCTAGCAACTGCATACAGGATTTAAAAGGCATACCAATCTGAACAAAATGTATACAACAAAATTTCAGATTACCTGTGTATACGTAAAAAGAAGAATTGGTACACATTTACTTTAGCCTTCAACATACTAACAGATTTTGAGCACTACTTTGCATCATTTTCAAGAATACCTGCTAATCGTAACAGGTCAAAAGACACTACAGTGTTAACAGCAGTTGAAGAACACTTCTCTGTAAGTTTCTTTGTAAAAACACACAAATCTTTTGCTTTCTTAGCTCGGGATAATGCGACATAAAGTTGGCCATGTGAAAAGCATGGACGTGGAAGATAAATTGATACTTGATTTAGAGTTTGTCCTTGAGACTTATTAATAGTCATTGCAAAGCTTAATTTGATAGGAAATTGTTTTCTTTCAAACTGAAATGGATAGCTGGCACCAGTAGAAGGTCTTAAATTCACTCTATGTAAGAATACTTCTTCTCCTTTGTAGTGGCCAACTGCTATAGTACACTGAATCACATTTGGGAAAAATTTCTTGCAAATTAGTCTTGTGCCATTGCATAAGCCCGAAGAAGGGAGTAAATTTCTCAACAGTATAACAGGGCAATTTTCCTTCAAAATCAGCTCATGAGGACTCATTCCACCAGGACATATCTTGTTGATGAATTCTGTTGGATAGATATTACATGTATCATTCAAAATGGCATCAAAACTTTTGTATCTAACAGTTTGACCAGGGAATTGCTCAATCATAGATGTATTAATAGAATCAACATCATCATTCATAGGCGTTAAAATTGCCTTTTTAGTAAACACTCGACTATCAACCTGTCCCTGAACAACTTCTGGAAATGTGTGGACTGTAACAGCAAAAACTAATTTTGTTAGATTGCTCATCAAATGGACAATATCCTGTGGTAACTAAATCAATGAGTTTTCTGTCTGCTGTACTTTTCCATTGCCCAGATCAAGCAAAAAAGCATAATAAGCAGGGTCTTCTTTTGCTCTTATATTTTCTGTCAGTCTAAATTTGATAAAGTCAGGCCACAGGTAAGAAGTAACAATACTTGCTTCAACTGCTTCCTTCATAGTTTTCTGTGGGACCACTGGTAAAACCTGCCTAAAATCACCTCTAAAAACAACAACCTTGCCTCCAAATGTAAACTTGTTACCGCATATATCTTGTAACAAAAGATCCAAAGACTCAAGGTTCTGTTTCTTAGCCATTGAAGCCTCATCCCATATTATAAGTGCAGTTTCCTTTAGCAGTGCTGCTAAACTAACTTGTTTTGGAACATCGGAAGCTAAAGAAGCTTCAGCATCAATTGGTATTTTAAACCTCGAATGAGCAGTTCTACCTGAAGGAATGTTTACTGTAGCAATTCCAGATGTAGCTGTAGGTAAAACAATCTTGTTCATTAGCCGTACTCTGCATACAACGCATTGTACAGAAAAATCTTTCTAGTGCCTCCAAGACCATCAATAAAAAAGGCTCCACCTTTTTGCCGCATAACATCATCCATAATACACACAAAAGCAGCATTTTGTGCAAAGTTCAGCTTAGAGCGGCAACTTAAGCATTCATCTGGAATGGGAGCATCAAGGGCATCTAGAATTTCCTTCGTCCGTCTGAACTCATCATCAACCTGGGAATTTAAATAGTCTAGACCAAAAAATGCAAGAGATTTACCCATGGCTTCAAGGTGCTATTCTATAGCCTTGACAGTAAGTCGCTGCACTTTTTGCAACTGTTGTGGGAATCTGTGAGAAAAGTCTTCACCAAGAAAAGAATAATATTTATCCCATAAAGCAGCAAGGTCACTTGGTTGACAAAAAATAAGGATTGTAGCAAATAACCGGCGCAAGGCAGCAGGTATATGAGTCTCACAAGCCTCAGACAAAGTTAGATCAGCTGCATCATCGTCTTCTATAACTCCAAGTTTTAGAGCAGCTTCTTGAAAAGTCGGATAAAGATGGCCATTGATAGTTCTCAAATCCTGAAATGACTTAGGGCTTCTTACATTTAGCAATAAAAGTCTCAAGAAAAACCGTTCACCCTCTACAGGATAGACAAATGCTAATCTCCCAACTGAGAGTCTGTTTTGGACCCTTTGTTTCCATTTCTTAGAACTCTTCTCCCATGTGTAGTGCTCACAGAATTCACCATACAAATATCCCAACCCATCTTCTGAGGCAGCATTCATTGCAAAAAATTTGGTCAATTGAGTCTTTGACCGTTTTGAATTTGTAACAACAACTTGTAGTCTTTCATGAGGATGAACATAGACAGTCTGCATATTTGGCAAATGTACCTGCAAAGGTAAAACCGGAGGATGCATCTCGAATAAATCAAAACCAAATATTCTCCATGCTGCTTCACAAGTAGATACCCATCGTCCTGATTGATACTCCGTAATCTCATCTACAATTTCGTTATTACATGACACCACATTATAAGAAATTCTATCATGGCCTTTATATACATAATTATATAAGTACTTTACTGCTTTAATTGTCGAACACACCTCTACATTTAAATGACAATAAAAAAGCAAAGACAAATAAGGATTATAGGGAATAACCCACTGATTATCTAGCTCTGCATTTCTTATAACTACTTTTTCTCCAGTTTCTCTCCTACGATAAATGGGATAGCCATCTTTACTATTAGTAGTTTCGTTGCAAAACTTTTTAGGATACTTATTCTTACAACTTAGTTTTACACCACGTGTGCGCATACATGCACATTCCGGATTCAGTTCACCATAAGGGCCATGCATCATATGTGCTAAGACAATTCGCTTGAGACTGACATTAGCTTCAGAAGGTATTTCAGCACAAATAAACCTATCATAATCAGTAGGACATTTCATCTTATATTAAAGTTTTAGAATAATAAAAAAATGAGCATGTGGCAAACCTCTTTTCTGAAACACAACTACGTACACCATTGCAACAACTTCTCCAAAAACTAACCTTCCTTTCCATGATTTCTTTCTTTAGTGCAATCAATTTTGCTCTAAAAATTTGAGCAACCAAATTAGGTCTATCTTGTGCTCTCTCTCCAGTGGCTAGCCCGTCCTTTATTTCTGACCAATTAGCATTACACGTAACTGTAACAAACAAATCTGGCTTACCGAATCTCTGTACTAAAGTCATAGCATTTAAATACCGCTTTTTCATATCCCGAGGACCTCCAGTATAAGTCGGTGTTAGTATCACCCTACGCCCAACATTATAAGCAACAGTTTCTCCACTATCAAGTGAATCCAAAATACCTTTATATAGATCAGCTCTAATTGTTTCTTGATTGTTTCGAAAGTAATCTAGCCTCGTGTTTTCAATCTTTACATACATGTCTACTATGTATTGCTGGAAACATCTCCCTGCTCGCAATAGCATGTTAATAGGTCGAATTTGCAGCTTATAAGCATAATACTCCCTAGGAGAAATAAACTTATCTACTTTAGTATTCTTTCTTTTTGCACCTATATAAAAAGGACCCATAAACTTTGTCAATGTCAAATAATATAAAGTGTATGTTTAACATAAATTGTAAAACACAAAGGGTTTGAATTGTCTACGTATTTCTTCTTCATTCAACAGATCTTCAGCACTATGAACAACACAGGACATTACGGGATCTAGAATTAAAACAGCTGCTCGTCTACTTGGATGAGACTTTTTTTTAAGTCCTTGAGTCTAACCACATTCTCCTCGAGGAAATAATAATGGATACTGAAGCGGATCATAGCAACCATAGTTATGATAGATTCGGTGAGTCTGATTAGATTTCCCAGCCACCATAATATGAGGACTTGAGCTTTGGATTGACGAAGCATCTTCTGGCCAGATAACAGCTACATCATCAACAGAAGGAGCATTATAGACACGCTGATCAAGTACAGGATTATGATTCAGAATAATCTTCGTGTCCTCAGTAACAACACGTTCTCTTAGAGACTGAAAAAACACAGCATACGGATTCTGCCGTGACACATGCATAAGATTTTGAATCACATCTTCTCTTACTTCTGGAAAAGAACACGATCTGTTTTTAGCTTCATGTTGTCCATCATAGAAGTATAGATGCAAGTATTTAGGACACTTCTTATCAGGTAATAAACTTGAACAAAATGATACATCTGACCGTGCAATTTAAAGACATAAATTCCTTTTTTAGTTCTTGCATCAAAATTCCCTCCAAGTGAACTGTATGCAAATAAATTGTTATAAAGTCTAGCATATTGTCGAAAGTGAACAGCAATTTCATCCTTGGAAGTAAAGAGGTAAGCAAGCTTAGGAGGGTACTCAATTTGCTGCTATTTCAACATCTCCATCCCCACAGAAAAAATGAGGGGACTCGAACATAAATTTCTATGCACCACATTGAGGACAGTAAAAAGGCACAAAAAGTCTCAACGGATCTATTGGTAACTCTCGATCTATTGCAGCACCAAGAAGATCTGTCAAAACCAACAAACGAAACAACAATCACAACCAATCAAAATATGCACTTTTGAAATGTTTAGCTTTCTATAATTAATTACTTTGTTTAAGACGCTGGCTAGTATTTTTTGTTGAACAGGTAGCCATGCATTTCTGCAATGCACTACACAAAGGACTTGTTCAGTAATATTAGGTATAGTATTCGAACCTTGCAAGCGAATTCTAAGCAAGTAAAAATTGGCTGCTTGTCTACTCAAGAATAACTATTAGAATGTCATCACACAAGATAGTCAATCTAACAACACCTAAATCTAATATACAATAAGCAATAAGAATAAAAGCAGGCCAAAAAAAAAACTTTCACTTAGTACCCATTTTCCCGCGAGTCAGCTAGGTTCTGTATACATTTATGTTTCTTTGTTGTTCGAATCTCGCACATACGTGCATGCTGATATTGGCTATCTGCTATAGCTGAGCTGCAATGTAAACCATTTGCAGTTGTGTTTCCAAACAAGGAGTTCATTAAATTAATTCATATAAGTAAACCAGCTATATTTACCCAACAAATGCTGATTGAGATGCCCTTTTTGCGGCCTGATTTAATCGTTTACAACTCTTGCGAGATAACTGCGGTAGGCCATAACGACAATCTAGCATACAACACCTTCAAATTATTCTAGAGCATAAAAGGTGAAAACCACAGATACATAGACCACAGTATGTTATATAAGATTCAAATTCATATAGTACCCATGATTATAACTCAGAAACAGCTTCAATTGCTGGTTGTAGTTGGATTGGAACAAACTTTCTGAAGGGTAAATCACATACGGTAACAAACCAAACACGGTGGACCTGTTTTAAAGAAGAAGGTAGCAAATACATTTTAAAGGTAGATCTAAAAATATTGCAAAGAATACAAAAAAAAATTATATGTATATATATTAGAATCCTGTAAATAGCAAACCATCATATTCATAACACTGCAAATACAAAATTAATTACAGCAAAAGGGATACATAAACATAGGAGCCAGAAACCACAACCTGGTTTTGAGACAATAACTACTTAAAAGCATAAACCGCATACTAATGTTACTATTACATAAAGAAACCCTAACCACTAAGTACAAGTCCTTAAGCCCAGCATCCAAAACAAGCATACTCTAAATAACACATAGCTAATCAACCGTAGCACGCTTAAATACAGTTTCTAAATCTGGCAGATCAGTAACAAGGCGCTCTGAAGTCTCTACTCCTGCAGCATTCTTAGAGCTTCCTTCCACAACAACCCTACGCTTTAGCGGCCGATTTGGTGGAAGAGAAAGGACCGCTATCTGTGATTCTTCACCAGTTGGTGTCATACAACAATCAATTTGTATACAATTTCCAGGATCAGATTGTTTAGAACTCCTTTCTAAACATTCAACATGACCTTTTAGAAGCAAATACTTTTCTCGTATCAAGCAACATTCAGCACTCAGCTTTGCTGTAGTACCGTAGTTAGCATCAACTATTTCTAAATTAAATTGAGAAGCTATGAAAAAGGATGCTTTCTTTGCAACTCTCTGCTCAGCTGTAGCTGCTTCAGCATAAGGATCACTAAAAATGCACTTCATGGAAATATTACTATGAGGGCAGGTTACCATTAGCCATGAAATATAACCATGTCCCTGTACCATCGTAGTCTCTATGGCAGTTGCAGTGACACCAGTTTTCCTCACCAAGACACCAAAAAATTGTGTAAAGTCAACTGAAACATGGATGTCGTGAAATGATGCATTCTCTCCTGAAATACATTCTGCCCATATGCGGCTCAGGTCTTCTCTCTCCTGTACTAATTCAGCGCATCTATTTTTATATAACTTCACGCATAAGCGATACATCCTAAGGCGTTCGTGCGTGAAATCATCTACTCGGACATTAAACCGACCAATCAACCTTTTCACAGCCTTGTGAGCCGCTCTCTCGCGAGACTCTTCTACCGAACAGGCATCTCCTCCATAAAAAAGAAACTTTGCACGTGTATTTGGTCGGCCGACCCGTACAAAGGCATTGTTCTCAACAGCATCTATGAATCCATAAACTGGAGGTGGGAACTGGAGCCAAGCAACAATATTTTCCAACAGAGGCTGAAAAGGGACACAGACTTTGTTCGATCGTCTAGCCATAACCTGTAATGGCAAAATCGATATTCAGGGAACAATTCAGACCAGGAAAACTGTGTTTCTTCCAAAAAACACCTTCATACCGTATCCACAAAACCAACAAATTTTGGAATTAAACTCTAATAAAAGAACTACCTAATCACACAGAGGAAATATCTCTAAAGGCTACTATTTTGCTGTATTCAGACTAATGCACACCACTAACAAAAACCTTGCAGGTAACATACCATCATAAAACAGACCATAGAACAAAGGCATACTAAAAAGACTATCTAATAACAGAAGCAAAGAATAAAGGCAGTATAAAAGACTATGTAATAACAGAAACAAGGAATTTTTAAAGGTATCAAAAGGCAACACTAATTTAAAACAAGAACTAAGGAATTACCTCAGAAAATCCCGCACACTCAACAGAACACACTGACTTCTAAATGCACCAAATCACAAAACACTTTCACCAAACCTGTAATCCAAAAAATGGCATAACTTAAAACATGTAAACCAAACTAAGACTAAACACTTTAGATATAGCACACCCTTCAAAGTTCATCTTTGAACCGGTGTACTCGATTTTAAAAGGATGTGTGGGAGTTGCTTTTAAGTGATTTAAATCATTTTAGTAATTAATATCTAGAGAATAGGAACTAAATCAATGACACAAACAAAATAGCATATAAAACTGGAACAAAATCTATAATGCTAAGATGTAGTACACCCTTCAAAGATCATCTTTGAACTAGTCTGCTCAATTTTATGTGTGAGAGTTGCTTTTAAGTAATTTAAAGAATTTGAATAATTGATATCCAAATAACAGAAACTAAATCAATGGCACAAACAAAATAGCACACAAAATCTATAAACAAAAAGCTGTAATGCTAAGGTTCGACCTGTCAAGAAACTCAATGGCACAAACAAAATAGCACATAATAACAGAACCAAAAACTGTAATACTAAGGTTCGATTTGTCAAGAAACGTTCAATGTGTCAAAAAATAATTGCGCCAGTATTCAAATTGATAAGGAATAAATAATAATGTTGATAACAGTGAACACTTCAATGCCATTTCCAACAAACCAACAACACCTAAAAGAATACCTTTGCAAACCAATATCAAAAAACCAGTATCCACAAATGATATGATAATGTGGAAAAAACCCAGCAACCTCTATCTCTATTAATAGGCTAATAAACCGACTGTACCCACAAGAGTAACCCTAAAATCATTACTGCAAGCACAACAAATTAGAGTCCAAGTCTTTTTTTTTTCTTGCTTAGAAGTACAATTGAGTAGTCCTTAAGGCTTTGGTCTGCCTTAAGTTTCTTCAAAAACCACTGCACAAAGTACTAATGTTACAGGACATCTCAGAAGGTCTTCTCAAAGGAAAATATAAGCTATCCACACCAAAAAAAAAGAAGGATCTATATCCTAAACATACATCTAACCAAACTAAGTACATTCCTAACCTACAAAACAAAAGCTAAACAACAACCAAACATTCAAGCCAGTACAACAACCAAAACAATCAAATCCAAAATCAAACCAACCTATGTAGTCTCATAATCCAACAAAAAAGAAAGCGAGTAATACAGAAAAAGAAATTGAAACCATACCAGCGAATCCAAGACATAGCGCCAATCAAAGCGTATTTCCTTCCAAGCCTCATCGGCCACGGAAATACAAAACCTAAACCAAACCAAGACAAAGCTCAATGGGAACTCCTCCAATTCAATAAGCGGAAAAAAGAAGGCCTTAGCTGGCAGCAAAAGCAACCTAAACAAAACGGTAACAGCTGTACCCTCCGTTACAGGTGGCAAGTAGAAAGCAATATAAGGGAACAAAGGGTAATTTCGGCAATTTATTAATTTCGGGGGTGATAATGTAATAACTCCAAAAGTTACTGTTACTAAGTTTGCATTTTTATAAGGTTTAAAGATATAAACTCTTTCTTTCGAGAGAGACATTATTATAACTTAAAATAACATAAAAGAAACTAAGGTTGGAGTCTTCCACAATTGAAATCCGATTAAAACCCCTTCAAAACTAATAATGGAGGCTAGGGTTTAGGAGAGAGAATAGAGTACTTTTGAGCTATTAGTTTTAATTAGTAATAAATTCTAAAATTATTTTAAGGCTCAAACCTTTTACCCCATATCTTTATATTTAGACCCGCTATTTCATGTGACCTAGATTAGTTATGTAGTTGAAACTTATCAATACAATTTCTATATATGCGATGTGGTTGCTTCTAAAAAACAGAGTAGTCCCTACAATATTAACTAAGAAATTTCATGGCGGCTAGCACACTGTGAGTTTTTATAAGATTTTAGTGCCACATTGAAAAATAATAGAATTTAGACAATGAAAAAAAAAATTCTATTTCTTTAAGAATTACAAAATTCAATCACTATATAAGCAAAAATAACCCATATCAGTGTGTGGTTCCTACAGGCATAGGTACCTTAAATCATACAGCTATTTTGCGGAAAGAACATATTGTACATACTAATGTAAAAAACGTACAACTGTAATGAAAAGAACATACTATTAAAAAATAATGAACATATACCTAAAGTGAAAAGAACATATTTGCACCAAAAAATAGTACACAAAATGCACTTTAGATTTTTGGATGGAATACATTTAGTTTATATCCATTTTTTAATTATTTTAAATGTTTTTTATAACCAAAAACCAAATTTTTTAAGGTAGTTTCTAACAAATTTTCTTTTGTACTAAATAAGACATTCCCTTTGTATTCCTTATTTTCTTCATTTAAATTATCCGGACACGGAGTTTTATGAAAATTAGTTAAAAGTTGGTATATTTTATGAAGGAAATTGGGTTGGTTGATTTAGTATTATGCGTCTTATTGATTTTTTTATGTTGGTAGAAGATGAACAAGATTATATAATTAAAATCACACTCAAATATACTAGTTTATTTTTTGAATTATTTTCCCTCTCACGTCAGTCACTTTCCTATAATATATTGGGTAATGTTATATGTAGCCCTAAGGGTTATATATAAGCATTAAATATACTTTTGGAAATTGTATAAATTAGGAATTAATGACAAAAACACGCGTAAATTAGTGTTATTAGTGTTTATATTTTGATAATTTCTTAACTATTTACAATTTTCAAGTGTAAATTTAATGCTTATATGCAGCCCTAAGGGCTATAACATTTTCCTAAAATATTAACTTCGCTATTTTTTAAAATAACTTATCAACACCCAAATGGCCTTCTACATTGTTATATTCAAGTCCATCAATATAATTAATTTTCATAAGACTTTATGTACTAGAAACTCGAATGTTATACATAGCAATTTGATAAGTGACTTTTATGTCACCTTTAGGGTATTTATACGCTTATTTTCCGGTTTAGTTTCTAATATTTTCCCTAGTTTTATACTTTATTTCGCTTATTTTCTTATTTTCCTTATTCGTTCTCTATTTTGAGTACTTTTGCATTTTTATTAGTTTTTAGTTTATTTTTGTAGTTTTAGTTAATAATTTCCCGCTTCTCTTGTTTTATTTATTTTCTTTTAGTTTCTAGTTTGTTTTATTTTATTTCATTTAATTTTATTATTTCTTTAGTTTCAGCATTTTATTTTACTTTATTTATCTTATTTTATTTTACTTTATTTTACCTTTATTTTATTTTATTTTATTTTATCTCTTAGTAATACCCTCGTGTTTTTGGTTGTAGGTGTTCCGGGTTTCAAAGTCATATTCGTGTTCGGAGGTCCAAGGATCGAGGCACAAAATTTGAGCCAACCCCTGCTGCCAGCTTAACCTTCACCACTCCAATTGCCTATCCTACACCACACACTCCTCATCATCTCCCCTGCTCCATCTCCTTAGCCCATTTCGCACCCAACAACTAACCCCCTAGTCCGCACCTCTATCCCACCGCAACCAACACGCAGCCACCGTCAGCCACCATTCAACTCCACCACGCATTCCAGCCCCTAAAACCAACAGCAACAATCTGCAGCCCAACACCGGCACAAATCCACCAGCCAACTCCCCTGCTCCAACTCTCCTTTTCACGCAGCACCTCCAACCAGACCCACTTCCACCTGCGACCACAGCCGCGCCAGCCACCCAGCCTAAACTCCTCGCCGTCAACACCAAGCAGCAGCCGCAGCCACCAACAACCCCAACAACAATCCCGCATAACCCCCTCACCGAGTTAACCACAAAAACCTCCAACTCCACCTCACAGCCGCAGCCTCCTTCACCCACAATCAACCACCGTATCAATTCGACAACCACCAGCCCTTCACCCACAATCGACCACCAATCTCCAACCCAATTACTCACCAATTACAGTCGCATTTCGCCCAACACCCAAACTCACAGAGCAGCTACTCGCGGCCGCGCAACCCTGTCAGAAAGCGCACACAATTGGAGTCCAAAACAAAATGATATAGTAGCTTTGCACGACTTGTTGTGCGACCTCTGTGCGGGCGCGCAATTGTGGGTCAATCACGAGCTTCTCACGTGGTTGTTTAAAAAATCGAATGGCCTTGATCGATGCTCAATGAGATGCGATGATGATAATGCTGATGATTGCGATGAACGGTGATGATGCGTGAATGGTGAAGATCAAAGAGCTGAGAAGTCATGAAAGGGAGTAGGATATTGGTCTGATGGAATTCGTGGGGTTGGAGAATATTGGGGATTTTTGGTTAACTTTTTCCTTTTTATTTTCTTTTTAGTTTTGTTACTTAATTATTTTGTTTAGTTTTATTTTCTTTTTATTTTTCTTTTATTTATTTAGCTTGTATATAAATACCCCTTTTGGGGGTTATTTTCTAACAACTCTTAACCTTTTTATTTTACCCTAGATTAGATTAGTTTAGCCTTTACTTTCTCTCTCTTAGGGTTAGTTTAGGAGTAGTGTAGAGAGAGAAAACTTGGATTTCCATGGAGTTTTTGAGAGGTTGAAAAAGCAACTTTGTGGAACTTCTTCTCATCTATTCAATGAGCATTTTCTAACTTTCTCTCATCTTTATTTCTTGCTTAATTCTTAGTTTTTTGCTTTTTGTTTATTGATTTGAGTAGATTAATTAGTTTATTTGTTTAATCTTGTTTTTATTCTTATTTTACCTTGTTTTCCATGTCTTTCTTCATTATGTTAGCTTAGATTTTGTTCTAGGGAAATGGATGAAGGTTATGTTAATAAATTGAATGATTGATTGTGATTAGTATGGAATTATTTCTTGATTATTGTGTATGGAGGATGCTTTTATGGATTAGAATCTTTCTAGCTAATTAATTCTATGTTCTTAATTGTGCTTTCAATCGATTGTGCGAGAGTGAGTCGGTTGAGAGCCCTAATTTCTTCCATACCTTTGTTAGGCTAGTTGCACGAGAGTGAATTAGCTTAGTAGGATAATTAACATGCTTAATTGTGCGAGAGTGAGTTAAATGTGTTGATTGTTCCTAATCAAGGTCATTTTCATCTAATTGTATGATGTTATTGTATATATTGATGTAATTATATTGGATTCCACTTTCCCTAGTTTTAGTTATTTCTTCTTAGTTGTGTTTAGTTGAACCTCTCTCTATCTCACAAGCTTTCCTAGTAGTCTAATTGGCACAAATTGATACACTTAGTCCTTTTGGGTTCGACCCTTTACTTGCCACTAACTAGTTTAGTGTAAGTTTAGGTATTATAAATTTCTAATTTGGTTAGGATGGTAGCATAACGACCTATCTTACCCCCGATCACAATTCCTAACTAATTTTAACTGATTAGTATATAGGTAATCGCCACAAAACCACATCAATTCCTAACTAATTTTTTATCAATGGTACATTTAAAAATTTGATATATATAGATTAAAAATTTATCTTAAAATGCAATAAACAACCCCGGCATCGTATGTGGCACAATACTAGTATATATAAAAAGGGGATTTTTTTGCCGAGTGATTTAATTTTTTTCGGCGCACCACGTAGGATAATAAATTTTAGTTGTAGCCAATTAAATACAAGATTATTTATTTCTTTTAGAATTAAACAATTTAAATGACACGTAAACAAAATTAGCAAATGATATTTTTTCCAATTTAAATTAATTAAATATATAATATTATCTTTTGATATCAGGAATTTTATCTAAATATATAATAAATTTTAGCACATAAATATACATAAAAAAAATTCAAATAAACCGTGCATCGCAAGTGGTTCATCTAGTAAAATAGTAATTACAAAGAGTTGTGAAACAATGAAAAGTGAAAATGCTAAAAATATCCTAATTAAGCAAAAACAAAATTTTTAAAATTTTTATTTTTATTTTTTTGTGTAATATAAAGAACATTATTGTAACATTGTGTTTCTGGTGCGGCTGGCCGCACCATGCGGTAGGGTGTCAAATTAGCAAATGACAAAGTAACCCTACCAACCTAGTAACCCCTCACCAAGTAACCCCTGATCGGACCAAGTAACCCCTGACCGGACCAAGTAACCCATCTATTAACCCCTCTATTAATCTCTTAAGTAACCACTCTAGTAACCCCTTCGACTTAGTAACCCCACTTAAGTAACCTCTCCACTAACCCCTCAAGTAACCTCACTTTAAATAACCTCCCAAGTAACCCCTAGTAACCCCACTTAAGTAACCTGTTTAGTAACCCTTTAAGTAACCCCCGACCTTGTAACCCTTGACCCACTACCACCCCCAAACGCCACTAGCCCCACCCCCAATATGCCATGCCACTACCACCATACACCGAACCCACAAACAAACATAAATCCAACCGAACCCACAACCAAATCGTTAAAAAAAACAAAAAAAAAAACAAAAAAATCGAACAAATACCTTTAAATTAAAAATGGCTTTGAATTTCACTTCAAATACGGCTAAAAAGGCCAAATTCGACCTTGGCCTTTTTATGGCCGAATTTGGCCTTAAAAACCCTCAAGTTGAGGTGATTTTAACAAAAATGGCGGAAAATCAAATATAAGCGACGACTTCGAAGATCGTACTAATAATAATTGCAATTTCTATCTTCTTCTTTGTTATTGATTCTTCTATACTATTGTGCTTTCAAATCGCTGCAACCCAAATTGTTGAGCATAATACCAGGTTAATAATCAAAATTGGTGAAGAATCAAACAAAAATAGAGAAAAAATCTGTCGTTTTCTAGAAAATTTTCTCACAAAAATAGAGCAAATGAAAGAGGTAAGAGAGAGAAAGCTTGAATGATACAAATAGAAAAGAAATGTTCGCTTGGAGAAGAAGAAAAGAGGAGAGAAAATAATATAAGATTTAAAAAAAAAAAAAATTGTGGTTGGCCACACCGTGTGGCTAGCCACATATGAAACATTGTGTCACTGTAAAACCAAAGATCATTAAATAAAGTACGCATTATTTTTTTTACTACGTTTTTTTCTTTTGCAAATGACAAAAAATGTATATAATTTGTTTTATTTTATTACTAGTTTTGTACCCCGTGCGATGTTCGGGTTGTTTATTGAATTTTAAGATAAAATTTTAATCTATATGTAAAATTTTAAAATATATCATTAATACAAAATTAGTTAAGAATTTGTAGATGTCAGAAAATCTTGCGTGGACTTGGTCCACAATAATATTATTGTGGACATAAATTTTATACACACGTAACTGGCATTGTATTCAATATAGTGACCCCTAATTAAATTATAGTAACCTTATTTTTAACATAGTAACCTTTTTTAAAATTTGTGTGACCTTTTATGTTATTGTGAACTTAAAATACGACATTATGTTGAATAGTGACCTGATTTTAACATAGTGATCTTTATTATTCATATTGACCATTATATTAAAAATTTCATTAAAAAAATTAACCTCTTATAACTTTTATAATGTCACACTAACTTTTATTCCAACATAGTAACCTTTATTTTAATATAGTGACTTTTTTTTTTATTAATAAAACAATCATATTATCTCTAATGTTAGTGGTCCATAATAAATTAGTGTGAACCATGTCCATTTAAGAATTTATAGATGCGGTTTTGTGACGTTTTGCTATCTAGTAGGCATGTAATGACTAATAATAATGTTCGTTAAAATGTCCGATTTAATACATTAAAAAATAGCAAAAAATAAATTAAATAAAATAAATATTCAAAACCCTTTGGGTTTACCTGAACCCAAAACTTTGGGCAATGGTTAAACATTTATTGACTTGTAACCTGAAGTGACTCAATCTAAGATGACTTATGACCCGACCCTAATTGACAGGCTTACATAGTAATAAAATTCTATTAGATTGTGAAGTATATTATTTTCATCGATTAGTATATATTATAAATGGATGTTTTACGCTTTAAACTACTTCCTCCGCTCCAAAAAAATATTATGATATATAAAATAAATTTATATTATAATATTGAGAATCTAATAATTTCTTTTAGTAAAATTATAATTCAATTTGTATATCAAAGACATCGCAATTTTATTGAAAATAAAATTCAAACTAACAATTTTATCTTAAAATTCTATCCAAATAGAATTTTAAATTAAATTTTTTATCTTATGAGTTTTATTTAAATCTATCCAACGTGGCATGACACTTGGCGAAAAGTTGGATCACCAAGTGTCGATGTCTCATGACCTATATTAGTTATAGATTTTTAATATGTTTTAATGTTTTGCAGAGTCTGTGATGCAAACCAATGGGGGTGGTTACAATGATCCACCTTTTGAATAAGGACCTACTTAATATATATATATATATATATATATATATATATATATATATATATATATATATATATATATATATATATATATATATATATAAGAATCAAATAATAAGAGGAGTTATATGTTATATGATGCTCTTTGTAACAATTGATTGTTGGTGATTGGGATTGTATTTGGTAGGGAGGAACCGTGTAACAACAATTGAGAGAATACTGGAACCTAACTACCCATAACTGCTTTCCGAATCTAGATTAACTCACTGGGTGAACCAGGTAGAACACACCAAAAAAAAATGATGCTTTTTGTAATTGTGTTACTGTTATCTTATAAAGTTATGGTTTCATACTTTTATCATGTTATGTTTCTCCATCTGTGTAACCCCTTCATTTCTAGTACAAGTAATATTGTATGAACAAAATAAGGAAGTCTCTTCATTATTAAAAGGAAAATTTGTTAAGAACTACCAATTAAAGCACGTATTTTGGAAGCAACTACTTATTAATTTTTCCTTTTTTAAAGAGCTACCACAAAGTTGAAAAAAGTTTAAGTAGCAGTGAAGAAAGCTTATTAGTGGGCAGTGATGATGCCAAATGGGAATCCTTGGTGTCAATTCCTCGACCAAAACAGACAACACTATCACTCTAACACTTCCGCCTAAAATTTTCGGCATGTAGGTTCTACTTTTTACCTTTGCCTCATAGAACAACCATCTAATTAATTAAATTACCTTTCATAAAGGTAAAAAGAGGTAAAAAATGAGACCCTGCTACTGAAGATTCTAGCCGAAATTGTTAAAGTGATAGTGCTTGCTAACGTTTTTACAACTTTGTGTTAGTTCTTTTTTTTTTAAAAAAAAATCAATAGGTAATTGTTTTCAAAGTATGTGTTTTAATTGGTAATTATTGGCAAAATTTCCTTATAAATATATATTAAGTTCTATTTTTAATTCTTTTATGCATACAAAAAATTTTAAACATTTATCTAACATGGGAAATCGGGAGTCATGCGCATGGGATGATGGGACTATGGATACGATATACTACCTCCGGTCCAAATTACTCGTAACTTTGGGGTAATATTTGTGAGATATAAAAATATTCCAAAGTTGCGAGTAATTTGGACCAGAGATAGTATGTGTTTAGTGAATATGATTAATATTCCTTTTGTATTCTGTATTATTATAGTGAAGGTTGTAAATAATCACCTATATATATTGCCGTAATGAGAATACTCCACTCGAAGGAGATTTACACATTTCGACATGGTATCACAACCTTTCTTTTTCTTCTAAGAAACCCTTATCCGATCCTCTTCTCTTAGCCCTAGCCTTCAGTATGCCTTCACTGATGTTCAATGATTTCGTGAGTCGAACTACTATTTTCTCCACTCTGACCACACCAATATGATTCTCCCCCTTCTCCTTGATCATCATCCCACTCGAACACAAAGCATTTGTAACACCCTAGAAATTCCTTTATTTTAAAATAAATGTTTAGCCCTGTTTAAAACTTTAAATAAGAATATCTAAGATGTTACCGCCACCGTAAAAATGGCTAAATAAACTATCAAAGGCATACAACGGTAGACTAATTTAAATACCATTCAAAACAAGTCAACTCAAAAAGTCAACCAAATAAAGTAAAATCAAAACCAAAGTCAAACGAATTAAAATAAAACCATCCTACAACTTGGAACCATTGTAGGCCCTTATTAAAACCAAATCAACTTCAAAACTTTGCGGATCATGCATAATAATAATATCATAAATAATTAAAACATTAAACACATCATATACTTATGGAAACTAGCATGATTCGCTCTTTATTCATGCCCATTCATGAATATGCTTCATCACCTGAAAAGTTTCTCTCTACTCGGTTCCAATACTCTCCATTAAAAATGGGTCATAATAGGGACAAGGTAAAGACAAGGCCAACAAACACACAAAACACACAATCAGCAAAGGTGAGTACTAAACATGGGCACGGGCCGTGCCCGTGCCGCCGCGGGCCGTGCCGTGCCTGAATTTGGCACACCCCAGCCCACGGCACGGCACGGCCCACGTGCCTTGCGGGCCGTGCCGTGCCGGGCCGCGGGCCAAACCGTGCCAGCTTATTTATTTATTTTTTTTATTTTTTTATTATTTTTTTTTAGTAAATGAAAAAAAAAAAGCGAATTAAACGATATATATTTTTTTTAGTACAACTTAATATATGTGATTAATTTATGTTTATGTTAAATGTTAATGTTAATATATTTTGTTTTCATTTTTTGAACAACTTTATTTTAATTTAGGTTATATAAATTATTTATCTAATTAATAATTATGTTTAAGTTTATTTAAACAAATAAAAACAATTTTATTAATTTAGCAAAAAACAACAATGCATATAATAAAAAAAAATACGAGTGCGATAATCCGAAAACACAAAAAATTGAAGAATAACTTATTTTATTATATGACGGTAGCCGGTACGAATGTACGATAATACAATAATACAAAATAAGTAATGATAATTAAAAATCGTACAATAGTGTATGAATATTGAATAACTTCATTTATTATACGGAATACGAAGTTCGATAATACAAAAAGAATACAATAGTGTATAATGTAAATATGTAATCATGTAATTATTATTGGTCGTCTTCGTCTTCGCCTTCATCTTCATCTTCGTCTTCGTCTTCGTCTTCGTCTTCGTCTTCTAGAGGTTCAAGTTCATCCGCCAATTGAGTTGACTGAGAAGTATGAGAACTAAAAGAAGTCGACGTTCCTTCATCGTCGTCGTTTTGTGCATAAGTACGATCTTGAGAACGAGTTTGGGCATCCAACCAATCCTTGAAGCAAACACACATTTCAAGTGTTTCGGGTTTTAGTCTTGTTCTTTTATCGTCTAAAACTCGTCCCGACGCACTAAAAGCTCTTTCGGAGGCAACGGAGGAGACTTGGATTGCAAAAATATCACGAGCCATTGTCGACAAAATTGGATGTTTCACGGTTTGTGATTTCCACCAATCGAGGATGTCGAGGCCAAACTTCTCTTCACCGTCCATGCCTTTCATGAAGTCGTAACTTAGGTACATTTGCAACTCCGAAACATCGCTTTGTGTTCTCTTACTTGATGATGATTCCGTACCTGAAAACTTGGACATCATGTTAGCAGCTTGTGCAAATAAACCTTTGGCCCGTTTACTTACATTTTTGGATGTTTGAGAAGGGGCAAATCGAGACACGGTTCCATATTTACTTTCATAGGTGGAGTATAAAGAAAAAAAATCATTTGTCACCTTACTTTTAAAAGCTTCAACATCATCTTCAAAATTCATGTTACTATAATAAATATCAATTAATAAAAAGGTGCCATCATATTTTTGCTTAGGATCTAAAATAGAAGCAAAAATATAAATCATAGGAATATCGGTGTAATATTTACGCCATTTTTCCTCCATGGATGGAAGATATCCACGATAAACATGTTGAGATCGGTGTTCCGCAAAAAGTTGTGCAAGTAAACATGCATTACTAAGAAAAGAATGAGAACAAGGATTATATACAGAAGAAAAACAATGTGTCATACCATATAGTAATTGTAAAAACTGCATATATTTTTCACAATTAACCCAATCATCTTCTAGTAAAGCATTTTGTGGAAATTTATTATTATAAAAAAGTGTTAAATGAACCCTGTACTCGATTGCCCGACTCAACATTTCATAGGTGGAGTTCCACCTAGTTGGACAATCCGGTGCTATTTTTATGGTTTTTATCCGTTGTTGCCTGCAAAAACCTTTCCATTTTTGATATCTCATGTTAGAGCTATTAATAGACATAATAGCATTCCTTATTTTGTGATAAAATGGACCAATTGCTTGTGTTCCATCCTTCACACACAGGTTAAGAACATGACAAATGCATCTAACATGAAGTGCATCTCCATCTAATATAACATCGGTCAATTGGTTTTTGACCAAATTCGCACTATATGTCATAGAAGTTGCATTATCGAAAGTCATTGACATGATTTTATCCCTAAGACTATATGCATCAATGGCTTCCATTAAATGATGTGAAATGTTAAGACCGGTATGAGGGTATTCAAGCATTTTGAAATGAATGATGCGTTTTTGTAACATCCACTCATTATCTAACCAATGACAAGTAACACATAAATAGTGGAGTCCGTAACCACCATCCCATGCATCGGCGGTTAAAGAAACTCTACTAGGAAGATTAGCTAATTCATTTACTAATTTCAATTTGTACTCTAGATAACTCTTCATGGCAGCAGATCGAACGATTTTTCGGGAGATTTTTTTGTGTTTTGGTTGTAGTGCTCGGTTAATATAGTTGTTGAAGGCATCATTTTCGGCGAAAAGAAAAGGTTGTTCCGCATGTACAATCATTCTCCCAAGTTCATCCCTATCTCTCTCGTAATTGTAAATGAAGCCTTGTGAATGGAATTGAGAAATTTTGGGTTGGGTTGGATCACTAGATGTTCCACCACATTTTTTTGTATGTCTATTAAGGTGTCCCGTCCCTCCCTTGGTATCGGCCGAGAAAATTTTACCACAAGTCCGACACTTGGCCTTTTGTCCATTTTTACTTAATTGATAATGTGACCAAACTTCACTCTTTCTTTTGGTTTGAGCAAAATCCTCTTCGGTACACCACTCTAATATGTTAGGATTTTGGGTGTTGGGCATTTGGGTGGATGGTTCACTCGACCCGCAGGCTTGTGTTTGACTACCTTGGGAAGGAGGAGGAAAAGGATATTCATGTTGTTGAAATTGGCTTTGTTGAAATTGGGTCCAAGGAGCCATATCATCCATTTGTTCTTGCCCTCCCGTGTTTTGGGGATGAAAGAAAGGGGTGGAAGTGTTTGGAAAGGGCATGTTAGGGGAGGGAAAGGGCATGTTAGGGGGGGCATAGGCATTGAAGTGTTTGGATTTGATGATTCCCTACGTTTTGACTTGGCTTTTCTAGAGGAGGAGGAAGCGTTCGGGTTTGATGCCATGATTAATTAATAATAATAATAATAATAATACAAATAACAATAACAATAACAAAGTAACAATAACAATAATAATAACAATTCACAACAATAATAATAACAATAACAATAAGAATTAGTAAGTAGTTTTTATATAAATTAATTTTTTAAAAATAATTATAATAATAGTAGTTTACTTGGATCAATGAGATCCCAGGTAGGAGAGGTTAGGAGCGACGTTGTCCAGAGCCCAAGTCCCGCCTTAGACAGATTTCAACAATCCAAATAACCCACAATTAAAATAGAAAGTAGTTTTTATATAATTAAGTAGTTCCAACTTCCAAGAATACAATAATAATAATAATAATAACAATAATAATAATAATAATAATAATAATAATAATAATAATAATAATAATAATAATAATAATAATAATAATAATAATAATAATAATAATAATAATAATAATAATAACAAGATTAACAACTAACAATAACAAATTAAAATAAAGTTGAGTTAGATCTTACAATGACGCTTCAATGCTTTCCCAAATTTATAATTTCCCGAACTTATAATTTCCCGAATTTATAATTTCCCGAATGTAAATATAACAATTTTTTTTTTTTGGTAGTAGACTAATAAAGGTAATAATAGTAAAAATGTAAAATTTATAAGAGAGTAGGAATTTTTTTTTTTTTTTCACAAAAGAGAGCAAGATTGTAGGATTTGTAGGAATTTGAGAATTGAGAATTTGGGACTTGGGAGTAAGAAAATTAGAGAATAAGAGAGAAGAGATGAGTTGATGAATTGTGAAAATTTTGAAGGAAAATATGAGGTATTTATAGGGAATTTGGGTGGGAAAAGGGGTGGAAAACTAGCCGTTTATAGCTGTTGGAAAACGGCCATAAACGGCTAGTTTTCCAACGGTAATTTGGCACGGGCCGTGTCGTGCCGGGCCGTGCCGGGCCAGGCTCGTGCCGTGCCGTGCCCGGCCGTGCCACGTGCCGTGCCGCCGGGTCGTGCCAGCTTGCCGACCACCGTGCCGCCCGGCGTGCCACGTGCCGTGCCCGTGCCAAATCCCACAAATTTGTTCACGGCACGGCCCACGGCCCACAGGTGGGCCGCCGTGCCGTGCCGTGTCGGCGACCGTGCCGTGCCGGGCCGTGCCGGAGTCGAGCCGGGCCCATGCCGGCACGGCCCGTGCCCATGTTTAGTACTGAGTACATAAGCGTAATTTACTTACTAACATGCATTTACCTATCAACACACAACTTATCTTGTTGCATCTGTTATTCAAGCATACAACATTCAACAAAACTTCTCAACTAGACAACTACATAATTTATTTAGCGTTTATTAGCATCAAATGGGTTTCCCACTCAACCTCCCCCAATAAATGAGGTTACTGACACGGGAGCTAATCGTGCCAACATCAAAACCACTCCTAGGTGGCGGAGTTCCTGCGCATAATAATAATAAAAGGAATGTACATCGTCCTGTACTCTAGTAGAAGTTATGATCAAATATAAAGTCACATAACTCCCCCCCATATGATCATGCTCAAGGTATATATGTTCCAAGAGTTTTGGTGCGTAATCTCTTTCACTTTACGTTATTTACAGATTATTAAACTTGGTGATGACTCTCAAACCATAATCATTCAATCAACGATAATTATTCAATCAATCAAATATACCAATTTAATTCTTGAATAATTAGTGACCACATAATATTTAATGTTTAATCCTTTTTAATTCTACCTTGGTGCCAATGACACCTTAAACACATAAAACGTCACAAATCCTATCCCTCGATGTTTAAAAACACCTTAAGTGCACTAAGGCACCAACATACAATTTATTTCTCGTGTACATGGACACTTATAAAGCTCTTTCCTCATGGTTATAACATCAATAAAAATGATATGAGCCATAATAAAATTTCTTTTCAATATTCCAAACCAAATTAAACATTTAGTTTAATTAAACATGCTTTCTAACATACCAAAATAAATACTCAACTGCTATTTGTCGCTCCCAATTTACCAGGTAACGCTCCCTTTTTGACTTGAATGGACCACTATGCCCTTTATGCAATTTGTGTTATAAAAAGGACCTTGTTCCCCATTTGGACACCATACATGAAACGGTCCCCTCACTTCACGACATTGCTGTCCCGAGCCTCCCAAAATCGGTCCCCACGGCCTTGCAACCAAATCGGTCCCCACGACCACCTAAATGTTCTATTTTTAAAAATCGTGAAATTTTCCGACGGGTCTTGGGTCATGGACGGCGAGTGGAACATACGTACGCCGGAGAATGCGTCGGATCATTCTGTAAGTTTTTTTTTTTTATTTTCGGTAATTAGGACATCCGCCTAAAATTTCCGGATGTCCTAGGTACATCCGCCTAAAATTTCCGGATGTACCATGGAACATCCGGAAATTTCAAGCGGAAAATGGGATCCGCCTAAAAAATCTGGATGTTCCATGGTACATCCGGAAATTTTAGGCGGATGTACCAAGGGACATCCGGAAATTTTAGGCAGATGTCCCTATTCATATTTTTTTTTTAAATGTTAAGTACGTTTATTTAATTTTTGTTATGTTTATTAAGTTTTTTTTTTTTGATGTATTTTTTTTTCGTGGTCTTGTGATTATTGTTGTGATTTAGTATTTGATAATTAATGTAATTTTTTTGTATTAATATGATTATTAGTAATATGTTTATTTTTTGTTTCATTATTATTATTGAAAATATTATTATTATTATTATTATTATTACTACTACTACTACTACTACTACTGCTACTGCTACTGCTACTGCTACTGCTACTGCTACTGCTACTGCTACTGCTACTGCTACTGCTACTGCTACTGCTACTGCTACTGCTGCTACTGCTACTGCTACTAC
Organism: Chenopodium album; assembly: GCF_948465745.1. Lineage (NCBI taxonomy): Eukaryota > Viridiplantae > Streptophyta > Magnoliopsida > Caryophyllales > Amaranthaceae > Chenopodium > Chenopodium album. The sequence continues at coordinate 66,892,457 of NC_137839.1, read as the reverse complement.
TGCTACTGCTACTACTACTACTACTACTACTACTACTACTACTACTACTACTACTACTACTACTACTACTACTACTACTATTATTATTATTATTATTATCGTAGTTGTTGTTGTTGTTGTTGTTGTTGATATTATTGTTGTTGTTGTTGTAGTTGATATTATTATTGTTGTTGTTGCTGTTATTTTTATTGTTGTTGTTGTTGATATTGTTATTATTAATTAGTAGAAATATAATTTTAATATTATTATTATTAATATTATTATTATTATTATTATTTATTAATTAATTAATGTTATGGTCTTATAAATTGTTTTGTAGTTGTTATTATAATTTTTTATTATCATTAATATTGTTATTGTTTTGTATTTGTTGTTATTGTTATTAGTATTGTTATTAGTATTGTTATTATTATTATTATTATTATTATTATTATTATTATTATTATTATTATTATTATTATTATTATTAGTATTGTTTTTATTATTATTATTATTATTATAATTATAATAATAATAATAATTATTATTATTATTTTGACATAAAGCATGTTTTGTTTAATTTGTATAGGATATGGAATCTGAGGAAGGCGGTGACGGTGTGAATTATAGTGGGAATTTTGTCACCGATACGTTTTTTCCTACATTTGACGATGCAGTTACATGGGCTGATGGTGTTTCCATAAAATTGGGATTTATATTGGTGAAATCGTCTTATAACAAAACCAGAGATGGTCGGCCGTATCGGTATTTGCGATGTGATCGGTCACGAAGGAGCAAGCCGAGAGATTTGGAGAACGCGATACGGAAGGACACCAAAACCAAAGCTAATGGTTGTCCAATGTTGCCGTACATTACGTTTTGGAAGGATGTCATCGGTGATGGGAACTGTGGCTTTCGTTGTGTCGCCGACTTCTTCTTTGGCGATCAAAATCAGTGGATTGACGCTCGGGAAACAATAGCGAACGAGATCGCTGGTCATCCTGCTTTGTACGAACGGATTTACGGGCTTGGGCGACTTTGGATGAACGTGGAGCGTATTCGATGGGATGGTGGGGCTGTCGGGGAGCGGCATTGGATGGTTACAATTCAAGATTTATTTCCTATTGCTACGTGGTTCAACGCAAGGGTGATTTGTCTCGGAGTAGGCCTAGTACCAACTTGCTACTACCCATGCATCACAGTCTTACCGCTTAGGGCACGCAATGGGGTTCGGTCACCGACTCGAGAGTTTGTGATTGCTACAGTTGGTGGATCACATTTTATCCGTCTTGACCTTGTACCTGATTCACCACTCCCGCCGATCGCCGGTTGGTGGACGGAACACCACGAGGATAGTGTCAATGGATGGGATCAAGCATATCAATTGAGAAGGGACATGTGGGATGCATTAGTTAGGTAGTTTGTAATGTACATTCACTAACTTTGAACATTTGTAAGAAAATTAGAATTATGAAATTAATTTTAAATGTATTTGCTTTTAATCTAACATGATATGCAACAAAACATCAAATATAAAATAAAATAAGTGTCCAGTTTATACATTACATTTAAAAAAAATTAAAAATAAGTTCATAACATAATTAAAACCACTAACAGAACATCTAATCAACATAATCTAAAGTCCCATTTTTGACCTCCAATCAAATACAAGCTGCTCAGTCATTGTTCGAGTCTCACTCGACATTTCAGGATACTCAGCTAGTGCTCTTTGGTGAATCTCCATGGACTGACCCATCCACTGCAAATCAAACAATAACATATTATAAACACAAAAATTCATAGAAGTCATTGTTAATATAATAATAAGCATAAATACTTACGTAATCAGTGTTAGTCCGCTCAGGCAGGTTGCTTGTAATGGTCTTTGTGCCACAAACCTCAGACAGATCATCTTATCAGTCAACACCCCACTACCCTGCCAAATGGTCTTTGTGCCGCAAACCTCAGACAGATCATCTGGAGTCATATCCATAGTGACCGAGCACGCGTCCCGTAACACGTCCGTGCTAGGAGTAGTGGTCACCATATTGCCTGTAACCCGTAACCCAAGTATGTTGTACACGTCGTGCAGCAAGATCGTAATCTCCCCAAATGGCATGTGAAAGGTGTCCGTATCTGGCTGCCACCTCTCAACAAAAGCAGAAATCAACGGCCAATCAAGTCTCTTAAACATCAGGCCGGGCAAGTGAGACAACCAACTAGCATCAATCGCCGCAAGGTCCTCCACAGATTGACGACCTCGCCAAGTGAACAAGTCAGAACATAACTTTGTCCTACTCAAACAGCGCAAAACACTACGCTCCTGCTCCATCCAGATATACCGTGCCACGTGACCGCCAAAACTAGGGATAACTGACCCATCCTCAGGCCCACCCGGCATCGGTTCCTGCACTAACCATACCTCTGCAGAGCTGGAAGTAGGCTGACTCGATCCACTACCAACAAATCTCCCAGACTGACCCCTATATACCATATGGAAATCCTAAGGGTCCTGTTCTTCATCCCGGTCACCAGCATAACTAGTCGAACATTCTTCTTCCTCGTCAGATATGGGTGCTCCACTTGCAGAGTACAAGGGTCGACTACTACCAGACTGTTGGTCTCTCGACCAACCACTAGTAGACCTGTATTGCTGCTGCTCGGGCTGAAGCGGCGAAGATCGAGATGTCTGTCTCCTAACAGACGCATTCAGACGTCGTGATATTGCATGTCGAGCACCAGAACCCTCGATCTACATAAAATAAAAAAATAATCCGATTTTAGTAATAATAATAATAATAACAATAATAATAATAACAATAATAATAATAATAATAATAATATTATAACAACAACAACAATAACCATAATAACAATAATAACAACAACAACAACAACAACAAATACAAATTAACAACAACAAATAAACTTAACAACAACAATAACTAACTAACTAACAACAACAACAACAAATACAAATTAACAACAACAACAATAACCATAATAACAATAATAATAACACTAATATCAACAACTATAATACTAATCATAATTAAAAATATTAATAATAGTACTACTAATAACAATAATAATAATATTATTATAACAACAACAACAACAACAAAAAATTAAACAACAACAATAACCATAAAAAACCTAATATCAAATTAGTTTAATAATAATACTAATCATATTTTTAAAAATAATAACACTAATAATAATAATAATAATAATAATAATAATAATAATAATAATAATAATAATAATAATAATAATAATAATAATAATAATAATAATAATAATAATAATAATAATAATAATAATAATAATAATAATAATAATAATAATAATAATAATAATAATAATAATAATAATAATAATATCAACAATAATAACAACAATAATAATAATAATAATAATAACCATAACACTTCAAAATAACAACAAAAATAACAAAATCCAAAAAAAAAAAAAACAAATTAACAACAACAACAATAACCTTAACATTAATAATAAAAACCTAATTTCAACAAAATAATAAAAATTATCATATTTTTAAAAATAATTACATTACAAAATATACTAACCATAATAATAACAACAACAATAATAATAATATCAACAATAATAATAACAATAATCACCATAAAACTTCTAAATAACAAAAAAAAAAACAAAATCCGAAAAAAAATAATTTAAATTAAAAATTTTATTAACGGGCAAAAAAAAAAAAGGAACTTCCGCCCAAAAATTCCGGAAGTTCCATGGAGGATCCGCCTGGAATTTCCGGATCCTCCATGGAACATCCGAAATTTCTGGGCGGATGTCACTTCCAGTATCTACCCTACATCTTCTTTTTCCTCTTCTTCCTGCTCTCCCTCATTTTGAATATCTTCAACAACCTTCTCAATAACCCTTACTGCCTTCTTTTCTTCCCCCTCAAATCCTGCACTCACCTCCTTTGGCCTTTTATCTTTTTCTTCTACCACCACTTCAAAACATCCATCCACAATTTTAAGCTTATGGTTTTCAAGAAATATGGGCTCTATGAATTTGATGTTTTTGAGAGGCAGGGGTTCTTTGTTGGCAAAGGAAATGCCAAAGCTTTCAAAGACAAAGGTGAGAAAGTTTCCATATCCAACCTTCTATCCTTTTGGAGCACAGTGGGTAAGGTGTTGGATCATGATTGAGGGGAAATTAATGGGTATTTTTTGGGCTAGACAGTAGATTAGGACAGAGTCAAGCTTGTTGGCGTTGTCTCTCTTTTGGGAACGAAGGATTATGTCATTGAACACAAGTTTTAACAGAATTTTGTCAAGAGGGGTTAGGTCGTTGTGGTTTATGTAGGGTTCCTCAAGGTCACCTCCTAAATGCTCAAAAATTTCATCAATGTTAGCTTCAGGAATAGGGTTTCTAATCACATTTGTTATGAAATACAGATCATACCCAGCATTCGGCACATCAAACAACTCAGCCAAATACACAGCATCAAATTCAATTTCCTTCTCATACACAATGCTACGAATTGTACCCTTAGACTACTTAAAATTTTTGCAAAATTCTTTCATAGCATCAACATACAAACTCCGATTAAAACATTCACTCAACAAATTCACCCAATTGTGAAACTCAAGCAAATCAAGTAATTCATATAATTTCACAGGTCTACACCAAGGTAAATTGAGTACCAAACCTGTCACAAAGTGTTCGCCCAACTTCTCTTGGTTTTTCATGGCGGCATGTTTGTCTCGGTAATTTACCCCCAATTCTTGAGCACTTTCCTTTTCCTCTTGCATATCTTCAACTTTCCTTTTGCGATAGGACTGAGATTCGGTGGTTGACTCGTTCTTTGGAGGTTCAGAAATCTCTTTGGTTGAGTTTTCCGGAAGGGTTTCCATGGTGGTATCTTGAATGGGTTTTGAGATGGGTTTAATTTCGGCTTGGGTTTTTGGTGAAGTATCCATGGGAGAGAAGTTTTGATCTGAGTGAGGAGTGAGAAGGTAATTTTTTAGTGTTGTAAAATTGGGTGAGGTTGACATCCTTTTTATGGTGGAGGTAACTTGGTGAGGTTAATTTGTGAGGAGTTGTTTGGTGGGTGAAGAGAACTTAGATTATGATTTGACACTTTATTTATTGCTTAGGGAAACGCAAACCGTGTTTTATGAGATAAGTGCATGTGGGTAACTTTTTGAACAAAAGATAGAGATGAATATTAGATCCATTCATCAGAGATTGTGTTAAGAGAGAAAAAAAAATAGGAATTTCAAAAGTCAGTTAAACACAAGAAAATTATCTTTTGATTTTTCAATAAAGAACACTTGTAAATGCAGCTTGGTACACGGAACAATTCAACAAGGCTCATGCAATCAATTAAGAATTTCATAATATATGCCTTTCAAGTTAACATGCTTTAACAGATATTGTTCCTGCTCACAAACCTGTCTCAACTATGTAATTAAACATATAACATTTTGTGCACAGTATACAATGATTTAGCACGTCAGTTTGAGTTTCATACCTGAGGAAACTTGATGCATTTTTCTTAGTATAACTTAATCATCCCAAGTTCCATTCTCATCTTCTCATGCCTTTCTCTATTCAAGGGTTTTGCTAAAATATCTGCAATTTGATTGTCAGTTTGGCAGAAATCTAATTTAATCAAATCCTTTTCAACATTATCCTTAAGGAAATGATGCCTTATATGAATATTCTTAACTCTTGAATAATGGACTGGATCTTTAGATATATATGCTAATTTCACTAGTGTTATCACAATAGATAGTAATGCAATTAAATTTAATACCAAAGTCACGCAACTGTTGTTTAATCCAAAGGACTTGAGAGCAGCAAGCACCTGCTGCCACATACTCAGCCTCTACAGTAGATAATGCAACAGTATTTTGTTTCTTGGAACCCCAAGAAACTAGACAAGAGCCAAGGAACTAAACCATACCCAAGGTGTTTTTCCTATTGACTAAGTCACCAGCATAGTCAGCATCTTTAAATCCTCTAAGCATAAAGTCATAACTTCTAGGATAGAATAGACACAGGTCATCTGTTCCTTTGAGGTATCTCAAAATTCTCTTAACAATCGTTAGATGTGATTCTTTAGGATTATAATGAAATCTAGCACACAATCCAACACTAAAAGAAATGTCAGGCCTACTGGCTGTTAGATATAACAATGAATCAATCATACCTATGTAAGTGGTTTGATCCACACTTGTTCCTTGTGGATCCTCATCAAGTCTTGTTGCTGTTCCCATAGGTGTGTGATTTGTCTTGGCATTCTCCATGTTATACTTATTCAGAAGTTCCTTGACATACTTCTGTTGGTGAATCATTATTCCTTCTGCTGTTTGCTTTTATTTGAAGTCCAAGGAAGAAATTTAATTCACCCATCATGCTCATCTCAAATTCACCACCCATTAGCTCAGCAAAGTACTTGCACAAAACATTGTTAGTAGCACCAAATATAATATCATCTACATAGATTTGTACAACTAACAAATCACTTCCTCGAGATTTAAGAAAAAGAGTTTTATTTACTTTTCCTCTTTTGAAATCATTTTTCAGTAGGAACTTTGAAAGCCTTTCATACTAGGCTCTTGGAGCTTGTTTAAGCCCATAGAGAGCTTTATCAAGCTTAAAAACATGATTAGGAAATTTAGGATTTTCGAAACCTGGAGGTTGTTAAACAAACACCTCCTCATTTATGAAACCATTAAGAAAAGCACATTTCACATCCATTTGATAGTGTTTGAAACCCATAAAAGAGGCAAAATCTACTAGGATTCTAATAGCTTCTAATCTAGCTATAGGAGCAAAGGTTTCATCAAAATCAATACCTTCCTGTTGGTTGTAACCCTTCATAACCAATCTGGCCATGTTCCTTACTATAGTGCCATGCTCATCGAGCTTGTTCCTGAACACCCATTTGAGACCAATAACTTTCTTACCTTTAGGCTTAGGCTCAAGGGTCCAAACTTTGTTTCTCTCAAACTCATTGAGTTCCTCTTGCATAGCCACTATCCAATCAGCATCTCGCAAGGCTTCTTGATGATTTCTTGGCTCTAAGATGGACAGAAATGCATGGAACGCACTGAAGTTCCTCATTTGCGATATTGTTTGAGTTCCTTTTCCTATGTCACTAATAATGAGATCAGTTGGATGGGAACCTTAATACTTGAACGGCCTATATTGAAATTCCCTTGTTGGAACTCCAATTTGAGGAGCTTCTGGTTTTGTTTCTCTTGCTTCTTCTGCTAGTTCCTCATTCACCTGTACATCTGGTTGATGAACTTCTTCATTCTCTTGATGATCCTCTTCTGGAGCAGGCTACTTTTCTTTGGTTTGCTTCTGAGTCTCTTCTTCATCCCTGTCTCTTATCAATCCAATTTCAAAATCATTATCATCTTCTTGTTCCTGCACACTCACAAACTGGTTAATTTCATCAAATATTATGTAAATGTTTTCCTCAACACACATTGAACTTTTATTGTAAACTCTATAAGCTTTGATATCAGAGGGATATCCTACAAATATGTCCTCTTCACTTCTTTCATCAAATTTCCCTAGGTTTTTCTTACCATTGTTATGTAAAAATCACTTACAACCAAAGGCTCTAAGATGAGATATGTTTGGCTTCCTTCCCCTGAATAGTTCATAGGGAGTCTTGTTGATGATACTTCTGATTGTTACCCTGTTTAGGTTGTAACATGTTGTATTCACGGCTTCAGCCCAGAAATTCCTTGGCAATCCACGTGATATCAGCATAGTTCTAGACATTTCCTCAAGGGTTCGATTCTTCCTTGGAGCTTGGAGCTGAGAAGTTATGATTCATGCCATTTTCCCTGCAAAACTAATCAAAACTTGAGTTCTCAAATTCAGTTCCGTGATCTGATCTGAGATGGATTATGGAGTGACCACTTATTTTCTGTATTTTCTTGGCAAAAGCAACAAACTTGTTAAAAGTTTCATCTTTACTAGCAAGAAAAATAACCCAAGTGAATCTAGAATAATCATCAACAATAACAAAACATATTTCTTGCCACTCTTGCTTTGAATTCTCATGGGACCACACAAATCCATATGGATTAATTCCAAAGGCTTTGTAGTGCTTACCATTTTCTTCAATTTAAAAGATGCACGAACATGCTTGCCTTTCACACATGCATTAAAAACATTGTTCTGTAGGAACTTGATTATTGGAAGTTACACAACCAAGTTCCTTGACCTCAGCTTATCCAGTAATGAAAAGCTAGCATGTCCAAAACGTTTATGCCATAGTAAGGGATCATCTTCAACAACACTCAGACATGTAAGGTTGTTCCTTGGGATTAAGTTGAGGCAACTGTATAAGTGTTCCCTCTTCTTGTTCCTTATAGAACAACCTTTCATAACTTGTAATTGATGATGTTACTAGAGTATGAAGTAAAACTTACAGAATTTCCCTTATCACAGAATTGTGATATATATATTGAGCAAATTGTGCATTAAGCCCTCGACCAGGATCACATTATCAATGGAATGATATTTTGATCTTCCAATTTTGCCTTTTCCAATTATCTCGCCCTTTTTATTATCCCCAAAGGTTACTGTTCCTCCAGGGTAGTCTTCTAGTAAGAGGAATTTTGATTTATCACCTGTCATATGCTTTGAACAACCGTTGTCGAGATAACAAGAGTTGTTCCCCCTCACTAGGACCTGCAAGAAAACTAAGCATTAGGATTAGGAACCCAGGTTTCCTTGGGTTCCTTAGACGTGGATGCAATATCAGTTTTCTTGACCCACACTTGTTTTACATTTCTTTTATCTACTTCCTCTCTTATCCTACACTGTCCATAGAAATTTCCAGTCTTACCATAAAAAGTACATACCTTCATACTCGGAAGCTCAACATATTTCTTTTGCTTACCTTTTCTCTTGGTCATGTAACCTAGGCCTTCAGCTCCTTTTCCTTGAGCTTCAGCTATCCACTTAGGTATGACTTTTGGGTCAATACTTCTATCCTTTGTAGCATTCAGCTCCGATTCAAGTTGATCCTTTTGGGTTTTTAAAGTAGAAAGCTCATTTTTCAAATTTTCAAAATCAACATTGAATTTAAGGAACTTATCGGTTGAGGAACTGCTAGAACTGATATCAGAATTCATGAGCTTATATTAAGTTAATTCAACATTCAGAAGAATACTTTCATTCTTAATTCTATTAGCTATCTCTGTTATGTGTTTATATTTAAAATCAAGCTCTCTTAATTTGCTTTGAGACTTGGCATAGGCTGTTTCCAACCAAGCACCATGTTCTTTGCAAACCTTAAGAGCTTTTTCACATTTGTTCAATTTCACACATGTATATCTAAATAATTCTTCTTCTTCTAGACATATATCTATTAAGACATCTTTAGAGAAAGTTTTAAGCTGTTTAGGATCAAGAAATACCTCTTTCTGGAGTTCCTCAAGGTAGGCCTTTTTATCATCTGATTTAGCCATTAGACAAAGATTAGCCATCTCCTCTTCTGGTTGGTCATCCTCTTCTTCTTCACTGTCTGAGTCTCCCCCGGCTGCTATCATGGCATTCTTCATGTCTGACTTTAGGTAGTTTGCTTTGCTGAATTTTTCTCTTCCTTGTTCCTTAGCCTTTCCTTTTCCTTTATCATTTTCCCATAGGGGAAGTGATTTATTTGGGGATCCACACTTGTGGAAGCTGTAGTCAGGTTTTGGATTTGAGGTCTTTTTCCCAAAGTTCCTTGAGGTGCGACCTTTCTTGAACATCTTCTTGAATCTTCTCACAAATAGGGCAGCCTCATCCTCGTCCACTTCTGAATCTTCCTCCTCATTAGCCTTAAGAGCCAATCCCTTGTTCCTCATGGATTCGTTGTTGACTCCAAGGTGTAGCTCATGAGTCATGAGAGAACCTGCTAGCTGCTACCTGTCACCGTAGCTCTCCATCTCTCATCTTGCGAAAGACTTCTACGAACCTTCCTAACCTGCTCATTTGTAGGAATCTGTCAACCAAGGGAAACCAACTAATTTATGATGTTAGTAAAACGGGTTAGCATCTCTTGAATGGTCTCCTTAGGCTCCATCTCAAATCTTTCATACTTAGATATAAGTAGATCGATTTTTGAGCGTTTAACCTCATTGGTTCCTTCATGAATAATCTGCAGCAAATCCCAGATTTCCTTAGCGTTCTTACACCCCATAACACGATTGTCTTCATAAGGTCCAAGTCCACAATGGAGTAATTTCACATCCATAGCATTTATTTCCATTTTATCAAAATCCTCTTTCTCATATTCAGATATAGGCTTGGGGATCACCTCATTCGGAGCATTTGTTTTGGTGACTTTGAAATTACCAACCTCGATGACCCTCCAGACTTGGTAGTTCTCCGCCTTGATAAAGATCTCCATGTGGTTCTTCCAGTAGGTATAAAACTCGTCGTTGAACATAAGAGGCCTCTGAGTTGAGTATCCTTCCTCGAGCTTTTCATGAGTATTCATTTTCTCTAAGACCTTTCATCTTCAGGGTTTCCTGATTTTCTTAGAAGTTAGGATCTAATACCAATTGTTGTTTAAATGAATACTACAAGAAAGGGGGGTTGAATTGTAGTATGAGATTTTAGCCAAATTTTTTGCGGAATTAAAACTAAGTAAGCTAAAGGAACATAAAGATAAACTAGAGGAACTAAAAGATGCAAGAGAGAATTTTACGTGGAAAACTCCTTAACCCTAACAAAGAGAAAAACCACGACCACTTGGGATTTTAGGAAAAGAATCTTCACTAGAATAGGGCAAATGGTCCTATTACAAACTAAAGACTCAAACTTCAAGTTCCTCAACGAACTTGAAACCCCGAGGAACAAGTCACCCAACTTGTTACTCTTCTCTTCTCTTTCTCTCGTCTCACTTCTCTTTCTCTTCTCTTTCTCACTTCTCTTTCTCATACCCAGAAGTTCACTCAAACTTCCCCATTCCCCAAATTACAACTCGAAAGAAAAATAAAACTCTAGTATAAGAACATAAGAACACTCTATATTACTTATGTAGAATTGACACTTGACTCGAATTAAGAGCTTAAAAACTTATGTGAGCATGGGTGAGTTTTTCCATCTGAAATCAACAACTATTTATAGATCAAAATTTGTTTAGAAAAAACTTCTTTGTGCAGCAAATCCATTACGCCACTACTCCAACCCACTGAGAAGATCATGTTCCTAAAATCAAGGAAACATGAACTCCTCAATGTGCAAGACCATGACTTGAAGAAAATCATGGAGGAGTAGGCCGCAAGTTTTTAGAAAACGTGGGAGATTTTATTTGCAGAAGATATTTTCGAAAATCAGAATAAATATAAAATTCCTTTTAATTTGGAAAAAGATAAACGTTAGAATGTAACAGTTTCCCTAAAAACTAGCATGCACAATTTTATCTTTTTAGACCAATTCCACACATCATTTTTGAGTGCAACTTAATATCTTATACTTATATAAATCCTAAAATATTAAAATATATTTAGTCTTCATGTTTTCTGATGAAGCTTTTACTCCGAGGCTTCTGTCCTTGTAAGGAACTTCTCTTCTCTGGTGAGGCTTCTTCTCTGAAACTTCTGTTCCCTGAGGGGAACCTACTCTTCTCAAGTCTTCGATTCTGAAGCACCAGTTCCTGTAAAGGAACTCTTCTCTTTGGATAGCTATGTTTCTGGTTATCCTGTTCCTCATGGTATCTTTGCACAACATTTAATTCTCCTAGTCATTGCATCTGATCACACACTTAAACAATCAAGCTCTTATTAGTCTGTAAGCAAGTGAGGTTGTGTCATCATCAAAATCATTAAGTCCAACATAAGCCAAGCCCAATCCTTCCCTCTACCACCTCTCGACCATAGCCTAATCCAATCCCACTTTGGGTTGAAACTCAGGCCATGCATGGCAATTTTTAAACTGAAAAAGCAATTCTCTCTTGTTGCTTAAACCGTTTCACCTATACAAAAGTCACCCAAAGATGCTTTGCGTGACACTAATTGGAATGCGGCCATGTTTGAGGAGTTTAATGCACTAACTAAACAGCACACATGGGACCAGATGGAGTCAAGATAATTAGACGCATGGGGCTTTTTAAACAGAATTACAACGACAATGGTGAGTTAGAATGACATAAAGCTCGCTTGGTGGTGAATGGGAAATCACAACGGGTGGTTATTGATTTTGAAGAGACGTTTAGCCCGATTGTGAGACCGGCTACTATACGGTGTTTTTAGAGTATTGCTTTGGGGAAAGATTGGCCCATACATTAACTTGATGTCAAAAAAAATTTCCTTCATGGTGACCTCAAGGAGACGGTCTACATGCATCAACCTCCATGTTTTTTTGATCCTAATGCTCCTACTCCTGTTTGTCGGCTTCGAAAATCTTTATATGGTTTGGAACAAGCTCCGAGGGCATGGTACCAACGATTTTCTAGTTATCTTATGTACATTGGTTTTGTGTGTAGAAAGAGTGATAATTCCTTGTTCATATTTCACTGGGGTACTTCTACTGCTTATCTCCTTTTGTATGTTGAGGATATTGTGCTTACTAGGGGTGTTTAAAAATACCCGACCCGGTTCACCCGACCCGTTGTCCCACCGACCCAGTAGCTTTCCTAAATTGTTTTTGGATTTTAGCTTGTACTTCTAAGCCAATAATCAAAATCATTGAGTATATTGTTGTTTTATATATTGTGGGAGTACACGATTATTTTGTTATAGAAAAGTGAAGACTATTTTTCTTTTTAATTGTTTTTTAAACTTAATTTATGTTGTTTTGCAATTAAGAAATGAGAGGAACTGCACTACTTTTCTATATGAAATTGGCATCCAAGTTTTTTTGTAAATAATTAAAAAGTGATTATGAAAAACCGAGTACCCTTTGACCCGACCCGAGAATGTCGAGTACCTGAATTCCAGGTACCCGGATTTCGGGTCGGGGCATGGGCCGAGTTTTGAACTACCCGAAAATTCGGGTACTCGCGTTTTCGGGTACCCAGATTTGAACACCCCTAGTGCTTACCACATTTTCTGTGGCTATGTCGGACCTGGGCAAACTCAATTACTTTTTGGCCATTTTCGTGACTTGGACACCTCATGGTATGTTTCTCACTCAACAAAAATATGCAGAAGAAATTATGTCACGTGTTAATATGGGGAATTGCAAACCGGTTTCAACTTCAGTGGACTCCAAGTCCAAATTGAGTGCTCTTGATGGCAAACTAGTGGCTGACTCTTCCTTGTACCATAGCCTTACAAGAGCATTGCATATGTTGTAAAACAAATTTGTTTGTTCATGCACGTACCTCATGAGTCGCATTACACTGCCCACAAACGCATCATCAGGTACCTCAAGGGGACTGATGACCATGGCCTTCACCTCTATCGTTCTCCGCCCAGCAGTCTTTGTGTTTTATACGGACGCCAATTGGGGCAGCTGTTGGGATACACGTAGGTTGACTTCTGGCTACTACGTTTATCTCAGGAATAACCTTGTGTCTTGGTCAGCAAAGCAGCATCCAACCTTGTCTAAGTCAATTATCGAAGCAAAATAATGTGTCGTCGCCAATGTGGTTTCGGAAACTTGTTGGTTTCTCTACAGGAGCTGCTGCCTAATCAAGCGGGCTACCCTTGTCTATTGTAACAATTTCTCGGCTGTATATTTGTTTAGCAACCCCGTCCCACATCAACGCACAAAGCACATAGAAATGGACTTCCATTTTGTTCGCGAAAAAGGTTGCCACGGGTCAAGTTCGGGTACTTCATGTTCCTTCTTCGTACCAATTTGCGGACATTTTCACCAAGAGTTTACCACGACAATTCTTCTTAGACTTCAGAAACAATCTAAGAGTTCGGCCCCTTCCCGCTACAACTGCGGGTGTTTGTAAATGAATATGATTAATAATCCTTTTGTATTCTGTATTATTATTGTGCAGGTTGTAAATAACCACCTATATATATTGCCTTAATGAGAAAACTCCACTCGAAGGAGATTTACACATTTCTACAATATGACTTCGATTGGAATATATATGGGACTATGCCAAAGGTAACATGGATCCCAATCAAGCTAAAAGAAGACGAATTTTTACTGCTGTTATAACTCAGTCTACACTGTAAAATTGATTGAAGGCTTTGATCAGTATGAACACAATTTACAGGGAAGAAATTCTTTTTTTTTTTTTTTTTTTTTTTGGTTAGATAGGGATTGGATCCAGGATTCCATGGAAGCCTGCCTAGGCCTTGACCATCACCAAAAAAAAATGTTACTACAAAATATATATATATATATATATATATATATATATATATATATATATATATATATATATAATCTAACAACACAACAATCTACTGTAACTACTAACTCAACCAGTTAATCAACCCGGTTGGGTAGGGTTACATGTAGGTTCATTTTAAGTCGGGTTATTAATACTTGGCATGGGTTGACAAATGTTCGTAGGCCACCACCCACCTCGCCCCCGTCGCCGGGGCGAAGTCATCAATAGCATAAAGAGCCTGGTCCCGAACGAGCCCATTGTTTTGAGTTATAGTCAACAACACCAGATTAAGAATTATTTTTTATTTGACTTTCTTTGGCAAACTTTTTTACATTTATTGACGCCAAAAAAACATGAATTTATTTTTTTTATATATGTACCACCAAATCATCTATAAATGGATTTTCCCACAAAAAAGAACTAAAATTCTTTTTCCACCATCTACGTTACCATAAAATAAAATCGTTAAATATAACTTTTTATGAACCTTTATTTTATTTTTATGCAAAAAAACATGTATTTTTAGAGGTTTGGGAGGTCATTTTGGTCTTTAAGAGTCTGCTTTAAGGTTAAAATTGACTTAAATATTGCAAATGCAAAATAAGTCAAACATTTAGGATCAAAGGCAATGCATAATTTGGGTCAAGGAGGAGAATCTAGGAGGCAGATTAGATGGCCAGGGCAGCTAGATTGGGTCTTGTAGCTCAGTGCACTGGGATTTTTAGGCTTGACTCATTTCTTTGAAAGACTGCTATGTTAACCCCACCCCCTAATTTGCATCAAGCTTACTCGTCTACTAATTTAGCTACTATTAGTCCTGCTGGGAACTATTTGGGTGCTGATTCACTGCCTTTTGACCCCCCATGAAAGGGTGTGAACCTGTATTTTGTGCTGTCTTTAGACAGTAGCTTAAACTCAATCTTAATATATTCGCTCCTTTTAACCAAAAAAAAAAAAAAAAAAAAAAGCAATGCATAAGATCAAATGTTATCCTCTCAAAGTAACATACTAAACTAATTACCACTGACATACTAGTATATAAATTTCCCACCTTACTTGCATTTCGTTATTTAATCTTGTTATTATTTATTTGTTGTGAGTTTAGGGATTAAGCTTAGGAAATTTTATCGTTTTAATTAATAAGTTATATCTTAGGAGATGAACACTACAAGAGGGGGGGTGAATTGTAGATGAGTTCCTAATTACTAATTTTGCAAATATAAAACATAACAAAATAGGAACTTGCAATGCACACAGGATTTTACGAGGAAACCATCTAGTGCCCAACTAGAAGTAAAACCTCGACCCTACCTTAGGGATTTCAAACACAAACACTTTCACTATAATAGGGCAAACACCAAGTTACAACCTATTATAATTAAGTCTCTACACACAAATTCCTGAACGAACTTGCTACAGAACAATTTATTGTTCTACCCAGTTCGAGTCCCACACTCAAACTCTCTTGTACTCCCTAAGTACAAATCTACCCCTTCTCACCAGAAGCTCTTTCTGTATGCAATGATAAAAATACTCTCTCACCCAAATAATCCCAACCAATTACAAGTACAAACACCTAGTATATGATAGGCAAGCTATGCATGAAACCCGAAACTAATATGACAAGATGATAAGCTTGGAAAACTTACACGATTATAGCTCTGTAAATTCTTCACGCATAAAACTCACAAAAACCTAAACTCCTATTATTCTCTACTATTTATACAAGTATTTACTTGTATAGAAAGTAGGTTTTCATAAAGATAAATAAGTAAAACTTAACTTATCTTAAAACACGGTTTTTAAGTAAATCTTTAAAACAAAATCTTTTCAGAAAATAAGATAGAAATATTGAGTTAAAAAGCATAATATCTTTTTAACAAACTTATTTTAAGAGAAATCTTTAAAGAAAATCTTTTTCGATTTCTATCTTTTATCTTTTCCGATTTTAATTTATTTGCCAAGCTAATTGTCACGCTTCTAATAAATTTCATGCATATCCGACTTAACATATTTAACAATGAATCTAGAAGATAAAATCTTAACTAAAACATTGCTACGCTGCACTCTTGTTCTGGTAAGTTTACTTGGGCTCCACGCTTACTAAGTTCCTCCAAAGATCTTAGTCAGCAATCATCAAGTTCCTGTGAAGGAACGTTCCTGTGAGGGAACTCAGTTCCTGTTAAGGAACTTCTTCTTCTATTTTGAATAACTTTCTTGATAAGGATCTCCTTCAAGTCTTCTCAGCTTCAATTACTTCTTCCATCTCCAAGATCAATTTCACCTAAGCTAAACAAAACACTTGAAAAGCCTTTATGAGATGAGTTTTCTGTAACTTAAGTTCCTCATCATCAAAACCTTTAAACATCAACAATTTCCCCCTTTTTGATGATGACAAACTTAAGCAAACTCTTGAGAAAGTTAAAACAAAATAAAAGGTCGTATTTTTTTATTTTTAAATTATTAACAGAAAATAAACACACAACTGAATAAAACAAAAATCAAAAGCAAAAACAAATAAACAAAAATAAGTAAACTAAACTATTAGCATCATATTAGGAGAAAATTATGATACTTTCTCAACTGGAACTTAGAACAACTTCTGCCTCCATGTTTGCTTCTTCTTTTCCCCCTTTTGGCATTATCAAAAAGTCCTGCTTTTTCAAGTTTATTAAACAACTACCAAGAGCCCCACAAGCAATTCATCGAGTGTGGGAAATTAAAGGCAGCGCTGCTAAACAACCTCAAGTAAGATCTACTTTTCAGCATAAGTGTTCAAAATATACATAAACACACGAGTATAAGCAAAGTTCCAACTTTTCATTCCAAAAACTAAAATATTTAACATCCAGTTGAACAATTTTAAAAATTTCAATCAAAATTAATTGTTCAAATACTAAAAACAGAAATTAAATTTGTTCATAACTAAAAACAGTGAGATTAGGCTAGGCTGAATTTGAGATTGGGTAGGCTAGGTTTCAAGGAACTCCAGAATCTTTTTGAAGTCCTCCTTTGTCTGATGTGCAGAGGCCTCTAACTTTTCTTTAATACCCTTGAGTTTCACCAGGAACTCCTCCTTCTGTTCCTGTAGAGCCTTGTGAAGTTCTTTCTCTTGAAACTCCTTCTGTTCTTGAAGGTCCTTGGTCTGTTTGAGCATCAATCTCTTGAGTTCCTTTAACTCCTTCCCCTGCTCCTGTACCAACTTTTCCAGAGTCAGCACATGAAGCTTTCCAGCAGAGTCCTTCATTTGACTCTCTACCCTCTCCATTCTGTCAGCCAGCTCATCAACTTGCCCATCAAGGATATTCTCCTCAACATCCAACTCCAGTGGTTGTTCCATACTAGTTTGAGGAACACCACTGGCAGAAATCCTCCTGCTCTTCCTCACAGGCTGTTCTGACATAGCCTTTTCTTTCCTCTTCCCTGTCACTTTCTCTTTCTTTTTCTCTCCTTTCTCTAATTTTTGAATTTTTCCTTGTACCACTTCCAGACTTAACCCAGCAAGGGTTTCCTCATTGATCACATTTTCTGGCTTTTCATCCAAAGCCCCATATCTACCTTTCAAAACTACTCCTGCATTTTCAAATACAGTAGAAAAAATGGCTTCATACCCCACTTTTGTCCTACTGGGAATGCAATAAGCTAAATGCTGAAACATCAAGGAAGGAAAATTGACCTTAATCTTCTTTGAGATGCAGAAGATTACTGCCATATCCATTAAACATGTCTCCCCCTTCTTAGCAGTCCTAGGCAAAATGGTCTTTTTCACAAGATTAAACAGCAGCTTGTGTAGAGGACTCAGATCATTGTGACTCATGACCTTCTTACCCCTCTGACCACCTAATTCCTCAACTATATCCCCAGCCAAGAAATTACCTACGTTGATACTACCCTTTCCCTTTAGGTAAGTATCATAACCCTCAGTGGGTGCTTTTAGAATTTTACCTAGGGTTTCGAGGTTCAATTCAATTTTCACACCATTAACAGTACTAGATATTATTCCCAATTTTGCCTGAAAATTTTGACAAAATTCATTCATAGCAGCAGGATACAAGTAATTTGCTCAAACCCTAATCAATAGAAATTCCCAACCTTGGAATTTAATTAAATCAAGAAACTCTAAAAATCTTGCTTTCCTACACCACACTGCATCAATACGATGTCCTACTACGTACCTTCCTGCCAGTGATTCAAGTTCCGCTTGATCAGTTACTTCCTCTCCTTCATCTTCCTTTTCAGATTCTTCCTTTTCTGAATTGTCCTCCTCTTCTTTTTCTTCCTCTTCTCCCTCACTCATTTCTTCTTCTTCTTTGTTCTCCTCTTTTGGTTCTTCTGAATTTTTCCCTTGAGCGAAATCATCAATTTCCTCGATTTGCTCTTCAAGCGATTTTTCACTTTGTTTCTTCTCTCTCCACTCTTTTAGCCGTTGAAGAATGTTTGAAACAGAGGAATCCCCTGGATTGCTCTTACTGTCTACTTCCTTTGGTTTTGGGGGAGATTTTCTAGGGTTTTCAGAAGGTTGGTTTGAGGTAGAGGACGCTTTGTAGTTTACCATGGTTAAGGGAGATGTTTCTTCTTGAATTGTGTTTTCAGAGCTTTGAGATTCTTCTGAGGAGACAAATTCAACAATGATCACCATTGAAGCTTTAGGAAGGGTTTTAAAGAGGTTTTAAAGATTTTACTGAAAGGGAGTAATTTGATGTGACAGTGAGGTGAAAGAAGTGGGTGAAAATTTGCTTTTATAATAAATGAAGCGGTGTGAGGGAATTTAGGAAGTTTTCACTGTTCAGTCATTAATTGAACAAATTCAATTAATTTTTCAAATTTTAAAATACTGGATGAATATTTCAAAAACTTTAAATTTCCAAATTCAAATAATCTTGAATGAAGTTTCTATAAAACACAATTGGAACACGCTTTCTACATATGTGCAATGTACAAATTTAATAACTTATACCGTTGAGCAATTTAATGAACTTACCTTTGGTAGTTAACAACGGTGACACTTTAGCTATGTTTATCACACCAAGTTTGTGGTAGAAGTCTTTTTGCTCTATTTACAATATTTCTGACTTTGCCATATCTTGGAACTTCAGAGGCTAGTACTTCAGCTTGATCATCCCAAGTTCCAGTCTCAATTTCTCAAATCTTTCTCTGTTCAAGGGCTTGGTTAGAATATCTGCAATTTGATTTTCAGTTTGACAAAATTCTAACTTAATATTCCCTTGCTCCACATTATCTTTTAGAAAGTGATGCCTAATGTGAATATGTTTTACCTTTGAGTGTTGAACTGGATCTTTAGAAATACATATAGCACTTGCATTATCACAGTAAATAGGTACACATTTAAAAATAATACCAAAATCTCTGACCTGTTGTTTTATCCATAGAACTTGTGAGCAACATGCTGTTGCAGCCACATATTCAACTTCTGCCGTAGATAAAGCAACTGTGTTTTGCTTCTTGGAACCCCAAGAAACTAAACAAGGTCCTAAAAATTGTACCATACCTGAAGTGCTTTTCCTATTTACCAAATCACCTCGATACATAGATTGATCAATGCAAGTTCCAGATGGATCTTCATCCAATCTAGTAGCAATTCCCATAGGAGTATTGTTGGTTTTGGCATTTTCCAACTTGTATTTCTTGATCAGTTCCTTAATATATTTTTGCTGATGAATCATAATTCCCTCTACAGTTTGCTTAATTTGCAAACCAAGAAAGAAATTTAATTCTCCAGTCATGCTCATTTCAAATTCTCCACTCATAAGGTCAGCAAAATACTTGCATAAGGATTCATTAGTTGCACCAAATAAAATATCATCAACATAAATTTGTACAACTAAGATATCAGTTCCATTTGACTTTAAAAACAATGTTTTGTCGATTTTACCACGTTTAAAACCATTAGCCAAAAGGAACTTAGATAATCTTTCATACCATGCTCTAGGAGCTTGCTTTAACCCATAAAGAGCCTTGTCAAGCTTATAGACATGGTTTGGGAACTCTGGATTTTCAAATCCAGGAGGTTGTTCCACATAGACTTCCTCATTTAAGTATCCATTTAAGAATGCACATTTGACGTCCATCTGGTACAACCTAAAACCCATATAAGCAGCAAAAGCAATAAGTAAACGAATAGCCTCTAACCTGGCTACAGGTGCAAATGTTTCTTCATAGTCTATTCCTTCTTACTGATTGAAACCTTGTACAACTAGACTTGCTTTGTTCCAGACAATAATACCATGTTCATCTAGTTTGTTTCTGAATACCCATTTTAGTCTAATGGACTTCTTGTCTTTAGGTCTAGGTTCCAGATGCCAAACTTTATTTCTTTCAAATTCATTTAATTCAGCTTGCATAGCATTAATCCAGTCAGCATTAGTCAAAGCCTCAACATAATTTTTAGGTTCCATGGAAGAAAGGAAAGCATTGAATGCACAGAAGTTCCTAAGCTGAGATCTGGTTTGAGTTCCTTTTGTTATGTCACTCATGATTGCATCAACTGGATGAGATTTCTGATGTTTCCAAGGCCTTGGGGTGAAATCTTTTATTGGATACAATCTCTCTTCATTATTATTGACTGGTTCTTCAGTAGGAACTTGATTTTGGATCTTAGGTTGAACTTCTTCAGGAGTTCCCACATTTTGGCCTTCATTATGATTTTCAATCTGTTCTTGAAGTGGAGTTCCTGGTGCATTCTCCAACTCTGGTTCAGCATTTGCTTCAGGATTCATTACTTCTGCACTTTCAACTTGCTGCTTCTGCAGTGATACTAGTTCCTCATCTGGATTCTGCTTACGCACAAGTCCAATCTCGAAATCATCATCACAATCCTATACATCAACCAAATTTTCAGTTTCATCAAATATAATATGTACAGACTCCTCAACACACATTGTTCTTTTATTATAAACTCTATATGCTTTACTATTTGAGGCATATCCTAGGAATACTGGCTCATCACTACGTTCATCAAACTTTCCCAAGTTCCTTTTACCATTATTGTGAACAAAACATTTGCACCCAAAAGATCTAAAGTAAGAAATATTAGGTTTTCTCCCTTTCATAAGTTCATAAGGAGTTTTGTTAGTGATGGCCCTAACAGATACTCTGTTGAGTATATAACATGTTGTATTCACTACCTCAGCCCAGAAGTTCCTAGGCAGCCTGCTTGATATCAGCATTGTCCTTGCCATGTCTTCAAGACTCCTATTCTTGCGTTCCACTACTCCATTTTGTTGTGGAGTTCTTGGGGCAGAGAAATTGTGATCCATACCATGCTCAGCACAAAATTCATCAAATTTAGAATTCTCAAATTCTGTTCCATGGTCTGATCTAAGATGTATCAACTGATTACCTGTTCTTCTCTGTTCTTTCTTAACAAAAGCAACAAACTCATCAAACGTTTCATCCTTACTTACAAGAAAGAAAACCCAAGTGAACCTTGAAAAATCATCAACAATAACCATTACATATTTCTTACCACTTCTACTTTGGATTCTCATTGGACCACAGAGATCCATATGAATGAGTTCCAAGGGTCTTTTGGTACTTACCATCTTTTTGGACTTGAAAGAAATTCGGGTCTGTTTACCTTTAGCACAAGCTTCACACACTTTGTCATATAGGAACTTAATTCAAGGAAGTCCTTCCACTAAGTTCTTAGATCTTAGTTTATCAAGTAAAGAAAAGCTTGCATGGCCAAATCTTTTGTCCCATAAAAGAGGATCATCCTCAATAACACTAAGACATGTTAAACTGCTGTTAGGAACCTCGTTAAGATCCACAACATATGTGTTCCCTTTTCGAGTTCCTTCTAAAATAATGTTCCCAGTGTCATTGTGGATGATTCTACACTTATTTGAAGTAAAGCTTACAGAGTTACCTTTGTCACAAAACTGTGAAATACTTAACAAATTGTGTTTGAGGCCCTCGACTAAAAATACATTATCAATGGCATGGGAACGTGACCTTCCTATCTTGCCAATAGCAATTATATCACCTTTCATATTGTCACCAAAGGTCATAGTTCCACCATAGTAGGCATCCAGTGAGAGAAATCTAGTTTTATCTCCAGTCATGTGCTTAGAACAACCACTGTCGAGGTACCAAGTGTTGTTCCCCCTCACTGGAACCTACAAGAAGAATTAAGCGTTAGAGTCAGGAACCCAGGTTTCCTTGGGTTCCTGTGTAACATGAGTTGATTCATTTTTCTTTACCCAGATTTGTTCTACATGTTTGATATTCTTCTAATTGCTTTGTTCTTTCTTAGGACACTTAGCTTGCTTATGCCCTGTATTGCCACAGAAATAACAAACAATGCTACTAGGCAAGTTGACATACTTCTTTTCTTTCTAGAACTTCTTTTTAAAACCTAAACCTTCAGTATTCTTGGTTTGAGCCTTAGTGATCCACTCAGGAACTCCATACTCTATTGGTTGCTTACCTTTCCTAGCCCTCTCAAGTTCCCCCTCAAGACGTGCCTTATCCGTTTTTAATTCTTCCAAATCATGTTTTAATTTTTCAAAATTCGGATAATCAGTAGGTGGAGGAACTTCAGAGTTTGGAGTATCAACACTAAGTTTTAACAAAGACAATTCCACATTCAAGAGTATGTTATCTTGTTTTAAGTTCTCTATGGTCTCTTTTAAAATTTTATTATCATAAAAAAGACTGAAGAACCTATATTGAATATCAAACTTCATGTTATCAACCCATTCACTGTTCTCTTTGTAAGTTACTAAAGCTTTATCACTTTGCTGTTTGGATCTATGTAATTCCTTTAAATCTTCTTGTATTTCCAAAACAGTATTTATTAGATTCTCTTTAGACAGATGCTTTAATTGATTGTAAGAGAACCATACCTCAGCCTCAAGCTCCTTTAGTTTGGAAACTTCATCAGTTTTAGCCATTAGACATAAATGAGCGGTTTCTTCTGATGGTTGGTCCTCCTCTTCTTCTTCTGAATCTGTATCTCCCCAAGCAGCCAGCATGGCTTTCTTAACATTGTCCTTGGTGAAGTAAGGATTATAGACTCTTGACTCTTTGGATTGCTCCTTGCCTTTAGTCTTTCCTTTCTCTCCATCCTGAACAGGACAATCTTTGATAAAGTGATCCTTTGATCCGCACTTGAAGCATGTTGTGTTTCTGGAACTTGTAAACTCTTGTTCCTGTCAAACTTCCTATTGTTCATCATCTTTTTAAATTTCCTCACTAGCATAGCCATCTCTTCCTCATCAACTTCTGATTCTTCTGAGTCTTGAGCCTTGAGTGCCAAACGTTTATTTCTGGAACTTTTAGTATTGGAACTCAGATGAAGTTCATGAGTCATCAATGATCCATCTAGTTTTTCCATGTTAAACTTGGTGAAGTCCTTAGCTTCCTGCATAGCAGTGACCTTGGATCTCCAGCGTTCATCTTGTGGTAGGCTTCTTAAGATCTTCCTTGCCTGTTCATCAATAGGAATATGCCTGCCAAGGGAGTTCAGTTCATTAATAATATCATTGAATCTAGTAAACATCTCTTCTATGGTTTCTCTAGATTGCATTTCGAACCTTTCATATCTATAAATCTATTTTAGAGCGTTTTACCTCGTTAGTACCTTCATCAGTTACCTGTAGCAAATCCCAAATCTGTTTGGCAGACTTGCATCCCATGATACGATTATGTTCATGGGGTCCAAGTCCACAATGCAGATACTTTATAGCTAAAGCGTTCATTTCAAGTTTCTGATAATCTTCTTTATCATAATCAGAAATGGGTTTAGGAACTACCTCATGTTTGTCATTGGTTTGAGTTATTTCAAAATCACCAGTTTCAATTACACGCCAAACCTGGTAATTTTCAGCCTTGATGAATATCTCCATCCTGTTCTTCCAGTAGGCATAAAACTTACCGTTGAACATAGGTGGACGTTGGGTAGAGTACCCTTCTTCAAGTTTCTCCTTGTAATTCATCTCTCCAGGAACTTACTCAGCAAAATTATCTGCTTGCAAGTGAGAACCGTGCTCTGATACCAATTGTTAAATGAGATGAACACTACAAGAGGGGGGGTGAATTGTAGATGAGTTCCTAATTACTAATTTTGCAAATATAAAACATAACAAAATAGGAACTTGCAATGCACACAGGATTTTACGAGGAAACCTTCTAGTGCCCAACTAGAAGTAAAACCTCGACCCTACTTTAGGGATTTCAAACACAAACACTTTCACTATAATAGGGCAAACACCAAGTTACAGCCTATTATAATTAAGTCTCTACTCACAAATTCCTGAACGAACTTGCTACAGAACAATTTACTGTTCTACCCAGTTCGAGTCCCACACTCAAACTCTCTTGTACTCCCTAAGTACAAATCTACCCCTTCTCACTAGAAACTCTTTCTGTATGCAATGATAAAAATACTCTCTCACCCAAATAATCCCAACCAATTACAAGTACAAACACCTAGTATATGATAGGCAAGCTATGCATGAAACCCGAAACTAATATGACAAGATGATAAGCTTGGCAAACTTACACGATTATAGCTCTGTAAATTCTTCACGCATAAAACTCACAAAAACCTAAACTCCTATTATTCTCTACTATTTATACAAGTATTTACTTGTATAGAAAGTAGGTTTTCATAAAGATAAATAAGTAAAACTTAACTTATCTTAAAACACGGTTTTTAAGTAAATCTTTAAAAGAAAATCTTTTCGGAAAATAAGATAGAAATATTGAGTTAAAAAGCATAATATCTTTTTAACAAACTGATTTTAAGAGATAAATCTTTAAAGAAAATCTTTTTCGATTTCTATCTTTTATCTTTTCCGATTTTAATTTATTTGCCAAGCTAATTGTCACGCTTCTAATAAATTTCATGCATATCCGACTTAACATATTTAACAATGAATCTAGAAGATAAAATCTTAACTAAAACATTGCTACGCTGCACTCTTGTTCTGGTAAGTTTACTTGGGCTCCACGCTTACTAAGTTCCTCCAAAGATCTTAGTCAGCAATCATCAAGTTCCTGTGAAGGAACGTTCCTGTGAGGGAACTCAGTTCCTGTTAAGGAACTTCTTCTTCTATTTTGAATAACTTTCTTGATAAGGATCTCCTTCAAGTCTTCTCAGCTTCAGTTACTTCTTCCATCTCCAAGATCAATTTCACCTAAGCTAAACAAAACACTTGAAAAGCCTTTATGAGATGAGTTTGCTGTAACTTAAGTTCCTCATCATCAAAACCTTTAAACATCAACACTCAAGATTCCAAAATATTCAGTTGAGATTGAAGGTTATATCTACTACAATCCATATCAAATTGGTGTGGCTACTGATTTTTTTTTTTTTTTTTTTTGGGTAATGGCTACTGATTTGTTTAGAACATCTAATGTAATTAAAAAAACTTAGTCTTTATTTGTATTCTTTGTCTCACCTATCAATAAATAGATAAAAAATAATAATAATGATAATAATAATAATAATAATAAAAAATCTTTGTAGTATTCACGTTTATAAATAACCCATTTATTCATGGTATATAATTTCATTCCCACAACCTTATGCATAATATAAAATGAGTAACTTCCTTTGAATTTGTTACACCGTCAACTAAAGATATGATGAGGCATAATAAAAAAATTTGTGTTTGTTTGTTTTTTTTTTTTTTAAAGAGGGATACTATACTACTATTCATGGTATATAATTTTTGTTTTGTTATTTTAAATGTGATTTATATATCGTACGTACATGATGTCACTTGTCCCACATTTATTATACAGTTCGATGTTTTTTTTTTTTTTTTTTTTTTTTTTTTTTGGTATTTGGTGAGAAAACAATGACACGAGCTGGACATCCATGGAAAATTCAAAAGATAATCTCCGTATTAATATTTACTTTGACGACGTTGATAATAATTTTACTCAAGTTGGTTTAGGCAACTAGACAAAATGAATGATGTAAATTTCAGTAAATTAAATTCATAATTGACTTTTTATGCATTGTTGGATGCTGACTTACATGTTACAATATCGATGTGATGTTGGCCTCCATGGAAAATTTTAGAGAGAAACTTGATGGAGGAAATGAAAGAGAAACTTTAAATCCAAAAACTAGAGCAAGTGGCCATGTGGAAAAAAAGTGAAGGCTTATTTTGTTCTGTTAATATCACTTATTTTAGGTATAATAAGTTGACAAACTTTTAAATGAAACGGATGTTAAGTAAATTACTGAACATCCGGTATAAAGTGACAATAAAATGTGCAAAAGTTACACTAAAACGCACAAAAGTTACCCTGACATATATAAAAGTTATTTATGTTTCATTGATAAATTTGACAAAAGTGACACTAAATTTGACAAAAGTGACACTAAATCTGACAAAAGTGTACCGATGTTCAGTAAATTACTGAAAACCGGGTGTATACAAAAGTTTTCCTAATAAGTTTAATTAAGTTTTCCTAAAAAAAAAAAAAATAAGTAACCAAGTTCATATTAATTCATTTCAAGAATATAAGTTCTATGAAGGGTTACGTGAGTACAAATTACAATTAAAATACCTTTTAATAAGGTCTAACAAGTTAAGATAAATTCGAATAAGGTCCTGTTAACTTCACCTTAAAAAAAAAATATTCAGTACGAGTAAATGTAATTTTAGTTCAGTAAAGTTAATTTCTGTTAAGTAAAAATAAGTTCAATTTAGCAAAAATAATTTCAATTCAGTAGAAATAAGTTTAGTTCAGCAAAAATAATTTCAGTAAAAAAAAAAAATCAGTTCACTAAAAATCAGTAAACGTAAAGAAAAAATATAATAGAAAATCAACCATCTCAAGACTAATTCCAACCAAGCACGCTTAACTGAGGAGTATCTTAACATATATATGAGTTCCTTAAAATAAAGATACATCTTGTTGATATAAGTAGTACATCAAATCATTTTAAAGCAATCATAAGGGATATTACATGAATAGAAGAACTCCTTAACAGTGAATTTTGGGTCTAACTAATAGTAACAGTCCCATGATTAAGTTAAAAGAACGAGTAAATTAAAAAAATAATGAGATTAAACCTTAATTGTGACCTTTTTAGAACATTGACTCTGGATGTCGTTTTAATTAATCAGTTCAATAAGAAGATTACAGGAATTATTAGAGCGTTCCTTTTTTTTTTTTTTTTTGAGAAATTATTAGAGCGTTCCTTAGTTGTATATAATATCAAAGTTTTTTTATTTAATTAATATTTTTTTTTGGTGTTTATTTAATTAATATTAGGACGAGAGTGATGAAAATCGATCCGATGATTTCTTGAAGTATAAAAGAAAACTCTAACCACTTGAACTATCTTGCACCGTCATTATATCAAAGTATATAGCAATTCATATCCTATCCATTGCCATCCCTAGTTATGCTATTCTTAGATTTTTTTTTTTTTTTTTTTTTTTTTTCTATACTGGTCTTGTAATGTAGCCGGCTGTCTTCTTAAATATAAAGTGTCTTGCGTAATATGTTGTCTATACGACCTAGTCTGTATTACATCTTATTCAGACGCAAAATTCAATTTTACTCGATTGTCGTTGAATCAATAGTTACAGCGTTGTGATCTTTGACTCTTTGTGTCACAAACATCGTGGTCCCTGGTTTCAGGACTTACCAAACATATCAAATGAAAATGATTTGGAGATTACTATCACCATTGCTTTTATTTACTGTATTTGTTTATTCATTTTTTGCAAATATAATTCTTGCTTTATGATATATATTTTCAACATCCCCTTATTGTTTCATACCGGAGAAGTGTACCCGCATGTACACTCGGTAGAACATCACGCTATAAATAAAAGAACATAAGCACCGCAACGCAGCACGGACAAGGAGGATGCGCACCAAACAAAAACCGAACAGGAATTAGGAATTGGAAACCCTAATTTTAACCCTAAAAAAATTAATCAATTTGTGACATTGATTAAACAACAGAAAATTGAAGCCCTAATCTCACTCAAGAATTGCGGAAAATAAGAAAATTTGACGAAGAACAGACCATGATAGAAAAAAAATCTCTAGAATTTAGAGTGGCTATGAGCCTATGATACCGTTAAAGTGGAGAAAATAGTTTAGTCTTTGTATTGATAATAATCACATATATATAATATATACACAATAGAAAACAAGGCCTAATTTGCCTAAAACTCCTAATAAGATCAACCTAACAAATATACAATATTAACATATATAAACCAAACCAACTCTAATATATATATATATATATATATATATATATATATATATATAAATGAAAAGTTCTATATAAATAAAAGAACAGTTCCTATAAATAGAACACTACATATAAATATAGGTACATAACCTATAAATAAAAAGATGGTAGTTTTAATAATATAATATACCTTAATTGTTTTAGTTTTCATCTACTTCCTTAATTTCTTCTTAATTCCTGTGATTTTCTATCAAAAGTGACAATCTAATAAGGACGGAGGGAGTATCCCTACCTTATAAAAAGTGGGAAGTTGTTTTTATGAATAGTGCACGGCCCTTTTTACCCTTCAAAATGTTTATTTACCTTCTTATCCCTTTATAATCCCTACCCATTAATGAGTTTTGCGCTTTAATTTCTTATCTTCTTAATCTTTATTCACCCTCCTTGAGTAGAAGAAAACCCAGAGAAGATGAAGCACAACCCAAAAGTGCGCCAATCAATGGAGGCTATATTTAATTTATTGCACAACATCTTACGTTGTCAATCTGTCATAGAAAGCGTAAAATAGTACTGTACTTGAAAATAATTTGTAATAATTATTCCCATAAACCATAATTGTAACTCTTTTCAAATTCTGTGCATTAGTTTCCTATTATCAATTCAATTCTAATTAAAACCAAGCTCAAGAATTGCTAGAGTTTGTAACTTGCAAGAGTTTTTTTTTTTTTTTTTTTTTTTTTTTTTTTTTTTTTTGAGGAAACTGATAGTTCTTTTATAATTCCAACAAATTATATACTTGGTTTTCCTATTTCTCCTTTATCTTAATGTCTCTTTCACCTTTAAAAAAAGGTTAGTATTATTGTTCAATGCATTATTTCACACGGCGACTAGCAAGAATTTGAAGTAATAACTACCACCTTGGCAACCAAGCTAATGTACTTTTAGATTGCATCAACAACATCCCTAACTATACTTCGGGTTCTACAGTGGGCTATCAAAGTCATTTCCTTTTCCTAGACTCTACTAAAACAACTTAGCAACAACATGAATAAGTACACAGTGTTTCTTCATACAAGAACACTGCCACATACAACATATTATGCTCAATGTTTGGTTGTAATTGTTGCTTTTGAACCTTTTGTTTGTAACATTTTCAAGGTTATGGTTTAAGAATATTATGCGTTAGGTTAGATGCTTTAGTTGTTCCAATAAACCTTAAAACTATGGCCTAAATTTGTAAGGCTTTAATAAAAAAAAAAAAAAAAAACACTTATTTTAAACATAGTAATCGTCCACAACTAAAGTAATCGTTGTTCCACCCAAACACTACCAAGTTTTAGCTATACTTGTAATAATTATGTACACATGTGATAAGTGGATATTGCCATTCCTAAACACAAGCTGAAAAAAGCTAACTCGAAATGGCTAGCCATTTCGAGCGCAACGCGCGCGTTGACTGGCCTAGTATAAATAAAATAACATTAATTTGTAGTAACGTTCTTTTATTTATATGTAAATGTACTTCCGTGAACCATGTGCATGGTACAACTCCCTCCACCATAATATTTTCATTAGTTATGGCCTTGTGGTTTCTTAATTTTATTGAAGTTTTGTGTCAAAAAAAAAAAATTATTGAAGTTTGATTGGGTGGCAGTTATTAGAAGATAATAAAAATAAAAAAAAATAAAAAAAAAAATAAAAAAAAAAACAAATTTATTGTTTCAAAAATTTATGTCTACGGTTTGAACTGATAATTTAAGTCATAATATACCATATTTTCAGTTCAATAGTCGATGATTGTTAAACATTTTTTTTTTTTTTTTTATATTTTTTTTTTTTTTTAGCATCTTAGGTAGAATTTTAATTTGTTCATAAGGTGATAAAACGTAGAATTGAAAATTTTCCCAGCGGATTTAAAAAGAATGTAGTGCTATTGTCATTACAAATGGAAGGGTAATACTTTTTCTCCTCTAGTGTAAAACACGTACTTCGTATTAAAATTAGGGATAGCAATAGATATTTATCCTTTTGTGGTCTCATCAAAATCCATTACTGTTTTTTTTTTTTTTTTTTTTATTTTATTTTATTTCCTTCTCTATACATTTAATACTTTTTAATAAATTGTTAATTTCATTATTTTTCTTTTACAATTTTTAAAAGCCAATTCAAATCTGTATTTTTGTGTATATAATTCTTGTCCGACTGAATTGATAAGGTTTCAGCACACAAAAACAAAACAACTAATCTGCACACGCCTATATAAATTTTTCTCAACCATCAAATTGATTCATTGACCGGTTATTTGATAAGGAATATACATCGATACTACAGCTAGCAAAGGCTGACTTTAGCAGGCTTATTACTTCAGACTTTTAAAGCCAAAAAGTTTGACCAAATCATCCCTAACTAATTTTACATTTCCCAAAAAAAAAAAAAAAAAAAAAAAAAAAAAATCTATGATGAACTAATTTAATAAAAACATTTTATGTCTAAACAACAACAACAAAGTTCAATATGTAGTATTTTTTTTTTTTTTTTTTTTTTTCAGCTAATCATGCTGCCCATCTTATTTGTGCTACTATCTTCACTTGTTACTTCAAATTCTTTTCCATTAGGTATAAACTTCAATGCATCCAACTGCACAAACTCATCAACTAATTCTGTAAGCAGTTCGTATGAAACCAATCTCAACCAACTCCTGACCTCTTTAGTCTCCCAAATTTCGACCGCCAAAAACGGTTTTCTAACGCACAAGCAAGGTCTAGGACTAAAAGATTCCGTATACGGCCTTGCGTTGTGCCGTGGAGACTCGAACCCCGACGAATGTCATGGTTGTATTCAGATGGCTACCAAGCAAATCACAAGTTTTTGTCCAAACGCAACGCAAGCGATATTGTGGAAGGAACAATGCATGCTTCGATATTCTAATCAGTCCTTTTTCTCTTCACTACAAGAGCAACCCTCCACAACACTACACAACATTTACAATGTAACAAATAATATTTCCGCTTGGTTTAATGTGCTCCAAGAATCATTGAATAATGTAACATCTATGGCTGCTTCCAACGAGTCATCCAATAAGTATGCCACTACGTCAGCATGGTTTTCGCCCATGAATCAGTATTTGTACACTTTAGCTCAGTGCACTCCCGACTTAACAACAGCGAATTGCAGCAACTGCTTTAATGCAGCTAGAGCTGAGATTATTAACAATTTCATATACCGTGGAAGAGTCGTGTTAACTCCTAGTTGTACAATCAGGTACGAGCTTTATCAGTTTTTTCAGTTATCGGATTCTACTTTGAACTTAGATCCGCCTCCTACAGAT
Source organism: Chenopodium album (assembly GCF_948465745.1). Taxonomy (NCBI): domain Eukaryota; kingdom Viridiplantae; phylum Streptophyta; class Magnoliopsida; order Caryophyllales; family Amaranthaceae; genus Chenopodium; species Chenopodium album. Next base: position 66,860,645 of record NC_137839.1, on the reverse strand, counting down.
ACTGCGAAAATAAATCGAGGTATGTAATTGTATATTCGTTGTTCCCAAAATCCACTTAATTTTTGTTGAAAATCTGTAAAGATGAATTAAACTTAATGTTTCCCACTTAATTACCATGTCTTATTTGTAGGAAAAAAAACATCAGCAACGAAAAAGGCCATCGCAATCACTGTGCCATTAGTAGCCTTAGGACTGCTAATTACTGGCGTTTTTCTCTACTTAAAGAAAAGAAAGAAGTACTCTTCTCAAGATGTCAAGAAAGGTAATGATCTAACTTTAAAGATTAGTGTCATTGTTAATGGATAAACTCATCCAAAAGTTTTAAAGGCCTCAAAGTATGACAGTATGTTTTATACAATACTCTATTACGACCCTTCATACGAAAGTCTGTTGGGTGTGAAGTGTGGATACAGCATGAGCCTTCCTCATACCCATCGCTTAATATTCCACTTAAAGGTGGGTGTGGATGAGATTTGAAACCCGTGACCTCTGTGTCACGTTGCCTCCGATATCATGTTAGAGGACCAACTCAATCAAAATTTTAAGCTGATGATTGAAGCCCCAGTCATAACTCATAATTATTTAAGCTTATGTATTGTATTTGTATATTATGGTGTTATATATAGTGCTTGGTGATTTGACTACTGTGGAGTCTTTGATGTTCGAACTGAAGACGCTTGAAGCTGCCACTAACAACTTTTCGGAAAATCAAATTCTTGGTAAAGGAGGATTCGGAAGTGTTTATAAGGTAAACAAATACTTATAATAATCTCAAAAGACTTCTTCTATCATAGACAAATCCTTATAATTATACTTGTATATGCCTAAAACAGAAATTAAAAAACAATAATGAATTTTAATTGTGCTTCATAATTGACTTCCACCGTATCATATGTTAGGGAACTCTCGCAAATGGACAAGAAATAGCAGTTAAAAGGCTATCGAAGATTTCAGGCCAAGGAGTGGAGGAATTTAAGAACGAGGTTGTATTAATAGCCAATCTTCAACACAGAAATCTGGTTAAGCTACTGGGATTTTGTTTAGCAGGAGAAGAGATATTACTCATCTAATGAATTTGTTCCTAATAAAAGCCTTAATTACTTTCTATTCGGTAAGTTTTTATGTTTTGATTTTTTATTATTAATTAAAGTTTAACACCTTAAGGATTAAACATATTTCCTCCGATGTCCTTTTGAATTTGCCCTATAGAAATATTAAAATAGTGTAAGTTAGTAAGAGTATGTCAAGTGTTGAAAAACAGTACGTAACTCCACTTAGACAACAGTTACTTGAGCAAAATTTTCACCAGGTTATCTCGTGTGGTAATTACTGTTGGATTGATTCAAAGTAGTTGCTATAATTTAGGATAGGAACATGTTTTGTTAGTTGTTAAGTAGTTTGTTGAATATGTGGAGTTAAGTGGAGTTAGTGGGTTAATTAACTGTACTTTATTAAAGTTAGACGTGGGAATATGGGTCATGCTATTCCTTAATTTGTTATGCCTATATAAGGGCTTTTATTGTACTTAGTTTTAATTGAATTGATGAATACAAGTTAGTTTTGTAATTCTTTCCCTTCTCCATTATTTATAATTTTTACATTGTATCAAGAGCTTCAGATTAGATCCGGGGAAAAGGGAAGGGAAAGAGATAAAAAAAAAACAAAAAAGAGGGAGAAGAGAGTATTAAAAATAAAATATTATTGAGTTTGGATTCAAGCAACGCAGCTTGATTTCATTGTGTGTGAGCAAATTAAAAAAATCGAGTGAATTTTTTTGATAGTGAGCGTGTTTGTGTTTGACCATGGAAGTAATGGTTGGTTTGTTGTGTTGATGGGTTCTCTTTTAGCCCATGAAAAAGGATTTTAATCTTGTGAAAAAGAGGGCAAAATTGTTTACGGGTGTGGAAGTCGTAATCAACGCAGAGACGGTTTCCAAGATAATACCAAATGTTTTTGGTATAATGCAAGGTGACATGGTCAATTAGAGGACAATGTCAAATCGAGCTAATGGAAGATGTGCTCCATTGAATGTAAGTTGATGATAATGTGCATCAACAAGATCGAGAAATTGATGAGAAGTGCATCAACAAAAAATGTCGAGACTTGGTTGTGCGGAGAGAAGTGCTCCGAGGATATCGTGATGGCGGTAATGTGCATCAACAAATTATGAGTAGGTGATGAGATGTGCATCACATAGTCGAGTGTGCGGTTAAGTGTTCGTGTTGATGAGATCAAAATATGTCGAATTCAAGTTGAAGTCCATTGCAATACAGAGTGTTGGAGTCAATAGCAAAGTTTAGTCGAGTGTATGAGAGTTTGAATCAAAGGGGAATGTTGGATTGATTCAAAGTAGTTGCTATAATTTAGGATAGGAACATGTTTTGTTAGTTGTTAAGTAGTTTGCTGAATATGTGGAGTTAAGTGGAGTTAGTGGGTTAATTAATTGTGCTTTATTAAAGTTAGACATGGGAATATGGGTCATGCTATTCCTTAATTACTTATGCCTATATAAGGGCTTTTATTGTACTTAGTTTTAATTGAATTGATGAATACAAGTTAGTTTTGTAATTCTTTCCCTTCTCCCTTTTTAGTTTCTACAATTACTACTCCGTCCGTTTTAAAATAAGTAACACATTTGACTTTTTGTTTGTTATATTGAGTTTGAACGTATAAGGTTACAAATTAGTTCCATCCCATCTTTTGGGAACAAGTCGAGTTAAGGTCATTATCATGTTAGTTTCTCAAGCTGGGTCAGTTTTTAATAGCTCAAGTTACTGCTATTAGGTCCTAGTTAGTAACATTATCTCTAATAATGTAATATACCTTGTAGATGCACAAAAGCAAGGAGAATTGAAGTGGTCTACACGCTATGATATTATAAAAGGTATTGCTAGGGGACTACTTTACCTACATGAAGACTCGCGACCAAGAATCATTCACCGTGACCTTAAATCTGGAAATATTTTGCTTGATGCATATATGAACTCAAAAATTGCCGATTTTGGTTTGGCAAGAATGTTCAAGGTTGAACAAACAATGGATGATACCAGCAGAGTTGTGGGAACATAGTAAGATATTTTTTCTCATTGTTCTTGCATATTTTATGCGTGCATGCATTGGGATTGTTGTACACATATATACAGAATAGATTAGATGGTTGTCAAGCTTGTAAACAAGAGTAATAGGTATACAAAATTATTGGTTGCGTGCATACATTATGTTTTAATTAACACAAGAAAATAGAATACTCGTATTATTTTTAGCTTAAATTTGGTCCATATTTCCATTGCATATTATTGAGCAAATTAAAAGAAATACAAGTTTTATATTGGTTGTTCCAAAATTTAAGTGCACAATTTTATATAAATCTATTTTTTGGTACACTTTGTATGTAAGAATAGTAAGGGTGTGCAACTTTTCTGCTAGTATTTATTTCGTCAAGTCATACTAGAAGAACCAAAAGACACACATCTTAACGTGTTTTAATGTTACTTTGACATTGTATGCATTTCCTTATAGTGGCTACATGGCTCCTGAATATGCAATGCATGGACGATTTTCTGTAAAATCAGATGTATATAGTTTTGGCGTGTTAGTTTTGGAGATTGTTAGTGGCAAGAAGATTAGCGCAAAATTCCACCCATACGGAGTTGGAGACCTCTTGACCTATGTAAGTATAGAGAAAACGATATTTATAAAGTACATAGTATATATTTCAATTATTCATTTTAAAACAAAAGAAACAAGCTAATTTACTTCAATATGGCTTTGATTTAATTCTCTTAGGCTTGGAGAAGTTTGACAGAAGAAAAACCATTGGAATATCTGGACCCAACCTTACACAATTCTTATTCAAGTGACGAAGTCTTGAGATGCATTCATTTAGGCCTATTATGCGTACAGGAGAATGCGAATTATAGACCGACTATGTCAAGTGTTGTTCTTACGCTCAGCACTGATTCAACGACAACCGGAACATTGCCAACACCTCAGTTTCCTAGAACCTTTGATAATAGCAGTAGTACTGAATCATCTTTTATGTCTAGGTTAAGCATACACTCAACGACAACGGAAAGCGAATTAAAGGCATCGTCTAAAAATCAAATCACGATTAGTGAGATGAATCCCAAGTGATTTACTCTGGTTTGACGACAGCATGTATTTAATTAGACACAATTATTGATCAGAGAGGTATCTGTGATATATAATTAACACTGGTAGATGATTATGATATGATGAGCTTGTTTTGTTGTGTAATGTGAGACAAAGAAGATATATTAAAGCAACTTATTTTTGTCTTCATTTTCAAATACAACAGTTGGATTATGGTATAGTACACGTTGGAATTATATATAATGTGTTTTCAATGCTACAAAAGCATGAATTTGACCAAAGTGTCGATGAATAATAATGAATTGCATGCTTTGGCATTGAAAGACTACACTGACTTGAAAACTTACGCTGACGTTGAAATTTCATGATTGTTTTTTATACTCTCTATGTGTTTTAATAAGTATTACACTTTGACTGCTACAAAAAGAAATAATAAAATAGTATTAGTAGATTTGGGTAGGGATTATGAGAGGAGAAATATACTCCGTATAATAGAATAGCTCCCGTGCGATGCACGGATATTATAAAAATAGTTTATAATTGTGAACATTTACAGTTAAATTATCACTCAAAATATGTAAAATCTTTATATGAGCATAAACCAAATTGCAAAAATTAAAATAATATAATCAAAAGAAAATTTATGTGTACAACAAAATTTAGTGGACTTTGTAATTAGAAGGAGTAATCACATAAATACATGGTTAATATTTGCTCTCTTAAGATTATCTATGTGTAACAATTTTTTTTTTTTTTTTTTGGAGAGAATATAACTTAAGATAATGTATTGTTTAAAAGTATGTTGTAGTTGATATTAACTTTTTGTAAAAAAATAGTTGATATTAACTTTTCAAAATTACAAAATAAATAAATACTTAAAAATTAAAAAAGAAATGAAAATTGGAAGAAAAAAAAAAAAACTTAGGCGGGAAAAAATTAAAGGAGAAGCTGACATGTGTACAATTTGAAAAAAAGAATGATGTCAGCGGTTATTGTTTTAATATTAACTAGGTTAGATCTCGTATCATGCACGGTGATCTATATTTATAAACTAAATTAGCCCTTTTCGTGCGATGCACGACATAAAAAATTTCTTTGAAATAAATATATTTTATATATATACCTCAAATGAGAAAAAAAATATATAAAAACATAATAATTAATTGCAATGGTATTTATATCTAAATAATTTTGAAGATAGTAAAAATTTAACCAAATTATACAATAAAGAGTACTCTTAAACCGGGAGTAATTATATTTGGAAGCCAAATAAATTTTTTTTATAAATCCATAATAATGTTAAAAAAAATAAATAGAAAATAACATAATATAATAATTGTCCTTAAAAAAACTATACTTCGAATATATAATTTAATAATTTAAGAAGGTTTCAAAAAATAAGTAAAAATAAAAATAAGAATATGATGTCAGCAATTGATTTGGGAGGGAATTTTTACCACAACTTGACATTTGTACAATTTAAATAGAGGATGATGTCAACGGTTGTTACTTTAGTTATATTTACATATTATAGATGTATCTTTTTGCAAAAAAAAGAAAGTGTAACACTTAATAAAACACGGTGGAAGTAATCTATCACAAATACATACATTAGCGGGTCTATGGTTTTTTATCGGCTTCAGGGGTAGTATTTAGCCATGTATACTAACAGCCGTTTAAAATACACTAATGCATGAAAAATTTTGAATCTAGAGTAACTGCAAAGCAAGTAAATTTTTTTAGTTAATATGTTGTGCTTGGAAGGGAAAAAAAAAAAAATAAATAAAAAAAAAATCTATTGTATATACTACCTTTGTTTCTAATTAATTGCAACAAATGAATATTTAATTAAAAACTTCTGTAAATCAAACAAAGGCCCCAACTTGCCTCCACTTAATCTATTTTTGGGACCTGAGTTCTTTGAATTGGTTATTCAATGTGTGTCAAATTGAGAAATTGCATGTCTTAAATCTTTAGTATCCTCCATTCCTCCCTCTGATCTATATTATCATTTAGGAAATTTTGCAAAAAAACCACCTTTTATAAGTTTTTTTTGCAAGAAACCACCTTATAAATTTTCTTTTTTTGCAAAGACACACCTTAATCAAATTTTTTTTGCAAAACCATACCTTGATGCCGGAAAATAGAGTCAAACCCTATTTCCCGGCGTTGACTACGCCATCCGCTCCCATGAAACTGACAATGGAGGGGAGAAGGGTGGCTAGGGCTATAAAGGAAGGTTTAGGGAGGTGAACGTTGTTAAAGGGGTGTGTTTAGGGTGGTCAACGTCGTAAGAGGGGGTGTGTTTATGGTGGTCAACGCCATGAAAGGGTGGTTTTGTGGGTAGGGCTTGGGAGGGAGGTGGTTTCGTGGGTGGGGCTGGGGAGAGAGATGGTTTCGTCGGTAGATTGGGGTAGTCAACGCCGGAAAATGGGGTCAAACCTCATTTTTTGACATCAAGGTATTGATTTGCAAAAGAAATTTTGATTAAGGTGTGTCATTGCAAAAAAAAAAAATTATAAGGTGGTTTCTTGTAAAAAAATTGCTTATAAAAGGTGTTTTTTTGTAAAAATTTTCTATCATTTATTAAACTAAAATCTGATATGACAGATGTGAGAAAGAACAAGTTAATGAATGCAAAGCAAGAATAACTAACACATATATTTACTTGGTTCGCCAATAGTGCGTTGGCTATATCCACGGACTGGCGAGAGAAAGCTTTATTGATCTTGAGGAATTCCAGATAACAGTTTTGATAAGTCAATTATCAATAGACTAAACTAGAAATAAACCTTAACTAGGTTTATATATAGCTTCCCTAAATAAGATAGATAAATGCATAAAAAAGACTCACGAAACCCTAAGGAGTCGTGTGGGCTCCACCGTATACAAACGGAGAGCTCTCGTTCACCATTGAGCAAGCTATCGCTCGAATTCCAGCCAAGCTATCGCTCATGGTCGAGCGAGCTATCGCTCGGACCCTAGCTCACCTTAGACCTTCGCGAGCTACCAAGGGAGCTACCGAGCGAACTATCACTCGGCCTATTCAAACCAATCTATCTTCGTGAGCTATAACTCACTCGTATAGGAGATATAGCTCCAATTTCATCATAACTCCATATGTTTCCGAAACTACCGAGCTGCCTCTCGAGCTATAGCTCCCTGCTCCTAAACCAGATTCAAGGCATTATTTCAACAAATCTCCACTTTGACTTGAATCCTCTCACAAAACCTGATTACCAAACGCATTGATCACAATTAAAGCTGTCAAAAGCTAACCCGACCCAAAATACCGACCTGAACCCGATTATTAACCAACCTAACAGAATCCGATAAAATGGTGACCCTAACCTTGACTTGACCTTAAACCAACCCAAGACCCGAATTGACCTGAGTATGTGAGACCCGAACCCGAACATGAACCGACCTGGAGATGACCTGACCCGAATGTAATCCGTAATATTGACCTAAACCGAACCCGACTTGAATTGAAATTGACCCAAACCTTTTTTAACCCATCAAACCCCGAATTTAACCCAACCTATTACTAACCCGACCCGTTTCTAACCCGCCCCAATTTAACCCGACCTGTTACAAATCCGACCTGAAATCAACCCGACTTGTTATTGATCTGACCCAAATTCAACCCGACTCGTTATTGACCTGACCGAATTTTACCCGACCCAAAAATTCAACCCGATCTGTTACTAACCCGACTCGAAATCAACACGACTTGTTATTGACCTAACCTAAACTCAACCCAAATTGTTCCTGACCCAATTTCAAATCACTTTAATTCAATTTAGACCACCTTATTATTGTGCTAAAGCAACAGATATAGATATATCATGATGTTTTTTCTTAGGACATTCTCTTTTCCAATTCCCCTTCAATCTCCTTACAATAATTACAGACATAAGTTTGCTTAGGAGCCCCTTTGAAATTTTTGGAGTTCTTAGCCTTCTTCTTCCCAGAATTTATGGTAGAAGGATATAATCGGTCGTTGGACAATCACCCTAAAACCAAACAATATTTCTACCTAAACTAACCTAAGACAAGTCTAGGGTAAGTAGAGGATCGTATCCACAGGGAATGGGTAAGGACACCGAGAGTATGAAACGGTTTCAATCTAGTTCGGTCACAAATTGGGGGTTTTGATTAGACAACTACTATGGAGACAAACACTAGGGGGAAATGGGAATTGACTCCAACAAAACCAATGGATCAAATTAATAGGCAAGCATGAACCACTACTAGAAATAGGCTAAATTGCGACGGAATGCTTACGACGGATATGATTTTCCGTCGTAAAGGTGGATATTTGCGACGGAAAATATTTCGTCGCAATTTAGCGACGGAAAATTTCGATTACGACGCTTTTTCCCTCGTAAAATTTACGACGGAATTTATTTCCGTCGTAATTTAAAACTTGCGACGGAATATTCCGTCGTAAAGTCTTTTGCGACGGAATATTCCATCGTAAATTTTAAATTACGACGGAAATAAATTCCGTCGTAAATTCTACTGTCATTTTTTCAAAATTGAAATTGCGACCTTGCCCTAAAAAAAAGGGGGAAATAATTGAAAATTAGAGAGAGAAGTGAAGCAGCGCGAGAAGAGAGAGAAAGAGAAGGAGAGAGAGAAGGAGAGAGGAGAATGTCGCGGCGGCAGTGGTGATTTGTTTACGCCGGCGACGCCTGCACATCAGCCGCCGAGAAAGAGAACGCGAAATATAGAGGAGAAAAAGAACGGGAAAGAAAGAGAGAGGAGAAAGAGAACGGGAAAGAGAAAGATAAGGAGGAAGGAAGGAAGGTTTTCGGCGAGCTTTCGAGCCCTGGTGGTTTCCGGCGAGCCGCCGCGTCTAGGTAAGTGTGTGCAATTGTCTATTAATTTTTTTTTTTTTTTTTTTTTTGCAAAAAAACTACCGGAATAACATGGTAAAATTTGCTGAACCCACAACGCAGCCGCACCTCCGTCCCCAAGCCGTGACTGAACCCACCGGCCCTTGGTTGTTTCCGGCGACGCCCCACCTCCGCCAGACAGTAAGTTGCCTTTGCTTTCCCCCTAATTTTTCAATTTAATTTTGTTTACTTATAAACCCTTAATTATTTTTTTTTTTTAATTTTGTTGTAGGATTTGTACAATTTTGTTGGTTTAATTGTTAAAAAGAAGTGCAGATCTAAAGGTTAGTTACATTACAAACCCTAATATAATGTATATGTGTATCTTACTTTGGTTGTTAGATATTCAATAACTTTTAGTTTGGTTAATTTAGTGACATTGGTGATCTCTTATAAGTAATTAATTGCTCCCTTCTCTTTAAAAAACAATATAATGTTAGTTTGGTTTAGTTTAGTTTAACATAATGTAGTTTAGTTAAGTTTATGTTAATATAATGTGTTTTAGTTTAATTTATTTTAATATAAAGTACCTTATTGTAGTTTAGTTTTTTTTAGAAATATGTTAGATTAATTTAATATATAAAACGGTAGTTTGGTTTGGTTTAGTTTAATATAATATATTAGTTTACTTTGGTTTGGTTTGATTTGGTTTATATTAATAGTATGGTGTTATGATATGTTTCTCTTGTTTAGTTTAATCTTGATATATTTGTTTAATATTATGTATGTTAGTTAAGTATATATATTTTTAAATAAATCTTATAATTAATTAATTGCTCCCTTGATCTTTAAAATAAACAATGTTAGTTTGGTTTAGTTTAGTTTAACATAATGTAGTTTAGTTAATATTATGTTAATATAATGTGTTGTTGTTTAATTTATTTTAATATAAATTATCTACAATGTAGAGATGCTGCCGGATTTTCCATAGAATTGAAATTCTGGCATACATTCACTAGTGAGATTGAACGTACAAGGATGGGTTAGGTTGGAGTGATAAGGACCCTTGGAAATCATTTCTCATCTCATTTGCATTTCCATAACAGTTTGATCTACAATGAATATATATTGTGCTTTATGACTAATGTGATTAATGGCATATGTGTTAGTTGTGTAGAACTTGTAATCATGAAACGAAAAGAACGTAGCTGGATGTACGAAAGGAAGGTTGGGAATTCTATTAATCCTGAGTTCTTGAAGGGGGTAGATGAATTCCTTAAATATGTGGAAGATCATCCCGAGAGTAGCAACCCGAATGAAGTTAGGTGTCCATGTTTTAAATGCAAAAACAAACGTCTCTGGGATCCAGATACGGTCAAACTTCATTTGTATCGCAGCGGTTTTTTACCTAATTACTACGAGTGGATGTGTCATGGGGAAGGGTTTCCAGGAACTCGTAGAAGGGGTCAAATGAATATCGTGAAATGGTTTTGGATGCCTTTGGTCAGTCTCAAGATCAAGGCCATTCCGAAGAGCCACCTGTTTCATTAGAGGAGGAGCCTAATGCACAAGCCAAGCCATTTTTTGATTTGTTAAGGGCTTCTGAACAACCGTTGTACGAAGGGAGTTCATTGTCTGTGTTAGAGATGGCTTCTAGAATCACTAGCCTAAAGTGTGAGTATAATTTGCCGCACAGATGTGTTGATGGATTTGCTTCTTTGGTTAATGAAGCGATTCCTAACAACAACCACATGGCCGAGACATTCTATGAGGTCAAGAAAATTGTTAAGGGGTTAGAGCTGCCCCATGAAAAGATTCATGCATGCCCGAAAGGATGTATGTTGTTTTGGAAAGATGATGCTCAATTATCTACATGTAGGGTGTGTGGCAGCGACCGATACAAGAAGACTTCTAAAGGTAGCTTAGTGCCTTTGAATGTTCTATTTTATTTCCCTATCACACCTAGGTTGCAAAGGCTTTTTGCAACTAAAAACATTTCTGAGGAAATGACATGGCATGCTAAAAATCCTCGAGTTCAAGGCACAATGGCACACCCTAGCGATAGTGAAGCGTGGAAACACCTAGATAGTTGCTTTCATGAGTTTGCCTCTGAACCTCGTAATGTTCGACTTGGCCTATGTACGGATGGATTTGCTCCACATGGTCAATTTGGGGGACAGTATTCATGTTGGCCTGTCATTTTGACCCCTTATAATTTGCCTCCGTCAATGTGTATGAAAAGACGGTTCATGTTTCTTTCGTTACTCGTTCCTGGTCCTAAAAACCCTAAGGGCAACTTGGATGTTTACATGCAGCCGCTCATACACGAGTTGAAACAGTTGTGGGAAGTTGGGGCAAATACTTACGATATTTCGAGAAAACAAAATTTCAATCTTCGAGCAGCCATCCTATGGACCGTTAGTGACTTCCCGGCTTATGGTATGTTATGTGGTTGGACCACAGCCGGTAAGAAGGCTTGTCCATATTGCATGGAGAAAAGCAAAGCATTTTGGCTCGAAAATTGTGGTAAGGTTTCTTGGTTTGACTGCCATCGTCAATTCCTTCCGACAAATCATCCTTTTCGAAATAGTAAAAATGCATTTTGTAAAAACAAAGTCGAAAAAGGTTCACCACCTCACATCATGTCAGGAGAAGAACTTTGGGAATGTGTGAAAAACCTCCCGAAAGCAACAGATGGCCCCGAGGCATTGAAACATGTCAAGAATGCAAAAAAAGGGTGGTTCAAGCAAAGCACTCTATGGGACCTTCCATATTGGAAACATCTGCTTGTTCGTCACAACTTAGATGTCATGCACGTTGAAAAAAACTTTTTTGATCAGTTGATTCACACTATAATGGACGTGAAAAAGCAATCTTGTGACACCCCATCAGCTCGGAATGACATTGCTAAATACTGTAAACGGCCCCAACTACATCTTCAAGAGGATGATAGAGGAAAAGAATTCATGCCAAAGGCTCCATTTGCTCTTGAAAAGACTCAGAGAAAGGTTTTGTGTGAGTGGGTCAAACAGCTGCGGTTTCCTGATGGTTACGCTTCCAATTTGAGCCGATGCGTTGATCTGCAATCAGGTAAGTTACATGGAATGAAAAGTCATGATTGTCACGTGTTCATGGAGAGGTTGTTGCCCACTGCTTTGAGAGAATTGCTCCCTACCCATATATGGAATGCAATTACAGAAATAAGCCAATTCTTTCGCGATTTATGTTGCTACACAATTACAGTTAGCGACATGGAGCGATTGGAAAAAAACATAGCTGAGATCCTGTGCAAGCTTGAGAAGGTTTTCCCCCCATCTTTCTTCAACTCCATGGAGCATTTACCAATTCATTTGCCATACGAGGGCAAGTTATGTGGACCTGTTCAATATCGGTGGATGTATCCTTTCGAAAGGTAAAAACAAAGTCCTTTCTCAACTCTTACTTTCATCTCTTTCATTGATTTCCGTTACTTATACTTCTACGGCTACATAAACATAATTACAGGTTCCTCAATCACCTGAAACGAAAAATTGGTAATAAGGCTCGTGTTGAAGGTTCCATATGCAACGCTTATCTCACTGAAGAGATATCAAACTTCTGCTCCAATTACTTTCATCCCTCAGTTGACACAAAAACACGAGATCTAGGTCGAAATGTGAATGCTGATGTGGAATCCCCGACTGACAACGATGAAATCCCAGAGCTGTTCACGGTGGATAAGGGTCGTGTGTCAAATTTGGGTAAAACTTGGTATTTAGATGACAAGGAACTCGAACGTGCTCATTTGTTCGTTTTAAGAAATACCGGCATTCTTGGTGAATACGAAAGGTATATATGTTTACGATAAACTTTTGAAAATCCCTTAAATTTAATATAATTGCTGCAATGATTAACCATGTGTCATTAATCTATTAGGCAGTTTGAGGACTACATTCTTAGTACTCGAACTTATTTGCGTCGAGAAGATGTTATGGAGAAATGCGAAAGTGAATTCCCTGATTGGTTTCATCACAAGGTGATAATACCTTTCGAACATTGCATCTCGATTAATTTGTGATAATATAATATAATATATTTCATTTCAATTAGTGTGACGCTTGTATTCGTAACGGTTATAGGTGAGAGAACAAAAACCAAGTTCCGATGTGTTGCGAGCATTGTCTATGAGGCCTTTCAAGCGTGTTCGAACTTGGAACCAGATATTTGTCGGTGGCTTTAATTTCCACACACAGTCCTATGGCAAACATAAATCTACGATGAATTACGGGGTGTGTGTCTCAAGTGAGGACGGTGGAGAGTACTTTGGCATTTTAAACGACATAATTGAACTTGTCTACACCGGTCCCGAAAAAGAGTACAAGACTATTTTGTTTAGTTGTAGTTGGATGGATTGTGGTAAAGGAATGAACATTCATGAACAATACAAGCTTGTCGAAGTAAATCATACTAAGAAGTATCCCAAGTATGATCCATTTGTCTTATCTTACCAAGTGTCTCAAGTGTATTATGCATCTTACCCTAGCCTTAAACGTGATCGGGTTCAATGGTGGGCTGTATTTAGAACTCAAGCAAGGTCGGTGATTGATGCTCCGGTGGATTTAGAGTTTTTGCAGGGTCCTTCCCCACAAGTACATGCAACGCTTTGTCCACCAAATGACATTCCAGACTATGAACTTGATAGTGATGATGATGATGACGATGGCTTTATTATCTCAAGCGATGAAGAAGAAGAAGAAGAAAGCATTGGCTCCAGTGACAGTGACGAAGAAGAGGACATCGATGTATTTTTAGATGACACTAGTGATAGTAATAATGATAGTGATAATGATAGTGGTAGTAGTGATAAGAGTAATGAAGAGGAGAATATGTAGTTACTCCTTTTACTATTGTCTTCGAATGTTTAGTTTTTAATGACTACTCGGATTTGTAATATTGCATTACATTTTTGGTCTCATTTTATTATTTTAATGTCTTATGGATCTAATTTATGAATTTACAATGTGCGATTATGGTACTAATAACTTTTTCAGGTGGTCATCATGGGAGGAGGAAATAAAGGAGAAACGTCCAAGAGGAGAAAGTCTAAGGGGAAATCTCCGGTTGTACGTGTTGACGAGGATGAGTCAATGGAGGAAGCGGAGGTACATGATTTGGGGGCCTCTCAAGAAATCGTCAGAAATGTACAAGGGCAACAGGAGCAACAGTAGCTTCAGGAACAGGAGCTACAGGACCCGCATCCTAATGACTTGCTAGAGTTGGACCCTTCCACACTTTGGTGCGTATGTATTTGTATAATGAAATATCCTTAAATTCGTATTTACTTTGATAAAGTGAATTTGTATTACTTTAACCATGTTTTGTTCACTTTTCGTTGATTATCTACTTACATGAATGTCTATCCTTTATTATAGGTTTGATGATAGGCCGGTGAAGAATGTGCTCTCCGACTCGCTAACCGGCTACTATGTTCAGCCTTGGAGGAATTATGGAGAGGTTGATGAAGATTCGAGAGAGCACTTTTGGAACTTGTTCAACGTATGATAACTTTAACCTAACATAATACATGTTTTATAAATTATATTGATGGAGTTGAATTTTGTAATAAAGACATTTTCTTGATTTGCAGAAAAAATTCAAGTGGGCACCTGAGTTAAACAACCAAGTGAAGGACACTTTCGAAGAAAAGTTTGCAAATCGCCTACGTGACACGTTCTACAACATCACACACAGACTGAATGGTCGCAAACCAAGATGGCTTAATAAGGATGTCCACGAAGGCATGATGAAAATTGTTGCCAACGATCCAAAATATCAGAAGCGGTCGGAACAAAACAAGAAGAACCGAAGAGGCGGATCCATGGAAAATGTCGTTGAACCGACCCACTTTCAAGGTTCAATGTCATCTGTACAACATGCTAAAAAGATGGTAAGGTTACTACAATATGTCCAGTAACAATTATGTCATTTGTCTATTAATGAATTTTGGTGGGCTAACATGTTTTCATTGATTTTCTGCATGTACATATAAAGGCTGCAAAAAACCAAGGCCAATTACCAAATGCCCATGATCTATTCTTGAAGACACACTTCAAGGAAATGCCTGGTAAAGGCCAAGTGGCTGCCAACAACAAAGCAAAAAGGATTGCGGTAAACACTTATTATATGAGTTGAAATATGGCAAATTAGCAAAGTAGAACTCAATATATGCTTATTTTGGATGATTTTGGAGGAGTGAGGGTTGAAAATTGACATATGTGCTTATTTCTCTTAATTTCTATCCTTAGGCACTTAAAAGAAATTGATATTGGAATGTTAGAAGAAAGAAACCTTACATTTGCTTGAAAACTTAGAAAATAGGCATGGTTTTAGCCATATAGGCCAAATTTGGATGATTTTGGAGGAGTGAGGGTTGAAAATTGACATATGTGCTTATTTCTCTTAATTTCTATCCTTAGACACTTAAAAGAAATTGATATTGAAATGTTAGAAGAAAGAAACCTTACATTTGCTTGAAAACTTAGAAAATAGGCATGGTTTTAGCCATATAGGCCAAATTTGGATGATTTTGGAGGAGTGAGGGTTGAAAATTGACATATGTGCTTATTTCTCTTAATTTCTATCCTTAGGCACTTAAAAGAAATTGATATTGGAATGTTAGAAGAAAGAAACCTTACATTTGCTTGAAAACTTAGAAAATAAGCATGGTTTTAGCCATATAGGCCAAATTTGGATGATTTTGGATGAGTGAGGGTTGAAAATTGACATATGTGCTTAATTTTCTTATTGTTGGTTGTTTTTTTAACAATATTTTATTTTATCTTCAATATTTTGTAGGACACCTACCAGAAGAAGCTCGAAGAAACAATGAGTCAGGGGATTCAGAAGAGTCCCAATGAGTTGTACTGGGAGTCGGTGGGTGGGCGCAATAAGAAGGGGCGTGTGAAGGGACTTGGCCAAAGTGCAGAGATCTACTATGGCAAACAGGGTCGAGGTTCCCGTTCTTCACAGCAATACACGCCGTCTGTCATTTCTCAAATGCAAGACCAGATGGAACACAGGGTGCAAACTCTTCAAACTCAAATGGAAGCCCGAATGGCTGAAATGGAGAGGAGATACAAGGAGAGTTTCGATGAGATGATGAGTCGTCTCAACAACAACGACTCATGTTCCACCATTCATCCTCAGCATCGAGACCCTAGGAACGACCCGGGTGGTGGTGGAGCAGGCCAGGGTTTCCAGGCGATTGCGTAGCTTAGCTTTAGTCTAGCATAGAATCACTCTAACCTAGCTTTTGTTTGGTATAGATACCAAAATGTGGACTATCTTTTGTACTAGGACATAATTATTATATATATATGTACATAACCCTAATTTCGTAGGTCGGTAATTAATTTTTTAAAAACAACAATTTTAGGACTCAATATTTATTTATTTTTTTTTGTCGATTTATCATTAAAAAAATTCAGGTTTGAAAATGCAGAAAATTACAAAAATTTGTTTTGGGCTGGAAATACAATTTGCGACGGAATATTTCGTCGTAATTTACATATTTGCGACAAATTTTCCCTCGCAAAATATGATTTACGACGGAATTTTCCATCGTACAAATATACATTGCGACGGAAAATGTCGTCGTAAATTATAATTTGCGAGGGAAAATTCCGTCGCAAAATATAATTTGCGAGGGAAAATTCCGTCGCAAATATATAAATTACGACGGAATTTTCTGTAGCAAAATTATATTTTGCGAGGGAACTCTTTCCGTCGCAAATTTGCGACGGAACTTCATCAAAGGCCAATTCCAATTCCGACGATATTAGTTCCGTCGTAAATTCCGTCGTAAAGTTGGTTTACGACGGAATTTCCGTCGTAAAATGGCCATTTTCCTACAAAGGGTTTTCCGACAATCATTTACGACGGAATTCCGTCGTAAACCAACTTTACGACGGAATTTACATAGTTTACGACGAACGTTTTCCGTCGCAATTAAGGTGTTTTCTAGTAGTGAACACAAATTGGGTGATAGAAAGGGTACTCAACATTGCCTTCTTTCGAAGCCACAACACTAAGCATTCCTAAACCAAACTCGACTAACAAGATAGGTCAACCAAGTCTTAATAACGGGAAGTAGACTACTAACTTGGGTTTGTCTTTCGATCGGTCCAAGAAAGCATTAAGGCACAAACAATTGGGATTTCTCACCTAATTGTCGCAACTAAGACTACTACATCATTCAAACAAGGAACCATAATCAAGAGGAATTTAGCATAATCATATAAGAGTGGGCTCACAACTAGACTTTATCTTTCAATGCTAGCATAGAAGTGAATACATGAGCAATAAGTGGCCAACCAATTACACATGCAATTAACCAATCCCTTAACAATAAATCATCAACCCAAAATGAACATGCAAGCACAACATCAATCAACCCATGGCTTGGTTGGGTCTTCACCCAACCCCTAGCTAATTAACTACTCACTAAACATGGTGAAGGACATCATAACAACAAGTTCTAATTCTAGCATTAAGTTAACAAGTTGAGAGAAGTAGTAGGAATGAGGTAGATTGGACATGCAACAACAATTAAACAAGATCAAGAGAGAAATTAACAATTCAAAGTAAATAAAAGCTGAAATTAAAGAGTAAGAGATAGAGGAAAGAGATTACTTAAAATGCTTTAAGGTTGAGAAATTGTTGAATTCAAGAGAACAATCTTCAATTAATCTACTACAATGATTGAGTTTGAGAAGATCTAAGCTAATTAATGAGGGTTTAGAGAAACTAAGGGCCTAAGAAAACTAAAGGAAAAGAAGATCCCAAAAACTGAAGTCAAGCGTCCTCTTTATACGCCCAAAAATTACATTGTAAAATCCGTCAAAAATCGGGCTTCTGAACAGGAGGATCGCCCGCTCCATCTAATAGGAGCGCCCGCTCCAGGAATCCTGCGCGCCCGCTCCTTTCTACTGCAGTTTGAGGCAGTTTGTGGAAGCTCGGGGAGGAGTGCCCGCTCTACCAAGGGTGCACGCCCGCTCCTTATAATGTAGGGGGGTAGGCAGATTGTGATGCTGGGATGAGGAGCGGCCGCTCCTCTAAAGGTGCACGCCCGCTCCTGCCTGGTGAATGCTCCCTCGAGAGAGTCTTCAAACTCATGCTACTTAACCACATTCTTATTGCACCTACAAACACGAGCACACACATAAAAAGAAACGGGGAAGCCAAAAGATGCAAATCGCCATAAAAGGAGTTAGGAAAAGGGATTATAGTAGGGGAAAGAGTATAAAATAGTGTTTAAAATGCCATGATAAGTGGACAAATAAAACACTTATCAATTTACATGTCCCTTACCACCACTGGTCATTAAACCAGAGGCTTGATTGTCTATACCTGTACTACAAGATGCCTTATAGCGTAATTTAATTTTCTTAGCGCGTCATGTAAGATTATAAATTTTAGTTGTAACCAATCAAATAAAAGATTATTATTTTCTTTAAGAATTAAATAATTCAAATATCATGTAAACTAAATTGACGAATGAGATTTCCCATTTTAAATTAATTAAATATAAAATATTATTTTTTTATATCAGGAATTTTATCAAAATATATAACAAATTTTAGCACATATATATACATATATATATATATATACACACACACACACACATACTTATGTATATACACAAAGAGTGGCAGATCTTGACAACTTTCTTTTGAGTGGCCAAATCGAAGTTCAATTTCTAAACTTAAACCAAGGTAGACACTAATAACAATAAATAGTTCAACCTTGCTATCAATTTATAATTCTACTACCTCAGATTCATGTCATTTGCAATATTAAACACTTTCAACTCACACTTTATGCCAAATCGTTGCAAATAACATAGGTAGTATATACTCCTCATATATTTATAATAAATTCTTAAAACAGATATACTACCTCCGATTTTTTTTAGTAGCAACTTTGCAATATTTTATATCTCACAAATAATACCTCAAAAATAAAACAAAAAAAACGGAGGAAGTATATATCCAATCATCAGTTTGTTTGTCAAATAAAGTTAATAAAATAAATTGTAAATAACAATTGCAAGTACAGTACATGAAATATCATTGTAAAATCTCTATAACGAATTATTACGAGTATTGCTTATACGTAGGATTTAGGATTTTTTTAAAAAGTAAAAAGGAAAATAAAAAAAAAAGAATTTCGAAAAGGCAATCTGGCAGTTATACTTGGCAAAGTTAGTAGTAATACTGACATTTATGTAAAAAAAAACATTAGAGTTTGTGCAAAGTAAAGGCAATACATGGTACTCGTACTCCATAGTAATGTGTTTTGGATATTTGGTTGCAATGGGCTATTAATTGGGCTTTCTTTTTTTGTTTTTACTTTTAAATTTGCCCAGACGAGCCCCTTAGAAGATCCGCCCATACACACACACATATATATATATATATTATTCAAAAAAATTCAAACAAATCGTGCATCGCACGGGTTTCATCTAATACATAATAATAAATGAATCTTTTATGTAATTTAAGAGTTGTTTTTCAACATTCAACCACTACACTCCAAAGTCCCAATTCTCTAAATCTAAGCACTTTTTTTTATTAGAGATATTGAGCCGACACTTAACCTTCCCGCTTTACGTAGTTCACGGAAGTTGCTGACCGGCAGCCGCTCAATTGTTCGAGCACAACGCTCCATTCCAGGAATCCAGGTTGCTTCAACTTGGCTTCAACTAGGCGGGCTGAAGAGCCGTTGAATGTTTCAACTTGTGCGCAAAGTGACAAATATGAGAACCTTCAGCCGAGTTGGGCAATGAAAAGTTTTATAAACAATAGCACGAACCTTCGTAAAAAAATCGGAAAAATTGCCCCTTTCGGGTGCACAATAAGTTATTGTGCACCCAAAAATCTAATATACCATTTGAAATTTGATTATATCATTAGAAAAGTGATTATATCATCTGGAAACTTATTATGTAATTATATCATTCAAAAAGTGAATTTATCATTAAAAAAAAGTATCAAACAGTAATAATATCATTCGAAAGATAATATATCTAGGGGTGAAAGTTCGGTATTCAGTTTTGATTACACCCCAAACCGAATCCAAACCGAATTATTTCGGTTTCGGATTTTTGAAACCGAATCCAAACTGAATTTGGATTCAATCCAATCCAATCCAAACCGAAATAATTCGGTTTTGAGAATTGAATCCAATCCAAACCGAAATTTTATGGGCTGTTGTATTGGGCCTAAAAATCTGGGCTTTTTATTGGCCATATAATTTTAGGCCTTTTGAAGGCCTAAATTTTGTACCTGTTCCTGAACAAAAGCATAAATTTTAAGAAACAACTTTCACAACCATATCCATAATCATAATGTCTAGAATTAGTGAATTACAACACTCAAGTCTTGACTAAAAAAAATTGTCCAGCCATAGTAATTAAATTACATACATTGTCCACATTGAGACATAACAACTTAACAAGTCTTAAAAATAATAAAACAGTCCACATGATAAATTGATAATAAAACAATCCACAAATCAACAAAGCAGTAGGCAGTAGCTAAAAACATGGCAGATTCACTCTTAGGCTCTTGGCAGCAACTTCATTCAACATGGCAGCTTCATTCTTGGTAGCTAACTCTCAATCAAGCTCAACCAAGTCCAGGTTTTGAACACCAATTGTCATATTCCTCAAGTCTAATAACATTAAAAAAAATAAACAAGTTACATAATATATATGAAATAATGAAAAAAACAACATATGATAATTGTTGCTTTATATTACCTTCTTCAAGATCTTCAACTTCTTGGAAACACTCTTCTATATTAGGAAAGGGAGAAGAACATAGCCAATTTTGAGCACAAACAAGTCCTTCAACGACCCTTGGAGTTAAGGAGCTCCTAAATGGGTCTAGAACCCTACCACGCACTAGTGCTGAATGCACTCTCAGAGGCTACTGTTGAGATAGGGACATCAAGTATATCACGGGCCATTTTTCCCATTGTTGGAAACCTAGCACTATTAAACTTCCACCACCCCAAAATATCAAAATTTTCAGATTCCTCCTCCGTATCCTCTTCTAAATATTTGTCTAACTCAATTTTTGCATCTCCATCTTTCTCACACTTGTGTTTCTTATACTTACTCTTCAATACCTCAAGCTTCTTTTGTTTGGGAGAAAATTGGGAATTGTCCATACTTGAGGACACTTCCTCCCTAATCACATCACCAGAAGAAGAACCACAATACTCCTCATACAAAGCATTCAAAGACTCTTTCAAATTATTCACCAAAATAGATGCATGTTTAGAATCATAAATTTCAGTTAACATCCACTCAACATAATCTAACTTATAACGAGGATCAAGCACAACAGCAATAAAAATCAGCATGTTCATTTTCTCCGGATCAACCCAATATTTTTCATATTTCTCCTTCATTTTAGAAGCCATAAGACAGATCTCCACATCATCATTTATCATCAAATCTTCCAAAAGGACAACACTCACCAATTCATGGAAAAATAAATTGGAAGTCACATGCAAAGACCCAAAGACACGCAAAGTAAGATCATAAAATACTTGTAAAAATTCAAAAAACCTTCTAACTGTTTCCCAATCCTCAGAAGTAGGGCAACCCTTCCCCTCCCTCTCATTTAACTCAATCACATAATGAGGGTCCTTCTCAGAGTACCTCTCAAAAGCAAACTCAAACACCAAAGCAGCATCCAACATTAAAAAGGTGGAGTTCCCCCTAGTAGGCACATCAAGGCACAACAACTTTTTAGAGTTGATTTTTTCTTCCACAACACATTTTTTAAACCTTACCAACCTAGAAGGGGATTGTTTAATGAATCTTACAACTTATCTCACATGAGTAATAGACTCATTAACAATTTTCAAGCCATTAGACACAACCAAATTCACAATATGAGCAACACAACGCATATGAAGGAACCGACCCTTAAGAACCCCAGCTTTCCAACCATTTATTTTCCTTCTCATATATCCTATTGCGGTATCATTTGAGCTAGCATAATCAACAGTTATGCAAAATACTTTCTCAAGTTCCCAATCAAGCAAACATTTCTCAATTTCTTTCCCAATTTCCTCCCCCTTATGACTTGATATAGGACAAAAATTCATAATACGTTTTTGCAAATTCCAGCCATTATCAATAAAGTGAACAGTCAAGCACATGTAATTAATTTGCTGAATAGATGTCCATGTATCGGTTGCTAATGAAACCCTTGAGTTACACTTTTTAATACCAATTTCAGCTTTCTTTTTTCAGTTAAAAAGGTTTCATAACAATCTTTAGCCACAGTAATAATTCTGGAAGGGGCATGAAATCTAGGCTCCATTACATTACAAAATTGTTTAAAGCCTACTCCCTCAACAAACTTAAAAGGCAATTCATCAACTATAACCGTCTCAGATAAAGCTTTTCTAATTAAAGTTGGATCATATTTCACATAAGACAATCCACTAGTACCACCACTTTCAATTTTATTACTTGAAAGACAACAAACTTTGTTTTGAATCTTTAGGAGTATTATAGGGGTACTTACGGCATCTATTTATATGAGCCCACAATGGACTAGTGCCATTTCTCTTTGTACCACACTTGTATCTCATACCACAGTACTTGCAATGTGCTTCCATTCCACCGGGTGTTTCTTCCTTGATAAAGTGCTCCCAAACCTCGGAACGATCCTTCATTCTTTTCCTCTTGGGTTTGGATTTTTCATTGTCAGATTCATGCTCCTCAATAGGGACATTCCCTTCATCATTACCCATATTTGTGGACATTCTGATAATCTGATTTAAAACAGAAAAAAGAAACCATCACCATCAGTCCATCACAGCAACCACAATATATTCACCAAGACAACAACTAGTGATTCACTCAAAAACCAACGATTTTTATGCAAATCTATGAAAAACAATCAATCTATCAAAAAGAACAATCAATCTATCAAAAAGAACAATCAATCTATCAAACAGAGGCTATTAAAACAAGCAATCTATTACAGTATCACCAATTCGAACATATTATTATAATAGAACAACATATATTCTGAAGGAATATCTGTAATTCGAGCATAATACTATAATAACTATTCAAAGAAAACAATCTATCACAATATCACCAATTCGAAAATAACAAAGAAAACATGCAATTCGAGCATAATACTATAATAGCTATTCAAAGGAATATCAACAATTCAAAATTTCAAACATAACAAAACATGAAATTCACCAAATCGAAGAGATACAGGAAAAGAGAAGTGAAATATGAAATTCGAGCATACCTTTGAGGCTTTGACTCACTGAGAACGAACAGGTGGTCAGCGGCGGCCGGCGTTGGAACACTCAAACGGAACACAAGTTCACTGAGGTAACTATGTAAGCAGGTGAGGCCGTGAAGTGGAACTTAACAGAATGAGGAAAGAAGGAAGTAGTGGTGGACAAACGGAGTGAGGTGGTGAGGGAGAGAAGAGGGAAAATCTAGGGTTTTAGTGAGGGAAAAAGAAACGGCTGAAAGAGAAAAGGGAAAAGAGGGGTCGAAAATATTTAGGGTTTGGGTATATATATGTAGGAAAATGGGTTGAGATAATTGGGCTTATAAATTTCGGTTCGGTTTCGGTTTTTAGAATCCCAAAACCGAATCCAAATCGATATAATTCGGTTTTCATTTTCTCAAACCGATCCAAACCGAAAACCGAACAAAACCGAACCGAATTGCTTATTCGGTTCCGTTTGGTTCGGTTTTCGGTTTTTATCCAATCTACTTTCACCCCTAATTATATCATCCAAATGATAATTATATGGTCATATGAATAATTTATTTAAGATACGTCTATATCATTTAAAATATGACTAACAACAAGATAATTATATCATATAAAAAAAAATTATTCATCTATAATATGACTATATTATTTAAGAGTGTCAACTATTGGGTCTACAATAATTTATTGTAGATCAGGTCCATACAAGATCTGCTGCTTCTTCATTTAGATATTTATTTATTTTACAATAGCTTGTAAATAACTTCTACTTCTAAATTAAAAAAAAAAACATTCTATAACTTCCACTTCTATTAATTTTTCTTTCTAAATTTACATACAATTGATAATCGTATGTATATCTTGTGCTTTAGCATGGATACACTTTAGTATAATCAATTTCCTAGACAAATTAATATGCTTCACAGAAAAGAAAAGAAAAAAAAAGTAGAGTTTAGGAGGGAAAATTCCATCTAAAAAAGATTTTCACTTTAGTATAGAGTAGTAGTAATAAATAGATTCAAAAAATATGTAACAATAAGTAAATATTAATCAATTCCAAAGACAAATCATATCATTGCTTCAAAAAAGAAAAAAAAAATCCCTATTTACTTTAGTATAGAGTAATAGAACTTGACACTTTATGTAACAGACATTACTTGATGTAACAGATATTACTCCATACTAAATTATGCTATAAAAAAAATAAATTGTAACAACTTAACATAGGTTTCTTAATTATTATTGGTATTATTTGTCATAGTGGTGTATTGCAAGTAGATGAAATCAAAGAAATATTATTATCATTTATTTATTTGTGTAAAAAGAGCACTAGAATACAAATAATGTAAGGAAAATTTAAGTTTTAATCAACAATAATTGATTTTTGCAAAAACTGAAATATTTTCTATGGAGGCGGATGCACGATACTCCGTGCATCCGTTTTTTTTTTTTTTTTAAAAATGGCGGAATGAACATTTAGTTGTTCAGTAAATAACATATAATTGTTTTGTAAAGAATAAATAGCTATTTTATAATGAACATCACATATAATTGTATTGTAATGAACATATAGTTGTTTTGTATAGAATATATAGCTATTTTGTAAAAAACACATCCAACATTATGTTATATATATATATATATATATATATATATATATATATATATATATAAAGAACATCTGTAATACTAATAAAAAACCTGATAATTAGAGGTGATCAACTTCGGCCCGACCCGATCCGAGCCGAAAATAGGACAGGTTTGGGCAAACCTAAAAAATTCAATTTTAGTTAAAAATCCAAATCCGGCCCGAAAAGCCCGCTGCATTTTTCGGGTTTGGGCACGAGATATTATGTTAAGGCCCGGCCTGACCCGAATTTTTGATCGCTTGTAATGATAATATAATGTATTGAACATTATTTTTATTCAACCACCATAATCGAAAGTGAAAATACAAAGAACATTTCAAAATAAACAATTAACATTATGTCAAAAATAAAGTACATTATACGGACAATCAAAGAACATTATTTAACAGCATATTATGTTCTTTACAATTCTATAACATGTTCTTTTCACTTTAACTGAATGTTCTCTACATTCTATACGACGTTCTTTACAATTCTATAATATGTACTATTTACTTTAACTAAATGTTCTTTATATTTCTATACAATAATCTTTCCGCTTATTTTTTTTTGGAAAGGATACTCCATATGGATCGTGTATCCGCCTGTAGGAACCACGCATTGTGCAAAAAGTACTATTCCTCCATTTTTTAAGATGCATCACTTTTGATATTACAGACTCCTGGATAATTTTTGGTGGAGAAATATAAAGAGGGTCCATGTCACATGAGAGAAATCAAAAGAATTTATTGATTTATTATAAAGGATAATAATGCATCTAAATTAAAACTCCTACTTATAGAAAATAATAGTGCATCTTTAAAAAAAAGAAAAAAAAAAAGAAAAAAAAAAAAGAGGAGAAATATTAAACATTAACCAAACATTGTAGGTTTACGTTCTAAAGATTGGCTAGATAAGAAGTATATTAGCTAGTGGATCAATACTGCAACTTAAACCAGTATTCCCTTTGTTTTTTCTTATAATTCTTTCCATGATAACATCCATATATAAGTCATGTAGCCAAACTTACAAAAGTTACAAATAATTGTTACGAGAGTAGGGTCGTAACACTATGAAGTGAGTCAAGTGACGTGATTGACTCAACATGTTTTTTGTTGTGAACAATAATGTGGAATACTCGCGTGTTTATTGGAAGAACTATGCTTCAATCAGCATCATCTTTGAAGGTTTATGAGATATTTAATAATGAAGTATTGAATGCCCTTTAATTTTGAAAATTCTTCCCAAGAGAGTTTGGATTACTTTACTAATGCCAATGGTTGTGCATGCATTTGGTCCCACGACCAACAGCCAGTGACTATGATTTGATAGCAAATAAATTTCTTGGGTGCCAAAGAAATTATGTTATGGATTTTGTCTTAGATAATCTCAATGTCTAAAGAGATGTTCTGAATCATCAGCTTAACATACCATTCTAATACTAGCTTATTATATAGGGTCAAATGAGAAGTTCCTTAAAATGAGAAGAATGAGAAGGATTTTTTGTGCATAATTTTTGTACTAAATGTGCAAAAAAAAAATTTGACTCAAATTTGATGTGCATATATTTTTGAACAAATGTACATAATTTTCGTTTTTCCAGAAAATTAAAAAATTTATCAGTTTGAAACACAATAATACACATTCAATATATAAAAAAAAAATTAAAAAAAATACACATTTAGTATAAAATATATGCATATTTGTTCCTTCTCATATATATATATATATATATATATATATATATATATATATATATATATATATATATATATATATATATATATATATATATATATATATATATATATATATATATATATATATATATATATGCATATTTGTTCCTTCTCATATATATATATATATGAACACCTTATATTCTAAAATTTTTCCTATGTTCTAATTTTTTTTTCAACTTATGTTCTAAAGTTTTTCCTATATGCTAAATTTTTTTAACTACCAAATTATTTCTTACTCCATATGTTATAAACTTTTTTTAAGCTTAAGTTCTAAATTCGTTCTTACGTTCTAAAGTAATTTTTCAACTTATGTTTTATATTTTTTCCTATGTTCTAAATTATTTTTTCAGCTTATGTTATAAATTTTTTCTTGTGCTATAAATTAAATTTTCAATATATGTTCTAAATTATTTTTCTTATGCTCTAAATTTTTGTTTGCTAATGTTCTAAATTTTTTATATCTTCTAAATTTTTTCTTATGTGATAAAATTTTTCGGTTTATGTTCTAAATTTTATCCAATGTTCTAAATTTTATTCTATGTAAATTTTTTTTTCTTTGTTCTAAACTTGAACTCCTAAAAATTACAAAAATGTCATTATTAAAGGATCATTTAGATGGTTAGATCAAAACTAATAAAGTGCTAAGATTGATTCTTATATAAGATTGAGTTCTTTTATATATACTAGGGTATCCTACGCGCGCGATGAGCGCGAAAGAGTTAGCTCTTGCATAGAAGTTGTATTAGTGTGTAGTTACACCTTTGGTTTGGGTGGTAGACCTGATAGTTTTAATACGTACTATTTAGTTTATGTGCCTATATAGTGGTTTTGTAGAAGTATAAAAAAAGGCCACCAAAATCTTTAATGACACTTATTTGTTAAAAGCCTCAAAAGTTTGACAGTGTTATTTCAAAATTATTATTAAATAACATTTAATTGATTTGCATCCCTTCATATCTTAAGCTAGTTTAGAATTCTTAATTGATTTGCACGATTCAATAATACTTAGCGTATTTTTCTTCAAACGAATTTTTTTTTAGCTTGGTCATACGGAGTAATAATATGTGAAATGTTCATTGTAGCTATAAACTTAATAATGTAAGTTCAATGTTCTACGACCATTTAATATCTATATCTATATCTAATACTAAAGCAATAACCACTTAGTTATATTTTTCCTCTTAAATTCCCTTGATAAAGTCTGCTCTAATATCATTATTTAATATGAATGTCATTTAAATTCCACGTTGTTTATGTGCGTGCCATCAAATCATGTACAATTGAAAAGCTAATAAACCTTAACAATATTTGTAATTAAAGGACAACAAAATTGTAAATAAGAAGAGCAACCACAACGGAGTAAAAATAAATCTTCCCGTGGTAATAAACAAAGTCTTTGTACATACAATTTTTTTCCTTTTTAAATAATAATAATAACATATGAAGTACAAAACATTATAATTATTTTATTTAAAAAATGGCATTACAAGTTTTTGTTAAAAAAAAAACTTTGTATTAATTGATGGTATGTTTAATGAAAAAAAAACCAATTAAATATATTAATGAGAGTAAACATATTAATGAGGGTAAAAAAGTAAATATACATTTTGTACACAATTTTTTACATATTTTTGAGGGTATAGTTGGTAGCACACTATTTTTAAGAGTTATTTTCTACTTTTAATAAAGTAGATAAAAAAAGTACAATATTAGAGTTATATATATATATATATATATATATATATATATATATATATATATATATATATATATATATATATATATATATATATATATATATATATATATATATATATATATATATATATATATATATATATATATATTCGTACATAAAACTTAGGTATCCCTGCAAGTCAAAATATATATTTGTATGGTTTGAAGAGTGGATGCAGTATGGGCCTTCTCATACTCAGCGCTTAATATTCCACTTAAAAGTTAAAGGGGGTGAAATTTGAACCCGTGACCTTTGTGTCAAAATGGCTCCAATACCATGTAAAATAATGAAAGGGATTATGTCGACTAAATCTATCGTGGTCCAATTCACGTTAAAGTTGCTAATGGCACTAACCTTGCTATTGGTCATATTGGTGATGCGTCATTGAACTCTATAGGTAGTAATAATTGAGAAACATAGCTTTAAAAAGTACGAGTACAAGTACATACATTACAGGTCCATATTACGATTACATTATACATGTGATAGTTAACTTATCCGACCACAAATCGAACAAGACAAAAACTACCTCATACCTACTTAATTAACCGAGAATAATCAAACCATAAGTTTTGCTCTGTCACAATATATTGATGCCATATAGATGCACACAAATATAGGATGTATGAACAGTGTGTCATTTAATCACGCTTTTCCTCAACAATCTTTGTCTTCATTTCTAGGGTTGGCTTGGTGGAATGCGTGGGCATCCCATTAAGTATCTGCATCCTCTATAAATTGGACCGCTGCCATAAATTGGACCGCTGCCATAAATTGGACTGCGACCTTGACCTATTGGATTGTCTCCGCCATAGCCATACTGCTTCGACTCCTCCACGGACTCTGCAAAAACAAATGAATATATGAACTCATCAAGATTCATAAATCACCTATAACACAACGTTATTACAAGATGTATTCATGATTGTTACTTTTTTTTTTCTTTTTTTTTTTTTTAATAGAATTCGTCATTGTTACTTGGTCATGTGGTTCCATTAAAAATCAGTGAGACAGTGAATATTTTTTTTTTCTTTTTTCACATAAGCTTAACTAACTAACGAAATAAAATAAAGTATTACAAATGACGGATTAAGTTCGTATCTTTCCTATTCAGAATATAATTTAGAAAATTGTCATGGATCAATGGACAAATCTTATTTCGTTTTTTTGCAGCCCATTTGATTTGATATAGCTTGCTCAATTTATTTATTAAATGCACAAAAAATTATAACCTGATTAAAATTTTGTTCTTTTAAATGCACTTATGTATGTTATGTGCACTCGGGGGTATACATAGGAAAATATCTAATAATTGTATTGATATAGATGGAATGACCACAAAACTAAGAAAATAAGAATTTTAATTCAGAAAAGAGGTCATAAATAACGAGACGGGTGTATAAGAAACTAACGAGTTTGACTAGTCGATTGAGGGCTGCCGCCAGCAAGCTCACGAGCTGAGGCTTCGTAGAAGCTGATAAGAGTTGCGGTGAAGAGGATGACAATAAGAAAAACTTTTGTGTTTGCCATATTTTGTAAGCTCGGTTTAAAGTTTGGATGGGGTATGAAAGAATGCAAGAGTTTTACATGTATTTATAGACAGTTGTACTAGGCTCTCGGACCACGAAAAACCTTAAAGATTTATAAAAGGATCCACTGGTTTTCATATTAATGAATATTATAAAGAAAAAATACACTTTAATAATCCTAATTATCGCCGATTTATTTTTAAAAATGCCAGCTAAGGTTTATTTTTTAATAATTCTAACTATTACATGATTTTGCCTCCAATAGACCCAAAAACCGATTACCTCCTAAAAGCGTTTTTTTTTTTTAAAAAAAAAATGGCACATGTCAGCACAAGATTGACCTAATAATTAAAAAAAAAAACAGAAATCTATCCTAGCCAACCCAACAATCCCACCATGAAATCTCAGCCACCACAACCAACCTAAAACCGGCGGCGAACTCCTTAACCCTCCGAAAATGGCCGGACCAAATCTGGGTTTCAATTTATGGTGGTTGCTGTGTGAAATTGCTGCGAATCGAGGCCGAAATTGGTGCGAATCTAGGTTTCAACCTGCTGGTGTGGTTGTGTTTGGAGGTAAATGTTGCAAGGTGGTGAATGGTGGATAAGGAGGCGATTGGTGGTGGTTAACGGCAGCGCCGATGTATAGGGCAAAAAATTGCAGCGAGGTGGCGAAGTTGTGCATTGGGTGGCTACAATTTGAGGTGTAGCGAGGTGGTGGTTGACAGGGGAATGATAAGGATGCAAAGGGCTGTGAGTGGTGGTGGCGGGACTGTTTTGGGGCTGCTGCAATTGAGGGTTGCTGTTTGTCGGTTGTCACTGCTTTGGTGGTGGCTGCCCCTGCTATGGCTGCGCTATTGCGGTGGGTGGAGGTTTTTTTCGAGGGAGGATGGGTAGTTTGGGGTGGGAGTGGGCCAACTAGGGTGGTTTTTGGGGTTGGGAGGGGACGACCGGCCATTTTCGAGGGTTAAGGGAGACGACCGGCTGTTTTCCGACGAGCTGGGGGTTGGCCGTGGTGTTTTGCGGTGGCGGGAGGGGAGGGGGGTGGTAGCTGTTAGGGTTTTAAAGTTTTATTTTTCTTTTTTTTTTAAAATTTTTTTTTTAACCAATCACGTGCTGACACGTGTATTGGTAACTGTAGACATCCATTTGTGTCTCCCCAAAATCAAACCCGGTGATGAGTACCTTTCGCGTCGAATCATAATCGAATGAAGTGAAAGTGTGGAAAGTCTAGTGTTGCGGATAGTTTTAATTTCTTTTCTCTTCTCTCTGTTTTTGAAAACTTATTTTAAAAAAACAGCCAATCCAGTTTGGTTGGTCCATGATAGGGGTCCAATAGTAGTACAGTTGGATGGGGCTTGTAAAGACCTTTCCAATGATATATTATAAGCCCAATTCCGATGAATATTGAGGAAGTTATGGCCAATTTACTAAACTGGGCCCGGTTTGAGCTTTATATGCGGCCCAATGATCTAGGGGAGGGCCTAATATGATTTATCATTCCTAATGCAATTATGAATGGTTTTAGTCTTCTAGAATCTTCTAGAAGGTTCTTTTCATTCCTAATTCAATTAGCATTGATAAATTGACTTTTGTTGACTTTACATAGGTTTAATTAAAATCAAAGAGCATTTTTTGAGGAAAGATACGATTTTAACCTCCTGTATGGCAAATTTTATCTGATTTTAGAAAAGGCGTCAAAAACAAGATTGGCGTCACATGCCAGGCATTGGCGCCTGGCGCCAATGGCCAATGGCTGGCGCCAATCTCGTTTTGCGTGCGCCAGACTCTGTTTTGTTAATTTTATCTTTTTGGCTGATTTTCTCTGTAAATAACGACGTAAAAACTCCATTTTCATTCATCAACAATCAGTTTTAATTAATATTCACCTACAATCAGTTTTCATTCGCAATCATTAATTCTCTCATTCTCTTTTCTCATCAAGTTTTCTTGATCATTCATTCATCCATCTCTCTCTTTCTCTTTTTCTAAAAACTAGTCTTTTACATACAAAATTCCGCATTCATTAGATCTAGAAACACCTAGCCATATTCGAACACTAGTAGAAAAATGTACATTTGCGTCCCCATATTTGCGTCACTCATTCTAAGGAGCGAAGCAAATGTTTATTTTTACCATCCTTTTAAGTTATTTGCGTCGCATGTTATTCAAGAAACGACGCAAAACTCAAGTGCATTTCAGCTTTCTCTCATTTGCGTCTCTCTTATTTATTAAAGCGACGCAATTAATAAACTTATTTGCGTCACTCATTTGTTAACAAGCGACGCAAATAAGTGATTAAGTAAATTGCGTCACGCTTTTACTAAATGAGCGACGCATATGAGCTGTGTACAATATCATAAACAAGGTTATTTGCGTCGCATTTTTATAATAAAGTGACGCAAATAACTCTTTTGGCTTTAGGTTATTCTGCATTTTTTTACCTTAGTTTTTCATCACATAAGCCTACATTCACTAAACAAAAAGAAAAAAAACAAGAGTTCTTCCAGTGAATTTCTACAGCAAAACACCCACAAATTCGTCTCTGAAATCCAACAAATTAGGCCAAAAAACTGCGATTCCCTAGCAAATTTAACATCTAAATTAAAATTGCAGTCAAGTTGAAGCAAATCCGAGCAATTTCGAGCAAAAAATTAGACCAAAAACCCTAAGAAATTCGAACCCTTAAACCCAGTAAAATTGATTGTTTCCGACCAAAAATCCCCCATTTCGAGCAAAAAATCAACTCAAAAGCATACGAATTCGAACCCTAGAAACCCCAAAAAATTCAATTTCGGTCTTCAAGTTCGATTGGGGGATTTCGAGGAGGGATTTCTAGGGTTTTTGGCAGCGACGCAATATACCCTAAGAAATTCGTCCCATTTCAGTCATAAATAATTTTTGTTCGAATTTCAGTCAAGAAATTACAGCAACAATAGTTTCAGTCAAGAAATTACAGCAACAATAATTGTTCGAATTACGTCTTTTTCTGGGTTTAAGGGTTCGAAATCCCCCATTTCAGTCATAAATAGAAATTGTTCGAATTTCAGTCAAGAAATTACAGCAACAATAATTCGAGGGGGGATTTCGGCTTGACATTGTTGAATTTGTGAAGTCAATTTCACCTAAGGTAAGATTGCTTCTATTTATGTTCATTCTTTTCATGGTAGATAGAATGTAGCATTTAACTTGAACAATGACTTAGTTTAATTTCAGGTTTAGTGTTAGTTCATTAATTAGAAAATATATATGGCAGATTTTAGTTGAATATATAACTGGTTGCATCTTTGAGCTGCTGATTTTTGAGCTGCTAGTTTGCAATATATTACTGATTTCAAATATATAACTGAAATCGAGTGCATAGTATGACTATGTGAGCGGTTTTGCAAAAATAGATAAGCCACGTGTTGTCGATCTTCATCCTGGCTATTAAATTCAGTAACATTGACCCTTGTTTTTCAACTGTCTTATCTTTAATTTGCTGTAAAAATGCTGCTAAATAAATTACAAAATACATGTAAAATCTATGACACAACTTTTATGTCACATGGCAGATTAAGTTGAATCAACTATGTTGGTTAATATATGTAATTTTTTATGGCAGATTCTTAATTATGCGGAAGTGAATTCCACAAGTTGCTCGAGGTTCTGGTTGTGGACAAACGATTAAGGCGGTAGTACGCATACAAGATTGTCTTCACTTGTGGTATATATATCTGAACCATTCTTTGCAATATTAAATTATTTGTTCTGGTTGGTATAATGATTGTGAATTGTATGAGATTTTTAATTGTGATATAATTGATTGGAATTGCAATAATACTTGCATCATTGGCTTAAATACCCGTTCAGGGCTTACTCATTAGGAGTAAGTCTTAAATAGTCCCCGGTTTGGGACTGTTCTTGAATGTTCTATCTCATTTAGGTGATAACTACTTGAATTGTTTTGGGTCTAAGAAGATCATGGCTCACTATTTCCCGATTGTTCTCTGGGTACATATGTTGATAGCCGATTATCTACATTGTGTGCTTGGAGAACTATAGGGAAATGCTGCCGGATTTTCTTTAGAACCAAACTTTACAAGTAGTTATTAGTGAGATAGGACATTCAAGAATGGGTTAGGTTGGAGTGATAAGGACCTTATTGGATCATCCGGAGTTGCATTTACATGATATAAACTTTGAATGAAAATGTTTGATGCCTTATATTCTTGTTTATGGTTAAGGAGCTATATATGTTACAAAACATACACATTATCTTAAAATTAATTTTGTTATTCAGTGGTTGAAAATGGATCGAAGTTGGATGTATGGTAAACAAAATTGTACAAGTTTTTTACGAGGAATTGAAGAGTTTAGCACTGTTGCCTTAAAACACCAAACAGAGAATAAATCAAAGATTATTCTTTGTCCTTGTTGTGACTGTAATAATTTGAGGGGATATCGTGATATAGTTGATATTAAAGATCATCTAATTCGTCGTGGGTTTAAAGAAAACTACACGAGGTGGACATGGCATGGTGAGAGCATATATATTGAGGCAAGTTCTAGTTATTGTCCAAGAGAAGATGAGAATCATTGTGATGATGATAATGAACACCAAGGTGAGGATATCGATACAGCTGATGATATTGGTGTTGAAAGTGAGAGTGAAGTGGAGAAGGACAGGATAGATGAAATGATGCATGATGTTGAAGACCATTTCACAGAGTGTCCCCAGACATATGATAGTATTTTGAGAGCTGCTGAAACCCCGTTATATCCTGGTTGTACAAAGTTCACTAAACTTGGTGCTATTATGAAGTTATTCAACTTAAAGGCGAGCAATTGTTGGACCGACAAGGGTTTTACGCAGTTGTTAGAAGCCTTAGTAGAAATGTTTCCCTACGGGAATGAACTTCCAAACTCCACCTATGAGGCCAAGAAACTTATGTGCCCCTTGGGTATGGAGTATGAAAAGATACATGCTTGTCCCAATGACTGTGTGTTGTATCGAAATGAGTATGCTGATTTGCATGAGTGTCCAAGGTGTGGAGTTTCTCGTTACAAGATGAATGATACTGGTGAGATGTGTAAGAAAGGGTCTCCGGCTAAGGTATTATGGTATCTTCCAATTATACCGAGATTTAGGAGACTCTTCTCGGATGAAAAAACTGCAAAATTATTGAGGTGGCATGCTGATGGGAGGAAGAAAGATGGGTTAATGAGGCATCCTGCTGATTCCCCGCAATGGAGGAACATTGATCGAAAGTTCAAGGACTTTGGTGAAGAAGATCGAAATCTTAGGCTTGGTCTTAGTACAGATGGAATGAACCCATTTGGGACACTAAGTACCCAATATAGCACTTGGCCGGTTCTTCTAACTATCTACAATTTGCCTCCTTGGTTATGCATGAAGTCTAGATACATTATGTTGTCCCTTCTAATATCTGGGCCTAAACAACCTGGAAATGACATTGATGTGTATCTAGCGCCTCTCATTGAAGATTTGAAATTTTTGTGGAATGAAGGTGTCCAAATGTTTGATGC
Source organism: Chenopodium album (assembly GCF_948465745.1). Classification (NCBI taxonomy): domain Eukaryota; kingdom Viridiplantae; phylum Streptophyta; class Magnoliopsida; order Caryophyllales; family Amaranthaceae; genus Chenopodium; species Chenopodium album. Next base: position 66,825,214 of record NC_137839.1, on the reverse strand, counting down.
ATATAGTAAAACCAATTTCACTTTACGTGCCATGATTTTTTGTACGATAAATGACTTCCCAGCTTATGGGAATTTGTCGGGGTACACTGTGAAGGGAACAACTCCTTGCCCCATTTGTGAAGATGATTTGGAGGCATTGCGCCTAGACAATTGTGGCAAGCATGTATACATGGATAATCGAAGACAACTTCCAGAAGACCACCCTTTTCGATTCAATAAGGATGCTTTTAATGGAAAAGTGGAGTTGAGAGAAGCTCGTGGCCCTTTACGTGCAAGTGAGGTTTATCAGCGGGTCAAAGACATTGAGAATGAGTTTGGTAAGCCTTACAAAAGCAAATCAACTGGGGGTTACAAGAAGAAGTCTGAGCTGTGGTCTCTTCCATATTGGAGACATTTGGAAGTTTGGCATTGTCTAGATGTAATGCATATTGAGATAAATGTCTGTGATGCCATTGTTGGAACTTTATTAAATATGCCAGGAAAGACAAAGGATGGAGTTAAAGTAATAAAAGACATGGCTTCTATGGGTCGTTCAGATTTGGCACCCGAATCTCGAGGAAAACGCTGGTATCTTCCCCCAGCTTGCTTTACCTTGTCTAAAAAGGAAAAAACTAGCTTCTGTGAGTCATTGCATGGTTTAAAGGTCCCGGCTGGATTTTCTTCTAATTTTTGTAGACTTGTGTCAATGTCTGACTTGAAATTGGGTGGCATGAAATCTCATGATTGTCATGTCTTTATGCAACAATTATTACCAGTTTCCATTCGAGGAATTTTTCCACCTCAAGTGAGGTATACGATTACAAGATTATGTGTCTTTTTTAACACTATCTGTAGCAAGGTCATAAATCCAAGTATTTTAGATGACTTGCAAGCAGATGTACTTGAGACAATGTGTCGATTTGAAATGTATATTTTCCCCCATCTTTTTTTGACGTGATGCCTCATTTGGTTATTCATCTTGTACGTGAAATTAAACTTTGTGGACCAGTGTGTATGAGATACATGTATCCTTTTGAACGAGAAATGGGTGACTTAAAGGGAAAAGTCATGAATCCGGCCAAACCTGAAGCTAGTATTGTACAACGAACAGTTGCTGAGGAAGTGGCAGCATGGGTTGCTCAATATCTTGCACGTTCACAGAAAATTGGATTGCCAAAGTCTCGACGCGATGGGAGGCTTGGAGGTCAAGGTACTATTGGCAGGAAAAGGATATCCATGGGCTTTGAAATGAAAAATAAGGCCGAGCTTTTTGTGTTGCAAAATCTTAGTGAGGTTCATCCTTACTTGGATGAGCACATGCTTTTTCTTAAAAATAAATATCCTTCCAAAAGTGATCTTCAGCTGATAAAGGAGCATAATTGTTCATTCGTTACATGGTTCAAGGAACGAGTGATGTCCCAACTATCCACCACACCTAACGATATATCTGACACATTGAGATGGTTGGCATATGGTGCTAAATGTCAAGTCATGTCATATGAGGGATACGACATCAATGGGTATTCTTTTTACACTAGCCGACAAGATGACAAGTCAACAATGAAAAACAGTGGTGTTAAAGTAGTAGGTTTGTCATCTGAGTATGTTAGTGCACATGATAAAACACTTGTGGATAAGAAGAAATTTTATTATGGAATCATTGAAGAAATAATAGAGCTGGATTATGTTGATTTCAAGATTCCTCTATTTCGATGTAAGTGGGCTGATAGTAGCCGTGGTGTAAAAAAAGATGAACAAGGGAACTTGACCCTTGTAAATCTTGGTCGGCGAGGGCATCTAGCTGATCCATTTATATTAGCTTCACAAGCAAAACAAGTTTTTTACATGGCTGACCAGCTGATTGTAAGTGGTCAGTTGTTTTAGAAGGTAAAAGAAGGATACTTGGCATTGAAGATGTGGTGGACGAGGAAGAATATGATGAGAAATTTAATGAGTCACCACCTTCCGTTTGGAGCATCCCTCCAATAGTCGATGATTTTGACACAACGTTGAAACGAAAAGATCATAATGAAGGATTTTATGTCGCAAAAGAGAAGAATGAAGTAGGTATGAATTTTGTGATTTTTTTTCCAATATGTGTTAGTAATTGCATAAATTGCTTATTATTGTTAATTGTACAAGTTTATAATTTAAAAATGATACAAATCGATGTCTTAATTTATTTATGTCTTTTTTTTTCAGGTAAGTAATAATGGAGGATGAGGATATGCATAATCGTTCCATGTCTTTGCAAGGTGAGGAAGATGAGCCACACAATCAATCACAATCAGAGCAACAAACAACCGACTCTCAGAAGAAGAAAAAGCAGTCAAGAGGCCCTTCAAAGGGCCTGAAATCCATGCCTGGGGTTCCTAGAGTGCTTGAATGGGATGAATTGTGTCGACCCATTGGAAAGTGGGCAAAAGCATAAAAAATTCATGTTGGTGAAATAAGTCGTGCAAAGGTGTCTATATTTTATAAAGATTGGAATCAAGTTCCACAAGGAATAAAAGACACTTTGTGGGAAGATGTTAAGGTAATATTCACTATTATATGTTAAATGTTATACTATTATATGATCATTTTGACATTATTTGAATATGATGAAAACAATTTATTTGAATATGATGAAATTATTTACTAACTTTTTTTATTTTTTTAATTTTTTTTATAGAGAGAGTTTCAAATCGAAGAAGATGAAGACAAGAAAAAAAAGGTCCTACGCACTTGTGATAAAACTTGGAGAGATTTTAAAACAAAATTGGTCAGTGGTTGGATCACATGTACCAGGAATATGCCGAAGGAGAAAAGAATTTCGTATGTAATATATGATTTCATATCTGAGGATATGTGGAAAACATTTGTGGAGGAGCATAGTACAGATGATTTTAAGGTTTGTGTGTATTAATATCAATGATCATGCGGGTTATTAATACTTTGTTAACGGATTCTTATGTACTAATCTTCATTTATGCTCGTGAAAATAGGAAATCAGTGAGAAGGCAAGACAAAGCCAGTCTTTCAACGAATACCCTCACCATTTAGGAGTCAAATCATATGGTGAAATGAATATTGTATGGCGTAGAAAAGGGTATATTCCCACGGCATCTTCAGCATCCAGTACTTCATCTTGTTCTTCGGTTGTGTCTAGTTTGCCGGATAGGACATATGCTTGGCTTCTAGCAAGATCAATAGAATATGATAAGGGAAATCCTTATTTGCCGGATGAGAAAACAAGAGAGGTGAAAGAATCCATTGTAAGTATGAAATAAGTCTTTATTTCAATTTTGAATATATTTTGTTAAGTTTATGTATTGAAACCAAAGTTTTCTAACTTGAAGTCATTGTGTAGCAGGATAATTGGAGAAACCAACAAGCTGAAGGAAAATTTGTTCCTAATAGGCATTTGGCAGTGGAATTGGCATTAAAGCTGTATGGGGATTCAGAGAGAGGCATAGTGGCCGACGGGGTAGGGAATTCGGAGATGATGAGCTGGAAGAATTAGAGGCAAGAGTAGCCCGGAGGGTACGAGAGGAGACTATGCAGGAGATGGATTCTAAAATGGATTCCATGGTTCAAGAGAAGTTTATGTTATTTGCTAAACAGATTGGTATTCAAATTCCAACTGAATTGATGGAAATGAATAACATAGGCCGGACGACTCAACAAAATCCTAGTAGTTGCCAATCAGTGGGTGATGATCCATTTGCAAACATACAGGTATCCAAAATTTTGTTATTTTATATTTTTTATCTTTTTTTTAATGATTTATGACTGCGACATACTTTTAACTTTGTAACTCAGTTTTCTATATTTTTTAATTATGATTTTTTCTATCTTTGTAAGGAACCGGTTCCTTGTCGGCTATCATTGTTGAAAAATGACTCTGAGAAAGTCATTGTCACTGAAGGTACATATCATCCGGAGTTAATCCTTGATCATCATAGTAACCTCCTTCCGGATCACGTGAGGGTGAGTGTTGATGATTTTTTTTACGAGTTCAAAGAATTCTCGGTTCCAGTTCCTTCTTCAGTCATCAAGAAACTTAAGCATGCTCACGGTACATTTACCCAATGGCCGAAAGACTTGGTTTCACTCATGCATGACAAGGTAAATTATTTTTGTAACAATTTACATATAGTTTGCCATACAAAATATAGCAAATTGTTGAATAGATTTGCTTTACTATTGATTAGGAATTCATATCAAATAAGAACAATGGTAACAACAAAGAGGCCAAAGAAAACATGTAAGACAAACTGAAAGTAGTTGAAAGTGGTCACGAAACAAAAGAGTCCAACACCAATCCAAAAAAAGTTTTTCTTATGGATTATGCTTTGGAAAACTTGTCTCAGAAGTGTGGGTCTTTGAATAGTTTGTTATCTTCATTACCCGAAGGCGAACCTATTAAGGTAAAGGCTGATGCTTGGACCTTTAGTTATGAAGACAGTAAGGACATCATTATCAAACGTGAAGATGTCAATCAACTTCTCACAGGAGCTTGGCTGAATATTTCAGTTTTGCAAGTTTTTATGATGTAAGATATTCAAATTTCACTCTTCCCATATATACTTATTTATTACCATTTTTAATGTTATTACATGATATATATGTAGGGCCTTGAGTGACTTACTCGATACGGAGGAAGTGGCTTCCATTGGATTCATGTGTCCGGAAATGATTTCAGAAACCTATTTGCATAGTGATGCTGATCGTATCCTACTATACATGACACATGTGATGGAAAAACAAAAATCTAAGCAGTTCGATCATCTTATGCCCATACCATGAAAAGTATAAACTTTGAACTTGTATTTATTTGAACTTTGCAAATTGTTGATATTATTTTACTCTTTTACAAATGCGTGTCTAATTTATTATGTAGGAATCATTGGGTTCTTTTGGTCTATTGCATGGCTAAGCATGAAGTCATCATCTTTGATTCTTTGAGGCAGAAGCGAAATTTAGCAATTAAGTTTGCAATGACAAAGTAAGTCTAGTTTGTTATTAATGTCATGATTTTATGTGTGTAAGGGTAATATATATGTTATTTGTTTCAAATGTGTAGTGCTTTTCGAAGTTTTAAAGCATTAAGTGGACAATCTAGGGGAAGTAAATTGACATGGCATTTGGGATAGGTTACCTTAATTTCTTACCCTAACTTTTAGTTTCTTAATAATTTAAGTATAGCAATTTAATTCAACTTATAAATATATTACATGTAGTGTCCTCAACAATTGGGTGGACGTGAGTGTGGCTACTACGTCATGCGTTATATGTACGAAATACTTGAACATCACCATAGCAGTGAGGATCTTATTCAGGTATGAGTTGTCAAATATTTCATTTTTGTTTGATAAATACAATTTGATGTTAGCTACAATCTTGAATTAAAACTTTCCTCTTGTATATTTTTTGTGTTGATAGGATTTTTCAAGAACTACACCGTACACCGAGGAGGAGATAAATGAGATTCGAGATATTTGGGCAGAGTATTTTATATGTAATGTTGAACTTTAGATTTACACTTAGCGCATGTTGGACTCTTGTTTTGGATTATAGGCTTGAAATGAATGAATTTGGTTAATTGGTATTGGGATGATGAGTATAATGTCTATGATATTGAGATGTAAATTATTGGACAGGTTGTTAATATAATGCTGTCATTCCCAATTTTATGGGTAGGCCAAATTACAAAGGAGACTCTGCCGAAATTTACATTTGCATTATTCAATAATATTGCATTTTAATTTCAATTATATTAGCGTTAGCATATTACTTTATACCACTAGTAAGGAAAACAGGTACTACAAACATATACAAGGCAATTATTATAATTAAAAAAAAAACAAAATTCACCTCATTTGCGTCACTCATTAAACAAACAAGTGACGCAAATACAACAATTTTGTATTGTCTACTCAGTCATTTGTGTCACTCCTATATAAACAAGTGACGCAAATAACAAATAAGAAGTTTATCAGAAGAGTCATTTGCGTCGCTCTTTTATAAAGGAGTGACGCAAATAACAAAAAAGAAGTTTATCAGAAGAGTCATTTGCGTCGCTCCTTTATAAAGGAGTGACGCAAATAAGAGTCATTTGCGTCGCTCCTTTATAAAGGAGTGACGCAAATAACAAAAAACAAGCTTATCAGAAGAGTCATTTGCGTCGCTCCTTTATATAAAGGAGCGACGCAAATGACTCTTATTTGCGTCGCGCCTAGGAGCGACGCAAATGACTTTAGCAGTTGCGTCGCTCATAGAAGCGACGCAAATACACTATAAATGAGCGACGCAAATGAGCCTTTTTCTACTAGTGGTTCATTGCCTTCGCCCTATACGTGAAAGGTTTAATTTCTGAGGGTTTGGTCCCAAATCTCTCTTTCAATTATTTAATTTAATTGTTTTGATTATTATTTTCCTTGAAGTTACTAACGTGTGTATTTTGTTATTAGAAGAGGTACGAGGCATCAAAGTAAGTACTTTAATGGTTTTAATTGATGTTATGATGTAGAAATCATGTTTATATTGTTATTATGATATTCCTAGTATCATGACTAGGGTAATTTTAATATTAAATATGATTGTTACGATGTCTTTTATTCTCTTCCTAATATTTATAATTGTTAGTACCATGTTAGGGTTAAAGATTTGATTTTTATTGCTTAGTGACATGCTAGGGTTTGTTATTAATCTTGTTAGTATCATGCCTAGGATCTTGCTATTATTATGCTTTAATATTAACATGAACATGATTATGATTATAATTGTTATGATTTATCATGATTATTTTATTTATGATATTATTATTATTATGATTATTATAATTATTATTCATGATATTGATTATTTATTATGTTGCTTGATATTTATTGTTATTGCTTGATCACGCCTTTTTATGCATGTTTAAAGGGAATCTGTACTTGTAATCACGCTTAATAAGATATTTAATAATCTTGTTAGGGTTAATTTGATTATATTTTCAAGTGATCGCCAATAATAGATTTATTTGTGCATTATATTCAACCAACATAGATAAACAGGTTTAGGGTTAACCCTATTGATTGTATGTTAGTCAGAAAGCGCACATGAATACGATTAGAATAAAGTAGAGGCCTATTATTAGGGCAGGTTCAATCTCTTTTAGGTTGGATTTGTACCTTCATCCCCGAACCCTTATTTGGTTTAAGACCTTAGTTGACGATCTCTTGGATCGTTAAGGGGTGTAACCTTCACCCTGTGAACAGTTTACAAGTTCCTAAAACTTGCTGGCGACTCTTTTGCTCTATCTTCTTCCCTTTTGGACGCCACCGTACTTTAGTGTATGATCACAGTGGGGTTCAAGCTAAGGGGGTTAATGCTTGAAATTTATTCCCTACAGTAACCCATTACAGCAAGTCATTGACTTGGTGTTGATCGGTTGGGTCTATTGGAAGCAAAGTCATGTAATAGTTAGGATTATTAAAAAATAAATCTTAGTTGGGATTATTAGAAATGAATCGACAATAGTTGGGATTATTAAAGTGTATTTTTGCTATTATAAATTAGTCAAAAGTAATACAATACTAAGTAGAGCTGGCAAAAACTGACACGACACACACTGGACACGAAAAAATTAGGTTAGCTAGTGTCAACTATCAAGGATTTTTGACTCGTTTTATTAAACATATCAATACGACATGTTTAATTAAATTGGTCAGATTAGTGTTTAGAATTCCAACACAAAATTTTATGCTATATACCAAAAACATACATTATATACTTGTATATATTTCAAAAACTATATAATGAGGCACTTCAATATGACACACACAATTTATTAAATGGTTTAGGGGTTGAGATCCTCTAACTCATTTAAATTGGAACACGAACATGGGAATGACACAACACGTTTGTCAGTTCCAGTAATGAGTATGTATAAATTATGTATATACAAATAAATCATATGTTTATTTGGCAGCTTGTTGGTTTTTGTGCAAACTAGCTTTAAATATGATCAAGAAAGATTGGACAAATTATCATGTAATTCATGTTCATGTATGAATTGGCCGGATCAAGGGATAATTAAATAAAACTCGTTCGTTTTGGTTTGAAACAGAAGATGGACTAATTGACACAAACTCAATCCAAACATATTAGGCCCAATTTTTATTACTACCTCTATTTCATATTTTTTTGCAACTTTAGGATATTATTTGTGAGATATAAAATCTTCCAAAATTACAAAAAATATGAAACAAAGGTAGTACTTATCTTAATCCCATTTAACTGACTTGATAAATTAACAAGATTGATTTAACCTAGACTTGACTCGTAATTAGCTTACCCTCTACAGAAACTGAATTAAGGTCCTGTATAATAAGCTCAATCAGTGTGTCAAAACAGGTAAAATTGAAACATATCACTTAATGCGGACACCAATCTGCGTTCATGCAGCAACATTGCAAAGCAGTAATGGCCAACGTGGTAGATAGTTGCTGGCGTGATACGCTGGTCTTTTAAGTGTAGATAGAACTTGCTTCTCCCGATTTCAAGACACTGAATATGAAATTCTAAATCGTTTACACAGGAAATTTAACACTAACCCACCAAAAATTTCATTTTAAGTCGTTTAAGGTCGATTCATCATGAGCCCTGTTAGACGATCCAATCCATCAAACTTAAGCCTTAATATACATTATTAGTCCTAGACATTTCGAGGTTAATCAAAGATTCAAATCATACAATAATAAAATGTACTTCCTCTGTTTTATAGTTGCACCTTTGTGATTTCACACTTGCCAATGTATTGCTTTTGCCATTAATATCTTTAATTATGATTGATTAAAAGTTATAAAAAGGTGATATTTCATAGTTGAAATTATGTTGGACTTTATGATTTTGATGATGACACAACCTAAATTATTTACAAACTAATAAGAGCTTGATTGTTTGAGTGTGTGATCAGTCGCAAAGAATAGGAGAATTAAGTGTCTTGAGAAGATACCATGAGGAACAAGACAACCAGGTTCAAAGCAATCCAAAAGAGAAGAGTTCCCTCATAGGAACCGATGCTTCAGAATTGAAGACTTGAGAAAAGAAGTTTACCCTAAGAGACCAAAAGCTTCTGAGTGGAATCTTCACTAGAGAAGAAAAGTTCCTTTCAAGGAACAGAAGCCTCGGAGTAGAAGCTTCACTAGAGAATCATGAAGACTAAGTATTTTTATATTTTAGGATTTATGTAAGTTTGAGGATAGTATTACACTCGAAATATTTGTGTGAAATTGGTCTAAGAAGATAATATTGTGCAAGCTAGATTTTAGGAAAACAATTGTTTTTCAACGTTAATCTTTCTAACAAAAAGGATTTTTATTTTGTTCTATTTTTGAAATATTTGCTTACAAATAAAATCTAATTTCAGTTTTCCCATAACTTGCAGCCTACTCCCTATGATCTTTCTCATATCATGGTCTTGCACATTAAGAAGTCCATGCCCTTTATTTTAGGACATGTTCTTCCTAGTGGGTTGGAGTAGTGGCGTTATGGATATGCTGCACAAAGAGGTTTTTCCTAAACGAATTTTGGTCTATAATAAATAGTCTTTTTATTTCAATTGGAAAACTCACCCTTGCTCAAATAGATTTCGATCTTTGTTTTCTTTAACCGAGTCAAGAGTCAATTCCACACTAGTGAAATAGAGTGTTCTAATGTCCTTATACTAGAGTTTATTCTTTCGAGTTGTATTTTGCTGAGGAATTGGGAAGTTTGAGTGAACTTCTGTTTGTGAGAAAGAGAAGAGAGAAAGAGAAGTAAGAAGAGAAAATTAATTGAGAAGAGAGAAAGAGAAGAGAAGAGTAACAAGTTGGGTGACTTGTTCCTCGAGGCTTTGGGTTTGTTGAGGAACTCAAAGTTAGAGTCTTTAGTTTGTAATAGGTCCTTTTGCCCTATTCTAGTGAAGATTCTTTTCCTAAAATGTCAAGTGATCGTGGTTTTTCTCCTTGATTATGGCCAATGAGTTTTCCACGTAAAATCTCTCTTGCACTTTTAGTTATTTTAGCTTGTTTTTATTTCCGCAAAAAGTTTGACAAATTTGTCATACTACAATTTAACCCTCCCCCCTCTTGTAGTATTTCATTAAAACAACACATTAAGACGAACCTAAAGAGATCTCACATGACTATGTTTTTCTTATATAAAAATCACAAAAGAATGAAAGATAATTAATTAAAAAAGATTGGTTGTGTTTGCATTTGGTCCCACAACCAACCACCAGTGACTGTCGTGACTTACTAGCTAGCTTGGTTCCACAACAAATAATCCTATGAATTTTTTGTCTTAGATAATGAAATGACCAAATAATTTTGCAATCATCAATTTACATTCCTACCAACTTGATGGCACAAATGAAATTAATTTGATTCTACTTCAGAAGGCTAAAGAGGTTCTATATCAAAATGCTTCAATCAAAGCACACATACCAAGAAATTTACTAGCTCGTAATTAAACTAGGGTGTTTCTTCTAACTTTTGCAGCAAACTGAGGGGTTTTTGATCTTTTTCCAATTTTAATATCAAATCCAATCTTGAAGGGCCAAAATGATCATAAAAGGAATCATAACAACCAATCAAGCATAACCTAACAACTTTTGCGACTTAGAAATAAAGTACACGTACCAAGGCATTGGTATTACTGCATGCAAACTAAGGCGTTAAAAATATAAAATTATTAATGGGTTTTTCTATATAATAACCCTGTTTTTTTCACTTTTCTACGTTGTCCAACATATATCACTTTCTACACTGTAACCCCAATATATTTTTTGTTTCCACACGGTAACCTTGCCGTTAAAAAATTCCGTTAGTGGGGCTCACTCTCCATTATTAATATTTTTTTTTATCGATTTGCACGTTGAAAAATACTCCGTTAAAGGTTTCAAGGGCTATTTTGGTTCTTAGGGGACCAAATTGAGCCCAGATTTGGCAAAAAAATAACGTGAATGCCTCGTTTTGTGTGTTAAAATGTGAACACGTAAATCGAGACATATTTTAATAAGCAAAACGAGGCATTTTACATTAGTGGGGCATTTACGTTTTTTTTTGCCAAAATAGCCCCTGAAACCTTTGACAGAGTATTTTTCAACGCGCAAATCGATAAAAAAAATACTAATAATGGAGAGTGGGCCCCACTAACGGAATTTTTTAACGGCAGGATAACAGCAAGGTTACCGTACGAAAACAAAAAATATATTGGGGTTACAGTGTAGAAAGTGATATATGTTAGGGCACAACGTAGAAAAGGGAAAAAAACAGGGTTACTATATAAAAAAACCCATTATTAATTTAAGAAATTTTGAACGGAATATTCCGTAAGTTTCTCATTCTATGCAGCGGCTTATATTTATTGCATAAATAGAGAAAATACCTTACGTCATACTTGTATTATTTTTCACACAATCAAGAGATTATTTAAGGGTAATGTTATATGTAGCCCTAAGGGCTATATATAAGCATTAAATATACTCTTGGAAATTATATAAAATTATAAATTCATGACAAAAACACGCGTAAATCGGTGTTATTAGTGTTTATATTTTGATGATTTTTTAACTTTTTACGATTTTCAAGTGTAAATTTAATGCTTATATGTTCCATTTTAAAATTATTAAAATTAGATTTTCATAAAATTTACATTATGGTGATCCAAATTAGATATCATATGACAATATCTTTTACGGTAACTATAAATCATCACACAATCTAGTCAAAGTGTAATTTATATAAAGGACTTTTTGTGAAAAATTACCTTATATACATCAAAATTTGTGTAAAACTACCTTATACAAAAATTGTTGTAAGAAACTACTTTATAAAAACTAGGAGAAATTGTCGGGAATAATCCCATCTTTGGGCGTCCACGGAAAATAATCCCACCTTTGGGATATTTTTAAATAATTCGACCTTCATAGCCAATCTGCTCCCAATGGTCCCAATTGGTCAACTAACCTATCATATCAAGTCGCCTGAAACGTGTTGACTTGCGATTGGTTAAAAAAAATTAACAAAATTTTAATTTTTTTTAAGAAAAAAAAAAAAAAATTAAAATCCCCCACAGCCCCCACCAGCCAAAACCACCAATCCCCGCCTGTTACCACCGACCTAGCTGCTGGACTCCCCAGGCCCGTAGCGCCGACCGCCTAGAACCTCTCCCGTAGGGCCGACACTCCCTCGAACCACCAACCTTCCCCCCACCGCCACGAAACGCATTAAGAACCAACCCCCTACCCTCGATGTCGGCCCTGCCACCCCTACCATGTGGCTCTAGTCACCCAGATCCCCAACTCCAGCGTTCCTCCCGATTCCAGCCCCTCCCCTTGCCTCAATTTCCGCCACCCAGACCACCCACATACAGTCGTACGACCTTGATTTCGGTCGCCTAGACCACTCACAATAGCGACGACGACTTAGCGAGCTTCGATCTGATGGTTGCTGCAATTCGGCGATCAAGTGCGGTGACTAGGGCTGGCTGACTCCCCCTTTTTAAAAAAAATATTTTTTTAATTTAAAATTTTAGACAAATTGTATGGTGACACGTGTTTTTTAAACAAAAAATAATAATAAAATTAAGCGGTAACCAGTCACCTAGGACCATGGATAGCAGATTGGAGGTAAGGTCAGATTATTTAAAAATATCCCAAAGGTGGGATTATTTTTTGCAGACGGCTCAAAGGTGGGATTATTTTCTACGGACGCCCCAAATGTGGGATTATTCCCGGCAATTTTTCTTAAAAACTAAATGTTGTAAGTTGCTAATATGTGCTTAATTTAACAATGAAAGAGAAGAGGAATTAAGGGTTATAAGGAAGCTATGGAGAAATAATTGGGTGGAAAAAGGAGAAAAAATGAATGAAAAATGGGTCATTAAATGTCTCTTATTCAATGCAATAATTCGGCAAAAGGTAGCTTTTTATAACATTAATTGTATTATAGGGTAGTTTTTTTACAACATCTATTGTTTAATAGGTAGTTTTAAACAATTTTTTTATAAGGTAGTTTTTCACAAATATTAACTTGTATAAGGTAGTTCTGTACAAAAATTCCTTATATAAATAATACAAATGTCAAAGTCGTCAACTAAATTAAAGAAAATAGAGAAAGTATGATATATTGATATATGCACCAACTTAATTAATACAAATGTCAAAGTTGTCAACAAAAATAATGAAAAAAGGGTAATTACATAGAATATATAACCCGGAAAGTCTATATTATAGGATCAACTTATACATGATAGTTAAGTTGGGACGAACACAGCACCAACTCAATTAACTCATGAAAATAATCAAACCATAATTTTTGTTCACTCCCAATCTATTTATTTCATATCGGTACACACAAATATATATGACTATATATTTTATTATGCTAAACCTTTCATATATTTCACGCACAGCGTATCATTTAGTTACGCTTTTGTCTCGAGGGTGGGTTTGGATCACCATAACCTCCTCCTGGGTTACCATAACCTCCTCCTGTATACGACTGCTTTGATTCCTCCACAGACTCTGCAAAAACGAAATGAACACAGGAACTCATGATCTAAATACCACCTACAGCACAATATAGAGAGTGAGGGATAGCTCAAGTGATTAGAGCTTCCTTCCCGATTTCAAAAGGTTTGGGATCGATTCTCACCCCATCCTTGTGGCTCTCTCTAAAAAAAAAAAAAAAAAAAAAAAAAAAAAAAAAAAAAAAAAAAAAAAAAAAAAACCTATAGCACAATATCATTACAAGGTATATTTATTTGTGCATAAATGATGAGCTGCTTAAATTAGTCATGTTATTTATTCCGTTATAAATCGTTAATTATCAAAAACATACTTATAGCACCGTCATTTTCGTACTCCGTATTTAGATAAGAATGAGCAAATGAAATAGTAAAACAGTATGAACAAATTTTTATTCTACGTCGTCTATGTGCGCCTGTGGTGTATAAATAAGTCTCTGATAACCCCGAATCTTTGTAAGTGCAGCATTCTTTATTCAAAGATACAAATTAGATAAATAAAAAAAATATTGATGATACTCTTTTTATACCAAAAATAATAATTAATAATAAAAATATATTTTATAGTTTCAAAAAAATAAATCAACATAAAATATATGCTCATTAAAATAGTATGGTAATCATATTTCAAACGATCAATATAAAATTTTTAAAAGAGAGCATGACAACAAAACTAACTCAATTAAATTTTAAGAAAAAAAAGGTCATAAATAATGAGAAGAATGTATAAGAAACTAACGAGTTTGTCTAGTCGAGTGAGGGTCAGCGAGCTCACGAGCTGAGACCTCATAGGAACTGATAAGAATTGCAGCAAAGAGGATGACAATAAGAAAAGCTTTTGTGTTTGCCATATTTTGTAGGCTCCAATTAATATTATTTTGGATGGGATATGAAAGAATGGGAGGATTTGTACATGTATTTATAGACGGTTGTGCTAGGTACCCGGACCACGAAGAACCCTAAAGACTTGTAAGAATATTCCCTCAATTTTGTATTAATTTAATGAGCATCATTGGTTACAAACTAGGTAGAGCTGGAAAAAGTTGACCGGACATCCCTACCTCATATCCCTACCTTATAAAAAGTAAAAGATTGCTCTTATGAATAGTGCACGGATCATTATACCCCTCAAAATGTTTATTTACCTTATTATCCCCATATGTAATTTTGAAACTTTCCTTACACTTGAAATACTACATTTTCTTAATCATTTATGAGTATTGAGCATTTGAGCTTTCTTTCTCCTTTTTCTATTCACCTTACTTGAAGTACTGATTTTTTTCTTAACCATTTATGAGTTTAGTTCTTCTTGTCTTGAAGTACTGATTACTCTTGAACATTTTTACGTTCTATTAATTTCTTCTCAATCTATGTTCACCATCTCCATTGAAGTACATAATTCCACAATCCCAAAATTATATAAGAACAATTAACATAAAAAGTGCTCAGTTTCCAATTGGTCATAGTTGTCAAAAAAAAAAAAAAAAAAAAAAAAAAAAAAAAAAAAAAAAAAAAAAGGTCATATATTTATAAAATTAATATGCTTCTTAAAGTTTCACCCTTGCTATATATTGGATTGTAGTATTAATTAGTATAATTTTAAGAGCTTTCACATTTTTGTATGTGAAAGATTTAGTTGATTATCATCTACAAGTTTTTCTTTTGCTATTAATTTCAAATTATAATACTTATTACCAAACTTAAGAGGTACTGTTTAGCTCATTTGCAATTGTATTGTAGTATTTTTAAGAGGAGGCAAATGAAGGGCTTTAGTAAGGTTGAGGAGTGTTAATCGAATATGGGTACATGAAAATGAGATTAATTGCCAGAAACTTGAATAGTGAATGATAATAAGAAGAATGGCGAACTTGGCTATTTGCCTTTTTTTGTTCTATCTCACGATCTTTCTAGCAATTCTCTCTCGGCTTGATGAATCCATAAAATAGATGAATTTGAAAGACCCATCAATTAATTAGAAATTAAAAAAAAAGAATGATAAAATTTAAATTTTTTTATATTTAATGGAGGTTATGGTTTAATTATATGACAATATTAGTCACTGGACATCTAAAGGTTGTTGGTTGTTGTGGGCGTTTTTTTTCTTTATTTTCTGAAGGTCAAAATTAAATTAACGACTTACTCATAATTGGGTTTAAAGGGCATTATTGAGACTGATAAAATTAATCTGTGATTGTGCCGAAATAGATGTATTAGGAAGAACAAAAACCAAACTGACTACGATGAAAAGGGGAATTGAAGAAAGCAAGAAGGAATTCGAGGGAATTATCAAGGGTGGACAAAGAGGCCACAGGTGGAGCTGCATAGAGCTAATTATACTGCAAAGCTTATCTTAGAAGCATTTTGTCTGAGTTCATTTTCTACTTATTTGTGTAATTAACTCCATGTGAAGTTCAAACACAAGCCAAGAAAAATTAAGCCGAAAGGGTTGGGCACCCCGCGCGCAACGCGCTCCCCTTGGCTGCTCTAGTAAAAAAAATAATTTTGGGTTAGTGCTAACAACTTATGATTCGAATTAAACAAGTCAACAAAACATGACACGTGTAATTAAACGGGTCGATCAGATTAGTGTTTATATTTTCAACATGAAACTAACACGTACAAATCAACCAACTTACGGAAAATAAACTATAATTTACGAATTTTATGATAATAAATATTTTCTTAGCGGCTAACGTTTATATATATATATATATATATATATATATATATATATATATATATATATATATATATATATATGTAAGGCATTTTAGAAACAATTAGTTAAACGGGACAGTTTCTCAAAAAAAAAAAGTTAAACGGGACAATATGAGACACATTTATTATGTGGGTTGAGTTATTGTTGAGATCCTCTAACTTGTTTAACTTCGAATATAAATATGAGAATTACACAACACAACATGGTTGCTAGCTCTAGTACAAAGTATGTACAAATTATGTATATACAAAATTGCTAGAAAATCTTGCGTGGACCTGGTCCACAATAATGTTATTATGGACCTAAGGTTTATACACACGTAATTGACATTATATTCAACATAGTGACCCATAATTTTATTATAATAACTTTATTTTTAATATAGTAACCTTTTTTAAAAACTTGTGTGACCCTAATGTTATTATGAACTTAAAGTACAACATTATGTTGAATAGTGACCTAATTTTAACATAGTGATTTTTATTAATTATATTAAATATTTCATTAAAAAATTATGCTCTTATAGCTTTTATAATGTCCCACTTATTTTTATTTTAACATAATAACTTTTATTTTAATATAGTGACCTTTTTTTATTAATAAAACAATCCTATTGTCTCTAATGTTAATGGTCCACAATAAATTAGTGTGAACCAGATTCATTTAAGAATCTGTATACAACCTGATCATATATATGTTAATTTGACAGCTTATAGAAGATGGAGGGAGTGCAAACTAGATTTAAATATCAGAATATGAATCAGAAAGAATTACAAATTATCATCTAATTCATGTCTATGTAATATTGGGTCAAGGCCCAAGGGAGTACAAACCCTGCAAACACATACTTTAGAGTGTAGACAAATAATCATGCCTCCTAAAAAAATAGATACCCGATGATTGATAAAATAAAACTCGTTCATTTTGGTTCGAATCAGAAGATGGACCACTCAACTCAAACTTAATCCAAATATATTTACGTATAATATCATCCCATGGTCCTAGTCCCACTTAACTGACCTAATAAATCAACATGATATAGATTTAACCTAAATTATCTTGAATTGACTCTTAATTAGCTTATATAAATAGATTAATTTAGGTCCTCGCTCTATACGCTCAATCAGTGTAACACGTTAAAAATGGATAAAATTGAGGCACCTAATCTAATGCGGACACTAGCTAGCTTTTGTGCAGCAACATATCGCATCGCATTAGTGGCCAACGGGCACCCTGGTTGCTTGCGTGATACGCTGGTCTAATGACTCAATGTGATCTATTTCTTGTCTTTTACAGTGTGTTTGGATAACATTAGAGGAAGGAGAAGAAGAGGGGAGAGAAAAATGGTGAGTTTTCCTTCCAAATCTCTCCATTGTTGGAGGGATCATTTTCCTACAATTTAATCATTTTCCTACAATTTAATCTCTCCAATTTTCTCCCCTCCAATTCCCTTACTTCCTCATTTGTTATCCAAATGAAAGATATCACATCTCTCCATTTTCCTCCCCTTCTTTTCCTTCCATTTCCTTCTATCCAAACACACCGTTAAAGTACATATATGACACTAAAAATTTGAAATTGTGAATAGTTTGCCCCGGTAATACTAACCCTAATACCACCCAAAAAAACTATTTTAAGTCGTTCAAGGTCAATTCATCATCAGTGTTAGTGTATTGCTTCAAATTAGTCAAATAAATTAGTTATAGTTTGTAGTTGTGGTTTAACTGGCTAGAAATTAGGATTTATTGATGAGTAGTGTTGAGTTGTATCCGTTAGTGGAGTATAGTTAGGCATTTTGTTGATCATATGATCATGCCTCCCCTTATATAGCTTTAGGTGGTTATGTTCATTGGCTATATATAATGCCTTTGTATAACCGTGAATTAGTGTGTGAAATGAATCAGTTTTTTAGTTGTTTTTTCTCTCTTTCCCTCTCAGGCCGGTTTTGAGCCTGTGCAAGCAGGCCTGCTGCACAGGGCCCCAAAACCAAAGGGGCCTTTTTTTTTTTTTTTTCTTAATATAAAAATCAAAACTGTCATTCCTTTCCCCTTAATTAATGATCCCAGTCAACATCTAGTCTAGAATGTATACATAGATTATAGAGTAATAATATTCTTAGTTTTTAATGGAACAATCAATTTTTTCATACTCTCTAAAAAAAATAGGCACTACCTAGGCTCTAATTGAATTATTGTTATTTCCAAAAAAAACTTCAAACCTTCCATATTTTATCCTTTAATTTTGCAATCATACTCCTCAATTGTCAATGGAATTATGGAAAAAATAAAGGAAATTTTGACAATTACCACCTTCTGTTTAGTCCATTTTAGCAATTACCACCTTGTATTTTTTTTTTTTGAAAATTACCACCTTCTATTTTCGAAAACATCAAAAGTTACCACCTTCTTTCCTCCCAACTACCACATGACATCATTTTGGTCTCATTATTTCCCTTTCCTCCCTATTTCCCTCACATTTCTCATTCCTAACTCGATTCTCATCCCCCCTTTCACTTTTTTTCCCCAAAACAATCAAAACACTTCAATTCACTCCTTCAAATCAAAATTGACGAACAATTATTGGTGGTTTGGGGGGAAAAAAGTGAAAGGGGAGATGAGAATCCAAATAAAAATGAGAAATGTGAGGGAAATAGGGAGGGAAGGGAAAGAATGAGTCCAAAATGACGTCATGTGGTAGTTGGAGGGCAAGAAGGTGGTAACTTTTGATGTTTTGAAAGTAGAAGGTGGTAATTTTCAAAAAAAAAAATACAAGGTGGTAATTGCTAAAATGGACATAACAGAAGGTGGTAATTGTCAAAATTTCCAAAAATAAATCTACATTTTCCTTTTTTTTTTTTAAACGCTAAAAGTGTATATTCAATATATACTCATAGCAAATCTCTATATTTGATAAAATATTTATTCGTCAAATATGTTGTTTTTTAAAAATTTTTGTCATAATATATGTTGTTGAGGGGAAAAAACGAAATGAATATACTTCATACAATATGAAAATTTGGTGGATCACTTTGATTCAAAATGTGTTAGAAAGATGGCTTTCTGTAAGTAGAAGGTTGATAATTTTTAATTTTTTTTTAAGGATGTTCTCGGAGAAGGTTGATGTCAATTTGAATGTGTATTGAGATGTTATTTACACACAAAAAAAGGGTAGTTTTTTTTGGGAATATTGTGATTTTTGTAAAAGCGTTTTAATTATTAAAATTACATTTACTTTCTCTTGTTTTTACAAAAAAATTAATTAGGGCCCAATTTCAAGATTAGAACAGGGCCTCCAAAATGTTTGGGACGACCCTGTAGAGTTATCTATATTAAAATATCTAACATGGTATCAAGAGCTTCAAATTAGATCTTGGGAAAAGCCGAAAAGAGAAGGGAAAGAGATGAAGCAAAAAAAAAAAAAAAAAATAAATAAAAAAAAAATAAATAAAAAGGGGAGAAAGAGAGTTAAAAAAAAATATTGAGTATGAAAACAAGCAACGCAACTTGATTTCATTGTTTGTAGTACTATTTGTGTAAATTTGAGAAGGAGAAAACAATAATGAAAACATATTAAACTACTCATAATAATATAGCATAATTAACATAACAAAGTACAAAGCATTCTACAACTTAAATAAGCTAATCTTAACCATAACTAATCCCTACTATTAAGCTCCACTAGCTAACATGATTCTCAAAGTGAAGAAACGAACTCCACGTACCACTACTAGTCAATAACATTGACTAAACAATAACTATTATTATTGACTCCTAACATTAAGCAACTAGTGGTAACTAACTAAAAGATAGGAAAGCATAACATTCCTAATAATTTGAAGCAATACACTATCAGCCCTACAATTGGTCTTGTATGGACCCGGTTTATAATAAATTATTGTAGACTCAAAATTTGACACTTTCAAATAATATAATCACATTCTGGATGATATAATCACATTTTAGATGATAAAATTATCTTTTTGTGAGTTATATTTTGAATTATATAACTCATATTAAACTATTTAATGAGATTATATAATTATCTTTAGGATGATAAAATTTAAAAATCATGTTTTAAAATAATGTAATTTACTATTTGATACTTTTTATAACGATAAATTCACTTTTTCAGTTATACATTTACATAACAGTTTCAAAATGATATAATCACTTTTGTAGTAATATAATCACATCTTGTATGATGTAATCACATTCGTATTGTATACAAGAAGGTTGGGTCTACAATAAGTTATTGTAGACCGGGTCTATTCTTGTCTTTGTATCAACCCTATTAGGCGATCCAATCCATCAAAGTTAAACCTTAACATACATTATTAGCCCAAGACATTTCGAGGTTCATAAAAGATTCAAATCATACAGTGCTAAAATGTACTTCCTCTATTTTTAAATTTGCACCATTTGTGATTCACGCTTGCTAATGTATTGTTTTTGCCATGAAATCTTTGATTATGATTGATTAAAAGTTATAATTAAAGGTGATATTTTAAAGATGAGATTAAGACAAATCTAAAAAGACCTTACGTGACTATATTTTTTCTTACGTACAAATCACAAAAGCTAGTTAATTAAAGGAGATTGGGTGAACACAAATTTTTATATGTGGCTGGCCACACAAAGGTTATTTCGTTAGAGTTATAGAATTTTTTTTGTCAGTGTTAAAGGGTTTACTTCGTAAATGTTATAGGAATTAATTGGTCAATACTACAAAGGTTACTTGGTTAGTGTATGTTATAGGGGTTACGTTGTTGTTTTACAAATGGTCACATGGTATGACCGGCCGCACACAAAACACGTTGTTGTATGAATAGTGTAAAGTTCAAATGGTGCATTAAAAAAAATGGAGGAACTACTATTCTATGGGTACTCTTAAAACCAAATATTCTTCCCGTTTAATTCTATAAATTTATTCGATTATACTAACAATTTTTATGTCGATATCCAGTTCAATTATTGTTGTTTAATTTTATTTTATACATTTTTATTGTATTATTATTTATGATCATTATTCTTTGCATAAATGATTATATGATCTATTTGTTTTAATTAATAATTCATTCATATGTGTATTGTTTATCAAGACCAAAAAAAAAGCATGCAATCACATGACATATGATAATTAGGAATGACTCGTTAGGATCTTTCTAATTCAATTGGTCCTTGATTAAAAACTAACTTACTCTTTTATGTATGTGATAGTTGATGAAACCCGTCCGATTCATGGTTTGTTAGTATTTTTGTAATAAATATTTTTCATATTTATGTGATTAAAATTGTTATTTATTAGTTTTAAAATATTATGTGTCATTTGAATTATTTAATTGTAAAAGAAATTAATAATTCCCTATTAATTCGTTACAACTTAAATTTATATTCCTACATGACGCACTAAGAAATTAAATCCTACATGGCTTTCTATAAACTCGGGCAAAAACTCCCCTTTTATATATATATATATATATATATATATATATATATATATATATATATATATATATATATTAGATTGTGCTTGAATCAAAAAACATATCATAATTTTAGGATTTAATAATGTAAGTAATATGTCACTATAAAATCAATTAGAGGACAATACAAACAAACATTAAATCCTGAATTTTTTTTTTTTTTTTTTTTTTTTTTTTTTTTTTTTTTTTTTTTTTATTTATTTTTGACAAAGCATTAACTCCTGATTAAGTATATATGTATTATCATCTCTGAACACTGAGTAGTTCAAGACCATATGTGTGTCAACGATCTCATGGTCGACTTGTTGAACGATTTGAGTTCATTGGGTTATTGTCTCGTCTCGTGATAATTTTTGGATAGTCCAATCCCTTATTTGTGTAAATGAACATATATAAAGTTGTATAGGTAATATTTGCAAATTGCATTAATCATCTACACTGCATTCCTTCATTCGAACCCCCAACTTGCAAAGATCAATAAGTAGGAGCTCGAGCTCCTATCAAATTCATCATTTCGTGCACATCAACCTTAGTGCTATTGTTAAAATGCACATTCAACTAACCTCGGCGATATTTATTTAAAATTTATTGTTTCTGATTTTGTCATTTTTGTGGGGATGCTTGTCAACTGATTAGAAAATGAACTATATTTACTATGGACAAAAAGTCAAAAACAAAAAGTTAACAAGTGTAACATATACCAATTAAAATAGTCATTTAGCGCAAATTATTAATTGTCTGACGATTATTCAAAGGGCACTAGTACCCTATAACAAAGGCAAAAAAAGAGATATACTGTTGAGATAAGATTAGGAAATATTGTATAATATCTTTTAGGTTTTCTAATTATGTTAATATTTTATCTTATTTCTAATTATGTTAGGGTTAGGAATGTCTTGTGTAACTATATATATTCATGAGTTGTGAATGAGAAAGTCAAGAGATTTAGTTGAATTTGTCATGGTATCAAGAGCTTAGGTTAAGAAAAAAAAAAAATTGAGGAGAACACATAGAGGGCCGAGAGATGACAAAGGATGATCAAGTTCCACCACCACCACCGATGGACCTAGAGTATTACCTGGGGTCGAGTGATCATCCGGGGGTTGTTATTACTCCGGTAAAATTGAAAGGGCGAAATTATGATGAATGGGCTAAAACGATACGTCGTTCGATGATTGCAAAATTCAAGTTTGGTTTTGTTGATGCTTCAATCTTAGAGCTTAGTGACGAGTTAAAGAAGAAGCATTGGGTTGCGGTAAACTCTATGCTTGTGTCGTGGATTACTAATACACTTGATGATGCTTTGCGTTCTCAAATTGAGGATTTTGACATTGCGCATGACTTGTGGATACATTGATCTCAAATAGAGATATTGTGTGGTGAGCGGTACTCGTATATGTCAGCTTAAGCAGCCGTTAGGGGAGTGCAATCAAACTTCTACTGAGTCTGTAACATATTACTTTGGTCACTTGTCAAAAATTTGGAAGGAATTGGTGCAGTATTCTCGTGTTCCAAAGTGTTCGTGTGGTACTTGCAAGTGCAATATTGCTCGGCACGTTATAGAAATTCGAGAAGAGGATTACCTACATAATTTTTTGATGCGTCTAGATGATTATTAGCATAATCACCTTTGCCTATGGTTGATAGTGCTTACCAAACAATCATTAATACGGAGAGGCTTCGTGTCCGAGATGATAAACCAAAAGAGAACGTTATGGCATTCAAAGTGGATTCCCGTACAAGGAGTGATTCCGGGGGATGGAGATTGTCCGTTTTGCACTCATTGTAATCGTATGGGACATGAGAAGAAGGGTTGCTATCAAATTATCAGTTTCCCGCTGTAGGCGTCGTTTGAAGTGTGCCTACGTTAAAAGCATATGTGAATATGCTTGGCACTCTTAGGAAGTGGGAATTGACATAATACGATTAGGGACAAGGAAAGTAGGGAGCCGCCAACAAGTTTTTAAGGAACTTGTAAACAGTTCACGGATCATAAAAAGGCAACCACAATAAGGGACATCAAAGGCAACAACGATTGACCCGTGAAGGTTACACCCCATTCATAATCCATGAGATTACTAACTCCATATGGTTCGGAACCACGAAAGGAGGATCGGGGATGATGGTACGAAGTAAGTCATGGAGTCACATTCACCCGTATTGGTCTCTACTCGATTCTTATAGTGAAAAGTGATTCCTTCGATCTCAAAGGCATACAAATAAAAATTCAATTTGCTCCAAACTATTATTAGGCTAAATTGGTTTAATATTAATGCAACACATAATTCTAAAATATTTGTGATCACTTGAATTAAGCAATAAAATTAAAAAGGAACCTAAACAGGTTGTCCAAATTATCTTATTAGGCGTGATTTTCAATTACATATTCCCTTTAAACATGCAATATGGTGATCATAATAACAATAGAATAAACATTAATATTGGAAGCAATTCAAAAATAATAACGTTAGTCAAATCAAATATAAAATAACCTAATCATGATGCTATCAATATTAAAATAAAATAAGAGTAATTAAATTAATTAATTAGTCACATTCCGCACGTTCCTTTAAATTGCTACATCATGAATAAACTGTTAGTAACTTCAATAAAAATATAAATTAAATGGAAATTAAATTAAATTAAAAGTAGAGTTGATTTGGTCCAAACCCTCAGTTAATTCTACTTATCACGCCTTGGTTAAAGTATAGAACTTCAGGTATTGTATGGACTCCTTGGAGTGCTTAAAGGAAGAAATAGTGAAAGAATGAGGAGGCTAGTGTTTAGGCTAAAGAGGGAGAAGAGAATTATTTGATGATCAAGCTTGTTGATTATTCAAAAAGGGGTTATATGACCTCTATTTATAGAGAAAAAAAAAGGGTCGAAGAATTAAGATAAGATTCGAATTAAATCGGAATAAAACTCGATAGACTGTAATTTTTGCGTTTTTTGTTTTTATCATATCTTTTGATCCAGAAATTGTAATAAGATGAATAAGATATATTTGGAAAGATATTGAAGTCTAATTTCTAACCCAGTTGAAATCAAATTAAAATTTTTTGTAGAACAAAAGATATAGCCGAAATAGTGAGACGATGTCAGTTTTGGATAGAGTTTGACATTTTATTCATATCTTTTCCGTTATAGCTCGGAATTGATATTATAATATATCATTGGAAAGATAATTTCAAGGGATATCCAACCATATAAAATTTGGATAAAAAATATTAGATACAAAAATAATATTTGTCTATCTTTGAACGTCTTTCAATTCGGATATAAATAGGATTTTCAAAAAAAGGAGTTTTATTCAATTTCAAACTATTTAATCTTATCTTTTCAAAAAGGATAATTAAGATCTTTTAGAAACTTATAGAAGCTTCCAATTAATCCTAATTGGTTTAAGAAAGGGATTAAATAATTTGAACCCTCCACATGATCATTGGGTCGTAGGTAGGGATGGTAATTTAATCCGAGTTCGATTCGAATCCGATTCGATCCGAAGGAAAAAATCCGATTCGAATCCGTTTAAAATTAGTCCGAATCCGAATCCGATAAAATAGATCCGAATCCGAATAGGAGGTGGATCGGAATTGGACCCTACGCGAAGTCCGACGGAGTCCGATCCGAGTCCGAATCCGAGAGCATAAGCATATGCTCTATAACTTGGGACAATTATTTGCTTGTTTTGTAGCAAAATTTTGTTATGTATATCCTTTAATTGGTATGACAATACAAGCAATGATAGGTATATGACATTACAAAAAATAAATAAAAAAAAATATTCGGACCATTTCGGAGGTCCGAATAAACGGACCGAATTCGGATCCGGAAATTACGAGTCGAATCGGATTCGGACTCGGATTCGGATCCAAGTCCAAGGTCTGTTAACTAAACGGATTGGGTTTGGATTTAGCCATATCCGACCCGAATCCGATCCGTTGCCATTCCTAGTCGTAGGTAAGGTGGGCTTAGGTTCGGTTTGGGCTCAGTTTAATATTTTGGCCATAACTTATTTGTTATAACTCGGATTTGGCTTATAATATATCGTTGGAAAGCTCTTTTCAAGCCCCATCCAACTATTTAATCATTGGAACCAGATTATGGACCAAAATAAACTGGATTAAACGTTTTATAAAAAGGACATGAAATGAATGATTTTAAAGGACACGAAATGAATTATTTTGGGTTTAAAGGCATGAAAAGAGAAAAATAAGTTATGGTTTGGGGAAATGGGCTAGGAGATGGGTTGGTTTATGAAATGGAAATATGGATTTAAGCACTCCAAAAATTAAATACTCAACCCGACCAATAATGGCGGTGAAAAGTTGTTCATCATCGGTTTGGTTTTGGGGAGACATTTTTAGGTGTCTACAGCCGCCCGGTTGGGATGAAAATCAGAAAGGAGGTAGAGGTCATGGAAGAGGAGGCTCCAACAATCGTGGGGGTGGACGAGGCAGCGTGGCAATGTGTCATCAGGGACTGCCCCGGTTGCGGCTCATGCTAATGCGGTACAAGGTGGCGCTTCTCATAATACAGAAGGTGCTTCATCTTCCTTGTCAGATTCTATTCAAGGTCTTGCAGGAGTATCGTCGGAACAAGCACAACAAATTATTGATATTTTGAGCAAACCCAATGCAAGTCACGATTGGAAGGTAATACAAGCGTAATATGGATTGTGGATATAGGAGCTTCTAATCATGTTACTAATGATTTGTCAATTATGACAAATATTAAGACTATACAGGATTATCCGGTTGGTTTGTCTGATGGTCAAAAGGTGAATGCAAATCAATTGGGTTCGGTCACCTTAGAGGGCGGTTTAGTGCTTGATAATGTTTTATTTGTTCGCCACTTAAATTGCAATTTAATTTCAATCACTCAACTTAGTGATGAAAAACGATGCATAATTCAATTCACTAACAAAATTTGTGTTATTCAGGGTTAGTTGACGAGGACGGTGATTGGCGTGGGTGAAAGACAAGATGGACTTTATTTTTTCCGAGGTGTGCCGCAAGTACCAGCTCCAGCTCCAGTCTCCTCGCAAGGCGGAAAACTCAGCTCAGGACCTGTCCACGCACCCAAGATCAACCTGAGGCTGAGGCTGCGGAGGCTGCTGCGATGACGAGCCGACCTCGTACATCCCACCACCTCTAAGAGCCGAGGTAGCCTCTTCCTGGCCTACCGGCGCATCATGTACACCCTCAGATGAAGAGCCCGAGCCCTCTACCGCCTCGGTACGGGCAGCCTCAGAACGACCACCCCGACCGCCAGAACTAGTACGGTGACGTCTCGAGCTAGACCTCGCCGGCTCTCTCCACACCTCAGGTCTCATCCGGGTACGAGAAATAATAATGGGCTGACCTTGCAAAAAGAAACTAAGTCAGAAACAATCAAAATTGAAGCAGTAATG
Source organism: Chenopodium album (assembly GCF_948465745.1). Lineage (NCBI taxonomy): Eukaryota > Viridiplantae > Streptophyta > Magnoliopsida > Caryophyllales > Amaranthaceae > Chenopodium > Chenopodium album. Next base: position 66,798,079 of record NC_137839.1, on the reverse strand, counting down.
CAAAAATAAGAAGGGAAACTACCTCCTGAAAGGCGTCGTCACGACGACACGTAGCCACATTCCTCATCCGAACGAGGTGGCTCCGGAAGGCATATATGCACCGTGCCATCGCCGTGACCACCTCGCACGAGAGCTATCAAGGAAATAAAGTCAGTAATGATGCATAACATATATGGACATAAACACTACGTGAAAAAATGATTTTGGCACCGGTTCAAACCCGGCCTAAGGCACCGGTTTGAACTGGTGCCTATGTGAGGGGTGCCAAAAAGGGGTTCAAAAAGGCACCGGTTCAAACCGGTGCCAAAAATCTTAATTGGCACCGGTTAACCGGTGCCAAAATAGCCCCACTGAAAATTATTTGAAAGTCTTTGGCACCGGTTAACCGGTGCCAAAAAGCCCCAAAAAATATATATATATATATATATTTTTTTTGTTTGTCATTTTTCACTTAAAAATAAAAGTGACTAAAATAAATGAGAACAACAACATATTAATCAAATATCATTGAATATAACCGAAAATTTACAGTATATAATCAAGAAAAAAATTACAATATACGAATTATAAAATTAAACAATTACCACATATTAATAAATAAAAAAGAACTACAATATAACCAAAAAAAAATATTACAACATCACAATAAAAAAAATCCCCAAACATCTCAATTCTTGATTCTTGATTCTTCGATTATTGCACGGGCTTGCAAAGCAAATAGTATACCTTCGAAAAAAACCAAAAAAATTATAATTGAAAATTTAAAACCCAGAAAATCGAAAATTTAAAACCCAGAAAATCGAAAAAATGAAAATCGAAAATTAAAAAAAAAACCGAAAAAATTATAATTGAAAATTTAAAACATAGAAAATCGAAAATTTAAACCCAGAAAATCGAAAAAATGAAAATCGAAAATTAGTTGAAAATCCAGAAAATGAAGAAAAAATTAAATTAAAACCCAGAAAATCGAAAAAAATTAAAACCCATAAAATTAAAAAAAAAAAAAAATTGAAAATTAGTTTAAAACCTAGAAAATTAAAAAAAAAACCGAAAAAATTAAAATCGAAAACTTAAAACCCAGAAAATCGAAAAAATGAAAATCGAAAATGAGTTGAAAATCCAGAAAATGAAGAAAAAATTAAATCAAAGCCCAGAAAATCGAAAAAAATTAAAACCCAGAAAATTAAAAAAAAAAAATAAATCGAAAATTAGTTAAAAACCTAGAAAATTATAAAAAAAAAAAAAGAAAAAGAAAAAAATACCCAGAAATCGAAAAACAAATAATAATCGAAAAATGAATCAAAATCGAAAAACATTAATCATACCCAGAAATGAAATCGAAAAACAAATACCAAGAATTCGAACAAAAATATAATATATCAAAATCGAAAAAAAAACCTTTTAAATTTGAATAAGGAGATGAGGAGGATACCAAGGAGAAGGAGATGAGGGAAGATAAATAGAAGGAGGAGAAGGAGATCGAGAAAGAGGAGGAGAAGGAGATCGAGAAAGAGGATGAGAGGAGGAGAGAGAGAGGATGAGAGGAGGAGAGAGAAAGAGAAACAGTTGAGTGGAGTGAATATGTTAGGGTTGGGGGGGTTTTAAAGGGCCGGTTTTTTTTTTTTTTTTTTTTTTTTTTAAATATTTAATGGATCCGGTTCAAAAGGCACCGGTTCAAACCGGTGGACTTTATGTCTTTGGCACCGGTTTGCTTTGAACCGGTGCCTTTTCCCTTAGTTTAAAAACCCGCCCAATTTTGGGCCGATTTTTGGCACCGGTTTGGCCTAAACCGGTGCCATATGGGGGGTGCCTATGCTATTTTTCTACTAGTGAAATTGCAAATAAATAAAGCATACCCGAGTCTGCAGGTGACGAGGAATCGAACGCTCCACGAAGCGCTCACCCTCAGGAGCTGGAGGAATCATCTCCTCGATCGACCCGTATATCCCCTGATAATGGATGGACATACAAGGTGGCACAAACTCAGTAGGTCCAGCCTGACAAAAGCAAATCAAAGTTAGTAAAACATTACTTGGGGGGTACTTAACGGAAGGTAAAAGATGAAGATCTTACCGCCACCTCCTCGGCCAGTATAGGGACTGGAGCTAACAATGGCAGTAGCTCCTCCTCATAGCATTGCCCAGGGATCGTATAAGATCGCCAAGGGGTACTATCTCTCTCTGACATGCTCACCAACCTCGCGGCATTAAACATGCATGTGACGCGGTGGAGGAGCAGGAACGACAAAAGTGTTTGAGGAATGCTGAATAGCAACCCTATATCCAAGATATGCAACTGCTCCATATGTCCCCAAGAAGTAGCGACGCTCAGCAGTATACTGCGCGGCTAACCCAGGGACAACCAAGCCGATCCACGGCCGGTATTGCACGTCAGGCTCCTGCAAAGAATGCCTATCAGATAAGAATCCATCGAAGGTAATGCGAAAGTGTTCAAATATATAAAGAACCATACCGAGATGATCTTATCTCAGACATAAGCAGTAGACATCCCAACGCGGCGGCTTTCCCAAGAGGAAATCACTGGAAACCTGCATGGTGACGGTCTTGCTGGCGCAACCGAGGGAAAGTACTCGTAGAACCAAATCTACAAAAAGAAAAAAGCATCAGCAAGTGCTAACCAAAGATTAGAGTTAAACTTTATGGGAGATAAAGTATAGCTCTACGACTATCCAGAAGCCGGATAGAGCGACGTTCCCCGTGAAGGACAGGTGTCGACACGAGTCTCGTAACGCTCGAACAAAGTCAGCATAGGCCAAGCTGGCTCAGTCATAAGTCCCGATCAAATGTAGATCACGGACCGCTGGTAGGTAGTAAAGCAACACTCTACTACCCTTGTTAGGGGAAAACGTCCCTGAAAGCAAAATAAGCACAAAGATGAGCACCCGCTTCTCTCGGGTGGTCGCATCATCCTTAAAAGCCGCCGCTAGAGTTAAACGGCGAATCCCCTTGGTACTGAACTGAGTCGACTCTACCTCAGCACGAGCCCGAACAACAATCGGACCCAACATCTCCTTGACCTCAGAGGAGACGATGATCTCATTGTCAAACGGCAGCGCAACAGGGCTAAACTCATATCCCGTAATAAGACTGAAGTCAGTTGGGGTGACCATCATCTCACCCCAAGGAAAGTGGAAGGTGTTGGTGGTCTCCCAAAAGAACTCCACCAGGGCACGAGCCACGTGCTGACCCCCGCTAGAGGAAATCATGGCCTCCGAAGTCTCAAAAAGCGCAGTCAGTCAACAAGACTCCCAGAGAAGTCTCACCTCTCTGTTAATGCCGATGCACATCTTGTATAGGTCGCCCAAGGTGTCGCATTCTGAACCGTGGCAGCATGTCCTACCAACCGTGATCCCACGTCGCACCCTCTCAGAAATGTGGTGGACGGACGAGAACTACAAAGTCCGCTCATCCCACTCTGGGAGGGGACCGAGAGAAGTGGACGGGTCGGCGTTGTCCCTACGGGCTCGTGCTCCCGTCGTACATCTCGGGACCGTGAACCCGAACCTCGCGGTCTAGCTATGCTACATTGTGCAAAATCATCATAAATTAAGGTTCTATAGTATCTAAGGTTCGCCTAGCCGCATGATACTATGTTCGAAAAAACAGAGTACGTAGTACTAAAATAGAGCACAAATTCAAATTGAGCATATACGGCATTTTTAAAGCATTCAAAAAATTTCTTGCAATACTATGGTAATTATTGTGACAAATAGGACAAGAATTGCTAGCAAAAACACCAAGAACAAGCCACATTGTCTTCCCGACCTTAAGAGGTCCAACAATGGTGATTTGTTCATTTTCTTCACCAAATTGAGTCAAAAAAGTCTCAAATTACTCCCAAGGCAATATATAAACATAATCAAGCAATTCCATGGCATAAAATTTGACAAACAAAGTGAATTAAGCAATTCAAGTTTTGAATTTTCAAGAAATTCGTGAACAAACATGTGCGAAATTCATTAATTCCGGAGTGAGTTTGGAGAAAACTTACATAGATCGGAAAAACGGATGGAATAAGCTTTGATTTGCAACAAATTTGAGCAAATTCGGTTGAGAAATAAGCAAGAACGGATGAATTGAAGTTCCGGGCGATTCTCGAGCAAAAACGAGCAGTAGTAGTGAAAATGAAGAAGAAAGGGGTATATATGGAAATCCCGACTTTAGCGCCAAGCGACAGGCCTTGGCGTCAGACGATAAAGCTTAGCGCCAGGCGCTAGTGCCAGCGTCTGGCGCTAGAGCCATATATAAGGCGCCAGTAATATTTCAGCGGCGACAGACTGTTCATCCACTCAATGCGGTAATTTCGACCTAATACAACAATATTTTTGGTTCCTTGGTACGCCAGTTAGTCCTCTAAGCAATTTTACATGATTTGGTAATCTCCTTGATTACATTTATGTACATAAAGTGATCGACCTGATGAATGATCGTCTTACTTGGCTTAAAGAGCTTAAGCATTGGCTCATCGCAAGGCACCGACATGCTGGTTCATTCAGCAAAGAGTACTGACATATCGGTTCATAAAATTCAGAAGGCACCGACATACAGGTTCAAAAGCAGCAAAAGCACCGACGTACTAGCATAGCGAAAACAAAGTTCAAGCGAGCTTTTAAAGATCGACAAGCGTGGGTCTTCGGTAATTTTCCTCGGAATATTATCACAACAAATGAGGATAGCTTCAGGCGAGGATATCTTTGGCAGCGTTCCCTAGCTTGCGGAGAGTTGTCACAAACAACTAGAGGTGATTTCATGCGAAGTTGTCTTCGATCGTGTTCCCTGGCTTGCGGAAGATGGTCACAAAGTGCTAGACGGTTGTTTCAAGTGAAGTAATCTTTGATGGGGTTCTCTAGCTTGCAGAAGTCTATCATGGCGGAATTGGAGGCAGTTACAAGCGTAGCAGTCTTCAGGCGGCAATCTCTAGCTTGCAGGAGGTTGTGTAAAATACAGCAATACAGCAGCAAATCAGTTACCTCTAGAGACGTGTGCTCGACGGTGCAAGATACGCGTTTCTTAACTCTTTTATCTGTTGAACTAATGCTAGTTTGCAGGTATCGGCGTTATAAGAGTGATTTAGGATCGCAGAACGTTCTGAATCATTCTCCGTCCCTATCGAACCCGGTGATGGGGGCTTCTGTAGACACCCATTTGTGTCTCCCCAAAACCAAACCCGGTGATGAGTACCTTTTGCGTCGAATCATAATCGAATGAAGTGAAGGTGGGGAAAGTCTAGTGTTGCGGATAGTTTTAATTTCTTTTCTCTTCGATTTGTTTTTGAAGACCTATTTTAAGAAAACATCCAATCCAGTTTGGTTGATCCATATTTTGGGTCCAATAATGGTGTAGTTGGATGGGGATTGAAAAGAGCTTTCCAACGATATATTATAAGCCCAATTCCGATGAATAATGAGGAAGTTATGGCCAAATTTACTAAACTAGGCCCGGTTTGAGGCTTATATGCGGCCCAATGATCTAGAGGAGGACCTAATATTGATTTGTCATTCCTAATGCAATTAGGATTGGTATTAGTCTTTTAGATTCTTCTAGAAGGTTCTTTTCACTCCTAATTCAATTAGTATTGATAAATTGACTTTTTGATGACTTTTTAGAGTTTTAATCAGAATAAAAGAGTGTTTTTAAGGAAAATACGATTTTGCCCTTCTGTACGGTTAAATTTTATCTGAATTAAGAAAACGAGTGAAAAAATTAATTAGCGCCTGACGACAGACATTAGCGCCTGGCGCCTGGCACTAGCCCTAGCGCCTGGCGCTAATGGTCAGCGCTTGGCGCGAACTTTTTTTTTCCTCGTCGAAACTCTGATTTGTTTTTCTATCCATTTGGCTGATTTTCTTTATAAATAGCCTCCTAAAACCTCCGTTTTTCATAACCAATTCTCAATTAAAGATTACAACTCTCTAATTCTCTTCTCTCTCTATGCTAAAGCTTTTTCTCTCTCTCTTTTCTAAACCAACCTTTTTACAAACGAAATTCCTAATACATTAGCACAACAAACACCTAGCATTGTTCGAAGTTGCCTTCACCCTAGACGTGAAAGGTTTTAATTTCAGAGGGTTTGGTCCCAAATCTCTTTTTCAATTATTTAATTTAATTGTTTGTTTGTTTTTATTTTCCTTGAAGTTACTAACGCGTGTATTTTGTTATTAGAAAGAGGTATGAGGCATCCAAGTAAGTGCTTTATTTTTTTTATTGATATTATGATGTAGAAATCATGCTTAGGATGTTATTATGATTCCTAGCGTCATGTTAGGGCGTTTTGATCTTCGTAGTATCATGTTTAGGGTAACAACTAAAAATCCTAATATCAAGTATGATTAAAAGTATGATGCCTTTTATTTTCTTTCCTAATAGCATGTTAGTATCATGTTAGGCCTATATATTTGATCTTTATTGTCTAGTGACATGCTAGGATTTGTTATTAATCTTCTTAGTACCATACCTAGGATCTTAATATTATTATGCTTTAACATGATTATTATTATTATTATTATTTTTTTATCATGATGATTATTATTAAAATTATTATTATGTTGCTTGATATTTATTGTTATTGCTTGATCACGCCTTTTATGCATGTTTAAAGGGAATTTGTATTTGTAATCACGCTTAATAAGATAATTAATAATCTTGTTTAGGGTTAATATGATTATAATTCAAGTGATCGCCAATAATAGATTAATTTGTGCATTAATATTCAACCAACATAGATAAATAGGTTTAGGCTTAATCCTATTGATTGCATGTTAGTCAGAAAGCGCACATGAATACGATCAGAATAAAGTAAAGGCCTATTATTAGGGCAGGTTCAATCTCTTTAAGGTTGGATTTGTACCTTCATCCCCGAACTACCAGTCATGATTCCAGACCTATTGGAGTTGACGATCTCCTGGATCATTAAGGGGTGTAACCTTCACCTCGTGAACAGTTTACAAGTTTCTAAAACTTGTTGGCGACTCTTTTGCTCTTGTTTCCTTCCCTTTGGACGCCACCATGCTTTAGTGTATGATCACAGTGGGGTTTAAGCTAGGGATAATGCTTGAAATATTCCCTACACTTTGTTATTTTATATGTGGCCACACGGTGTGGCCAGCCACAGACAGGCTGGTACATAAAATGTTTCCCCTTTTGGGTGTACCTAAGTTATATTTGGACGTACCTAAGGTTTAATTCAATTTTTTTTTTTCAAAATACAGAAGTTTATGGTTATATTTTGGGCGATTACATCCATTTTTAGTACTCTGGAGTCACGATTAGATTTATTTTCACTCTATCTAACAAGGTAATATTTGCATAATCATGATTCTTATTAATGTAAAAAAAACCCAAATTTAAATACCTGGAATAGTTGCTCAATAGGTCAAGAATGCCCAAAACATTTGGGCTTACCTATCTATTTGGGAAATCTTAAACCACTTTTGAGTATACCAAAAGTGGTACAAATTGTGTGTTTATAGGGAGTACCAATCTATGGTTGTCAATAAATCAACAATTCGACATCTACTTAATAATATTAATTCATTAATAAAAAGTCGTACGGCATCTACAACAATGATAAAAATTAACAAATACATAATTTAAGTCAAATAAAAAATTTCCTTTATAAAATTCTCCCACTTATATTGTTGGAAAATGAAAAGAGATCACAACTTTAGATAACCATTCTTTTTAGTTGTGATCACTGTTGTCCAAAGTTGTCAAAATAAGGTTGTAGACAATCATAACTTAATCCATGAGTAGAAAATTGAAATAACATTTAAAAAACTTATATTAAAATTTAATAAACAACTCACACATCGCACGAGCACAAGACTATTGTGTGTGTGTGCATATATATATATATATATATATATATATATATATATATATATATATATATATATATATATATATATATGTTAGGGTCAAATGAGAAGTTCCTTAAAATGAGAAGGATGAGAAAGATTTTTTGTGCATATATTTTATATTGAATGTGTATATTTTTGTAATTGAATATGCATAAATTTTTCGACTTAAATTCAATGTACATAAATTTTAAACAAAATGTGCATGATTTTGCTACTAAATATGCAAATTGTTTACTCCTCTTATTCATTTACCTACGAATGGGGAATTAGATAGAGAAGGAACGACATTGTCAATTTCAGTAGACATTTCAAGTCATCCTTTAGATTTAATTTAATTGCTTAATTAGTTTTCTTATTCATTCACCTAAAAACACCCTGCTTTTCTTCCTCCCTCATCCTCTATTTCCATTAAAGAGTTCTGTAACAACATTCATTGACATTGCGGGGAGCTTCAAAATGAATACTTATGATCTAGAATGCTAAAGATGATCAGATTGCTTCTACTGGAAGGAAGAATTGAAAGCAAGGAGATCAATAATCATGAAACTTGAGGGAGAAAGAGTGAGAAAAGATTAATAGTAAAAATTTGAGGACGACGGTCGAGCTTGATCAAATGGAAGGTAACTTAAATTAGTAGGAAACTTTTTTGTGATATTTGATCAGTAGAGTAATAGTGAGAGAGATGAAGTAAAGTAGCGTACTTTTTTGTTTCTAATATCAGGCATTAGATTACTTGTATGAATGGTTGAGATTCCTTCTCATCCTTCTCATTTTAAGATCTTTCTCATTGGATCACAACCCTATATATATATATAATATATTTGTATTTTTGTACAGATGTATTTGTGTGTCTGAATATATATGCGAAATTGGTAAAAAAAAAAAAAAAAAAAAACCAAAGTAATATTTTTTTTGACACATCCAAACTAATATACTCGTATATAACTAAATAATTTTAAATTAAACTACGAATTTGACAAGAAATAACATTTTCAATATGTTATAATATTTTAACAAATTATTTTTGGTAAAGATAATTAATATCATCATGTTATGTTAAATATGTAAAATATTCTCTACTTTTTTTTATTGTTTTGAAGAAAATATAAAATATTCTCTGTATATTAAGAAAGATAATATTTTTTTATTTTTTTTTATTTTTTATTTTTTTACTTTTACAAGGAGAACTACAAACAAAAAAAACCAAACAAAACACAAACTAAAAGTGGGAACAAAGTAACCGACGATGAGGGTGCGATCATACCAGCACTAATGCGCCGAATCCCATCAGAACTCCGTAGTTAAGCGTGCTTGGGCGAGAGTAGTACTAGGATGGGTGACCTCCTAGGAAATCCTCGTGTTGCACCCCTGAGAAGTAACCAACAACGACGAGCTAAACCATCCAAAACGTGAGCCTGTCCCACCTTTTGCCTCAAAACCTTTCGAATCCTGAACATGTGAAACAAAGATAGAATAAGCTGAATTTCCCTAAGAATCCAGACAACTGAAATATCTGGGGATGTACAACCCTGTAAAAGCTGCTTAATAGAACTGCAATCTGTGAGAAGCATGATCTTCGAAAAGCCCTTTTCCTAGACATGAGAAAGACCCAAAAGACAAGCAAGTAATTCTGATTTTAAGGATGAAATAGAAAACCCAGCCTGAGTACCCCCTCCGACCCAAGGAAAACCCACTTGGACTAAGAAGGTCCAACACATGCAAGACCGATGATCCCCCGATCCCACGCACCATAAAAGGAAAGGAATACATCATAATTAGAGCCTGGACTAGTCGGTAGACCAACCACAGGAGTCACATGAAAGCCAGGCGGACATGTAGGAATGGACAAAGAAGCAAAATCACGTGCCTTAGAACTCTAAGTAATCCATTAGTTAGCCAAGGCAAAAACCCCTGATGGCGAGTAAACATCCGAACGGAAGCGATGATTGTTCCTGGTCAACCAGATTGCCTAGAGTAGACCAAAAACACAATCCAAATTTACCCATAATTTAGAATGCATAAAAGCAGTAATGGTTCGAATAAACCATGCAAGACTCAAAGGGCTCACCCAGGGGCGGACCATAAGAGGGGCTCCACTAGGCTTGGCCCCTGATGAATTTTGGGAATTTTTTTTTAAAGCCCAATTAAAAAAAAAGGAAAAAAAATCCAAAAGTGATGGCTTTATACGAATGCGGCTAAACGGAGTAAGGAAATTTTAGAAAACGAAATGATTCCTTCTTTCCCAATTCCCAAAAAAACTACTTGATTATTGTGAAACCTAAACCCTTTAACCCTTTTCCTTGCACTCCCTCTACTCCGTATTATATACTTCGTATTCCTCAATTCTCATCAAGTCATCAATATCATAAAACAATTGATAAATTTTTCAAGGTTCCAATTCAATTGCAATTTCCAAGAACAAATTACAAATTTACAATATCACTATATATGGTATTTTACTCGACTATTTTGTTTTTCAGTTTTTGTTTTCAATTATTTTTTGCAATTAAATTTTTTTATGTTATACTATTGTAGGGAATATTTCAAGCATTAGCCCAAACTTGAACCCCACTGTGATCATACACTAAAGTACGGTGACGTCCAAAGGGAAAGAAGATAGAGCAAAAGAGTCGCCAACAAGTTTTAGGATTAGATTAACAAGCATTACCTCAAACTTGAACCCCACTGTGATTAAATTCTTTTGAATTTTTTATTTTTATAAGTGTGGGCAATCCCGATCATGCGGTCTATCACTCACTTGACATTCATGTTTCTTAGGCACGGTACTGAGCACTCGATAAGAGACGCAATCTGAGACGTGTTCATATCAAAGACATGTTCATGTCAATGACATTGGAAAACTTGCCCTTTGTTGCACTTTTATTTATTTTTATTTATTTTGATCTTTTTAAATCACTCAAGCTTTTTAAAATTGCATAAGTTGCACACTGTCCCATCCCAAAGTTAGGTAGATATGGGTTAAAGAAGAAAGGTCTATCGTTAGACGAGGCTCAAAGTGGTTTATCAAAAAAAGGATTGTATATTTGAAGGGTGAAAGGTAATATGATGTGGCTACAAGGGGTACCTCAAATCATTGGTATACCTTATGCTTAGTTTGACATGGATTTTTTTTATTTTTTTTATTTATTTTTAATGCAATGTAATGAAATGATCATATGCAAGGAAATAAATACTCATTTTATTAAAAGGGAAAAAGAAAGATTCTACAAAATTAATTTAAGGGAAAATAAAGGTGCCTATGCTAGACTTATTGGGGGAAAGGGTAAATAAAAAAAGAAATAGAAAAAAGAGGTCATGAAATCTTGCCGTTGAAGCTCGCCTCTGTTTTGTGTCGTATGCTTCATCATCACCCAGTCTTCTCGTTAGCTAGAGGCAATGAGATCTTATTTGCTTCTATGAGATCTTGAATGTGATTTTGAAACTTGTAGCATTCATCAGTAGTATGACCGCGACCATGATGATACTTGCAATAAGAGTTGGGATTCCATCTCGAAGATCGATTTTCTGGCGTTGGATCCTCGGTAGGGCCAATAGGTTTGATTAACGCTCGATCATAGAGACGATTGAAAGAAGCATCTTAGGTCATTCCAATGGGTGGTCATTCCAATGGGTGTGAACTCTCTCCTGGGTTTCCTTTTAGATCCTTGATTGTCCTTGGCTAAGACACCATTATGGTCAAATGTACTAACATTATTACTAGAGTGGGCGTTTTCGGAAGAAGAAGGATTGTCGTTCTTGTTTCCTTTCCAGCCACCGTGGTTACTATTGTTAGTAGCTTTTTGCTTTGCAAGGTCATCTTCGATTTCAATACCGATATCATAGACGGCCTTGAAAGTATTCAAATTATGTTGATACTTTAAATGCTTCGAATACTTCTCCTGGAGATTCCTGATAAACATCCTCACAGATTCTTTTTCAATGGGCACCTTAATCATCTTAGCGGAAGTTTCCCTCCATTTATTAAAGAAAGAAGTAAAGCCTTCATTCTCTTTTTGTCTTAGCATCTCAAGTTGTCTATAATCGGTTTCAACTTGAATATTGCACTTGTACATATCAATGAAAGCGTTCACTATTGACTCCCAAGTAGAGGTTCTCTCTTTGTCAAGGGAGAAGAACCATTGTTGGCAAACGGTTTCAAGAGATAGAGAAAATATAGAGGGAAACACTTTCTTATCAATACCCTTAATACTCATTATTGTTTCGAAAGCTCTTAGATGAAAATAAGGGTTGTCAGTTTCCTTGAATTTCGGGATGTTGTTGGCATTGAACTTCTGCGGAAGAAGATCTTTGTCCACCGAGACCCCTTGTGAGCTAATGCCTTGAAACTTGTAGTCACTAGACAACTTGCTCGAACTTTCTTGCATGAGGTCCATCAGTTGTTGCTTCATAGGGTCATTGATTTTGAGGGTTAAAACCTTTAATGCCTCAGTCACGGTAGTCAATTGATTCTTAAGTTCGTTGACTTCTTTTGGAGTTGCCATTATCTTTTTAGCTTTCCACTTTTGACGAATTGGTTTATCAAAAAGTAAGACTTGAATAAAGGTGTTGTCCTTGATTAATCACCCTTCTCTCCTTGACCAAGTACTGTGGAAAGGGAAATTAGGAATATTCATTGTTAATTATTTTACTCAACTCTATTCAACATGAATATATGAAAGAAGGTAGGAAGAATGAAGGTTGTGATGTGAAGAAAAATGATGTGGATGGAGAGATATGAAGAAATTAGGAATAGAGTGTACCCTCAACTCGAACGACGGAAAAAACCGACTCATGCATGAACCTAAGACATGGTCATGGTGACATATACTCAAAGTGTGTGCTAAAACTAGTGAGTGTAGGTGACATTTTAAGACTCGTGTGATGACCATGTGACTAGACTCAAGCAAAGACTAAGTTAAGACCTCACGTATATGCATTAAACTGGACATGATGTGGTATTTTAGTCATAACTTTTGATCTGTGACTCTGATTGGGATGAAACCAGCTCCAAATTAAAGATAAAACTCGGGGCTACAGATCCATATGTTTTACAACTCGTAACTCTTCCTAGAACTCCGGATATAACCAAAACAAGTTGACGCTTGTGCAGTATACGGGAATAAAAATCCGGGTTGACTTAAAGGAACAGTGACTCGATTTTAGACATATTTATTAGGTCAAATTAATTAATTAATTAAAAAAAGTCCTTTAGTCATTAATTAGTTTATTTAGGCTTAATCGCAAGTCAAACAAACGGTTAGGAAAAACACATAGAGTATGCACAAGCAAAGAATGCACAAGTAGTCAAGTAGTCACAATATGATGCAATGAGTTTGCAACCTAACCATGGCTCTAGTTCTCTAAAGTTCGGGATATGGGTTAGTCAATAGAGGGTCCATGGTTAATTGTCCGGATGCACCGCACGGAAGCCTAACCGTGAAGGGTTGGCGCGAGTGGATGGGACACCGCGAATTTAGAAAAACTCGCTTCCATGGTTTGGTGAATTCAACATTCTCGGATGTACCCTTTGTTGCTCAGAGCGTTCAATCAGGTAGATGGAGCATAAATTCCAAGAGAGTTGTGTCCATATGTAGAACACATATGGGTTTCAGAAAAGTGAGAAAAACTCAATCAAGAAGTAGGATCGAGTAAGCAGTGCTAAATACTGGTCAAAATTAGAACGCATATTTCTGGCTCGGTAAACAGAGTCCAGCGCCACCTTTTGGCTTTAGCGCCTGGCGACAAAATCTGTCACCTAGCGCTAACGTCAAAATGTTGGCGCTAGTCTTTGTTCGCTGACGCTAGTTCCTACATGCCTCAGCAGCTTTCTGTACTCGATAAAATTTTCCAGTTTCGCACAACATTATTTCGATCCTAGATGTGAAAGATATTCCTCAAATTTCCTACGTGTAAAAATCCTATGTTATAACTCATTACGGATGGTCTTTCCAATGAGATCTTTTTTTATGCATTTAACGATAATGTTAATCAAAATTACGCACATGAAATACTTAGAACTTTTCGAGTCTCATCCACTCATTCTAAATCATTGCCGAAATAAATTTCAGGAATTAAAATAGAAATCCTCCTCAGTGGAGTCGCCAAAAACTGTAGGGAATATTTCAAGCATTACCCCAAACTTAAACCCCACTATGATCATACACTAAAGTACGGTGGCGTCCAAAGGGAAAGAAGATAGAGTAAAAGAGTCACCAACAAGTTTTAGGAACTTGCAAACAGTTCACGAGGTGAAGGTTACAACCCTTAATGATCCAAGAGATCGTTAACTCCAATAGGTCTGGAACCATGACTCGTAGTTCGGGGATGAAGGTACAAATCCAACCTAAAAGAGATTGAACCTGCCCTAATAATAGGCCTCTACTTTATTCTGATCGTATTCATGTGCGCTTTCTGACTAACATACAATCAATAGGATTAACCCTAAACATATTTATCTATGTTGGTTGAATATTAATGCACAAATAAAACTATTATTGGCGATCACTTGAATTATAATCAAATTAACCCTAAATAAGATTCTTAATTATCTTATTGTAGACACCCATTTGTGTCTCCCCAAAACCAAACCCAGTGATGAGTGCCTTTCACGTCGAATCATAATCGAATGAAACGAAAGTGTGGAAAGGTCTAGTGTTGCGGAAAGTTTTATTTTTTTATTTCTTTTCTTTTCTCTCTGTTTTTGAAAACTTTATTTTAAGAAAACAGCCAATCCAGTTTGGTTGGTCCATGATATGGGTCCAATAGTGGTGTAGTTGGATGGTGCTTGAAAAGACCTTTCCAACGATATATTATAAGCCCAATTCCGATGAATAATGAGGAATTTATGGCCAATTTACTAAACTGGGCCCGGTTTGAGTTTTAAGTACGGCCCAATGATCTAGGGGAGGGCCTAATATGATTTATCATTCCTAATGTAATTAGGAATGGTTTTGGTCTTCTAGAACATTCTAGAAGGTTCTTATCATTCTTAATTCAATTAGGATTCTTTAGAGTTTTAATTAGATCAAATAGCATTTTCGACTGAAATTATATTATTTTATCTTCCAGTACGGTAAGTTTATCAGATTTTCGAAAATGTGTTAAAATCCGGTTTGGCGTCCAACCCCAGGCCTTGGTGCCTGGAACCAGGATTGGCGCCAGACGCCAGCCATTGGCGCCTGGCGCTAGCCACTGGTCCTGGCGCCAAGTTGTTTTTGCGATCTTCAGACTCTGTTTTGATAAATTATCTTTTTTGGCTGAATTTCTCTATAAATATTGTATCAAAAACTTCGTTTTGGGGGACGGATTATCATCTATCATTCACCACTTCTTTTATTCTTAAGTTTTAATAAATTTCGTTTTCGTTCATTCATCTACAATCTTCAATCGTCAACAAATTAGTTTATGAATCGTTAATCTTTCATTCATTCTTTCTAAACTTTATTCTTTAACACAAAATTCCGCATTCACAAGATCTTGATACACTTAGCCATATTCGAAGTTGCCTTCGCCCTAGACGTGAAAGGTTTTAATTTCTGAGGGTTTGGTCCCAAATCTCTCTCTCAATTATTTAATTTAATTGTTTTGTTTATTATTTTTCTTGAAGTTACTAACGTGTGTATTTTGTTATTAGAAAGAGGTACGAGGCATCCAAGTAAGTACTTTATTGATTTTATTGATTTTATGATGTAGATATCATGTTTAGATTGTTATTATGATTCCTAGTATCATGTCTAGGGTGTTTCTAATATTAAGCGCGATTAAAAATATGATGCTTCCTATGTTCTTTCTAACATTTATGATTATGATTGATATTGATTATTTATTATTTATTATGTTGCTTGATTTATTTATTTATTGCTTGATCACCTTTATTGCATGTTAAAGGGAATTTGTACTTGCAATCACGCTTGATAAGATAATTAATAATCTTGTTAGGTTAATTGTGATTATAATTCAAGTGATCGCCAATAATAGATTTATTTGTGCATTAAATTCAACCAACATAGATTAAACGGGTTTAGGGTTAATCCTATTGATTGTATGTTAATCAGAAAGCGCACATGAATACGAGCAGAATAAAGTAGAGGCCTATTATTAGGGCAGGTTCAATCTCTTTTAGGTTGGATTTGTACCATCATCCCCGAACCCTTATTTGGTTCATGACCTTATGGAGTTGACGATCTCTTGGATCGTTAAGGGGTGTAACCTTCACCTCGTGAACGGTTTACAAGTTCCTTAAAAACTTGTTGGAGACTCTTTTGCTCTATCTTTTTCCCTTTTGGACGCCACCGTACTTTAGTGTATGATCACAGTGGGGTTCAAGCTAGTGGGATTTTAAAGGCTTGAAACTATTCCCTACAGTTTTTGGCGACTCCACTGGGGAGGATTTCTATTTTAATTCCTGAATTTGTTTCGCAATGATTTAGAATGAGTGGATGAGACTCGAAAAGTTCTAAGTATTTCATGTGCGTAATTTTGATTAACATTATTGTCATATGCATAAAAAGGTTCTCATTGGAAAGACCATCCGTAATGAGTCAAAAACATAGGATTTTACACGTAGGAAATTTGAGAAATGTCTTTCACAACTAGGACTGAAATAACACTGCGCGAAACTGGATGATTTTATTGAGCACAGAAAGCTGCTGAGGCATGTGGGAAGTAGCGTCAGGGGCCAGAGCTTGGCGCCATACTTTTAGCCGTAGCGCCAGACGCCAGTATTGGCGCCAGGCGCTACAGTTAAAAGTTGGCGCCAGTCTCTGTTTGCTGGCGCCAATTTCTCCCAATACCGAGCCAGAAATATGCGTTCTAATTTCGATCGGTTTTTTCGTATTGTTTGCTCGATCCTACTTCCTGATTGAATTTTTTCTCATTTTTCTGAAACCCATATGTGTTCTACATATGGACATAACCTTCTGGGAATTCATGCTCTATCTACCCGATTGAACGCTCCTGGCAACAAAGGGTATATCTGAGATGTTGAATTTACCAAACCATGGAAGTGAGTTTTTTTCTAAAAACTCGCGGTGTTCTATCCACACGCGTTAACCCTTCACGGTTAGGCTTCTACGCGGTGCATCTGAATAATTAACCATGGACCCTATTTGACTAAACCATATCCCGAACTTTAGAGAACTAGCGCCATGGTTAGGTTGCGAACTCATTGCATCATATTGTGCCTACTTGACTAATTGTGCATTATTTGTTGCGCATATATATTCTATGCTCCTCCTAACCGTTTGTTGATTTGTGTTGAGATTATGACTTAAAAAACTTTGCCTAATTAATTAATTAATTCGAGTCAATAAAGTTTTTCTTCTTTTAATCGGAATTGACCTAGTACGACTTTAGGCATACAAGTTGACTAATAATATCGAAAACAGTCCCAGACTGAGGCTCCAATGTTGGTGCCAAAATCTGGGCTGTAGCGCCACTGTATGGTGTGTAGCGCCAGCCATTTACTTAAAAGTCTGGCGCCAACCACCATATTGTGACGCCAGTCCTGTCGCTTGGCCGACAGTTCGGATTATTTGTCGAGTCATCACCTAATGTCTAATTTTTCAGTTTCCTATTTAATTCGGTTAATTCTGCTTAATTGAATCAATATTTAAGTTTAGACACTAAATCCCATGGTCTTACACAAGAGTCCAAGCATGTCACTTACACTCAATACACACACCATTACATATGCCTTGACCATGATTAAGAGAGTCTTGTGTGCGCGCGTTATTTTTTGTCATTTTTTTTAGGGGGGGTAAGTCGGATATTAATCCTCCAATAAGTAGTACTTAAGTTCCCTAAACACATGTACATTATTGCTCCCTAAAAATATGCATACTTTTTTCTTTTCTTAAACAAAAGCCATAAAGTCAAACTGATTTGAGTCAAATAATTAAAACGCAAACTGGCTTAATCTACAGCGCGTGGTCAAGAAAGGAGGGACGATTAATCAAAGATAACCTTTTCGTACAAGTCCAACTTTTCGACAAACCTATAGCCCGCAAGAGGAAAGCAAGAGTTATAATGGCAACTCAGGAAGAAGTTAACGATCTCAAAAACCAATTGACTACTGTAACTGAGACACTAAATCTTCTCGCACTTAAGATCGAGGATCCCGCGAAGCAACAACAAATGGACCTCATGCAAGAAAGCCTAAGCAAGTTGTCCAGTGACTACAAGTTTCAAGAACTCACATCCCAAGGGGTCTCGGTGGATAAGGATCTTCTTCCGCAGAAGTTCAGTGCCAACGACATCCCAAAGTTTAAGGAAATCGACAACCCCTACTTCCATCTAAGAGCATTTGAAACAATAATGAGTATCAAGGGTATCGATAAGAAAATTTTCCCTTCTCTGTTCTCGCTATCTCTCGAGACCGTTTGCCAACAATGGTTCTTTTCTCTTGAAAAAGAAAAGACCTCTACCTGGGAATCCATAGCTAACGCTTTCGTTGATAGGTACAAGTGCAACGTTCAAGTCGAAACTGACCATAGAGAACTTGAAATTCTCAAGCAGAAGGAGAATGAAGGCTTCACATCTTTCTTTAACAAATGGAGAAAAACCTCAGCTAAAATGATCGAGGTACCAAGTGAAAAAGAGTCCGTGAGATTGTTCATTAAAAATCTCCAAGAAAAATATTCAAAACATCTTAAATATCAAAATAACCTTCATACCTTTAAGGCTGTTTATGATATTGGGATTAATATTGAAGATGACTTAGCTAAATCTAAAGCTGCCAACAATAACTCCAACAGTGGTTGGAAAGGAAAGAAGAACGACAATCCTTCTTCTTCCAAAACCGCCCACTCAAATAATGTTAGCGCCTTTAATCTAGGAGAAGTCCTTGCCATGAACAACCAAGGACAAAAGAAACTGTTTAGGAGAAACTTCACTCCTATTGGCATGAGTTATGACACCGCGTTTGATCGACTAAATGCAAAAGGTCTTATAACTCCCATTGGACCATTCGGAGATCCACCAGTCGAGAAAAGGTCGCCTAATTGGAACCTCAATGCACATTGCAAGTATCATCAAGGTAGGGGCCATTCTACTGAAAGCTGTTGGAAACTTAAGGAAGCTATCCAAGACCTGATTGACAGTAATAAGCTGTCGTTGCCTCCTGCCAGTAAGAAACCGAGTATTGATAATGCACCTCTAGCTCACACATTGGTTATCTCCGATGAAGAAAGCGAAGTTGACCCCTCATCTCTCATTAAGCCTGTCAAAGTGACCAAAGAAGAAGAAGAAGAGATCTTTTTCGATGTCGAGGATAATCCTCCAGAACTAGCAAATGAGGTAGAGATACGAATACTCACACTATATCTGAGGGAGACATCACAACTGTTACATGAAACTCTCAAAATTCTGAATGAACTTCGCAAGGAATATGATCAAGAACCTAAGAAAGAATTCACACCAGTAAAAACGACTTATGAGGCAAAATACTTTCCCTTACAAGTCACCGAAAGACCCAAGAAGAGCAATAAAATTTATACTCCAATTGGGATCCCGTATGCACAAATGTTTAAAATGCTCTCCGAGAGTGGCAAGGTCAAACCTCTCGAACCAAGACCATTTGAATCATTAGAAAGAACAGATAGATATTACTGTCAATACCACCGGTAAGGAGGACACACCATAGAAAACTGCTTCAAATTCAAGGATTTGGTGCAGAAAATGATTGATAGAAAGGAATTAGTCCAAGTTTAACAAGAGGAGGATATAAATGTTAATGGAGTATGGGACAGTGATGAAGAAGATGTCTATCTAAAAGACATATTAGAACCTTCACCTTCCATGTCATACACCATAGACGACATTTTGGCTGAAGAAGATGCATCAATAGACGTCCTCACAAGATCCGGGAGAATACAACCTCCTGCTTCAACGCAACCCATGCCTACCGTACAACAAGTTCCCATACCTATCATCGAAGACAATGACATTGTTAAACAATTCAAGAAGACAAAAGTTGAGATGAATGTATGGAAGCTTCTAGCAACATCTCGAGAACATAGGTTGGCTGTGATGAATGCCTTGGATAAAATCGGGATCGATTCTGACACCACTCCTGAGGGACTAGCTAATTTCCTCACGAGTGATCTCCCTAGTCCAATTAATCTAATCACTTTCTCTGATAAAGATTTACCCCCGGAAGGTGACAAGCACTACAAAGCGTTAAACCTCACAGTAGTCTGCAAAAGAATGAATGTTCCCATGACACTTGTAGACAATGGATCAGCTATTAACGTCTGTCCACTTAGGACTACGAGGATGCTCGACATAAAGAATGAGGATTTAACTCCGTCCACACAAGGAATAAGAGCTTACGATAATACTCGACGTCAAGCTCTTGGCAAAATAACCCTAAATGTGACGGCAGGAGCAATAGAATATGCTACTACTTTTCAAGTGGTAGACATCAAAGCCTCATTCAATCTGTTGTTAGGACGCCCTTGGCTCCATGATCTAAAGGTCGTCCCTTCATCTCTCCACCAACAAGTGAAAGCTGTAGTTGGAGGAATCCCCATCACCATTGATGCTTCGCCAATGAGGATCAAGTCAATAGAGAATCCAATCATCAACGTGGAGCACGACGAAGATGATGAAGACCTATGGGGCTTTAACGAAGAAGTCTCCTTAATCCAAGAGGATGAAAGGACATCTCTTTGCCACGACCCCCATTCCAACATGATTATCAACACTATGCTGAAAAAACAAGGACACTTCCCTGGGATGACCTTAGGAAAGAAGAAGGGGATAGCAAAATCGATAGAGTCACCTGGCCTCCCTAAACTAGATACTTTCGGACTTGGTTTCGAACCGACTCGGAAAGATCTCAAGCGAGTCCAGGACAAATTGAAAGCACGTAGGGACGCTCGCATTCAAAAGAAAGCAATTCCAATGGATCAGTACCCTCTTACGCTTAATGGTCAGTTTATAAAAGAAGGAGAGGACTATCCATGCTATGAATTTCCCGAACCATTTGTTGTAAATGGCATACGACCACCAGGATTCGAGATTTTCTTAGATTGCTATTTCACTGATGAAATCCCAATTCCCGTCCATAAGGAGAAAACACCTCCATGCTTTGACTTTAACGTCATGGGATTACTGTTTGGGCGAGAAAAGAATGAGCCAGATTATGAGGAAGACTACTCCTCACTCATTCAAACGGTCCTACAAAGCGAAAACTTCGATCCCTCGAAGCTAATTACTCCAGCTGAAGGATTACTGCAAGGGTGGCGCAAGACTATCAAGGTGATTACTCCGAGTGGGAGGAAAATATCAATCACGACAGGACAACGACCAATGTTTGGAGAATCGTCATGGTCAAAGTCAGAGCCTGAGTCAGAGTCTTTCTCTTTAGAATCTTCTAAGTCTTTAGTTATAACGCCTTCCCTTCCTGTTTCTTCTCCTAGGATAGTTAGTGATCCAGTCCCTGAGGACATATCACTCTTTGATGTAATGATCTCAGAGTATAATAATATCGCTCATTCTCCTTACTTCTCGTGTTCTTCCCTAACCCAAGATGACGAACATTGCTTAGCTAACGATGAAAAAGATAAAGAATTTATTAAAGCAATGGAAACACTTGAAAAGAAAACACCAGTAATTGAAGAGACTGAAACAGTCGACATCTCAAATGATTCAACTCATAAAAGAGAAGTTAAAATCGGACTAACATTGAATAAACAAGAAAGAACCGATTTAATTAACTTGCTTAAAGAATTTATCGACGTATTTGCTTGGTCATATGAAGATATGCCAGGCATTAACAGAGAAATAGCTCAACACACTATACCATTAATTCCAGGAATGAAACTTGTAAAACAAAAGCTACGTCGAATGAAACTCGACGTAGCACTTAAAATAAAAGAAGAAGTTCAAAAACAAATAACTGCAGGTTTCATCAAGGTATCCAAATACCCCGAATGGGTCGCTAACGTCGGCCCAGTTCCAAAGAAAGATGGAAGGGTAAGGATGTGTGTCGACTATCGAGATCTAAATAAGGCAAGTCCAAAGGACGACTTCCCTTTGCCACACATCGATATTCTAGTAGACAACACAACAAATCACGCGCTCCTCTCATTCATGGACGGATACGCAGGGTACAATCAGATTCTCATGGCGGAAGAAGACATGGAGAAGACAACTTTTATCACACCATGGGGCACTTACTGTTACACGGTAATGCCATTTGGGTTGAAAAACGCAGGTGCTACTTACCAACGTGCAGCAACTACCTTGCTCCATGACATGATGCACAAAGAAGTCGAGGTATATGTAGACGACATGATTGTGAAATCGAAAGACCGTCCAGGCCATCAAGTAGCCTTAAGGAAATTTTTTGAAAGGCTAAGAAAATATAATATGAGGTTAAATCCCTCAAAATGCACTTTTGGAGTTACCTCGGGCAAGCTCTTGGGATACGTCACAAGCTCTAGAGGAATAGAGATAGATCCAACCAAGATTAAAGCAATCATGTCAATGCCACCGCCCAAGACCGAGAAACAGATTCGAGGATTCATTGGCCGGTTACAATACATAAGTAGGTTCATATCAAAACTAACAACTATATGTGAACCAATCTTCAAAAAGCTCAAGAAGAATGTACCAGTAATATGGGATGACGAGTGTCAAAAAGCCTTTGACCGGATCAAAGCCTATCTCGCAAATCCTCTCGTATTAGCGCCAGCACTTCCTGGAATACCTCTTAGGTTATATTTGACGGTTACCAAAGAGACAATGGGAGCCATGCTAGCACAAGAGGTAGAAAACAAAGAGAATGCAATCTATTACTTAAGTAAGAAGATTCTCGAATACGAAACACGCTATACACCACTCGAGAAATTGTGCCTCGCTTTGGTGTGGGCCACAACTAAGTTGAGACATTACATGTTGGTGCATACCGTTTTCGTGGTATCTCGATTGGATCCACTCAAATACTTGTTCGAGAAATCAACGCTCAATGGACGTATTTCAAGATGGATAGTCAACTTAGCCCAGTTCGATGTACGGTTTATGCCACAAAAAGCTATTAAAGGATCTGTGGTGTCAGACTTTCTGGCAGACTTTCCAATAGAAGACTCGACACCAATACAGGACAGTGAATTTCCAGATGAAGATTTGATGGTCACTGAAGATGATACTTGGACCTTGTATTTTGACGGAGCCTCAAACCAAAAGGGATGTGGTGTCGGAGTGTTATTAGTATCACCTAAAGAAGAACACGTCCCAATCTCAATAAAGCTTGATTTCGACGTTACCAACAATGCTGCTGAATATGAAGCATGCGTGGTAGGCCTTGAAACAGCCCTGGAATTGGGAGTAAAGAAGTTAAGGATATTCGAAGACTCTTCTCTGATTATCAATCAAATATCTAAAAGGTGGAAAGTAAGGAGTGAAAGCCTAGCTCCTTACCAAACTTATCTGGAAACTCTTACTGATCAGTTAGAGAAGGTAGAATACACATATCTACCTAGAGAAGAAAATCAATTTGCTGATGCCTTGGCAAGATTAGCCTCAATGGTTAGGATTCCCACGGATATCGAGCAAATGCCTCTAAATATCGAAAAAAGGCACAAACCGGCATATATACAGGCTATAGAAGATGACGATCTAGTCCAAGACGAAGATGAAGAGCGAGAAGAAAAACCATGGTACACAGACATTCTCAATTATGTCACCAATGGAGAATACCCTCCTCATGCTGACAAAAGAGCTAAGCGAGCCTTGAGACTTTTGGCTTCTCAATATGTACTCATAGACAACGAGCTACATAAAAGGGTACCTAAAGGTCGAGCTCTCCTATGTGTAGGGAAGGTGGACGCACAAAGAATAATGAGAATGGTCCACGAAGGAATCTGTGGAACTCATATAAATGGCAAAATGTTAGTCCAGAAAATAATGCGAGAAGGGTATTATTGGACTACCACGAATAGGGATTGCCATCAATATGTTAAAAGATGCCCTAAGTGTCAAATTTATGCCAATTTACAGCACGTTCCTCCATCTTTGCTCTATACCTACACATCACCATGGCCATTCTCTACATGGGGAATTGACATAATTGGCAAGATCGCTCCTCCAGGGACAGGAGGCCATGAATTTATTCTAGTAGCGATTGATTACTTTACGAAGTGGGTTGAAGCACAATCATATGCTAAACTCACCGCAAAACATGTAGCACTTTTTATCGAGAGAAATATCATTTGTCGGTATGGAGTCCCACATGAAATGATAAGTGACAATGGAACTCACTTTCAAGCCGAATGTGAAGAATTGCTACATAAATATGGTATCCAACATCATCATTCGTCCCCTTATAGACCTCAAGCAAACGGAGCAGTCGAGGCAGCTAATAAAAATTTAAAGACTATCATCGAGAAAATGACATAAAATTACAAGGATTGGCCTGACAAGCTTCACTTTGCATTGTGGGGCTATCGTACGTCAATCCGTACGTCAACAGGAAATACACCATTTTCTTTGGTATATGGAATGGATGCCGTACAACCTGTCGAACTAGAAATACCATCTCTACGTATTGCGCTAGAAAGTAAACTCGATGAAGTCGAATGGATTAGGGCACGATATGAAGAATTGATCCTACTCGACGAAAAACGACTAGAAGCTCTACATCACACTCAGTGTTATCAAACTCGTATGGCTAGACATTTTAATAAGAAGGTCAAGACAAGAAATATCAAAATAGGAGATTTGGTATTAAAGGCACTAAGGAAAAATGTTTTAGATCCAAGGGGAAAGTTTAGACCTAATTGGTCTGGCCCCTACATTGTCAAAACAATCCTGTCAGGTGGTGCAGCAAAATTAACTGACATAGATGGCAATGAATTCTCAAACATGACCAATCTTGACCAACTTAAAAAATACTACCCATAATTACTTGAGTAGGACACTCAAGAGAGCTACGTTCGGCCTGATTCCTTAGGAAAGGATACGTAGGTAACCCATTAGGGTGCGACCACTTTAATTTTCGACATATCCGCATTCCATAATAAACAAAAAAGTCAACAAAAGTCGGAAAAGCAACTGGCGTCGCAGAACAGAGTCTGGCGCCAGCAAAAGGCCATCAGCACCAGACGACAGTATTGGCGCCTGGCGCCAGACCTCAATATCTGGCGCCAATTCGCAATTATTGACGCCAATTCAGTAATAAAATCTGGGCGAATTTCGGCGTATTTCGGAAAATTTTCGACTTCCGTACTCGAAGAATTTCTAGAAAAATCAATTTTTTCGGTTTTTCATTGCTTTAATAAAACAAATTTAAAGTAACAATTTAATTGAAAGCTGAAATTTCATTAATAAAATAAAATTGCACTATTAATGGAATTTAAATAAAGCTGAAATAAATTAACTTTAAATAAAAACTAAGAATCTAATAAATCGAAAGCTAAGCAATGTTCTAATCTTTCTTCTCCTTCTTTGCTCTTTTCCAATTCTTTTCTGCCTCCTCCTCTTCATCCATTACTTTGGCTAGTAGGCATCCTTTAGAGGACCTACATTCAATCTTAGAATAGATTGTTTCGCCTTCAGCTAGCACCCCATGCTTCTTTTCCACCCAAACCTTTTTGTCTGTAGTGGTAGCTTTCCTTTTCCCCTTGTCTTTAGTAGAATTCTTCTTCTTAGGCATTATAAGTGTCTTGAACTCAATTCTTGCACCTAAGCGTTCCTTGGCCGATGTCACCCTGTCACCTAGACGATTCTTCACATCAGTTCTACCCTGATAATTTGAAGACTTCTTCAGCAACCACTTCTTTACATCATTAGGCAAAGAAGGGGGAACCTTTTGGGTAATCACTTCCCATAAAGGTCTAGCGCTCCAGTACGTGTCAAATTTATCTACTTCTTGAGATATGGGATACTCATAGGGAGGACGAAGATCCCCGGAAGGAATATTTTGAAGCAAGCCATATTGTCTCTTTACTCTGCAGGGATAATAATATGTCATGAGAGACAAGCTTGGAAGACGGCAGAAAGGTTGCTTGTTAACACCAACCATCCTTTTTATTTTCCACCATGGGATGACCCACTTGATAGCAAAGTCACGTGATTCAAAGACTTTCTTCCACCCATGGCGCCCAATTTTAGGGATGCGCTTCTTTCTTCTTACAAAGCAAGTGGGCGTATAACTTTCAATGTCGTCCGGAGGGCTAATTAATCCTAGCCTTTCCATTAGCCACATCTGAAAAAAAAAAAAAAAAATTCAATACAAATAAATCAATATTACAATACAAAAATATATTTTTTTAATTTCTGTAATTAAAAATATTATTTTTCTACCTGTAATAAAATTGGAGAACCGCGAAGAGGTGCTTTTGGGTCCCTTTTCAACTCATCTAGACTAATCATAGTCTCTCCAACTATTAAAGGCATCGGATTTCTCCCTGATTCAATTTGTTCTAGCACAATGGTTATAATTGATCGACCCTCATTAATTTTACCACTACTAAGACAATATTGATTAAGCATGCAGAATAAGAACGCCCTTCTTCTATATATGTGAAGAGATTCAGAAAGCGGTTTATCAAAATAATAGCGTGCGAATTCTTTTAAGTTCACCACGTTGCCATTCACTATCCTTGATGAATCACTTTCCTTCAAATTAAAGAAGCGCTCGAAATCCTTATAGTAATATGCATCTACTCTAGGGATCACTACCAGGTCTATTGCAGGGAAGCCTAAAATAGCACCAAATTCCTCTGGCAAAGGGCTAATTTCATCATACCCTATTCTAAAACAATGTGTGTCAATGTTCCAATATTCTAAAGCGGTATGAATGAAGTCTATGTCTAGATCTACCCCTTTAATGCCATATATTCCCCCCAAGTGAAATAAATCCAATTCTTTTCTTTCTCTAGCATTGAGAGATCGACACCATTCATGAGAATATTGGGTGAAGGTTTTAGTGGCTAAAGACATGATTACTTTCTTTTTTTTTCTAAAGAGAAGAATAATTTTTTCGCTGGAATTATGTGAATAATCGGCTGAGCAGGGGGCTATTTATGCACAAATTGCGAGGAATTTCAACCTGACTGGAATACGTATTCAGCGTCAATTGGCGTCACACACCCGAAATTGGCGCCACACAGCAGCTCTTGGCGCCACACAGCAGCTCTTGGCGCCACACGCTAGCAATAGCGCCTGGCGCCAGCTGGCGCCAAGTCAGCAGAACAGCCGCGTGCTCAGTTTGCGTTTTGATATTAAATCGGAGTCGGTTACTGACTTTATGGCCCCGTTTTAATTTCTTCTAAATATCTTTCTATCCTTTTCTTAATTAATTAAATATAGCAATTATGTTTAGTTAATTTTTTATTCTTTTTTTGGATTTTTTTATTGAAATTCAAATATCAGCCTTTCTCTCCGTTTATTTTTCCTTTTTATTTTTTCCTTTTGGGGGAGAGAGTCGGATAATACCCTCCATCAATAATAAAAATGACGGAATTTTTGCGCAAAATTGTTATCACATTTGCACGCACTAACATACACTAACATAATAATACATAATAATAGATTTACAGAACAAAGCGTCTAAGTAACAAGTCAAAGGCAAAGTTCTAAAAAAAGTCAAAATAAAATGCATATACAGAAATAAACTACGGCGCCGGAGGACGCAGGCCCATCATGCCATAAAACTGCGCCGTCCGAGGAGTTACCTCTCCACCAGCTCCAGCCTCAGCACCAATTCCAGTCTCCGTAGGACGAGGGAAACTCAAAACAGGACCGCTCCAGCCAAGGCCAACCTGAGGTTGAGACCGCGGAGGCTTCTGCGATGACGAGCCAACCTCGTACATCCCACCACCTCTGAAAGCCGAGGTAGCCTCTCCTAACGGTGCAGCCGGAACCTCCTCAGAAGAAGACCCTGAGCCCTCAGCAACGTCGGCTCGAGCAGCCTCAGAACGGCCACCTCTACCTCCTGACGAAGTGCGACGACGTCTCGAGCTAGACCTCGCCGGCTCTCTTCGCCCCTCAGGCCTCGTACGGGTGTGAGAAGCAATCGGCTGACCCTGCAAAAAGAAATAAATCAGAAACAAGGTGAAAACTGAAGCATAGTGCAGAAACAATAAGTAAAGAAAAATTACCTCTCGGACAGCGTCGTCTCGACGACAGGTAGCTGCATTCCTCATCCGGACGAGTTGGCTCCGGAAGGCATCTATGCATCGTGCCATAGCCGAAACCACCTCGGGTGAGAACTGTCAAGGAAAGTTAAGTCAGTAAAAATGCATGATAACTAAATACAAGATTCTGAATTAGAGCTAGACTTACCCTGGTCTGGTGACGAGGAATCGACCGCTCCACGAAGCGCTCGCCCTCAAGAGCCGGAGAAATCATCTCCTCGATCGGCCCGTACATCCCCTGGTAGTGGATGGACATACGGGGTGGCACAAACTCAGTGGGACCATCCTGATAAAACATAAAAGAAATCAGTAAGGTGTTACTTGGGGGCTACTCAGCGAAAAACGAAAAGCCAAGAATCTTACCCTCACATCCTCGGCCGGCACGGGGGCTGGAGCTAACAAAGGAAGTAGCTCCTCAGCATAACTCCGCCCAAGGATCACATGGGACCGCCAAAGAAAACCAGGCTCCTCAGCCATGCTCGACAACTCTCTCTCGTCGAACATGTG
This sequence comes from Chenopodium album, assembly GCF_948465745.1. NCBI lineage: Eukaryota > Viridiplantae > Streptophyta > Magnoliopsida > Caryophyllales > Amaranthaceae > Chenopodium > Chenopodium album. The sequence continues at coordinate 66,769,552 of NC_137839.1, read as the reverse complement.
GCGTGGTGGAGGAACAGGAACGACAAAGACATCGGAAGAGTGTTGTCTAGCAACTCTCTCTCCTAAATACGCAACTGCTCCGTAGGTCCCCAGAAAATAACGGCGCTCAGCAGAGTACTGTGCGGCTAATCTAGGGACTGTCCAACCACCCCATGGTCGGTATGCTACCTCAGGTCCCTATAAAAAATATCAATCGGGTAAGAACATGTATAAAACGTCGCAGAAGAGCAAGATAGGCACCAAAAAACGCATCGAGATGATCCGACTCCGGACGCGTGCAGTAGACAGGTCCACATGGTGGCCGCCCCAAGAGGCGCTCACCGGATACCCCCTCGGCGATGGTCTCGCCGGCACAATGGAAGGAAAGTATTCATAGAACCAGATCTACAAAAGGCTAAAGCATGAGTAAATGCTAACTAAACATACATGGCTAAATTTTATAGGGAATAATGTTTACCTCTACAACCTTCCAGAAAGCGGACAAAGCGACATTCGTCCTAAGAGACCGGTGGCGACACGAGTCCCTCAGTGCGCGAACGAAGTCAGTATAGGCCAAGCTGGCCCAGTCATAAGTCCCGATCCGCCGGAGATCGCGAACAGCAGGGAGATAGTAAAGCAATGCCTTACTACCCCTATCAGGGGAGAATGTCCCTGACAATAACATTAGCACAAAGATGCGCACCCGCTGCTCTCGGGTGGTCGCATCGTCATCAAGGGTCGCTGCCAGCGTCGAGCGGCGAATCCCTCTAGCACTAAACTGAGTCGTTTCGACCTCAGCTCGGGCCCGAACAGCAATCGGCCCCAGTAGTTCCTCGACCTCTGGAGAAAAGACGTCGATACCGCCGTCGAATGGCAGCGGCACAGAAGAGAACTCCAGTCCTGTGATAAGACTGAAGTCTGTAGGAGTGACCATCATCTCACCCCATGCATGGAAAATGAAATGTGTTGGTGGTGTCCCAAAAGAACTCCACCAGAGCGCGTACTACGTGGTGACCCCCGCTGGAGGCAACCATAGCCTCGGAGGTCTCAAACAGGGCAACCAACCCGCAAGACTCCCATAGAAGTCTCGTCTCTCGATCTCTGGCGATATGCATCCTATACAAATCGCCGAGACCATCGCAGCCAGAGCCGTGATGTCGCGTCCTTCCCGGCTCGGTTCCTCGTATCACCTTCTCAGAAATATAATGGACAAGGGCAAAGAACAAGGTCTGCTCATCCCACTCTGGGAACTGACCAAGCGAAGTGGACGGTGTAGTGTCGTCCTCCACGGGCTCATGCTCCCGTCTAGTGTTTCGGGACCGTGAACCAGAGCCTCGTTGTCTAGCCATGCTGTACAGAATCATCATAAATCAAGGTTCTATAGTATCTAAAGGTTTGCCTAGCTGCATGATACTATGTTCGCAAAAACAGAGTACGTAGTACTAAAACAGAGCACAAATTCGAATTGAGCATGATAAGCATTTTTCAAGCAATCAAACAATTTCTTGCAACACTATAGTGATTATTGTGACAAATTGAACAAGAATTGCTAGCAAAAACATCAAGAATGAGCCACGTTGTTTTTCACGACCTTAGGAGGTCCAACAATGGCGGATTGCTCATTTCTTCGCCAAATTGGGTCAAACAAGTCTCAAATTACTCCCAAGGCAATATGCAAACATAAACAACCAATTTCATGGCATAAAACTTGATAAACAAAGCAAATTGAGCATCATAAGTTTTGAATTTTCATGAAATTCGTGAATGAACATGCCAATAATTCATAAAAGCCGGTGTGAGTTGGAAGAAAACTTACATAGATCGGGAATATGGATGAAAAGAGCTTTGATTTGCAACAAATTTGAGCGAATTCGGTTGAGAAACGAATAAGCAACGATCAATTGAAGTTTCGACTTCTTTCGAGCAGCGTTCGCAACAAACCAAAGCACGAAATGAACTGGAAACGGGAATTTAAGGTGATTCCCGTGCTGGCGCCAGCCCCTAGGCATTGGCGTCACATTATGTGCTTGGCGCCAGACGCCAATTTCAGCGCATGGCGCTAATGCGAAAAAGCTGGCGCTGATCGATTTTCAGCGACGCCAAAGCAGCCAGCCACCTTTTGGGGTAGTGCTAGCCTTCTGCAATATATTTTGGGTTCCTTGGTACGCCAGTTAGCCCCTTTGAGCAATTTGACATGATTAGGTAATCGGCTTGATTACATGAAGTGATCGACCTGATGAAAAGATCGTCTCACTAAGCTTAAAGCGCCTAAGCATTGGCTCATTAGCAAAAGGAACCGACATACAGGTTCATTAGCAAAAAAAGGGCACCGACGTATAGGTTCAAGAGCAAAGAGCGCCGACGTACAGGCATAGCAAAAAGCAAAGTTCAGGCGAACTTTTAAAGATCGACGGGCGTGGATCTTCGATATTTTCCTTTGGGAGATTATCGCATCAAATGAGGATGACTTCAAGAGAAGATGTCTTCGGCATCATTCCCTAGCTTGCGGAAAGTTGTCACAAACAACTGAAGGTAATTTCGGGGGAAATTGTCTTTGATCATAGTTCCTGAGGCATGGAACGTGATCATAATGCGGATGAGAATTATTTCAAGGGAAATAATTTTCGATGATATTCCCTTGGACGTGGAATATTATCACGGCGGGGGAGGATCGTTTCAGGCGAAGCAATCTTCTAATTTGGAAGCAGTTACAAGGCGTAGCAGTTTTCATGCGGGATGACATTCTCTAGCTTGCAGGAGGTCATCAAAGCAATCGGTTACTTTCAGAGACGTGTGCTCGACGGTGCAAGATACGCGTTTCTTAACTCTTTTATCTGTTTAGCTAATGCTAGTTTTTCAGGTATCGGCGTTACAAGATTGATTTAGGATCGCAGAACGATCTGAATCATTCTCCGTCCCTATCGATACTTTGACTTTCGTTTTTCGAAACTTGCGTTTTTCCAAACTCAGTCAAAGTGGGGGCTTCTGTAGACACCCATTTGTGTCTCCCCAAAACCAAACCCAGTGATGAGTGCCTTTCACGTCGAATCATAATCGAATGAAACGAAAGTGTGGAAAGGTCTAGTGTTACGGAAAGTTTTATTTTTTATTTCTTTTCTTTTCTCTCTGTTTTTGAAAACTTTATTTTAAGAAAATAGCCAATCCAGTTTGGTTGGTCCATGATATGGGTCCAATAGTGGTGTAGTTGGATGGGTCTTGCAAAGACCTTTCCAACGATATATTATAAGCCCAATTCCGATGGATATTGAGGAATTTATGGCCAATTTACTAAACTGGGCCCGGTTTGAGTTTTAAGTACGGCCCAATGATCTAGGGGAGGGCCTAATATGATTTATCATTCCTAATGTAATTAGGAATGGTTTTGGTCTTCTAGAACATTCTAGAAGGTTCTTATAATTCTTAATTCAATTAGGATTCTTTAGAGTTTTAATTAGATCAAATAGCATTTTCGACTGAAATTATATTATTTTATCTTCCAGTACGGTAAGTTTATCAGATTTTCGAAAACGTGTTAAAATCCGGTTTGGCGTCCAACCCCAGGCCTTGGCGCCTGGAACCAGGATTGGCGCCAGACGCCAGCCATTGGCGCCTGGCGCTAGCCACTGGTCCTGGCGCCAATGAGCCAGGGCTGGCGCCAAGTTGTTTTTGCGATCTTCAGACTCTGTTTTGATAAATTATCTTTTTTGGCTGATTTTCTCTATAAATATTGTATCAAAAACTCCGTTTTGGGGGACGGATTATCATCTATCATTCACCACTTCTTTTATTCTTAAGTTTTAATAAATTTCGTTTTCGTTCATTCATCTACAATCTTCAATCGTCAACAAATTAGTTTATGAATCGTTAATCTTTCATTCATTCTTTCTAAACTTTATTCTTTAACACAAAATTCCGCATTCACAAGATCTTGATACACTTAGCCATATTCGAAGTTGCCTTCGCCCTAGACGTGAAAGGTTTTAATTTCTGAGGGTTTGGTCCCAAATCTCTCTCTCAATTATTTAATTTAATTATTTTGTTTATTATTTTTCTTGAAGTTACTAACGTGTGTATTTTGTTATTAGAAAGAGGTACGAGGCATCCAAGTAAGTACTTTATTGATTTTATTGATTTTATGATGTAGATATCATGTTTAGATTGTTATTATGATTCCTAGTATCATGTGTAGGGTGTTTCTAATATTAAGCGTGATTAAAAATATGATGCTTCCTATGTTCTTTCTAACATTTATGATTATGATTGATATTGATTATTTATTATGTTGCTTGATTTATTTATTTATTGCTTGATCACCTTTATTGCATGTTAAAGGGAATTTGTACTTGCAATCACGCTTGATAAGATAATTAATAATCTTGTTAGGTTAATTGTGATTATAATTCAAGTGATCGCCAATAATAGATTTATTTGTGCATTAAATTCAACCAAAATAGATTAAACAGGTTTAGGGTTAATCCTATTGATTGTATGTTAATCAGAAAGCGCACATGAATACGAGCAGAATAAAGTAGAGGCCTATTATTAGGGCAGGTTCAATCTCTTTTAGGTTGGATTTGTACCATCATCCCCGAACCCTTATTTGGTTCATGACCTTATGGAGTTGACGATCTCTTGGATCGTTAAGGGGTGTAACCTTCACCTCGTGAACGGTTTACAAGTTCCTTAAAAACTTGTTGGCGACTCTTTTGCTCTATCTTCTTCCCTTTTGGACGCCACCGTACTTTAGTGTATGATCACAGTGGGGTTTAAGCTAGTGGGATTTTAAAGGCTTGAAACTATTCCCTACACTTATTAAGCGTGATTACAAGTATCAATTCCCTTTAAACATGCATACAAGGCTTGATCAAGTAATTACAATAAATATAATCAAGTAACATAATAATCATAATATAAAAATTATAATCATAATCATAACAATTATAATAATCATAATAATAATAATTAAAAAATAATCATAATCATGTTAAAGCATAATAATAGCAAGATCCTACGCATGATAATAACAAGATTAATAACAAACCCTAGAATGTCACTAAACATCAAAGATCAAAGCTTTAACCCTAACATGATACTAACATGCTATTTGGAAAGAAAATAGGAAGTATCGCAGGAATCATAATTGATATAAGCAAATCACCCTAAATATCATACTAAAGAAAGCATCCTAACATGATACTAGGAACATCCTAAACATGATACTAGGAATCAATAAAACGTCCTAACATGATACTAGGAATCAAAATAACAATCTAAGCATGATTTCTATATCATAAAATCAATAAATCAATTAAAGCACTTACTTAGATGCCTCGTACCTCTTTCTAATAACAAAATACACACGTTAGTAACTTCAAGGAAAAAAATAAACAAAATAATTAAATTAAATAATTTAAATAAAGATTAGGGACCAAACCCTCAGAAATTAAAACCTTTCACTTCTAGGGCGAAGGCAACTTCGAACAATGCTAGGTGTGTCTAGTGCTAATGTATGAGGAAATTGTGTTTGTACAAGGGTTGGTTTAGAAAAGAGAGAGAGAGAGTAATCAAGATATTTTTAATGAGAATTGGTGATTGAAAAAGGGAAGATATGACCTCTATTTATGGAGAAAAAAGAGGGTCGAAGAATAAGAAAAGAATCCGAATTCGAATCGAAATAGAACTCGATGGACAACAGTTTTTGCGGATTTTGTTTTCATCATATCTTTTGATCTAGAAATCCAAATAAGGCATATAATATGTCGTTAGAAAGCTCTTGAAGTCTAATTTCCAACCCAATTAGAATAAGATTAAAATATTTTGTAGATAAAAAGATATTACTGAAATAGTATTACGGTGTCAGTTTTGGATAGAGTTTCATATCTAATTCATATCTTTTTCGTTATAATTCGGATTTAATATTATAATATATCATTGGAATGATAATTTCAAGAGCTATCCAACAATATAAAATTTGGCTAAAGATTATGAGCACGAAAATAAAATATGACTGTCTTTGAACATCTTTAAATTTGAATAGAATTAGGATTTAAGAAAATGAAAGTTTTTATTTAACTCAAATTCTTTAATCTTATCTTTTCGAAAAGGATAATTAAGACCTTTTAGAAACTTTTAGAATCTTCTAATTAATCCTAATTAGTTTAGGAATAGGATTAACCTTTGGACCCTCCACATGATCATTGGGCTGTAGGTAAGATCCAGTTTGAGCCCAATTTAGTATTTTGGCCATAACTTCCTCATTACTCATCGGAATTGGGCTTATAATATATCGTTGGAAAGGTATTTTCAAGCCCCATCCAACTACACCGTTATTGGATCCATACCATGGACCAAACTAAACTGGAATGCACGTTTTTTTAAAAATAATGTAAGAAAAGAAATATTTTCAAAAACAAAAAGAAGAGATATTTTAATAAAAACATCCTCATCACTAGACTTTTCACATTTTCGCTTTGTTCGATAATCAAATGACGTGAAAGGTATTCATCACTGGGTATGGTTTTGGGGAGACACATTTGGGTGTCTATAACTATGTAGTACTGTATTGATTATTGATTAATTTGAGCATTAATAAACAAATTGATAATTTTAGGTGACAAGACGTTATCAAAGTCAATAAATTACTTAGTTCAAAGTATAGAGCACGTTTTGCCTTCGGTATGTCGTTCTCTATTTCTCTATTACTCCCTCTGTCCCTAAATTACATTCTTGTTTTCCTCTATTATGCGAGGAATAAATGTTAGAAATAGGAATGTAATTTAGGGACGGAGGGTGTAATATTTATCAATTGATAAGTTATGTTTAACTTTTGATTTACACTTGTGATTTGTGAATTGTAATGCATTGATAATTAACAAATTAGTCAGTAATGAATGTATGCTTAATTGCTTAAAGTTAGTTTCTTGTTTTCATTCATATTATCTTTTTTAATTGGTTGTTACCAGTTAGAATCAAATAATTAATTAAAACGTAATTTTTTTTTCAAGAAATATGTAGGACATTTATAAAATAAATTTAACTTATAACTAATTTCAGGTAAACAAATATGAACAAACTAAAATCTATTACCTCCTTTTTCAAACGAAAAGAGCCAGAAAATGACACAACACCCGACGAAAATAATCCAGTTAATGAAGATACTCCTACTCGGACACATAATCATGAAGAAGGTCCATCGATCATTGACAATGACAATGTGGATATCAATTCTTTATAACGTGATCCAGGGTTACGTCCTCCAATATGGGCTTATCCAATTGGAAAACAAAATGAAATAAGACGTGCTTATATTAAATTGGGGCCTTATCAACCTCAATTGGCAGAATATCCATTTTTAGGGCCTACAAAGCTTCGTCACCGATTTCAATCTACTTGGGTTGCTAATTTCCCTGATTGGTTGGAATATTCACCTTCTAAAGATGCTTCTTTTTGTCTACCTTGTTATCTATTTACTGAAACACCAAATTCTCAGGTGAAAACGTTTACTTTGACTGGATTCAAAAATTGGAAAAAGTCAATGACGGGAAACGTTGTGGGTTCCTTTCTCATATTGGAGAAGGTCCATGTACAGCTCATCGAAATGCGGTTCAATTGTATAGGACTCTTCCTAAGCAAAAAGAAAAGATTCGTAATGTTTTTTACAAACAAAGTGAAATGAAAATCAAGCAAAATCGATTGCGTTGAAAGGCCTCTATCGATGTCCTCCACTTGTTAACTACACAATCTTGTCCTTGAAGAGGTCATAATGAAACAAATAATTATGAGAATCAAGGAAACTATCTTGAATTTAGAAAGGTGTTGGCTGCATATAATAAAGATGTTTCCAAAGCTATACGACAGGCTCCTTATAATGCCAAATATACTGCTCCCTCGATTCAAAAAGAGATTCTCCATATTATTGTTGATGAGACTCGAGATGAATCTAAAAGAGAGCAACTGGGTCTTGTTTCAAGGTTTGTTGACAAATATGGAACAATTAGGGAGCGATTGTTTGACCTTATACGATTTTTCAATACCACGGCAGCAACACTTAAAAGAGAATTGTGTTCAGTTCTTGCTCGACATAATTTATCTGTTGAAAATATTCGAGGGCAAGGATATGATGGTGCTAGTAACATGAGAGGTGAGTGGAATGGTTTACAAGCATTATTTCTTTCTGATTGTCCATATGCTTATTATATCCATTGTTTTGCTCATCGTTTACAACTAGCATTGGTTGTCGCATCTAGAGATGTTAGAGTAATACATACGTTTTTTTTCAAATTTGACTTTCATTATCAATGTCATTGTTTCATCTCCTAAACGAGTTGACCAATTGCAATCCATAAAATCTAATGAAATTAAAAGGCTATTATCTATTGGTGAAATAGACAGTGGTAGATGAGCTAATCAGACGAGTACTTTAAAAAGAGCTACAGATACACGTTGGGGTTCACATATTTACTCTATTCATAACTTGATGAAAATGTTTGATGCAACAGCGTTAGTACTTGAGCACATCTCGAATGATAAGTCTTGTAATTCTTCTCAACGTGGGGATGTTGATGCTGCTTTAGATCTAATGATTTCCTTTGATTTTGTGTTCATTGCCCGTTTAATGGAAGAAATTTTGGGAATTGCTAATGTTCTATGTCAAGCCTTACAACAAAAATCCCAAGAATCATGCACTAATTCAGGATATGAGAGAAAATGGATGGGAAAGTTTTTTAGAGACGGTGGTATTGTTTTGTCACCAACATAATATTTTAATACCTGATACAAATTCTCCTTATATAGCTCGTCATCAACAAGATCAAGTTACAATGAATCATTTTTATCGAGTAGAAATATTTTTGGGTGCAATTGATAAACAATTACAAGAGCTAAATCGTAGATTTAATGATGATGCTTTGGAGCTCTTAACTTTAGCATCTTTGTTAGAGCCCAATGACGGATTTAAAAATTTTGATCTTGTGGGGAATAGTTTCAAGCCTTAAAAATCCCACTAGCTTGAACCTCACTGTGATCATACACTAAAGTACGGTGGCGTCCAAAAGGGAAGAAGATAGAGCAAAAGAGTCGCCAACAAGTTTTTAAGGAACTTGTAAACCATCACGAGGTGAAGGTTACACCCCTTAACGATCCAAGAGATCGTCAACTCCATAAGGTCATGAACCAAATAAGGGTTCGGGGATGAAGGTACAAATCCAACCTAAAAGAGATTGAACCTGCCCTAATAATAGGCCTCTACTTTATTCTGCTCGTATTCATGTGCGCTTTCTGATTAACATATATACAATCAATAGGATAAACCCTAAACCTGTTTAATCTATGTTGGTTGAACATTAATGCACAAACAAACTATTATTGGCGATCACTTGAATTACAATCACAATTAACCTAACAAGATTATTAATTATCTTATTAAGCGTGATTGCAAGTACCAATTCCCTTTTAATATGCATAAAAAGGTGATCAAGCATTAAATATAAAATAAATATCAAGCAACATAATAAATAATAATCAACATCATGAATAATAATAATAATAAAACAATCATAATCATCATAAAAATAATGATAATCATAAATCATAATTATAATCATGTTAAAGCATAGCAAGATCCTAGGCATGATACTAACAAGATTAATAACAAACCCTAGCATGTCACTAACCAATAAAAATCAAAGATTTAACCCTAACATGATACTAACATGAATAAATATTAGGAAGAGAATAAAAAGCATCATACTTTTAATCATACTTGATATTAAAGTTACCCTAGACATGATACTAGGAATCATAAATAGCAATCTAAGCATGATATCTACATCATAATATCAATAAAATCAATTAAAGTACTTACTTGGATGCCTCGTACCTCTTTCTAATTACAAAATACACACGTTAGTAACTTCAAGGAAAATAATAATCAAAGCAATTAAATTAAATAATTGAAATAGAGATTTGGGACCAAACCCTCAGAAATTAAAACCTTTCACGTCTAGGGTGAAGGCAACTTCGAATATGGCTAGGTGTTTCTAGATCTTGTGAATGCGGAATTTTGTATTAAAAAGCAAAGAAGAAAGAATGCATGAATGTTAAGAATTATTGATGAAAGAGATGAAGATGATGAAAAGAATTGAATATAGGTGATTGATAAAGTGATTGTTGATGAATGATAATTGTAGATGATGGTTGATGATGGAAAACGGAGTTTTTGATACGATATTTATAGAGAAAATCATCCAAAAAAGATAATTTATCAAAACAGAGTCTGAATACCACAAAAACACCTTGGCGCCAGCCCTGGCTCATTGGCGCCAGGACCAATGGCTAGCGCCAGGCGCCAATGCTGGCGTCTGGCGCCAATCCTGATTCCAGGCGCTAAGGCCTGGGGTTGGACGCCAAATTGGAATTCAACGCGTTTTTGAAAATCTGATAAATTTCCCGTACTGGAAGATAAAATAATATAATTTCAGTCGAAAATGCTATTTGATCTAATTAAAACTCTAAAGAGTCCTAACTGAATTAAGAATGATAAAACCTTCTAGAATGTCTAGAAGACCAAAACCATGCCTAATTACATTAGAAATGATAAATCATATTAGGCCCTCCCCTAGATCATTGGGCCGTACTTAAAACTCAAACCGGGCCCAATTTAGTAAATTGGCCATAACTTCCTCAATATTCATCGGAATTGGGCTTATAATATATCGTTGGAAAGGTCTTTGCAAGCCCCATCCAACTACACCACTATTGGACCCATATCATGGACCAACCAAACTGGATTGGCTGTTTTCTTAAAATAAAGTTTTCAAAAACAGGGAGAAGAGAAAAGAAAAGAAATAAAACTTTCCGCAACACTAGACCTTTCCAAACTTTCGTTTCATTCGATTATGATTCGATGTGAAAGGTACTCATCACTGGGTTTGGTTTTGGGGAGACACAAATGGGTGTCTACAGAAGCCCCCACTTTGACTGAGTTTGGAGAAACGCAAGCTCCGAAAACAAAAGTCAAAGTATCGATAGGGACGGAGAATGATTCAGAACGTTCTGCGATCCTAAATCAATCTTATAACGCCGATACCTGCAAAACTAGCATTAGTTAAACAGATAAAAGAGTTAAGAAACGCGTATCTTGCACCGTCGAGCACACGTCTCTGAAAGTAACCGATTTGCTGCTGTTTCTGTGTTTTGACGACCTCCTGCAAGCTAGAGAATGACATCCCGCTTGAAAACCACTACGCCTTGTAACTGCTTCCAATTAGAAGATTGCTTCGCCTGAAACTACCTTCTCCGCTATGATAATATTCCACGTCCAAGGGAATATCATCGAGAATTATTTCTCTTGAAATAATTCTCATCCGCATTATGATCATCTTCCTTGCCTCAGGAATTATGATCGAAGACAACTTCGCCAGAAATTACCTTCAGTTTTTTGTGACAACTTTCCGCAAGCTAGGGAATGATGCCGAAGACATCTTCTCTTGAAGTCATCCTCATTTGATGCGATAATCTCCCAAAGGAAAATACCGAAGATCCACGCCTGTCGATCTTTAAAAGTTCGCCTGAACTTTGCTTTTGCTATGCCTGTACGTCGGCGCTCTTTGCTCTTTAACCTATATGTCGGTGCTCTTTGCTCTTAAACCTGTATGTCGGTGCTTTTTCCTAATGAGCCAATGCTTAGGCGCTTTAAGCTTAGTGAGACGATCTTTCCATCAGGTCGATCACTTTATGTAATCAAGCCGATTACTTAATCATGTAAAATTGCTTAGAGGGGCTAACTGGCGCACCAAGGAACCTAAAATATGTTTCAGAAAGCTAGCACAACCACGACAGGTGGCTGGCTGCATTGGCGTTGCTGAAAATCAATCAGCGCCAGACTTATGGCATTAGCGCCATGCGCTGAAATTGGCGTATGGCGCCAAGCACGGAATGTGACGCCAATGCCTAGGGACTGGTGCCAGCACGAATTCTTCTTTAAAAACAGTTTTCCGTTTTATTTCTTGTTCTGTTCGTCACGAAACAGCCCGAGAGAAGTCAGAAAACTTCAATTGATCGTTGCTCATTCGTTTCTCAACCGAATTCGCTCAAATTTGTTGCAAATCAAAGCTCTTCTCATCCATATTCCCGATCTATGTAAGTTTTCCTCCAACTCACACCGGTTTTTATGAATTTTTGACATGTTCATTCACGAATTTCAAGAAAATTCGAAACTTATGATGCTCAATTTGCTTTGTTTATCAAGTTTTATGCCATGAAATTGCTTGTTTATGTTTGTATATTTCCTTGAGAGTAATTTGAGACTTGTTTGACTCAATTTGGTGAAGAAATGAGCAATCCGCCATTGTTGGACCTCTTAAGGTCGTGAAGAACAATGCGGTCGTTCTTGTTGTTTTTGCTAGCAATTCTTGTTCAATTTGTCACAATAATCACTATAGTGTTGCAAGAAATTGTTTGATTGCTTGAAAAAATGCTGTCATGCTCAATTTGAATTTGTGCTCTGTTTTAGTACTACGTACTCTGTTTTTTGCGAACATAGTATCATGCGGCTAGAAGAACCTTTAGATACTATAGAACCTTAATTTATGATGATTCTGCACAATGTAGCATGGCTAGACAACGAGGCTCCGGTTCACGGTCCCGAAACACTAGACGGGAGCATGAGCCCGTGGAGGACGACACTACATCGTCCACTTCGCTTGGTCAGTTCCCAGAGTGGGATGAGCAGACCTTGTTCTTTGCCCTTGTCCATCATATTTCTGAGAGGGTGAGACGGGGAATCGAGCCGGGAAGGACGCGACATCACGGCTCTGGCTGCGATGGTCTCGGCGATTTGTATAGGACGCATATCGCCAGAGATCGAGAGACGAGACTTCTATGGGAGTCTGCGGACTAGTTGCCCTGTTTGAGACCTCCGAGGCTATGGTTGCCTCCAACGGGGGTCACCACGTAGTACACGCTTTGGTGGAGTTCTTTTGGGACACCACCAACACTTTTCATTTTCCATGGGGTGAGATGATGGTCACTCCTACAGATTTCAGTCTCATCACAGGGCTGGAGTTCTCTTCTGTGCCGCTGCCATTCGACGGCAGTATCGATGTATTTTCTCCAGAGGTCGAGGAACTGTTGGGGCCGATTGCTGTTCGGGCCCGAGCTGAGGTCGAGACGACTCAGTTCAGTGCTAGGGGGATTCGCCGCTCGACGCTGGCAGCGGCTCTTGATGACGATGTGACCACCCGAGAGCAGCGGGTGCGCATCTTTGTGCTGATGTTGTTGTCAGGGACACTTACCCCTGACAGGGGTAGTAGGGCATTGCTTTACTACCTCCCTGCTGTTCGCGATCTCCAGCAGATCGGGACTTATGATTGGGCCAGCTTGGCCTACACTGACTTCGTTCGCGCACTGAGGGACTCGTGTCGCCATCGGTCCTTTAGGACGAAAGTTGCTCTGTCTGCTTTATGGAAAGTCGTAGAGGTAAACATTATTCCCTATAAAGTTTAGCCCTATATGTTAGGCAGCATTTACTCATACTTTAGCTTTTTTGTAGATCTGGTTCTATGAGTACTTTCCTTCCATTGCGCTGGCGAGACCATCGCCGAGGGGGTATCCGGTGAGCGCCTCTTGGGGCGGCCACCATGTGGACCTGTCTACTGCACGTGTCCGGAGTCGGATCATCTCGGTACGACTTTTAGTTTTTATCTTGCTCTTCTGCGACGTTTTAGACATGTTCTTACCTGATTGGTATTCTTATAGGGACCTGAGGTAGTATACCGACCATGGGGTGGTTGGACAGTCCCTGGATTAGCCGCACAATACTCTGCTGAGCGTCGCTACTTTTTGGGGACCTACGGAGCGGAGAGAGAGTTGCTAGACTAGGAGTAATACCTTGCTGATTTTTTTCTGTCTTAGCAGGATGGTCCCACTGAGTTTGTGCCACCCCGTATGTCCATCCACTACCAGGGGATGTACGGGCCGATCGAGGAGATGATTTCTCCGGCTCCTGAGGGCGAGCGCTTCGTGGAGCGGTCGATTCCTCGTCACCAGACTAGGGTAAGCCTAGTTTTAATTCAGAATCTTGTATTCAGTTAGCATGCATTTTTACTGATTTAACTTTCCTTGACAGTTCTCACACGAGGTGGTTTCGGCTATGGCAGGATGCATAGATGCCTTCCGGAGCCAACTCGTCCGGATGAGGAACGCGGCTACCTGTCGTCGAGACGACGCTGTCCGAGAGGTAACTTTTCTTTACTCATTATATCTGCATTATGGCTTCAGTTTTTTCTCTTGTTTCTGATTTAATTCTTTTTGCAGGATCAGCCAATTGCTTCTCATACCCGTACGAGGCCTGAGGGGCGGAGAGAGCCGGCGAGGTCTAGCTCGAGACGTCATCGCACTTCGTCAGGAGGTAGAGGTGGTCGTTCCGAGGCTGCTCGAGTCGATGTTGCTGAGGGCTCAGGGTCTTCTTCTGAGGGTGCTCCTGCTGCACCGGTAGGAGAGGCTACCTCGGCTTTCAGAGGTGGTGGGATGTACGAGGTTGGCTCGTCATCGCAGCAGCCTCCGCGGTCTCAGCCTCAGGTTGACCTTGGCTGGAGCGGTCCCGTTTTGAGTTTCCCTCCTCCTACGGAGACTGGAGCTGGTGCTGAGGCCGGAGCTGGTGGAGAGGTGACTCCTCGGACGGCGCAGTTTTATGGCATGATGGGCCTACGTCCTCCGGCGCCGTAGTTCATTTCTGTATATGCATTTTATTTGGACTTGTTATAGAACTTTGCCTTTGACTTGTTATTTAGACACTTTGTACTTTATGTTATTGTGAATTTATCTATTATTATGTTAGTGTATGTTACTGTGTGCAAATGTGATAAAAATTTTACATAAAAATTCCGTCATTTTTATTATTGATGGAGGGTATTATCCGACTCTCTCCCCCAAAAGGAAAAATAAAAAAAAGGAAAAATAAAACGGAGAAGAAAGCTGATTTTTGAGAATTAATTCAAAAAAAGGAATAAAAATAAAAAATAACTGTTATATTTAATTAATAAAGAAAAGGATAGAAAGACATTAAAACGGGGCCATAAAGTCATTAACCGACTCCAATTTAACATCAAAACGCAAACTGAGCACGCGCGGCTGTCCTGCTGACTTGGCGCCAGTTGGCGCCAGCTGGCACCAGCCTATGGCGCGTGGCGCCAGGCGCTACACCTAGCGTGTGGTGCCAAAAGCGGATGGGTGACGCCAATTCTGGGTGGGTGACGCCAATTTACGCTGACTTCGTATTCCAGTCAGGTTGAAATTCCTCGCAATTTGTGCATAAATAGCCCCCTGCTCAGCCGATTATTCACATAATTCCAGTGAAAAAATTATTCTTCTCTTTTAGAAAAAATAATTATCATGTCTTTAACCACTAAAACCTTCACCCAATATTGTCATGAATGGTTTCGATCCCTCAGTGCTAGAGAAAGAAAAGAATTGGATTTTTTTCACTTGGGGGGAATTTATGGTATTAAAGGGGTAGATCTAGACATAGACTTCATATATACCACTTTAGAATATTGGAACGTTGATACACATTGTTTTAGAATAGGGTATGATGAAAATAGCCCTTTGCCAGAGGAATTTGGTGCTATTTTAGGCTTCCCTGCAATAGACCTGGTAGTAATCCCTAGAGTAGATGCATATTACTATAAGGATTTTGAGCGCTTTTTTAACTTGAAGGAAAGGGATTTATCAAAGATAGTAGATGGCAACGTGGTGAACTTAAAAGAATTCGCACGCTATTATTTTGATAAACCGCTTTCTGAATCTTTTCACATATATAGAAGAAGGGCGTTTTTATTCTGCATGCTTAATCAATATTGTCTTAGTAGTGGTAAGATAAACAAGGGTCAATCAATTATAACCACTGTGCTAGAAAAAATTGAATCAGGGAGAAATCCAATGCCATTGATAGTTGGAGAGACTATGATTAGTCTAGATGAATTGAAAAGGGACCCAAAAGCACCTCTTCGCGGTTCTCCAATTTTATTACAGGTAGAAAAATAATATTTTTAATTACAGAAATCAAAAAATATATTTTTGTATTGTAATATTAATTTATTTGCATTGGAATTTTTTACAGATGTGGCTAATGGAGAGGCTAGGATTAATTAGCCCTCCGGACGACATTGAAAGTTATACGCCCACTTGCTTTATGAGAAGAAAGAAGCGCATCCCTAAAATAGGGCGCCATGGGTGGAAGAAAGTCTTTGAATCACGTGATTTCGCTATCAAGTGGGTCATCTCGTGGTGGAAAATAAAAAGGATGGTTGGTGTTAACAAGCAACCTTTCTGTCGTCTTCCAAGCTTGTCTCGCATGACATATTATTACCCCTGCAGAGTAAAGAGACAATATGGCTTGCTTCAAAATATTCCTTCCGGGGATCTTCGTCCTCCCTATGAGTATCCCATATCTCAAGAAGTAGATAAATTTGACACTTACTGGAGCGCTAGACCTTTATGGGAAGTGATTACCCAAAAGGTTCCCCCTTCTTTACCTAATGATGTAAAGAAGTGGTTGTTGAAGAAGTCTTCAATTGATCAGGGTAGAACCGATGTGAAGAATCGTCTAGGTGACAGGGTGACACCGGCCATGGAACGCTTAGGTGCAAGAATTGAGTTCAAGACACCTACAATGCCTAAGAAGAAGAATACTACTAAAGACAAAGGGAAAAGGAAAGCTACAGACAAGAAGGCTTGGGTGGAAAAGAAGCATGGGGTGTTAGCTGAAGGAGAAACAATCTATTCGAAAATTGAATGTAGGTCCTCTAAAGGATGCCTACTAGCTAAAGTAATGGATGAAGAGGAGGAGGCGGAAAAGAATTGGAAAAGGGCAAAGAAGGAGAAGAAAGACTAGAACATTGCTTAGCTTTAGATTTATTAGATTCTTAATTTTTATTTAAAGTTAATTTATTTCAGCCTTATTTAAATTCCATTAACAATGCAATTTTATTTCATTAATGAAATTTCAGCTTTCAATTAAATTGTTACTTTAAATTTATTTTATTAAAGCAATGAAAAATCGAAAAAAAAAAATTAATTTTCGGAAACCTTTCGAGTACGGAAGTCGAAAATTTTCCGAAAAACACCGAAATTCGCCCAGAGTTTATGACTGAATTGGCATCAGTAATTGCAGATTGGCGCCAGCTATTGAGGTCTGGCGCCAGGCGCCAATACCGTCGTCTGGCGCTAATGGCTTTTGGCTGGCGCCAGGCTCTGTTCTGTGACGCCGGTTGCTTTTCCGACTTTTGTTGACTTTTTATTGATTCTGGAACGCGGAGATGTCGAAAAATAAAGTGGCCGCACCCTTAATGGGTTGCCTACGTATCCTTTCCTAAGGAATCAGGCCGAACGTAGCTCTTTTGAGTGTCCTACTCAAGTAATTATGGGTAGTATTTTTTAAGTTGGTCAAGATTGGTCATGTTTGAGAATTCATTGCCATCCATGTCAGTTAATTTTGCTGCACCACCTGACAGGATTGTTTTGACAATGTAGGGGCCAGACCAATTAGGTCTAAACTTTCCCCTTGGATCTAAAACATTTTTCCTTAGCGCTTTAAATACCAAATCTCCTATTTTGATATTTCTTGTCTTGACCTTCTTATTAAAATGTCTAGCCATACGAGTTTGATAGCACTGAGTGTGGTGTAGAGCTTCTAGTCGTTTTTCGTCGAGTAGGATCAATTCTTCATATCGTGCCCTAGTCCATTCGACTTCATCGAGTTTACTTTCTAGTGCAATACGTAGAGATGGTATTTCTAGTTCGACAGGTTGTACGGCATCCATTCCATATACCAAAGAAAATGGTGTATTTCCTGTTGACGTACGGATTGACGTGCGATAACCTCACAATGCAAAGTGAAGTTTGTCAGGCCAATCCTTATAATTTTCTGTCATTTTCTCGATGATAATCTTTAAATTCTTATTAGCTGCCTCGACTGCTCCGTTTGCTTGAGGTCTATAAGGGGACGAATGATGATGTTGGATACCATATTTATGTAGCAATTCTTCACATTCGGCTTGAAAGTGAGTGTCATTGTCACTTATCATTTCATGTGGGACTCCATATCGACAAATGATATTCCTCTCGATAAAGAGTGCTACATGTTTTGCGGTGAGTTTAGCATATGATTGCGCTTCAACCCACTTCGTAAAGTAATCAATTGATACTAGAATAAATTCGTGGCCTCCTGTCCCTGGAGGAGTGATCTTGCCAATTATGTCAATTCCCCATGTAGAGAATGGCCAAGGTGACGTGTAGGTGTAGAGCAAAGATGGAGGAACGTGTTGTAAATTGGCATAAATTTGACATTTAGGGCATCTTTTTCATATTGATGGCAGTCCCTATTCATGGTAGTCCAATAATACCCTTATCGCATTATTTTCTGGACTAACATTTTGCCATTTATATGAGTTCCACAGATTCCTTCGTGGACCATTCTCATTATTCTTTGTGCATCCATCTTCCCTACACATAGGAGAGCTCGACCTTTAGGTACCCTTTTATGTAGCTCGTTGTCTATGAGTACATATTGAGAAGCCAAAAGTCTCAAGGCTCGTTTAACTCTTTTATCAGCATGAGGAGGGTATTCTCCATTGGTTACATAGTTGAGAATGTCTGTGTACCATGGTTCTTCTTCTTGTTCTTCATTTTCGTCTTGGGCTGGGTCGTCGTCTTCTATAGCCTGTATATATGCCGGTTTGTGCCTTTTTTCGATAGTTAGAGGCATTTGCTCGATATCCGTGGGAATCCTAACCATTGAGGCTAATCTCGCCAAGGCGTCAGCAAATTGATTTTCTTCTCTAGGTAGATATGTGTATTCTACCTTCTCTAACTGATCGGTAAGAGTTTCCAGATAAGTTTGATAAGGGGCTAGGCTTTCGCTCCTTACTTTCCACCTTTTAGATATTTGATTGATAATCAGAGAAGAGTCTCCGAATATCCTTAACTTCTTTACTCCCAAAGCCAGGGTTGTTTCAAGGCCTACCACACATGCTTCATATTCAGCAGCATTGTTGGTAACGTCGAAATCAAGCTTTATTGAGATTGGGACGTGTTCTTCTTTGGGTGATACTAGTAGCACTCCGACACCACATCCCTTTTGGTTTGAGGCTCCGTCGAAATACAAGGTCCAAGTATCATCTTTGGTGACCATCAAATCTTCATCTAGAAATTTATTGTCCTGTATTGGTGTCGAGTCTTCTATTGGAAAATCTGCCAGAAAGTCTGACACTACAGATCCTTTAATAGCTTTTTGTGGCATAAACCGCACATTGAACTGAGCTAAGTTGACTATCCATCTTGAAATACGTCCATTGAGCGTTGATTTCTCGAACAAGTATTTGAGTGGATCCAATCGAGATACCACGAAAACGGTATGCACCAACATGTCATGTCTTAACTTAGTTGTGGCCCACACTAAAGCGAGGCACAATTTCTCGAGTGGTGTATAGCGTGTTTCGTATTCGAGCATCTTCTTACTTAAGTAATAGATTGCATTCTCTTTGTTTTCTACCTCTTGTGCTAGCATGGCTCCAATTGTCTCTTTGGTAACCGTCTAATATAAACTAAGAGGTATTCCGGGAAGTGCTGGCGCTAATACGGGAGGATTTGCGAGATAGACTTTGATCCGGTCAAAGGCTTCTTGACATTCGCCATCCCATATTACTGGTACATTCTTCTTGAGCTTTTTGAAGATTGGTTCGCATATCGTTGTTAGTTTTGATATGAACCTGCTTATGTATTGCAACCGGCCAATGAATCCTCGAATCTGTTTCTCAGTCTTGGGCGGTGGCATTGACATGATTGCTTTAATCTTGGTTGGATCTATCTCTATTCCTCTAGAGCTTATGACGTACCCCAAGAGCTTGCCTGAGGTGACTCCAAAAGCACATTTTGATGGATTCAACCTCATATTGTATTTTCTTAGCCTTTCGAAAAATTTCATTAAGGCTACTTGATGGCCTGGACGGTCCTTTGATTTTACAATCATGTCGTCGACATATACTTCAACTTCTTTGTGCATCATGTCATGGAGCAAGGCAGTTGCTGCACGTTGGTAAGTAGCACCTGCGTTTTTCAACCCAAATGGCATTACCGTGTAACAGTAAGTGCCCCATGGTGTGGTAAAAGTTGTCTTCTCAATGTCTTCTTCCGCCATGAGAATCTGATTGTACCCTGCGTATCCATCCATGAATGAGAGAAGCGCGTGATTTGCTGTGTTGTCTACCAGAATATCGATGTGTGGCAAAGGGAAGTCGTCCTTTGGACTTGCCTTATTTAGATCTCGATAGTCGACCCACATCCTTACCCTTCCGTCTTTCTTTGGAATTGGGACGACGTTGGCGACCCATTCGGGGTATTTGGATACCTTGATGAAACCTGCAGTTATTTGTTTTTGAACTTCTTCTTTTATTTTAAGTGCTACGTCGGGTTTCATTCGACGCAACTTTTGTTTTACAGGTTTCATTCCTGGAATTAATGGTATTGTGTGTTGAGCTATTTCTCTGTTAATGCCTGGCATATCTTCATATGACCAAGCAAATACATCGATAAATTCTTTAAGCAAGTTAATTAAATCGGTTCTTTCTTGTTTATTCAATGTTAGTCCGATTTTGACTTCTCTTTTATGAGTTGAATCATTTGAGATGTCAACTGTTTCAGTCTCTTCAATTACTGGTGTTTTCTTTTCAAGTGTTTCCATTGCTTTAATAAATTCTTTATCTTTTTCATCATTAGCTAAGCAATGTTCATCATCTTGGGTTAGGGAAGAACACGAGAAGTAAGGAGAATGAGCAATGTTATTATACTCTGAGATCATTACATCAAAGAGTGATATGTCCTCAGGGGCTGGATCACTAACTATCCTAGGAGAAGAAATAGGAAGGGGAGGCGTTATAGCTAAAGACCCAGAAGATTCTAAAGGGAAAGACTCTGACTCTGACGATTCTTCAAACATTGGCCCTTGTCCTGTAGTGATTGATATCTTTCTTCCACTCGGAGTGGTCACCTTGATAGTCTTGCGCCACCCTTGCAGTAATCCTTCAGCCGGAGTAATTAGCTTTGAGGGGTCGAAGTTTTCACTTTGTAGGACCGTTTGAATGAGTGAGGAGTTATCTTCCTCATAAACTAGCTCAATCTTTTCTCGCCCAAACAGTAATCCCATGGCGTTAAAGTCAAAGCATGGGGGTGCTTTCTCCTTGTGGACGAGAGTTGGGATTTCGTCAGTGAAGTAGCAATCCAAGAAAATCTCGAATCCTGGTTGTCGTATGCCATTTACAACAAATGGTTCGGGAAATTCATGGCATGGATAGTCCTCTCCTTCTTTTATAAACTGTCCATTAAGCGTAAGAGGGTACTGATCCATTGGAATTGCTTTCTTTTGAATGCGAGCGTTCCTACGTGCTTTCAATTTGTCCTGGGCTCGCTTGAGATCTTTCCGAGTCGGTTCGACACCAAGTCCGAAAGTATCTAGTTTAGGGAGGCCAGGTGACTCTATCAATTTTGCTATCCCCTTCTTCTTTCCTAAGGACATCCCAGGTAAGTGTCCTTGTTTCTTTAGCATAGTGTTGATAATCATGTTGGAATGGGGGTCGTGGCAAGGAGATGTCCTTTCATCCTCTTGGATTAAGGAGACTTCTTCGTTAAAGCCCCATAGGTCTTCATCATCTTCGTCGTGCTCCACGCTGATGATTGGATTCTCTATTGACTTGATCCTCATGGGCGAAGCATCAATGGTGATGGGTATTCCTCCAACTATGGCTTTCACTTGTTGGTGGAGAGATGAAGGGACGGCCTTTAAATTCATGGAGCCAAGGGCCTCCTAACAACAGATTGAATGAGGCTTTGATGTCTACCACTTGAAAAGTAGTAGCATGTTCTATTGCTCCTGCCGTCACATTTAGGGTTATTTTGCCAAGAGCTTGACGTCGAGTATTATCATAAGCTCTTATTCCTTGTGTGGACGGAGTTAAATCCTCATCCTTTATGCCGAGCATCCTCGCAGTCCTAAGTGGACAGACATTAATAGCCGATCCATTGTCTACAAGAGTCATAGGAACATTCATTCTTTTGCAGACCACCGTGAGGTTTAATGCCTTGTAGTGTTTGTCACCTTCCGGGGGTAAATCTTTATCAGAGAAGGTGATTAGATTAATTGGACTAGGGAGATCACTCGTGAGGAAGTTAGCTAGTCCCTCAGGAGTAGTGTCAGAATCTATCCCGATTTTATCCAAGGCATTCATCACAGCTAACCTATATTCTCGAGATGTTGCCAGAAGCTTCCATACATTCATCTCAACTTTTGTTTTCTTGAATTGTTTAACGATGTCATTGTCTTCGATGATAGGTATGGGAACTTGTTGTACAGTAGGCATAGGTTGTGTTGAAACGGGAGGTTGTATTCTCCCGGATCTTGTGAGGACGTCTATTGATGAATCTTCTTCAGCCCAAATGTCGTCCGTGGTGTATGATACAGAAGGTGAATGTCCTAATATGTCTTTTAGATAGACATCTTCTTCATCACTGTCCCATACTCCATTAACATTTATATCCTCTTCTTGTTGAACTGGACTAATTCCTTTCTGTCAATCATTTTCTGCACCAAATCCTTGAACTTGAAGCAGTTTTCTAGGGTGTGTCCTCCTGACTGATGGTATTGACAGTAATATCTATCTGTCCTTTTTAATGATTCAAATGGTATCGGTTCGAGAGGTTTGACCTTGCCACTCTCAGAGAGCATTTTAAACATTTGTGCATACGGGATCCCAATTGGAGTATAAACTTTATTGCTCTTCTTGGGTCTTTCGGTGACTTGTAAGGGAAAGTATTTTGCCTCATAAGTCGTTTTTACTGGTGTGAATTCTCTCTTAGGCTCTTCATCATATTCCTTGTGAATTTCATTCAAAATTTTGAGATTTTCATGTAACAGTTGCGATGTCTCCCTCAGATACAGTGTGAGTATTTATATCTCTACCTCATTTGCTGGTTCTGGAAGATTATCTTCGACATCGAAAAAGGTCTCTTCTTCTTCCTCTTCGACATTGGTTTCTTTGACAAGCTTAATGAGAGATGAGGGGTCAACTTCGCTTTCTTCATCGGAGATAGCCAATATGTGAGCTAGAGGTGCATTGTCAATACTCGGTTTCTTACTGGCAGGGGGCAATGGCAGCTTGTTACTGTCAATTAAATCTTGAATAGCTTCCTTAAGCTTCCAACAGCTTTCAGTAGAATGGCCCTTACCTTGATGATATTTGCAATGCGCATTGGGGTTCCAATTAGGCGACCTCTTCTCGACTGGTGGATCTCCAAATGGTCCAATGGGAGTTATAAGACCTTTTGCATTTAGCCGATCAAACGCGGTGTCATAACTCATGCCAATAGGAGTGAAGTTTCTCCTAAACGGTTTCTTTTGTCCTTAGTTGTTCATGGCGAGGACTTCTCCTAGATTAAAGGCGCTAACATTATTTGAGTGGGTGGTTTTGGAAGAAGAAGGATTGTCGTTCTTCTTTCCTTTCCAGCCACTGTTGGAGTTATTGTTGCCAGCTTTAGATTTAGCTAAGTCATCTTCAATATTAATCCCAATATCATAAACAGCCTTAAAGGTATGAAAGTTATTTTGATATTTAAGATGTTTTGAATACTTTTCTTGGAGGTTTTTAATGAACAATCTCACGGACTCTTTTTCACTTGGTAGCTCAATCATTTTAGCTGAGGTTTCTCTCCACTTGTTAAAGAAAGATGTAAAGCCTTCATTCTCCTTCTGTTTGAGGATTTCAAGTTCTCTATGGTCAGTTTCGACTTGAACGTTGCACTTGTACCTATCAACGAAAGCGTTTGCTATGGATTCCCAGGTAGAGGTCTTTTCTTTTTCAAGAGAAAAGAACCATTGTTGGCAAACGGTCTCGAGAGATAGCGAGAACAAAGAAGGGAAAACTTTCTTATCGATACCCTTGATACTCATTATTGTTTCAAATGCCCTTAGATGGAAGTATGGGTTGTCGATTGCCCTAAACTTTGGGATGTCGTTGGCATTGAACTTCTGCGGAAGAAGATCCTTATCCACTGAGACCCCTTTGAAACTTGTAGTCGCTGGACAATTTGCTTAGTCTTTCTTGCATGAGGTCCATTTGTTGTTGCTTCGCGGGATCCTCGATCTTAAGTGCGAGAAGTTTCAGTGTCTCAGTTACAGTAGCCAGTTGGTTCTTGAGATCATTAACTTCTTCCTGAGTTGCCATTAGAACTCTTGCTTTCCTCTTGCGAGCTATAGGTTTGTCGAAAAGTTGGACTTGTACGAAGAGGTTATCTTTGATTAATCGTCCTTCCTTTCTAAACCACGCGCTGTAAATTAAGCCAGTTTGCGTTTTAATTACTTGACTTGAATCAGTTTGACTTTATGGCTTTTATTTTAAAAAAAGTATGCATATTTTTAGGGAGCAATAATGTACATGTGTTTAGGGAACTTAAGTATTATTATTTATTGGAGGATTAATATCCGACTAACCCCCCTAAAAAAATGACGAAAAATGACGCGCGCACACAAGACTCCCTTAATCATGGTCGAGAGACATGTGTATTAGTGTGTGTATTGAGTGTAAATGACATGCTTGGACTCTTGTGTAAGACCACGGGACTTAGTGCCTAAACTCGAATATTAATTCAATTAAGCATTATTGCCAGCAAAATTAACCGAATTAAACAGGAAACTGATTAATTAGACATCAGGTGATGACTCGACAAATAATCCGAACTGTCGGTCAAGCGACAGGACTGGCGTCACAATATTGTGGTTGGCGCCAGACTTTTTGGTAAATGTCTGGCGCTACACACCATACAGTGGCGCTACAGCCCAGATTTTGGCACCAATATTGGAGCCTCGATCCGGGACTGTTTTCGGTATTATTAGTCAACTGGGGTATGCCTAAAGTCGTACTAGGTCAATTCCGATTAAAAGAAGAAAAAACGTTATGGACTCGAATTAATTAATTAATTAGTTAATTAGGAAAAGTTCTTTAAGTCATTAATTTTAATCTCAACACAAATCAACAAACGGTTAAGAGGAGCATAGGATATATATGCACAACAAATAATGCACAATTAGTCAAGTAGGCACAATATGATGCAATGAGTTTGCAACCTAACCATGGCTCTAGTTCTCTAAAGTTCGGGATATGGTTTAGTCAAATAGGGTCCATGGTTAATTGTCCAGATGCACCGCGTAGAAGCCTAACCGTGAAGGGTTAACGCGTGTGGATAGAACACCGCGAGTTTTTAGAAAAAACTCACTTCCATGGTTTGGTGAATTCAACCTCTTAGATGTACCCTTTGTTGCCAGGAGCGTTCAATCGGGTAGATAGAGCATAAATTCCCAGAGGGTTATGTCCATATGTAGAACACATATGGGTTTTAGAAAAGTGATAAAAAATTCAATCAGGAAGTAGGATCGAGCAAACAATACGAAAAACCGGTCGAAATTAGAACGCATATTTCTGGCTCGGTATTGGGGGAAATTGGCGCCAGCAAATAGAGACTGGCGCCAACTTTTAACTGTAGCGCCTGGCGCCAATACTGGCGTCTGGCGCTACGGCTAAAAGTGTGGCGCCAAGCTCTGGCCCCTGATGCTACTTCCCGCATGCCTCAGCAGCTTTCTGTGCTCAATAAAATCATCTAGTTTCGCGCGGTGTTATTTCAGTCCTAGTTGTGAAAGACATTTCTCAAATTTCCTACGTGTAAAATCCTATGTTTTTGACTCATTACGGATGGTCTTTCCAATGAGAACCTTTTTATGCATACGCCACAATGTTAATCAAAATTACGCACATGAAATACTTAGAACTTTTCGAGTCTCATCCACTCATTCTAAATCATTGCCGAAACAAATTCAGGAATTAAAATAGAAATCCTCCCCAGTGGAGTCGCCAAAAACTGTGGGGAATAGTTTCAAGCCTTAAAAATCCCACTAGCTTGAACCCCACTGTGATCATACACTAAAGTACGGTGGCGTCCAAAAGGGAAGAAGATAGAGCAAAA
The DNA here is from genome assembly GCF_948465745.1 of Chenopodium album. Lineage (NCBI taxonomy): Eukaryota > Viridiplantae > Streptophyta > Magnoliopsida > Caryophyllales > Amaranthaceae > Chenopodium > Chenopodium album. The sequence goes on along the minus strand of NC_137839.1, from coordinate 66,743,512 downwards.
GAGTCGCCAACAAGTTTTTAAGGAACTTGTAAACCATCACGAGGTGAAGGTTACACCCCTTAACGATCCAAAAGATCGTCAACTCCATAAGGTCATGAACCAAATAAGGGTTCGGGGATGAAGGTACAAATCCAACCTAAAAGAGATTGAACCTGCCCTAATAATAGGCCTCTACTTTATTCTGCTCGTATTCATGTGCGCTTTCTGATTAACATACAATCAATAGGATAAACCCTAAACCTGTTTAATCTATGTTGGTTGAACATTAATGCACAAACAAACTATTATTGGCGATCACTTGAATTACAATCACAATTAACCTAACAAGATTATTAATTATCTTATTAAGCGTGATTGCAAATACCAATTCCCTTTTAACATGCATAAAAAGGTGATCAAGCAATAAATATAAAATAAATATCAAGCAACATAATAAATAATAATCAACATCATGAATAATAATAATAATAAAATAATCATAATCATCATAAAAATAATGATAATCATAAATCATAATTATAATCATGTTAAAGCATAGCAAGATCCTAGCTAGGCATGATACTAACAAGATTAATAACAAACCCTAGCATGTCACTAAGCAATAAAAATCAAAGCTTTAACCCTAACATGATACTAACATGAATAAATATTAGGAAGAGAATAAAAAGCATCATACTTTTAATCATACTTGATATTAAAGTTATTCTAGAAATGATACTAGGAATCATAAATAGCAATCTAAGCATGATATCTACATCAAAATATCAATAAAATCAATTAAAGTACTTACTTGGATGCCTCGTACCTCTTTCTAATTACAAAATACACACGTTAGTAACTTCAAGGAAAATAATAATCAAAGCAATTAAATTAAATAATTGAAATAGAGATTTGGGACCAAACCCTCAGAAATTAAAACCTTTCACGTCTAGGGTGAAGGCAACTTCGAATATGGCTAGGTGTTTCTAGATCTTGTGAATGCGGAATTTTGTATTAAAAAGCAAAGAAGAAAGAATGCATGAATGTTAAGAATTATTGATGAAAGAGATGAAGATGATGAAAAGAATTGAATATAGGTGATTGATAAAGTGATTGTTGATGAATGATAATTGTAGATGATGGTTGATGATGGAAAACGGAGTTTTTGATACGATATTTATAGAGAAAATCATCCAAAAAAGATAATTTATCAAAACAGAGTATAAAGATCACAAAAACACCTTGGCGCCAGGACCAATGGCTAGCGCCAGGCGCCAATGCTGGCGTCTGGCGCCAAGGCCTGGGGTTGGACGCCAAATTGGAATTCAACGCGTTTTCGAAAATCTGATAAATTTCCCGTACTGGAAAATAAAATAATATAATTTCAGTCGAAAATGCTATTTGATCAAATTAAAACTCTGAAGAGTCCTAACTGAATTAAGAATGATAAAACCTTCTAGAATGTTCTAGAAGACCAAAACCATTCCTAATTACATTAGGAATGATAAATCATATTAGGCCCTCCTGTAGATCATTGGGCCGTACTTAAAACTCAAATCGGGCCCAGTTTTGTAAATTGGCCATAAATTCCTCAATATTCATCGGAATTGGGCTTATAATATATCGTTGGAAAGGTCTTTGCAAGCCCCATCCAACTACACCACTATTGTACCCATATCATGGACCAACAAAACTGGATTGGCTGTTTTCTTAAAATAAAGTTTTCAAAAACAGGGAGAAGAGAAAAGAAAAGAAATAAAACTTTCCGCAACACTAGACCTTTCCACACTTTCGTTTCATTCGATTATGATTCGATGTGAAAGGTACTCATCACTGGGTTTGGTTTTGGGAGACACAAATGGGTGTCTACAGATCTTGAGAAGGTTTTCTTGATTGCAGAAAAGTTTTACCCCATGGATTTTACGGAGCAAGAAAGGTATCATTTGAGGTATCAATTGCAACACTTATTTTGTGAAGCCAAAAATGAGCCTAGTTTGACTCATCATTCTACCTAGGAAGAATTTTGTGAACACTTGACACAAACAGGAAAATCAAATGTATACTTTTGTTTGATAGACTAATACGTCTTGTTTTGACTCATCCTGTCTCAATAGCTACCAATGAAAGAGCATTTTCAGCAATTAAGATCATAAAAACAAGACTACGTAACAAGATGGAGTGTAGGGAATATTTCAAGCATTATCCCTAGCTTGAACCCCACTGTGATCATACACGTAAGTATGGTGGCGTCCAAAGGGAAAGAAGATTGAGCAAAAGAGTCGCCAACAAGTTTTAGGAACTTGTCAATCGTTCACAGGTGAAGGTTACACCCCTTAACGTTCCAGGAGATCGTCAACTCCAATAGGTCCGAAACCATGACTAGTAGTTCGGGGATGAAGGTAAAAATCCAACCTAAAAGAGATTGAACCTTCCCTAATAATAGGCCACTACTTTATTCTGATCGTATTCATGTGCGCTTTCTGACTAACATGCAATCAATAGGTTTACCCTAAACCTGTTTATATATGTTGGTTGAATATTAATGCACAAATAAAACTATTATCGGCGATCACTTGAATTATAATCATACTAACCCTAAACAAGATTATTAATTATCTTATTAAGCGTGATTATAAGTACCAATTCCCTTTAAATATGCATAAAAGGCGTGATCAAGCAATAACAATAAATATTTAACAAGCAACATAATAAACACAAAAACAATTATAGTCATCATAATCATGTTAAAGCATAATATTAATAGCAAGATACTAGGCATGATACTAACAAGATTAATAGTAAACCCTAGCATGTCACTAAACAATAAAAATCAAAGCTTTAGCCATAACATGATACTAGGAATCATTGTTGTCATTCAAAACATCAAGCATTCTAACATGATACTAGGAATCATAATAACAACCTAGACATGACTTCTATATCATAATAACAATAAAATCAATTAAAGCACTTACTTGGATGTCTCGTATCTCTTTCTAATAACAAAATACAGACGTTAGTAACTTTAAGGAAAATAATAAACAAACTATTAAATTAAATAATTGAAAGAAAGATTTGGGACCAAACCCTCAGAAATATTAAACCTTCCACGTCTAGGGCAAAGGCAACTTCGAATTATGCTAGGTGTGTCTAGTGCTAATGTATGAGGAATTGTGTTTGTAAAGGCTAGGCTGAGAAAGAGAGAGAGAATCAAGAAATTCTTGATGAGAGTTGGTGATTATTGACGAGTATTGATGGAAATTGATGATTGAAAGCAGAATTTTAAGAGGCTATTTATAGAAAAAATCAGTCGGATGGATAAAAAAAAAATGAGAGTTTCAACGAGAATAAAACACAATTAGCGCCAGACGCTGGTCATTAGCGCCAGTCGCCAAGCCTTAGCGCCAGGCGCTAATGCTTGACGTCAGGCGCTAATAATCAGTTTCACGCATTTTTGTTTTTATCATACACTACAAGAAAACAGGTCATTTCCGACGGAACCGTTCTGACGGACAAGAAAATCCGTCGAAAAGTATGAAATTTCCGACAGAATTAAATTTCGTCGTAAATTAACGATGGATTTTTAATCCATCGGAAATTATACCATTTTCGACGAAAAATTCCGTCGGAAATGGTATAATTTACGACGGAATTTAATTCTGTCGTAAATTTACGTCGAATTATAACCCGTTTCCGACATAATTTAATTTTTTAAAAAAAAAGGAAAAAACCCCCAAAACCCTAATAATAAAACAGCACCCCAACCCCCTCACTCACAATCCGCCTCTCTCCTCTCATCTCTTCCTCTTTTGATCTTCTCCTCCCTTTCTCTCTCCTCACGCTCTCTCTCACCTCCTCCTCCTTCTCTTCTCACGCTTTCTCTCTCCTCTCCTCCTCCTTCTTACTCTCTTCTCAGCCAAGATTTACTCTCTTCTCAAGCAAGCTCTCCTCTTTTTATGTCGTTTATGGTGATTTTAGTCAAATTAATGGGTTTTAAGGTCAAATTCGACCATGAAAATCCTAGATCTAGGGTTTTAATGGTCAAATTTGGCCTTGTTAAACCAAGTTCGTGGTTAATTTTGAAGTTTTTTTTTATCTTAAGGTACGTTCTAATTTTTAATTTTGATTTTTTATTTAATTTTTGGATGATTTTCGGTGGTGGTGGATCTAAATTTGGGTGATTTTCGGTGGTGGCTGTGGTCTGGGTGGTATTATGGTGATTTTCATTGTGGTTGTGGCTTGGTTAGTGTATTTGGTCAGGGTGGTGTGGGTTTTGGTGGGGTTTTGTTAGGGGTGGGTAGTGTGGGTTTGGTCGGGTTCGGTTAGGGGTGGCTGGGTTTTGGGTTGGGGTGGCTAGGTTTTGGGTAATTGGGTGGTGTGGGTTTGGTGGGGTGGCTGGGTTTTGGGTTGGGTGGTGTGGGTTTGGTGGGGTTCGGTCAGGGATAGGTGTGGGTATGGTGGGGTTCGGTCAGGGGTGGCTGTGGGTTGGGGTTTTGGTGTGGTGTTTCGGTTAAGGTGGGTAGGCTGTGGTGTGGTTGAGAGGGGTGTTTTGGGTGGTTGGAGGTGGTGATACGTCGTGCCGGTGGTGGCACGACGTATTTTTTTTAATTTCCTAAAATAATTTTCCGACGGAATTTTCGTTGGCAATTTCCGACGAATTTTAAATTCCGTCGGAAATTTCCGACGGATTATGCCGGTACCGGAAAATCACTAACGACGGAAAATTCCGTCCGAAAAGTGTTTCCGACGGAATTTTCATCGAAAAAGGTCATTTTTCCTACAAACACTTTTCCGACGATGACTTCCGTCGAAAACAAGTTTTCCGACGAAATTAAGGGTGGTTGCGACAGATTTTTTCCGTCGGAAATTGACGAAATTCTAGTAGTGATATCTTTTTATCCGGAAGTCCAAAAAATTAATATAATACGTAGTATGTCGTTGGAAATCTCTTGAAGTCTACTTTCCAACCCAATTGGATTTTGATTAAAATCTTTTGTAGATAAAAATAATAGCTGAAATAGTGGAAGGGTGTCAATTTTTGATAGAATTTCATATTCCATTCATATCTTTTTTGTTATAACTCTGATTTAAAATTATAATATATCATTAGAAAGATAATTTCAAGATCTATCCAACCATATAATACTTGGATAAAGATTATGAGGCACGAAAATAAAATTTGAATATATTCGTACAAAACAAGGATTCTAAAAAGGAATAGTTTTTTTCAATTTCAAACTTTTTGAAACATAATTATCAATCCTAACTCCATTAGGGTTTAAAATAACCTTATAGAGTATTCTAGAAGACTATAATCAATCCTAATAGTTTTAGGAATCATAATTAATAATAGGTCATCCTCTAGATCATTGGGCCGCATATAAAAACCATACCGGTTCCAGTTTAGTATTTTGGCCATAACTTCATCATTATTCATCGGAATTGGGCTTATAATATATTGTTGGAAAGGTATTTTCAAGCCCCATCCAACTACACCATTATTGGACCCTTATCATGGACCAAACTAAACTTGAATGCACGTTTTTCATAAATAAGGTAAGAAAAGAAATATTTTTCAAAATCAGAAAGAAGAGATATTTTAATAAAAACATCCTCATCACTAGACTTTTCACACTTTTTCATTGTTTGATAATAAAATGACGTGAAAGGTATTCATCACTGGGTTTGGTTTTGGGGAGACACATTTGGGTGTCTACAGAAGCCCCCACTTTGACTGAGTTTGGAGAAACACATGTTTCGAAAACAAAAGTCAAAGTATCGATAGGGATGGAGAATGACTCAGAACATTCTGCAATCCAAAATCATTCTTGTAACGCCGATACCTGCAAATAGGCGTCGTTCGAAGTGCGCCTACGTTAAAAAGCATGTTGTGAATATGCTTGGCACTCATAGGAAGTGGGAATTGACATAATACGATTCGGGACAAGGAAAGTAGGGAGCCGCCAACAAGTTTTTGTGGAACTTGTAAACCGTTCACGGATCATAAAAAAGGCAACCACGATAAAGGGACAACGATAGGCAACAACGATTGACCCGTGAAGGTTACACCTCATTCATAATCCATGAGATTACTAACTCCATATGGTTCGGAACCACGAAAGGAGGATCGGGGATGATGGTACGAAGTGAGTCATGGAGTCACATTCGCCCGTATTGGCCTCTACTCGATTCTTATAGTGAAAAGCATTCCTGTGATCTCAAAGGCATACAAACAATAATTCAATTCGCTCCAAACCATTATTTAACTAAATTGGTTGAATATTAATGCACACTTTATTCTAAAATATTAGTGATCACTTCAATTAATAACAAGATTAAAAAGGAACCTAAACCGGTTGCCCAAATTATCTTATTAGGCGTGATTTTCAATTACATTTTCCCTTTAACATGAAAGATGGTGATCAATAAAAATAATAATAGAATTAACATTAATATTGGAAGCAATTTAACCATAATAGAGTTAGTCAAATCAAATATAAAATAACCTAATCATGATACTAGCAATAAGAAAATAAAATAAGAGTAATTAAATTAATTAATTACTCACATTCCGCGCGTTTCTTTAAATTGCTACATCATGAATAAACTGTTAGTAACTTCAATAAAAATATAAAGTAAATGGAAATTAAATTAAAGTAGAGTTGATTTGGTCCAAACCCTCAGTCAATTATACCTTTCACGCCTTGGTTTAAGTATAGAACTTTGGGTATTGTATGAACTCCTTGGAGTGCTTAAGGAAGAAATGATAGAATTAGAAATATAGGTTTAAGGCTTAGAATATGTGAGAGAGAGAAGATAATGATTTTTGGTGTAAAGAGAGAAAGAGAGAAGGATTTGATGATCAAGCTTGTTGATGAATAAAAAAGGGGAGATATGACCTCTATTTATAAGAGGAAAAGAGGGGTCGAATCAAGAAAAGATAAGAATTCGAATCGGATAAAACGCTTGCGATAGACAGCAGTTTTTGCGGTTTTTGATTTTATCATATCTTTTGAACCAGAAATCGGAATAAGATGAATCAGATATGGTTGGAAAGCTCTTGAAGTCTACTTTCTAACCCAATTAAAATCAGATTAAAATATTTTGTAGAACAAAAGATATAGCCGAAAGAGTGAAACGGTGTCAGTTTTGGATAGATTTTTTTATTTAATTCATATCTTTTCCGTTATAGCTCGAAATTGATATTATAATATATCATTGGAAAGATAATTTCAAGGGCTATTCAACCATATAAAATTTAGATAAAAATTATAATACACGAAAATAATATCTGTCTATCTTTGAACGTCTTTCAATTCGGATATAAATAGGATTTTCAAAAAAAGGAGTTTTATTCAATTTCAAACTATTTAATCTTATCTTTTCAAAAAGGATAATTAAGATCTTTTAGAAACTTAAAGAAGCTTCCAATTAATCCTAATTGGTTTAGGAATGGGGTTAAATAATTTGGACCCTCCACATGATCATTGGGTCGTAGGTAAGGTGGGCTTAGGTTCGGTTTGGGCTAGTTTAATATTTTGGCCATAACTTATTCGTTATAACTCGGATTTGGGCTTATAATATATCGTTGGAAAGATATTTTAAAGCCCCATCCAAATATTCAATCATTAGACCCTTATTATGGACCAAAATAAACTGGAATAAACATTTTTATAAAAAGGACACGAAATGAATTATTTTGGGTTTAAAGGCACAAAAAGAGGAAAATGAGTTATGGTTTGGGGAAATGGGCTAAGAATTGGGTTGGTTTATGAAATGGAAATATGGATTTAAGCACTCCAAAAATTAAATACTCAACCCGACCAATAATGGCGGTGAAAGGTTGTTCATCATCGGGTTTGGTTTTGGGGAGACATTTTTAGGTGTCTACAGAAGCCCCCACTTTGACTGAGTTTGTAGAAACGTTAGTTTCGAAAACGATAGTCAAAGTAGTCGATAGGGACGGAGAATGATTTAAGACGTTCTGCGATCCTAAATCATTCTGTATACGCCGATACCTGCAAAAAATGTTAATTCCACAGATAAAAGAGTATAGGGATAGAACGCTTATCTGACACCAGTGTATCGGTGACAAATGAGTTTGGTATTTTCCTATGCTTGAAGGAATCCACCGGATGACGTTTGTTGAAATGCTTTCCATGCTTGAGGAAAGCCGACAGATGAGTTTGGTAGCTTTCTAAGCCTGAAGAAACCTACCGGATGACACTTTCCATGCTTGAGGAAAGTCGACGTATGAATTTGGTGTCATTCTATGCTTGAAGAATTCCACCGATAATGCCTTCCATGCTTGAGGAAAGTCGACTACTTGGCGATTTTCTATACTTGAAGAAAAATCCACCGATAACGCTTTCCATGCTTGAGGAAAGCCGACTTGGCGATTTTCTATACTTGAAGAAAAATCCACCGATAACGCTTTCCATGCTTGAGGAAAGCCGACTTGGCAGTTTTCTATGCTTGAAGAAATCCACCGGATAATACTTTCCATGCTTGAGGAAAGTCGACAGATGATGAGATTGCAAGTCTCTGTGTATCGAGAACCTTGCGTCATGAAATGATGGTGGTCCGCTTGTCCCCGGACGTGGGCTGTAGATGGTCCGCTTGTCCCCGGACGTGGGCTAAAGATAGTCCGCTTGTCCCCGGATGTGGGCTGTAAATGGTCTATTTGTCCCCGGACGTGGGCTGTAGATAAGACCTGCAAAAATAAATTTGCCAATGGACTCGTATATACTTGTGATTGACTTGACCACTAACTTGACCAAGTTTGACTTGATGTGACATGACATATGTATGACTTGTGAGTGTGTGTGTGTGTATATGTGCGTGTGCAGACACAAGCAAACGAAGATGCAAAAGCAAAAATTTTCCGTCAATTTTTGTCATGAGTGGAGGGTACCGACTTTCTCCCGAAAAAGAAAGATGTGAAAACTGAACAATTTTCGAACTTCCTTCGATGAAAACTTGGAAAAAGTTTTTGAACTTCCCCAAAATAAAATAATGAAAAAGGAAAGAAGTTTTGAACTTCCTCCTTGAGCAAGACGAAATGAATCACATGGATTTTCTTCTTGTCGTATTGAACTGCCCGTCTTGAGTATAATGTATGCATTATGTATGTTCTTAGGCTAGTAGGCTAAGGACAATTACGTCATGTGACACGATAGATGAATGAACTTAGGTCATGGAGCTAAGCATCACATATGGTGTAAAAAAACGATCTTGAACGTTACTTAGGTTTGGAAGCTAAGCACGTATATAAATGAAGTGATCGATGAGTATCGCATAATGAATGTCACATAGGTCAAGGAGCTAAGCACAATATGCGATGCAAGTATACAATGTTTCTTCTAATTAATGTTATCTTGAAAGATGATGAAGCATGCGCGGTGTTGAAACAAGATTTCATGATAAAGGGCTCTTAAAGGGAAGGATGATTGATATGGATATGGATGTGTGAGTGAAGTGTGTGAATGTGATACTAAGGCTGGCTGCAAGGGTTATGGCGATGGAAAGAGATGTGAGAAGAGTCAAAGATGATGACTCTTTAGGCTAAGTAGGCTAAATGATGTGGGTTCAAGCCCCCCAAGTCTAGCTCTAAATGGGTAGGGGTAAGCATTGGATATTCTTTGACTCGATCATGCATAGATATGAATATGAATGTGGCCGCACCTCGATGTGAGGTTGCCTACGTATCCGTTAGGAATCAGGCCAAACGTAGCTCTAACCGAACTTTGCATAAGTGTATGTACACCTCAAAGAGGTCTTTCAAGGGTTGTAATGTGGTTAAGTTGATGGTTTAAGGAAGAAAGGGATAAAAGGCTCAAGACCCGAGAGAATCCCCAAGATGTGTAGTTTTGAATTTGAAAATTTTGAATTTTGCAAGTTTATTTTCAACTTTTTTTCTTCTTTTTTTTTTGTTTTGAATTTCTTTTTTTTTTTATCAATGTAGACAATCTCAGATCATGCGATCCATCACTCACTTAGCATTCATGTTTCTCAGGCACGGTACCAAGCACTCGATGAGAGACGCAATTTGAGACGTGTTCATATCAAAGACATTGGAACACTTGCCTTTAGACATTGTTTTATTGTTACTTTGCTGCTTTCTTTTTTTTTTTTACTTGCTTTTTGAATGTTATACAATTACACATCTTCCAATCCCAGGGTTAAGTGAATGTGGGTTGAAGAAATGAAGGCCAAACGTTAGACGAGGCTCAAAATGGTTGATGAAGAAATGAAATGTGATTGAACGGTTAACAAGGAATGACATGGTTGCAAAGGTGCCTCAAGTCATTGGTGTACCTTGGGTTTAGTTCGGTAATTGATGATTTTTTTTTTATATATATATTTTTATCACATGATCGAATGTAAGAAAGAGATGCTCATTATGAAGAAGGTAAGAAATGTGACATATAGACACATGGATAAGAAGAACCTATGCTAGACTTTTTAGGGGGAAGGGTTTGAAACAAAAGAAGAAGAAAACATGAAATCTTGGTGAGAAGCATGCATCGTGCATTGTCTTCATGGTTGTTTATGAGTAACTTCTTGCCGCCTGGTGAAAAAAAAAAAAGTTTCTTGTTGTTGATGCTTTGATTGGAAGGAAAGAAGGAAGGAGTGACGTTCCCCTTATTCTTCCAACTATTGCCTAGTGATTTTAGACTCAAGTACTTTGTAAGGATGAACTCACTTAATGCATTCACTCAATACTCAAATTGGAAAGGAAGAGTGTAAGAAACAATTTTGAAATCTGATGGGAAAACTCCACTCATTCCTATTACGATGGAAAACGACGCATGCATGGTCCTAATATACGATCATAAACAATATAGTGCATTACTCGAAGACAAAGTGTGTGCAATGACTCAACATGTATGATTAGATGAGTTTATTAAGACTCGTGGTATGATCGCATGGCTAGACATGAAGACGTGAAAAACAAAGGACCCAATGACCAAATAGCACGGAAGACTAAAAGACAAACTAACTTGATTAATTTTGTCAAATTTTAATGTTTATGCTATTTACTAGGTGAAAACGGTCCATTGGAAATCATTAGTCATAAATAAGATCAACCACAATCAAAGACAAAGAACACATGTTAAGGTTAGCACAAAAATCGATCACAAGAAACTAGGAAGAGGACTAGAATTCTAGAAGAGTTAAGACTCATGGGTATAAAAAAAATAAAATAAAAAAAAATCTATAATCCTATGTTATACGAGTTGACATGGATTAGAGGACTTGACTAAGACTAGCTTGACAAGAAAAGATATATTTTTTTTTTTAAACAAAAAAAAAAAAAAAACAAAAAAAAGTCGAAGCTAAAAAGACACCTAAACTGGACAGGCTGTAGTATATCGGTTATAACTTTTGATATGTGACTCTGATTAGGACGAAACCAGCTCCACGTGAAAGATAAAACTCAGGGCTACAGATCCATAGGTTACACGACACGTAACTCTTTCTAGAACTCCGGCTATGACCAAAACAAGTTGACTCTTATGCAGTATACGGGAATTAAAATCCGGGTGACTCAAAAATTAAAAAAAATCTATTGCTCGACTCTAATAATAATAAAAAAGGGTTTGATAAGAAAAAAAATAATTAAAAAAAGGTCAATAAAAAAAAATGCACACATAAGCATGTAGTCACGCATGATTCAATGAAGTTCGCAACCTAAAGTCAAGTTCTATGTTCGACTATGGTCAAGCTTTTGGGTGTCAAAGGGTACCAGGGTTAAGAGTTTGGACGCGTTAGCAAGGCAGCCTCCCTTGAGGGTGTATGCCAACGGGCGGCTCCGCGAGTTCGTGATGAAATCGAACTCGACTCCATGGTTTGGGTGGATTTAAAAACTCGGATGAACCCTTATTGCCATGAGCGTTTTCGGGTTGATAGAGCATAAATCCCCCGGGCTAGCCACATACGTAGAACACGTACTATTGTGGCAAAATAGGTTAGCTAAAATGCATATGCATATGTGACAATGCCAATTAAATCACCGGAATATTTTTCAAGAATCTTTCAAGTCTCATCCACTCATCTTAATTAAATACCGATCACTCAAATCGATAAATAATCAAGAATCCTCCCCAGTGGAGTCGCCAAATTGTAGGCGTCGTTCGAAGTGCGCCTACGTTAAAAAGCATGTTGTGAATATGCTTGGCACTCATAGGAAGTGGGAATTGACATAATACGATTAGGGACAAGGAAAGTAGGGAGCCGCCAACAAGTTTTTGTGGAACTTGTAAACCGTTCACGGATCATAAAAAAGGCAACCACGATAAAGGGACAACGATAGGCAACAACGATTGACCCGTGAAGGTTACACCCCATTCATAATCCATGAGATTACTAAATCCATATGGTTCGGAACCACGAAAGGAGGATCGGGGATGATGGTACGAAGTGAGTCATGGAGTCACATTCGCCCGTATTGGCCTCTACTCGATTCTTATAGTGAAAAGCATTCCTGTGATCTCAAAGGCATACAAACAATAATTCAATTCGCTCCAAACCATTATTTAACTAAATTGGTTGAATATTAATGCACACTTTATTCTAAAATATTAGTGATCACTTCAATTAATAACAAGATTAAAAAGGAACCTAAACCGGTTGCCCAAATTATCTTATTAGGCGTGATTTTCAATTACATTTTCCCTTTAACATGAAAGATGGTGATCAATAAAAATAATAATAGAATTAACATTAATATTGGAAGCAATTTAACCATAATAGAGTTAGTCAAATCAAATATAAAATAACCTAATCATGATACTAGCAATAAGAAAATAAAATAAGAGTAATTAAATTAATTAATTACTCACATTCCACGCGTTTCTTTAAATTGCTACATCATGAATAAACTGTTAGTAACTTCAATAAAAATATAAAGTAAATGGAAATTAAATTAAAGTAGAGTTGATTTGGTCCAAACCCTCAGTCAATTATACCTTTCACGCCTTGGTTTAAGTATAGAACTTTGGGTATTGTATGAACTCCTTGGAGTGCTTAAGGAAGAAATGATAGAATTAGAAATATAGGTTTAAGGCTTAGAATATGTGAGAGAGAGAAGATAATGATTTTTGGTGTAAAGAGAGAAAGAGAGAAGGATTTGATGATCAAGCTTGTTGATGAATAAAAAAGGGGAGATATGACCTCTATTTATAAGAGGAAAAGAGGGGTCGAATCAAGAAAAGATAAGAATTCGAATCGGATAAAACGCTTGCGATAGACAGCATTTTTTGCGGTTTTTGTTTTTATCATATCTTTTGAACCAGAAATCGGAATAAGATGAATAAGATATGGTTGGAAAGCTCTTGAAGTCTACTTTCTAACCCAATTGAAATCAGATTAAAATATTTTGTAGAACAAAAGATATAGCCGAAAGAGTGAAACAGTGTCAGTTTTGGATAGATTTTTTTATTTAATTCATATCTTTTCCGTTATAGCTCGAAATTGATATTATAATATATCATTGGAAAGATAATTTCAAGGGCTATCCAACCATATAAAATTTAGATAAAAATTATAATACACGAAAATAATATCTGTCTATCTTTGAACGTCTTTCAATTCGGATATAAATAGGATTTTCAAAAAAAGGAGTTTTATTCAATTTCAAACTATTTAATCTTATCTTTTCAAAAAGGATAATTAAGATCTTTTAGAAACTTAAAGAAGCTTCCAATTAATCCTAATTGGTTTAGGAATGGGGTTAAATAATTTGGACCCTCCACATGATCATTGGGTCGTAGGTAAGGTGGGCTTAGGTTCGGTTTGGGCTAGTTTAATATTTTGGCCATAACTTATTCGTTATAACTCGGATTTGGGCTTATAATATATCGTTGGAAAGATATTTTAAAGCCCCATCCAAATATTCAATCATTAGACCCTGATTATGGACCAAAATAAACTGGAATAAACGTTTTTATAAAAAGGACACGAAATGAATTATTTTGGGTTTAAAGGCACAAAAAGAGGAAAATGAGTTATGGTTTGGGGAAATGGGCTAAGAATTGGGTTGGTTTATGAAATGGAAATATGGATTTAAGCACTCCAAAAATTAAATACTCAACCCGACCAATAATGGCGGTGAAAGGTTGTTCATCATCGGGTTTGGTTTTGGGGAGACATTTTTAGGTGTCTACAAGCGTTAGTTAAAACAGATAAGAGAGTTAAGAAACGCGTATCTTGCACCGTCGAGCACACGTCTCTGAGGGTAAGCGATTTGTTGTTGTTGCATTATTGTTGTTGTGATAATGTTTTGCAAGCTAGGGAACGCCATCTTGATATTTGTTTTGACAATCTTCTGCAAGTTAGAGAATACCGCATGAAGACTGCTACGCTTGTAACTGCCTCCAATTTCCGCCGTGAAAGTCTTCGAAAAGACCACTGCTTGTTGATCCTTAATGCTGCTATGCCACTACGTCGGCGCTTTGCTGCTTGTGAACCAGTATGTCATAACTTTTGCTGTGATGACAATCCTCTTTTCTTTGGGAATAGTTGCGTGCCAACACAACTCTTGTATGATGTATGACAATCCGATTTAGGGAAAGTTGTCAATGCTTCGTAACAATCCATCCTTGGAAATGTTGCCAATGAAGCGACAATCCGTATCTCGAAAAAATTGCCAAACAATGAAGGAGCACGACAATCCACGCTTGGAAACATTGCCAGAGATGACAATCCAATCTTGGAAAAATTGTCGTTGAAGAAGATGCACGACAATCTATTTTTGGAAATATTGTCAGTTGGGGATGACAATCCAATTTTTGGAAAAAATTGTCGTTAAAAAAGAATGCGCGACAATCCGTATTTGGAAATATTGTCGTTTAAGAAGAATGCGCGACAATCCATATTTGGAAATATTGTCGTTTAAGTGCTTGTTTTTAAACCGATACGTTGGTGCTTGTAATGAGCCAGTGTTTTAGGCGCTTAAGCTAAATGAGACGATTTTTTGTCAGGTCAATCACTTACTACAATTGTAATCGAGCCGACTACTAACCATGTCAATTTGCTTATAGGGGCTAACTGGCGTACCAAGGAACCCAAAATTGTTGTATGAGGTCGAAATAACCATTATGAGAGGCTTTGAGCTATGTCGCTGCTGAAATATCTCTGGCGTCAAGACTTGGCTCTGTCGCCAGACGCTGGGATCTAGAGTCAGGCACTGAACTCTGTTGCCAGACGCCAGATGTTGTTGCCAGACGACAGCCTTGTCGTCTGGTGCTGGAGTCGGGTCTTCCCTATTCTGCTCTGGCTGCCGTTGTTGCTTGGTTTTGATCTGAACATTGAGCTTGGTCGTTTCCTTTTAACCAAATTCGCTCAAATCTTTTGTAAATTAAAGCTCTTCATCTCTAATATACTGATCTATGTAACTCCTCTTATCTTGGAGAAATCTCCTGTGTCATATTCGTGGTTTTTCAAAAACAATCCGGGAATGTTCTCGCTTGCTGGGGTGCACCTGCATTTATATCTTTGACTATAGGACTTTGCTTATCTTTCTTTAGGGTTGACCTAATACTTATTGTTGCTTGACTCATTGACTTGTCGTGACTCAAGGTATGAACTTGACTCGCTGTGATTGACTCGAGGTTGACTCGACTCAAAGTGTTTGACACATGTGTTAGACTCAAATCAAGGTGATATCATGACATGACTCAACGTGTAAATGACTCGTGTGTGCATTGTATTGTGATCGTGGGACTCGAAAATGCAAAAAAGCAAAAACTTTCCGTCATTTTTGTGGAGGGTACCGACTTTTTCCTGAAAAAGAAAGACACGAAAAAGAAAGAAGCGAAGTTTTTAAAGGTGCATGTTGAATGAGCTTAACCAAGTGTTGTTTCTCATAGTACAAGGATTGTAACATATTAGACTATCCTAGTTGACTCGATAATGAAAGTATTTAGGTGACTTAGGCGCGGAGGCTAAGCACTTCATACTTCGATGCAATGATGATTATGATTGATGAGTGATTTGGTTATGATGAAGTATGCTTCAATGTTGTGTTAAGATTTCATGACAAAGGGTTCCTAAGGGAAGGACTATTTGGTCATGTATCTGTGATGTATGTGATAGTGATTCTAAATTTAGGCCGCAAGGGCAAAGTGTGTGGAAAGATATTATTTTTTAAAAGTGTCAAATGGTGGTGACTCTTAGGCTAGGTAAGCTAATTATGTAAGGATCAAGCCCCCAAGTCTAGCATTATGTGAATAGGGATGAGCACAGGGGATCCCTTGATATGATCATGATGTGAGTGTGTGAATGTGAATATGAATGCAATTTTATTACGGCCGCACCTCGATGTGAGGTTGCCTACGTATCCGTTAGGAATCAGGCCGAACGTAGCTCTAGCCGAACCTCACACAAGTTTGTGTATACCTCAAAAAGGTCTTTTTAAGGGTTGTAACGTGGTTAGGCTAAAGGTTGAAGAAGAAAGGGATAAAGGCTCAAGACCTAGATAAGCCCCCCAAAGGGTTGCAATCTTGCTTTTGAATTTTTTATATTTTTATGCTTGAGGTTTCTCACTCTTTTTTTAGCTCTTTCTTTTTAATTTTGCTCTCTTTTTATTTTATTTTTATAAGTGTGGGCAATCCTGATCATGCGGTCTATCAGTCACTTGGCATTCATGTTTCTCAGGCACAATACCGAGCACTCGATAAGAGACGCAATCTGAGACGTGTTCATATCAAAGACATGTTCATGTCAGTGACATTGGAACACTTGCCCTTTTCTACACTTTTATTATATATTTTTTTTTTTGCTTATTTTTATATTACTCAAGCTTTTTTAAAAAAAAATGCATAAGTTACACACCATCCCATCCCAAGGTTAGTTAGATATGGGTTGAAAAAAGAAAGGGCTATCGTAAACGAGGCTCAAAGTTGTGTATCAAGAAAGGATTGCATATTTGAAGGGTGAAAGGTGATATGATGTGGCAACAAGGGGTGCCTCAAATCATTGGTATACTTTTTGCTTAGTTCTACATGGATTGATTTTTTTTTTTTTTTTTGTGCAATGAAATGATTATATGAATGCTCATTTTATTTAAAAAGTGAAGGGTAAAAATCAAACTTTAAGAAATAAATTCAAGGAGGATGAAGGGTGCCTATGCTAGACTTATTCGGGAAAGGGTTTGGAAAAAAAAAAAAAAAGAAAGCATGAAATCTTGGTAAGAAGCTTGCCTTGTGCATTTGTTTCATCATTACCCTCAAATTTTTTTTTTTTTACTTATTTTTTCTATCTCAATTGTTGACTCGATGATGAAAGTATTTGGGTAACTTAGGCACGGAGGCTAAGCACTTCATACTTCGATGTAAAGATGATTATGATTGATGAGTGATGTTGATGTGACAAGGCATGCTTCAACGTTGTGTTAAGATTCCATGACAAAGGGTTCCTAAGGGAAGTATATTTGGTCATGTATCTGTGCGGTGTGTGAAAGTGATACTAAAGTTAGGCCGCAAGGGCTAAGTGTGTGGGAAAATATCATTTCAAGAAGAGTCAAATGATGGTGACTCTTTAGGCTAGGTAAGCTAATGATGTAAGGATCAAGCCCCCAAATAGAGATGAGCATTGGATATCCCTTGATATGATCATGATGTGTGAATATGAATGTGAATGCATGTTTATTACGGTCGCACCTCGATGTGAGGTAGCCTACGCATCCGTTAAGAATCAGGCCGAATGTAGCTCTAGCCAAACCTCGCATAAGTATGTGTATACCTTAAAAAGGGCTTTTTAAGGGTTGTAACGTGGTTAGGCTAAAGGTTGAAGCAGAAGGGGATAAAAGGCTCAAGACTCTAGATAAGCCCCCAAGGTGTGCAACTTTGCTTTTGGAATATTTATATTTTTATGCTTGAGGATTTTAACTCTTTTTTTAGCTCTCTTTTTTCTTTTGCTTTAGCATCTATTTTATTTTTATAAGTGTGGGGAATCCCGATCATGTGGTCTATCACTCACTTGGCATTCATGTTTCTCAGGCACGGTACCGAGCACTCTATAAGAGACGCAATCTGAGACGTGTTCATATCAAAGACATGTTCATATCAAAGACATTGGAACACTTGCCCTTTTGTACACTTTTATTTATTTATTTTACTTATTTTTGCTATTTTATCTTTTGAAGTCACTCAAGCTTTTTATGAAATTGAAAATTGGATAAGTTGCACACCATCCCAAAGTTAAGTAGATGTGGGTTGAAAAATGAAAGGTCTATCGTTAGACGAGGCTCAAAGTGGTTTATAAAAAAAGGATTGCATATTTGAAGGGTAAAAGGTGATATGATGTGGCTACAAGGGGTGCTTCAAATCATTGGTATACCTTGTGCTTAATTCAACAATGATTTTTTTTTTTTTTTTTTTTTTTGCAATGCAACGCAATGATCATATGCAAAAAAAAGTAAATGCTCATTTTATTAAAAGGGGAAAAATAAAGAATCTACAAAAGTAATCTAAGGGAAAAGAAAGGTGCCTATGCTAGACTTGTTGGGGAAAGGAAAAAATGAAAAAGAAATAGAAAAAGAAGTCATGAAATCTCGTCATTGAAGCTCGCCTCTGTCTTGTGTTGTTTGCTCCGACATCATCTAGTCTTCTCGCTAGTTAGAGGCAATGGGATCTTATTTGCCTCTATGAGATCTTGAATGAGGTTTTGAAACTTGTAGCATTCATTAGTGGTATGACCATTTCCTCGATGGTACTTGCAATAGGAGTTTGGATTCCATCTTGAAGATCGATTTTCTGACGTTGGATCCTCGGTAGGGCCAATAGGTTTGATTAACGCTCGATCATAGAGACGATTGAAAGCAGCATCGTAGGTCATTCCAATGGGTGTGAACTCTCGCCTGGGTTTCCTTTTAGATCCTTTATTGTCCATGGCCAAGACATCATCATGGTCAAAGGTACTAACATTATTACTAGAGTGGGCGTTTTCGGAAGAAAAAGGATTGTCGTTCTTCTTTCCTTTCCAGCCACCGTGGTTACTATTGTTAGTAGCTATTTGCTTTGCGAGGTCGTCTTCGATCTCGATACCTATGTCATAGACGACTATGAAAGTATTCAAGTTGTGTTGATATTTTAAGTGCCTTGAATACTTTTCTTGGAGATTCTTGATAAACATCCTCACAGACTCCTTTTCGATGGGGACCTCAATCATCTTAGCGGAAGTTTCCCTCCACTTGTTGAAGAAAGAAGTAAAGCCTTTATTCTCTTTTTGCCTTAGCATCTCAAGTTGTCTATAATCGATTTCAACTTGAATATTGCACTTATATCTATCTATGAAAGCGTTTGTTATCGACTCCCAAGTAGAGGTTTTCTCTTTGTCAAGGGAAAAGAGCCATTGTTGACAAACAGTCTCAAGGGATAAAGAAAACAAAGAATGAAAGACTTTCTTATCGATCCCCTTAATGTTCATTATAGTTTCAAAAGCTCTTAGATGAAAGTAAGGGTTATCTGTTGCCTTGAATTTTGGGATGTCGTTGGAATTGAACTTATTCGGAAGAAGTTCCTTATCCACCAAGACCCCTTGTGAACTAATGCCCTGAAATTTATAGTCACTAGATAGCTTGCTCAAGCTTTCTTGCATGAGGTTCATTTGTTGTTGCTTCACAGGGTCATCAATTTTGAGGGTTAAAGCCTTTAACACCTCAGTCACGTCATTCAATTGACTCCTAAGTTCATTAACTTCCTCTTGAGTCGCCATTATCTTTTTAGCCTTCCTCTTTTGATGAATCGGTTTATCAAAAAGTAAGACTTGAATAAAGAGGTTATCCTTGATTAATCGCCCTTTTCTCCTTGACCAAGTACTGTGGAAAAGGAATTTGGGAATATTCATTGTTAATTGTTTGAATCAAACTTTATTAAACATGCAATGGATAGAAGAGGGTAGAAAAATGAGGGTAGTGATATGGAGAAATCATGTAGATGGAGAGATATGAAAATTAGGAATAGAATGTACCCCCAACTCAAATGACGGAAAAAACGACTCATGCATGAACCTAGGACATGGTCGTGGTGATATATACTCAAAGTGTGTGCTAAGACTAGTGAATTTAGGTGATTTGTTAAGACTTATGTCATGACCATGTGGCTAGACTATGTGACTAGACTCAAGCAAAGACTAAGTTAAGACCTCATGTATATGCATTAAACTGGACAGACTGTGGTATTTTAGTCATAACTTTTGATCTGTGACTATGACTGGGATGAAACCAACTCCAAATTAAAGATAAAACTCGGGGCTACAGATCCATAGGTTATACGACTCGTAGTTCTTCCTATAACTCCGTCTATGACCAAAACAAGTTGACGCTTGTGCAGTAAACGGGAATAAAAATCCGGGTTGACTTAAAGGGACTATGACTCGATTTTAGACATATTTATTAGCTAAAATTAAATATTTAATTAATTAAACAAAGTCCTTTAGTCATTAATTAGTTTATTAAGTCTTAACACAAGTCAAACAAACGGTTAGGAAAACAACATATAGTGTGCACAACAAATAATGCACAATTAGTCAAGTAGGCACAATATGATGCAATGAGTTTGCAACCTAACCATGGCTCTAGCTCTCTAAAGTTCGGGATATGGGTTAGTCAATAGAGGGTCCATGGTTAATTGTCTGGATGCACCGCGCGGAAGCCTAACCGTGAAGGGTTGGCGCGAGTGGATGGGACACCGCGAGTTAAGAAAAAACTCGCTTCCGTGGTTTGGTGAATTCAACATTATCGGATGTACCTTTTGTTGCTCAGAGCGTTCAATCAGGTAGATGGAGCATGAATTCCCAGGGAGTTATGTCCATATGTAGAACACATATGGGTTTCAGAAAAGTGACAAAAACTCAATCAGGAAGTAGGATCGAGCGAACAATGCTAAAAACTAGTCGAAATTAGAACTCGGTATTGGAAGAATTTGGCGCCAGCAAACAGAGATTGACGCCAGGTTTTAGCTGTAGCGCCTAGCGACAGAACTGTCGTCTGGCGCTACAGTTAAAAGTCTGGCGCTAATATTCTGTTCGCTGACGCTAATTCCTACATGCCTCAACAGCTTTTGGTGCTCGATAAAATATTCCAGTTTCGCGCAGTATTATTTCGATCCTAGTTGTGAAAGATATTTCTCAAATTTCCTACGTGTAAAAATCCTATGTTTTAACTCATTACGGATGGTCTTTTCAATGAGATCTTTTTTATGCATATGACAGTAATGTTAATCAAAATTACGCACATGAAATACTTAGAACTTTTCGAGTCTCATCCACTCATTCTAAATCATTACCGAAATAAATTTCAGGAATTAAAATAGAAATCCTCCCCAGTCGAGTCGCCAAAAACTGTAGGGAATATTTCAAGCGTTAACCCCTAGCTTGAACCCCACTGTGATCATACACTAAAGTACGGTGGCGTCCAAAGGGAAAGAAGATAGAGCAAAAGAGTCGCCAACAAGTTTTTTAGGAACTTGTAAACCATTTACGAGGTGAAGGTTACACCCCTTAACGATCCATGAGATCGTCAACTCCATAAGGTCTTGAACCAAATAGGGTTCGGGGATGAAGGTACAAATCCAACCTAAAAGAGATTGAACCTGCCCTAATAATAGACCTCTACTTTATTCAGATCATATTCATGTGCGCTTTCTGACTAACATACAATCAATAGGATTACCCTTAACCTGTTTAACTATGTTGGTTGAATCTAATGCACAAATAAAACTATTATTGGCGATCACTTGAAATATAATCAAATTAACCCTAAACAAGATTATTAATTATCTTATTAAGCGTGATTATAAGTACAAATTCCCTTTAAACATGCATAAAAGGTGTGATCAAGCAATAAAAAAAAAACATCAAGCAACAATAAAAAAACATCAAGCAACATAATAATAATAATAATAATAATAATAATAATAATAATAATAATAATAATAATAATAATAATAATAATAATTAATCATAACAATCGTCATAATCATAATAATAATAATTAAAATAATCATCATAAATTATAACAATTATAATCATACTTAAAATAATCATATCAACGTTAAAACATATTAATAGCAAGATCTTAGACATGATACTAACAAGATTAATAACAAGCCGTAGCATGTTACTAAACAATAAAAATCAAAGCTTTAACCCTAACATGATACTAACAATCATAAATATTAGGGAGAAAATAAAAGGCATCATAACAATCATACTTAATATTAAAGTTACCCTAGACATGATACTAGGAATCATAATAACAACCTAATTAAGCATGAACTCTATATCATAACATCAATAAAAACCATAAAGTACTTACTTTGATGCCTCGTACCTCTTTCTAATAATAAAATGCACACGTTAGTAACTTCAAGGAAAATAATAAACAAACAATTAAATTAAATAATTGAATGAGAGATTTGAGACCAAACCCTCAGAAATTAAAACCTTTCACGTCTAGGGCGAAGGCAACTTCGAATATGGCTAGGTGTTTCTAAATCTAATGAATGCGGAATTTTTATATTTGAGAGAAAGCTAGTTTAGAAAAAAGAGAGAGAGAGAGAGAGAGAGAGAGTAATCAAGAAAATCTTGATGAGAATTGGTGAGTCAAAACGGAGTTTTTAGGAGACTATTTATAGAGAAAAATCAGCTAAAATGATAAAACATCAAAAACAGAGTTCTGACGCAAAAAGCCAGATTGGCGCCAAATGCTGACCTTAGTGCCAGGCGCCAAGCGTAGCGTCAGGCGCTACTGCTGGAGTTTGGCGCTGACTCATAAATTCACGCGTTTTCTTAAAATCAGATAGAAATTGCCGTACAGGAGGATAAAATCGTATTTTCCTCAAAAACGTTCTTGGATTCTGATTTAAAACTCTAAAAAGTCAACAAAAGTCAATTTATCAATGCTAATTGAATTAGGAATGAAAAGAACCTTCTAGAAGAATCTAGAAGACTAAAACCATTCCTAATTGCATTAGGAATGATAAATCCATATTAGGCCCTCCTGTAGATCATTGGGCCGCGTATAAGGCTCAAACCGGGCCCAGTTCAGTAATTTGGCCATAACTTCCTCAATATTCATCGGAATTGGGCTTGTAATATATCGTTGGAAAGCACTTTTCAAGCCCTATTTAACTACACTATTATTGGACCCATATCATGGACCAACCAAACTGGATTGACTGTTTTCTTAAAATATATTTTCAAAAACAGAGAGAAAAGAAAAGAAATTAAAACTATCCATAACACTAAACATTCCACACTTTCACTTCATTCGATTATTATTCGACGTGAAAGGTATTCATCACTGGGTTTGGTTTTGGGGAGACACAAATGGGTGTCTACACCTAGCATGTCACTAAACAATAAAAATCAAAGCTTTAGCCCTAACATGATACTAGGAATCATTGTTGTCATTCAAAACATCAAGCATCCTAACATGATACTAGGAATCATAATAACAACCTAACATGATTTCTATATCATAATAACAATAAAATCAATTAAAGCACTTACTTGGATGCCTCGTATCTCTTTCTAATAACAAATTACACACTTTAGTAAATTCAAAGAAAATAATAAACAAACTATTAAATTAAATAATTGAAAGAAAGATTTGGGACCAAACCCTCAGAAATATTAAACCTTTCACGTCTAGAGCAAAGGCAACTTCGAATTATGCTAGGTGTGTCTAGTGCTAATGTATGAGAAATTGTGTTTGTAAAAGGCTAGACTTAGAAAGAGAGAGAGAATTAAGAAATTCTTGATGAGAGTTGGTGATTATTGATGAGAATTGATGGAAATTGATGATTGAAAACAGAATTTTAAGAGGCTATTTATAGAAAAAATCAGTCGGATGGATAAAAAAACGAATCAGAGGTTTAACGAGAATAAAACACGATTAGCGCCAGACGCTGGTCAGTAGCGCCAGGGGCCAAGCCTAGGCGCCTAGCCTTAGCGCTGGGCGCTAATGCTTTAAGTGAGGCGCTAATAATCAATTTCACGCGTTTTTGTTTTTATCATATCTTTTGATCCGGAAGTTCAAATAAGTCATATAATATGTCCTTGGAAAGATCTTGAAGTCTACTTTCCAACCCAATTAGAATCAGATTAAAATATTTTGTAGATAAAAATATATGGCCGAAATAGTGGAAGGGTGTCAGTTTTGGATAGAGTTTCATATTCCATTCATATCTTTTTCGTTATAACTCGGATTTAATATTATAATATATCATTGGAAAGATAATTTCAAGATCTATTCAACTATATAAGACTTGGATAAATATTATGAGGCACGAAAATAAAATCTGAATATATTCCTTTTCGTACAAAACAAGGATTCTAAAAAGGAGTAGTTTTATTCAATTTCAAACTCTTTGAAACATAATTATCAATCCTAACTCCATTAGGATGTAAAAGAACTTTCTAAAGTATTCTAGAAGTCTATAATCAATCCTAATAGCTTTAGGAATGATAACTAATAATAGGCCCTCCTCTAGATCATTGGGCCGCATATAAAAACCAAACCTTGCCCAGTTTAGTATTTTGGCCATAACTTCCTCATTATTAATCGGAATTGGGCTTATTATATATCGTTGGAAAGGTCTTTTCAAACCCCATCCAACTACATCATTATTGGACCCTTATCATGGACCAAAATAAATTTAAAAGCACGTTTTTTATAAATAAGGTAAGAAAAGAAATATTTTCAAAAACAGAAAGAAGAGATATTTTAATAAAAACATCATCATCACTAGACTTTTCACACTTTCGCTTTGCTCGATAATAAAATGACGTGAAAGGTATTCATCACTGGGTTTGGTTTTCGGGAGACACATTTGGGTGTTTATATGGAGGATGAGTTTTTGGCCGATAGTTTAGTTATTTCCATTGAAAGGAAGATTTCTAAGTCATTTAGTACTAAGTCAATAATTGATTATTTCAAATTATTAAAAGAAAGACGAGCCTTACTTTAATCGAGGAAAAAAGAATCGAGGCTTTGAGTATATAAAATGGAAAAATAGCCGTTAGGTGGACCCAATTGATGGAAAATTGGTCGGACTCAGGCAATGGGTGGTGAATTCTAACTTTATTTTTTTTATGGGGTGGTTATTTTATATATTCGAAAAAAGAGGTGGTTATTTCAAAATAGGGTGATTTGAGGGTGGTTATTGAAAAAAAAAATCCTAAAAAATAATAATGCATCTTTAAAAAAGCAGGAGAAAGCATTAAACTTTAACCAAGCATTGTATGTTGACGTTCTATAAGATTGGCTAGATATGAAGTATATTGATGGATCAATAGTACAATTTAAACCAGTATTCCCTTTGTTTTCTCTTATCTTTCCATCCATTTTGTTATTTATGTAGCCAAACTTATATTATAAGAGTAGGGTTGTAGCCTTATAAAGTGATTAACTCATATTTATTTTTAATTTTTAATAGCATAACTCATCTTTTTGGTTGTGAACAATAATGTGGAAAACTCGCGTGGTTATTGGAAGAACTATGCTTCAATCAACATCATCATTGAAGGTTGAATTGTTCAATATATATTTAACACTGAAGTATTGAATGCCCTTTAATTTTGAAAATTCTTCCCAAGAGAGTTTGGATTATTACTTTAATGTTAGCCAATGGTTGTGAGTGCATTTGGTCCCACCGCCAACCGCCAATGACTGTGACTTGCTAGCAAATAAATTTCTTGGTTCCACAAGAAATTATCTTATGGATTTTGTCTTAGATAATCAAAATGTCTAAAGAAGTGTTCCGAATCATCAACTTAACATATTACTCTGATACCAGCTTAATGGCACAAATGAAACCAATCTCGCGATTACCTCACAAATTCTGATAGAGTATAAAACATATTCCGGGTCCTCAACCATCTTAAACTTTGGTTGAGTTGGTCCTCTAATATGGTATCGGAGCCAGCGTGACACAAAGGTCACGGGTTCGAATCTCATCCGCCTCTCTTTTAAGTGGAATTAATTCGCACCAGGTATGGGTGGGTCTGTATTGCATCCACATTTCAAGCCCAAATGACCTTTCATGTAATGTGGAGTGATAGAGTATAAAACATATTCCTAGACGACCTCAACCATTAGCTTGAGCTTTTGGTTGATTTGGTCCTTTAACATGGTATCGGAGCCAACGTGACATAGAGGTCACGGGTTCGAATCTCATCCACCGCTTCTTCAAAGTGGAATTAATTCGCGTCAGGTATGGGTGGGCTTGTGTTGCATCCACATTTCAAGCCCAAAAGGACTTTTCATGTGAGGGGGAGTAATAGAGTGTAAAACATATTCTTGTGCCTCAACCATCAACTTAAGCTTTTGGTTGAGTTGAATCTCTTTTTTGTCAATGCGGGATAGTACACTCACACATATTGTTTGAGAAGACCCCTTGATGAGTGCATTGTTGTTGATGGGACATGGGAGATTAATACTACGGAGTACGGATATGGAACGTGTGATTAAGGTCACTTGGTATAAGTTCTACCAACTAGATAAGATGCATTCACAATGTTTAAAGATTGGAGAAGTCAGAGAAATTGTTGTAAGGGACAATGTGTACTTTATTTTAAGAAAAACACTTACAATGTACTGATATTATTACAAGATATATTCGTATATAAACTCTAATTATTGTTACTTTTTTATTTTAAGGTTGATGTACGATATGACAAGATTTATTAGTATATAAGACTTAGATATCCCTCCAAGTTGAAATATATTTTATTTAATTTTTATGTATAAAGAGCACTTAAACGCATACAAATGATATGATGATGTAGGAAAGATATAAAATTTAGTTAACCAATTTAATTATCGCCATCTATTACCAATAAACTTTTATATAACCAAATATTGAATACATATTGACGTATATATAAGCTAGCTAGATTGATTTGTATGCTATATACACCAACGCTATAAGTATATATAGTATATAACCTTGAAATTTGGAGTAATTGTTTATGTTAAAGATCAATTCAACCAAAAGTTTAAGCTTATGGTTAAACCCCATAACATGTTTTATACTCTATAACCCACTCTCACACGAGAGCCCGTTTGGATTGAAGTGTGGATGCAGCATGAGCCTTCAATTCTCATACTGATAGTTTAATATTTTACTTGAAAATGGGAGGGGATGAAATTTGAACCCGTGACCTTTGAGTCACACCAACTCCAATACCATGTAAAAAAATAAAAGGGATTTTGTGGACTATCTATTTATCGTGGTCCAATACATGTATTGTTCAAGTTGCTAATGGCACTAACCTTCCTATAGCTCATATTGGTGATGCGTCATTGAATAATTGAGAAACATAGCTTTAAAAAGTACGAGTACACGTACATACATTACAGGTCTATATTACGATTACATTATACACGTGATTGTTAACTTATCCGACCACAAATCGAACAAGACGAAAACTACCTCATACATACTTAATTAACTGAGAATAATCAAACCATAACTTTCGCTGATCAGTCGCAACATATTGATGGCATATAGATGCACACAAATATATATAATACTTCGTAGGATATATGCACAAAGTGTCACTTGTTCACGCTTTTCGTTCAACAACCTTTGCCTTCTTTTGTCTCGAGGGTTCGTTTGGTGGACTGCGTGTGCATCTCAGATAGTTTCTGCATTCTCTTGGATTACCGTAACCTCTGTTAGAAATAGAGTATATAAAACAATTAAAAGAGTAAAAATTACACACTGCACAAATAATTATGTAATACAGTAAGATAGGACGTGATACTAATCACTATCCTTAGGATAATATTAGCCCCCACTATAAGTGTTGTTGGAGATATCCGCTAATTTACCCCAGGATTATCCTATTTCTAGAACAAAAAACACACCCAATTTTTTGATCTCCATGAACGTTTTAATATGTGAAGCAGAGAGAAAAATAATGAAAAGGGAAAAATATCAAGAAATAATTAATTTATTTAACGAAACCATGCCATCTTAATTTATAGATAACAATGACAGTTATTATTTTGATTCATAAAAACTGTCTGACATTATCTTATTCCAACAGATTTTCCAAAAAACAAATAAACGTAATTTATCTGTTTTTAATGATAATGCCAATGTGCCAAGTGCTAAATGCTATGCTATGACTTAGATATATAAGTAACTATATATATTTAACTCACGTAGTATAGCCCAAGACAAAGTGTCTAATTCAATTAGCCACTTAATCATGCACTTGAATACATTAGTACAATCTTCTCTTTCCTTACCATGTGGGACAATGTTCCCTTTGCTCATACAATTTAAGACTATTTCAACAATCCCCCACTTAGTCTTAAATGTAACATATTGTGCATAATGAAAGTATCTTTCGATTTGAACTTTCAATTAGTGTAAGTTTTTCAAACTTCTAACGAAATTAATGGCAGCTTAGTGCTTTTGAGCAAAAATTCCTTAAGTTAGAATCGGAAGAACCACACACACAATAAAAACTTCATTAAAAGTTCATAAACTTTGTAGCACTATTATGGCTGTGTGCTCTCCTGGATTCATAGATATTTCCAAAAGATTAAGCACATACTTTTGGTAGAAGCGGCACCACTTCTTATATCTACATAGGTGAATTCATTCTATTACCATAGAATCCATTAAGAGTATATTACTCACCCTAAATCATGCACTAAATAAACAAATATCTTACTCGAACCAATCAGTTATCAACAATTTGTTATTACCACATTGAACCTTTTAATCACGGGTACTCGCAAAAATAAGGTTGGGTTTCCATTGTTGTTGATTTAATCATATGGTCTCAAGCCCATTTCTAGGCTTGTTCCATAAACCATATCCCTTGGAAGACCCTTTGTGAAAGGATCTGCCAAATTTTTACAAGATCTCACATAAACTACAGTTATAATCCCGTCGGATATTAACTGTCTTATGTAAGAATGTCTCAAACTGATATGTGTAGATTTTCCATTATAGATCTTATTATATGCTCTAGACAATGTTGCCTCACTATCACAGTGCAAAGAAATGGTTGGCATAGGTTGTGGCCACAACTTTATATCCAATAGCATATTTCTCAACCATTCTGCTTCTTTGCCTGCTGCTGCTAAGGCTAAAAATTCAGCCTCCATGGTGGAATGAGTTATACATGTTTGTTTCTTTGAGGCCCAAGAAACAGCACCACCACCAAGCATAAAAATCCAACCACTTGTGGATTTGTTATCTCCATCTCTTGATATCCAACTAGCATCAGTGTATCCCTCAAGTACAGCCGGAAAGTTACCATAATGCAAAGCAAATTTTTTAGTTCTTTTCAAGTAATCAAATACTCTACCAATTGCTTGCCAATGATCTGTACTAGGATTGCTAGTAAACCTTGAGAGTTTGCAAACAGCAAATGCAATATCCGGTCTAGTACAATGAGTAGCATACATCAAGCTACCTATTGCACTAGCATACTCCAACTGCGCAACAGCTCTTTCATCATTCTTACTAAGTTTACATGATGTATCATATGGAGTATTAAATTCTCTAAAACTCAAATGCTCAAATTTCTTAAGCATTTTCTCAATATAATGAGACTGACTAAGAGAATAACCCCCACTATTTCTTTTAACTTTGATACCCAACAACTTCATTTAAATCTTTCATCTTAAAGCATGAACTTAAATAATCCTTGGTTTCATTTATGACTTTCATGTTAGTTCCAAAAATCAGCATATCATCAACATAAAGACATAAAATGATACTATAATCCTCGGTAATCTTAGAATATATACATTATTATGCACAAAACCATGAGATAAAACTATAGAATCAAATTTTTCATGCCATTGCTTAGGAGCCTGTTTTAAACCATACAATGATTTAAGCAACTTGCAAACTTTGTTCTCATTTCCAGGAAGTACAAACCCTTCAGGTTGTTTCATGTACACCTCCTCATCCAAATCTCCATTTAAAAATGTTGTTTTAACATCCATTTGGTGAACATGCAAACCAAACAAAGAAGCTAACGCTAATAGCACCCTAATAGATGAAATTCTAGCCACGGGTGCATATGTATCAAAATAGTCTATGCCTTCTCTTTGTGAAAATCCTTGTCCAACAAGTCTAGCTTTGAAAATATGTATTGACTCATCATCAACATTCTTCTTTACCTTAAAAATCCATTTGCAACCAATAGGTTTGGAACCAGGAGGCAAATCTGACAAGACCCAAGTTTTATTAGCTATTAAAGACTCCATCTCATCATTAATTGCCTCCTTCCAAAATGCTGCATTTCTAGAAGTCATTTCTTCTTGAAATGTTTTTGGTTCATCATTCTCAATTTCCACATTAAGAATCAAAGGAATTTTATTGGTAACAACTTCTCTATTTCCTTCCACTAAAAAGGAAATTGCTTGTGTGTTAATGAAATCCGGTCCCAAATTCTTCTCCTTTCTAGCTTTAACACTTCTTCTAGGTTCATTTGAATCACTAGGATTTACTCTTGTATTCCCACTAGAAGGAGTAGAATTTGTTTGTGGCAATTGCAATGACTCACTAACACTTTTGGAATCACCTTTAAATTTATCCTCAAAAAATTCAACATCTCTTAGATTCCACTATGACATTTGAGTCTAAATCCAAAAGTCTATATGCTTTTGAATTTTCAGCATATTCCACAAATACACTTTTCAAAGCTCTTGGACCTAATTTAGTTTTCTTAGGGTCTGGGACTTTGTAATAAGCCAAACATCCCCAAACTCTAAAATAACTAATATTAGGCTTTCTTCCTCTCCAAATTTTGTATGGAGACATTTTCATTTTCTTTGAAGGAATTCTATTAAGTACATGACAAGCTGTTAGCAAAGCCTCACCCCATAGATTCATACGTAAATTGGAGATAACAATCATGGCATTCACCATATCACCTAAAACTCCATTTTTTCTCTCAGCCACCCCAATTTGTTGAGGTCTATAAGGTGCACTAACTTGATGTACAATTCCATTATCCTCACAAAATGAAGTAAATTCAGTAGGAAAATATTCCCCACCTCTATCACTTTGCAAGATTTTTAATTTCTTGCCCTTTTGTGTTTCAACCATGGCTTTGTAAATCAAGAACATGTCATAAGCTTGATCTTTGATTTCAATAAATAGACATAGGTAAATTTAGAACAATCATCAATAAAAGTAATAAAATACCTATTTCCACCTCTAGTTAAAACACCATTTAACTCACAAATGTCAGAATGTACAAGTTCTAAAATTTCAGAATTTTTGTCCACCTTTGGAAAAGGTTTTTTCTTCATTTTCGATTGGACACAAACTTCACATTTATTTTTATGCTCATCATTATATGAAGTTAGTCCATTTTTATTCATAAATTTCATTGTTTGATAATTAACATGTCCCAATCGATTATGCCAAAGATTAAAACTCGAACATTCAACAACATTAAAACTGAAATCAAAAAATTGCACACAAGAGTAATTAGAACTTTCAGCTTTATTGATACTTAGTTTAAACATACCATCAGATACAAATCCTTTTCCTACGAAACTACCAGCCTTCGACAGTATTATTTTATCAGATTCAATGACTGTCTTAAGGCCTTTTTTACATAACATATAACCAGACACCAAGTTCTTTCTAATCTCAGGAACATACAACACATTTGTCAAAATTACTTTCTTTCCAGAAGTGAATTGTAATTCTACACTTCCCGTACCCTGAACCTTGTTAGTATGATTATCTCCTAACAAGATTTCATGACCTTCTTCTGACTCAATGTAATCCTTGAAGAGAGCACGATTATTGCAAATGTGAGCGGTTGCACCGGAATCATACCACCAATCATCAATCTTAGTGATAGCAGCCATATGCATCTCTTGGATCATTCCAATGTGAAAATCAGAAACCATTGCAATGATATCATTTTCCTTTTCTTCAACAACATTTGCACCTTGATTCTCTTCCACGTTCTTCTGATTTTTCTTCTTGGGATTCTTGCAGTTTCGTCTAATGTGTCCCTTGTTACCACACTTGTAACAAGTAATTTCAGATATGTCCTTCCTTTTCTTCTTGTTGGAATTCTGATTATCAGACTTATTTTCATTATTTGCCTTTCTTTTCTTACCCTTCTGCTTGTTCTGAGTAACATAATTCACTTTAGAACTTGATACATCATTTACACTTTTCTCACGACTTCGAGTTTCCTCTTCAATTCGTAAGTGTTTTTGTATTTGTTCCAAAGTGAATTCCTCAGTAGTATGCAGCAATTTCTTCCTGTAATCATTCCAGGATTGTGGTAATTTGGCAATAATTCCTCCAACAATCAATTTCTCAGGAATAGTAATGTTTAAATCCTTAAACTTTGAAATCAATATCAGAAATTCATGCACTTGATCAAGAATAGACAAGTTATCAACCATGTTAAATTCAAAGAATTTAAAAGAGACAAACTTATCTGCTCCTTGTCTTTCTGCATCATATTTGTACTCCAATGAATTCCATATCTCCTTTGCAGACTGAACTAAAGTGTAAAGATCATATAGACGATCTGACAACGAATTTAGAATGTATCCACGACATAGCATTTCAACTTCAGTGCGTTTTTTGCGCTCTGCAATTACCCCTTCAGTGTCTT
Organism: Chenopodium album; assembly: GCF_948465745.1. Lineage (NCBI taxonomy): Eukaryota > Viridiplantae > Streptophyta > Magnoliopsida > Caryophyllales > Amaranthaceae > Chenopodium > Chenopodium album. The sequence goes on along the minus strand of NC_137839.1, from coordinate 66,710,896 downwards.
TCTCAGATGGGTTTGGTAGCGGTGCCAAATTAGGATCCAGTATGTAGAAAATCTTCAGAGTAGTAAGTATAAACTTCATCTTCTCTTTCAAACGTAGGAAGTTGGTTCCATCAAAACGATCCAGATGACCAATTATTTTCATGGTATTCTCCATACTTAATATTATCCTAAGATTGTTGGAAATAGAATATATAAAACAATTAAAAGAGTAAAAATTACACACTGCACAAATAATTATGTAATACAGTAAGATAGGACGTGATACTAATCACTGTCCTTAAGATAATATTAGCCCCCACTATAAGTGTTGTTGGAGATATCCGCTAATTCTAGAACAAAAAACACACCCAATTTTTTGATCTCCATGAACGTTTTAATATGTTAAGCAGAGAGAAAAATAATGAAAAGGGAAAAATATCAAGAAATAATTAATTTACTAAACGCAACCATGCCATCTTAATTTATAGATAACATTGACATTTATTATTTTGATTCATAAAAACTGTCTGACATTATCTTATTCCAACAGATTTTCCAAAAAACAAATAAACGTAATTTATCTGTTTTTAATGATAATGCCAAGTGCTAAATGCTATGCTATGACTTTAGATATATAAGTAACTATATATATTTAACTCATGTAGTATAGCCCAAGACAAAGTGTCTAATTCAATTAGCCACTTAATCAGCCCCGTTCCTAGAAATTTATGGGCCCTAGGCATAATGTAAGAAAAGGGCCCCTTACGTAAACAAATTTTTTTACACGCAATAGCTTTAAATATAAGACAATGAAAATAACTTAAATTATTTGAATAATAAGTCTCCATAAACAATACTGGAGTAATAACTTTGCATAATATTTCGGTAATTGAATAAATATGAAACGGTGTAATTGAAAAGATTAATATTTTGAAATAGATGCTCATAAAATCGGAAGATTAGAAGAAGAAGAAGAAGAGGTTATATTGCATAATTATCTCCACCTAATTGACATCTAAGTAATTTAGTATTAATTGCTAACTAAATGCATTTATTATCTTTTTTAAAAGTAGCTTATTTTTTAACGAGTAAAAACTACAGTTTAGACAATTTAAATTCTACAGCTATGCAAATTGATTTTTTTTTTTTTGAATTTTTGGGCCCCTTTCTGACGTGGGCCCTAGGCAGTCGCACTCGAGGCCTACCCCTCCGGGCCGGCCCTGCACTTAATCATGCACTTGAATACATTAGTACAATCTTCCCTTTCCTTACCATGTGGGACAATGTTCCCTCTGCTCATACAATTTAAGACTATTTCAACAACCTCTTCTCTTGGATCTCCATAACCTATTGGACCGTCTCCGCCATAGCCATACTGCTTCGACTCCTCCACGGACTCTGCAATAACAAATGAATATATGAACTCATCACGATTTATAAATAACCTACAACGAACACAATGTTATTTCAAGGTATATTCATCAATGTTACATTTTTTTTTTTTTTTTTTTTTTTTTTTTTTGGAATAGAATTCGTCATTTTTAAATTACTTGGTCATGTGGTTCCATTAAATATCAGTGAATATTTATTTTTTTTCTTCTTTGACATAAGCGCAATTAATTAATGAAATAAAGTATACAAATGACGGATTAAGTTCATATCTTTCGTACTCAGAATGTAATTAATAAAATGTCGTAGATCAATGGACAAATCTTTTTTCATTTATTTTGAAGCCCATTTGATATGATATAGCTTGCTCAATTTATAACGTTATGTATGTTTATGTGCACTCGGGTGAATACATAGAAAAATCTAGGATAACAGAGTCTTTGTATTGATGTAGATGGCATAACGACAAAGCAAAGAAAATTAAAAATTTTAATTAAGAAAAACAGGTCTTAAATAACGGGAAGGTTATATACAAAGACTTCAGGAGCTGCCGCCAGCAAACTCACGAGCTGAGGCTTCATAGTAACTGATAAAAGTTGCGGCGAAGAGGATGACAATAAGAAAAAAATTTGTGTTTGTCATGTTTTGAAAGCTCGGATTAATCTTATTTTTGGATGGAATATGATAGAATGCAGGAGTTGTACACGTATTTATAGACGGTTGTACTAGGTAACCGGACCACGAAGAACCCTTAAGATTTATAAAAGTATTCCCTCACTTCATATTAATGAATAGAAAAAATATATTTTAATAATTCCAAAATATTGCCGATTTACTTTTAATAATCCCAACTAAAATTTATTTTTTATTAATCATAATTATGCCGTGAGTTTTCCTCCAACAATTCCAATTGATCAACATAAAGTCAACCACCTTCTCCACCGCAAAACCCTAACCGACTACCTAACCTCGCCAGCGGAAACTCGTCGGCCACCCCTTACCCACCGGACATCACTGACCTGACCTCAACAACCATAAGTGACCCAATCCCCGACCCCTGAAGCCACCTACCCAGCCACCCTAATGGACTTGTTGGTGGTTTTGGGAATTAGGTTGGCTAGGAAGGTGGTTTCGGGGGTCGAGAATAGGTCACATTGGGAATTGGGTTGGCTAGGAGGCTAGTTTCGGTGGTTGGTGGCCTAGGGACGTGCGGCCAATTTCCGACGAGTTTAGGTGGGTTTTGCGGTGTGGGGTTAGGGTTAGGGTTTTGCGGTGGTTAGTGAGGAAGGTGGCTGGTGGTTTAGGAGGGCTTGTCGGCCATTTTCGGGGTGGGGGAAGGTGGCTGGATGGTTTAGAGGGTTTGCCGGCCGATTTCCCGGTAGGCTAGGGGTTTGGTTGGTGGTTTCCGGTGGGTTTGGGGTGGCGATGGGTTTTCTTTCATTTTTTCTTTTCAATTTTTTTTTTAATACTAGACCAATCATGTGCTGACATGTGACATTTTTTTAAAAAAATTTACCCTTAAAGTAGGTAATCGGTTTTTGGGACTGATGGAGGCAAATTCAAGGCATAGTTAGGATTATTAATGAATAAACCTTAGTTGGGGTTATTAGAATTAAATTGACAATATTTGTGATTATCAAAGTGTATTTTTCCTAGGGGTGTCCATTATTCTGATAATAACCGAAATCCAATCCAATCCAAACCGAATTATCGATTCGGATCGGATCCAAACTTTGAATCGGATAGGATCGGATTAAATGTTTTTGAAAATTCGAATTTTCGGATCGGATCGACCTTGTTCGGATCCAAAAAAACCGAAATAACCAAATTATGAAAGCGTTATTTTACAAAACAATATTGTTAATATTAATCAGTTAAACTATGTCTATGATTATAAAATAATTAATCATGTAAACCTATGTTTTCAATACTTGTATAAATCATGTACTACTATACTTTCAAGAATTGAAATTTTATTATTGCAATTTTATTTTTATAATCGCATTAGACCAAAAAAAATTAACAACGAATTTTAATTCGGATTTTCGGATTGGATCCAAATAACCGAATTATAATTCTGATTAGATCGGATTGGATATAGTAAGTAATTCAGATCGGATTGGATTTGAAAACTAAAAACCAAAATTTATTTCGGATCGGATTGGATTTGGGCTTAATCCAAACCGAAAACGAATGGACACCCCTAATTTCCTAATGAATATTATTGGTCAAAAGTAATACAATACTAGGTGAACTGGCAAAATCTGACATGACATAAACTAGACACGAAAAATTGGGTTAGCTAGTGTCAACTAACAAGGATTTTTGGCTCGTTTTATCAAACATGTCAACATGACATGATGAATTAAATTGGTCAGGTTAGTAGAATTCCAACACGATGTTTATGTGATGTACCCAAAACTTATATACTCCGTATTATTTATTTTGTAGAAACTAAATCGTGGGGCACCTCAATATGACACAACATTGTTTATTAAATGGGTTGGGTTGAGATCCTCTAACTCGTTTAACTTGGAACTTGAACACAGAGAATGACATGACATGTTTTCCAGTTCTAGTAATAATTAAGTATGTACTCCCTCCGTTTTTAAATACTTGCTCCACTTTTTATTTGCGGCCGTTTTTAAATACTTGTTTCACTTTTTATTAGCGGCCGTTTTTAAATACTTGCTCCATTTTCTTATTTGAAAAGCATTTACAATAATTAATTAATTTCTCTCACCTAGTGGACCCAACATATATTCTCTTTCCTCCTATTCTCTCCACTACTTTTGCTTTCTACAATTTTTTATTCTTCCACCAACCCCACTATCTCCATATTTTATTACTTTATCCAATTTCTCTTACAACTTCGCGCATGGAGAAATGGAGCAAGTATTTAAAAACGGAGGGAGTATAAATTATATATATACAAATAGATCATATGTTTAATTTGACAGCTTGTAGGTTGTAGAAGATGGAGGGAGTGCAAACTAGCTTTAAATATGATCAAGAAAGAATGGACAAATTATCATGTGATTCATGTCTATGTATGAATTGGGTCAAGGGATAAATTAAATAAAACTCGATCGCTTTGGTTCAAATCTGAAGATGGTCCAATTAACAATTTAACACAAACCCGATCCAAACATATTAGGCCCGACTTTTATCACTTATCTAATCCCTTTTATCTGACCTAATAAATTAACAAGATAAATTTAATCTAGATTATCTTGACTCGTAAATAGCTTACAGAAAAAGACTTAAGGTCTAATACAATACACCTAATCGGTGTGTCAAAATAGGTAAAAAAAAAAAAAATGAGACGCCTAACCTAATGCGGACACCAACCGACCTTTGTGCAACATCGCATCGCAGTAGTGGCCAATGTGGTATGATAGTTGCTAGCGTGATACGCTGGTTTTTTTTTTTCTTTTTTTTATTGCAAATACGCTGGTCTTTTTAAGTATGGAGAGGACCTGCTTCCCCGATTTTAAGACACTATAAAAATATGAAATTCTAAATCGTTTAAACCGGTAATTTTATACTAATCCACCAAAAAAATTCATTTTAAGTTGTTCGAGGTCAATTCATCATGAGCCCTATTAGTTGATCCAATCCATCAAACTTAAGCCTTAATATACAGGGGAAAATGGAAACTAAAAATCCAACTTTGCGCGGTCTGACAATAAACATCCAACCTTTCATTAATCTAAAAAAATTCCAACATTTATACCCCACCTTCTTTGACATGTCTATTTGACCTTTAAACTGTTAATCCGGTTAAAAAGTTTTGTTTTTATTTCCTTCTCACTCTTCTTCTTTCTCTCTCCTCTCTACACCACCAAGGAACCACCACCTCTGCCACCACTTAGCCCACCCACCCCAAAACCAGATTCAAAACCCTCTTCCTCCTCCTCCACTCTCTCTCCTTCCAAACCAACGCCCAACCATGCACCTTACGCAATCCTCCCAAACGACGCAGCCCCCCGAGGCCCCGATCGAAAACCTCCCTGTTTCAATTCACGCAGCCTTACGGGTAGGCATTTGGGTTCGTGGGGTAGGCGTCTGGGTTCGTGGGGTAGTCGTTTGGGTTTGTGGAGGTCAGGGCTTGCATTTGGGGTTGGTTTAGGCTCGCCGTCATATATGTTAGGGTTTAGATTCGTATGGGGTTTTGGTGGTTGGGGAGGTTGCGGCAAGGGGTGGGGGGGTGGGGGGAGATCGCCGGAAGCCGAAGACCCCGATGGTGGGGCTGCTTAGGGTGGGAAGAAGTTGCCGGGGAGTGGGGGGAGGTGGCCAGGGTGGTGCGGGAGCTGGGGGAGGTGGCTGGTGGTGGGTTTTTTTTTCTATTTTATTTTTTCTTTTAATTTTTTTTGTTTTGTAATGATTAAAAAAATAATTGACCAATTAATGACTGACACGTGGCACATAACTTACAAAAATCGGTTATCAACAGGTAATGGATCTGTCAAAGAAGATGGGGTATAAAGGTTGGATTTTTTTGAAATTAATGAAAGGTTAGATTTTTTTTGTCCGACCTCGCAAAGGTTGGATTTTTAGTTTCCATTTTTACAATATATAATTGTTATTAGTCCCAAACATTTCGAGGTTCATTAAGCTGAGGTTCAAATCATACAATAATGATAAAATGTACTTCCTCTATTTTTTAGTTGCACCATTATGTGATTTCACGCTTGTCAAAGTATTGCTTTTGCCATCTTCATCTTTAATTTTGATTGATTAAAAATTATAAAAGTTTCTTTAAAAAAAAAGTTATAAAAGGTAATATTTGAAAGTTGATTTATGATAAAGCTAAATAAATCTCACATTACTATGTTTTTTCTTAAGTACAAATCACAAGATACTTAATTAAAGGAGATTGGTTGTGTTTGCATTTGGTCCTACGACCAACCACCGGTGAACGTGATTTACTAACAAATAAATATCTTGGTTCCACAAGACATAATCCTATGGATTTTGTCTTAGGTTAATGAAATGTCCAAATAATTTTGCAAATCATCAAATTTACATACCAGCTAGCTTGATGGCACGAATGAAACCAATCTCGATTCTACTTCAGATGACTAACAGAGTTCTATCTCACAATCATATGGTTGTAGCTAAGAGGATTAGTCCCTTAATCATAACCTGTTTAATTCTCTCTCTCTTTTTTCTTTTTCCTTTTTTTTTTTTTTTCTAATGCGGAACTATACACTCACATGTACTGTTATAGCAGATTATGGCTCAACACTCCCCCTCATTCCCTCAATATGAGCTTTGGAGAAAGTATTGCCCACTACAAGGTAGGGACTAGGAAGGTCCATACCACTGTTGAAAAAAAAAAAATTCACTAAGTGTTGGAAAAAAATTTATTTCCTATTTTAATATTGTTATTTTAAGTTCTAGCCTGTTCATATAAAATTTAATACTGTTATATGTTTCTTCAATATTGTTTTTGAGGTGTTATTTTGATCTTTTCAGTAGTAGTTATATATTAAAAGGATAAGTATTTGTGTTAAAAATTAAGTATTATGTTTGAATACAGTTATTATATAAGTGAAATCTGTTATTAAGGAAGACAATACAGTTATTATAAATTAGAAACTGTTAAGCTGTGAGATTTGGTATCAGAGCCATACGGTTAAAAGATTAATTAAGTTGACTTAATAATTAGGTAAAATTGGAGAATACTAGACCTTCTATTGAGTGTAAGAAACCTAATTTTAAGCATTATTATCATATTCCTAAAAATACTAGTAAATTTGGCCCAATCCTTAATTATATAGTAGATCAAATTGGTGAGTTAAGATTGGAATTTGATAACATACATGCTCGTTGTATTAATATCGAGAATAAAATATCAATAACCACAACCGATATTAATAAAAGGGTAAGCGATCTAAACGAACAGGTTAAACAAGTTCAACTTGCTTTAACAAACGAAGTTAGGCATCAATTAGGAAAAGAAAAATCACCTAATAAAGAGAAAATCATCCCATATAAATATAAATATCCTTTTCAAAATCTAGATAAAAATAAAAAGTTTACTGTAACTCTCCCTAAAAGACTAACTAGTAACCAAGAAAAGAATAAAGAAACTAAAGATGAACCCTCATCTTCAGGAGAAAACGCTTAACGAATTACAAGCCTTATTCGATGAAGAAGAAGACCCTAATAAGCTTAACGAAATCATCAACTTAATTTCTAAAAAGGGATTGCTTCTGATAATGAAACAGAGGAAAGTAATTACGTTACTTTAGAGGAAGATTTATATCAACGAATGGGATTAATAAAGATAAATGATCTAGACTTTCTGCCCATAGAAGTTGTTCGACAAAAGATTGAAAACAAACTTAGAAAAAGAGTCATGGATAATAATGATGGTGGAGAGGAAATTATTAATGAAAACATTAGCGTATACAATGTTATCCAAAGACCTAGGTATCAAGGAGAAGGAAGTTTCACAACACCAAGATACATACCAGGGAAGACTCACTACTAGAAAACAGGTAAATAGTGACGGACTGCTTTCGACGGATCCATTTTTCCGTCGGAAAAGTCGAAAATTCCGACGGATTTCTATTCCGTCGGATATTTTCGACGAATTTAAGAATTCCGTCAGAAATCCGTCGGAATATATGTACTTTCCGACGGAAAATTCCGCCGGAAAATACTATTTCCGACGGAATAAAAATCCGTCGGAACTTTCCGACGGAAAATTCCGTTGGAATAATAATTTAAAAAAAAAAAGTCCCAAACCCTATCTTTTTCCGCCTCTTTCCCCCAACTCTTATTATTTCCGCCTCTTTCTTTTTCCACTTCTCCTTCTCTCTCATTTCTCTCTCCTCATTTCTGGTTTTCTCCTCCTCTCTTTCAATCTCTTTTGCCTCTCCTCTTCTATTTCCTCTTTTCTCCTCTTCCATTTCCTCTTCTCTCCTCTCTTTCAATCTCTTTCGCCTCTTTCCCCTAACAACATCAACCCGCAACAACAACGACGACTGCCACAACATCAACCCGCAACAACAACGACGACCACCACAACTTCAACCCGCAACAACATCAACCCGCAATAACAACGACGCAACAATTACTAAGGCGACAACCACCGTCTCGAGCCACCACTCTCAAGGTTTTTTTTTGTAGATCTAGTTTTAATTTAGGTTAGATTGTAGATTTAGTTGCTTTTTTGTAATTGTTATGTAAATTTATGAATTTTATTAGATAATTGTAATAAAACTAATGTTTTTTTAAACGAAATTTTGTTTTGATTTATTTTGTGTGGAATTTTTCGATTTTTTTATTAATTTTTCGATTTTGTTGTTAATTGTTCGATTTTGTTGTTAATTTTTAGATTTATGGGCTAATTTTTGTTTTTGGGTGTTAATTTTCGATTTTGGGGGATTTTGGTGGTGGTGTGTGGTGTTTAATTTACTGAGTTAGTGGTGGTGGTGTTTAATTTACTAGGTTTGTGTCGGTGGTGGTGGGATAAGGGTTTGTGGTTAGGGTCGGTGTGCGGTGGTTCTCGGGTGGGGGTGGTGGTTCTGGGTGGAGGCTGGTGGTTCTGGGTGGGGGTGGTGGTTCTGGGTGGAGGGTGGTGGGTGGTGGTTCTAGGTGGGGGTGCAGTTTTTTTTTTGTTTTTTTAATAGAATTTTCCGACGGAATTTCCGTCGGAATTTTCCGGCGGAATCATATCCGTCGGGAATTTCCGACGGACTTGCCCGGGCCAGAATATGCCGTCCGACAGAAAGAATTCCGTCGGAAATTCCGTTGGAATAGTTCATTTTTCCAACAACACATATTGCGACAACCGCTTCCAACGGAATTCCGTCGGAAAAGGGTTTTCCAACAGAAAACGGGGTGTTTCCGACGGAAATTTTCCGTCGGAATTCAGCTGTTTTCTAGTAGTGACTACCCGGTTTAGTGTCAAGGTTATGCCTAATCATATACCTAAACAAGAAGAAGTGACTCATGAACCTATAAGTCAAACTGGTTATAAACTTAAGCTAGACGGTGTAAGAGATAGACAAGATGTTTTAGATTAATGGAAGAAGAGTATGAGTAGTGTACTTATTTTAAGCACTGACTGGAGTTCAGAAAATTTCTTAAACTATATCGAACATAGTCTTTATGGCTATGTAGAAGACTGGTACGATGGAATAGAGGAAGAAGTCAAAACTGCATTAAGAGCTAGTGAATCACCCACTAGAATGTTCAGACAGTTATGTCTATACATTGAGTTAGAATTCATTAGTCCTAGAGCCGATCTTAATGAAAAAAGAATGGAATATCAAAGGAAGTTAAGTAATTTGTCCATCTGTAATATGAAATATGTTGATGATTACATTATGGAATTTGAAACATACTATTATAAAATTGGTGAAAATGAAACAAATCTTGGAACGTTCTAGACAAAATACCCAGACCTCTTAATGAAGAAATTAGTGAAAAATATCAAGAATGGTGAGAGAGATTTTTAGCTAGGGATGCCCTAAGTAACAAAATTGCTTTCCTTAGAAAATGGATTGAAAAGAAATGTAGAGAGGTTGCAAGAACTCAACAAGTGAAGAGACAATTTCTCACTTGTTGGGATTTCCCAAATAATTATGGAAGTGAAAGAAAAAATTATAATAAAAGAAGAAACTATAAGAAAAATAAACTTGACCGATCAAGAGGAGAAACCTATAAGAACAAGTATTATAAACATAGATATATAAAGCCAAGTAGGTTTTTCAGAAAGGCAACATATTATCCTGAGAAAAAGAAAACATGCAAGTGTTGGTCTTGTGGAGAACTAGGACATTGTGCTAATGAATGTAAGAAAGCTAATCATAAACTAATGGAAGCCTTAGGAAGTTGGGATTACATAGAAATACCAGAAGACGAGGCTTTAGAATTGGCTTTAAGTAACAATAAAGGAATAGTAGAAATCATAGAAGAGGAAAATGAGTATAATGAAGAACCTGAAGTTAGTGATGAATTTGAAGATGAAAATTATGAAGAAATAAATAACATGATGGAAGGAGAAGAATTAGAAAATTCAGAATCAGATGACAATGAGGAAGATAAAAGCAAAATGAAAATAGGTCAACTAAAAAGAGCTGAGTATTCATTTGAAGATAATGAGCTAGATCAAGTAAACAAAGAAAGCTGGAATTTTCCCCAAATTACTATAGATAAAATATTTAAAACTTATTTCCTTAAAAATAGAACTAAATTTGTATGTGAAGAAATGGAAGGAAGCATAGTAATCGAAGATTGTGAACAAAAGGCAGCCGAAATGAATATCGTAAACTGGAAAAGTATTAAAAAACATAAAGAAAAAGGAAATTATAGCTATATTTGTATTGGTACAGTAAAAGTATACATAACCCCTTTGCAAGATTTTGGCAAGGATGTTAAATGCTTGAGTTTCATGTGTGATATTAAACATAAAGAATTTTATGATCAAATTATTAGTGGTATCACATGTAACTTAAGTCAAGGAACAGTAAGCTATATATGTGAATCTAGATATTATGTAAGCTTAGAGGATTCCTTTGCGTCAAAGTTCTTAGCTATCAAGCTATTAACAGAAGGAGTGAAAATGCATAAAGGAACACGACCCATACAATTAAGATGGAAGGTGGTTTATAAGTTGGTAAACACTATAGAATCATCTTTTAAGAAACAAATAGTCGATGCTCATAAATATGAGCAAGGAGGAGGTCCTAAGAAGAAAATTACACCTATAAAGGTAAATTCTAATGAAATCGAAAAAACTTGGGAGGAATTCTTTATGAACCCTATTATTAGTAATAGATTAAGTAAGATGTTAATTTATGAATCAGGATTACTTCATATTGGAATGAATACAAAACCTAAATTACAGAGAAATATGAGTTTTAGAACACCAAGTCTAAGTAGACAAAATTCAACAATAATAAAAATGAAAAAACAAGGTGATGAAAAGCCAGAAGAGGATGAAGAAGAAATATTAGTTCTACTAAAGAAACTAAATGAAAAATATGAAACCAAAAAAGCCTTAAAACAACCGGCAAGGCATAACATTGATATGGGATCATGTTTTAATTTCGAGTTAAATGAAAATCAAAATAATCCTATTGATAAAAGGAAGGTAATTGGATATAAAACCAAAACTGTGAGTGAACTAGTATATGAGGATGAAGTTAATATGCAATTGGAAGCTTGTAATGAAATATCCAGTACTAATCCTAATAACATTTACATTCCAATTGATATATTCATTAAGGATTACAATAAATATAGATTATGTGCATATATTGATAGTGATTGTTCTACATGTTTTGGAAAGAGGTCATTATTTCCAAATTCTTGTGGAAAAAAGGCAAAAATTCTATGCAAGTTCGAATTGCTAATAATAGTGTCAAGATGCATACAGAGATAATTGGAGATTTAAAAATAGAAATTGGAGGAGTTCAATGTGTTATTCCCATTTTATGTGCAACTGATCAGCCTAGTCATGATATGATAATAGGAAATAATATTCAAAGGTTATACTCTCCATGCACTCAAACTATTGATCAAATAATCTTAACTATTAATGGTCATTCTGTTCCTATACAGAAAATCACAAAGGCTTATACTCATCAGACTATGGAATTTACGCGCAGATAGCGTGGTGATAGGGTTACTTCTACACAACGAGAGGTTGCACTTAGAAATTCTGAGTGTGATTCATCGTTAATAAATCAGATAAATAAGCAACAAGAAAAACTTTGCGAAAAATTATACTCAACAAATCCTTTATAACATTGGGAAAAGGATAAAGCATTTGCTAAGATAACTCTAACAAATCCTAATAAGATTTTTAGAGTAAGACAAATGATTTATACCTACCAAGATATTCAGGAGTTTGATGAACAAATAAAAGAATTGCTTAATAATAAGCTAATTAGGAATAGCAAAAGTCCTCATAATAGTCCAACATTCATGGTAAGAAATCATGCAGAAGAAAGAAGAGGTAAAGCTAGAATGGTCATCAATTATAAACAACTAAATGATAATACTTTTTTTGATGGCTATTACATTCCTAATAAAACCGTGTTATTTAATAAAATACAAGGAGCCACATGGTTTTCTAAAATGGATTGTAAGAGTGGCTACTGGAAAATTAAAATGGAAGAAGAAAACATTCCTTTAACTACATTTAGTGCCCCTCAAGGGCATTATGAATGGCTAGTAATGCCTTTTGGATTAAAAAATGCTCCACAAATATTTCAGAGAAGAATGAATAATATTTTTAGAGAACTTAATCATTGTTGTTTGGTCTATATAGATGATATCCTAATATTCTCAAAAGATTTAGAACAACATAAGAATGATCTTAAAGCAGTAACTCAAAAATGTGCAGATCATGGTATAATCCTTGGAAAAGATAAATGTGTTTATTCTAAACAAGAAATTGAGTTTCTTGGATTAGAAATTAAAGCAGGGAAAATAATACTGCAAAAACATATTTTAGAAAAGATTGAAAAATTTCCAGATAAAATTGAAGATAGAAAACAACTAAAAAAATTTCTAGGATGTTTAACCTATGCTTCTAATTTCATAGAAAATCTTGCTCTATTAAGAAAACCATTACAGAAAAAACTCAAGAAAGAAATAACTTGGAACTAGAAGGAAAGTGATTCCAAAATTGTTCAAAATTTAAAAGCTATGTGTAAAGATCTTCCTATATTAACACTACCTACTAGTGAAGATGATTTAATCCTTGAAACAGATGCTAGTGATGAGCACTGGAGTGCTGTGTTAAAAATTAAAGAAGGAGAAAGACTTTGCAGATATAGTAGTGGAAGTTTTAATAAAGCTGAGTTAAATTATCCCACAATGCAAAAGGAAATCCTTCCAGTCATTAGGGATTGAGAAGTTCTTAATCTTCTTAGCCCCTAAACCTTCTCAATCTTCTTAGCCCCTAAACATTTCTTAATAAGAACATATTGCAAAGGCATACTCGGTTTTGTGAAAAAGAATTTGTCTAATATGCAAGCGCAAGGGAGACTCCTGCGTTGGCAATTATGGCTTAATCAATTCTCTTTTACTGTTGAACATATACACGGATCGAAGAACTCTTTAGCCGATAATCTAACCAGAGAATTGGCTAATGACGAAGAAGCAAAAGACATCAGAAAAACCTCCTGCCCATCAACTAGAAACTGATAAAGCAATGGAGCGGGTTTCACCCGCCACTTGGGCCTTGATGGAGGCCATGATTGTTTCATCAAAAAGAAGACCTCGAGATGGTTTAATTAAAGTTGTCATGTAGCAGTTCGAAGGTTTCTAATGTACGAAGTGATGGTAATTATCCTGAGGCTCATTCCTGATATTCAGGATATAATACTAAATATAATAAAAGATAATAATTTTAGGTTCTGGTATGATCTAGTTATATCAAGTTCATACAAGATGTATGATGTCTATGATCTATGGGGAATTAGAATAATATTCAACACCAATTCCAAAGTGGGTATTGTGTCAATTCATCCACATTCACCGGAATGGAGGGCACCTTATGTAGCAGAGCACTACAGAGCTTGGGATTATGGGATGGTTCATAGTATTGTACCATTTCCTGATAATAATACTACGTTCCTTGAGAAGCTCACGAAATTCCAGAAGTATGTTTTTAGAACAATTTATGAAGCAACAAGATATAAAGGAAGAATTGAACAAGTCCAAGTGCAATGTGCAAACATTGAAATTGTTGAAGGAAAAATTAACTCTCCACATTTCCTGATCATGTTTGAAGACGTTCATCTCAAACTCAAAGATCCAATCTGTATCCAGCAGAGACGAGTAAAGGATCCTACAGAAGCAAGAGCTTATGGATTTTTCTATATTGCTCAGTATCTTAACCAGTTCATAGCCTTAAAAGAAGAACCACCAGTTATAATGCATGTGGGAAATACTACTATAGTAGCACCAGAATGGTTAAGAAATTATTTAGAAGGAGTATTACATGGTGAATTAGTGTATGATTATCTAGAATAAGTTGAAGATGGGAGATATTTATCCTTAGAGGGAAAAGAGCACTTATTGGAGATCTTTGTCACATGGGATGAATCCTATGCTGCTAAATGTGTGATGGATCTAGGTATAGAAGAAGACAACCCATGGTATGTCCCTTATGAAGAGATTAAGGACAACAAAGGCAGTCAACAAGATATGATAGAATCCTGAGCCCACACCTGCAATTCTGTATTCTACTTTTACTGTTGTAGCACGTTTTATTTGTTTTAAAGAATCTTTAGAAAAGAAGTGAACGATATTCACTTGCTGAGTCATGGTTTTCTATAAACCATAGAAAGTGTTGGTGACTTTTGTGAGCCTTCCCCTATATAAAGGGAATTAGGCAAAGAAGTGAAGGCAGAGTTGGAAGAGTTAGCTAGAGAATTGCTCTGAAAGTATTAGAGAGTCCTCTAGAGAAAAATACTCACCTTAAAAGACAGATTGGTTCTCCATCTCTCTTAAAGTAGAGAAAACTCTAGTTCAGCTTATGTCTGTTTAAGCTTTCAGTTTGTGTGTTTGTTGTAATATATGAGTGTTGTAATCTTTTCAAATTAAATATAAGTTTCGTTCAAGAAGGGAACGTTATCCCCTTGAACCTTATATATCAAATGAGTTTTCTTTCTATTTAGTTGCATCATAAACACAATAAGGATTGTCTAATTAGAGATTACGGTCTAAGGTAGGAAACGAATTAGATCTGTGCTGAGTTTAATCTAAGGAAGACAGGGTTGGGGTTAGTTACCTTGGTAAAGCCGGAAGCTCAGAATGCCGGAGGTTCCATTGTCGACTAAGTTCAGGTATTGGTTAAAACTCTCTAGTTAAATAACTATTATTGCGAAGCATGGTGGCCTTTTAAACTGTTAAAATAATTTATTTTGATGTATAAGTAGTAGAGTTGTGATAACTAGTACCGTTAAAAGTCATTTAAGTAATTATCAGATCGAATTATAGTAAAAATCAGTGTGTTATAAAAAACTGTTATTTTAATTTAAGGTACTGTTATTAATTTATCAAATACTATTATTGAGTCATTAAGTACTCTTAATTACCCTAAATAATATAAAAAAATATATATATATTCTGGCGTCACTTGGTATTGGGCGGGGTAGTTTATACCGGTTAGCGGTCTATCATTTCGATCCCCATGAGCTTTGTTTTTAATTCGGTCACATGTGACGTTTTATGGGCCTAGTGTATTTTCAATACCCCTTGACGGCATTGAGTGTGCATTATTGTAGATAGATGAGAGGTTAGTAGTCTTAGTACTATAAATATGGAAACGTGTAATCTAGGTCACTTGGTATAAATTCTATCAACTAGATAGGATGCATTCACGATGTTTAAAGACAAGAGAAATCAGGAAATTGTTGTCAGGGACAGTTAATAATCCATCCAGTAGGTAATCAATATAAATTTTTTGTGTAAAAAGAACACTAAAACGAAAATAGTGTAGAAAGATTTTTAATCAATCAATTTAGTTGACATCAACTATTATTAGACATTGATTTAACCGAACATTGAACATATAATATATTGACATACATAAAGGCTTGATATATACTACAAAAGTACCTCCTTTTGGTTTACAATGCATGTTTATTGAGATAGGTAAACTGTTAAATTACTTAATTGAGGTTTAGAGGGTAATTTTAATCCTTAATGTTCAAATTTGAGGTCGACGATAAAAAAAAAAAAAAAAAAAAAAAAAAAAAAAAAAAAAACTAGAAAAAAATGCTTCAATCGATTTCCATCCAATCACACATACCAAGAAATTTACTTGGTCATAATTTTTATTTTTTTTTTTTTTTTGAAGACTACTGGCTCATAATTAACTTGGGGCGTTTCTACTAATTTAATGCCAATTTCAACCCCAAATTTGATCCAAATGGACCAAAATTACCCCTAAAAACATAATCGAGCAACTTTTTTAGCTCGAAACAAACATCAAATCGTGGAAATTGCTTGCACGCAAACTGAGGGGTTTTTTATCTTTATTGCAGTTTCAGTCTCAAATTTGATCTTGAAGGGCCAAAATGATCATAAAATAAATCATAAAAACCATAACCTAACAATTTTTGCAACTTAGATATAAAGCATGCATGATGCATACCAAGGCAATATTGCATGCACACCGATGCGTTGAATATAAAATTATTAATTTAATAGATTTTGAACGGAATATTCTCTAAGATTCCCGATCCATGGACCGGCGTATTAATTGCACAAATAGTTAAATAGGAGGTGATGTTGAGAGCAAATACCTTAGGTTATACTTGTATTATTATGCACACAAACAGCAGTTGAGATAATTTAGAGTCAATTTTCCATTTTAAAATTATTAAAATATATTAATAAAATTTACATTATGGTGATTCAATTAAACCAGACACCTAGAGCTGTCAAAAACGACCTGAACTAGTGAATCCGAACCGTTTTGAACTGTTCCGAAAAGGAAACGAATCGCTAAGAACCTATTATTTTAAAACCATAAACCGACCCGACCCGATTTTTTAAAACCTGAAACTGAACCGATCCGAATGTTTGAGAACCACGTTAATGAATCGTACCTGATATCAAGTCGAACTGATACAACCCAAAACCGAGAACAACCCGAATCGAGTACTTTTGAACCCGATAGCAACCGACCCATTGTAAACCGAAACCATTTAAACTCGTTAAACCCAAATTGTTTACAACTGTAACTGATTAGGATTGAACCGTTTAACCCGTAATAAGTAATCATCGGTTATAACCGAACCGTTTATAATCCGTAAGTCCGTAGCCCGTTATGACTGTATAATTTTTTTTTTTTTGGTATATTTTATCAATAGTAAAACAAAAGGGTTAATTTGAATTATAAAGTATTTATATTGAAAAGGTTTGAAATTTTATGCTACAATATTATCGTCCTCTAACGAGTAATGGCTTATGGAACACTATATTGTATTAAAAAAATTAAAAATCTAAATCAAAAGCTAACTCTAGATTTGTTATTATTATATGATCCTTAAAAGTATTATACAAAAAAGAGACATAAAGTTAAACAACTAATTAATACTCTGTATGATCTATTGGAATAACTAATTAAAGAATATTGAGGATATACTAGACAATATATGTTAACAAAACCCGTTTAAAACTAGCAAAACTAGTTGTCAAACCGACTAAGTTCAACTCGAACCAATTACAACACGAACCGATTACAACCCGATCTGATTAGGACCCGATATGTGTTGACCCAAAACCTGCTTTAAACTGACAAACCCTGTTTTTAAACCGACCGAATTTAACCCGAACCGATTATGACCCGAACCAATTATAACCCGACCCAAAGAGAAACTTTAATAAAAATAAATCAAACCGATCCGACCCGAAATTATTTAAAACCGACCCGAACTGACCCGTTAATAATTCCAACCCGTTTAAAACCGACCCATTACAAACCGAAAACCGATAAACCGAACCCTAAACTGAACCGAAAACCCGATAGAAACCCCTACAGATACCACATGACTATTCGTAACTATAAATCATCACAAAATCTAGTCAAAGTGTAATTATACATAGTATAAATAATACAAACATCAAAGTTGTCAACTACAATAAAGAAAACAGAGGAAGTATGCTATATTGCTATATGCACCAATTTAGCAAGTACATAAAATATATAACCTGGAAATTTAGACTAATCCCTTCAACACTGATACACATAAAGCTGTAAAGAGTACGAGTACTGAATAATTGAGAAACATTACATACATTACAGCTCTATATTATTAAGATCATATTATACATGATAGTTACTTAATTGGGACGAACACTGCACCAACTCAATTAACTCATGAGAATAATCTATCAAACCATAACTTTTGTTCACTCCCAAAGTCCCAATCTATTTATTTCATATTGGTACACAAATATATATGAGTGCATATTTTGATATGCTTTCCCTTTCAAAGATTTCATGCACAACGTATCATTTAGTTAAGTTTTTCCTCAACAACCTTAGCCATCTTTTGTCTTGAGGGTGGGTTTGGATAACCATAACCTCCTCCTGGATTACCGTAACCTCCTCCTGGATTACCGTAACCTCCTCCTGGATTACCATAACCATACTGCTTTGACTCTTCCACGGACTCTGCAAAAAACGAAATGAACATACGAACTCAAGATCTAAACATAACCTTCAGAACAATATTATTACAAGGTATATTTATTTGTACATAACCATGAATATTGTTACTTAAATTAGTCATGTTATGCTGTTAAATATAAAAAAAAATACTACCTCCGTTCCTACAAGATCGACTCACTTACTATTCATGCACTCAAAATAAAATAACTTTGACCGCAATCTATGATATATACAATAGAAAGAAATTAGCGTGTGGATCTTATTAGGATCCCCTTATTATAAATATTTCAAAAATCAACTTTTTATAATTTTCACTTATACATAGCCGAATATATTCAAGGTCAAAGATGTTCATTAGAAACCGCGCAAATTAAAAGTGAGTTGAACTTTCAGGAACGGAGATAGTATGTATATATATAGCACCGTTATTTTTCTTACTTCGTATTTTGATTTCCTCATTCTAAAATTTTAAACTAAGCAAATGAAATATAATATAGTATGAGCAGAATTATATTCTATGTTACACCTTCGTCTATGTACTGTGTACCCACGGTGTATAAGTCTCTAACAACCGAATCTTTGTATTCACATCATTTTTATTCAAAGATAATTGAATAAATTTAAAAAATATTGATGAAACCCTTTTTATACCAAAAAAAAAAAAAAAAAAAAATACACCGAAAAACAAGTCAATCATAAAATAAATAATCATTGAAATATTGTGGTAGTTATATTTCATAAACGATTAATATAAAATTTTCTATAGAGATCATGACAACAATACTAAATAAAATTTTGGAAAATTCGTCACAAATGACCTTTTATATCCACTATTTTATGAGAAATAACCTTTTTAAAAAAAATGTGGCAAAAAAGGACTTAAAAATTGGTTTTTATTTGTGAGGAGGGACTTTTGCTTGGAAAATGAGCGTTGACTGAAGAAATCCAGCGTTGACCACCACAACATGGTAGCCACCACCTCGCTCTTCCATGAAACGCCCTTCCTCCACCCTTTCACGGCAACCACCCCTTCCCCCACCCCTTTCACGGAAACCATCCCCTCCCCCACCAAAAACCACCCTACAACCTCGAAAATCACCATCAAAACCTCGAAACCCACTTTCGAAAAGGGGTTGGGGGTACTGTGGTGGTAGACGAAAATGGGGTAGGGAAGTTGGGGTTCAAATCGGAGGTTAGGGGAAGGGGTTGTTGAGCGGTGGGCTGGGGTTCGAATTTCGGGGTTGAAAGAAGGGGCTTTCGAGTTCGAAATGACAGTGGAACTGCCATGTAAGGGGTAGGGGTGGCTGCCGTAAAAAGGGTGGGGAGAGGGGGTTTTGTGGAAGAGCGAGGTGATGGCTGCCTATTCATGGTGGTCAATGACGTATTTCTTTGACCAACACTTACTTTCCAGGCAAAGATCCCTCCTCACAAATAAAAATCCATTTTTAGTCCCTTCTTGCCACCTATTTTTTAAAAGGTTCTTTCTCACAAAATAGTGGATATAAAGGGTGCAAATTTTCCTAAAATTTTAGGAAAAGAGGTCATAAATAATGGGAACGATTGAAGGATGTAAAAGAAACTAACGAGTTTGTCTAGTCGACTGAGGGTCAGCAAGCTCACGAGCTGAGACCTCATAGGAACTGATATGAATTGCCGCGAAGAGGATGACAATAAGAAAAGCTTTTGTGTTTGCCATATTTTGTAGGCTCCAATTAATATTATTTTTTGGATGGGATGTGAAAGATTGGCAGGAGTTGTACATGTATTTATAGACGGTTGTACTAGGAACCTGGACCACGAAGAACCCTAAAAGACATATAGTTATATACTCTCTCCGTTTTTAAATACCTGTTCTATTTTTTCATACGCGGAATTTTAGGAGAAATGGGAGAAAGTAATAAAATGTAGAGGTAGTAGGGTTAGTGGAATGTAAATTGAAGGATAGAGAATCTAAAACTAATAAAATTAGGTCGCACTTGTTAAGAAAATTGAATTAAATATTATTAAAACTTTCTAAATAAGAAAATGGAGCAAGTATTTAAAAACGGTAGTAAAAGGAAAGTGGAGCAGTATTTAAAAACAGAGGGAGTGATAATATTTCCTCAGTTTTGTATTAATGAACATTACTGCCTTACTGGCCAAGAGTAATACAGAACTAAGTAGAGCTGACAAAAGTTGACACGACACGAACTGCATATGAAATAATTGGATTAGCATTAAGAATTTATGATTCGAACTAACATGTCAAATAAACACGACACATGTAATTAAACAGGTCGGATTATTATTTAGATTGGACATTTTGTGAGAAACTACCTAATAAAGCCTAAATTTTGTGAGAAACTACCTAATAAAAAAGAATGTTGTAAGAAACAACTAATAAAAGATAAAATGTTGTAATATACTATCTTTGACCGAAATTCCACCGTTGACTTAATTTTAGGATGTTGATCCACCTTAGAACACCCCCAAAACCACCGTTAGGGTTGGTTTTCAAGGTGGTAACGTTATTTTTGGGGTGGTTGGAGGATATTTTGAATTGGTGAGGGTTAGAGCTTCGGGATGGTGGTTTTTAGGGTTAGAGGTGGTGGTTTTGGGGTTGGAAGGTGCTTTAGATGTGGCGGAGACGATTTCAAGCAAGTTGTGTTAGTTTTGGGAATGAAAGTGGTGGTTCTAGAGTGTTTTGAGGTCGATCAATAGTGAAAATTCGGTATAGATAGTATTTAACAACATTTTACCTTTTCTTAGGTAGTGTTTTGGGTAAAAATTACCCTAAACAGGTGTCCCAATAAGAGAACGCCACGTGTCAAAATCAGACTGACCCAAGTGGCCCCCTAGCCATCTGACACGTGGCTCCTTCAGATAGATTCTGAAATGGCGGCCTTCAAGGGCCTAAATCCCAAGAAAACGCCGTAATTCGGCGCAGCCCACTAAAATCTAGGTCAAGTGACCTAGATAGGGGCACACCTACCAATGCCCCTATAAATAGGGAGATATTTCCCCATTTTTGGGACACATTCAATCATTTATTACACCTACATTCTCTCTCATCAGAGAAACACCTGAGCTTGGAATCCAAGCAGATCCTCACCTAAATTTTCGTACTCTTCATTCTCTTTCAAGTTACTAACTTGATCGTTGGAGGCGGAGCTCCACCATTCGGAGTCTTCGTTGTTCTTGCAGGTACAACTCAGCCGGACCAGTCTTTGTGACGTAACTCTCCCGAGGGACAAAAACACTCAAAACATTTGGCGTCGTCTGTGGGGAGAGTACTTCAAGGATGGTTCAAGAGTCTGTACCACCTCCTAAGCGTCCAGTCGACGACCCGAAAGTTTTCACGGACCAAGAGGATGAAGATCCTCAGGTCGAAAGTTATATAGACGAGGATGGCTCCTTGATAACCAAGCGCATTCGGCCCAGAGATACTCTGGAGCGGGGTGCCAACCAGGCGGGTACAAATCGACCCCCAGTGCAGCCGGAAGGGGAAACCCATACGGCCAGCGGATCAGCTCCCGTCACTCGAGACGAACTCATGAAGTTCATGGCAAGTTTCAAGGGTGAAATTAAAGATCTGATCACGAAGAGCCGGGCTGGCCCAAGTAGGGGTCAGTCGGCAAAAAAGACTCTTCTGGAGAAGGGGAAGTCAGTCAGAGATCGGCAGCCAACTCCTCATCCAAAGGAGAAGGCAGCCGGGACCATTGATTGGTCCAAAATTCTTCTACCTAAGAGGAATGCCAACAATCCCCGTCGGAATAAACAGCTGGTGGGAAGCAAAAAGTCAACTCTTGACGCCCTGGAGATCATCACCCGCAAGAGAAATAAGTAGTTGTCTGAGTCGGCTTCTACGTTGAACTTTCCAGACAGCTTCAACAACACCTTTGTTGGGAATGTACCTTCCTTGCATGAGAGCCAAACAGGCGGTAATACCGTCCATTCTGGTCCTCAGATGATTGGGACTGCACCGTATGTACCTTCATAGGTCTACGGTCAGTATTCTCCCTATTTCATGCAGCCGACTCTCTGTTGGAGGTCAGGCGGCATACAACAACGTCCAGCCACTGGACTGGCAGCTTCGTCTGCTCCGCCTGGGTGAACAGCCTTCTGCGTTCACCCGGGAGGTAACCGAGGCGGCACTGCCGGCCAAGGTTAAAAATGTGTTGGTAGGAACCTATGACGGTACCTCCAACCCGGAAGATCATCTCATGGCTTATACCAACCTCATGTACTTACAAGGGTTTGATGATGCCACTTGGTGTCGATGCTTCCCGGCTACACTGAAGGGCATTTCCCAACAATGGTTTGGCAACTTGCTACCCGGGTCCATTGATAGTTTAGGAAGCTTGCCTTCCTGTTTGCTTCCAACTTCTCGATGAACATCCCTGTGAAGAAAACAAGTCTTGACTTAAGCACCATTAAGCAGGGGGAAAGAGAAGGATTGCGCTCCTATGTCAGGCGGTTCAATCTGATCAGAATTCAGATTCAAGGACTGTCTGATGACGTAGCTTTTACAGACTTTTTCAAGGGTCTGAGAGACGGGTCGACTTTTAAGTTCGACCTAGTCAGAAAAGGGGCTTTCACCTTACAGGCGGCCCTGAGGTAGGCGGAAAGCTATATTTAAACAACCGACCTCTGCTCGCCTGGTAGCTAGTCGGACTCTAAGAAGTCTTATAAGCAGAAAGACAGTCGGCCTGCTCAGTCGGCCAAGAAGAAAGAAGAGAACAAGAAAAGAAAAGAAGTCTGGGTGGTTAGTGATTCTGACTAACTGTCTCAAAAGAAGAAGAAAGAATTTAAACCGTAAGTTCCCAAGTACGAGTTTAACAAGGACTGCAACTTCATCCTCATGGAGATCAAGGACCGACTGTCTCTAGAGAAGCCGAATCCAATGAAAAGTTCCATTCAATCAAGGAACAAAAATAAATTCTGCCAATACCATGAGGAAGTTGGCCATGACACCAACGACTGCTTCAGCCTTCAACGGGCGTTGGACCATCTGGCTGACAAGGGGATGTTAAAGTCCTATATCTCTAAGTCCAAAGGGACTAATAAGAAGAACCCAGGGCAGTTGTCTAAGACACCCCATCTTGCTAGTAGTTCGGACACTGATAAGGAGCCGGTATACACCATAGCAGGTGGGTTCTCATAAGGTGGCCCTACCATCCGGGGGACCAAGAGCCATCTTCGAAAGATGGACAATGATGATGATGAGCAAGTGTCTGCTAGATCCTCCTTCCCAGACGTTCTGATCATTGAGAAGGACAGGGGCAGCGTTCGCCGCCCGCATGATGACCTGGTCGTCAATGAATGTAAGGTTGCCAACCAGCTGGTTGGACGAATCCTTATTAACACCAACAGTTCATCGGACATCATCAGTATCCGGTGCCTACAAAAGCTGAAATACAACGTCAGCAGCATACATCCGGTTACACACCCCCTGGTTGGTTTTGGGGGTGGAATAGTTTACCCAGTTGGAAGGGTTGATTTACCAATCCGGCCGGGTGAAAAAGGAAAAGGACGACACCTGGTCGTCAAGTTCTTGGTCGTTGAGGAACTTACTGCCTATAACATTATTCTAGGCCGGCCAACCCTCAACGAAGCCAAGGTTGTAATCATCCCTTCTCTCATGCTCATCAAGTACGAGAGGGATGACGACTTTGTTGGTTCCTTGAATGGGGATCAAAAGACGGCCCGGGAGTGCTACCTCTCAGCCGTCATAGATATTGTGACCCCAGGCGACCAAGGCCCATAACCAATAGACCTTGACACTGTCAAGGATGCCGACCCAGCCCCAGCCCCACCAGCAGTCGGAAAGAAAAGAAAGGCCCCGCTGCTGGTGGAGGTGAAGAAAGAGAAAAAATAGCAATCACTGACCGGGGAGCGGTCAGTTAAGCTCCGTCCCCAGCCGGCTGGAGACCATATTGATATACCTCTGGACGACAGCCGTCCAGAGCGTACTGTTAAGGTTGGGACGGCTGCTCATGCTAAATTGGGTGCAGATCTGCACCTCCTGCTGAAAGAATTCAAAGACATTTTTGCCTTTGAAGTGGAGGAGATGCCAAGCGTTAGCCCGGATCTTGTTGTCCACAAACTCGTCGTGGATCCTAAAAAGAAGCCCATCCGGCAAAAGAAAAGAAATCACGGCAAGGAGAGAAGTCAGGCGGCAGCTGCCGAAGTAAAAAAGCTGTTGGACGCTGGGTTCATTCGGCCATGTAATTTTCCCGACTGGGTGGCGAATGTTGTGCTTGTAAAGAAGCCGAATGGTACCTGGTGTATGTGTGTTGATTACACAGAACTCAACAAGGCATGTCCCAGGGACAGTTACCCACTTCCAAAGATCGACAGTCTGGTCGATTTGACAGCCGGGCATGCCTTGATGAGTTTCATGGATGCCTACTCCGGCTTCCATCAGATACCCATGTGGAAAAAACATCAAGAGAAGACGGCCTTCGTCACTGATCAGGGGTAATTCTGTTACACTATGATGCCGTTTATCTTGAAAAATGCGCCGGCTACATTCCAACGGATGATTAACACGGTCTTCACTAATCAAATTGGGAGGAATGTGGAGGCATACATTGATGACATGATAGTCAAATCCAAGCAGCAGGCGGATCACCTTGCTGATCTCCGAGAAACCTTCACCACACTCAGGCGGCATAAGGTTATGCTAAATCCTAAGAAATGCGTCTTTGGTGTTGAGTCTGGGAAGTTTCTCGGATTCCTAATTGATCAAAGGGGGATAGAGGCTAACCCCGAGAAGATACAGGCGGTAATTGACATGAAGTCACCCCGCACTGTCAAGGAAGCACAAAGACTAACCGGTTTCCTGTCGGCTTTGGGGAGGTTCCTCAGCCGGTCAGGTGACAAATGCCTTTACTTCTTCCAAGCAATAAGGAAGAAGACCAGATTTGAATACCGGGGGGGGGGGGATGATGCTGAGGCGGCCTTTCAAAAGCTGAAAGAGCACTTGCACTCTTTGCCAAGGCTTGTTAGCCCTCTGCCCAAAGAGTCGTTATATATGTACCTAGTCGTCTCAGATCATGCTCTCAGTGCTGTTCTCCTTGTTGAGAGAGACGACATTCAGCTCTCAGTCTATTTCATTAGCCATGTTCTAAAAAATGCTGAGCTCCGGTATCCCATGGTTGAAAAATTTGGCCTTGCCCTATATATGGCCTTCAAGAAATTGAAGCCGTATTTTCTGGCCCATCCGGAGGTGATTTACACCGATCAGCCCCTCAAGCGGCCAATGTCTACCTTGGAATCATCCGGCAGAATGCTGAAATGGGCTATTGAAATGTAAAGTCTTGAAATCACTTTTGAACCTAGAAAGGTAGTGAAAGGTCAGGCGTTTACTGACTTTATTGTTGAAATGACACGACCGGTTCAACCGAATAAAATTGATCAGGTTTGGAAAGTGTATGTAGACGAGAGCTCGACGAAGAACGGCTGCGGTGCAGGAATTATATATGAGTCCCCAGAGGGGGACAGATTTGAATATGCACTGCGGTTTAAGTTTTAAGCCTCAAATAACAAGGCGGAAGATGAAGCCCTACTAGCCGGAATTCGCATGTGTAAGGCAGCAGAGGCAACTAAAATTGACGCCTACTCTGATTCACAGTTGGTCGTAAGCCAGTATGAGGGAAAATATGAGGCAACTCATCCGACTACGATCAAGTACCTTCAGGCAGTCAAATAAGAGGCTGGGGCACTTGAGGAATTTTGTTTGAGTCAAGTGCCCAGGTCAGATAACAACCAGGCTAATGCGTTGTCCAAATTGGCTTCATTCGCCTGCTGTGATACGCCTCGGTCAGTCTTTTGGGAAGTTCTTGAAAATAGAAGTATATATGAAGAGCCCATTGGAATCCTGGACCGAAGCTCTACCTGGATGGATGGCATCCGGGCATATTTAGTAGACGGCATACTTCATGATTCACCACAGGAAGCAGCCATACGTCATGAAGAAGCGAGCAACAAACTTCGATTTAAAAAATGGAGAGCTCTTCAAGGCGGGTTTCCTTAAACCTCTATTGAAGTGCGCTACCCCAGAAAAGGGGAAAGAAGTTCTTGAAGATTTGCATGCTGGATACTGTGCCTCTCATATAGGCGACAGGTCCCTAGCCGTCAGAGCCAGGCGGCATTACTTTTGTCCTACTCTTGAAGCAGAAGCTAAAGAGTTGTGAAGAGATGTGACAAATGCCAGAGGTTTGCAAGCTTATTCACCACCTGGCTACTGATCTGACGGCAATCCACTGCCCTGTCCCGTTTGCTAAGTGGGGCATGGATATCTTGGGTCCTTATACGCCTGCTCTAGGCGGAAAACGCTATATTTTGGTGGCTATGGATTATTTTACCAAATGGGTAGAGGCTGAGCCGGTCAAGAACATCAAGACAAAGGATGTCATCTCTTTCATTTGGAAGAACATTATCACCCGGTTTGGGGTACCTATGTCTATGGTGTTTGATAATGGCCCTCAGTTTGAAACGCCTCACCTTAAGACTTGGTTGGGAGATCTGGGAATCTCACATAGTTTTGCATCAGTCGGCCGACCCCAAGCAAACGGCCAAGTTGAAGCCTTCAACAATCTTATCTCAGACAGCATAAAAAAGAAAATTGAAAGAGCCGGTGGCTTATGGGCTGAAGAGCTGATTCATGTCTTATGGGCCATCCGGACAACTATCAAAGGGGCAACCGGTGAAACCCCATTTCTTATGGTATACGAAGCTTAAGCCGTCTTGCCCATTGAACATTACGAGCCGACTCTCAGAGTCATGCTTTATGATGATGAAGCAAATTGGGAGGCCATGCGGCTAGCATTGGACTCTCTCCCGGAACGCAGGGGCAACGCTGCCCTGCGCCATGAGATATACCGTCTGAGAATGACCAGAGCCTACAACAAAAAAGTACGCAAGCTTCCTTTAAAATTTTACGACTTTGTGTTACGTAAAATGGAGGCAACCGGTAGGACCAATGAGGTTGGAAAGCGAACTCCTAATTAGGAAGGCCCCTATCGGATTTATGAAGAAGTCAGGGATGGCACTTACCGTCTGGAAACTCCAGACGACCGGCGTCTACCTAGAACTTGGAATGTAGATAACTTGAAAAAATACTACTTCTAAGAAATGTAAAATTTTTGTAAACAGTGAGTCCATCAATGAGAAATCAGGCTTTTTTTGTAAAAAGTGTTTGGCTATCTTTATAATTTCTTATCCGCCTGGGTTATTCTCAGACGGAACTTTTGCTTAACTATCTAAGTTTGACACTTGGTGTAGATTCAATGACATAATTACTTATCCTCCTGGGTAATACTCAGACGAACTACTTGTTTAACCAACTAAGTTTAATACTTAGTGTAATTTAATGTTATAATTACCATTCCGCCTGGGTAATACCCAGACGGACTAATTGCATAACAAACTAAAATTGACATTTAGTGTAAATTTGATATAGCGCGTGGCCGATGGCCAGATTGAAAAATCTAAGCACAAAAACGCTTAGTGCCTATACAACCGGTCTCAAACAAGACCAAAGGACAATGGCCGGATGGTTGCTTATTTTATAAAACCGTCTGTCCTAGCATGGACAATGGTGTCCGGCGACACCCCTCCGGGTGCAATCGTCGTAGAGAGCAGACACTTTGTCAGTTCTACGTACCAATGCAGACGACAAAGATTGAATGACCAAATTGGTCAATTCATAGCCGTATGACCAAAATAATCTACGAGAACGATTAAGTTTCCGAATACCTAATGCCCTGAGGCATCAGTCGGTTACCGGCTGAAGTTTTCACTTAGATTATTTATTCCAAAGTTGCACTATCTCCCAATTGGGGCAAAATATTTTGTGTAATGGCTATGTAATAATCCCATACAGAATATAACCGCCTAGGTAAGAGGCTCGAAGCACCCGTTCTAATGGCCGACTGTGCACTTGGTTTGGGGAAATCACCATTGTGATTGATTGGCCTTAAAACACCTCATACTTCTCCAAGTATCAAGTGTTTTCCAAGACAATCAATCAATTTGAAATGAAACCAACCACACAGCCGTCCAGGGGCAAGAGCACTCGGATTGAAAATTGCCGCATGCCTTTTTAAGTTGGGCAAAATATTAAAGAATTGTAGTATATACGCAAAATTCAAAAAATTCAAAAAATTCAAACACAAACATGTATAAACAACCGATTGAGACGGATTACTTTATATAAATATTAAGAATGGCACTGAGGCCCTAATAATTGTTAACCGGACTCACATCCAGTGAAAAAGCAAGAAAATAATTGTTTACCCAACTCCACAGTTGGTAAAGATATAGCATACTCGGCTTACAAGCCGGAAAAGAAAGAAACTTGGCATACTGCCGCTTAAATTGGGGAGGTGAACTCAAGGCTGAGGGGGAGGCTGCTGCTCCGGCTGGTGTTGGCCAGTTGGGCCTTCATTTTGCTCTTCCTTCGCCGGCTCCTCGTTGTCCGAGACTTCATATCCCTGCTCGGCAGCCCAATCTTGGAAGCGAGGCAGAGGAACCTCACCCAACACTTGGGCATCATACACCTCAGTGGCGTAATCATACCTAATTTTATAGACTTCAAAGTCTATATCCGGGTGGAGGAGGCTACAAGTGATCTTCAGGCGGGCTGCGTTTTCCCGCTCATTTTCTTCCATCAGCCGTTTTTGCTCCTAGGCGATCTCGTCCGACTACTTGTTCTACAGATTGACGATCTCGACCCCCAGTCGGGAGACATCTGCCCGGAGTTTGGTGTTTTCTCTGTCAGCATGTTCTAAAGCCTTGAGTTCAAATTGAGCATCCTTCAGTTTTTGCTAAGGGTCATTAGCCCGGCTGGTGGCTTCATCATTTGCAGCCGTCAAGCTCCGGATCATCTCTTCCTGTTTCAACTCTACTGCTTTAATCTCTAAATCACACATATAATTAGCATATTCAGCAGAGTTGAGGTTTTCAAGGGCCCTCCGTTTGGCGTCATTTACCTCTTCTTGCTTCCGCCTGAAGTTGCCTCGGAGCCCGTCT
This sequence comes from Chenopodium album, assembly GCF_948465745.1. Classification (NCBI taxonomy): domain Eukaryota; kingdom Viridiplantae; phylum Streptophyta; class Magnoliopsida; order Caryophyllales; family Amaranthaceae; genus Chenopodium; species Chenopodium album. Next base: position 66,681,351 of record NC_137839.1, on the reverse strand, counting down.
ACTCTTAGCATTACCTGAGAAAGGAGCATCCGGGTTATGGCATACTTAGTTAAAATGAAAAAAGATATCAGAATTCAGATTGGGATTCTTTACCTCAGCTAGCTGGCCCATTATCCGGTCAAATTCCACTACCTGCAGATCAGGTATGGAATTCTTCTCTGATCGAGTGAGGGTCCTCACAATCCGTTTGGCGAAACCAACAAGATCCGGCTCGTCGGATGTAAGATCTGCACCCAAAGTAGAAGTACTCTATGAGAAGGAAGTAGCATGGTTAGCATGCATCCGTTGCCGGCTGCTGACTGAACCCCCGGAGGGTTCTACCTTGGTCTTGACTCTCATGAAGTCAAGTGGCCAAGGTATTTCAATCTTTCCCTTACCTTGGGTTTCCGGATGGGGCTTAGGATTTTCGTCCTCCCCGGTTGTTGCCGCACCGGCTGCAACATTAGGTGGCGGGCCACCCTTCGATGCTGTGGAGGAATCCGGCGCATCTTGCTGCGAACGCTCTGAGCCTTCGCTCAGAATCTTCATTGCAGCAGGGGATTTACCACCGGTCGTGGGACGATCAGTTTTGGCAGTAGAGGTTGACCGAGGAGTGTCCTTCCTGGCGGCCTTGGCAGCCGGAGCCTTTTCTAGATCTTGTCCTTGCCTTTTGAAAAGCTTGGAGAAGGATCGTGGCACACGTTTTGCAGAGTCCTTCAAATTAAGAAGTTAAATATACCCAACCGAAAAACTGCCTTTGTAAAAAAAAAACAAATAAATAAAAAATAATGATAAATAATATATATGCTAAGGTAGACGGTCTTACCCCGCCTCTCTTGGACTCTTTGGCTTCAACGACTGCTTTCTTTGCAATAACAGCCTCCTTGCGCAGTAGCGCCGCTAACTTAGCCGGGGTTTTGGTCGGGTCAACCATCTTCAAGGCCTCGGCTGCATGAATAAAATAAAAGTTAGAAGAAATTATGGAAAGTTTGTAATGTAAAAATAAAATCACAAACTATCCGGATGTAAGTGGATCTACCCTTGGGAAACATGGGACTTAACCCACAGGCGGACAAGAAGCATTTGTCCTTGAAGTAGTCCGGGTGGGGGATCCAGTTTTTTGGAACTATAATATGAGTCCCATCCCCCATGGGCTCAGTAGTGGTTTCAAAGAAACCCGACTCCATTATTTGCTCCCGGACCCTAGTAGATAGCTCCGGGAGAGGGCATTTCCTACCAAGGAGAGCTGGTTCTTGATTGTACCGGCGTAGGGTCCGGTTGTGTCTCAGAGTTGCTGAGGAGATTAAGTAAAACTTGTCCTTCCACCCGGACCACTTGGACACCTTGTCCAAACTCATCAAATACTGGGGCAAGGTGGAAAGAGTGTACCATGCCCCGTGACCGCTTGGGGCCTTGCTCAAGTAATGCATATGAGCGAAGGTGGAGAAGCTGGGAGTGAGGTTTTGAAGCTCGCAGGCGGCAATGTAAATCAAAATGTTCACCCATGAGTTGGGAGTGAGCTTCCAAACTCCCAGATCATACCCCTTTAGGATTTTCCTAATCCCGGTATGGAGGGGGAACCGGAGATCGGCTTCTATAACCGCCTCGTAGCAGACAAAGTAGTGGTCTGCATTATCGATGTCATCGTCCCATGCCATTACTGCATCAGCAGGCGGGACGATAATATCCCACCCCTTTCCAAAGGGGTGCTTCTTTTTGAAAGCCCTAAAACCACTCTTTAATAGGGCAATGTCACCCGGTAGCATTCTAATCCTTTTTGGGTTGGGATTATCAGTGACTTTCGCCAGCTGCTGATAGTCAGCCGTGAAGTTATCTTGGTCATAGCCAGAAGTTTCGGCTCTCGACCTTTCATCGGCCTCTCCATCGCCGGATCCATTTGAGGAGACGGCTTCTTCACCGCCCTCCTCCCGTACGTCCGAGCTCCCGGAACAAGAGGGAGCCTCTTCATCAGAACCGCCACTCTCCTCCAAATCCTCATGTTCCCCATCCGAAACAACCTCATCAGCTGGCACTGCCATTGTGCACCGGCTCATAGACTTTCTGGTCGTCTGTTTAACTCTGGCCATTGTGTCCTGTACAGACACAGAGAAGGAGGAATTCGAAGATGAGCACAGCAATTCTGACAGTCCAGAAAAGGCATCTCTTGTTTTAGACTCAGCCGTTCCAGGAGACCGGCTGAGTGTCCTAGGCAGTGCTGAGTGTGTGGATTGAGAACTCATTTTACTTCTAAACTATGTATACAGGCGAAGAAAGAATGTATACAAGTTGAAAAGAAAAGCAAAAAATGGTACAGGTGGTTACCTTGCGTTTAACTCTGGAAACTCTGAAAACTGCTGCAGACGGTGACCGGGTGTTGCAAGGTTAGCACACGGAAATCTTGAGAATTTGATGCAGACGAAATTAGAGAATCTCTCTCTAAAAAATCTCTCTTTCTCTCTGTAGAAAGTCAAATGAAAATGAAGTGAGAGAAGGGGGAGTAAACTTCTATTTATAGAAGGTGAAAATGGGGGCATCCCGTTTGAATTTTAAACTTTACTAGCCGTTGTTACCGTTCACCTTTGATAGGTGGACACGTGTCACATTCCCCACGTGACATCCACGTGACCCATGTGAGGGGCAAATGTTTAGGGTAAAAATTACCCTAGACAGGTGTCCCAATAAGAGAAGGCCACGTGTCAAGATCAGACTGACCCAAGTGGCCCCCTAGCCATCTGACACGTGGCTCCTTCAGATAAATTCTGAAATGGCGGCCTTCAAGGGCCCAAACCCCAAGAAAACGCCGTAATTCGGCGCAGCCCACTAAAATCTAGGTCAAGTGACCTAGATAGGGGCACACCTACCAATGACCCTATAAATAGGGAGATATTTTCCCATTTTTGGGACACATTCAATCATTTATTACACCTACATTCTCTCTCATTAGAGAAACACCTGAGCTTGGAATCCAAGCAGATCCCTACCTAAATTTTCGTACTCTTCATTCTCTTTCAAGTTACTAACTTGATCGTTAGAGGCAGAGCTCCACCATTCGGAGTCTTCGTTGTTCTTGCAGGTACAGCTCAGCCGGATCAGTCTTTGTGACGTAACTCTCCCGAGGGACAAAAACACCCAAAACAGGTAGTTTTTTACATCATTTTACCTTTATTAGATAGTTTATTACAACATTTTTTTAATAGGTAGTTTCTCGCAAAATATTGGTTTTATTAGGTAGTTTTTGACAAAAAAAACCCATTTAGATTTCGTACACAAATTAGCCCGCTTTCGAAAAATAATTAATAATTTACGGATTATGATAAATATTTTGTTTATGGCTAACACATTTACTTATAACATGACAACACGACACGAATCGGATACAAAAATTAGTGGGTTAGTGTCAAGCAATTCTGACACAATTAGTTAAACGATACAATATATGGCACATCACGTTTATTAAAAAGGGTTTAGTATTGAGATTCTCTAACTCATTTAACTTCGAAAACGAACATGAGAATAACACGACACACAATGGTTGCCAGCTCTAGTACAAAGTATGTACAAATTATGTATATACAAATTGATTATATACTACCTCTATTAAATATTTGCTCCATTTTTCTATGTGCAGAGTGTTAAGAGAACTTAGAGAAAGTAATAATATATATAGGAGTGCAACTTGGTGCATCGCTGCTATTTGTTTGGGATGCATATAGAAGGGTTAACCGGTAAATTCACTTAATTTTTGTATTTTTATTACTACAGTGGTATTTTTAATGTACTATTATACTTACAATGGTTTTTTTTTTTTTTTTTTTTTTTTTTTTTTATGTACTATTATACATGTATTTTGTACCACTAGAGTATAAGTTATTTTAGTAGTACTATTTATACCCATTATAGGTAAAAGTGGTACAATAGTGGTACAATATTTATTTGTACCACTAGAAAAAAAAAATCACCACTCTTTTGTCTTATAGTTGCTATTTACTTGCTATGTAACAGCAGCTATAGCATCAATACTTAACCTATATATAGAGGTAGTGAAAGTGGGGTTAGTGGAAGTTAAGGTAAATTAGAGGAGAGATAATCTAAAGGTAATAAAATATAATTCTATTGGGACCCACTAATTGAGAGAAATAAATTAAATATTGTAAAAACTTTTCAAATAAGGAAATGAAACAAATATTTAAAACATCCAGAAAAGAAAAATAGGGAAAGTCTTTAAAAAATGAAGGAAGCATTATTTTGACAGCTTGTAGAAGATGGAGGGAGTGCAAAATAGCTTTAAATATGATAAAAAAAATAAAGAATGCCAAATTATCATGCAAGTGATTCATGTCTATGTATGTATTGAGTGAAGGGAGTACAATTTCTACAAACGCATAATGTAGACAGTGAAGGGAGTATAATCCTTACAAATACATAATGTAGACACATAATTATGTCAGTTCAAAAATACCCAATGATTAAGTCAAACAAAACTCGTTCAATTTGGTTTGAATTAAAAGATGCAAATGGTACTTAGACTTTGGCCCTAATCCCACTTAACTAACCTAATAAATTAACACTCGACGTTTTCTAAAAGTCCGTCTCTGCCATCTAATCAGCCTTCAGGTACTCCGTATCCATTAGCACATTATATTCATTGTGAAAATTTATCTGTGAATTATTGGACATTTAATTCAGCTGTTGTGCAAAGTAAAGACCTGAAAACTTTCAAAGAAGCAATGCAATTTAAGGGGTGGGTCAAGTCCATGCAAGAAGAGATTCGGGCTTTAGAAGACAATGGTACTTAGACTTTGGAACATCTTCTGCCATGTGAAAGAACTCTCGACTAGTAAATGGGTTTACAAGACTAAGTTTTTACCTAATGGAGATGTAGAGCATTTCAAATCTCGTTTGGTGGTATTTGGAAATCATCAGAAGGCAGGTATAGATTATGAGGCGAATTTTGCTCCAGTTGCAAAAATGACTAAGGTGCGTACTGTCCTAGCTATTGCGGCTGCGTAAAAATTGAGAGCTACATCAAATGGATGTGCACAATACCTTCTTACATGGTGATCTTGGTGAGGAGGTATACATGAAATTGCCATCGGGTTTTGAAAGCTCTGATCCTTCCTTGGTTTGCAGAATTCGCAAATCACTCTATGACTTGAAACAGGCTCCTCGATGTTTGTTTGCAAAACTTACCACGGCTTTAAAATAGTATGGTTTTAAACAATATTACTCTGATTAATTGATCTTTGTTCACATATACTGCAAGCAAAATTCAGATAAATGTCTTAGTTGATGTTGATGATTTAATTATCTCTAGAAAAAAGATTCCGCTGCATTAACTAGCCTATCTTAGTAAGTGCTTCAAGATAAAGGACCTTGGTCCTTTGAAATATTTTTTGGGCATTGAGGTAGCTCGTAGCTCTACAGATTTGTTTAAATGCCAACGGAAGTATACATTGTACATCATCTCTGAAGCAGGTCTTTTGGGGGCTAAGCCTAGTGGTTTTTCTATGGACCAAAACCACAAGTTGAGCCTTTCCACTGGTGATCTTCTCCCTTATCCAAAGATATACAGACGGCTCGTAGGCCGTTTGATTTATCCTGCTGTTACTCGTCCTGATTTGGCATATTCAATTCATATTTTGTCTTATTTTATGCACGAACCTCGTAGTGAACAATAGGATACTGCATTGAGGGTGGTTTGTTATTTAAAGGGTACTCCAGGACAGAGAATTTTGTTGAGCTCGGATTGTGACTTGAATCTGCAAGGTCAGTATGATGCAAACTGGGCCGCTTGTTCTCTTACTCGTTGTTTTTTATCTGGTTGGTTGGTGTTTCTTGGTAAGTCGCCTATCTCGTGGAAAACCAAGAAGCAACCTACCGTATCTACATCCTCGACGGAAGCTGAATACAGGTCCATGTCGGCTATTACTTTGTGATCTAAAATGGCTCAAAGCGTTGTTATTGAGTCTCGGTGCTTAGCATCCAAAGGCCATAAAACTATGTTGTGACAATGAGTCAGCTCTGCATCCATGAACGAACAAAGCACATTAAGGTTGATTGTCACTTTATTCGGGATGCTATTATCGAAGGGTTGATTTATCCTTCACATGTTTTGATGTCTTCTCAGCTTGTGAATTTTTTCACAAAGGCTCTCGGAAAATCACAATTTGATTATCTTCTTTCCAAGTTGGGCATTTGCAACCCGCATGCTCCAACTTGAGGGGGGTTATTGAGATATTATTTGATATGATAAGATATTAGTCAATATTATCTAATGTATTATAGTTAACTTCCAAAGATCCTATGATATTTTTTGATTCTAGGTTTAGGAAGGTTGTACACTATATATTTTCCATTGTGATGAATGAAAAGGAAAGCCACATATTTATCTCTTTCTCTCTAATTTAGCAAGATATTCATTTAAATTAGTTTTTTCTAATTGTATATATTTTACACACTTAGACTATATTGTATGTTATGTATGAATATTATACTTTGTATATATGATTATATATGATCTATTTGGTTTTAATTAATTGTTCAATCATATGTTTATATATTGTTAATCAAGTAAAAAAAAAAAGTACATGCAATCACATAACATATATAATATGATTAGGAATGACTTGTTATGATCTAACTAATTAATTCAAATTCATGTGGTCCTTAATTAATAACTAGCTTGCTCTTTTATATATGTGATGAATAATGTGATTGATTCAAGACAACATGTCACCCTGCCTAAAAAAAATTTTAGAGAGAGAAAGAGAGTGTTTTAGAGAGAGAAAACCAGAGTGAACCCCGCAAGCCGCCAGACCCCACCGTGGATAGCTCCTTGTAGCAGCGCTCTGCCTCCTCTTCGGTCAGCAACCTCTTCCCAGTCCCAAATCGTACCTCCAAACCCTTTCCTTTGGCCCCTTGCCAATTCTATCCCCCCTTACATCATAAACTCCTTCCTTTCTCCACCCGACTCTGCCTTTGATCCTAACCGCCATGTGAGTGTAAACCTGGAAGGTATATACCTTACCCCCCTTCTTTCACCATGGATTTTCTCTATAATTGTAAAATCCGTGGGGAAATCGTTCTCCTTTGACTTCCTCAAACGCACTCTCACAAAGTTATGGAAGTTGAATGATGATGTTCGCTTTATCACATAGGTAAGGGGTTTTATACCATCCAATTGTCCTCCAAAGATAAACAATTTGAGATAATGGATGGTGGACCCTGGTTCATTGGCAAGCAATGGCTATTCATTCAACATTGGTCCCCAAAATTCAAACCCTCATAAGCAAAAATCCAATCCTTCCCTATTTGGATCACCTTACCTGAATTTCCGATAGAGTTCCAATCTATGCAGGCTTTAGAACGGATAAAAAATTCAATTGGAACCTTCATCAAAGTTGATATAAGCATTCTTCACATGAATAAACTGCAAGATCCTCGTATTCTGATTCTCATTGATTAGGAATCGGAGAAGAATTCATGAGTTCTGCTTGGGGAAGGAAATGGATCGGGTAATTCGGATCAGGTAGAGCTCCACCCGCATCCATCTGTTTCACCCGATCCATCCGTCACCCGCATAATACATCACCCAAAATCCATCCATCCATCATCCGCGGGTGAAACGAATGGGCCGGGGGTAAATGGGTGGGTGAATAAATATTAATTTTAGATTAAAAAAAAAACTTGAGAAAACTATTTTGACCCTTTAATATTAAAATAATTGTTGTCAAATAATTGTGATATGTCAAATATTAACATAAAAATAAAATACAATCATACCATACGACTTCTAATATGCAAATATTATATATGTATAAGATATTTATATATATTTTTTTGACAAATTTTATATTTAATTTTAAAAAATCAGAATATTTATTGCTTGGAAGGCCAGAAATTTTTCCAAATTAATTAAGGCTGGTAGAGCAGTTCTCATCAAATCCACTCTAGCTGCCATCCCTTCTTACATTATGCAAACCATTTTGTTGCCTAAAAAGATTGGCAATGATATTGACAGAATCTGTGCAAACTTCTTCTGGTATCTATCTAGGGCTACTCCTGAAAAGAGGAAAACTCCTCTAATTGCCAGTCCAAGCTTTGTTGTCCTAAATCTCAGGGAAGGTTGGGATTCAGACTTAGCTCCCTTTAGAATCAGGCTCTCCTTTCTAAGCTCTGCTGGAAGCTGCATAGTTTTGATACCCTAGCCTCCTCCATCATAAAAAACAAATACTTCCACTCCTCTTCTATCACTGCTTTCAAATATGATTCTCACATTTGGCAAGATGTTGAGAAAGTCTGGGATCTCTTTTCCTCCTTCTCTCAATCTAGGATTGGGAAAGGGGACACTATCTCTTTGTGGTATGACAATTGGTCAGGGCTGGGTCCCGTTAGATCCTTTTTTCTGGCCCTCTTCTCAGAGAAGACCTCGAGCTAAAGTTGCAATCCATTATTTCCCATATTAGGCTTGACATCTCCTCCTTAGTTCCTATCCTTCCCCCTCAAACTATATCCAATCTCTTTATTCTTATGCATCCTCCCCACAAGTGGTGAGGACTACTTGTTCTGTACCATTGCCCATAGAAAATACTTTGATTCTGGTAGGTTTATCTCAAACTTTGGAAAGAGAAATTTAGTCACTCAGCCCTTTCTTTCCAGGACCCTCTTGCTTGGGATCTCCAAGTTGCTCCTGCTAACAAATTCTTCATATGGCTCCGTCTATGGGATAGACACTAGTAGAAAAATGTACATTTGCGTCGCCATATTTGCGTCACTCATTCTAAGGAGCGAAGCAAATGTTTATTTTTACCATCCTTTTAAGTTATTTGCGTCGCATGTTATTCAAGAAGCGACGCAAAACTCAACTGCATTTCAGCTTTCTCTCATTTGCATCGCTCTTATTTATTAAAGCGACGCAATTAATAAACTTATTTGCGTCACTCATTTGTTAACAAGCGACGCAAATAAGGGATTAAGTAATTTGCGTCACGCTTTTACTACATGAGCGACGCATATGAGCTGTGTACAATATCATAAACAAGGTTATTTGCGTCGCTTTTTTATAATAAAGTGACGCAAATAACTCTTTTGGCTTTAGGTTTTCTGCGTTTTTTTTACCTTAGTTTTTCATCACATACGCCTACATTCACTAAAAAAAAAGAAAAAAAACAAGAGTTCTTCAATTCCAGTGAATTGCTACAGCAAAACACCCACGAATTCGTCTCTGAAATCCAACAAATTAGGCCAAAAAACTGCGATTCCCCAGCAAATTTAACATCTAAATTAAAATTGCAGTCGAGTTGAAGCAAATCCGAGCAATTTCGAGCAAAAATTTAGACCAAAAACCCTAAGAAATTCGAACCCTTAAACCCAGAAAAATTGATTGTTTCCGACCAAAAATCCCCCATTTCGAGCAAAAAATCAACTCAAAAGCATACGAATTCGAACCCTAGAAACCCCAAAAAATTCAATTTCGGTCTTCAAGTTCGATTGGGGGATTTCGAGGGGGGATTTCTTGGGTTTTTGGCAGCGACGCAATATACCCTAAGAAATTCGTCCCATTTCAGTCATAAATAATTTTTGTTCGAATTTCAGTCAAGAAATTACAGCAACAATAGTTTCAGTCAAGAAATTACAGCAACAATTATTGTTCGAATTACGTCTTTTTCTGGGTTTAAGGGTTCGAAATCCCCCATTTCAGTCATAAATAGAAATTGTTCGAATTTCAGTTAAGAAATTACAGCAACAATAATTCGAGGGGGGATTTCGGCTTGACATTGTTAAATTTGTGAAGTCAATTTCACCTAAGGTAAGATTGCTTCTATTTATGTTCATTCTTTTCATGGTAGATAGAATGTAGCATTTAACTTGAACAATGACTTAGTTTAATTTCAGGTTTAGTGTTAGTTCATTAATTAGAAAATATATATGGGAGATTTTAGTTGAATATATAACTGGTTGCATCTTTGAGCTGCTGATTTTTGTGCTGCTGGTAATATATTACTGATTTCAAATATATAACTGAAATCGAGTGCACAGTATGACTATATGAGCGGTTTTGCAAAAATAGATAAGCCACGTGCTGTCGATCTTCATCCAGGCCATTAAATTCGGTAACATTGAACCTTATTTTTCAACTGTCTTATCTTTAATTTTCTGTAAAAATGCTGCTAAATAAATTACAAAATACATGTAAGACTTGCACTCGTTTAGTTGGAAGTCAGTGTTTACATATATGTTATTTAGTTGGAAGTCAGTGTTTACATATATGTTATTGGGTCTCTTATTTAGTTGGAAGTCAGTGTTTACATATATGTTAGAAGAGCGTTTTTTGAGGTTTTCTGTGGACTGATACTATGAAATCTTGTTGCCTGACCATTGTAATTGTATTAGCTTTGCTGTGCTATTGATTGAAAAGAGAGATGAAGAAGGGCAATTACAAGTACTATCAGCTGCACTTGAGGTAAAATACTAAAATCCTCTGGTTCCTTTCAACTGCCCTTTGTATTAAGTTTCTGTCTTATGTGTTGATGCAATTAAAACTATAGCAATCTTATAATGCTTGCTCAGATTCAACTGTTCAATGGGATCATTTTGCATTTATGTTTGAGAATGTAGGAATATATTAATAAATTTTGATTGTATACAGTGGCCAACAATTACTAAATCTGTTTGGAAAACTTAAAAGATAATTTAAAATCGAGGAGTATTTACGGTGCTCATGGATTGAGCTTACAAATTGTTTAAGTATAATAATGCAGAAGTGCTACTTTTATTTGCTGGGTAAAAAGTTTGATTTAGTCTGTGGTTGCAGATTGCTGAAGCAGAGAGTATTGATCTAGATTCAAAATTTCGTGCCCTAGTTGCTATTGGATCATTGGTATGTTGTCTTCTTATATCTGTTGTGTTATGAGAATGCCACAGCCCACTGGGTAATGTCAAGAGATACTTTCAAGTATAAAGAGGTTGTTTTTGCAATTGTTTACTATACCGGCAGCTCTTTGTGGAGCTTCTGGAGGGGTGATTGCCATACAGTTTTGCTGTGCAAGTCTTTGGATGTTTGTATGGTCTTTGGGCAGAGTATTTTATATGTAATGTTGAACTTTAGATATTTGGGCAGAGTATTTTATATGTAATGTTGAACTTTAATTTATATTTACACTTAGCGCATGTTGGACTCTTGTTTTGGATTATAGGCTTGAAATGAATGAATTTGGTTAATTGGGGTTGGGATGATGAGTATAATGTCTATGATATTGAGATGTAATTTATTGGACAGGTTGTTAATATAATGCTGTCATTCCCAATTTTATGGGTAGGCCAAATTACAAAGGAGACTCTGCCGAAATTTACATTTGCATTATTCAATAATATTGCATTTTAATTTCAATTATATTAGCGTTATCATATTACTTTATACCACTAGTAAGAAAAACAGGTACTACAAACATATACAAGGCAATTATTATAATTAAAAAAAATAAAAAATCACCTCATTTGCGTCACTCATTAAACAAACAAGTGACGCAAATACAGCAATTTGGTATTGTCTACTCAATCATTTGCATCACTCCTATATAAACAAGTGACGCAAATAACAAATAAGAAGTTTATCAGAAGATTCATTTGCGTCGCTCTTTTATAGAGGAGTGACGCAAATAACAAAAAAGAAGTTTATCGGAAGAGTCATTTGCGTCGCTCCTTTATAAAGGAGTGACGCAAATAACAAAAAAGAAGTTTATCAGAAGAGTCATTTGCGTCGCTGCTTTATAAAGGAGCGACGCAAATGATCTTATTTGCGTCGCTCATAGAAGCGACGCAAATACACTATAAATGAGCGACGCAAATGAGCCTTTTTCTACTAGTGAGACTTCCTACTTCTAGTCACCTCTACCATACACAAATTATCCCCTCCATCCACTGTGTCTTTTGTCTTGGTGTGCCTGAAACTATATCCCATGTTCTCAGGGATTGTCCTAGAGCTGTGGAGGTCTGGAATCTCACCAATCCAAACCCTGGATTTTTCCTGTCTACTAGTTTAGATTGGTTACGTTGGCTTCCAATCTAAAAAATACTTCTGCCCATGCTACCTTGGGTCTCTCTTAGAGAGATACCTTTGCTTTGATTACTTGGAGGATTTGGTTGAGGAGAAACCAATGGGTGTTTGCCAAATCTTCTCAAAATATCACTCCTTGGTGGTCCTCTGTCAAAGCTTTAGCCTCTGAGCTTTTATTCTTAGGCCCTTCATCTGCCACTAAAAATACCCCCTCACAAACCATCTATCAGACCCACCCTAACATGTCAACCTTTAACACATTGGTAGATGCTTCTTTCCTAAAGGACACTTTCTCTGCTGGTGTAGTGTGTATTTGCAGGAACCAACAGGGTAACTGGCTTGGAGGTATTGCTTGTTATACCAGTACCACCTCTGCCCTTATGGCAGAAACTTTAGCAATCATGGCTGCAGCTCAGTGGATTGCTGAGAATCAGTGGGAGGATACAACTATATTTTCTGACTGTGAAAGAGTTGTCCAGGGATAAATGATACTTCGGCCAAACCTGATGAGATGTCACTCCACTATATGTCTTGTAGGGAATCGATTGTTCAAGGACTACAAAGGGGAAGGCTCCAGCATTTAAGGAGGCAAGGACTAAGGGTAGCAGATACTCTGGTAAAGAAAGATGTCAAGGATCTTCAGTATCAGTTAAATGGTTTGGCTTCTAAGGAAGATGTACTGAACCATTTAGTAATGATTAACTATGTAGCATCTAACAACTCTTGGTCTTTTGGCACTAATTTTAGACAGCCTGTCTTGGCTGATCTTAACTTTGATCCCCATTGGTCATGGGGAGGACTCGATTTTGATGTGGCCCTGAGGGCTGGCTTGTAAAACTCTTTATTATTATGATGCTTTAATCTTGTTCCTTTTAACCAAAAAAAAAAAAAAAAAAAATCAAATTTTAGGATTTCATAATGTAAGTAGTATGTCACTATAAAAACGATTAGAGAACAATACAGATAAACAATATGTATTATCATCCCTGAACCCTAAGTAGTTTAAGACCATATGTGCGTCAATGATCTCATGATCGACTAATGAACGATTTAAGTTCAATTGGTTATTGTATCGTTTTGTAATAACTTTTGGAATGTCCAATCCCTTATTCGTGAATGAATTTATTTTTGTATACTTAAATTTTTGCAAATTGCATTTATCCTCTAAATTGCATTATTCCTTCATTCGACCCCCCAATTTGCAAAGATCAAAAAGTAGGAGCTCGAGCTCCTATCAATTCATCATTCCGTACACTTCAACCTTAGTAGTGTTATTGTTAAAATGCACATTCGACGAACCTTAGTGAAATTAACTTCGTATTTAAGATTTATTCTGGTTTTGTCATTTTTGTGGGGATAATTGTTAACTGGTTTGAAAATGACCTATATTTACTATGGAAAAAAGCACAAAATTAATAACAAGTGTAACATATACCAACTAAAAGAGTCATTGAGTGCAAATTTAATTATTAATTGTCTGACGATTATTCAAAGGGCACAAGTAGCCCGTAACAAAGGGCAACAGAGAAATACCAAGATGGAAAGGGATTTATGTAATTCAATATGAATGGCTAGAATTTTAATCAAAACTAACCCATTTATAACTCATTAATGATATAATATTATGGTGATCGTGAATAAATTTTGTTTTAGGGCTATGTTCTGAATTTATTTTTCAATAATAAAGGGGTTTAGAAATCAGAGAGGTAAAAAAATAGAAAAAAAATATATTAGCCTCCGTTTTATATTTTTTACAACTTTGGAATATTTTATACCTCACAAATAATACCCAAAGTTGCAAAAAAATATGAAACGGAGGTAGTAGAATAATTTTAAAGTATTTGAATGAATGAAAATAAATTGGGCGAGAAAATAGCTTTGATTGCACATACATGTAAAGATGTAAGAGCATATAGGTGTATGAAATAATTTTAATAAATGAATTTTTAAAATAGGAAAAAATAACTTTAATTAATTTTGACATTATAAAATAAAGGAAATTTTAGATTTTAACACCATATAAAAACCCGAAAATGGTTTTTAATACCTCCATAAAAAAAATTGATTTTAACACCACACAAACTAACAAAAAACGGGTATTACCATCACTTTACGGATTCCTAAACGGAATCAGTTAAGTGCCACGTGTCGCTTTCTTATTGGCCAAAAAATTAAAAAAAAAATTAAAAAAAAATAAAAAGACCTAAAACTACCCAGCCACCCCACCCCCGCCGCCGTGCCACCACCACCTAGCCACCCACCCACCCCTGCCCTCCCAAGAACCACCACCAGCGATGCCTTCGCTCACCCAACCTAGCTGAAACCTCCCCCTCCCTTTCCCGCAACCGCCTCGCCCCCAAAATCCACCTAACCCAAAACCCTCCTTCCCTAATACGGTCACGATTCCGGTCAAAAATGGTCGAAATCGGCCGATTAAGGCAACTAAACCCCAAAACCGGCCGATTTCGTCCAATTGTGGCCGGAATCGCGACAGTATTGGGGAAGGAGATTTTGGGTTTGATCGTTTTTGGGGGCGAAGCCATTGCGGGAAAGGGAGGGGGAGGGTTCATCTGGGTTGGGGGTGTGAAGGCGTCGCGGCCGGTGGTGGTTTCGGGGAGGGAAGTGGTAGGTCTGTGGTTGGCGGTGGTGGCGCAGTGGTGGGGCTGGGGTGGCTGGGGTAGTTTTAGGGTTTTTTTATTTTATTTTTTATTTTTTTAAATTTTTTTTAAACAACTTAAATGGTGACACGTGTCACTGAGGACCCCACTTAACGGAATTTTTGGACGGAATCCGTTAAGTAGTGGTAATACCAATTTTTTGTTAGTTTGTGTGGTGTTAAAATCAATTTTTTTTTATGGAGGTGTTAAAAACCATTTTCGGGTTTTTGTGTGGTGTTAAAATCTAAAATTTCCTAAAATAAATCAAAAAGAAATGCTTATGTGGGTTATTAGAGTCAATCACTATGCGCCACCTAGTTTACTTTAAATTAGTCAATTTAAAGATGACTATTGTAGAATCATCTCTCAAAATTATCTTTTATTAATAAATTTGTTATAAACTAGAGAGAAATATAAGAGAGATTGATAGAGAATATATCAGTGTATTTTTATTCCATATAATGGGGTATATATAAATACAATATATTAGGGTTTGAATGGATAAGAATATAAACCCTAGATCTAGATTGTTCCGGAATGATACAAAGGAGGATAATGGATATCCACAAATATTTCATAACACTCCCCCTTGGATGTCCATTATCGAAAATTGTGCCTCATTAAAACCTTACTACGAAAAATCCTGTGGGATAAAAACATAGTGAAGGAAAAAGAGTACATCATTCTTCGTAATACGCTCGAGATGCTGCCTCATTAAAAACCTTACCAGGAAAACCCTATTTGGGACAAAACCATGGTCAAGGGAAAAAGAGTGCAGCGTGTATTTTCTCCCCCTGATGAAAGATCTTCTAGTGTCGCAACAATGAATCCAATATGTTGGATATCTTCTAATAAGTTGGTAAAATATCACTTGTTGATCTTTGACTCTCCTAAGCTGAAGTTGCATCTTCAATTCTTCAAGTCTTCACGTGAACATGTGAAGTGTCTTCATTTCACCATATATGTGTTTACCTCTAATATCACCATTCCAAATATCTATTTAATAGTTGATTAAAAAGGTTAAACTCATGTGGTTATGACTTCTTCTGGAAGTCGTTAATAATAAATATTGGTGATCATTATTTGATTTAACATTCATTAATAATAATTTGATGACAAAACTTGATATTATTAATGTCATTCTTCAATGTCATATGAATTACAATATAACATATGTAATTATGTACGCTAATCATGATTCTTCTGGACCATGAGAAAACATTCTCGCGCATAAGTATTCCATTGATATTATTTAGATGTTTCATGATTGACATGATAGCTCTCTTGTAAATACAAATAGTAAATCTTACTAACTCTCATATGCTCAAACTTCAGGTTGATAACAATTGCAATATTCAAGATATAAACTTTCTAGGGCTGGATATTACAATAGGTCGTATATAAGTTCTTTAGGAACTCTTTAATTCATAATGTGCAATTAAATCGGTGTCATCAATAATTTCATCACAATTATAAGCCCATTGGAATATTAATCTCTTCCTAATTTTCAATCAAAGTTGTAAACATACCTTACTATACTTTGAATGAACATTTACATACACCACATTTATTGTATAAAATTAATGCATGCAATATGAGATATAGAAAATATGATAACATATTAACAAATATACAATAAAGTAATGCATCTAACAACTTCCTATATATGCAATAAATATCCATTAACTTATGACTCACACATGCACATGAAAATAAGACTTAAAATGATGCAAGGCACTGTACAGTGTGGATTTAAAAATCCATATTTCATTGGACTTCGGGTCCATGATAAACTTATGATCATTATCATTATGTCGACATCGAAATGTACATATATTTCAGATCCCTTACTTATTAGTCCATTCCATTATGCATATGCATATTATTCATCGGTTCCATTATGTACCGGTATCATAAAATTCCTTTAACTTACATTCCGCATGCTATTTTACTATGATATCTGAATACATTTCTCATTGGTACCATCATAACTTTTCTTACATCATAGGCCATCTATTATAATAATTCAGATATCTATACCACTTTTAGGGTATTTCATACACTATGGTATTTATATACTATTACACAATTAGTTTCAACTGCACTATCTTGCCAAATATCATATCTATTAAACATATCTTTATTTTGGAACCGATCATATACAACCTACACTTCAGGTGTAGTTATTCAAGTACAATTGGCAAGATTTTATCTCAATGTATACACATAATTAATATGACCAAAATGTATCTTCAACGCTATGCAACATGAGTCATAAGTGAATACAAATCAAATCATAAATGTGCAACATATCTTGATAATGTATATACAAAAGTTGGCATATATATAACTTTTCAAACTACCATTATAGGGATCATATTTATTATTTATTTATTTTAATTAATTTTTCCAACTTTTGCTAATTCGTTCTTCTCCCCCTAAATTGGTAAAATATCTCATTTATAGGGGCATCTTATTATATACCAACTTAGTAGAGAAATTTGCATTAAAATTCATTTCATTGGGAGGATCACAATCAAAATTTATCTCTTCTGGAGAACAATTTCGATGAAGAATCATTTATTCATTAACTTTATATTTCATGTGCATTTATTATTAAATTTTCAATAATATTTTCTCTTCTGGAGATCAATGTCAATGGGGAGACATATGTTGTGCAGTTGTACGTTTTTCTTTCTTCTCCTATTTCATATGTGCTGACATATAATAGCCCCAATCAAAAGAATTGTTATACAAGCATAAATCACTTGCTTGTAATTCTAGTAGGTGATGATCTTCTGGATTTTTAAAGACTTAAATAGTGTATTTGGTGAGCTTCTGATCACTTGATAGTTGACAATAATATATAAGTTATTTTGGTGAACTTCTGGTCTGCCATTACTCCTTTATAAAAAAAATCAAAACATATTAAATCTTGAAATTATCATCAATACAAATTATTATAACTCACAATCCAAATATAACTCAATCTCAATGTTACGTCTTGCCATTCAATTCATATTATATATTTAACATTGAGAAAGCGTCAGCACATTATCAAATGAAACTTCAGGTTTCCATTACGAGTAATTATTATTAAACCCGAATGGCTTATTTTAATTATCACATCCAATCACTTCTCTAAATTTGAACTCTGGTCAGTTTTCAACACTAGTGATCACTTTATTAAACTTACTATATGCATGGCCATGAATGTGATGTGATATTAGAACACCAACATGTGTTTCTTTATACAATTGGCAAGACAATCAATTAATATTTTATCCAATAATTACTCATACTTTACTGGAGTTTAAACTATAAACTTGATACATGTTAATCTTGTTGGATATTTCATACTCTTCTGGAGTCTTTTATATAATCATGAAACATATGAACTTTACAGTGATTTCTTCTAGAAATGTAATGATATTTACCACTTCCTCAAATTTGTCATTGTCAATAGTGGCTCCTTTCCTTTTCAAAGATACTTAATCATCTTTAGAACCTATTGATTTATCACGCTTCAGGCGGCATGCTATAGGTTCATCAAGAATTGATGTTGTACTTTTAGGACATCAATTTTAAATTATAGCATTTACAACTAGTATATGATAAATGTTATTTGTTTATATCCATCTTCAAGATGGTATCATTTCAAAATATTTAATTAACATGTAGCCACTTCTATTAAATAAATCATTGATATTTAAGTTATTGTATGTATCAAACTGACCATCAATATATTTTATTATTTATATGCAAGGATTACATACAATGTCCCTCTACTCCTTGAATATGGGGGTATGGAATGAATCAATCCAACAACCTTTAAAATCCTTGCAACTTTTAAGCCATAAATTCTTTTGGCAATGTCATGTATCAAGTAACGTGTTCCTTTTAGCAAAAACATGCTTATATAAAATTATACTTATAGAACATTTATCATGTTCCTCATGCCCAATTACGTTCATCTTAAAAAAAACAAAACCTCTTATATTTATGGGCATAATAAAACGTTAATTATGTATAGTTTCTCACAATGTCATGTTTAATTACTTGAACTCATAAAACACTTTTTGCTATATATTTGATTAATTAAGGAACTTCAAGTCCATATGTACGAGAATATATACCAATCCATCTACATTTTTCAGAAAGAGAAGGTAAAAATAAGACATGAATACTCTTTATAAATATAAGGAACTTCAGGTCCACACATCATATTCAATTTACATTCATTCCAATAATCTAACTTCAAGTAGGTACATAATACTATAATTGAATGAGAAGGTAAAAATATGAAAACCTATTACTTCACGCTTTAATAAAATCATACCTGAATCGATTGAATCAACTATATTGTCGGATCAATTATATCAATATATTGTCTGATAAAGCTTAATTAGAAAATAGAAACAAACACATAAGCAACCACATGTTTCATATCATACTTGAAATATAAAAACATAATTCAATACATAAATTATAAATAGTTTCACATGTACCTTAGGCTTACTTCGTACAATTTACAAACATTCAAGGCATTAGACATAGAATTTCACATACAAATTATATGGGTAAATAATTGTTTAATCAAACCATTCACATTTGCTATCAAGCATAGAGAAATAACCAAACTCATTTACGGATAGGAAAAGTAATACAAAATCTAGCAAATATATGTAATACAATTTCATGAAAACCATACGTTCATAAAATTAACCCCAATAATAATTCTAAATACCCTTTTAGATTCAAACTAAACAAAACTCATAGTCAAAACAAAACTACTAATTAGTTAATCTGCATCAAATTCAACTATTCCCAAATTGCTCATTGAACTCCAGGAATAATAAAAGTACGAAAATTTGGGAAACAATATAAACATATTATGTAAAGGTTTAAAATTAACAATAACAGGATAGTTGAGAATGAACTTTCCTGATATCAAAACCTTTCCCACTATAAAAACCAGCCTTATCGTTAACTTCATGTTATCAACGTCATCTACTAGCCTGTAACTCATGAAAACGTCAATGAAAAGAAAATAAAGTATAGCCCTTGCTTAAGGCTAATCTATTATATTGTGGATAGATGAGAAAGATGATTTAAGATAAACAAACCAATGCAATTGAAAAATAATACGAGTAGTTCTTTGTAACCAAATTATTAATACCGTGAGACTCCTTGTACTAATCCCAAATTAATTAATAAGGATTGGGAATGATATGACATTCTTGAAAGGTGTGATTTCATTTTTAAAAGTTCAAAACCCATGATCAAGAGTAATCTCCTTCTAATTTCTTCCCAAGATGCGATACAACAAGATAATAATAGTATAATTTAGCAGATTCAGCATACAACGAATTAATCATTAAGCCTTGGTGCTGATAACGTGTTATAAAATAGAGAGAAATATAAGAGAGATTGATAGAGAATATATCAGTGTATTTTTATTCCATATAATGGGGTATATATAAATACAATATATTAGGGTTTGAATGGATAAGAATATAAACCCTAAATCTAGATTGTTCCGGAATAATACAAAGGAGGATAATGGATATCCACAAATATTTCATAACAAAATTATGAATCTACTAACAAAACATTTGTTCTTGTTAGTTCTTTGTTAGATAGCAATTGTTTTGGGCACCAAATGGGCCTTTAGATGGTCTTTTATAAAAATATATAAATGTCATGTCTAAACATGCAAACAAACAAAATAGAATTCAAAATAGAATGCAAACAAATGGGCCTTTAGATGGTCCCTTTTAGGCCCGTTTCTTTCAGTACCTCAATGGATACCTGACTCTGATATCCCTAGTTTTTTAAAGGTATGAGAAAACACTTTTAAAAAGTGTGAGGACAATTATATATATTCTCAAAATGTTTGTTTACCTATATCTTACTAGCTATTGATATAATATTAATTGCCTCTAATTATGTCTTGGTGTGATTTAATGATTTAACTTTTACAAATAGTGGTTAAACAATTATACCCACTAAAATGTTTACTTATTTGCCCTTATTAATGTTAATTACCTTTTTTAAATTAATCTTAAAAATAGTGTGCAGACATTTTATTATACTCTAACTGTATTTGTGTACATATTTTCCTTGATAAATGTTGTCATCAACTATAAGGGATCTCTGAACGTGACTATTTGTGATGTACGCATCACGTACGTTAGCCACCCTATGCTAGTCATGTTAAAAGACCAAATCAACTAAAAGTTTAAACTGATGGTTGAGGCCTAAAAATATGTTTTATACTCTATAAATCAAATATGTCCGAACAAGGCACATTCAAAGCATAAGGCATCTAATATTAATTAGCTGGCCCTATCAAGTAGAGGTGTAAAAACAATGCCCTACCTCACTCGATCCGAATCCGACCCTAAAAATATTTGATTCAAATTTAAACTCACGTGGACACAATAATTTAGCATTACTCAACTTTAAAATTGACCCGACCTGACCCAACCTCATCAGACCCAATATGATTATCCGAATTGACACCTCTTCTTATGTTTACTTATTGCGGTTTTTGGCTCCAAAGAAGTCCTTAGCCCATATTAGAAGTGAAAGTGAACCTAATCCGAGGTGATTGTCTTCATCACACTGTAACACTACCACTTATTGTGATAATGTCTTCTTCAAATTAATAATGTATGAATTTTGTATTTGTTTTTTGGTAAGTAAACAAGCGTATCATTAATACTAAAAAAAGGTATATACATTAATTTAGATACATTATTAAAAAAAATAGACCCCCTTAACTAGGGAAAACAAAAACAAAACAGGAAGAAAACAAACACCCAAGCCTGAGGTGTTCCACTCTTCATTCAGCACAACACTGAAATTTCTAGATCGACTCTTAAAACTTCTACAAACTAAACTAAATAAATTATTTTTGTTGTCACTAGTTTGTACTTATTAGATTTATTTCAATGTATATCATTTAAATACAAACTTTTTATAATTATATTCATTTCATAATATATACAAAAAAAAAATATATATAATAATAATAATAATAATAATAATAATAATAATAATAATAATAATAATAATAATAATAATAATAAAATAGTATTAGTCAATGTTTCATGTTAACAAATACAAAGTATATACCGAATAATATAGGACATTTAAATAATCAGAGAGAGTAGTTAATTAGAGTGACAACAAATATAATTTATTTAATTTTTTATTTTATTTTTAAAATAACATTTTCATCGTTTTCAACCCTTCCACTAAGATGGACACAAACTAGTGATACTTTATGGACGATATCCATAAAACTGCATTAGTCAAGTCATGGCTTCAAAGGGTTGAAATATCAACGGATTGAACACGTCAAATGTTTCAACAAACATAATTAAAGTGATGCACTATGTCTATATCCACTAGCTACTATCTAGTCAATAAACTACTGTTGATAGTGGCTCTTTGCAATTAATCTTCAATTTTGTCGACTATAATTGACTCCATTTATTTATTTATTTTCAGGTAGGTAAATAGAAAATCATAATAATCTACACAAATCAATTTGTCCTAGATCAATAAGCAATATCGTTAGAATTTCCTCCCATCTCAAAGAGTTGAGAGCTTCATCATTCATCACATAAATAGCTTATTACCGGGAGATGTGATCATGCATTTATGTGAGACTCTAAGTAACATGACATCCTAACATATTTTGTCAATGATTGAGATAACTCTTATTAATATTGTTTGAACAATAATCTGTTTTAAATGTTTAGTTGCCTATTTTTATCTTATAAATGTTAATACCCTATTTTAAGTATACTATGCGGACATTTTGATAGAGTATAAACATATTTATGGACCTTAACCATCCGCTTAAACTTTTGATAGAGTTAATTCTCTAACATGGTATCAAGAACAAGTGTGACATTACGGTCACAGATTCGAATCTCATCCACCCCTCTTTTTTAAAGTGGAATATATATTATATAAGGTAATAATACTCGGTACACTTTGCAAGTTAATCTTATATAATCAAGTTAATTTATGTTGGGATTCTATGCATTAGAATTGATTATAACTTGCAAAGTGTACCGAGTATTATTACCTTATATAAATTAACTCTAAATTACGATGATATGTTATTTGTTGTTCATGTCATCATTTGAGTAGAATATGTTTTGTGTTAGCATGAATTATTATGTGTACTTTAAAAAGATCTTAAATTATGTTTTGAGTGGAGTATGCTAATACATTTAGCAATGTGACAATGATATGCATTGCATGTACTTTAAACATAGCATATATTTGTGAAATAGTTGTAGTGCAATATTTTACAAATTTGATAGTGAATGACTAACGTTGTTGTTTAAACTTGCTTCATCTTTTACTAAGTATCCTTTTAGGTACGAAGATCGTGAAATACACTAGCCTTCGGGAAACGTTGTTCAAAAACCTTTTTGGAAGGCAAGTGCTGATGATTGATGGTTGATGAAGAAAATTCATTGATGTGGCTATGTTATTTTCAAGAATTGGACTTGATTAAGGTTTTAAAATTTCAAGTTTTGGGTACGTTGTCTTATTACTTTATTCATCTAATGGTGAAAGCTATGTGATATTTTTTTTTTAACCATTTGTGCAAATTAAGTTGATCTTGGTAACATGCTAGCTTTCCTTATTGGAAAGTGTTTTAGCAAAATAATTTTACACTATGGTAAGGAATTTTGGAACGTGTAACAATCCTTGATAATTTGTGGAAATGTCGAGGGGGATAGACCTTAAGCCCATGTGGAAAGATTAAAAGCATTACTTTTCTATCCCATGGAATGTGTTGTAATGCTTGATAAAGGTTGAACTCTTTTGAGTTTTTAATGGATCAATAAACCACTTAGGTTGGTGCTATTTGAGACGCACTTTATTAATACATCGTTTGAGGTTGAGTCCTTTGACTCTTAATGAATCCAATTGTTTGAGTGGACGCACTAAAACTTTGGATCACCGTTGTTTATGATTATTGTGAGGTTGAGCGTTACGCTTTTAATGAATTCATGGTCTTGTGGGAGTTAATGGCTACAATGTAGCATTTGTTGAGTCCTTATAAACATGTTTTAACCCCGTTGAATAAGTACTTTTGAGAATTTCTTGTGATTCACGTATGTGGTTGTGAAGACTAGCCATCTTCTATGAAAAAACTTGGGCGGATTTCCTAGAGCTTCCAGTAGACCTAAGGTGAATATGCTTGGCTAATAAAAGGCATATCTCTTCGCGGAGTTCAGGTAAATTTTTGGAGAAAGATATGTGATGTGGGGGTCTTGAATTAAATCTTGGAATTTCAAGGTTGGTCTACTCCTTGATCAAGAGTCTAAGGGTTTCAAGGCTTGTCCACCCTTATACTTGTAATTCATTGTCTCATCTCACTAAGCACTAGATTTCAAATTACTTATGTAATATCTAAGTGTTATGTATTGATCTCCTCTTATGCCAATATGTTGCTTCTCATTTCATTGTTGTTTTCTTCCCTCCCTTTAGTGGGGGATTGTTGGAATAAAGGAAGGAAAAAAAAACAAGTTTAAAGGAGTATTTTTTTCATTTTCTTGTTTGCCCTGGCTGCAAGGGCGAATCTGCCCTGGCAGGGCGGAAGAAGGTAGAAATTGAAAAATGAGAAATCTCATTTGCCCGGGCAGACCGGGCAAGCTCGCCCGGTCGGGCGCGAGAAGCCACGTTTGGATGGGCTTGCCCGCCCGGTCGGGCGTGGTTTTTCCCGGTTTGGGCAAGTGGGATACCAAATTCTTAAGCATTTTTTTGCCTTCTTCTTAGATTCCTTTCTTGTTCTCTTTTGATTCCTTATAACCCTTATATTTAAGAAGATGATTATGGTGATTAAATCTTCATCTTTATTCTGATTTATTCACCCCTTATTGATGCTTGAGATTCTTCAATGATATTCCATGTTCTTTCATTCTTTTCTATAAATGGAAGACTCATTTTCTAGATTTTTATATACTTAATTGTTATTTCGGATGATATACTACAAGAGGGGGGGTGAATTGTAGTATGTTCCTAGTGCCTACTTTTCGCGGAATATAAAACTGATTGCTGTTAGGAACTTAGACAATGCAAAGCGGATTTTACGAGGAAACCATCCAGGGCCCAACTGGAAGTAAAACCTCGACCCTACCTTAGGGATTTCAAACACAAACCACTTCACTATAATAGGGAAAACACCAAGTTAAAATCTATTAGACAAGGACCTTTATTTCACAAGTTCCTCACTGGACTTGCTACTTGATAGGACCCTATCCTACCCAATCTAAGCACCACAGTTAGATTCAATCGTACCACCAAAGTACTACACGTACTTCCAAAGTACAAAATACTTGTACCACCTAAGTACAAAACCACAACTTCACCTAGAAGCTTACACAAACAACTCTTACTATATAATTATAACGAGAATCCTCACGAACTCTCTCACCCCAATATATAAAGCACTCAAAACCCTTTTTCCCTTTTACAAGATCTCAAAGAATAACTCTAAATACATACCAATGAATAAAGAGATAAAACTAATATGTTGGAAACTCGAGATCTGTCTAGAACTTACTGGACGAACTGTAACTGGAACCTGACTGGAACTTCGACCTGGAGGTTTGACTTAGCTTCGTGGTGAAGGATGAAACCATTAAGCACGACCACTAAGTTTCATCAGCCTCAACTTTGAATGAATACATATGAACATATTTATAGTACACCCAAATTATCCTTTTCGTAAAAGATAAGTTTTATTAAAAGATAGAAATAAAAGATATTTTCCAAAAATAAGTTTTCCAAATATATATCTTTTGTTAAAAATATATTCTATTAATAATAATAAGGTATATTTACCATAAAATCAGATTTTATCTAAATCTTATATTTTCCAAATATACTAATATATCTTTTAACAAAAGATATACTTTTACCATATCTTTTGTTAAAAGATATTATTTTTACAAAAGATATATTTACCATATCTTTTTACAAAAGATATACTTGCCATATCTTTTTATAAAAGATATAATTATCATATATTTTTATAAAAGATATATTTATCATATCTTTTAACAAAAGATATACTTGCCATAAAATTAGATTTTATTTAAAACTTATTTTACTGAAAATATTTTTCAAAAATAACTTATCTTTTTCCAAAAGGGATTTATTAGAAAATAAATATTTTTATTCTGTAAAACCAAATCCCTAAAAGATGTGCACGTATTAGGTAAATATTTATATCATTAAATTCGACCTGCGACCTTTGACGACGTGCAAACCTAAGTTCCGATTAGGTTTCAGAACTCTGACAGTATCTGAGTTTCTGACAAGTCAGTAACTCTAATTTCATTAACTATCATGAGTTCACCTTGGTTCTTTAGACTTGTTCCAGACTGACTTTTGTGTCTAACATACTTACATGAATCCTAGAGCGATATACTTCGATTTCTCCGTCTTCATGTTGTTTCTTTGAAACTCTTGTTCTGGAATCTTGTAGTATTGATGTATTCTAGATCTCGGGGCAGCGTTAAGTTCCAGCTAGGGAACGTTCCTGTTAGGGAACTTAGATAGTTCTTGTTAGAGAACTAAGTTCCTGTTAGGAAACTCTTGATGTACATGTTAGGGAACATGGAACTCTTCATGTACCTATTAGGGAACATGCTCCGGCTCTCGTGGGAAAGCCTGCCAAAGGTTCCTTCTGCATCTCGTTAGAGAATATCTTCTGGTTCCTTCGTGGTTTGGTTCTTGTGGGAGAACCTGCTTTAGGTTCATTCATTCTCTCTTGTTCCTCTTGAAGTCTTCTATGTTCCAACCCATTGACTTCACCTAAGTCAGTTCCTGTCTTCACATAAACACTTAAGATAAACATTAGATTAAAGTTTGTTTGTTATAAACAAACTTCAAGTGAGAGAACTAATTAAACTTAAAGCTTATGTAAATACTCCTATACAACTCATGTATGCATAGTGTACTTACCTCATGAAGCTAACATATGCAAACACCTATTTACATAGTTACCTTCACATACGGTTCTTTAGCCATCATCATTCTTATCAACCATGACACTCATCATTGTTCTTGTTTCTCTATTGCTTATCATATATTGATCAGATTCCTTATATATACGTGACATTGCTGAGGTTCCTTGTATCCTGTTCCAAGCATAACTTGTTCTTTCTATGCACAACTTAACAAACACGTTAGATAGATAATCATCATTAGTTTACAATCATCATAACCTAATTACTCAACAATTTCCCCCTTTTTGATGATGACAAACTAATGATGTTAGAACTTTAAACTTAACTATTGCATACCATAAGCATCATACATATTCTTCCTCCTTTTGTCATTATCAAAAAGGGTATTGTTCCACACGTTTGTTTTCCATAAATTACACACGCGTAAAGTCATATATGTCACACCTATCACCATATAATAAGTAAATATATAATGGTTAAACACTTGTTGTTCCTAAAAGCCTCAAGATACTCACTTTTCAAACACGGATAACATTTCCACACTAATTTCCAACTCACAATCCAAAGGCCCAACTTCAAAAACCTTAATTGAACTTGACAAATAAGAAGTTAAAAATCAAGTAAAGAACAGAGCTCAAAAGTTAGAAATGGATTGCATTAATAAGCAAATGAAAGCGCAAGCTCAAAGGATATATAAAGAAGCATACGGAACAAAATAAGTAGAGGGAACATGAAGTGGAATTTGTGCTCTTCGTTTAGACCTTTTGAGATGATAAGATTCACCACATTTGTTCTTCATTTCATACTCTTGAACCTCCTGCTAAACACAACACATATTCATCTTGCTAATTGATAACCAAGTTCCCTTACTTCAACTACCAACTTCTTTGAGAAACATTCTGCTTACTGGAACTTAAACAGATTTCAGCTTCATAGTCAATTTCCTTCAACGTTTAATGTTGCTCCTTCACTAGCTAGCTTACCAAGTATACGAGTACACCACATCAACATAGTCAATATTCTTCATATTTAGATATCTAGGAAATTAAATATTGGATCACCCTTATTCTTCTTCTTCCTCCTTTTTTTTTTTTTTTTTTTTTTTTTTTTTTTTTTTTTTAACATAGGGTGTCATTACACAGATTTTGCATGCTTTCCTATAATCACACATTTTAAATCAATGAAGATAATACTTACTCATACACTTGAGTTCCACAACCAGCTTTGAACCATTTTGATTTCTTGGTTCCTACCTTATTCCCCCTTAGTTCCTTACCATTCTTCTTCCTTTTCAAGTGCTTACATCTTTTCTTTTTCTTCAACTTCCCCCTCAACATATAATCACCATTCTTCACGTTTCAATGATCCATAAAAAGATGATGAATAAACTTAGAGCACATTGGAATTAAGAATAAGAAGTATGGCTATATGAAAAGATAAGGAAATAGGGTCGATAGAATTTCGAATATATGAAGATATGAAATAAGTATAGCGCAACACGGACACACAACTAAAAGTTGTAGAATAATGTTGCATTCGAAGAAATATAGTGTGGATGCTTGAAAGTTGGCTAATAGATAGGTTAGTTCCCTCTGAAATTTAAACGGGTGAGATACAAACGGTCTGGGAACTTACCTGTCTTGTTCCATCAAAGTTTCTTCCATTGTTCCTTTGGCAACTTAGGAACTTCGTGTTTGACAACACCCATAGTTCTATTATGAGACCTCTAATACTCTTAGGCAAGTGAGTATGTCTTTTACAACACAAGAACTAAGTGTGACACATAAACAATAAGTGTACATTCTTTACTTCAAGTTTAACATGCACCAATCTTGACATAACTTAAGGGAAAAATACTTTATAATCATGTTATGTTTCATCAAGTCTTGTTCCATTAAGCAATATATACAAGAATATGACAAGTTAAGACAGAACCATAAGTTAATCAATTCATAAATTCGCATATTGCATTCATACCAAAAATATATCAATTCAATTCATATATAGACATAATGTGAAAAGGAACTTATATCTTATGCAGTCTTTTACCAGTAAAAATATAACTTTTAAAACATTGGTTGATATGATGGCTTACCTTGGAGTTATTTTGAAGTGTTTATTCTGTTCCTTGATGATCTCAAATCTAATATCAACTTTCACTTCTAACTCAAGTTCCATTGTCAGTGGTTAATGCTTACAAATATATTTTCTCATCATAGAATCATCAAAAACCAATGCACAATGGCTCATTAGTTGTACCAGAAATATAATCAATGTAAACAAGCACAACTAAAACCTCAGTCCATCTTGAAAACAAAAATTGATAATTTTAAAGCTCAATTTTCAAGAAGGAACTTGGATAGCAATCTATCCTAGAGTATGTTCCACATTGACATCTATAACAGAAAGTTATACAAAAGACATTTATGACATCCATGTGGTACAACTCTAATCCCATATAAACAACAAGATAAAATAATATTCAATTACCTTTAAGTCTAGCTATACGAGCAATAAGTTCCTAAAAAACAATACGTACCTTTATATTGGTTGTTTCCTATAAGAACCAACCTGGCCTTGTTCCATTTTCGTGCCTTACTCAACAAGCTTTCTCCAGAACACCCTTTTTACTCTCCGACCCTTTTTAGGTGTTCTAGAATAGGTTCAGGATGTAACAAACACCTTCTTCCTTTTAAGCTCATTGAGTTCCTGTTGCACATGTAACCTTCAAGCTACATCCTTAAATGCTTCAATAATGTCGTGAGGCTCGGCCTTGGTTACATATGCATGAAAGACACTATAGTTCCTTTTGTTGAGATTTTGCTGCTAGGAACAAATATTATCTCATCTCTGGAACTTCGTCAGAACTTGCTTTCTTATATTGAGTTCATTGAACTTTGCTGCATGAGTTGGAACTTAACATCTAAAAGTTCCTCAACATGTGTAGCTAGCCCATGCTGTTATCCTTAGTGACATATTTCTTTACTAGGAACTCAGTTAGTTCTTCAAGAACATGTGAGTTCATCTTTTATAACCTGCTTGATGAGAACAAACCTGTTAGTCTCAAAATATGTTCACTTTTTGCACATTAAACATGATAGTGTAAACTCTTTTTGTTTTACTGATCTAGGCGTTTATGGGTAAATCGCCTTGGCACTTCTATCATCAAACATCCCTAAGTGGAACATACAGTGTCTTGTTAATCAAAGATCTATTGCTTCAGTGTTGATGATGTAGTAAGAGACATTGAAAACTATTCCAAAGAACCTGCAAAGACCATTAGCATATAACTTTGTTCTCTTCATGTCTTTCACGATTCAAAGTTGGAAACTTGTTGTCAATCCTATGTTCCTACGAAAAACATCAAACATGAATGGAACTAGGTTCCATTGTTAGATCCATAACTTCATAAATGATGAACATTTAGCCACAAACACTGTGATAGAAAAGACTTTCAACAAACAGTTCATCATCTCTTCTATTAAGAAAAGTAACCAAGTGTCCATTTGCGTTCATTACTTATAAACAAGACATATCTTTCAATTAGTCTCTAAATATCACATGATAAACAAATCCATATCACTAAGATCCAATGGATTAGTGTTGCTTACCATCTACCCGATGTTGAAAGAGAATATAACATGTTTTAATTCTCATGCTTCTCAATCTTACCTGTTTGGAACTTACATATACATATACCTATTATCGAGTTCCTACTAGGTTTATCAAGCATAAAAAAATTAACATGTTTACAGTTTGAAGCATAGAATTATTTCGTAAAACATCTAGAGTTACAAGCATTTAAACACCAAAATGTGCATCTAAAACTCGACAAGAAAAATGTTCACAATGGTATAGGAACTTGACTTACTAACCACCTGTTATGCAACAATTTTACCTTCTGTGTTAGTCTTATAAGTCAAAGTTCTTCCATTGTAGGTTTATAGCAGGAAATATCTTGATTTGACAATCACCATCCCTTTGGAACCTCGCTGTTGAGATACTACGAGTTCCTTCCTACTATGCACCTTCAACTGTTCATGTTCCTATTGATATCAGGTTGGAACATGCCCTTCTGGTCCTTTTGACCATTGTATCTTGGGTAGAGGAACGTGTTGGTTTAATCTCAAGTTCTTCAACACCTTGTCAAAGTTCCTCAAATATTCATTCTGAAGATATAACCTGAAAAATCAAAACCCAAGAGAATTATTTTGTGCTTTCAAAAGGTTAGTAGGTTAGTCAAGAGAGATAGATAAAACCTAAAGTATAAAAGTATTGAAATATAAAGTTCCAGTAAGAATACTCCCTTTTGGATGTCGTTCCATAAACGAAATTATGGATCTCCAACACGTAGTCAAAGATAATCATCTTAACTCATCATCCTTCATAAGAGTCTGCTACAGGAATTTATGCTTGGTTCCAAAGAACTTTGAACAATAGGAACTTGACTGGAACTTGCATAAGAAGATGAACAGGAACTTGTACACTAACTCCTATAGCACCTTGATATAGAAGCTTTGTTAATCCTGTATCCTAAATCTATTTTATCAATTCAAGTTCATTAAGTTCCAACTAGTTAAGCACCAAGTTTCTAACGGAACAAACTTTTATGCACCGATTTATCTCAATGGACAAACCTACAAAACAATCATTAACAACCAGCACAAAACTAGAAGAGAAGTTAGTTTGTCATGATATATGTTATAAGCTTCAAAACAACTTCTCTTTTACATCCATTCACTAATAACCTTCATAGAAATGGGGAATTGAATTTTAATAGGAGTTTGTGAAGGATCAATACATACCAAAAGCACATGACCAATATTTATAGAGAAATGTATAGGTGACTTACACACCTATCCATATTATCGCTTCACCTACTACAAACCTCTTATAAAGGCTTTGTAGTGAGAGGAACTTGCATATAATTCCATATATACAAACAACCAAAAATCATTGTTATTAATAAGTTGTCTCCACTCACATAACCTGCAAAATCGGTCACGTTTTGGCTTTGGTTACCCAATATATATTGGGTACCTTCATGTTAGTAATAGACGTCAATAATCCATAATTAAAACAAATACTGTTAAACCAACTATCTTTACTAACCATTAACATCATGTGTCTACATAATAAATATTCAAAATAATAAAAACACATGATAAGGTCATTCTTTGGCCAATATTCAAAATATACGTTTATTACCTTGCCTAAAGAATTAAGTTTCCATTCAAGGGTAGTCCAGGTTCCAAAAGACCAAATATGCATAATTCTAAACAATAAGTTCCTTGAACTATTTCTAGTAAACTGACTCTTAATTAATAAATCAATTTATAAATCAAAAAAATGATTTTTAAATACACTCCAAATCAGATTTGTGGTTACACAAAATTGATTTAAAAATATTAACAATAAAATCAAAAATTTAACAAGAAATACTGTAAGGAACTTGCACACATAGTAACATGCATATAACAAAGAATTCAAAGACAAGACACTTACCTTCAAGATGTTAATCTTTGAATTACTTATGCTTTACAAGCCGATTTTGGTCTTCATGTGGTGTTGGGAACATTCTCGGGCTGAGTTCCAACCGCTGCATTCCTCGTAGTTATACATCCTTGCCTAGAACTTGCTCCTCGGGGTTACCCGGTTTTCTCTAGAGCATTGGCTCTGATACCAATTGTTATTTTGGATGATATACTACAAGATGGGGGGTGAATTGTAGTATGTTCCTAGTGCCTAATTTTCGCGGAATATAAAACTGATTGCTGTTAGGAACTTAGACAATGCAAAGCGGATTTTACGAGGAAACCATCCAGGGCCAACTGGAAGTAAAACCTCGACCCTACCTTAGGGATTTCAAACACAAATCACTTCACTATAATAGGGAAAACACCAAGTTACAATCTAATATTAGACACGGACCATTATCTCACAACTTTCTCACTGGACTTGCTACTTGATAGGACCCTATCCTACCCAATCTAAGCACCTTACTTAGATTCACTCATACCACCAAAGTACTACACGTACTTCCAAAGTACAAAATACTTGTACCACCTAAGTACAAAACCACAGCTTCACCTAGAAGCTTACACAAACTACTCTTACTATACAATTATAACGAGAATCCTCACGAACTCTCTCACCCCAATACATAAAGCACTCAAAACCCTTTTTCCCTTTTACAAGATCTCAAAGAATAACTCTAAATACATACCAATGAATAAAGAGATAAAATTAATATGTTGGACACTCGAGATCTGTCTGGAACTTACTGGACGAACTGTAACTGGAACCTGACTGGAACTTCGACCTGGAGGTTTGACTTAGCTTCGTGGTGAAGGATGAAACCATTAAGCACGACCACTAAGTTTCATCAGCTTCAACTTTGAATAAATACATATGAACATATGTATAGTACACCCAAAGCATCCTTTTCAAAAAAGATAAGTTTTATTAAAAGATAGAAATAAAAGATATTTTCCAAAAATAAGTTTTTCAAAAATATATCTTTTGTTAAGAATATATTCTATCAATAATAATAAGATATATTTACCACAAAATCAGATTTTATCTAAATCTTATATTTTCCAAATATACTAATATATCTTTTAACAAAAGATTTACTTTTACCATATCTTTTGTTAAAAGATATTCTTTTTACAAAAGATATATTTACCATATCTTTTTACAAAAGATATACTTTCCATATCATTTTATAAAACATATACTTATCATATCTTTTTACAAAAGATATATTTACCATATCTTTTAACAAAAGATATACTTGCCATAAAATTAGATTTTATTTAAAACTTATTTTACTGAAAATATTTTCCAAAAATAACTTATCTTTTTCCAAAAGGGATTTATTAGAAAATAAATATTTTTATTCTGTAAAACCAAATCCCTAAAATATATGCACGTATTAGGTAAATATTTATATCATTAAATTCAACCTGCGACCTTTAACGACGCGCAGACCTAAGTTCCGATTAGGTTTCGGAACTCTGACAGTCTCTGAGTTCCTGACAAGTCAGTAACTCTAATTTCATTGACTACATGAGTTCACCTTGGTTCTTTAGACTTGTTCCAGACTGACTTTTATGTCCAACATACTTACATGAATCCTAGAGCGATATACTTCGATTTCTCCGTCTTCATGTTGTTTCTTTGAAACTCTTGTTCTGGAATCTTGTAGTATTGATGTATTCTAGATCTCGGGGCAACATTAAGTTCTTGCTAGGGAACGTTCCTGTTAGGGAACTTAAATAGTTCTTGTTAGAGAACTAAGTTCCTGTTAGGAAACTCTTGATGTACCTGTTAGGGAACATGGAACTCTTCATGTACCTGTTAGGGAACATGCTCCGGCTCTCGTGGGAAAGCCTGCCAAAGGTTCCTTCTACATCTCGTTAGAAAATATCTTCTGGTTCCTTTGTGGTTTGGTTCTTGTGGGAGAACCTGCTTTAGGTTCATTCATTCTCTTTTGTTCCTCTTGAAGTCTTCTATGTTCCAACCCATTGACTTCACCTAAGTCAGTTCCTGTCTTCACATAAACACTTAAGAGAAACATTAGATTGAAGTTTGTTTGTCATAAACAAACTTCAAGTGAGAGAACTAATTAAACTTAAAGCTTATGTAAATACTCCTATACAACTCATGTATGCATAGTGTACTTACCTCATGAAGCTAACATATGCAAACACCTATTTACATAGTTACCTTCACGGTTCTTTAGCCATCATCATTCTTATCAACCATGACACTCATCATTGTTCTTGTTTCTCTATTGCTTATCATATATTGATCAGATTCCTTATATATACGTTACATTGCTTAGGTTCCTTGTATCCTGTTCCAAGCATAACTTGTTCTTTCTATGCACAACTTAACAAACACATTAGATAGATAATCATCATTAGTTTACAATCATCAAAACCTAATTACTCAACATTAATAATAATCATTAAACACAATTATAGCTTAAACACATCTCTATTTGGACATAAGTTACTTGGCTCCAACTGAAAGGATTACGAATGTGCTAGCAAGTTTATGATTAACGATAATTAACAATAATCGAAGAACGAAACCAAGTAAAACAAAGAACAAGAACGAATTTACCATGAGAATCCGAGTGCCGGGAGAAAACCCACCAATCCACTATGAAGTAACTTGATTATGATGATTACAAGCTCTCAATACACCATGAAAGCTCACACCTCTCTTAATTCACTCTCTTAAACTCTAAGAAGATGAACTAATTTCAAGAGGCTTTTTCTCTCTCTTAAATCTAACATCATACCCTTTACAATGATAATACATGAGTATATATATAGTGTTAGGCTAAATAAAACAATCCTACGGCCTTAAATAAGCCACATCGCTTAAGTCGCAAAACCGTAAAAAACAGGGCATACACGAGGTTCGACCGAACCTACCCCATGTTCGACCAAACCAAGGGTGGTTCGGTCAAACCTCCAGAGGTTCGTTCGAACTTCGAGTCAGTAGCTTTTGCAAATGAAAATCTACAGCAGGTTCGACCGAACCTTTAAGAAGTTCGGTCGAACTCCCGCACTGCTCAGATAGGTCTTTGTAAAATGGCCATAACTTCCTCGATTCTTGACCAAATCGAGCATATGACCAGTCGTTGGAAAGCTCTTGAGACGAGCTATCACCTCCAACTTGAATAATCTCAATATCACTTCTAGATCTTGAGATATGCCCATTTGAAGTCAGCTGCTACTTTTCATTGTTGCTTTACACCAAGCAAACAATCCATAGCTTAACACCAAAGCTATGCACCCCCTTAGCCTCCTTAAACCGTTCTCTACACTTTTCAAACCCAACACCAACCTTCCACCCAAAAGTGTCTTTATGTGAAAGTGGTGTGTTAACCTTAGGGAACGTACCGGCGAATACAATGAATACCACGGTTGCGCCGGAATTTTGTTACAAGTCAGTGATTTGCATCACGACACTCCATACTCTTTCATTGTCATAAGATCATCTTTTCGATCTTATTATTTTACTTTCAATTCAGCCTTGAAAATATTTCTTATATTACAACAAGTATGGTTGACAACAAGGCTTTATGAGTATGGCTTCTAGTATGTAAGCCTTTATTGAATGTCAATCAACAATATTTATAGTTGAAGATGGAGGTTATTCAAGGAAATGACAAGAATAATTTAGAACACCATCATTCTTGTATGAACATTCTTGTAGCCACGACCCATGAGTTTCTAGAATTTCCATGAATCATATCTTCTCGTTTTCTAGTGTCAAGAATCTTTTAGATAATTATAGTGGCTTGCATGATAAAAGCAAGTAGAAAAATCTAGAAAGTTAAGTTCACTAAAAAAAATCTATAGAGAACTAGAAAGCAATAATAACCATACTACATGTATTCGAAAACTTTATTAAATCCTCCACATAAATAATGGGTCTATAAAATTAGGGTCACACCCAACAACTAATTAACCTTAAACAAGTCAAGTCAATCCAAATTACCGGGTAATTAAGGCCTCATGGGAATGAAGGAACGATAATGGTGTATGAACCATTGGACCCGGCCCAAATGTCCTTAGTGGAGATCGTATCTCACAATCTGATGATATGGTGACACAACTAGATTAAGTACTACATGGCAAACAACGAACAAGTCAATCCTATAATGTACAAATATATTTTTTATTTTTTAATAATGCGATTATTGCTGTTGACTACAGTCCTGCCTTTGAGGCCACAATTGGCTATAAATAAATGATGAACTTTTGTACTTCTTATGCAAGAACAAGTTAAAGTAGTTTAATAAAAAGATGGCTTCAAAGGTTTTTCTAGTTGGCATCATTTTTGCTGTTCTTTTTCTCACTCCTTGCGTAGTTTCAGCTCGTCAGATGGCTGAGCCCATCTCAACTCAAAAGACGCTAAGCTTCTTATTCTTTGCTATGTCATTTACTCATGTATTGTTTTTTTTTTTTTTTTTTTTTTTTTTTTTTTTTTTTATCTTCTTATATTAAGTTGTTTTTCTTACCATTAATTAAAAAAAAAATAAAATAAAAAATTCCTTTATTGTATTTATCGTTCTATTCAATTGTAGCATGTATGGATGGATTAAATTAACAACCTCCATTTCTAATTAATTGTCCTATAATTAAGGGTACTAATATATGTAGCCCTTAGGGCTATTGCATTAATTATACTTCTTAAAAATGAAATTAAGTAGAGAATTCATGACAAATCAAATTTTACAGAATAATCTAATACTTATTATAAGTATAAATATGTTTCAAAACTTTATCAAGATCTTGTTATATCGTCTCAATTTGTATTTTTTAAGTATTTAATTTTGTATATTTTTTATATACATAGCTTGAGAAATTCTATAAAAACACTCTGTTGAAAATCATACAAAAGTAAAATAGGACAATAAATTCGAAATGGAGAAAGTATGTCAATTTGTACAAAGAGAACATATATGCCAAAAAATTTGAAGGCAACCAATATAATTATGGGAATGATATGAGGGTTGGTCTTGGGTGAAGTTGAAAAGATCGATGTTGCTAAAGAAAAATTATTATGTTCAACCAATGATTATATGCTTACAAGTACTATGTTTTAAAATAACTCAAGTCTTATTTAATAATTAATTAATTGAGTCATTTTAAATTCGCTATTTGTACAAATTCAAGTGCAATTTTTAATTAATAACTCCAATACTTGTGAAAAAAGTTAAATACAGTTGATTTATTTAAGGGATTTGAACAATATACCTAGTTTATTAAGTTGAACCAAAAAAATAATTTATTTAAACTTTTTCTTAAAAGAAAACTAAAGTATATTGAGAAGAACCAATCTAGAAAAACTTTGAGGATATGTTCACATTTACTGAACTGAGCCGAACTCAGCGAAACTGAACTGAACTGAACTATTTATGTGAGATGGAAATTAGGAACTGAAGTGAAATGAACTGATGAGCTGAACTGAATTGAACTGAACTGAAATTAAGCTGAAGTTAACAGACCCTAGTTCTTTAAATAACTATTTTTAAAAATTAAGAATTTGTGATCAAGGGTTTTATTTTTGGATAAATATTCTAAAGTCTAATAAATTTGTGCCAGTAGTAAGCAAAGAAATTTAGGCTAACAAACCAAAATACAGATTACCAAGTATTATTTTTATAATATTGAACTTTTAAGCTTCCATTTTTACTACAATTATATCTTTAAAAGCATGTATTACCTCGTAACATAATAGATTTGTTTTTTTTTTTTTTTTTTGGAAGATTATAATCAAATTAAAGATGTTTATTGCAAACTACTCCATATATATATGCTAACATGTGTATTTGCTTTGCAGAATCTAGGATGCAGCGCAATGGTAGACCTATTTACTATCGTAATCCACCGAGTTACGGTGGTGGTTATACAGCTACTCCTTGTCGAAATTGTCAAATTTATTCAGATAAACTTCTTCCTTAATTATGGCCAGTTGCCACATAATATGCGTAAATGAATAAGTGTTAAGCTATGTTGAAACGGAGTTAGGATTAGTAACTAAAACAAATAATTAAGCGAGTGATGATAGTATAATATTACACTTTATTTACCTTTGACTTCCAAAGTTGTATGGTTTTATAAATAAGTAGTATTTCTTATATTTGTACTACTCTCCAACTTTCACTACAAGAAAAAGGGTATTAGGGACGGATTAGCAACTACTTTGGTTAGTTGGCAATGACCTCGTCGCAAATCCATTTTTGCGACTAATTTTTGAACTGTCGCAAATTTAGCGACGAATTTGCAACGACTTTGCAACTGCCATTTAGCGACTAACTTTCAAATTTATTTAGCAACTATATCATTGTCCGTCGTAAAATATTTGCAACGGATTAGCGACTACGAAAACTAATGTTTTAAAACTATTTTTGCAACAGATTAGCAACTATAAGACCAAATTTTGCGACTACGAAACCAAACTTTTGCGACTACAGAGATTGATTTTTTTGCGATGGATTTGCAACTAAAGGCCAAAATTTTGAGACTATTGAGACTAATTTTTTCGCGACGGATTAGCGACTACAAGACCTAACTTTTGCGACTATGAAAATTATTTTTTTTTGCGACAGATTAGAGACTACTGAAACCAATTATTCCAACTATGCAGATTTCTTGTAGTCGCTGAATTTTTGCGACGAGCTATTAATATTTGGAGGCCATAATTTAGCTATGACTAATATCAATCATAAAAAAAAAGTACCCACGCAAAAATTCAAAAAACCAAAATATTAATTTTATTCGAATAACCAAAATATCATCATCAATTTTGTATCAATGTATTCAAAACAATATTAGTAACCATAAGACTAATTGTTTCAAAAATCACCTCTCGTATGACAAATAAGAACTAATGACGATATACAATATGTAGTACGGTGAGAAGTAGGAACGCTCTTGTAGTACATTTGTGAAGCACTCCCTAAACCTTACACTTTTTCATTCTTTTGCCCACATACAACCTCCAAGTAGACTTTGTCGTCCTTTGTTCTTATATTTCCTCAAGTTTTCCATATATTCTCCTGCATTAAGATATGTATTAGTAACTATGATTTCAATTGTTAAAACTTAAAAGACAAAAAAAGAGCAACACTTACAATAAAATAATTAATGTAAACAATTATTAGAAAAAATTTCGGCAGAGTCTCCTTTGTAAATTGAACAATTCCCTCCAAAAAGCTATGGCTTCAAAACCTGTTTCAATTCACAATATGCCATACCAATTATCACACAAACAATTAAATAATCTATAATATCTAACAGCATTAACTACCATACATTTTTTTGTAATCTTAGCAAAATATATAAGTATACTCACACCATGACTTGATGAGTCTTTTCACCCATCAATTCGATTTCATCATTGCCCACATCAACAGAATGAGTGCTTTCATAGACTTTAGC
The DNA here is from genome assembly GCF_948465745.1 of Chenopodium album. NCBI lineage: Eukaryota > Viridiplantae > Streptophyta > Magnoliopsida > Caryophyllales > Amaranthaceae > Chenopodium > Chenopodium album. The sequence goes on along the minus strand of NC_137839.1, from coordinate 66,641,678 downwards.
AGCAGTTTGTAAAACTCCATCCTTTTTCTTTTCCTTATTAGAAGAAGTTGTTAGAACTGAAAAAATAAACAAAAAAAAGGGGACATATAAAAAGGAGTAGTAGGGATTGGCTTAGTTAGGTATAATGTGATAATTGTATCCTTTAATGTTATTTCTGATTTATTTTACAAAATGCAGCCCAACTTCCCTCATTTTCTTTACTGTTCTTTCTGATTTATTTTGCTCTTGCTTTAGTTGTGAGAAACTGAGTAAAAGTAGTAGCAGTTCGTTAAGTAATGCCTAAAAACAGAGCATAATGCCAAATACTTGATTTATTCCAAAATTTTATCCAAAAACTCTCCTAAACCTACAATGAACAAAGGAGCTGGCATGCCACGTAGACTGATCACATATACAAGGAGGGGAAGAATGAAGAAAGCAGCAGTAGCACACCAAGTGACAACAGCCTACCAAATAACTATCACACATAGGACAGGGGAGTAGTCGGGATCCTTTTTCAACATTGTACATATAAAAAGGGGAGAAGGGGCACTGCGATTGGTAGCTAATTTCTTGTATAATAATTTAGTAACCCTTGAGATTTGTTACCTGGTGGTGGTCATAAGTCACCCTTGTAGTAGCCGTTTTTGCTAGAATGAAACCCATCCCTTTTTCCTCGGTTTACTTATTAGGTCTATTTTCTTTATCTGGGTTTGATTACAAATTTGCAATAGTCAATAGTAATATAGTAGTTGTTGTCTTTCTAAATTTATCAGAAGATTGAAAAAGTCAACTCCTTTTTTAAATGCCATTTACAACAACCTTCAAACTTAAACCTTTTCCCACATCACTTTGACTCATTTCCTTTCATTTTGCATGCAATTTTCAGAATACCCATAATACTTTCACTTTCACGTGTCCATTTTCCCACATTTATTTTTCGAATAGAGCATTGATCATAAAAAATCCCCTGTTTTTTCACTTCATAAATTACACCCAAAAAAAGCTAAAACTTCACTCCAAATTTGCTCCTTTTTCATTGTCTGCAAAATTTAGCATCTGGGTATTTGTCTAAGTGATTAAAGATTGCATCTTTGAGGACTTATACTCTGTTTTATTTTTCTTCTGGGTAACTTTCTATTTTGGATAAGGAAATTACACCACAAAATATGTAAAATTCACTTCAATTTTCAAAATTTCCTCATAAAATTCAAATTCAAATTTAATGATCTAGGTAGTTGTACACTTGTACAGTTTAGTTGATTAAAATGGCATTTTGAGGTTTTCATTGTATTATTTTACTCTGTTTTTGGCAAATGTTTCATCCTAAAAAACACTCAACTTTGGAAACTCTCTTAAAAGTGAAGAAATCATTTACAGAAGACCTAAATGGGGTTTTAAAATGTTGGGCATAAACCAACCCAAATTGATGTAAATGAGAAGGAATCATATGTAAATGTGTCGAATGCATCACTCGGTGGGTCAATTTAACCTTCAATCGGTGGTTTAAAACACCTAATAACCCACAATACTAGTAGCATTACACTTAACTCCCATTCATTCACCAAATGCACCACACACCAAGCCACTATTATTCCCCCTGCAACAACAACAACAACCATGCAACAACCACGCATCTAGCAGCCACGCATTCACACCCTATTGATGCACCTACTTCTCCCTCGCACCCTTTCCATAAACCCACCACAATTATTGTCTTAACAACCAGCCAGCAGCAAATTAGGCTCAAAAACAGAATAAAGTCAGAGCAAAACAAGAATTCCAAGCAAAACAAGAATTCCAAGCAAAACAAGAATTCAAACCAAAATAAGAATTCAATGGAATTCGAGAGAACCTCAATAACCTCCATCCATTAATTAACCAATTAGAGTTACACTCTAACCAAAAAACCCCCTTCTTCAGAAAATATACAGTATTTAACAACTAATAGAGAAAAAAAATATATATAGGGGTCGAGATAGTCAGAATTGCGATTTATACACTGAAGAAAAAATAGCAATTTTAGTAAACTCAATCAATTTTGAACGATTTTTCATTAGCTGACTTAAATTACATCATGGAAACCAAATTAAAATCAATTTATTGGACAAAAAATTCAATGATAAACCCTAAAATTCGTAGTTGCAAATTACAATTAGCGAATGATAGAAGTGACATCAAACGTCGTTTAAACTTACCCGGGAGGAGACGTGGTGGCGCAGCGGAGGCAGATGAAGAGCTACAGTTAGGGTTGAATCTCTGAAAATTGCCTTCTGCGTGTTTTTTTTTTCTTTTTAATGGAGGAAGAGTTTCGTACTGTACAGTGTATATAAGGGTTAGAGTGATTAAGTTAGTTTATTTCCTTTTTTGTTTTTTTGGTGGCAACTCCTCATTATATTTACATTTACGACCTTTTTTTTTTTAATAAATTTTAAGAACAATAGAACGACTAACGACTACTGACTTGGTTGCAATATTAGTCGCAAATTTTAAATTAAAAAAGTTTGAAAATCATTAACCCAACAACTACAATTTATAGTTGCAAAAATTATAAGAGCGTCGCAATTTAGCGACAGCATTACAACTACTACAAAATGAGTCGCAAAATTTGCGACTACTCATTTTAGTCGGTCGCTAATATATTTTTTGCGAATGATTATTACAGTAGTTGCAAAATTCAGTCGCAAATTAGCGACCGTGTAGCAACTAGTGGAAAATCAGTTGCAAAATTTGTGACTGTCCGTCTTTATCAGTCGCAAATATATTTTTTGCGACTGAATATTAGGGTAGTCGCAAATTTCTGTTGCTAATTCCTCTTTTTCTTGTAGTGTTTTACTATATGTCACTATGTCAAGAAAGTCTCCTCATTTTCAACTCTAGTCATTTTTATATATACACAATACACGTGATGTCGCAAATCTTAATCTCTTAAGCTTTGTGTTTAACATATAATTACTGAGTAAAGTTTTACTCATTTGCTAATACTCTTGCCATATATTATTGATTTCGAAATTTGAATCATCACTACAAAAAATTAAACAAAAAAAAAAACAGTGAAAAACCATTGCCTAATATAAGAAAAGGGTTTTTCTACATAGTACCCCTGAGGTATTCACTTTTCTAAGCTGTGCCCACCCATTTTCAAAATTCCACACTGTAACCCTAAGGTAACTTTAGTGTCTACAATGTAACCTCCCACTAATCCTAAAGTTAACACCGTTAACTTTTGTTAAAAAAATCTGTTTTAAAAAAAAATAAATAAAAAAATAAAAAAACCTCCCTCCTGCAAAACCACCCACCCACGCACCACCAACCCTTCCCTCCTCCAAACCCACCCAGCCAGCGAACCACCCATCGGACTTCACCCAAGCCACCGCACCCACCCTATGAACCGCACCCAGCACAACGCACCGCCGAAACAACAACAACAATTCGCCGCCGATTCGACCATAAAAAATCTTATGTGTGAACCCTAAAGGACGAAAAACTCCAATCCTTTACCCTTTCACCCTTAAAATGGCCGAAATTTACCATTGAAACCCCGAATGGTCGATTTGGTCGTTTAAAGGGTGAGGGAAAAGGGGGGTGCGTGGTTTTGCGAGGTAGTGGTTGGAGCTGAGGTGTTTTGGGTTGGGCTTGGGTGGTGTGTCATCCGCGGAGTTTGGGGTTGGGCTAAGGTGGTGCATCGGCTGGAGTAGGTGGGGATGGGAGTGCCGGTAGCTGCTGCCGGCAGTGGCTGTGGTGGGGCTAGTTAGGGTTAGGACTGGGTTCAATTTTCTTCATGGTTGTTGGTGTGTGGCGGTTGTGCTAGGTGTGGTGGTTGTTGGTGTGTGGCGGTGGCTGGGTGCGATAGGTAGGGTGGTTAAGGCTGGGTCGTGAGGGTGTGAAGGAGGCAACATAAAACTAACGGTAATAGCTAACGACAACTTAATGACAGGGTTACATCGTACACACTAAAGGTACCTTGGGGTTACAGTGTGGAATTTTGAAAATGGGTGGGCACAACTTAGAAAAGTGAATACCTCAGGGGTACCATGTAGAAATACCCATAAAAAAATGTTGTTTTCTAGCTCAGGCAACACATATACAATGTAGTTTATGCCCCCGTTGTCTATTTATAAGGCAACACATTTTTTATTCAAAAGCAATAATTTTTAAAGCAAAGGTAAAATGATAGATAAAACAACAATTTTACAAAGGCAACAATTAAAATTTGTTACAATCTTAAAAACAATTTTAAACATGTGTACGTGTTTGGCAATCAATGTGAAATTGATATTGAATCAAAAGGGACATGGGAGAAAGTAAGGAACTTGTAAATCATTCATGGAATTTAATGATGAGAACGACAAAAGCAACCAATATTTTTTTTATCAATGATGGTTATAGCCCATTTAGGGTCTGTTCACATTTACTGAACTGAACTGATTGGAGCTGAACTTAACTGAAATGAATATTTTATTTGAGAAGGAAATTAGGAGATGAACTAAACTGAACTGAACTGATTGGAGCTAAACTGAACTGAAATTATTGGAGCTGAACTGAACTATTGAACTGAAATTAAGCTGAAGCAAATAGGCCCTTAAAATGCTGAAACTGACAACTCCATGTGGTTGCTAATCACGAAAAGAATATGTTTAAATTTTATAGTATAATTTTTTTTTTAAAATACCCTTTAAAAGCACCATTTTGTGGAAAAAACCTTTTAAAAGTTTTTTGGTTAAAAAAAAAACACCACATTCTTTTTTTTTTGTAGGAGAAAACCTATTTCCTTAATTACACTCTTAATTAACTTGATTAGACTCTAATTTCCTCTAATTAACCTCTAACCCACAAAATTACTAAATAGTTACATTAAATTAAAAAATTAATAAATAAAAAAAACCACCACCCCCTCCCTTTCCTCCTCCTTCCTTCCCCCCCCCCCCCCCCTTATCACGAATACAATTCTGCTTGTATAGGCCGCCGCTCGGTTCTTATTGTGACTTGTTTTATTGTCATCGAAAGAGTTATATACACTTCTAGGTAATTGTGATGGCGGAGTTTCTAGAATCAATTTGATGAAGCTCATCATAAACTTGTAACGTATTTTCTTTCTAGGGATGCCCAGTTGATCTTTATGATTTATTTAGCTTGTCAATCTTTTGTGCCAAGTCAGCCCTCCTCAATAAACGTTGATGAGTCAGTACAACCAACGCAGCAGTACCCTATTGTATGTGATGAGTGGGATGATGACAGTGCTTGAGGGTGTTAACGTCGCAAGCAGAAATGTTAACGCCGTTGATCGGGTTACGTAAAGGAGAAGTTGTAATTACATGTGTGGTTGGTAGGTTTATTGTTTAGCTGTATAAAAGCTTTCTTGGGTAACAAGTTTTAAGAAACACATTATGGCTTTTACATGTTACTGTAATTTAAAAAATAGTTCATAGCGTACTGAAAGATTGGATCTGTCCTCGGTGGAAGACACGGCAAATGTGTCTGGCGCTCTGATTTCAGGTTTAAGGTATGATTTGTTTATAGATTATATTGATTAGTTAGTATATGAATTATTTTATTCATGGTTGGTTATTTGAAATTTGTGCTTATTTTGTATAAATCTCGACTAAATAACCTAAGTTATGAAACGGACATTAAGTCAATTTTGTTTGTATGTGGTTTTTTTTTTGTGTTTGATTTAATTATCAATGCGATTGTAAAATGACATGATGAAAATTTACTAAGAATTATCGAAGAGTGTTCATGTTGGCCCGTTCATGATACAGATAAATATTATAGGCCCGTTCTGTTAATTTTAATGTGGAATGGTGACTTAATAATGTAGATCGATCTTATTTTTTTAAAAAAAAAATGAAAAAAAAAGTAGATCGATAAAAAAACTGAAATTTTCGAGTTATACAAGGAGATCGTGCAAATAGGGGGTTAGTAGAGTTATGTGTTTTAAGAAGTAATATGGAAATATTTGGGAATTGCTTGTCACTAAATTCAATTGTGGTGTTTGGTAAAAAAAAAAATTAAACACCTTTATTTTACGGAAAAAATTATACTAGTACACTATAATGATAGAAACTACTAATATATCTCAGGTTGGGACTGTTGTGAGCTGAGCTAAAAACATAGAAGTTCAAGACATTTTGAGTGATGGTGACGATGGCCCCGATAATGTAAACTACGGAAAGGGAAATTCTGGGATTGGTGGTGGTCAGGTTAAGTCTGGGATTGGTGTTTGTCCAACATCACCAATGACCCAGGGGTTTGACAATGCTATGAATTGTGAGCAATTCCAATCTCCAATTAACACGTTGGATACCTTAGGCACAATTTTAGGTAGCAATCAGTTGAGCGGTTCTTCAACTATAGAACCGCCAAAGGTGGGTATGGTTTTTAAGACGTGGCAAGATGTGGAGGCATATTATAAAGAATATGCCCAACAATAGGGTTTTGGAGTCACGAGAGCACAAGGTGTTTATTCGAAAGGTGAGGGGAGATATTGTATTTCGACTACTTGTAGGTGTGAGTGTTGGGGTAGACCAGACATGAGGGCTTTGAGGGAGGCACGAAAGAGGGCTAAGGCTATGGATGTATCTGGTACAGGGGGAGCAGTTGAAGGTATTGTGTGTGCAGATGAATTGAGTCAACGTAAGCGGAAGTCTAAAAAATGTGAGTGTAAGGCGAAGGTTTATGCAAGTGTTAATCGTCAGGGTGAGTGGGTGCTGAAGGGAATGGAGTTGGAGCACTCTAATCATACACCAACACCTAGTAAGGCGAAACTAGTGAAAGAGTATCGAATGAAGGGATTAACCTCAGGGGCAAGGAGGCAGTTGCTGAAATTCTTTGATGAGGGTGTTACTGTTACACAAATTCACGGGTGTCTTTCTACAGAAATACAAGGGAGCCAACCCAATGTGCGATTAACTGTGAAAGATTTGTCGCATGTGGTGTACAAGGAACGGAGGTTGAAAATGGTGGGGGGGAATTTGGCCGCAATGATGTCCTATTTTAATAAAATGCAAGGGGCAAACCCAAATTTTTATCATGCCCAACAACTAGACGAACAAGGGAGGCTGAAAGATGTTATATGGGTTGATGCGCGTAGCCGCGCAGCATATGATGAATTTGGTGACGTTGTATGCTTTGATGCCACATATTTGACAAATGAGTATGAACTCCCATTTGTGAATTTTGTAGGGGTTAACCACCACGGGCAATCAATTTTGTTGGGATGTGCTTTGGTGTCACACAAGGATTGTGATACTTTCCGATGGATATTCAAGGAATGGTTGTCATGCATGAAAAATCGGCCTCCTAAGGCGATTCTTACTGACCAGGCTGCCGCCGTGCGAAAACCCATTGAGGAGATCATGCCATTCACCCGGCATCGGTGGTGTATCTGGCATATAATGAGGAAAATACCCGAAAAACTGGGTAAATGTGAGAGGTTAGTAAACAATAAAGTTATTGTTTTGTAATTTTTATTAAGGTGTTAAATATTGTTGTTGATTTTTTGTGTCTCCTTGTAGGTACAAGGATTTTAAGGGGGTTTTGAAGGCTGTGGTGTATGAAAGCTTGACAGTTGAAGAGTTTGAGAGTTGGTGGGGAGAATTCACTAGTGAGTATAATCTCGAATGTAATGATTGGTTGAATAGCCTTTTTAAGGAGCGGCATATGTGGGTCCTAGAATTCATGAGAGATTACTTTTGGGCTGGTATGAAAACCAATCAGAGGGTTGAGAGTATAAATAGCTTTTTCGACGGGTTTGTGAATCGAAATACAAAGTTGTTTGAATTTCCACAGAAGTATGCGAAGGCTTTGGAGAAAAGGGTGCGCGATGAGACAGCCGCGGATGCGAATTGTGTCAAATATGTGAGGAGGGTAGTAACTGGGTTTGCTATAGAGAAGGTGTTTCAAAAGCTGTATACTGACACCAAGTTTCAAGAGGTTCAGGCGGAATGTTCTAGAATGATGTACTGCTACTGCAAGGAGGAGAAGGAATTGAGTGACAACATAATTGCATACGTTGTTGAAGATCGGGTATGGATTGTACCCGAGGGTCAAAGTGAGGAAGTGATTACTACTCAAAGAAGGTGTTACTCAGCCACTTTTAACAAGGAGACAAATGAGGTTTCATGTGAGTGCCGAAAATTTGTAACACACGGTATTATGTGTAAGCATATGATGAGGATACTAGATCAGAATTTGGTGTTACAAGTACCGGAGCAGTATATTGTTAGTCGATGGAGAAAGGATATATTAAGAAAACATTCTCGTGTACGTGTATCGTATCACGACCCTAGTAACAATGTAGAGGTGATAAGGTACAACAAGCTAATGAGCGAGTTTGAAGCATTGTGTGATGAAGCAGCTATGGTCAATGACGAGGCTATGCAATTGGTTTATGGTGCTATATCACAAATGAGGTTGCAAGTTGATGAATGCAAGCGTCAGAAATTAGAAGAAAGTGTAGACCTATCTTTCCCAGAAGATGCTAATGAATCAGACTCATTTGTCCCTGAAACAGTAAATGGTTACTCTACGGCTGAGGTGATTGGTGGATCAAATTCGTGTCATCGTAGTTGCGATGTGGTTATTAAAGATCCTCTGTTGCAGAAAAAACCCCGGGGAAGGCCTAAGGGGTCACGGAATAAGACTCTTGCGGAAATGGGTTTCAAGAAACTGGTGCGCAAAGGCAAGAAAACGGTACCAGGTGTTCCCAATAGCGTGCCACCATCAAAAGGCACCTCGTCCAGCAATAACAGCAAGGAGGGCGGAAAACACGGAAAGCACAAAGGATTGGACATCATTAAGGTGATGCCCAATTCAAAGGGTCGTTCAAATGCAACAAAAAAAAACAAAGATTGTGAGCACTGAATGTAACACAACCAGTTGCAGTAGACCCACCAAGCATGCTGCATCCAAGGTAATAGATTTCGACTCCTTCGTAGTGTTAGATGTATAAAAAAAACTCGAAGTATTTCGCTTAACCATGTTTAACTGTCTAACAAGCCATACATTTCGAATCCTAAACAGGCCCCAAAGTTGAAATCTGTAAGTGAATTGACTCCTGTAGTGTATTCCAAAACTAACAATCCTGAAGTGAGTCCCTCTATCACAGTAATTATCAACTTTAATATATGTTTGTTATGTGTTGTCACTGTTGTGAGCTTGTAAATTGGCATTATATTTTCGGTAAATTTTGACAGGCAAAGAGGAAAGCATCAAAAGATAATCCTAGTACTGAGCGTTCAAAGGGTAAAAAGCGGGTGCGGCTTGAGTGATTGCAGCGACGAATGAAGTCAACACATTTGTTACGAAATTTGGTTACCGTTCAAATTGCAGTTAATCGTCAGATGTAATCGTTATCTATCATCGTTGTTTTTTAGAATTACCGTTATGTTTTGTTTAAGGATAATATCGTTTTGTTTTGTGTAACGATAATTTCTTTATGTGTTGTTGAAGGAAATAATCGTTTTGTGGTGTTTAATGATAAAAATGTAGTTTCATATGTGTTTTTAAACCACATATTCCTTAATATAAGGTTCTGTTGACATTGGGTCTAAGAAAATTGAAGTTTTTAAGATAATTGTAGTTTCTAAGAAAAATGGGTTTGACAAATATTGAATTGTTGAAAAAAAAAGAAAAAAATGTAGAACTCGGTCATGTAGAACTCGTCTTGTTGATGAGGCTACCTAATAACATTATCTTGTTATTATAAGCGTTTTTTAAGCTAAATTTACATGGCTCTATTCAAAGTGGCCCTGATATGTGTTCAAAGTCAGTGGAAAATCTTGAGTACTTTTCTTTTAGGGGCCAAACGTATTTAGACATATGACATAAATTCCTGATGTAAAACTTATTTAGGGGTTTAGGAGGTTAGATTGGAGTTCTTTTTTTGTACTCCTTATTATATGAAGGAAAAAATAGTACACCACACATATACTTTCTTGTGAACATTTAATCAAATAAATCTCAATGCACCACACATATACTTTTGAGCATTTAATAACCAATTTTGAACATTTAGTAACAAAATATGAACACTCACATATTTTGTATTATTGCAAGTGACCAAATTTTGAAAGAACTTTGTGTAATAATTCAATTGTTTTGTAATTTAAACTGATGTGAAATGTTTAAATTTTTTTCACTAAATATTCAAAAGTGTAGGAGTGGTGCATTTATGGTGCACATAATACTAATTGAGAAAAATAATGTTATATAATTTTTTTTTTGGGCTGCACCAGCTTGTGTTCAAGTTTTTTGGGCTGAGCGAGTTTTTGGACTAATTTTTTGGACCAGGCCCCTACTGTAGGTCCGGACGTGTTCAATATAGCCCATATGGGAATTGTATAAGAACTGAACTTGTGTCAATGGTTTCAATAATATTCATATATAATAACTTCATATTAAGACCCGTAATCGGACATTCAAATCCAAGACCCTGACCCGTATTCGGAAGTTGATACTAATATCCGTTTGCGTACATTTATATAAAATCCATGACCCGGAACCATAAGAAATAAAATTTCAGTTATTAAATTTCAGTTATTTCAGTTATCTTTTTAATAAAACCCGTTTGTTAGACCGTCCTAAAAAAAACCCGTTTTATAATCCCAGACCCGTTTTTTAATTGAATGTATTATTTGAATCTGCGAATGGAGTTGTTTTAAAAGACGAATACAGACAAATTGGGCCACCGTCGTCAAAAATTAATATAAGCGTACCAGAACTAGTAACACATCACTGACGTGGAGACTAATTCTTTTTAGATATGTAAATAAATATACTTTGTACTCAGACATTACATATAGACAGATATAGTATATCTAATTCTTAATAAACATTAAGTAATTCATCATAAAATTGAAGAGAGTACTAAATTAAACAAGCAAACGACAATGGAAACTGATTGAATTAATAAAGTGCTAAAAGGGCTAGATTTCTTTTTTTTTTCTTAGAAAAAAAGAGCAATATATAAACTGGAGCACAGCAGTCATAATTAGTAGTCTTACAATACAGACATGAGAACTTAATGAACATGAAAGACACAGTATGGGAATGGTTCACTTAAGAGGCTTTCAGTACACGGACCTTAATATTCCCACAAACAAAAGGGAAGTAGTGTTACCAAAACATTTAATCCTAGGATAATTAAAACTACTAGTAGCATGTACGTCCGTTAAATAAAATTAGTTTATCACAAAAAATTTAAGGAAGTCCAGCTAAAAACATAATTACGAGTTTACGACATAGGGTTTGCAGATCTTGTATTAAAACCACATAGGTGATCTAAATTAGGGAAACACGAAGCATTTTAAAAAAAACCCAACCTTCCAAATACAACTCGCACGTTCACGCGCCACAGCGACCGCCGCAACACCTTTGTCAGCACTTGGATCTTCAGCATCCTCGGCACCATGGTCATTGTCAGAATCTTTCTCCTTGTTATAAAGCTTGTTCTTCTTTTCAGCAAGGATTTGCCCTAATGTCGGGAAATTTTCCCCTTCTTCACATCGAAAAGACCCACAGCGTGACTGCGGAGGAGTTAGCGGCGCCTCACGCAGTCCTATGGTCGTGAAGACATTGTGGTTGAGGATGGGGAAACTGAAGCTAGGTTTCCTTTGGTGAGTCGGTTGTTTACAAACACCTGGCCAACGCATCCAACTCTTGACGCGGGTGGTGGTATTCTGGCGAAGACGGCGGAGTTGGAGGGCGAGCATCCTATCAAAATCATGCTCAGTAGGGTTAGATCCCCCAATTGGTCCGTATAAGCAATTTGGAATTAGGGGGTCAATATCCAGCAGGTCCGGCACCAACAGTCGGCCGTTGGACTCACGGATTAGCCTTTTGAAACGCCTGGTTGGAGAGGTCTCCTTGATTGGGGTTTTCCGGGTTCGGTGTTGACATCTATGAACGTGGAACATGGTGTTAAGGTGGATTTCTAGAAATTTGTGAGTGAATGAGTGTGAAGAGCAGAAATAATCAGTGAACGATGAGTGAATGAGGAAAAAAGGGTAGATGTTCAGAATAATACTAGGGTACGGTAGTATTAAATATGGAGATGAAGGTAGTTGGGTGTATAGTATTTCGAGGTGCTAAAGTTGTAGAAGTATGACTTCAATTCAATGTTTAAATGGAAGGGCTTTTATTCAAAATTTTCAAAGTCACTAATAAAAAGTGGGACTAATTTAAAATGTTTATAGAAATGGTAATTAATCTAAAAATAATACCAATGGCAAATTCATATTTACTGAACTGAGCAGAACTGAACTGAACTGATTGGAGCTGAACTGAAATGAAATGAAACGAAATGATTGGAACGGAACTGAACTGTACTGAACTGAACTAAGCTGAAATGAATAAATTTTATGAGAGAGGGAAATTAAGAGCTGAGCTGAACTGAACTTAACTGTTTGGAGCTGAAATGAACTTAACTGAATTGAACTGAACTGAACTTAACTGAACTGAACTTAACTTAAATGAACTGAACTGATTGGAGCTGAACTGAACTGAACTGAAATGATTGGAACTAAACTGAACTCTACTAAACTGAAGTAAGCTGAAATGAATATTTTATGAGAGAGGGAAATTAAGAGCTGAACTGAACTGAACTGTTTGGAGCTGAACTGAATTGAACTGAACTGAATGGAGCTGAACTTAACTTAACTTAAATGAACTGAACTGAAATGAACTGAACTAAACTGAACTGAACTTAACTTAACTTAACTTAAATGAACTGAACTGAAAATAAGTAAATATAAACAGGCCCTAATACTCTACATGTATTGTTAAGTTACTTGGTTTATATAACGTAATTTTCCATTACTTATGATGTTATACATGAAGCAAATAAAATAAAACGAGAAACAAACAACATATACAACCAAAATCCAATTTTTCCATATTTAAGGTTAAATAACCAAAAAAAAAAAAAAAAACACAAACTTAAACAAGCATACATACATAATATGTTGTGGACATTAACATAGAATCAAGAACAAATATTTGAATTTGAAGAGACCTCATTCATTATTTTGCAGTTAATTTATTTACTTTTCATTTTATATAAGGTCTTAATTTTGTAAGGTAATAAACATTCTGTATTGTCTAGTGAACACCTCAATGCATTATAGTTCACTGTAATCAATGAGTGATCAATATTCTGCCCTAATTTTCGTTCTTATAAAAAAAAAAAAAAAAAAAAAAAAACTTAACAAATAAAAAATTAATTCATGGATCCAAATCATAATTTTGATTTGAATTCTTTATTGCATTTGTTGCAAAATAATCCGCACTTACATTCCCTAAGAAATCAAACTCAACAAAATCAATCCCAAACTTCCTGAAACCCAAATAATGTGCAAGTGGATAATTTAACCCAATTTCTCCACTCTCAAAATTGTCAATCTACTCAATGTGATCAGCTTCAACATGATTTGATGGAGCATATATGGTCACGTTTTGGAGGAGGTGCTACTTGAATAGTGTTGGTTAAAGTTTCATGTATATATAAGTTTCATTTGCTTTTAAATGTCACGTGCTTTAAAGTTTTTGTTATTCTATTCTATACCAAAGTATCGTTTTTTTTTTGGTTATGTATTTTGAAGTTCGGCGTTATCATTAAATTACCAATGTTTATTACAAGTTTTATTCTAACTTTATTGTTTTCCTAATTATTAAAATACCCGAATTATTTTTTTCATTTTATAAAATAGGTGTCTATTATTAGTTTTGTCAGTACACTAAATTGGGCATAAATAATTAGACTTCATCATACACTAAGCTTATAAAAATAAAAAATAACATAACGTAATAATAAAAATAAACTATATCACTTATATTGAGAAGTTTATATGCGAGGCTTTAATACCCAATACGTGGGTTTTAGTATTTAGTCACTTAATAGCGTGAGAACTTGTAGAATACCTTTGGAAATTTTGTTTGATTCCAAGTACCTAAAACAGTGAGAACTCATTCTGTACATAAAATCATTACCAATTTAGGGTTTATACGTTACTTATTAAATGAAGGGTTAAAATTTTCCTTTTTGGATGTGGTCTGATTCCTCAAAATCATTGTTATGGAGTCAGTTCGATAATTTCGTTTGAGTCAAATTAACTATCCAAACACATTATATACATAATTTCCATCCAAAAATAGGTTTATAAGTTGGTTATTAATTGAAGGATACAAAATTGCAGTTTTGGGATTGGTCTCAGTTGCAAAATTGATTGGTGTGTACCAAAGGTGTTAGACATAGTGTTCCAAATCCGGAACTACTGATTTGTCACACCTTGTTACCAAATCATTGTTATACTTAACCTTTTTGCTTTGCATTCTGGAAAATTCCTTCATTCTGTTTCACCTAATTAGGTAATTACTATATCTTTAAAAGGCAATTTGGTTAATACATAAAAACTATGATCACCCTCAAAATAGACTCCGACTTAACCACTTTTGCACAAACATTAAACACAATAGGACAGGATGTCTCCGGGCTATAAATTGCATTTACTAATTTCTACTTCACTTGAAGTTGCAGTTTTTCAAACTAGACCTAACAGAGCTAGGAGTAGAGCACTCGAGTGAATTTTGCAATGGTAAATGTGTATCAGGCTATCACAATAACTCTTACCATATATAAATGAGAGAGTTTAACTTTAAAAACTTTATGTCAAAAAAATTAACGCAATTTCCTTTGTAGCTTCCACTTGTAACTTAGTTCAGATGTTTAAAAATATGAGTTGGTTTATGGACCAAGTAAAAAAAAATAGAGGCAATGAGGACAAAAAAGACCAAAAATGGTCAATAAAATGAGTCATGTTATTTAAATTAATTCGAAACCAAAGTTAAAATTAATTCGACAACAAAGTTATTAAGCATCTATTTTTTAGCTACACATAACATCTGGGTCAACTTCACGAATCACACAGTAAGATGTATTACGAGTATTTGAGTAGAATAAATTAAATACATTACCTTTTTAATTTTTAAAAATTAATGTGCATCTTCTTTATTCGAATTCCCACTCTTATTATTGGGTTATATCCTAATATAGTAATTACTGCTTATTCTCCTCATTTTAAAAACAAAATTTATGCAGTTAAATAAATAAATTTACAAATTAATACGAAGTAGAAATTTTAGCCTTTGCGAAAAACAATTGTGTTTCATATTTATTTGACACAAAGGTGGCTTCTCTGTTTGTGCAAGTATCTTTAGAAGTCTACTGTCCATAGGAGTGGCAGAAAGTTGACTATAGTGTTCCCAGTAGTAATATCGCTATACAAATTTAATTTCAGACTTATACACTTATTAAATGCAACTACTTACATTTATGGTTAACACCCTTCGTAAGCCAATAGGGTAGTTCCACGTCGCGATAAGAGTAAATTGGGAAAAAAAGGTATTATCGAGATACGTAAACCAACTTCCTGATTTCCAGTAATACAGAAGGTGATGGTACGGGTATTTGACGAAAGATCACGTGCTTCGTCCTTGGTGGATTAGAGTATCACTTGAACTGGAAGCTTTATACTGTGTGAAGCTGGTTGTGCTCTGGGAGTTGTCAACGTCTGCTAAAACCCTATCAAGTCGTATGTCAGGTTTTAATACGGTGGTTGGGAAAATTTTCTTTCCAAACATAATTTATTTTGTATAAACCTCCTAAAAAAGAAACGCAAAATCTCTTTCAAAGTTGCGTTGGAACTATTGTTACTTATGTATGTTGTATTGATGCGCTTACATTAATGACAACTTAACAACCATTGTTAGTAGTCCGAAAAAACAGGTTAGAGTACAACTAGAGATAAAATCGCATTCTTCTCAACCACTAAGTACAAGGTTTACTTAATTACTTAAAATCTCTTAAGGTTCCCATTCCATCATTAATTCTAATTAGCCGCTACGCCGTCTAAATTGCACAAAGTCAAGTCTTGGTAAACGTGTCTTAACAGTAAGTGAAAATACATACTCAATCATACAAAAGTCGACTCATTTGTCTGATTTGATGCCAATTCGTGTTGAAGAATTCATGATAATTTTTTACTTGGTTAACAAAGCATGAAAATTTTTAACCCATTAGTAGTATACCTTATATATTTAGACTAAGCTCACGGGGTTGTGTACATATCTTAATAATAAAACCTTGCATGCATAAATTACGGAATAAAGTTTCCTTGCATCGAATTGTTAGGGTTATTGATAGTTACATTTTATTTGAGTAATAATTATATTATAATGACACTTAATTGTGTAACTTAACTCAACTCAATGCTCACATTAAGCAATTTGTCATGTATTAAATTGCTAAACGTCTATCACCTGCTTAATTATGTTTTGATATTTTTTGTTATACTCTTCACAGTGTTAAATAAAAATGTATTCTACCAATCATAGATTTGCTTACATTAAACTGTGCCAATTGGAATTATTTAGATCTATGTCTTTTTAAATTACATGGTACTGCCTTAGAGCATATAGGACTATAGGTACATGTTAATAACAATGTAGATAGAAATTATAAAAGGGATTAACAAGTTTTTTCTATGGAGTGTGGAGAAGATTATGGTGTTAATATCGATGCTTATGACAGGTAAAATAAATTCATATATTTTAGAGTTGATTTTGGAGTACTTGAATAAAGTTTAACGCAGAGCTGAGATATGAATATTGTGTCAATCTCTCAGCTGGTAGTTGTAATTAGTGTAGTATAGTAATAGTTCAAATAACCATACTTAGGTCCAAAGTCCGTATTAGTGATAGTTGTACATTAAATAATACGCTTCATAATTACAAATAAAGAGGATAGTAGTATTTTAGCATATAAAAATCTTTAGTCTATGGTTTTTGAGGACTAGGAGAGTTAAGAATTAAATAAATGATTCAACAACATAGCATTAAATTTCATTCATTGACCACCATATTTATGTATCAGCTTCACTACTATAACTTAAAGCATGATTGATTTCATCCTTTAACAAAACTAAGATATAATACGTGGTTATATTTACTTTTTGTAAAAAAAAATGAATAAATACCATACATGGTTAATTCAGCAACACTACTACTACTAATTAAAATTACTTTTTGGGAAAAATAAATAAATACCATACGTGGTTATATTTACTACGATATAAAACGTGGTTATGATTTAAATTAGGCATCACTACGACTACTAATTATATTTACTTTTTGAAAAAACTAAATAAATACCATACATGGTTACTTTAAATTGTAAATTGGAAAAATAATCCATTGGAAACTGCTCCGTATGAGGAGTGTTGCTTAGTACTTTGGTTCAGTTAGGATCCGAACCAAATATATATGAACCTTTTGAGGGCTTGGATTCAACTAACTTGCATACTACTACCAACAATTAGCAATTATAAAAAAATTTTTACTCCATATCCAAAAACTTTTACTAGCCGAACATTAGTTTATATTACGTAATATGAACAGGGCGTAAAAGTTCCCTCCATGTCAAATAAATTATTTTGACCAATTTATTCTGACCGACTTTTCTTCGTGTATAAAATAGGGTATTTTTGCAAATTTTATTTTCCGATTTGTATTTCATCCAATTAGCGTTATTTGGATCACATCCACAAGTACAAGGTTTGATACATAAATCATGGATGGGATTAATTCAAGGTTAACTAGTACTGTTCCGGAAATCAAAAGTTTACAAGAAGAAATCATTCCCATAATCTTTTATGGATTTGTTTTCCGTTACGGTTCGACTTGGTTTTGCAATACATGTTAAGTTGGATTTAAGTTTTTAATACGATTAGAGGAAAAAAATTATACATAAACAGTATAAGAACAAAACACTCTCTTACCACTACTTCTCTATTAAACCCTATGGTTGTGACTCAATTCAAGGTCATTTTTGGTAACCTAATCTCCAAAAATATTTCCTATAAATAGTACTATGTCTTCCACATGTAAATTGCCTAAAACAATTTTATCTCATTATAACACAAATTTCTATATCTAGCCTCTAAAATGTCTGCCAAGTCACCTGTTCTGTTGTCCTCCACCCCTTCATCCCCTGCATCACCTTCCCTCCCTTCCATTAGCAGCCCAGTGACTTGCCCCTCCTCCTCACGACGCATCCAACGTCGTAGATCTGCTCAATACCGTCGCACCCGTTCTTATTGGGATCAAATTCGCCCTAGTAGGACTAGCTCAATACTTGGTAGAGCCTTAGCGCGCCTAAGTAGAGCACGTGTAAACCACGGTGTAACAAACGTGGTCGAGGGTGAACAAGTTGTGCCAAATGTCAACGTTTCAGATGTCGTTGTTAATCCACACCCATATCCAAACCTCTTTGACATACCTATCCCTGATCCTCGTAGAGGTTTCTCCGTTTTGGCTGTTCTCCCCCCTCCAAATTCCCCCCCACAACACCCAGCTCCACCACCCCCTAATTTCCCTATTGAAGACCCTCATCCAAACCAACTGAATTTAATGCCACTATATTCTGTGACTGTTAGAAGCACCTCCATTGATGATCAAGGTGTTTTATACTATATTAAGGAAATGAGACATTCCAAAGAATCTACTATGATTACGCCGCAAAAGTGGATCGCTTCGTTCATGAGATTATGATTATGAAAAACGACTCTTTTGTGGACATGGCTGATACACCGATCGGTGTTGGAATAGGTAACGGTGAAACGCTTTTTGTTATAGCTCAGGTGAGACTCGACCATATTATTAATTTTTAATTATATTATTGGTTTTTTTTTATTGCTTATTTTGTTAATAAGAGCGCTTATACATGTTAATGGCATGAACACCTTTTACAGAATCCAGACTACAATCTCAATACTAGGGTCAAACACTTCTACATAAGGGATCATAGGACACGCCCCTTAAGATTGAAGGTTAAAGGTGACTTAAATGCACCGTTGTCCGGCCTCTACGAGCTGTGGGGAGAGGCAGCCGTCGTCGATCCGGAAAGACTTATCGTGAGCTATGAGAACCACATCCTAACATCTTTCCATACCGTGACTGATGCGCTCATAAAAAATGAGCCGAAAGTGTTTGTTCTAGCTTTGAACAATAACTATAACGTTGTTGTTTAAATCTAAGTATTGTGCACCAGGTTTATTAAATTTTTTCCCAACATGGTGGTTTGGTTCTATTTCGGTTATGGCAAATAAATGCTTTTATTAAAAGTGTTTAATGTATTTTGTTTCATACTATGGATTAGGTATTTGTAGTGTGCTTATGAAGTTATTAATTCAGCAAATATGTATTCAGTTGTAGGGGTAGCCAAGTTAATCTAGCGGATGCGGTTGTAATGCTTTCTCTGTGTCAGTATATTACTATTAATGTTAATTATTGCATTTCTTTTACCCAGTACCTTTGCTCTCATTAATTTAATTAGCTTTTTTTTTTTTTTTTTTTTTTTTTTGCTTCGAATACCAAATTTAGTTTCATAGTTATATTTTAAATTGTAAAAAACCGATTGGAGTTGAATGGTGTTTCCAAAATTATAAAGTTATGAAAATGAATGGAGTATCCTATTGCATTTCACAAATTATTTAGTTAATAATGTCTACCTTAATGTGTTATGAATGAAATCCGTAGGCCTTATCACAATTTCTTTAGTCAATAATGACTACATTAATGTATTATAAATGAAATCTGGAGTTTGGTCCCCTTAAAAACAAGGTAATAACATTTTTTAGTCCACAGTGAATAAAATAAAAAGTGATTTTGGAAAATAATTTTTTATATTCAAATGAAACAAATACACTCACTACAAGAAAATAACTTTTTCGTACTTTAACTACAGTAGATAATTACAATTGGATAGATTTATCATGTAACACATATAATGTAGAGTACACAACAACCTTATGTCTGAGTCCACAATCGACTTTTAATTATAGGTCGCGTGGAAAGTATTAATTAAAACTTAGGATAATTATAACTAGAAAATTAATTAATACATCCATTTACCATTTTAATACATCCATTTACTTTTAATTATAAGTCGCGTGGAAACCTATTTTGTTTATAATTTATGAATAAATAATACCACTTTTATGGATCCCGGTATGGCATTGCTTTGTTTATTTTAAATTGTTTTAAAGTTAATTTCAACTAATCTAAACCAAAAACAGTACAACTGACACATTTTAACGCCTCATTTCCACGGATGTAGACATAACTTTAGCAACATTGGCATCTCCGCTTCTTCCTAGATTGGTGTTAGGTAAAACTTTGTACGTACTTAAAATGCACATAATTGAGTGCTTCGGCTAATATTAGGTCAGTTTTGTCTTTTTTTTAAATATTAATATTACTAATACCATAGTATCTATATACATACCGCTTCAGAATTATTATAAGATTCCTTTTAATAATTTTAATCTAAAGTTCTTTATTTGTTCGAAACTTGGTGTACAAGATTATGATTATCTCTACTCAGATACAGAAAAATAATTTATAACTAAATCTCACTCTTCAATAATTCAACATGTCCATAACAAAGATAAAATATAATATGTAGAATAATTACATTAGTCATACATAATTATTCTTTTGCTCATGCAAATTAACAGCTATAAAAGTACATCCGGCGAGTTTGTGGACTTTCCCTTTAAAGCTATAAATTTCTTCTTCGACACATAGAGTCACTACACACAACTTGTTTCACGTTCAAAGCTGAGCCGGTTAACACTACGCGTGTATCCAATTTTCTCTTTCAGATAAATGTTGTTTAATTCACTTCTATCCCAAAACAAGTCGATCCTCTACGGTTATGCCGTCGTTCTAAAAGTATTCAGATAAAACCACAGGATAAGGGCGTAGGGTTTGAGTTGTGAAGGGTTACACAAGAACAACAACTGACATCAGTTATAACAATTCATCGTAGTCCAATTTTTTGTCCTTGTTTCGGTAAGTCCGTAGTCATTCAATTCATTTATACACCATCACACTTACAACCGTTTTAGTTACACGCTTGAAAGATAAATTGATTAATTTTGTTGGATTATATTGTAATTGATTAATTGTTACATTATTTATTAATTGATTTATTGCTTGCTTGTAAAGTACTACTTGTATTTCATTATATTGCTACTGGAATTTGTCTTTTAACAAGAATGTGTTGCATGTATCTAACAAACCAGAAATTTGAATACACCTTCACTTTGTAGGAAAGAAGTTTATAAACTGTTTGAATATGTTTGAATTTGCAAATCTAATTATTGACCGATGTAAATATGTAATTAGTTAAGTGTGTATGAAATCAACAAAGTAGTATCTCCCAAAGATATGCAGACGTGTTGGTAATCATCATGTGCAATTGTGCAACTTTAGATTGATGTGCATTAGTAGATAGTCCATATGCTAATTTTATCGTGTCTTTCGTTACAGGTACATACAGACTTTATAGCAGCCATGGATGAATCGGAAACTCCTTGGTTCCAGTTTAGGGTCGATGAAGCGACTAGCCACCGATTGGTACCATATTCCACCTTACCTACACATTTTAATACAAATTTAATATGATTTCATCATGTTTTATTTATGTAATTTATTATAAATAATCAAATTGATGCAGTATGTACTTGAGAGGATCAGGGATTTGCTTTTGTCAGGGGATGGAAAGTACTATGTTTTCATGGGAAATAGCAGGACACCATTTCCAGTTATCATTAGGCTCATACCAGTTGGACCAATTTGGCGATGTTTTATTGAAGATGGCTGGTCAAACTTCTTGGAAGAAAATGACATTAGGATCGGTGATGTGGTGGAGATGTATTATTTTCGAAGCTATTACTTTAGGGTTAGGGTCAATCGAAATGGGGTTCAAGTCAAAGGAGATGAGTATGGTTTGGAGGAGATGGATTCATCGGATGGGGAAAATAATGCAGGGGATCCTCCGATGTTCAAGGCTAAAATTACAAAGGCATACATAAGAGCTGAGAGACTAGTAAGAAAATTTTTCATGCAGTACTTAATAAAATTTGTGTCTTATGTTGGTATGTTAATTCATTGTGTTAGTGTCATTAATATAATTACTGTTGGTGTAGAATGTCCCTGTCAAATTTGCAAGAGAGAACATGAATGGCTATTCAGATTTCACAAACGTTCAATTGTTGATGGGCAGACAAGTGTGGAACGCCGTAATGCGCATAAAATATGATGCCAACACAAACATTGTGCTCTGCTTTCTCCATAGGGGTGTTAGGTCGATGATAGAGTGCAACAACATTCAGCCCGGGCAAACACTCAACGTCGAGTACTATGGAGATGTCACCCCACCTCTTTTGTACATTACTCCAAACGTTTAATGGTGTTGTAGCTTTCTAAATAAATTATTTCACTTGTTTAAGGTTAATCATACTGAAAAGGCCTAAGTTTGTGTGAATTGCCATTTAATTACGCAACACGTTATGTTGTTTCTGTGTCAATTGATGTTTTGTTTTTAAGTACTCTAAATTTTTCTCTTATTGTAATGATCTTAAGGTACTCAAAAATAAATTCAGTCTATTAAGCATCAGTATTCATCATCCGAACAATATAATTATCACTAATTTTATTTAATATTTATCTTATACGTATTTTATACACACAATGTGTGTGAGACAAATCCCCCATGTCCTTTCCTTACTACTAGCCTACCACCTAATACACCAAGACGATTTGTTTCTGTTAAGTTTTTATTTGTAATTACTACTTTGTTTCTGTTAAGTTCTTATTTTCCTGTACTATGTTATTGTATCAACATATTTTTAGTTTCAATATGTTATACCAATTGGTAAATAAATATATATAAATTGAACTTAGTGTGAAATGGTGTTTGTTTACGACTCTATGCTTTAACACTTTTAGACTCTTAGTTGTACACCTGCTCTAATGAAAATGTATAACGTGTTACAGTACTATATGACTCTAATTATGTTACATACCTTCATTTTAGCCTTTTTGGACGTATCAAGTCCATTGGATTTCAGAAAGTAATTGAGTAAGGCCTTGTTGTCCATGTTGAGACCAAGGTTAACCAAAATTAATCTGACTTTTGATTAAATGTGTACTGACAATATTGATGCCTCTTTGACTTTATATGAAGTTGACATTGAGCTACGTCAACAGGCGGCCTGACATATTAAACTACAAACTTCTTCTCCAAGTAAACGCCTGAAATTGTGAAAAGTGTCAAATTGGTCACTAATACATTACACTTGTACTACAAGAAACCAAACAAAGTTGCGAATGGAAGGTGCGTTAACTTGTACTGCAAGTTATCTATCGTATCGTGTCTACCAAGTCACGTCGTGAATGAAAGTTTAGTTGATCACTAACACTTTAAACTTGTACTCCAAGAAAACCAAACAATGTTGCGAATGGAAGGTGAGTTAACTTGTACTGCAAGTTATCTAGCGTAGCGTGTCTAGCAAGTCACATCAAGAATAAATGGTTGAATAGCGAGCCACATTGTGGAGGTGTAACCACAATATTAAATTTTTTCTTTAAAAAATACCTAGACGGTATTGTAATGGCTTCCCAAACAAGTGTTACATCCACAACTGCAACGCATTTGAAATGCAACCATGGGGTGTTAGCACGGCTGTCAACAGTTGTAGGGGTACGAATATAGGGAAACGGTTTTTTGGATGTCCTTATTGGAAGGTAAAATCTAAACTATGTTCATTACATCTCCTAATAATACACTTTGTTTTAATTTTAAATCTAATATAATACCATCTATAGGACCCAACGAGGGATTGTAGGTATTTTGTATCGAATCATTCAAGAATTAAGAAAAGAAATTGCTGATATACGTCTTGATCTACAAAAACTAATTCATCTACATGAGTCTTTATGTAACCAAAACATGAGTATATCGTCTAGGAACAATGTTATGATTCTTATTCTTCTTATTTCTGCAGTTTTTTATTACGTGTTTCAACATCTAATGTAGATGCGAATCTATGTCTTTTGTGATTTTCTGCTGAATAAAAATAGTAGCTATGCGGAGAACTGTGTTGTGTATTTTATACATATATAATTAATAAAGCTAATGTTTCACTATTAGAAAATTAAACAATTGGAATAAATACATATAAAGAGACATGAAATAAAAATACTTATGCAACAAATTCACGAAATTGTTGCATTATTGAATTACAACGAACATGACATAGATCTGGAGCTAGCTTAACTACTATGACAACTAATAAATATCACACTACAATTACACATTAACTTCAATTCATTGTTGGAGATACTTCGACATACGAAAATAAAACAACATAAGGTCACTACTAAGATAAATTCGCAATAAACTGCATTAATTAAAAGTGAATATACACTAGTAGAAAAAGATAAAAACGCACCGACAAATGCGCACCGGTTATTGAAAACCGGTGCCAAAAATAAAGCCTAGACCACAAAAATAAAAAAAGGTTTAATAGGGCACCGGTTAACCGGTGCCTTTTTTCCAAAATTCCCTTAAAATTAGAACACGCTCTCTCTCCTCACTCTTTCCTCTCTATCTCTAACTCTCTTGTTCTGTCTCCTCTGTTTCCTCTCTCCTCTCAAACTCTCCGTCTCCTCTCTTTTCTCGCTCCACCGCAGCCACCACCAGCGCAACCCTCAACTCTCTCCATCCTAGCTTCCCACCGTAGTCGCCACCAGCGCAACCCTCCTCTCTCTCCATCCTAGTTTCTTGCCACCACCACCGCAGTCGTCTCTAATGGAGTAAGCCCTTAAAAAACTAGGAGAACGATGCCTAGATCTCTAATGGAGACACTGCTCCTCACAAGGTTTAACCCTCCTTTGTTTTGTTAATTTTGTATAATTTAGGTTAGGGTTTCGATTTCGTTGAGTTTTTGGGTTTTGATTTTGGATTTTATGATTCGGTTGTTGTTTTTTAGTTTGAATTATTATGTAATGTTTGGTTTTGAGTTTGGTTTTGTCCCTCTTGTTATGATAATTATTGTAATTTGTATGTATGGGAAGTGAATTCGAATGAATGGGAAGTGAAAGAACTCTTGATTGGAATTTTCAGCTATGAATTTGATGAATCATCAATCGGAATGTACAAGCCCTAATATTAGAAATGATGATGATGACGATTCAGGTAAATAATTTATTATGCATTATTCATGTTTCTCATAAGAATCATTTTTTTTCCTGTTTTGTGAATTTTTCTTGTAATTTAATTAATCTCCATTGATAAAACTAGTAGTTTATTGATAATTATAATTTGTAGAGTAATTTAGACGAATATTTTGGAAATTTGACCTCAAAAATGAGTAAATTAGATAAATTTCTAGAAATGTGTAAAGTAATTTAGATGAATGTTCAAAAAACTGATTACTGTATATTGGAAGAATTCTAGTGATTCCTGGAGTAATTTTAATGAATTTTCTTGTAATTTGACCCCAAAACACAGTTAAGATTAAATTGTTGGTAATTTGTGGAGTAGTTTAGATGAATTATGTGATTATTTGATCACAATCTAATTGATATTATTATAGATGAAGTAAAAGTAAGATGTTGAGATCTAAGAGAAGCAGAACCGAGGGAACTTCGTTGTGTGATTTGTGGTAGGTGTATGGGTTGTACATTTGTGATGAGACAGATGATGATGTTTGCATCTTGGAAAGTGGTGTTTCTTGAGTGAAGTTGCAGGTGTTGAATGCTTCTTTTGTTATGAATATGTAGAGATTATACTGGGTCTTGTGCTTGAAAACTGCAGAGAAATAAAGCTCTTTAGGAACATGTGAATCGGATTATAGTATGCTGGTGTACTTGTTGAATATTTGAAATTATATTATATAGCCAATTATGGTCCCATACCCATTCACGTGCTTGTACAATAGAACATTTTATGCCATATAGTTTGATACTTTGAATTTTTCTTGGAAGGCATCACATGATGGAGACTCGTCTTTCAGTAAATAGACCCATAAACCTGATTATTTAAGGTTTATAGCCTTTTTTTGCCACTACTATTAATCCACTTGTACATAGAAAAGTACCATGCCTCCCTATGCCTTTAATCTTAATGATGCCATTTTCTAGGTTAAAGGATTCCTAGAATATACTTGAGGAACATTCCTTTTTTACCCAGCTGCTTACTTGTCTTTAGCATTTAGACCTCATAGTCAGATTGTATGTGTTTCTGCTTAATTCAATTGTGAAGGTGGATCATTCTTGTTTTGGCTATTATTTAAATAAAAATATTTTCTTTTGTTTTTCACTTTTTGGTGTTAGAGAGGAGAAGCTAACAATATAATTGCCTTTGTATACCTTCTTTCCAACCAGAAGTGGATTTCCTTGCAGGGAATATATTGATAAGGACACGACATCAGGTCTTGCTACCTGAGCTATAATTTGTGTGCATCTTATTCTATAATAAAATATGATGATGATTTTAACAACTAATGTCTTTTCCCATTTAATAGGGGCCAGGTAGGTTGCATCTCCATGTCGATCTAAGAAGTAATCATTATGTCGGTCATTAACTTAATTCTTTTCCTCTTTTATCAATTTTATTTATTCTGTCATGTGCATAGCCATTTTTTGTTCTATGAGATATTTCTAAATTATAGATTGTGATGGTCCTATCCTCCAGAGTCCAGGCCACTATCTTTTGGGGGATTATCTAGCTATCAGACTACATATGTTTTATTATTCTCTAGTTCATTCTAATAGGTTTTATCTTCTTTTCTCCTGATATATACTGCTTGACAATATTTTCAAGAGCTTATATTATTATAATTTTACTTGTATTCGAATTCAAACTGTAGAATTTAGTGCAATTTTGGTATTTTCTGAAAAATGTTGGTATTTGCAACTTTCCTTTGTTAATATACTCTTCCTTCTCTGATTTCACTATCTAGTAATAGAGTACTTGTCAAAGTGCCCTGAATTCTTACTTTAAATCAATAGTACTTTGATCACTGCTATTCTCTTCATAGCCTACATGTAATTTTTCGATATAATGATCAATTTGTAATTGCATTCTTAGTGCAGCAGGTTTGTTTTTATCAACAGTTTGATTGTAGGGAGTGGATTAGAAAGGCATTGGCTACCATCTTTTTTTGGGCAGCCTATGAAATGCTACGATCCAGCAAGGTAGCGGAGGATTGGAGACAAGCTATAATAAGGTGGTGGTGTGTACTGCTTTAGACCAGACAACAATGAAGAGCATTATATCCGCACAGCAAGGGCTGAGAACTTCCCATGACTTGGTGTTCTGTTTCTGTGCTGTTCTTTCTGTAATATTACAGTTTTTTTGTTTGGACCAAAATTGTAATATTAATGGCTTTTAGCCTTTTATTAATGAAAATATGTAAGTTTATATATATGATAGTGTTTATATATCAATTTAAGTGAAAAAATGCAAAAAAAAAAAAAAAAAAAAAAAAAATTGGGTCATTTTTGGCACCGGTTTTGAACTAGAACCGGTGCCAAAAACCCTGTTTTTGCCACTGGTTTTGAACCGGTGCCAAAAATCCCACTTTTTGGCATCCCTCAAATACCCAACGGTTCAAAACCGGTGCCATAGGGGGGTTTTGAACCGGTGCCATTTTACATTTTTCTACTAGTGATAATTTAATTTTACTAAAGGGTTTTTTTTTAAAAACCTAAATAACTAAAAGGCTTGTCTTGATTTTACTTCACTTCAATGAATCGATCAATGACAACACTCAGGACCACACTACATTGATGCACGCTGAAAAACTCGTCTCATCTTAGAACAATGGACGCCTCGCAACTAGGTGGCCCTAAAACATACACACAAGTCAAAGACTAATAAATTAAAAGTTATGAATCAAAGATTGTCAAATTATTTAGCAAATCTTGAATGTGGAAAACTACATAGATTACTATACCTTGAAAAAAGCATCCGCCTTAACAAAGTCCGATTTTATGATTCTCTGGCCAATGGCGATAATCTCATTGTTCCATAAGGTGACCACACCGCCACAAAGGCCATCAGATGGGTAAAATAAGACGCTATATTTACCAGGAAGAGAATTCTCAAGAACTTGGACATTCTCTATACTTTGTCGTGCCTCCAGCATAACAACAACCCCTGGCTTAAACCGGTCATATATTTGGTGGAAATGTGCAACAAGGGAGGGTCTAGCTAGACCCCTAACATTCCAGCAGCATACAAAGGTGTCTTTAGGCATGGGGATACATGGCTCTTTAACAACACGTATGGAGTTTGCACCCTGGAAGGGTGTAAAATCAACCTTATGGTAACCAGGAACGATACTAGTTTCTGTTTCGAACCCCACCCACACATGCAAAACGTGTGGATAATGAGGAAGTTTGATAACTTGGAATGCGTCGGTGTATGTACCAATAAAGAGTCGGACTCCGGTCGGTTCTAGAGACACAACTTCTTCAGTGAAGTTGATAACCGGCTTAGGATCAAGCACATGCATTGCAGGAACCAGGTTGTTTGGGTTGAAACTTTGGCCTAAACACCACCTCAAGAATACATGAAATTCACTTCGCAAGGGGTAAATTTCAAAGTAGTTTGGAAGATGACCAGGGCTTATTCCACCCTCACCTCCAATCCTACGCATCAATAGCTTGGTTAGGAGATTTTGGTTGGGACTTGAAGGATTAAGAATTAAAGCAGCAATGGTCCCACGAGAAACAACGGTGAAGGTGTTTGTGTTCGAATTATCTTTGGCAAGATACTCAAATGCAGTGAAGTCCATTTCCGGAACAACTCCGGAAGGAGGGGTAAAAAACAGGATAGATAGCGTACCTGTTTTAGTGCGGGCACGTCGTGCCATTCTTGTAAGGCTGATGTTGAGAGAGTTTTGGTAATTTGGTAATAAAGAGAAGGGTTGATTTTGTACGATATAACCCTACTCCTACTCCCTCTTTATATAGGAAAATAAATTCATCATAAGTTGGGTATGAAGTTTCCAAACTAAGTGAAAAAAGCCACGTAGACATCTTCGTTTTTAAAATGCATATGCTTCTTACGAGTGGTCCTGTTCTAGAATGTTTGACATACTTAACTAGGGCATGGACCAGCAACGGAGGATACATGATACAACCTAAAATTGTTTTAGTAGTATCATTTGTGAAAAGTTTTTAGTTAATGTTAAAGTACTTCAAAAGTACATTTCTATCATTACTAATTTGTGTTTACTACTTATATTCATCCGCTTTTACCCGGACAAAGTGTGAAATGCAACAACATAGGATTGGTAGTGTAGGCGTCGCTTGTAGTGCGCCTACACACTAAAGCATGTTTGAATATGTATGGCACTCACAGCAAGTGGGAACTTACTAAAGGATTACGGACAACGGTTAGGGACAAAGCAAAGTAGGGAGGCGCCCCAATAGTAATAGAATAAACAATATTCGAAGCACTTTAACAATAATAGCGATAGTCAAATCAAATATATATTAACCCTAATCATGATACTAGCAATATTAATGTAAAATAAGAGTAATTACATTAAATAATTACTCACATTACGCACGTTCCTTTAAACTGTTACTGACGTCAATATAAAAATATAAATTATAAATTAAATGAAATTAAATTACATTAAATAAAATTAGAGGGAGAAGAAAATTAATTGATGATCAAGCTTGTTGATGACTTAAAAAGGGGAGATATGACCTCTATTTATAAGGAAAAAAGACGTTCAAAGAATTAAGAAAAGATAAGAATTCAATTCGGATAAAAGTCTTGCATTACAAAACAGTATTTGCGGTTTTTGGTTTTATCATATCTTCTTATCCGGAAATCGAAATAACATGAATAAGATATCGTTGGAAAAGCTGGTGAGTCTACTTTCAAACCCAATACATACCTAATAGTGTCAGTTTTTTTTTATAGAGTGTGACATTTTATTCATACCTTTTCCGTTAAAGCTCGGAATTGATATTCTAAAATTTCTTTGGAAAGAAGATTACAAGTGCTATCCAACCATATAAATTTTTCGATAAAAAACTACGAGGAACACATACATAGTATCTGTCTATCTTTGAACATCTTTCAATTCCAATAAAATTATAACTTTAAAAAATCAGTTATATTAAGTTTCAAACTCTTTAATCTTTAGCTTTTGATATAGGATAATTAGGACGTTTTACAAACTTATAGAAGTTCTAAGTAATCCTAATTGGTTTAGGAATGAGATTAAATAATTTAGATCCGTCACAGATCTTTGGGTCGTATGTAAGGTGGGGTTAGGTTCGATTTGAGCTCAATTTAATATTTTGGCCATAACTTATTCGTTATGACTCGGTTTTGGACTTATAATAGAGAGTTGGAAACCTCTTATCAAGATCCATCCAACTTTTCATTTATTGAACCCATAATATGGACCAAAATAAATTTTTTTAAAAAAGAACACGATATTAATAAATTGTAAGGAAACAAAATGAATTATTTTGAATTTATAGAACACGAATTGAATTTTTTTTTAATTAAAAAAAGGTATGGTTTGGGGAAATGACCTACGACTTGGGTTGATTTAAATGGAAATATAAATTTAAGCACTCCGAGATTAAATATTCAACCCGACTAACAATGACGGTGAAAGGTTGTTTATCGTCGGGTTTGGTTTTGGGGAGACATTTTTTGTTGTCTAATGGTAGTTAATTTTTCGTTTATAAATTATTTTTTTTAAGTCTTATATGCATTACAGATTGGGGATTGGGAGGGGTTACATGATTCTACAATTATAATATTGTTTACTTAACAGCTTAGTTTAATTACCATTTTAAAACAAAATTATACTTTCTCTGTTTAATATTATTTGCCAAAGGAATCAATTTTATTTCCCAAAATTAATCACATTGTTTTAAATAATACTTAACTGACTTCGTAACAAGGGTGGTTATTCACAAATTACGTTTTAGTTGAATTTTTTTAACTTCGGGCTTCATTTAGTTGTTGGGCCCAAGGCCTTTGCAAGACATATAACATCACCAATATATGTACCCCATAATGCAGTACATGGGGCAGCCCAAATATTATATTTTCAAAAACCACTTGCTCGAACCCATACTTAGCAGTCCATGGGCCTGCAGGATTATAACATAATTATTTTTTAAAAATTGTAGTACTAACCGTAACAATTTCACTATACTACATGAACTCTACTCAACACAAATCATCACAATCAAAATCACAACAAGTTTACATCATGTCCACGGGTGTAAGATGCCTCTTCCTCCTTATCATATACAAACATAAAGCTATGCCGGTTAGAAAGCAGGTCATCGCGCCTTCGTCTATCCCTAGAGCATATCACCTGTTTGGAGACGTCCTATGGAAAAAATGCACCCAACAATGTCAGAGGAGAGTGTTTACATACAAAAATTTATTCCTAAATACTGACAACATTGGATCTAATAATATATAAGTCACCTGGTACAAAGGATAATCAGGGGGTGCGACTGTATCACGTGCTTCTCTCGGGTGTCTTTCCCCATAAGCAGCGTCTGTCATCTGAATCACCATGAACTTACCAGTTAATAAAGACCGAAGATAATCTACCTAACAAAGTACAATTAAACTAGATTGCAAAGATGACACACAATCCTGCAACACATATCAAGGAATTGTACAACTAACCCCTAATTTGCCATAATCCCCTGAAGTGAATCGATCACGTTTGGCTGCGACCCCTATCCCATGCCTTTATTCTTGGATAAGTTTCCCAATTGATAGGCTCCCAATTGAGTCGGTCAAGGTAAAACAACTACACCAGTAAATCAAGAATTGGTTAGGTTTATTGTGATTATGTTTATTGTATCATACTACCTCGATATTAAAATAAATTCGAAACCAATAAACTTACAACAACAAATATGGAGCATCCTCCACAACCTCCTGCAAAACCATTCGCATAAAATCGCCTCGCGAAGCTTGTTACGTTGTCCATTAATTTTGTAATTACCAGCTCACACCAATCATATTTACTGCTGTCCATGGCACAACCGATAGCAGGTAACAAGTCATGCGATAGTCTTGGTGATTGAGTTGGACATAAAATCATTTGTAATGCTATAATCAGGAACAACGTCTTAAATTCTTCTTCTTGGTCCTCTTCAAAATGACCCTCCAACTTATCCATCATTGCAACAGTAAGTGGAATGCCTACTGATGTGTAAGACCGACCAAATTCTGTTGCTGGTTTGGTCTCCCATGTCCTACCATATTTTAATAAAATGCTTTGTACTTGTTCACGTATATCATCAGACATTCCTTTTGTGGAAGGTACCACCTTTGTTCCACAAGGGATTCCTAGAACCCATCAAACTTGATGTTTAGAGAAGGGAAAAACCTGGCCATTAGTGGCTATTAACACCCTACTCAGTGGGTCAATTCGTGTCATCAGCCAATACGATAATTGTCGCGGTAAATGCATACCCTTAGCAAAATGAAGCAATCCCCCAAAACCCATCTCGCCAACCCATCTTGTCTTCCTCTCATCAAATTTTTGACATATCCTTCCAAATGACGCAACCCGACAATTCATATTTGGAGGCTTTACAAAGTTTTTTACCACTGTCAAACACTATGAGCAGAACTAAAATTATATTTGAAACAGAATAAAAACGGCTAATAATCATTACTTATAGAGCAAGTATAACTAACCCGGCGAATAGATTTAGCATATTCCCGTATCACCATCCTCTTAGCTTTTACATATCCACCAACACTTAACGAATTATTCTGGATGTTCAAGATTTTAAATTTTTTTAGTACACTTCAGTAAATATTGCAATCCACAATTCCAACTATAAGTTTGATTTACCTTAAACAATTCTGGAAATATTTCTACAGTTTTCGTTGCAGAATTAGGTGGTACCTGACATTACAATTCTGCATAATTAGAACTTCAATTGTTGTCATTGTTGTATGAACCATACATATAAGCAGGGATAATACACTTTCAAGCAAAAATAATTTCACTGTTTCAAGAAGACTTTCATTTTAACATAGTCCCAGCGAAATACAGAGTTTCACACTCAAATTTACCGACATTATTAACTCACCCAGAAATTAGCTTTGTAATCAATTAAATTACGAATTCACAAATATCATGCTACAATTATTACTAAGTAGCAATTAAACTATCTACTAATTGCATAGTACATAAATGTAGCAATTTACCGAAATAGATAAAAACTTAATTACTAAATTTTTAAATAGACCATTTTTCAATTCTATTAATAATACAAATTATCATGCAACTATTAAAAGTTGTTAACTGATAAAATTCTTTTAGCATCCTCCAAATAATAACAGCAACAAATCAAAATTAAAAGAAATTCTTCTACAGTGAAGGTGAAGTTCTAAGCTTATATGTAAAAACAGGGTCAACAAAAACTTACATAGTCAGTGTCATCTTCATAGTTTGCAGTGATGCAATTGATATTGGATGTCCGTGCATGGCCTGTCTCAGAGTCTTCCAAATTCATATCAAGGTAGTTGCAGGCTTCTGACTTTGTTCCAAGACACAAATCGCGATTCAAGGAACGGGAGCGGCAGCGGTTACCCAATCCAAGAAAAGACATCAGTTGTGCAGGTCGAATGAATTGGTACTTCAAATCGTGAGTAAAATGATTTGGGAAATGAAATCGGTAGAATGGAGAAAGTTGATGAGGGAGATGCAGATTCGAAAAATTGGGTTTGGATTGGATGAAGTACAAACCCTAACAGTGGATGACGCCGTTAGAGACGGTAAATGTAGTTGGGTCGAGATATAGTTAATTTACGAAACTCCGTCGATTCCATGTCATAATCTACGTGGACGGAGGTACAGGTCATTGGCTTGTAAGCACGCGGAAATACCAAGGCTGTCCTTCAGTAAGTGATGCGAAATATCAAAGTTGACCCTAGATGTACGTGGTATAGCAATCATAAAGATAAACTGGGAATTTCCCTTTTCTTTCCTTCAATTTCTCTGACTTTACATCAGTTACATGTAATAGTGTTCAATTTCTGCGAATTATATCGGTTGATTTGTTGATTGTTGTTGCTTTCATCCTTATATTGGATTGATCAGTATAGTAGTTGCAAAATTTTTGAGCGGGAGATTGTTGTTTCTATTGCCGAAGAATTGTGTCGGATCATCGACGTCTCAGAATTACAGGACGTTTTGGCTCAATATAGGTCCATGTTGTGACATGACGATCGATTTCCACCGGGGAAAGATAATAATGATATGTTGTGGCAATTTATATGGTGAATATGGATATATAAAAGGATATTTAATTAATGTGGAAAACTAACCGTCGCGCCACATTAGCAATCATCACGCCACGATGAAAACTGTCGTGACATGATAAATTCGTCTGGCTCGACGAATACTTTTCAAAATTTCAGGTTTTTTCGAATTGTTGTGACAAACAAAAGATTGTAGTGCCACACTAGAATTGTAGTGGCACGAAAAATTGTCAAAATCGTTGTGCCACAAAATAAAACGGGTGTGGCGCGACAATATAGTATTCCAAGCTTTTGTACTTTTTGTTTTTATCATAAGTTTTGATATAGAACTCAGAATAAGGTAAATAATATATACGTTCAAAAATCTATGAATGAAAGTCTATTTGTAATCTAATTAAAATCAAGTCAATACCATTTCTAGACTTTATAATATAGCCAAAATAGTGCAAGGGTGTCGATTTCAAACTGAGTTTAGATTTTTGCTCATATCCCCTATATTTTAATTTGTAATTGAGCTTATGATATATCATTGAGAAACTTATTTTAAGGGATATTAATCCATACAAGATTTAAATATAAATTATGTGCCTTAAAATTGGGTTGATAATATTATGACACATTTAAAGCGTGTGGATTTTGAATTGGGATAAGATAAATTAAAGTGGTTGTACTTTTGACGAAATGGCTTAAATGGCTCAAGAAATAAGAATAATGGGCTGACAATGCTATAATTTACATACTATTTGTAACATATATATGATATATATTTGTCATACTTTCTCCTTACATTTAATTATTTGAGCATCATTTTACTATATATTTCGATTATTGCTCATCTCCATAGGTTCTTTTTGTAATACCCATCATGATTGCTTTAAAGGAATTTAATATACTACTCATATCAATAAGATGCATATTTATTTTAGGAAACTCATCATATGCTATAAGGTTCTTCTTAGTTAAGCGTGCTTGGCTTAGAGTAGTCTTAGGATGGGTGAATTCCTGAACAGTTTTCCCAGGGTGCACATGAGTGAAGATGAAATGCACTGGAAAGACTTGTGTTAGATTGTGAGAACAGTTGTTGGTCCTTAGCTTGATGCAGATTATCACCCCACCCTGATTTAGGGTCAAGATGTTCACTTTTCCTTGTTTTTGTAGGGTTTTTCTTGAAAAGTATGTAGAGTTAGCAAGGAAGTTGGAGTTAATATGTTGGAAGAGCTATAAAGCATAAAGGACAGCCTAGTTCGCAGCCTGCTTGCGGCCAACCACAACATACTACAGCTTGCGTGCGGCACATTTCACAAAGGAGCGAGACACATATAGCTTGCAACCTACTCCACAACAGTACTGCAGCTAATGACTCTATATTGCAGCCTAGCTTAGTTGCGGCCTACTAATTATTGACAAAATTAAGCTCTAATATGGGGTTTTTAGATTCGTAATCCTAAGAGAAGATGATTACTATTTTCCTAGCATATAAATAGGTTTTAGATAGTCTTTTATTTACCAATTCCACACATTATTTAGAGAGTATTGTATTACGTTCTTCTACATTAATTCTAGGGCCTTTTGTTTACAAGATTTAAGATTGCATTCATATAATTATTACAGATAGGCATCAAAGGTGGTATTATTTTGAAATAAACGAAAGGTGGTTCCATTTTTGTATGCATGATGTATGTTCTTAGGCTAGGAGGCTAAGGACAATTACGTCATGTGACACGATAGATGAATGAACTTAGGTCATGGAGCTAAGCATCACATATGGTGTAAATAAACGATCTTGAACGTTACTTAGGTTTGGAAGCTAAGCACGTATATAGATGAAGTGATCGATGAGTATCGCATAATGAATGTTGCTTAGGAGCTAAGCACGATATTCTTTGTATGATTAAAAATCATTGATATATAAATGTTGCTCAGCACATTATGCGATGCGTGAAACAATGAATATTTCTCAGGTCAGGAAGCTAAGCAAGTATACAATGTTTCTTGTAATGAATGTTGTCCCGAAATACGATGAAACATGCACAGTGTTGAAGATTCCATGATAAAGGGTTCTTAAAGAGAAGGATGATTTATATGGATATGGATGTGTGAGTGAAGTGTGTGAATGTGATACTAAGTGAGGCTGCAATGGCTATGGTGATAGAAATATATGTGAGAAGAGTCAAAGATGATGACTCTTTAGGCTAGGTAGGCTAAATGATGTGGGTTCAAGCCCCCAAGTCTAGCTCTAGATGGATAGGGTCATAGGGATAAGCATTGGATATTCTTTGACTCGATCAAGCATGGGTATGAATATAAATGTGAATATGAATGTGAATGTGGCCGCACCTCGATGTGAGGTTGCCTACGTATCCGTTAGGAATTAGGCCAACGTAGCTCTAACCGAACTTTGCACAAGTGTGTGTTCACCTCAAAGAGGTATTTCAAGGGTTGTAATGTGGTTAAGCTGAAGGTTTAAGGAAGAAAGGGGTAAAAGGCTCAAGACCCGAGAGAAGCCCCCAAGATATGCAATTGTGTATTAGACTTTGCAATTTTTATTTTTCATATATTTTTTTTGTTTTGATTTTTTTTTTCATTCTTTTGAATCAATGTAGGCAATCTCAGATCATGCGGTCCATCACTCACTTAGTATTTATGTTTCTCAGGCACGGTACCAAGCACTCGATGAGAGATGCAATTCGAGACGTGTTCGTATCAAAGACATTGGAACACTTGCCCTTAGACATTGTTTTATTGTTGCTTTTCTGCTTTTTTTTTATTTTTTTTTTATTTTTTTTTTTATAATGTTACACAAATTGAACATCTTCCAATCCCATGGTTGAGTGAATGTGGGTTGAAAAAATAAAGGCCAGACGTTAGACGAGACTCAAAGTGGTTGATGAAATAATGGATATGTGATTGAATGGTAAATGGGGAATGAATGGGTTGCAAAGGCGCCTCAAGTCATTAGTGTACCTTGTGTTTAGTTCGGTAATTGATTTTTTTTTTTTTTTTTTTTTTTTTTTTTTTTTTTTTTTTTGCGAATGACATGATCGAATGAAAAGGAAAGAAATGCTCATTGATGAAAAAGGTAAGAAATGTGACACATAGATACATGGATAAGGAGAACCTATGCTAGACTTTTTAAGAGGAAGGGTTTGAAACAAAAGAAGAAGAAAACATGAAATCTTGGTGAGAAGCTTGCATCGTGCTTTGTCTTCATGGCTGTTTATGAGTTACTTCTTGCCGCCTGCTGAGTAAAAAAGTTTCTTTTTGTTGATGCTTTGATTGGAAGGAAAGAAGGAAGGAGTGACGTTCCCCTTATTCTTCCAACTATTGCTTAATGATTTTAGACTCAAGTACTGTGTAAGGAAGAACTCACTTAATGCATTCACTCAAAGCTCGGATTGAAAAGGAAGAGTGTATGAAACAATTTTGAAAACTGATGGGAAATACTCCACTCATTCCTATTACGACAGAAAGCGATGCATGCATGGTCCTAGTATACGATCATAA
The DNA here is from genome assembly GCF_948465745.1 of Chenopodium album. Lineage (NCBI taxonomy): Eukaryota > Viridiplantae > Streptophyta > Magnoliopsida > Caryophyllales > Amaranthaceae > Chenopodium > Chenopodium album. The sequence goes on along the minus strand of NC_137839.1, from coordinate 66,603,997 downwards.
ACAATATAGTGCATTACTCGAAGACAAAGTGTGTGCAACGACTCAACATGTGTGATTAGGTGAGTTTATTAAGACTCGTGGTATGATCGCATGGCTAGACATGAGGACGTTGTGAAAATCAAAAGACCCAATGACCAAATAGCATGGAAGAGTAAAAGACAAACTAACTTGATTAATTTTGTCCAATTTTAATGTTTATGCTATTTACTAGGTGAAAACGGTCCATTGGAAATCGTTAGTCATAAGATCAACCACAATCAACGACAAAGAACACATGTTAAGGTTAGCACAAAAAATCAATCACAAGAAACTAGGAAGATGACTAGAATTCTAGAAGAGTTAAGACTCATGGGTATAGAAAAAAATAAAATAAAAATAAAAATCTATAATCCTATGTTGTACGAGTTGACACGGATTAAAGGACCGGGTAAGACTAGCTTGACAAGATTTTTTTTTAAAAAAAATAAATAAATAAATAAAAAGTAACGCTAAAAAGACATCTAAATTGGACAGGCTGTAGTATATCGGTTATAACTTTTGATCTGTGACTCTGATTTGGACGAAACCAACTCTAAATCAAAGATAAAACTCGGGGATACAGATCCATAGGTGGCACGACACGTAACTCTTTCTAGAACTTTGGCTATGACCAAAACAAGTTGACTCTTGTGCAGGATACGGGAATAAAAATCCGGGTGACTCAAAAATTAAAAAAATAAAAATAAAAAAATCTATGGCTCGACTCTACAAAATAAAAAGGGTTTGATAAGAGAAAAAAAATTAATTAAAAAAAATTCAATAAAAAATGCACATATAAGCACATCGTCAAGCATGATGCAATGAAGTTCGCAACCTAATGTCAAGATATATGTTCCACTATGGTCAAGCTTTTGGGTGTGAAAGGGTACCATGGTTAAGAGTTTGGACTCGTTAGCAAGGCAGCCTCCCTTGAGGGTGTATGCCAACGGGCGGCTCCGCGATTTCGTGATGAAATCGAACTCGACTCCATGGTTTGGGTGGATTTAAAAACTCGGATGAACCCTTATTGCCATGAGCGTTTTCGGGTTGATAGAGCATAAATCCCCCGGGCTAGCCACATACGTAGAACACGTACTATTGTGGCAAAATAGGTAAGATAATATGCATATGCATATGTGACAATGCCAATTAAATCACAGGAATATTTTTCAAGAATCTTTCAAGTCTCATCCACTCATCTTAATTAAATACCGATCACTCAAATCGATAAATAACCAAGAATCCTCCCAGTGGAGTCGCCAAATTGTAGGTGTCGCTCAAAGTGTGCCTACGTTAAAAGCGTGTGGTGAATATGCTTGGCACTCATAGGAAGTGGGAATTGACCTATACGATTAGGGACAAGGAAAGTAAGGAGCCGCCAACAAGTTTTTAAAGAACTTGTAAACCGTTCACGGATCATAAAAGGCAACCACGATAAAGGGACAACGATAGGCAACAACGATTGACTTGTAAAGGTTACACCCCATTCATAATCCATGAGATTAATAACTCCATATGGTTCGGAACCACGAATGGAGGATCGGGGATGATGGTACGAAGAGAGTCATGGAGTCACATTCGCCCGTATTGGCCTCTACTCGATTCTTATAAAGAAAAATGATTCCTGCGATCTCAAAGGCATACAAACAAAATATTCAATTTGCTCCAAACTATTATTAGGCTAAATTGGTTGAATATTAATGCAACATATAAGTCTAAAATATTTGTGATCACTTGAATTAAATAATAAGATTAAAAAGTAACCTAAACCGGTTGTCCAAATTATCTTATTAGGCGTGATTTTCAATTACATATTCCCTTTAATATGCAATATGGTGATCATAATAACAATAGAATAAACATTAATATTGGAATAAATTCAACAATAATAGCGTTAGTCAAATTAAATATAAAATAACCTAATCATGATGCTAGCAATATTAAAATAAAATAAGAGTAATTAAATTAATTAATTACTCACATTCCGCGCGTTCCTTTAAATTGCTACATCATGAATAAACTGTTAGTAACTTCAATAAAAATATAAAGTAAATGGAAATTAAATTAAATTAAAAGTAGAGTTGATTTGGTCCAAACCCTCAGCTAATTCTACCTATCACGCCTTGGTTAAAGTATAGAACTTCAGGTATTGTATGGACTCCTTGGAGTGCTTAAAGGAAGAAATAGTGAAAGAATGGGGAGGCTAGTGTTTAGGCTAAAGAGGGAGAAGAGAATTATTTTGTGATCAAGATTGTTGATGTTTGGAAAAGGGGTGATATGACCTCTATTTATAGAGAAAAAAAGAAGGGTCGAAAAAACAAGGTAAGATCCGAATTAAATCAAAATAAAACTCGATAGACAACAGTTTTTGTGGTTTTTGTTTTTATCATATTTTTGATCCAGAAATTGGAATAAGATGAATAAGATATCGTTGGAAATCTCTTGAAGTCTACTTTCTAACCCAATTAGAATCAGATTAAAATACTTTGTAGAATAAAAGATATGTACGAAATAGTGAGACGGTGTCAGTTTTGGATAGAGTTTTTTATTTAATTCATATCTTTTTCGTTATAGCTCGAAATTGACATTATAATATATCATTGGAAAGATAATTTCAAGAGCTATCCAACCATATAAAATTTCGATAAAAACTATGAGGCAAGAAAATAATATCTGTCTATCTTTGAACATCTTTCAATTCGCATATAAATAGTATTTTAAAAAAAAGGAGTTTTATTCAATTTCAAACTATTTAATCTTATCTTTTCAAAAAGGATAATTAAGATCTTTTAGAAACTTTTAGAAGATTCTAATTAATCCTAATTGGTTTAGGAATGAGATTAAATAATTTGGACCCTCCACATGATCATTGGGTCGTAGGTAAGGTGGGCTTAGGTTCGGTTTGGGCTCAGTTTAATATTTTGGCCATAACTTATTCGTTATAACTCGGATTTGGGCTTATAATATATCGTTGGAAAGCTATTTTCAAGACCCATCCAACTATTAAATCATTGGACCCAGATTATAGACAAAAATAAACTGGATTAAACATTTTTAAAAATAGGACACGAAATGAATTTCGGCTAGCCCAGCACTTACCCGTCGGTATATTTGATTTTAGAGGACACGAAATGAATTATTTTTGGTTTAAAGGCACAAAAAGTGGAAAATAAGTTATGGTTTGGGGAAAGAGTTGGGTTGGTTTATGAAATGAAAATATGGATTTAAGCACTCCAAGATTAAATACTCAACCCGACCAATAATGGCGGTGAAAGGTTGTTCATCATCGGGTTTGGTTTTGGGGAGACATTTTTAGGTGTCTACACTAGGGTATTACTATTATTATGCTTTAACATGATTATGCTTATTATTATCATGATTATGCTTATTCATTATGATTATTATTGTTGCTTGATGCTTATTTATTGTTATTGCTTGATCACGCCTTTTATACATGTTTAAACTAATCAGTATTTATAATCACCAAAATTTCAAAACATCATTACTATAAAATCTCTAATTCAATTGTTCATAAAAACCCTAAAATCATGATTTTCAATAATTAAAAACCCTAGGTTATAAACTTTACAAAATCTAAAAATTATGACATTTATAAAATCTGAAATTATAAATTTTAATCATTTAAATACAATTTGATACTAATTAAATTAATTTCAAACAACAAAATCAAAACCCATAAATCAATAATTATAATTACACAAATTAATAAAACAAAGGAGAGAGAAAATAAGACTAACCTTTTTGTGTGGGAAATTTTTGGGGATTCATGGGGTATTTATAGAGTATAGAGTGTAGGGTTAAAAATTTGGGCTTATAAAAATGTGGGCTTGAGTTATGGGATAGGGCTTAAGTTATAGGTTTTGGAATGGGTTATTCCAATAAGAGTATGTAGGAATAATTTACATTGCCCAATAATTAATAAACGTTTGGCCTAAAACTTATTTTACTTTTATAAAACTTTATATTTAAAATACTTTAACCCTTTAAAATATTTAATTAAAATACCTAAGCCCTTGACAATATATTTTATTAATACTTAAATACTTTATAAAAATACATAAAAATAGGGGTATTACAGCTGCCAGCTGGGAGTCAATCCCAGAAAGTGCTACAATCTCCTTTGCCACCTTGGAAAAACGCTCAAAACGGGCTCGCAGGTCACCAAAGCCATACAAACGTATGTCAGGCTCACTCTAAAAATAAAAAAAACGATTATGGTTTAAAAAGGAGAAGAAACAAAGGAAAAGAAAAGAGACAAAGGCGCGGAAAACTCACGATGCCGCGCCACCCTCGGATCGAAACGTGGTGGTCTGGGTCCCACTTAACGACCCTAGGGTCCCAGTTGGGAGGAGTCTCCCAAACCACCTCCTCCTTGCGATGTCGATCGGCTGCGACACGTCGCTCTCGAACCTCCTCTCGAGGACGGGTTACCCTCTTTCGAGAGCGAACCGCCTCGTCTGGACCAACAAGAACCTCCTCGACATCAACAAATGGAGGCGAGTCCATGCTATGACGGATAAAATTTCTTTAATTAGTTTATTTTATTTCCTAAACTAAACTAATATACTTATTCTAGACCCATTTCGGCAACATAACGGCTACCGATAGGGCAAAACACGAAAATCGAATGCCACCCATACTTGGGGGCTACGATGCCTGCAATTAAACTCAGTAAATGGGGGCTTTTAACACCCACAAAATCCATCCTATACAAGTTTCAACTAAGCGTTCAAGGGATTATATTCTAAAATCTCAACGAATCAACTAATTCTAAATGAATAGCAGTAATATAAACATGATTATCGTCTACCAAACAATTTTGACTTTGATCCTTTTGATCATTTTTTTGAAAAATTTTTGCTCGTTATTAGACGTAATGACGCGCAAATTATCAAAGTCTTTTTAATTGCTTTGCATATTGTAGTTTATTTTCTTTTTTGTTAGTTTTTTGCATCATATTGCATGCACACCGTTGTAGGGAATATTTCAAGCGTTACCCCTATCTTGAACCCCACTGTGATCATACACTAAAACACGGTGGCGTCCAAAGGGAAAGAAGATAGAGCGAAAGAGTTGCCAACAAGTTTTAGGAACTTGTAAACCGTTCACGAGGTGAAGGTTACACCCCTTAACGATCCAAGAGATCGTCAAATCCAATAGGTCTAGAACCATGACTGTTAGTTTGGGGATGAAGGTACAAATCCAACCTAAAAGAGATTTATCCTTCCCTAATAATAGGCCTCTACTTTATTCTGATCGTATTCATGTGCGCTTTCTGACTAACATGCAATCAATAGGCTAACCCTTAACCTGTTTAATCTAAGTTGGTTGAATTTAATGCACAAATAAATCTATTATTGGCGATCACTTGAATTATAATCGTATAAACCCTAAACAAGATTATTAATTATCTTATTAAGAGTGATTACAAGTACAAATTCCCTTTAAACTTGCATAAAAAGCGTGATCAAGCAATAACAATAAATAAGCATCAAGCAACAATAATAATCATAATGAATAATCATAATCATGATAATAATAATAATCATAATAATAAGCATAATCATGTTAAGGCATAATAATAGTAAGATCCTAGGCATAATACTAAAAGATTAATAACAAACCCTAGCATGTCACTAAACAATAAAGATCAAATACATAGTCCTAACATGATACTAACATGAATATTAGGAAGAGAATGAGAAGCATCGCAGTAATCAAAATAAGCATATTTTATATTAGAAATTATAGTTGTTACCCTAAACATGATACTAGGAAGCAATAAAACATCCTAACATGATACTAGGAACCTTAATAACAACCTAGACATGATATCAATAAAATCAATTAAAGCACTTACTTGGATGCCTCGTACCTCTTTCTAATAACAAAATACACACGTTAGTAACTTCAAGGAAAATATAAAATCAAACAATAAAATTAAATAATTGAAATAGTGATTTATGACCAAACCCTTAGAAATTAAAACCTTTCACGTCTAGGGCGAAAGCAACTTCGAACTTGGCTAGTTATGTCTAGTGCTAATGTATGAGGAATTGTGTTTGTAAAAGGGTTGGTTTAGAAAAAGTGGTGGAGAGAGAATAAGCTTTAGCTTAGAAAGAGAAGAGAATTAGAGAGTTTTGGTTGAGAATAAAGAATTAGAAAGAAAAAAAATTGATGAGAATTGATGAAAATTGGTTGAAAATTAGAGAGATAATAATTGAAAACAGAGGTTTTAGGAGGCTATTTATAGAGAAAATCAGCTAGATGTGATAAAAAACAAATCAGAGTTTTGAAAAGAATAAAACACAACCGCTGCGTCAAACAAGCGCTTGGCTCCAAACGCTGGAGTCTAGTGCCAGGCGCTAGGTTTGGCGCCAGACGCCAGGTATGGCGCCAGGCGCTGGTTCTGTCGTCAGACGTTGGGAAACAGTTTTTGCGGATTTTTTTTAACATATCTTTTGATCTAGAAGTCTAAATAAGTCATATAACATGTCGTTGGAAAGCTCTTGAAGTCTAATTTCCAACCCAATCAGAATCAGATTAAAATATTTTGTAAATAAAAAGATATGGCCTAATAAGTGGAAGGTTAACAGTTTTGGATAGAGTTTCATATCTCATACATATCTTTTTTGTTATAACTCGGATTTAATATTATAATATATCATTGAAAAGATAATTTCAAGATATATGCAACCATATAATATTTGGATAAAGATTATGAGGCATGAAAATAAAATCTGAATATATTCCACTTCGTACAAAACAAGAATTCTAAAAAGTAGTAGTTTTATTTAATTTCAAACTTTTTAAAACATAATTATCAATCCTAACTCCATTAGGATTTAAGAGAACCTTCTAGAGTATTCTATAAGACTATAATCAATCCTAAGAGCTTTAGGAATGATGATTATTAATAGGCCCTCCTCTAGACCATTGGGCCGCATATAAAAATAAAATCGGGCCCAGTTTAGTAATTTGGCCGTAACTTCTCATTATTCATCGGTATTGGGCTTATAATATATCGTTGGTAAGGTATTTTCAATCCCTATCCAATTACACTATTATTGGACCCTTATCATGGACCAAACTAAACTAGAATGCACGTTTTTCATAAATAAGGTAAGAAAAGAAATATTTTCAAAAACAGAAAGAAGAGATATTTTAATAAAAACATTCTCATCACTAGACTTTTCACACTTTCACTTTGTTTTATAATCAAATGACATGAAAGGTATTCATCACTAGGTTGGGTTTTTGGGGAGACACAAATGGTTGTCTACAGAAGCCCTCACTTTGACTGAGTTTAGAGAAACGCAAATTTTGAAAACAAAAGTCAAAGTATCGATAGGGACGGAGAATGATTCAGAACGTTCTGCGATCCTAAATCATTCTTGTAACACCGATACTTGTAAACCTAGCATTAGTTAAACAGATAAAAGAGTTAAGAAACGCGTATCTTGCACCGTCGAGCCCACGTCTCTGAAGGTAACCGATTTATTGCTTTATTTGCCATTGTGACAACCTTCAACAAGTTAGGGAAAGCCATCTTGTTGTTTTGTTGTTCACTCGTCTCTAAACAATAGAGATTTTTTGGATATGTTCACGCGTCTTTGAACAAAGAGCTTCTTTTAAATATGTCCACGCGACTCTGAACAAAGAGCTTCTGAATGATATGCCCACACGTCTCTGAGCAAAGAGCTTCTTTTATGATATGTCCACGCGTCTCTAAACAAAGAGCTTTTGATGATATGTCCACATGTCTCTGAACAAAAGAGCTTGAATGATATGTCCACGCGTCTTTGAACAAAAGAGCTTGAATGATATGTCCACGCGTCTCTGAGCAAAAGAGCTTTGATGATATGTCCACGCGTCTCTGAACAAAAGAGCTTAAAAGGATTGTCCACACGTCTCTAAACAATAGAGCTTTGATGATGTGTTCACGCGTCTCTGAACAAAAGAGCTTTGATGATATGTCCACGCGTCTCTAAACAAAAGAGCTTTGATGATATGTCCACGCGTCTCTGAACAAAAGAGCTTTAATGATATTTTCACGCGTCTCTAAACAAAAGAGCTTTGATACATTAAATGTTTGTTGCAATTGTTCGATTGGCTACGAACAGGAGCTTTGCTGAATGGTGGTATCCTGTAAAAATCAAAAGATTGCCAAAAGACTTTGATGGTGCTTTTCTTAGGGTTGACCTAAGGCTTGATGTTTTTTTTCTTAGGGTTGACCCAAGGTGATTGACTGACTTGAGATTGACTCAATATGACTAACTGACTTGAGGTTGACCCAAGGTGAATTGACACGTGTGAATCATGACTCGTGTGTGCATTGTATTGTGATCGTGCGACTCGAAAATTCAAAAAAGCAAAAATTTCCGTCATTTTTGTGAAGGGTACCGACTTTCTCCCGAAAAAGAAAGACGTGAAAAAAGAAAGAAGCGAAGTTTTTGAAGGTGCATGTTGAATGAGCTGAATCCGTTAACGTTATCTCTCATAGTACAAGGATTGTATCATCTTGGACTATCCTAGTTGACTCGATAATGAAAGTATTTAGGTAACTTAGGCGCAAAGGCTAAGTACTTCATATTTTGTGATGCAATGACGATTGATGTTGATATGACAAGGCATGCTTCAGGGTTATGTTAAGATTTCATGACAAAGGGTTCCTAAGGGAAAGTATATTTGGTCATGTATCTGTGCGGTGTGTGAAAGTGATATTATTTCAAGAAGAGTCAAATGATGGTTACTCTTTAGGCTAGGTAAGCTAATGATGTAAGGATCAAGCCCCCAAGTCTAGCTCTAAGTAGATAGGGATTAGCATTGGAGATCCCTTGATATGATCATGGGTGTGTGAATGTGAATATGGATGCATGTTTATTACGGCCGCACCTCGATGTGAGGTTGCCTACGTATCCGTTAGGAATCAGGCCGAACGTAGCTCTAGCCGAACCTCGCACAAGTGTGTGTATACCTCAAAAAGATATTTTTAAGGGTTGTAACGTGGTTAGGCTAAAGGTTTGAAGAATAAGGGGATAAAGGCTCAAGACCCTAGATAAGCCCCCAAGGTGTGCAACTTTGCTTTTGGAATATTTGTATTTTCATGCTTGAGGTTTAGCTCTCTTTTTTTTGCTTTATTTATTTTTGCTCTCTTCTTTTTTTTTTTTTTTGCCTTTGCATTTTTTATTTTTATAAGTGTGCCCGGAAATCCCGATCATGCAGTCTATCACTCACTTGGTATTCATGTTTCTCAAGCACGGTACCGAGCACTCGATAAGAGACGCAATATGAGACGTGTTCATATCGAAGACGTATTCATATCGAAGACATGTTCATGTCAAAGACATTGGAACACTTGCCCTTATGTACACTTTTATTATTATTATTATTTATTTTTTGCTATTTTAATCTTTTGAAGTCACTCAAGCTTTTTGAAGTTACAAAAGTTACACACCATCCCATCCCAAGGTTAGGTAGATGTAGGTTGAAAACTGAAAGGTCTATCATTAGACGAGGCTCAAAGTGGTTTATGAAGAAAGGATTGTAAATTATAAAGGTGAAAGGCAATATGATGTGGCTACAAGGGGTGCCTTAAATCATTGGTATACCTTGTGCTTATAGTTTCACATGGATTTTATTTTTAATGCAATGTAATGAAATAATCATATGCGAGAAAATAAATGCTATTTTTATTAAAGGAAAAGAAATAATCTACAAAATTAATCTAAGGGGAAATAAAGGTGTCTATGCTAGACTTATTGGGGAGAGGAAAAAATGAAAAAGAAATAGAAAAAGAGGTCATGAAATCTTGTCATTGCAACTCGCCTCTTGTCTTGTGCTTATCATCACCCGGTCTACTTGCTAGCTAGAGGCAATGGGATCTTTGTTATTATCAATTAGATATTGGATGACCTCTTTTAGCTTCCAACAGCTCTCAGTAGCATGACCCCTACCTTGATGGTACTTGCAGTGTTCATCTAGATTCCAACTAGCTAGGTAACCTCTTCTTAGGTGCGGGATCTTGAATAGGTTCAATAGGAGTTATGAGACCTTTAGCATGAAGGCGATCGAATTCTGTGTCATAACTTATGCCAATAGGTGTAAAGGTTCTCTTTTGCTCTCGTTTGTTCATGGCAAGGACCTCATCCAAGCTAACGTTATTCGAGTAGGTAGGTTTGGAAGAAGAAGGATTGTCGTTCTTCTTTCCTTTCCATCCACTGTTACTATTGTTACTATTCTTGGCCTTCTTGTTGCTTAGAGGAATATGAAGGTGGTTTGAATCAATGAGGTCTTGAACGCGATCTTTGAGGGCAAAACATACTTCGGTGGTGTGACCACGACCTCTATGGTATTGGTAATAAGAATTTGGGTCCGAATTGGGAAACCGTTTTTCACGCGGAGGGTCTTGACTGAGACCAATAGTGTGAATGAGACCTAGATCGTGAAGATAGTCAAAAGCTTCATTGTAAGTCATTCCTATTGGTGTGTATTCTTCAATGGTCCGTTTTTCCCGTGGCTTAGGAGCATTGAGTTCTTCATTAAATCCTTGGTGAGAATTTTGTTCGATAACCATCAACCGATTTGCTAGTCTTTCTACCACATTCAAGAGCATGGCAATGACATCTTGCAGTTTTCGAACGTCCTCTTTTAGACTTGACAAGTTTTCTCCTGTATTATCTAAGAATATACTTTCATCCTCCTCAATTATGGCCACTTCATCAAGAAAGGTTATATAAGCTATCTCGATCATGGACTCACCTACAGGTGTGATAAGAAGTGAAGGATCGAAGGATGTTTGATCTTCTGCGATGGCTAGAATCTCGGAAGTTTTATTGTCATCGATCAGATCTTGAATAGCTTCATTGATTTTCCAAACTCCTCAGCATCGTGACCCTTTCCTTGGTGATATTTGTAGTGTTTAGTAGGATCCCGCTTAGGTGGCCTGGCTTCTGGAACTGGATCTTTGATAGGTCCTATGGGCATTACTAGTCCTTTGTGGTGTAACTTCTCGAAAGCTGTTTCATAACTCATACCAAGTGGAGTGAACACTCTTTTCGACCTTTGGATTCGTGAGTTAGAGGTGTTCGCAGCATGTACTTTCGTTAATGGGAGAGGAAGAAGAAGGATGGTCGTTCTTCTTTCCTCTAGCACTATTATCTTTCAGAAGGTCATCTTCAATGTCAATGCCTATATTGTACACAACCTTGAAAGTACTCAAGTTGTGTTGGTATTTTAAGTGCTTTGAATACTTATCTTAGAGATTCTTGATAAACATCCTCACAGATTCTTTTTTGGTGGGCACCTCAATCATCTTAGCGGAAGTTTCCCTCCACTTATTGAAGAAGGAAGTAAAGCCTTCATTATCTTTTTGTCTCAGCATCTCGAGTTGCCTATAATCGGTTTCCACTTGAATATTACACTTATATCTATTAATGAAAGCATTTACAATAGCATCCCAAGTAGAGGTTTTCTCTTTATCAAGAGAAAAGAACAATTGTTGACAAACAGTTTCAAGAGATAAATAAAACAAGGAATGAAAGACTTTCCTACGATCCCCTTAATGTTCATTATCGTTTCAAAGACCCTTAAGTGAAGATAAGGATTATCTGTTGCCTTGAACTTAGGGATGTTAGTGGCATTGAACTTCTTCGGAAGAACCTCCTTGTCTACCGAGACCTCTTGTGAACTAATGCCCTGGAATTTGTAGTCACTGGATAGCTTGATTAAGCTTTCTTGTATGAGCTCTATTTGTTGTTGCTTCACAGGTCATTGATTTGAAGGGTTAAAGTCTTCAACATCTCGGTTACATTAGTCAATTGATTCCTAAGTTTGTTGACTTCTTCTTGACTTGCCATTATCTTTTTAGCTTTCCTCTTTTGACGAATCGGTTATCAAAAAGTAAGACTTGAATAAAGAGGTTATCCTTAATTAATCGTCCTTCTCTCCTCGACCAAGTGCTGTGGAAAGGGAAATTAGGGATATCGATTGTTAATTATTTGACTCAAACTCTATTCAACATGAAAGGATGGAAGAAGATAGGAAGAATGAAGGTTGTGATATGGAGAAAGCATGTAATGAATGGAAAGATGATGTAGACGGAGAGATCAAAACATTAGGAATAGAATGTACCCCCAACTCAAATGACCGAAAAAACCGACTTATGCATGAACCTAAGACATGGTCATGGTGACATATACACAAAGTGTGTGCAAAGACTAGTGAGTGTATGTGACATGTTAAGACTTGTGTCATGACCATGTGACTAGACTATGTGACTAGACTCAAGCAAAAACTAAATTAAGACTTCATGTATATGCATTAAACTGGACAGGATGTAGTATTTTAGTCATAACTTTTTATTTGTGACTCTGATTGGGATGAAACCAACGCCACATTAAAGATAAACCTCGGGGCTACAGATCCATATGTTTTACGACTCGTAACTCTTTCTAGAACTCCAGCTATGACCAAAACAAGTTGATGCTTGTGCAGTATACAGAAATAAAAATACGGGTTGACTTAAAGGAACTATGACTCGATTTTAAGGTATATTTATTAGATCAAATTAATTAATTAATTAATTAATTAATTAAGCAAATTCCTTCAGTCATTAATTAGTTTATTAAGACTTATTTACAAACACAAGTCAAACCAAACGGTTAGTTTAGTCACATAATAAGTATGCACAAGTAGTCAAGTAGTCACAACATGATGCAATGAGTTTGCAACCTAACCATGGCTCTAGTTCTCTAAAGTTCGGGATATGGGTTAGTCAAAGAGGGTCCATGGTTAATTGTTCGGATGCACCGCGCGGAAGCCTTACCTTTTGAAGGGTTGGCGCGAGTGGATGGGACACCGCGAGTTAAAAAAAACTCGCTTCCATGGTTTGGTGAATTCAACATTCTCGGATGTACCCTTTGTTGCACAGAGCGTTCAATCAGGTAGATGGAGCATGAATTCCCAGAGGGTTATGTCCATATGCAGAACACATATGGGTTTCAGAAAGTCAGCCAAACTCAATCATGAAGTAGGATCGAGCAGACAGTTCTAAAAATTGGTCAAAATTAGAACGCATATTTCTGGCTCGGTATTGGAAGAACTTGGCGCCAGCGAACAGAGGCCGGCGCCGCGATTTGGCTTTGGCACCTGGCTATAGGAGTGTCGCCTGGATCCAAAGTCAAATTTGCGACGACATACTATGTTTTCTGACGCTAGTTCCTACATGCCTCAGCAGCTTTCTGTGCTCGATAAAATTTTCCAGTTTCACGCAGCATTATTTCGATCTTAGTTGTGAAAGATATTCCTCAAATTTCCTACGTGTAAAAATCCTATGTTTTAACTCATTGCGGATGGTCTTTCCAATGAGATATTTTTTATGCATATGAAAATAATGTTAATCAAAATTATGCACATGAAATACTTAGAACTTTTCGAGTCTCATCCAATCTTTCTAAATCATTGTCGAAATAAATTTCAGGAATTAAAATAGAAATCCTCCCCAGCGGAGTCACCAAAAACTCTAGGGAATATTTCAAGCATTACCCCTAGCTTGAACCCCACTGTGATCATACACTAAAGTACGGTGGCGTCCAGAGGGAAAGAAGATAGAGCAAAAGAGTCGCCAACAAGTTTTAGTAACTTGTAAATCGTTCATGAGGTGAAGGTTACACTCCTTAACGATCCAAGAGATTGTCAACTCCAATAGGTCTGAAACCATGACTGGTAGTTCAGGGATTGAACCTGCACTAATAATAGGCCTCTACTTTATTCTAATTATATTCATGTGTGCTTTCTGACTAACATGCAATCAATAGGTTAACTCTAAACCTGTTTAATCTATGTAAGTTGAATTTAATTCACAAATAAATCTATTATTAGCGATCACTTGAATTATAATCATATTAACCCTAAATAAGATTATGTAAGTTGAATTTAATTCACAAATAAATCTATTATTAGCGATCACGCCTTTTATACATGTTTAAAGGGAATTTTTACCTTTATTGTTATTGCTTGATCACGCTTATTTATTAATTCCAGATTTATTTTGAACACGCAAATTCATGTTTTAATAATTAGATTTCCGTTTGTTAATATTAATCCCGTTTTAATCCCGATCAGGTTCTGAACACGTCCGATTTTGATAAAAAAAAGTAGTGTTTTTCGTGTGGAAACAGAGCACCACCCTCTCGTGGCCAAATTCAACCTCTAAATATGATTTTCGGGCAGTTTTTAATTTTTAACGAAGTTTTTTTTTATGCTTTAAATTTGATCCTTGAGTTTAAAAGGGGTAAGAGATAATTTAATGTATCTATGGATAATTTAAGTATAAATATGTATTTTGATGAAGTTTTAAAGGATTTTTGATTAGTTTAAAATGCTGGAATTTTATTTAAAGTAGTATAATTGTGATTTTTAAGGGTGTGATTATCCATTGAAAAGGAGTTTAATTAAGGGTTTTTAAATAATTTTCAGATTATTTTAAGTTATTTAAAGTGAGTTTAAGTTGCTGGAAATTATGTATACAAGGGTAATTAATATAGTATTATTGTCCCTTTATGTAGGAGACTTGGTTCGAGAATTGTTGTAGAGTACTCGGTTATTTTAAGAGCTTATTTGAGGTACGTTCGCGTACTTAGCATATTTTGATGATGTAGAATCATGCTAGGCTTGATTTCAATCAATTACAGGTAGTATCATGCTAAGGTTTATGTATGGAATTGTGAATTAATGGTGTTGGTGATTGAATTGTGAAGCATGAATTATTTGTGATGGATTAATAGTTGGAAATTTATATTTTGGGCATGTTGTGTTTGAACCAAACTTTTATTTATGGCATGTTAGAATGCATGATTAATTAAACTACATGTTTAATTATGTTAGGAATATTGAAAAGGAATTTTATTATAGTTCAAATAATTTTTATTGATGCTTTAAGCATGAGGAAGGAGCTATATAAGTGTCTATGTACATGAGGAATAAATTGTATGTTGGTGCCTTTGTGCACTTAAGGTGTTTTTAACACCGAGGGATAGGATTTTTGGCGCTTTATGCGTTTAAGGTGTCTTTGACACTGAGGTAGAATTTAAAAGGGTTCAACATTAAATAATATGTGGTCACTAATTATTAAATAATTAATTTGGTATGTTTGGTTGATTGAATAATTATTGTTGATTGATTTATTATGCTTTGAGAGTCATCACCAAGTCCAATAACATGTAAATAACGTAAAGTGAAAGAGATTACGCACCAAAACTCTTGGAACGTATATACCTTGAGTATGAACAATAGGGGGAGTTATGGGGTTTTATATTTAACCTTAACTTCTAATGGAGTACAGGACGATGTACATTCCTTTTTATTTATTGTTATGCGCAGGAATTCCTCCGTCTTTGAGTGGTTTTGTCGCTGGCACGGTTAGCTCCCTTGTCAGTTAACCTCAATTTATTTGGGGGAGGATAGTTGGAAACCCGTTCGATGCGTAATCAACGCTAAATGAATTATTTAGTGTCTAGTTAAAGTGTCTTGTTGATATTTGTGTGTGCTTGTAAACAGGTGCATTGAGGTAAGTGTGTGTTGATAGGTGAAAGCATGTTAGTGTGCTTAATTACGCTTATGTACTCAGCTTTGCTGATTGTTTGTGTTTGTGTGTTTGGCCATGTCTTTACTTTGGCCCTACGACGACCCATTTTCTAATGGCGAGTAGTGGGGACAAGTAGAGAGGAGGTTTTCAGGTGATGAAGCATATTCATGAATGGGCATGAGTGAAGAGCGAATCATGCTAGTTTCTATAAGTATATGATGTGTTTACTGCTTTAATTATTTATGATATTATTATCATGCATGACTAACGCAAAAGTTTTAAAGTTGGTTCGGTTTTAATAAGGGCTTACAATGGTTCCAAGTTGTAGGATGATTTTATTTTACTTTCGTTGGTTGACTTTTCAAGTTAACTTGTTTTGAATGGTTTTGAAATTAGTCTTCCGCTGTGTGTCTTTGATGGTTGCCTTAGCCGTTTTGACGGTGGCGGTAATATCTTAGATATTCCTATTTAAATTTTTAAACAAGGAAAAACAGGTATTTTAAAAGAATGGAATTCTAGGGTGTTACAACAGCTCTTCGGGATTTATCGAGCCAGTCTGCATCGTCAGCTTTCCTCCGTGGATTGCTAGAGTTTTGGTGGGATTCCACCAACACTTTCCACTTTCCATGGGTAGAGATGACGGTTACCCCTTGCGATTTCTCTATCATTACGGGTTTTCCTTTCGGAGGCGAGCCTGTAGTTATAAAGCTCGTTAAGGGGTCAGACAAGAGATTGCATGACCTTGTGGGGGACCGTCTTGTGTCAACCCTTCACGTGTACGCGCAATCTTGTCCGTACTTGGTTCTTGCCGATGAGTTGTCGGCTGATGAGCTTGGCCGGCAGTGCACACCTGAGCAGCTGGCTCGGATATATATTGCCCGCATTCTTTTCGTCACCATCTTGAGTGATCGAGGAGATCGTTTCGCCATTGGGTTACTTATTTGCCTCAGCTATTCGGGGTAAGTAGGCGACCTGAGTTGGGCGGAGGTGTCGTATGCCCGTATGCTTACGACTATGGGCAAGGCGACCCGGGTCATGGATTCTGCGGCAGCTACTGAGGTGCCTCGGATCTCACTTACATGGCATGGTCGTATCCTTGAGGTTCGTGTTTTAAGATTTTTTCGGTTTATTACTTTTGTTTTTTCCTTTAGGCTTATTTTTTCTCGATTTTAGGCTTGGGGATACTCGTACCTTCCTTTCTTAGCCCCCTGCGTGCTTTGGGCTACTCGTTTTCCTAGCGGCCATTGATTGGTCGAGATTAAGAGGAGACGAGCTACTTCTGCCAGCGAATTTCGCCAGAGGATTCTTTCGGCGACTCGTGCGTCGGTGAGTATTCCAACTACATGTTTTCTTTTTCGTTTTTATTTTATTTTATTCATTTTCTGACGATTTTTCATGTGGTTATGTTTTACAGATCGATCTCTGTCCTTGGAGTTTGATCGTCGGAGTCCCTGAGGCTATCCGGTCTGACATGGTTCGTTGCCGTTTCTGGGCCCTCTATACGGGACTTTCGGTGTTTCAGAGGACCGATGCTTGGTTTTTAGGCGATCGTGTTCTCTGGCAGCTTTCGACCGAGGAGCCTTTGGTTCCTGCGGATCCCCCGATCCGGATGCTACGTCCGGACCTGCTGTCTACCAAGGATCGAGCTCAGGCGATCCTTGGTTATCTAGCGGAGCAACTAGTGTTGTCGGATGCTTCCTATCCGGCTTTTATAGCATCCAGGCTGACTCCTTTTTCGGCCTTTGTTCCGGTTAGTTTTCTAACTCATTTTTTTCGTGTTTCTATTTATTTTTCAGAATTTTGACCCTTTTATCATTTTTTGTCAAATGTATTTTTAGCGGGTCGAGCTAGGTGGTTGGGTGCCTCCTACAGCGGAGATCACGTATACTGATGTTGTCGGATCGGTAATTCATGAGACCCTTCTAGCGGCCGAGGATGATGAGGGGATACCGTTCGTACTTGAGACGATTGAGTCGGTATGCCTTTTATGTATATGTACTTAAATATTTCAATTTTATTTTTTTGTTTCATATACATTTGTTTGCTAACTGTCCTTGTATTCTTGGAACAGGTTCCGCGAGAGACCGTGAACGACATGGTGAGGACTTTACGCGCTTTCCGAGCTGCTTATCGGAGAGCCCTCGTGACTTTGTCATGCCGTGATCATCGGATGATCGCGGTAATTTTTTTTCTTTGCAACTAAGTTATTACATTTCATGTATTAATCTTCGTTTTGGATTTTGCAGGATGTGCAGCAACCGTCTAGTAGTCGCCGAGCACCCTGATTCCTCCTGTACACATTTATATATTTTTTTTAGGAAACTTATGTATATATATTTTTTGTATATATTTATATATTTTTTTGTATATATGACGCAATTGTATATATGTCATTATTATTATTATTTTTTGTTTTCATGTGTACATTAATGAGAAAAATTTTCGAGGGAGGGAAAGGGTTCCCGACTTACCCCCCTCGAAAAAATAAACAAACTCCAAAAAAGAAGGCAAAAAGAAGGAAAAAGAAAAAAGAAAAATAAAAAGTAGGAAAATAATAAAAAATAAAAGAAAAAGAAAGTAGGAAAAAAAATGGAAAAAAGAAAAATAAAAAGAAAACAAGAAAATAAGAAAATAATAAAAGAAAATAAAAAAGTAGGCAAGAAAAGGGACACAAAGTGTTAGAACGCAAGCGTATGATTCGTCTTAAGATCTCGTGAAGATTCCGTCATTATATGAGCCAAAATACGGAAATTTACCCTTCGTGAGTTGCGCGCGGTTGTCGCGCGCATTTAATTTTGTTGCGCGGGGGTGTCGCGCGCAACTCAGGAGTTGCGCGCGCCACTTGTCAGTGAACTTTCCTTTAAGCCGAATTTGCCGAAAATTTTCCACTCTTGGGTCTATTTAAACGTGGTTTTGTGTAGGCTTTTGATCATCTCGCATTCATTCGCTTAGTAACATAAGAAATTAAAAAGAGTTAATCTCTCTAAAATCTTATTCTCTCTCTCTTTTTTTTGAACAATGGTGAAGGCCTTTGAACAACGTTTGAAGCAATGGGTCACTTCCCTTTCAACCGAGGACAAACTAGCTTTCAAAATTTATCACTTGGACCCTTTATTGAATTATATGCAATTAGTGTTAACTTTGATTTTCTTCATGCTGCAGTCAACCATTGGGACTCTAACCACCGTCTTTTCTTGTATAGAGGGGATGAAGTTGTCCCCCTTTCTGCTGAGTTCGAGGCCTTGCTAGGTTTCCCTACAAACACTCTCCCTGTGACTTATTCACCTACCTTGTCGGATCCCAAACCTATATTCCAAAGATTTTTTGGTTTGTCCGACAATGATACGACCAACATAGGAACTGAAGAAGGCGTGAATTTAATTCAATTTATTGAACACTTCGTCACCCCTCGTGACAACATGACTAAACAACGCTTTAAAATTCGTGCTTTATGTTATTGTCTTGTTGTTAATTGTTTACTTAGGACAGGCAAAGAACACGGAGATTATTCAATGGTGTCCATAGTAGAGCAAACAGAGGGATATCATTCACCCGCTCCTTTGGTTTTGGCGGAAACCGTTCTGTGCTTGAATCGCCTTAGAGGAGATCCTAACGAAAACGGTTCCACTCCTATTACGTACACGTACGTTTTTTTTTTCAGCGTTTATCAACGCAAGTTAAGAAGTTGCGCTGGCATGACCAGCGCAATCTTGTGAGTTGCGCATGGAGAGTGCGCGCAACTGATTTAGTTGCGCGCACCACCTGATCGTGTTATAAATCGCAAAATAATTTTTTTTTTGTTTTTTCAGATTTGGCTCATGGAGCGTTTGCGAATTGTTGATCAGCCTCAAAACCTTGAGGCTAATGGAGTAAAGGCATTTCCTTGACGTCGAATCCTTTATAAGCTAAGCATAAGAATGAAGAGGAATGGACGTTGTTTATCTTACATGGAGTTCCTAACATACGGTTTTTGGTTTCTTGGTGGAACATAAATAGTATGATTGGGAATAGTCTTAATTTCCCTTACATTAGGCTTTTAGGCCTATCTGGTACTACTTATATTTTTCCTTGTAGGGTGATGAGACAATACGGGATGAGGCAATATATTCCTCCGCAAGATTGTGATGCCCCTAAATATGTGACTTTTAAACCCGAAAGGATTGCTCGTTGGATGGAATATTGGTCAAGTCTTCCTAAATGGGTAATACAAAATCCTCCTGCGAGTATCACATTATCTTCCTTTTACAAGGCTCGGATGAATGCGGCGGATAAGGGTGAATTAAACAAGGCTCGATCTCAACTTCAAGCCGCCACCGCTTGCAATCCACCTAAGTTTTTGTTGCACTCAACCACTACTACTCCTCCTAGTGGTCAAAACAAAGGAGTGAGAAGAAAGTTAGACTTCTCATCCCCTAAGGCTCGTTCGAAGGAAACAAAATGAAAGGCTCCCTCCAAACCCGCGCAACAAGGTGTGAAAATTAAAGAACCTTCACCAAATACTCATAAGAAAGCTCCATTAGTCAAAGGGAAAGGAAAATAGGTTGCAAAGGCCCTAATCCCAAAATTGAAAAACAATGTTTGGGTGAAAAAGAAGAGTGTAGGGGAAAGCTCCAAGGTTTCTGAAAATGCTGCGATGGAAACTACTCCTCCATCATATGTGACAATCGAGGACATAGTAAAACCTTAGAATGTTACACAATTTTACCATTAGTTTTTTTTTTCGAATAAAGTGTAATCACTACTATGTTTTTTTTTTTTTCGTTTACTATCTAGTTCAATAATGTCTCTCTTTTGAATTTTGAAAGAAATAAAATGAGCTTCATATTTTTATATTTTGATATGACCAAATCATAAAGATTGCCTACGTATTCGCATTACAAAATCAGGTCTTTGCGTAGTTATAATTTTTTTTATGTGTTTTTTTTTAATCTCTTAGATAGAAATTAAATGAAAAAATTAATCAAACCTTGTTTAAAAGAATTAAATCCAAGTTTAATTTTATTTTCCGAGTATATGTTATATTTTAAAAACACCCTCTTTTTATAGTAAGTAGAAATCGCAACTTCATTCAAACGCAAAAAAAAAAAAAAAATCGGGTTCGCAGTTTGTCATCAGGTGGCGCCCGCAACTTTTGGAGTTGCGCGAGCCTGTCGCGCGCGACAAAATTAGTTGCGCGTGACATCAGCGCGCAACTATTCTAGTTGCGCGCGACACCTGTGCTACGAATGTCTCAAAAAATTTTATTTTAAAAATTCGTATTAGTACCCCCCAAGTGTGAAGATTTTTTCGTAATGTTTGAAAAAATTTAAACACTTAGAACGGTTTATTATTTCTAAATTACCCCCCCCCCCCAAGTGTTATGTATTTTACCGTGTTATTCGGTAAAATACATAACACTTATAATCTTTCAATTGAATGCTAATTAAAGTTGGTTGTATGAGTGAACGAGTTTTATCCGTATTTCATATGTAATAGTTCTTAAGCCGATCAATGTTTATTAATTGGTGAATTGCATCTCCTCCAATATCAATTAATCTGACGGCTCCTTCTGATAAGATTTCAATTATGCGGTAGGGACTTATCCAATTAGGCTTGAATTTCCCTCTTGGATCGGTTGGTGGACCCCTAACCTCCTTTAGTACAAAGTCACCTTCTTTTATATTTCTAGGTTTTACCCTTTTATTAAAATGACGCGCAATGCGCCTTTGGTAGACTTGTACATAATGCAAAGCTCTTAATCGTCGCTCATCGAGGAATAAAAGCTCTTCATACCTCGCTCTTACCCATTCAGCTTCCAGTAGCTTACTTTCAAGTACGATGTGTAGGGATGGTATTTCCAGTTCGACTGGTTGAACTGCATCCATTTCGAAAACTAAGGAGTATGGAGTTACCCCTATTAATGTTCGTATAGACGTTCTATAACCCCATAATGCGAAGTGTAGTTTATTCGGCCAGTCTTTGTAATTTTCTGCCATTTTCTTAATGATGACTGTTATGTTTAATTTTTATTTTCCGACTCTACAGCTCCACTCATTTGAGGTCTATATGGGGATGAGTGATGATGTCTTACTTTATAACGAGTTAAGATGGTCTCGACTTTCAGCTTTGAATTGAGATCCCTGATCACTAATTAGTTCATGTGGAACTCCATATCTACAAAATATGTTTCGTTCGAGAAACTTTGCGACATGTTTAGAAGTGATATTCACGTAAGAAGCAGCCTCAATCCACTTAGTAAAGTAATCAATGGCAACTAATACATACTCGTGCCCTCCTGATCCTGTTGGAGAGACTTTTCCAATTATGTCAATTCCCCAAGTCGAAAAAGGCCAAGGGGAAGTGAGATTGTATAGTTCGGATGGTGGAAGGTGTTGTAGATTAGTGAACATTTGGCACTGTGGACATTTTTTAACATATTGTATGCAATATGTTCCATAGGGGACCAATAGTACCCATGTCGTGAAATTATTTTTGAAAGCATTTTACCATTCCTGTGAGGTCCACAAACACCTTTGTGAGTATTTTCCATAAGCCGTGTGGCTTCCGGTTGGTCTATACATAGTAAGCTTTGTCCATTAGGTCCTTTTCTGCATAATTGACCATTTATTAGACCATATTGGGCCGCAAGTGTTCGTAAGGCTTGTTAGTCTTTCGATGAAGTATTTTAGGGATATGTGCCATAAGTAATATATTGGAGGATATGATCATACCAAGGATTGTGTCTTTCAATGTCATTTACTTCCTCTATTGCATTACAATACGCTGGTTCTTCTCTTCTATCAAAGCATAATGGCATCATATTTAAGTGATCTGGAATGTTGATCATTGAGGCTAATTTTGCTAGCGCATTGGAAAATTGTTTGTCATCCCTTGGGAGATATTTAAAATCAATATGTTCAAAATGCTCGATGAGTTTCTCTAGGTGTGCTTGGTATAATATCATTGTGGTATAATCAAACTAGATTCTTCATATGCCTCTAATTTTTGCACACCTATGCTAGCTGCTGCTTCTAATCCAATAATGCACGCTTCACATTATGTGGCATTATTAGTAACCTCAAAGTCTAATTTAACAGAGATTGGAGTATGTGCTTCCTCTAGACTTATGAGTAACACTCCTACACCACATTCTTTTTGATTGGATGCACCGTCGAAGTACATTACCCATTTGTCATCTTGTGTCATGAGAATCTCTTCATCCGGAAAATGAGTAGTTTCTACATGACTTGTTTAAATTGGATGTTGTGCCAGGAAGTCGGAAATTAATTTTCCTTTCATTGATTTTTCAGGAATATTTTAGCTCAAATTCAGCCAACATCACCAACCACTTAGATATCCTTCCTTGTATGGGTGGTTGTTCAAACAAATACTTTATCGGATTTTGTTGAGAAATCACATGAGTAGTGTATGGTAACATATAATGTCGTAAGTTTTTGGTTGCCCACACTAATGCTAGGCTTGTCTTTTTCAAAGTACTATATTTTGTTTCGTATTGAATGACTTTTTTGCTTATATAATATATTGCACGTTCGAATTTTTCTACCTCTTGTGCTAACATGGCGCATGTGGTTGTGTCTGTAACTGTAATGTATAGCCTAAGAGGTAGTTGGAGTACTGGTGGTGCTAAAATTGGTGGACTTTTGAGGTATTCTTTGATTTTCTCAAAGGCCTTTTGGCGTTGATCGTCCCATTCATGTTTATCCTTTTTTTCAATTTTTTAAATATTAGTTCACAAGTCATAGTCAATTTGTTGATAAATCGACTAATGTATTGTAACTTGCCAAGGAATCCCCTAATTTCTTTTTCTGTTTGAGGGGGAGGCATGTCAACAATTGCCTTTATTTTAGAGGGATCGATATCGATGCTACGTGTGCTGACTACGTATCCGAGTCACTTACTAGAAGTGATTCCGAAGGCGCATTTTTGTGGATTTAATCACATTTTATATTCTTTTATGCGAGTGAAAAATTTACGTAAAACTTTTATATGTCCCATTCTATCTTTGGACTTCACTATCATGTCATCCACATACACTTCTATTTCTTTATGCATCCTATCATGCAAGAGAGTCGTAGCCGTTCTTTGGTACGTAGCTCCTGCATTTTTTAAACCAAATGGCATAACTGTGTAGCAATACGTACCCCAAGGGGTAATAAAGCATGTCTTTTTGCCATTAAAATTTGGTTCTAACCTGCGTATCCATCCATAAAGTATAACATCGCATGTTCAGCCGTGTTATCTACCAATATATCAATATGTGGTAGAGGAAAATCGTCTTTAGGGCTCGCTTTATTAAGATCCCTAAAGTCGACACACATATGAACTCGTCCATCCTTTTTAGGGACTGGAACGATGTTCGCTACCCATTCTGGGTAATTACATACGCGAATAAGACCGGCGTCCAACTGTTTTTGTACTTCTTCTTTTATATTTAATGCGACATCAAGTTTCATTCGTCGAAGTTTTTGTTTTATTTGTTTAGAAGTAGGGTTCAAAGAAATGGTATGTTCCGCGATTTCCCTATCTATTCAGGCATGTCCTTGTATGACCAAGCGAACACGTCTTCGAATTCTTTGAGCGTCGATATGAGGGTCGATCGCTCTTCCAGATTTAGAGTTAAGCCAATTTTGACTTCTCTCTTATTTTCGTTAGTTCCTATATTAACTATTTTAGTTTCTTCAACAATAGGGTTCATTTGTTCTCGTTCGTTCATTAATTCAACCAATTTATTAATGTTATCATCTTCATTAGATTGATTGTTACAACATTCGAAAGATTCAAGAGAAGGCATATACTCGGAAATAGAGCTCATATTATTAAAATCAAAAGAGAGTACATTAAGAGAAGAATCCTTTTTAGGATCTTCATCCTTAGAACTAAAAAATAAAGACTCGGTAATGGCTACAAGGCCTAGATTTTCAGCTTCCTTAGAGTCTACAATACATTTATCGTCCGATTCTTCAAACATCTTCCCTTCGCCTGTGACGATCTCCAGTTTATCGCCTTTGTGATTGATCCATTTGAAAGATTTCCTCCATCCATGCTCAAAAGTTTTGTTTGAAGGGGTGATCAACGAGGTTAGGTCAAAGGCTTCATCTTGAATGGCGTTTTGATTGGTCATTATTACGACATGATTTTGCTCTAGTCCAAATAGCAAGGTAAATGCTTGCCCATCATAGCACCCTAGAGTTGGGCGTTTTGATTTAACGATACTAAGATCGTCATCCAAGAAGTAGCAATCATGAAATATCTCAAATCCAGGCTTCTTGATTCCTTCCAAAACTAAGGGTTCCGGAAAGTCGTAGCATGGGTAATCTTCTCCCTCCCTAATGAATTGTCCATTAAGGGTTTGTTGATAAGATGGGGGTAAAGTGATTATCCCTTTCTTATTATTGTCTCTACGTGCTTTGTTTTTGGCATCGTGAGACTCCAATTCTTCTTTGGTTGGTTTATATCCCAATCCAAAGGAGAAGCTTTTCTTTGGGATAGGAAGTAAGAGAGATTTCTTCATTCCTATTCCTAAAGGCATCCCAGGAACGTAACTACTCTTGAGCAAGATGTTGTTTACTATCCTACTAGAATATGGATCAAGCTTGAATGGTTCTTCCAAGTCTTCTTCCATTTCGATTGTGAAGATTGGCTCCACGGCAAATCCCCACATGTCCTCTTCATCATTATCATGGTTTATTTCTAAGAGTGATTGATCATTTATTGCTATTTTGAGTGGAGAAGCATGTATAGTCATAGGAAGCCCTTGATAGTTCAACCTAATCATTTGATGAAGTGAGGATGGTATTGCACCAAGCTCGTGTATCCAAGGACGTCCAAGTAAAAGGTTTAATGTAGGTTTCATGTCCATAACATGGAATTTAACCATCTTTTGAATTGGGCCTCTGGTAATTGGTAGCCTAACAGTTCCACACACTGATCTTCTCGAATTTTCATAGGCCTTTATGCTTTGTTTTGTTGATTGGAAATTTTTTTTCGGGATTTAGGCCTAAATATTTTGCCGTTCGTAATGGGCATACGTTTACAGCCGACCCATTATCTACGAAAGTTAGAGGGATGTTGTATCCCTTGCATCCACAGTTAAGTATAACACATTGTTGTGGGTAATGTCCTTTAAAGGCAAAATCAGTAGTGAAAATGATTGACTTGTCGGATTTCTCGCTAGTAACCAAGCTAACGAGATCCTGAGGGGTTGTGTCTATACTTACAGACAAAGCCGTTAGAGCGTTCATGAGGGAATTCCTATGTTCTTTAGAAGTACTTAGGAGTTCACAAATGCTAACATTCGCCTTGGATTGGCGAAGTTGTTTGACCAATGGATCTTCCACCTCAAGTGGAGGTGGTATTGTATTTTGTGTTTGACCTTGATTTTGTGTGGTCGAAGATCCATTTGGTGGTGGTGCTTGGTAGACTCGCCCAGAATGAGTTAAGTGATCTATCTCATTTGGGTGAGTCATAGGACTCATAAACCAACTTTCTTCTAGAGGCTTTGGATGTGCCTCCATTTCAAGATTCTCCATGAGTTGTTCTTAATGTCATTGTTCATCCAAGGAGAGATTCGATAAGTCTTGCAATTTCCCCAAGAAATGATCCCAATCAAGCGCTCCATGTGTTTCATTTTGCAAACTAGATGGAGGTGGGACGCCAACATACTTAGAGACATATAAGTCTTGAAAGTCGTCGTCCCATAATCCACATACTTCATTAGTTGCCCCTATGAGTAATGTGGATAGAGGTTCTCCTATGGGTGTGATATAGTACAAAGGATTGAACGTGTCCCTTCCCATATGGTTTTCCTCGATGTGAAACAACCCTAAGGGGGATGCATTATTGTTACGTTTAGGCGTGGGAATTCTCCCATCGTCTACTAAATCTTGTATTTTGTGCTTTAAAACGTAGCAACGTTCAGTATCGTGTCCAATGCCTCTATGATAAGCACAATAAGCACAACCATTCCATTGAGGAAACCTCTTTTCTGGTTGAGTGGGTGGTGTTGGCCCTGTTGGGGAAAGTAAGCCTTTTTCATTTAGTTTTTCTATCAATTCTTTATAGCTTACAAGAAATGGAGTAAATTTTCTCTCTTTTGTCCATGTTTTCCTAGGATCATCATATCGATTCGTGTTATTGTATTGCGTGGAAGTCGCAAATACATCAATAAAGGATGAGGCATTATCATTCCCCTTCTTGTAGTTATTCTTAGGTTGATGATGATAATGAGGTTTGTTTGCTTTTTCCTTAGCAAGATCATCTTCAATCCTAGTAGCCACAGAATAGACCTTTTGAAAAGTGTCTAGACCAAGGTAACGTAGATGTTTGTTGTACTTTTCATGACAATTGTCAATAAATTTTTGTACTAACTCAAGTTCAGGAGGCCTTTGGGCAAGGTGGGCCGCCTTTTCTCGCCATCTACCATAGAAAGCAAGGAAACCTTCATCGTCGCCTTGCTTAAGCATATCGAGTTCACGTAAATTTGACTTGAACTCTACGTTACTCTCGTATTGGGTGATGAAAGCGGAGACTACATTTTCCCATGTTGCTTTGAATTTTTGATCTAGTCCATAATACCACTCTCTCGGGGTTGGGTCTAGTGATAAAGGGAAAGTCAAAGCATAAGGCTTAGGATCAACTCCCTTTAGTGCCATAGTGCTAGTAAAACACATTAAATGATTTTGTGGATTATTGGTCACCTTAAATATTGGCAAGTCCGTAGCTACGAACTTTTCTTGTAAAAAAAGTCCTGGGGGAGGAGCAAACTTTTTTGCGTCAAAGTACTTGTTCCCCATTGTAGAACAAAGAACAAGCTTCTCTAACGACTTTTCTTTGATGGATAGTTGCTCCATCTTTTCTTGTAAGGCTAATTGTAGACACCCATTTGTGTCTCCCCAAAATCAAACCCAGTGATGAGTACCTTTCACGTCAAATCATAATCGAATGAAGTGAAAGTGTGGAAAGTTTAGTGTTGCGAATAGTTTTAATTTCTTTTCTCTTCTCTCTGTTTTTGAAAACTTATTTTAAGAAAACAACCAATCCAGTTTTGTTGGTCCATGATATGGGTCCAATAGTAGTGTAGTTGGATGGGGATTGACAAGAGCTTTCCAACGATATATTATAAGCCCAATTCCGATGAATATTGAGGAAATTATGGCCAAATTACTGAACTGGGCTCGGTTTGAGCCTTATATGCGGCCTAATGATCTAGGGGAGGGCCTAATATGGATTTATCATTCCTAATGCAATTAGGAATGGTTTTAGTCTTCTAGATTCTTCTAGAAGGTTCTTTTCATTCCTAATTCAATTAGCATTGATATATTGACTTTTGTTGACTTTATAGAGTTTTAATTAAAAATCAAAGAGCATTTTTGAAGGAAATACAATTTTATCCTCCTGTACGGCAATTTTTATCTGATTTTAAGAAAACGCGTGATTTTCTGAATCAGCGCCAAACGCCAGCTGTAGCGTCTGGCGCTACGCTTGGCGCCTGGCGCCAACAGCCAGCGTTGGCGCTGGTTCAATTTTTCGTGCGCTAGACTCTTTTTTTAAGATTTTATCTTTTTGGCTGATTTTCTCTATAAATAACGTATTAAAAACTCCGTTTTCGATAACTAGATTTCACCTACAGCTAGTTTTCATCAATAATTCACCTATAACCAGTTTCCATTCATCAATTATCTCTCTCTCTTTTCTAAACTAGCTTTTCTCGAATACAAAATTCCGCATTCATTAGATCTAGAAACACCTAGCCATATTCGAAGTTGCCTTCACCTTAGACGTGAAAGGTTTAATTTCTGAGGGTTTAGTCCCAAATCACTATTTCAATTATTTGATTTAATTGTTTTGTTTATATCTTCCTTGAAGTTACTAACGTGTGTATTTTGTTATTAGAAAGAGGTACGAGACATCAAAGTAAGTGCTTTAATGGTTTTCATTGATGTTATGATGTAGAAATCATGCTTAGATTGTTATTATGATTCTTAGTATCATGTCTAGGGTAAATTTAGTATCAAATATGATTGTCGCGATGCTTCCTATGTTCTTCCTAATATTTATGATTGTTAGTATCATGTTAGGGTTAAAGATTTGATTTTTGATGCTTAGTGACATTCTAGGGTTTGTTATTAATCTTGTTAGTATCATTCCATGGATCTTGCTATGCTTTAACATGATTATTATTATTATTAATATGATTGTTATTATGATGATTATTATTATGATTATACTTTGTGATTTATGATTATAATTGTTATAGTTATTATTATTGATTATTTATTATTATTACTACTACAAAAAGCGTGTTTTTTGGACGCTTTTTAGGCCTTTTTTCGACGCTAAAAAGCGTCGCAAAATTATTTCTCGACGCTGCTAAAAAGCGTCGAAAAAACGTGAGTCGAGAAATTTACTGGACACTAAAAAGCGTCGCAATTCTCGACGCTTTTTGTTGTCCAAATGTTTATACGAAGCGTCGAAACTTGTATCAGTTCGCGCACTTTCTCAGGTTTGGTGACGCTTTTTCTTGTCTATAATCACAAAATTGTGACACTTTATTGTGTCCTTAGATTCATATATTAGTTGTCCTATATTTTTCGACGCTTTTTTCTGTCCATATTTTTAAATTAAGCGACGCTTTTTCTAGTCCATACTATTTATAAATGTATCCAATGTGGAGAATATTTTTCCAGCAGAATAAAAATTTAATTCAATAATTGGAACTTAATATAGCTAGCAAATATCATAGTTGAAAAAAAATTTAAAACAAAATTTTATTCAAATTCAATTTTATTCATAATCAAAGAAGAGTACAACTTGGTATATGTACAATACAGTGCCAAAAACCATTATATTCTGAGATGTTTTTATCTAAGCCAAAATGATAAAAGAAAAGTACAAATAAATTTTTTATGTATCACTAAAATTGGTGTGACAAGCCTCCACGATTGGCCAACCATGATCAGATCATTAACCTTGGCATCGTACATCAGGGGCTGCGAATAGAATTTGTTGTCTCAACCTTTTGCTGAACTAGCTATCTCAAACAGAAGTACAATTAAAATTATCGACAACAATGTACTTCTGCATGTAAGAGTACAGAAAAATTGTTATATCAACATAAGGCAAATATCGAACTAACAGAAAATTACAGCAGAATATTAGCAGATAATTACATCAGGTATAGATTGCCACTCTCTTTCTCATCATCGTACATAGGAAATGATGCAGGCATGCAGCCTTCCTAGCAATATTACTGCTTTTCTCGAATTCTTGTATTGCTATACCTTTAATTTGATTCATGCTAATGGAGTCATCAGACTTTCCTGATGCATTTCTGTAAGGAAAAGATGACAAACAATCTTCAGTCCTTCAATCTGCAAGAGGGAGAAGACATTAAGATTGCATACGGTTGGTAAAAAAATTCGTAACATCATGCAAGATACAAATATACTGAAGACTCACAATTATAACAAGCAAACTTTTACTAACATATTTTGATCACAAGCCCTTCTGAAATCTTATTAAATATGAAAAGTCACAAACAAGTCACAACTATATTATAACAAACATGCCTTTGCATCCAATTACTTCTTTAAAGGACTCAAAATACTTTTCGAGCAATCCAAGTTCCTTCCTTGCTTACCGTTGACTGGGTTGATTTATTAAACTCGAGTCCTACAGTCCTATAGTAAGTTATTATAATTAGTACACAAATAGTGTTTCTTTTATTAATTCAAGTCAAAGTATATAACAAGATGGAACTAAAAGAGGTCCTACAGGCAAGTGAGGTTGGGCCATAGGTGAGCTTAGCTTTGTCGAAGTAGTATCCTAGAGCTTTATAGGTAACTTATAAATTCATAATAAAAGTAGGGTTCAAGTCTAGTAACACAAGATAGGACACAATCACAACCACGAACACACACAAGATAGGACACAAACACAACCATGAATATAGCCGGGCAGCAACACAGTTTACAAAGAAAGGCAGTAGCAAGTTTGCAACCAAACCTCAATGCATGAAGCAACAACATTAAACAATAACAGCAGCAATATCAAACAAGAACAAAAACAGAACAACAATTAATAACAATAGGGGGTTCTAGAACTTTCATTTCTTGTAAATACATAAAACTGACATGTATTCTGTAAAGTGGTAAAATAACTTACATGTATCCTGTAGCGTGGTACAACCAATCAATGACTACACCTTATGCTTCTTAAAGGTATTTCTTTCGACAATGAATGTTTTGCCACATATCCATGTTAAGAACATAGCTAATAGTGCGATAGGCCACCTGAGGTAGAGATACAATTAACAAAAGAGAAAAATATCAAAGAAAGTTGACTTTTACCTAAAAAATTGCAATACATACGGAACCAAAAACAATTAAACAAAATAAAATATTTATTGAAAAGAGGCTATCAAACAACTCAAAAGTCATCATAATCGTGCTTCAAATGCATAACAAAAAGCTAAATTTTCAGAATAGACATAAAATAGAAGCACAATGAAACATAATAATGCTTTTTTTACCTGAAAATTCCTTCAAATATCTATAGTCTATGAATCAAATATTTAAAAACAATACAGACAAAGCAATTACTAATAGGACGGTAAAATTCATTAGGATTATTGTAATGAGTTAACCAAAAGTAGCAACATAATTCAGACAACATTGAAAATCAATCAATTAATACCTTCATAAGATATCACAGGTAATCTAGATCCCCCAATTTGTAAAGAGATCCACAAAAGTCAACTAAGATATGTATGGAATGTTTCTGGGGGGAGTAATAAGCTGAATTTGCTACTAATGTCAATATGTCAGAATATTTGGTTCGAATTAATTAGTGTGATAAAAATTCATTTGTGTATGTGTGTGTATACAAGGGATACTTTAGAAACATATTTAATGATATGTTATTAAAAACGGTAACAAATTTTGTTTGGCATTATGTTTGTTTATTTCTATTCATCAATAGCCTAAGATCTTAGGTATGGTTTGTGTGGTTTCGAATTATAACGACATATTTATTCCCTATGCTGCTTTTATATGATAATATGATGTCAAAACTGTGATTTCAAGAACTGTATGAAATTTTACTTTTGTTGTCATGCATTTCTCTTTTATCCTCTCTAAAGTACCCATCTCATAAATACTGCGAGTTTTGTTCAATTTTTTGTTGTCAATTGTGAAATTTGATTATCACCCTTTTGATAAATTGTGTTGTTTTGGTGGATTTTGTATCAGTCTAGGGAATTGATTAATATCACTAGGGAGTGAGTAACCTTAAATTCATATGGGCAAGTGCGTTGCTGGGAACTCAAGGAAGCAAGATTTAGGCCTGTAGAAGCTGGGAGCAGTGTCAAAGTTAGAAGTTATTGCAACTAGATGCTACCCTTAAGTCCCTAAGCAGGATTCTACCAGGAAAACTACAGCATCACGTAGAAGTCTCTTCCTTGATATCATTATTGTAATAATTTTAATTTGGTCAGCAAATATCTCTATGTTTCTGCCTTTTGGGTTTAAATGATTTTTATTTGGTCAATAGAGGGGAAATTAGCTTTTTTGTCTTCTACAGGTTTGTACAAACATGTGAAACAAGAGTACTTGTCTTCAATAATTCAATATCTTACTAGCATCAAAATGAGAGAGATTATGAACTATGGGGCATTTTAGGATCAAATAGATAAACACACAGAGCTTAATTGAACTAGGCACCACAACAACAGAGCTAAAAACTATATGAATTGTTAATTCGGTTAAAACAAAAGCAATATTTGAACAAAATTAATGCAAATCAATATAACCAAAATTATGAAGCTGAGTATTTTAGAATCTAACTCTAAATCTGAAATAATTATGCAATTGAAAAAAACAACATTAAGAACTCTTCTACCCAATATAATGAATTCATCTCAGCTAGTAGCATAATAATATTCTGCAATTGAATAAAACAACATTAAGAACTCTTCTTACCCAATATAATGAATTCATCTCTGCTAGTAGCCTAATAAAGTAATAACTTGAGAAATCACCAATAATAAAATCACATCAAAGCAACAAAAAAGAAAATATCGCCCTTGCTGTTAGAGAATCGGCGATTCTACTGCCCACCATTTTCATGGAATATAATGAGAAGGTGATCTTCAGTTTTATAAAACCCCTTCTTTTTCTTCTATTCGAGGGCCAAACTCTGCTTTGGTCCAACCAATAACTCTGAATGAATGGAGTAACAAAATCAATGTCAAGTTTTACATGTCGTAAAGAAATAGATCTAAACAAATGAAAGCAGCAATTCAATAAATCACCAATGTGTACGAAAATATCTAGAAACTAAGAGATTTAATTGTAGAATTAGAAATTGAACAAGATCTATAACCTAGGGTTTGAAAACGAGTAAAATTGAGCAATTGCAACTTGCAAGTATCAATTAAAATCACACAAAATTAAAAGAAGAATTTATATCTATTAAGAGTAGAAAATTAACAAAGATTAATGTAAAAATGTAACCTTGTAAGGAGAACAAGAGCAATTCAATGGCTGTCGCAAATCGAATTTAAATGCAAACCATCAGATTTGATAGAAAGACAATAATTTTTGCCATGATATATAAATTATTGTGATAGATTATGAGAAACGCAAGAAGAAAGAGGATCTGAATTCAAACTCTAGGCCATGACTCCATGAATCTATGTTAAGAACTCAGATCTAATGAAGGAAAAAAGAAGATAGTAGTTTTCGAGATGTTTGAATATGAGGAGTGGAGGTAAGGGTTCCTGATGTTGGGTGTATTTTGTGAATGCGGTACAGCTAGTTGAGTTCACGTGCGGGCCACATGATATTGTTCTCGACGCTTTTTGCAGTCCAAAATTACTTTCGACTTTAAAAGGCGTCGAGAAAACGCGGACATCATAATTAGCTGTTGACGCCCTTGCTCTAGCGTCGAAGCTATAGTGTCGCAAAAACACTCATTTTGTAGTAGTGTATGATTATAATTTAATTATTTTGATGATGATTATTATGTTGCTTGATGATATTTATTTTTATTGCCTGATCACACCCTTTTATGCATGTTTAAAGGGAATTTTGGTACTTGTAATCACGCTTAATAAGATATTTAATAATCTTGTTTAGGGTTAATATGATTATAATTCAAGTGATCGCCAATAATAGTTTTATTTGTGCATTAAATTCAACCAACACAGATTAAACAGGTTTAGGGTTAATCCTATTGATTGCATGTTAGTCAGAAAGCGCATATGAATACGATCAGAATAAAGTAGAGGCCTATTATTAGGGCATGTTCAATCTCTTTTAGGTTGGATTTGTACCTTCATCCCCGAACCCTTATTTGGTTCAAGATCTTATGGAGTTAACGATCTCTTGGATCGTTAAGGGGTGTAACCTTCACCCTGTGAACGGTTTACAAGTTCCTAAAAAAACTTGTTAGCGACTCTTTTGCTCTATCTTCTTCCCTTTTGGACGCCATCGTACTTTAGTGTATGATCACAGTGGGGTTCAAGCTAGGGGATTAACGCTTGAAATTATTCCCCACAGTTTTTGGCGACTCCACTTGGGAGGATTTCTATTTTAATTTCTGAATTTGTTTCGGCAATGATTTAGAATGAGTGGATGAGACTCGAAACGTTCCAAGTATTTCATGTGCGTAATTTTGATTAACATTATTGTCATATGCATAAAAAAGATCTCATTGGAAAGACCATCCGTAATGAGTTAAAAACATAGGATTTTACACGTAGGAAATTTGAGGAATATCTTTCACAACTAGGACCGAAATAACACTGCGCGAAACTGGAAATTTTTATCGAGCACAGAAAGCTGCTAAGGCATGTAGAAATTAGCGTCAGCAACCAGAGCATTGGCGCTAGAATTTTAACTGTAGCGCCAGACGCCAGCATTGGCGCCAGGCGCTACAGCTAAAATATGGCGCCAATCTCCGATTGCTGGCGCCAAATTCTTCCAATACCGAGCCAGAAATATGCGTTCTAATTTCGACCAGTTTTTCGTATTGTTTGTTTGATCCTACTTCCTGATTGAATTTTTTCTCACTTTTCAGAAATCCATATGTATTCTACATATGGACATAACCCTCTGGGAATTCAGGCTCCATCTACCTGATTGAACGCTCTGAGCAACAAAGGGTACATCCGAGAATGTTGAATTCACCAAACCATGGAAGCGAGTTTTTCTAAAACTCGCGGTGTCCCATCCACTCGTGCCAACCCTTCACGGTTAGGCTTCCGCGCGGTGCATCCGGACAATTAACCATGGACCCTCTATTGACTAAACCATATCCCGAACTTTAGAAGAACTAGAGCCATGGTTAGGTTGCAAACTCATTGCATCATATTGTGCCTACTTGATTAATTGTGCATTATTTGTTGTGCATATACTGTGATTTCTTAACCGTTTGTTTGACTTGTGTTGAGATTAAATAAATTAATGACTTAAAGAACTTTTCCTAATTAATTAATTAATTAATTAATTAATTTGAGTAAATAAAGCCTAATATTTTAATCAGAATTGACCTAGTACGACTTTAAGCATACCCCTTTTGATTAATAACACCGAAAACAGTCCCAGATCGAAGCTCCAGCATTGGCGCCAAAGTCTGGACTGTAGCGCCACTCTGTGGAGTGTGGCACCGGGCGACAGCTCTGTCGTCTGGCGCTACACTACACAGTGCGGCGCCAGTCCTGTCATTTTGCCGACAATCAGAGTATTGGTCGAGTCATCACCTAGTGTCTAATTAATTAGTTTACTAATTAAGTCGGTTAAATTTCGCTGTCAATAACACCCTGTTAAGTCATTAATTGAGTCTGGTCACATAGTCTAGCCACATGGTCATGACATGCGTCTTAACATGTCACCTACACTCACTAGTCCTAGCACACACTTTGAGTACACATGTCGCCATGACCATGTCTTAGGTTCATGCATGAGTCGTTTTTTCCGTCATTTGAGTAGGGGGGGTACATTCTATTCCTAATTTTCCATATCCTTCCATCTTCACATTCTATTCCAATCTTTCTTCACTTCCTCCATCCATTGCATGTTGAATAAAGTTTGAGTCAAATAATTAACAATGAATATCCCCAAATTCCTTTTCCATAGTACTTGGTCGAGGAGAGAAGTGCGATTAATCAAGGACAACCTCTTTATTCAAGTTTCACTTTTTGATAAACCAATTCGTCAAAAGAGGAAGGCTAAAAAGATAATGGCAAGTCAAGAAGAGGTCAATGAACTTAGGAGTCAATTGAATGACGTGACTGAGGTGTTAAAGGCTTTAACCCTCAAAATTGATGACCTTGTGAAGCAACAACAAATGAACCTCATGCAAGAAAGCTTGAGCAAGCTATCTAGTGACTATAAATTTCAGGGCATGAGTTCACAAGGGGTCTCGTTGGACAAGGAACTTCTTCCGCATAAGTTCAACGCCACTAACATCCCTAAATTCAAGGCAACATATAACCCTTACTTTCATCTAAGAGCTTTTGAAACCATAATGAGTATTAAGGGTATCAATAAGAAGGTTTTGCCCTCTATATTTTCTTTATCTCTTGAGACTGTTTGTCAACAATGGTTCTTTTCCCTTGACAAAGAGAAAACCTCTTCTTGGGAGTCGATAACAAACGCTTTCATAGATAGATATAAGTGCAACATCTAAGACGAAATAGACCATAGACAACTCGAGATGTTAAAACAAAAATAAAACGAGGGGTTCACGTCTTTCTTCAATAAATGGAGGGAAACTTCCGCTAATATGGTCAAGGCTCCTACCGAAAAAGAATTACTGAGGATATTTATCAAGATTCTTCAAGGGAAGTATTTAAAGCACTTAAGATACCAACACAACTTGAATACTTTCAAGGCTGTCTATAATATAGGCATTGACATTGAAGATGACCTTCTGAAAGATAATAGTGCGAGAGCAAAGAAGAACGACCATCCTTCTTCTTCCTCTCCCATTAATGAGGTACATGCTACGAACGCCACTAAATCGCGAATCCAAAGGTCAAAAAGAGTGTTCACTCCACTCGATATGAGTTATGAAACAACTTTCGAGAAGCTACACCACAAAGGACTAGTCATGCCCATAGGGCCTATCAAAGATCCAGTTCCAGAAGCCAGGCCACCCAAGTGGGAACCCAACAAGCACTGCAAATATCACCAAGGAAAGGGTCACCACAATGAGGAGTGTTGGAAACTCAAAGAAGCTATTCAAGATCTGATCGATAACAATGAAACTTCTGAAATTCTAGCCATCAAAGAAGATCAAGCATCCTTCGATCCATCACTTTTTATCACACCTATAGGTGAGCCCATGATCGAGACAACTTACATAACCTCTCTCGATGAAGTGGCCATGATTGGGGAGGATGAAAGTCTTTTCTTAGGTAATATCAAGAAAGAGTCGTCAAATCTGAAAGAGGACGTTCGAAAACTGCAAGATGTCGTTGCCATGCTCTTGAATGTGGTAGAAGGATTAGCAAATCGGGTGATGGTCATCGAACAAAATCCTCGCCAAGGGTTTAATGAAGAACTCAGTGCTCCTAAGCCACGGGCAAAACGGACCATTGAAGAATACACACCAATAGGAATGACTTACAATGAAGCTTTTGACTGTCATCATGATCAAGGTCATATTCACTCCATTAGTCCCAGTCAAGACCCTCTATCTGAGAAACGTTTTCTCAATTGGGATCCAAATTCCTATTGTCGATACCATAAAGGTCGCGGTCACACTACTGAAAAGTGTCTCGCCCTCAAGGATCGTGTTCAAGACTCCATCTATTCAAATCTCCTTCATGTTCCTCCGCGCGACAAGAAGGCCAAGATCAGTAACAATAACAACAGTGGCTGTAAAGGGAAGAAGAACGACTATCCTTCTTCTTCCAAAAACACCTACTCTAGCAACAGTGTTGGTACTTTCGACCTTAATGAGATCTTAGGATTTAGAAAGCAACAAAAAAGGGATTTTACCCCTATTGGAATTAGCAACGATGATGCTTTCGATCGACTCCATGCCAAGGGACTCATTACTTCTATTTGACCTCTTCAAGATCCCCCACTTGAGAAGAGAGTGCCTAGTTGGAATCCAAATATGCGCTGCAAGTACCACCAAGGTAGGGGTCATGCTACTAAGAGCTGTTGGAAGCTAAAGGAAGCTATCTAACATTTGATTGATAATAACAAGCTTCCCATACCTCCAATTAACAAGAAGAGCGAGTGATGATAAAGCAAACAACACAAGACAAGAGGCGAGCTTCAACGACGAGATTTCATGACATCTTTTTTCTTTTTCTTTATTTACCCTTTTCCCCAATAAGTCTAGCATAGGCACCTTTTCTTTTCCTTAGATTAATTTTGTAGATTCTTTCTTTTCCCTTTTAATAAAATGAACATTTATTTCCTTACATATGATCATTTCATTATATTGCATTTAAAAAAAAAATTAAAAAATCCATGTCGAACTAAGCACAAGGTATACCAATGATTTGAGGCACCCCTTGTAGCCACATAATATCTCCTTTCACCTTTCAAATTTACAATCCTCTCTTCATATACCACTTTGAGCCTCGTCTAACGATAGACCTTTCATTTTTCAACCCATATCTATCTAATATTGGGATAGGATGGTGTGAAACTTATGCAATTTCAAAAAGGCTTGAGTAATTCAAAAGATCAAAATATCAAAATAAATAAATAAGCAATAAAAAAATAATAAAACTGTACAAAAGGGCAAGTGTTTCAATGTCTTTGATATGAACACGTCTCAGATTGCGTCTCTTACCGAGTGCTCAGTACCGTGACTGAGAAACATGAATGCCAAGCGAGTGATAGACCGCATGATCGGGATTGCCCACATTTATAAAAATAAAAGAAATGCTAAAGCAAAAAAGAAACAAAAAAGAGTGAGAAAATCTCAAGCAAGAAAATACAAAGATTCAAAAGCAAAGTTGCACACCTTGGGGGCTTATCGAGGGTCTTGAGCCTTTATCCCCTTCTTCTATATCCTTTAGCCTAACCACGTTACAACCCTTAAAAAGACCTTTTTGAGGTATACACACATTTGTGTGAGGTTCGGCTAGAGCTACGTTCGGCCTGATTCCTAACGGATACGTAGGCAACCTCACATCGAGGTGCGGCCGGAATAAAAATGCATTCATATTCACACACTCACACCATGATCATATCAAGGGATCTCCTATGCTCATCCCTATTTTTTTAAAGCTAGACTTGGGGGCTTGATCCTTACATTAGTAGCTTACCTAGTCTAAGGGGCACCACCATTTGACTCTTTTAAAAATAATATCTTTCCACACACTTAGCTCGTGCGGCCTAGCTTTAGAATCACTATCACACACCGCACAGATACATGACCAAATTTACTTCCATTAGGAACCCATTGTCATGGAATCTTAACATAACGCTGAAGCATGCCTTGTCACATCACTCATCAATCATAATTGTCATTGCATCACGAAGTATGAAGTGCTTAGCCTCCGTGCCTAAGTTACCCAAATGGTTTCATCATTGAGTCAACAATTGAGATAGCCTAGGATAGATTAATCCTTGCACCTTGAAAGATAGTATCAAACGACATTTGGCTAAACTCATTCAACATGCATCTTCAAAAAACTCAACTTCGATCCTTTTTTCGCGTCTTTCTTTTTCGGGAGAAAGTCGGTACCCTCCACAAAAATGACGGAAAATTTTTGCTTTTTTGCATTTTCGAGTCACACGATCACATTACAATGCACACACGAGTCATGTACACATTGAGCCATGTCGTGTCATATCACTTTGATTTGAGTCTAACACATGTGTCGAACACTTTGAGTCGAGTCAACCTCGAGTCAATCACAGTGAGTTAAGTTTGTGCCTTGAGTCAAGCGACGTCAAACCTTAGGTCAACCCTAAGATGATTAAAGAGATTGCCAAAGTTCTATAGTCTAAAATAAATGCAGGTGCAGCAGAACAGGGAAGACCTTATTCCAGCGCCAGACGACAACATCTAGCGTAAGGAAATAGATTTCAGCGCTTGGCGCTAGATCCTAGCGTCCGGCGACAAAGTCAATTCTTGGCGCCAGAGATATTTCAGCAGCGACAGAGCTCGAAGCCTCTCAGAAAGGTGATTTTGACTTCATACAGCAATTTCCGGTTCCTTGGTACGCCAGTTAGCTCCTATAAGCAATTTGACATGATTAAGTAGTCGGTTTGATTACAGTCTAAGTGATCGACCTGATGAAAGATCGTCTCACTTAGCTTAAAGCGCCTAAGCGTTGGCTTATAATGGAGACACCGACATACTGGTTTTAGCGGAAGCAATGTTCAAACGAGCTTTAGAGATCGGTAAGCGTTGGTCTTCGGAAATTTTTCTTCGGAATATTATCGCAACATCGAAGCTCTTTTGTTCAGAGACGCGTGGACATATCAATCAAAAGCTCTTTGTTCAGAGACGCGTAGACATATCATCAAAGCTCTTTCCTCCAGAGACGCGTGGGAATATTATTCAAGATCTTTTGTTCAGAGACGCGTGAACATTTCCATCAAAGCTCTTTGCTCCAGAGACGCGTGGGCATATTATTCAAGCTCTTTTGTTCAGAGACGCGTGAACATTTCCATCAAAGCTCTTTGCTCCTGAGACGCGTGGGCATATTATTCAAGCTCTTTTGTTTAGAGACGCGTGAACATTTCCATCAAAAGCTCTTTGCTCAAAGACGCGTGGTCATCCTATTATCAAGCTCTTCGTTCAGAGACGCGTGGACACATCATTTTGAAGATCATATCATCAAAATCTCTACTGTTCAGAGACGATTGAACATCGAAACAACAAGATAGCGTTCCATAGATTGTGAAAAGTTGACAAAAAGCAACTGAAGATGATTTCAGGCGAAGTTGTCTTCGATCGTGTTCCCTTAGACGTGGAAGATGGTCATAAAGCGGAAGAGGATGATTTCAAGTGAAGTTATATTCGATAGTATTCCCTTGGACAAGGAATATTATCATAGCGGAGGAGGATCGTTTCAGGCGAAGCAGTCTTCTATATTGGAAGCAGTTACAAGCGTAGCAGTTTTCAAGCGGGATGGCATTCTCTTGGCAGGAGGTCATCAAAATAACAGCAATGCGGCAGCAAATCGGTTACTTTCAGAGACGTGTGCTCGACGGTGCAAGATACGCGTTTCTTAACTCTCTTATTTGTTTAACTAACGCTAGTTTGCAGGTATCGGCGTTACAAGAGTGATTTAGGATCGCAGAACGTTCTGAATCATTCTCCGTCCCTATCGATACTTTGACTTTTGTTTTTGAAACGTGCGTTTCTCCAAACTCAGTCAAAGTGGGGGCTTTTGTAGACACCCATTTGTGTCTCCCCAAAACCAAACCCAGTGATAAGTACCTTTCATGTCGAATCTTAATCGAATGAAGTGAAAGTGTGGAAAGTTTAGTGTTGCGAATAGTTTTAATTTCTTTTCTCTTCTCTTTGTTTTTGAAAACTTATTTTAAGAAAACAGCCAATCCAGTTTGGTTGGTCCATGATATGGGTCCAATAGTAGTGTAGTTGGATGGGTCTTGACAAGAGCTTTCCAATGATATATTATAAGCCCAATTCCGATGAATATTGAGAAAGTTATGGCCAAATTACTGAACTAGGCCCGGTTTGAGCCTTATATGCGGCCCAATGATCTAGGGGAGGGCCTAATATGGATTTATCATTCCTAATGCAATTAGGAATGGATTTAGTCTTCTAGATTCTTCTAGAAGGTTCTTTTCATTCCTAATTCAATTAGCATTGATAAATTGACTTTTGTTGACTTTTCAGAGTTTTAATTAAAATCAAAGAGCATTTTTGAAGGAAATACGATTTTATCCTCCTGTACGGCAATTTTTATCTGATTTTAAGAAAACGCGTGATTTTCTGAATCAGTGCCAAACGCTAGCTGCAGCGCCTGGCGCTACACTTGGCGCCTGGTGCTAGGGTTGGAGCCTGGCGCCAACAGCCAGCGTTGGCGCTGGTTCAATTTTTCGTGCGCTAGACTCTTTTTTTAAGATTTTATCTTTTTGGCTGATTTTCTATATAAATAACGTATTAAAAAATCCGTTTTTGATAACTAGATTTCACCTACAGCCAGTTTTCATCAATAATTCACCTATAACCAGTTTTCATTCATCAATTCTCTCTCTCTCTCTTTTCTAAACTAGCTTTTCTCGAATACAAAATTCCGCATTCATTAGATCTAGAAACACCTACCCATATTAGAAGGGTTTGGTCCCAAATCTCTATTTCAATTATTTGGTTTAATTGTTTTGTTTATATCTTCCTTGAAGTTACTAACATGTGTATTTTGTTATTAGAAAGAGGTACGAGGCATCAAAGTAAGTGCTTTAATGGTTTTCATTGATGTTATGATGTACAAATCATGCTTAGATTGTTATTATGATTCCTAGTATCATGTCTAGGGTGAATTTAATATCAAATATGATTGTCGCGATGCTTCCTATGTTCTTCCTAATATTTATGATTGTTAGTATCATGTTAGGGTTAAAGATTTGATTTTTGATGCTTAGTGACATGCTAGGGTTTGTTATTAATCTTGTTAGTATCATGCCTAGGATCTTGCTATGCTTTAACATGATTATTATTATTATTATTATTATTAATATGATTGTTATTATGTTGATTATTATTATGATTATTCTTTGTGATTTATGATTATAATTGTTATAATTATTATTATTGATTATTTATTATTATGATTATAATTTAATTATTTTGATGATGATTATTATGTTGCTTGATGATATTTATTTTTATTTCTTGATCACACCCTTTTATGCATGTTTAAAGGGAATTTTGGTACTTGTAATCACGCTTAATAAGATATTTAATAATCTTGTTTAGGGTTAATATGATTATAATTCAAGTGATCGCCAATAATAGTTTTATTTGTGCATTAAATTCAACCAACATAGATTAAACAGGTTTAGGGTTAATCCT
Organism: Chenopodium album; assembly: GCF_948465745.1. Taxonomy (NCBI): domain Eukaryota; kingdom Viridiplantae; phylum Streptophyta; class Magnoliopsida; order Caryophyllales; family Amaranthaceae; genus Chenopodium; species Chenopodium album. The sequence goes on along the minus strand of NC_137839.1, from coordinate 66,561,351 downwards.
ATTGATTGCATGTTAGTCAGAAAGCGCACATGAATACGATCAGAATAAAGTAGAGGCCTATTATTAGGGCAGGTTCAATCTCTTTTAGGTTGGATTTGTACCTTCATCCCCGAACCCTTATTTGGTTCAAGACCTTATGGAGTTAACAATCTCTTGGATCATTAAGGGGTGTAACCTTCACCCTGTGAACGGTTTACAAGTTCCTAAAAAAACTTGTTGGCGACTCTTTTGCTCTATCTTCTTTCCTTTTGGACGCCACCGTACTTTAGTGTGTGATCACAGTGGGGTTCAAGCTAGGGGATTAACGCTTGAAATATTCTCTACACTAATGCTTCAACTTTTTTCTTTTCAGCATTTTCCATCTTCTTAATTCTCCTCTCCTTGGCCTCTTACGCCTTTTCCTCTCTCATACGAAGAATCTCTTGTTGAAGTTCTTCGACAATTAGTTGTTATTGTTGTTGGACTAGGATTAGTTGTTGAATGAAAGTAGTTTGAAAGGGTTTGATCTTTGGGTGGTAAACGTAGAATGCGAGTGCCCGGGGGTCCTCTTTCCCAAGCTTGAAAACCGGCCCTAAAGGAGTACGAAAGGATAAGTAAATTGATACGCTTGCTTTTGAAGAAGAAAAAAAGAAAAAAGACGCAAAATATACTCAAACTGATAACATCGCCCTTAACAATTCTTCAATGAAGATATTATTCGGACGAGCCAATTTTATTTTTTTTTAAAAAAAATCAAAACTGACTCATCGACTGGGCGCACGCAAGTTACTAAGTTGCGCGCGGTTGTCGCGCGCAACAAAATAACTTGCGCTGGGAGGGGTCGCGCAACTTCTTGAGTTACGTGCGCCATAAAATCTTCGTTTGCTTGTGTCTGCACACACACACATATACACACACACACTCACAAGTCATACATATGTCATGTCACATCAAGTCAAACTTGGTCAAGTTACTGGTCAAGTCAATCACAATATATACGAGTCCATTGGCAAATTTATTTTTGCAGGTCTCATCTACATCCCACGTTCGGGGACAAGCGTACCATCTACAGCCCACGTTCGGGGACAAGCAGACCATCTACAGCCCACGTCCGGCGACAAGCGGACCATCTACAGCCCACGTTCGGGGACAAGCGAACCATTTACAGCCCACGTTCGGGGACAAGCGAACAAACCACAACCCACGTCCGGGGACAAGTGGACCATCTACAGCCCACGTTCGGGGACAATCGAACCACCATCATTTCATGACGCAAGGTTCTCGATACACAGAGATTTGCCATATCATCATCTGTCGACTTTCCTCAAGCATGGAAACTATATTGTTTATGATCGTATATTAGGATCATGCCTGCGTCGTTTTCCGTCGTAATAGGAATGAGTGGAGTTTTCCCATCAGATTTCAAAATTGTTTCTTACACTCTTCCTTTCCAATCTGAGTATTGAGTGAATGCATTAAGTGAGTTCATCCTTACAAAGTACTTGAGTCTAAAATCACTAGGCAATAGTTGGAAGAATAAGGGGAACGTCACTCCTTCCTTCTTTCCTTCCAATCAAAGCATCAACAACAAGAAACTTTTTTCCTCAGTGGGCGGCAAGATGTAACTCATAAACAGCCATGAAGACAAAGCACGATGCAAGCTTCGCACCAAGATTTCATGTTTTCTTCTTCTTTTGTTTCAAACCCTTCCCCCTAAAAAGTCTAGCATAGGTTCTCCTTATCCATGTGTCTATATGTCACATTTCTTACCTTCTTCATAAATCAGCATCTCTTTCTTACATTTGATCATGTGATAAAAATATAAAAAAAAAAAAAAAAATCATCAATTACCGAACTAAACACAAGGTACACAAATGATTTGAGGCACCTTTGCAACCCTGTCATTCCCCATTAACCACTCAATCACATATCCATTTCTTCATCAACCTCTTTGAGCCTCGTCTAACGTTTGGCCTTCATTTCTTCAACCCACATTCACTCAACCTTGGGATTTGAAGATGTGTAATTGTATAACATTCAAAAAGCAAGTAAAAAAAAAAAGCAGCAAAACAACAATAAAACAATGTCTAAAGACAAGTGTTCCAATGTCTTTGATATGAACATGTCTCAAATTGCGTCTCTCATCGAGTGCTTGGTACCGTGCCTGAGAAACATGAATGCTAAGTGAGTGATGGACCGCATGATCTGAGATTTCCTACATTGATTCAAAAGAATGAAAAAAAAAATTCAAAACAAAAAAATGTTGAAAATAAAACTTGCAAAGTCCAATTCACAATTACACGTCTTAGTGTTTCTCTCGGGTCTTGAGCCTTTTACCCTTTTCTTCCTTAAACCATCAGCTTAACCACATTACAACCCTTGAAAGACCTCTTTGAGGTGTACATACACTTGTGCAAAGTTCAGTTAGAGCTACGTTCGGCCTGATTCCTAACGGATACGTGGGCAACCTCACATCGAGGTGCGGCCACTGCACATTCATATTCATATACATGCATGATCGAGTCAAAGAATATCCAATGCTTACCCTTACCCATTTAGAGCTAGACTTGGGGGCTTGAGCCCACACCATTTAGCCTACCTAGCCCATAGAGTCATCATCTTTACTCTTCTCACATCTCTTTCCATCGCCATAACCCTTGCAGCCAGCCTTAGTATCACATTCACACACTTCACTCACACATCCATATCCATATCCATATCAATCATCCTTCCCTTTAAGAGCCCTTTATCATGAAATCTTGTTTCCCTACCGAGCATGCTTCATCATCTTTCAAGATAACATTCATTAGAAGAAACGTTGTATACTTGCTTAGCTTCCTAACCTGAGCAATGTTCATTGTTTCATGCATCGCATAATGTGCTGAGTAACATTTCTATATCAATGATTTGTAATAATATAAAGCATATCGTTCTTAGCTCCTTGACCTAAGAACCGTTCATAATCACTTCATCTATATACGTGCTTAGCTTCTAGACCTAAGTGACGTTCAACATCGCTTCTTTACACCATATATGATGCTTAGCTCCATGACCTAAGTCCATTCATCTATCGTGTCACATGATGTAATTGTCCTTAGCCTCCTAGCCTAAGAACATTCATCATGCATACATTATTTCCAAGACAAGCAAGTCAATCCATACGATTCATTTCGTCTTGATTAAGGAGGAAGTTTCCCTTTTTCATTATTTTCTTTTGAGGAAGTTCAAAAACATTTTCAAAATTTTTATCGAGGGAAGTTCGAAAACAAAACTTCATTTTTCACGTCTTTCTTTTTCGGGAGAAAGTCAGTACCTTCCACTCGTCTCACGACAAAAATTGATGGAAAATTTTTGCTTTTGCATCTTCGTTTGCTTGTGTCTGCACACACACATATACACACACACACACTCACAAGTCATACATATGTCATGTCACATCAAGTCAAACTTGGTCAAGTTACTAGTCAAGTCAATCACAATATATACGAGTCCATTGGCAAATTTATTTTTGCAGGTCTCATCTACATCCCACGTTCGGGGACAAGCGGACCATCTACAGCCCACGTCCGGGGACAAGCGGACCATCTACAGCCCACGTCCGGGGACAAGCCGACCATCTAAAGCCCACGTCCGGGGACAAGCGGACCATCTACAGCCCACGTCCGGCGACAAGCGGACCATCTACAGCCCACGTTCAGGGACAAGCGAACCATTTACAGCCCACGTTCGGGGACAAGCGAACAAACCACAACCCACGTCCGGGGACAAGCGGACCATCTACAGCCCACGTTCGGGGACAATCGAACCACCATCATTTCATGACGCAAGGTTCTCGATACACAGAGATTTGCCATCTCATCATCTGTCGACTTTCCTCAAGCATGGAAAGTATTATTCGGTGGATTTCTTCAAGCATAGAAAACCGCCAAGTCGGCTTTCCTCAAGCATGGAAAGCGTTATCGGTGGATTTTTCTTCAAGTATAGAAAACCGCCAAGTCGGCTTTCCTCAAGCATGGAAAGCGTTATCGGTGGATTTTTCTTCAATTATAGAAAACCGCCAAGTAGTCGGCTTTCCTCAAGCATGGAAGGCATTATCGGTGGAATTCTTCAAGCATAGAATGACACCAAATTCATACGTCGACTTTCCTCAAGCATGGAAAGTGTCATCGAGTAGGTTTCTTCAGGCTTAGAAACCTACCAAACTCGTCTGTCGGCTTTCCTCAAGCATGGAACGCATTTCAACATACGTCATCTGGTGGATTCCTTCAAGCATAGGAAGCTACCAAAATCATTTGTCACCGATACACTAGTGTCAGATACACATTCTATCCCTTTACTCTTTTATCTGTAGAACTAACATTTTTTTTGCAGGTATCGGCGTATGCAGAATGATTTAGGATCGCAGAACGTCTTAAATCATTCTCTGTCCCTATCGACTACTTTGACTATCGTTTTCGAAACTGAAATTTCTACAAACTCAGTCAAAGTGGGGGCTTCTGTAGACACCTAAAAATGTCTCCCCAAAACCAAACCCGATGATGAACAACCTTTCACCGCCATTATTGGTCGGGTTGAGTATTTAATCTTGGAGTGCTTAAATCCATATTTCCATTTCATAAACCAAACCAATTCCTAGCCCATTTCCCCAAACCATAACTTATTTTCCTCTTTTCGTGCCTTTAAACCCAAAATAATTCATTTCGTGTCCTTTAAAATCATTCATTTCGTGTCCTTTTTATAAAAACATTTGATACAGTTTATTTTGGTCCATAATATGGGTCCAATGATTAAATAGTTGGATGGATCTTGAAAAGTGCTTTCCAACGATATATTATAAGCCCAAATCCGAGTTATAACGAATAAGTTATGGCCAAAATATTAAACCGAGCCCAAACCGAACCTAAGCCCACCTTACCTACGAACCAATGATCATGTGGAGGGTCCAAATTATTTAATCCCATTCCTAAACCAATTAGGATTAATTGGAAACTTCTATAAGTTTCTAAAAGATCTTAATTATCCTTTTTTAAAAGATAAGATTAAAGAGTTTGAAATTGAATAAAACTTTTCATTTTGAAATTCCTATTTCTATCCGAATTGAAAGATGTTCAAAGATAGACAGATATTATTTTGGTGCCTCATAGTTTTTATCTAAATTTTATATGGTTGGATATCCCTTGAAATTATCTTTCAATTATATATTATAATATCAATTCCGAGCTATAACGGAAAAGATATGAATAAAATGTCAAACTCTATCCAAAACTGACACCGTCTCACTATTTCGACTATATCTTTTGTTCTACAAAATATTTTAATCTGATTCCAATTGGGTTAGAAAGTAGACTTCAATATATTTCCAGAGATATCTTATTAATCTTATTCCAATTTTTGGATCAAAAGATATGATAAAAACAAAAACCGCAAAAACTGCTGTCTACCGAGTTTTATTCCGATTTAATTCGGATCTTATCTTAATTCTTCGACCCCTCTTTTTTCTCTATAAATAGAGGTTATATCTCCTCTTTTTCAATGATCAAAAAGCTTGATCATAAAATAATTCTCTTCTCCCTCTTTAGCCTAAACACTAGCCTCCCCATTCTTTCAGTATTTCTTCCTTTAAGCACTCCAAGGAGTCCATACAATACCTGAAATTCTATACTTTAACCAAGGCGTGATAGGTAGAATTAACTGAGGGTTTGGACCAAATCGAATCTACATTTATTTAATTTAATTTCATTTGCTTTATAATTTTTATTGAAGTTACTAACAGTTTATTCATGATGTAGCAATTCAAGGAAACGCGAAAAGTGAGTAATTAATCACTTAATTACTCTTATTTTTATTCTTGTTGCTAGTATTATGATTAGATTTATTTATTATTTGATTTGACTAACTCTATTATTGTTAAATTGCTTCCAATATTAATGTTGATTCTATTATTATTATTTATTGATCACCATATTGCATGTTAAAGGGAATATGTAATTGAAAATCACGCCTAATAAGATAATTTGGACAACCGGTTTAGGATCCTTTTTAATCTTGTTGTTAATTGAAGTGATCACAATATTTTAGAATTATGTGTTGCATTAATATTAAACCAATTTAGCTTAATAATAGTTTGGAGCGAATTGAATATTTTGTTTGCATGCCTTTGAGATCGCAAGAATCATTTTTCACTATAAGAATCGAGTAGAGGCCAATACGGGCGAATGTGACTCCATGACTCACTTCGTACCATCATCCCCAATCCTCCTTTCGTGGTTCCAAACCATATGGAGTTAGTAATCTCATGGATTATGAATGGGGTGTAACCTTCACGGGTCAATCGTTGTTGCCTTCGTTGTCCCTTATCGTGGTTGCCTTTTTATGATCCGTGAACGGTTTACAAGTTCCTTAAAAACTTGTTGGCGGCTCCCTACTTTCCTTGTACTTAATCCTATTATGTCAATTCCCACTTCCTAAGAGTGTCAAGCATATTCACAACATGCTTTTAACGTAGACGCACTTCAAACGACGCCTACAGCATGATAGGAAGGATTGTTTGATTATGAAGAAATAGGTGGAATTGAAGGAGGCTAGTGCCTCTGTTGCTCAAGATCGGGTTAGTCAGGAGAGTTATAGTCAGCTCGGGTTTTTCTTTGGTGAAGATTTGAAGGATCATCGCTTAAATGAAGTCCATCACTCTTCTTCTGGTCAAGTGGTCTAGAAAAACTCTTTTGAGACCCTTACCATGTCTGGAAGTGAGATTGTTAGCCCAGGCCCATCTTTTGAGGTGGATAAAGGTTATGAACCTTGGACCATGGTCTTTAATAAAATAAAACAATAATAAAATAATAGTGGAAAATTAAGCATTGATTATAAAAAAGCTTCTTTTAAAAACATTGATAATAACAATGTTAAAAAGAAAATAATAAATGTCAATGGTATTGATAATAACAATACTAAACATAGTTAAAAAAAAATCTCTATAACATTGATTATGACAATGTTAATCTCCCTGTTGAAAATATTTTGAATCTTTCTTTGGATTCTAAGAAAGGGTTGGTTGATAATCTAGCTGCTCATTCTTCTAAGTTGTCTAATTATCTTGTGTGGAAGGAGAAAAAGGGTCAGAATACCATTGGGGAGATGCAAGTTGATGTTGCTTGTGAAAAGGATAATAGCTTTTCCTTTACAATATAGCTAATCATGAGATTGCTAATATAGCAGCTCAAGAAAGAGATCTTATAGACTCTCCTCTGATATCCCCCCATGCAAAAGATAGTTCAGGACACGTGGAGGGCATGGCTATTGATATTCCTCCTTCAAATTCTATTTCTATGGCTCTCCCTTCTATTTCATCTTCACTTCATTCAATTTCAAACTCCACCTTCTCTGACATTTTAGTTTCTATTCCTTCCCCCTATTCCTCCCCTTTTAGAAAAAAAGAACGACCAAATACAGAAAAATAAGTTCCCATCTCCACCAAATTCTGTAATTCGGACCCTTCTAGAGAAAAGTTCATCACCTCCAATAGTTTATCAATGACGGTCGAGATATCAATTCCATCCTCGATATCAATACTGAACATGTCTTCTCTGGTATCACCTGCAACATCTCCTCCGGTGACAATAGGTCTACCGAATTATGGTGCAATCTCAACTCCTCTAATGAGGACTGCCATACAGCAAAATCTAGGCCCAATAGCTCAGACTTTCAATCCTTTACCCGAAAAACCATTGATCTCGCCCAAATTGCCTCCTCCGACGATTCTCAATCAGAGTCTTCCAACAGGGGAGGAGTGAATGCAATGACCTTAATAAATGCTTTGTTGAGGAAGGAGGAGGGGAAATCTCTTCCAAAGAGAGAAATCCTCGATGGTCTTCCAATTCCAAAAACAATGCTGGTAACTCCTTTGCAATTCGTCACTCGAGGCTTTGACATGGGGTGCCAAATCGCCATATATCTCAGTTCTTAACCAAGGAGCAGTAAGTGGGTGTTGGGGTTTGGTAAGTCCAACTTAACGCAGAAACGACCCCGACCCAAAGAACCACTCGCAATTAATAAAACCATAAAGCATAACAAATAAACATAAAAGGATAAAATCGGAATTTACCTTTGACGCGTGCTTCGCCCGACCTAATGGGCTCTTACTTGAAAGCTTTAGCTCCGAAAATACTGAGCCTCCAACGATATCCACCCACAAAGGACGAACACCGACTTTTTAGGTCCGCTACCTTGGAGTTAGCAAGGTCCGACCAAAACCCGAGTGATTAAATGAGTTCAAAGGTTTTCACAATGGTGATGCCTTTTTCAACTCTCACTCAAGTGATTTTCCCAATACCCCAAGTTGGGTATTTATAGGGAAAAAAAGAGAGTGAAAAAGCTCTCCCATCAATGTGGAAGAATTTGTTTTTTTCATTTTATTTTAAAGCTAAAATAAACACTAGTAGAAAAAACATGATGGGAAGCGGTTCAAAACCCCAAATGGGAAGCGGTTTTGAACCGCATGGGTTTGGGGGGCTTCCCAATTGCCATGTAAATGGCCAGCGGTTCACAAACCGCTTCCCATTTGGGGTGAATGGCAAACGGTTTGGCGCCAAAACCGCTTGCCATTTGCACTTCACATTAGATTATGTGCAGTGCAAATGGCAAGCGGTTTTGGCGCCAAACCGCTTCCCATTTGTATTTTTTTTTATTTTAATAATATATATAATAATTAATAATAATAATAATATTATTAGTGACCTGTTTTGATATGCACATTAATCCAGTTTTTTAAAAATTATTATTATTATTAATATTATTATTAATTAATATTATTAATTAATATTAATAATTAATAATAATTAATTAAAAATATTACAAATTTTGGAATAATAATAATTCAATAACAATAAAATGCATAATAATAATAACATATATAAAACTCATAAATAATGTATAGTACTAATTACAAATAAGTAATATAATGTACATATGGATTTACTACATACTAAAAATATAAACTCAATTAAATTCATTATCTAACTAAATCATATATATATATATATATATATATATATATATATATATATATATATATATATATATATATATATATATATATATATATATATATATATATATATTATATATTCTACCTAGATGCCATCAAATGTCACAAAAAAAGCCCACATGTCGCGAATTTCATCAACTTCTTCCTTTGTCAAAGGGCCTTCCCTTTGAATCTTACAAACCTTTGAAAAGAAAAAAATACCAAACATTAAACATCATTCATATATTACATAAAATTCAAACTAATAATTAAAAAATAATAATATATATATGTTAAATATTTCAAACATCATTCTAACTTGCCCGATTTAGCATTCAACGAACTAAGTTTTAGGACGGCTTTTACCAATTTGCCAGTTATCTACATTTCTTATCTAATGAGCTATTTATCTATCATAACATGTCAATTAAAACTAGTCTTAGGTGTCTAATGTTTGAAATCATAGCAAATTAGCATTCTTCTAATTTTTAGGACGACTTTTACCAAAAATCGCCTATTTCACTACTACTTTGCCCGTTTTCTACATTTCTTATCTAATGAGCTATTTATCTATCATAACATGTCAATTACAACTAGTATTAGGTGTCTAATGTTTGAAATCACAGCAAATTAGCATTCTTCTAAGTTTTAGGACGGCTTTATCCAAAAATCGCCTATTTGACTTCTAACTTGCCCTATTTCTACATTTCTTATCTAATGAGCAATTTCTTTATCATAACATGTCAATTATAACTAGTCTTAGGTGTCTAATGTTTGAAATCATAGGAAATTAGCATTCTACTAAGTTTTAGGACGGCTTTTACCAAAAATCGCCTATTTGACTTCTAACTTGCCCGATTTCTACATTTCTTATCTAACGAGCAATTTCTTTATCTTAACATGTCAATTATGACTAGTCTTAGGTGTCTAATGTTTGAAATCATAGCAAATTAGCATTCTTCTAAGTTTTAGGACGGCTTTTACCAAAAATCGCCTATTTGACTTCTAACTTGCCCGATTTCTACATTTCTTATCTAACGAGCAATTTCTTTATCATAACATATCAATTATAACTAGTCTTAGGTGTCTAATGTTTGAAATCATAGGAAATTAGCATTCTACTAAGTTTTAGGACGGCTTTTACCCAAAATCGCCTATTTCACTACTACTTTGCCCGATTTCTACATTTCTTATCTAATGAGCAATTTCTTTATCATAAGATGTCAATTATAACTAGTCTTAGGTGTCTAATGTTTGAAATCATAGCAAATTAGCATTCTTCTAATTTTTAGGACGGCTTTTACAAAAAATCGCCTATTTCACTACTACTTTGCCCGTTTTCTACATTTCTTATCTAATGAGCTATTTATCTATCATAACATGTCAAATACAACTAGTCTTAGGTGTCTAATGTTTGAAATCATAGCAAATTAGCATTCTTCTAAGTTTTAGGACGGCTTTTACAAAAAATCGCCTATTTGACTTCTAACTTGCCCGATTTCTACATTTCTTACCTAATGAGCAATTTCATTATCACAACATGACAATTATAACTAGTCTTACGTGTCTAATGTTTGAAATCATTGCAAATTACCATTATACTAAGTTTTAGGACGACTTTTACCCAAAATCGCCTATTTCACTACTACTTTGCCCGATTTCTATATTTCTTATCTAATGAGAAATTTCTTTATCATAACATGTCAATTATAACTAGTCTTAGGTGTCTAATGTTTGAAATCATAGCAAATTAGCATTCTTCTAATTTTTAGGACGGCTTTTACCTAAAATCGCCTATTTCACTACTACTTTGCCCGTTTTCTACATTTCTTATCTAATGAGCTATTTATCTATCATAACATGTCAATTACAACTAGTCTTAGGTGTCTAATGTTTGAAATCATAGCAAATTAGCATTCTTCTAAGTTTTAGGACGGCTTTTACCAAAAATCGCCTATTTGACTTCTAACTTGCCCGATTTATACATTTCTTATCTAACGAGCAATTTCTTTATAATAACATGTCAATTATAACTAGTCTTAGGTGTCTAATGTTTGAAATCATAGGAAATTAGCATTCTACTAAGTTTTAGGACGGCTTTTACCCAAAATCGCCTATTTCACTACTACTTTGCCCGATTTCTACATTTCTTATCTAGTGAGCAATTTCTTTATCATAACATGTCAATTATAACTAGTCTTAGGTGTCTAATGTTTGAAATCATAGCAAATTACCATTCTTCTAATTTTTAGGACGGCTTTTACCAAAAATCGCCTGTTTCAGTACTACTTTGCCCGTTTTCTACATTTCTTATTTAATGAGCTATTTATCTATCATAACATGTCAATTACAACTAGTCTTAGGTGTCTAATATTTGAAATCATAGCAAATTAGCATTCTTCTAAATTTTAGGATGGCTTTTACCAAAAATCGCCTATTTGACTTCTAACTTGCCCTATTTCTACATTTCTTATCTAATGAGCAATTTCTTTATCATAACATGTCAATTATAAACTAGTCTTAGGTGTCTAATACACTAACAATGCAAGTACTTAAAAATTACACAAAATTGCATGAACGACTCGGTTTCTTGAACGGATGCTGCCTGGGGTGCTGCAGGAGGAGGCAGCTGCCTGGTGGCTGCTGCAGCTGCCTTGGCAGTTGCCTGGTGGCTGCTGCAGCTGCCTTGGCAGTTGCCTGGTGGCTGCTGCAGCTGCCTTGGCAGATGCCTGGTGGCTGCTGCAGCTGCCTTGGCAGATGCCTGGTGGCTGCTGCAGCTGCCTTGGCAGATGCCTGGTGGCTGCTGCAGCTGCCTGGCAGCTATTGCAGTTTGGTGGTTGGCTGCTTGCAGCTGCCTAGCATAACCCGAGGTTGTTTCCTCGGGTGTTGTAGTAGCCTCGAGTGCTCACTTTCCCAATTTCTACATTTCTTACCTAATGAGCAATTTCATTATCACAACATGTCAATTATAACTAGTCTTACGTGTCTAATGTTTGAAATCATTGCAAATTACCATTATACTAAGTTTTAGGACGGCTTTTACCCGAAATCGCCTATTTCACTACTACTTTGCCCGGTTTCTTCATTTCTTATCTAATGAGCGATTTCTTTATCATAAAATGTCAATTATAACTAGTCTTAGGTGTCTAATGTTTGGAATTATATGAAATTAGCATTCTACTAAGTTTTAGGACGACTTTTACCCAAAATCGCCTATTTCACTACTACTTTGCCCGATTTCTACATTTCTTATCTAATGAGCAATTTCTTTATCATAACATGTCAATTATAACTAGTCTTAGGTGTCTAATGTTTGAAATCATAGCAAATTAGCATTTTTCTAATTTTTAGGACGGTTTTTACCAAAAATCGCCTATTTCACTACTACTTTGCCCGTTTTCTACATTTCTTATCTAATGAGCTATTTATCTATCATAACATGTCAATTACAACTAGTCTTAGGTGTCTAATGTTTGAAATCATAGCAAATTAGCATTCTTCTAAGTTTTAGGACGGCTTTTACCAAAAATCGCCTATTTGACTTCTAACTTGCCCGATTTCTACATTTCTTATCTAATGAGCAATTTCTTTATCATAACATGTAAATTATAACTAGTCTTAGGTGTCTAATGTTTGAAATCATAGGAAATTAGCATTCTACTAAGTTTTAGGACGCCTTTTACCCAAAATCGCCTATTTCAGTACTACTTTGCCCGATTTCTACATTTCTTATCTAATGAGCAATTTCTTTATCTTAACATGTCAATTATGACTAGTCTTAGGTGTCTAATGTTTGAAATCACAGCAAATTAGCATTCTTCTAATTTTTAGGACGGCTTTTACCAAAAATCACCTATTTCACTACTACTTTGCCCGTTTTCTACATTTCTTATCTAATGAGCTATTTATCTATCATAACATGTCAATTACAACTAGTCTTAGGTGTCTAATGTTTGAAATCATAGCAAATTAGCATTCTTCTAAGTTTTAGGACGGCTTTTACCAAAAATCGCCTATTTGACTTCTAACTTGCCCTATTTCTACATTTCTTATCTAATAAGCAATTTCTTTATCATAACATGTCAATTATAACTAGTCTTAGGTGTCTAATACACTAACAATGCAAGTACGTAAAAATTACACAAAATTGCATGAACGACTCGGTTTCTTGAACAGATGCTGCCTGGGCTGCTGCAAGAGGAGGCAGCTGCCTGGTGGCTGCTGCAACTGCCTTGGCAGCTGCCTGGTGGCTGCTGTTGCTGCCTTGGCAGATGCCTTGTGGCTGTTGCAGCTGCCTGGCAGCTGTTGCAGTTTGGTGGCTGGCTGCTTGCAGCTGCCTGGCATAACTCGAGGCTGTTGCCTCGGGTGCTGTAGTTGCCTCGAGTGCTCACTTTTCCAATTTCTACATTTCTTACCTAATGAGCAATTTCATTATCACAACATGTCAATTATAACTAGTCTTACGTGTCTAATGTTTGAAATCATTGCAAATTACCATTATACTAAGTTTTAGGACGGCTTTGACCCGAAATCGCCTATTTCACTACTACTTTGCCCGGTTTCTTCATTTCTTATCTAATGAGCAATTTCTTTATCATAACATGTCAATTATAACTAGTCTTAGGTGTCTAATGTTTGAAATCATAGGAAATTAGCATTCTACTAAGTTTTAGGACGGCTTTTACCCAAAATCGCCTATTTCACTACTACTTTGCCCGATTTCTACATTTCTTATCTAATGAGCAATTTCTTTATCATAACATGCCAATTATAACTAGTCTTACGTGTCTAATGTTTGAAATCATAGGAAATTAGCATTATACTAAGTTTTAGGACGGCTTTTACCCGAAATCGCCTATTTCACTACTACATTGCCCGATTTCTACATTTCTTATCTAATGAGCTATTTCTTTATCATAACATGTAAAAACAAGTACCTCCTCAATGTGTTGGGCTTTAGTGCACCTATTGACTATGTCATGCATAAACCTCATCACGTATAGGGCACAGTCAACGCCGTTGTCTTGTTGCGCACACTAAAATTACACAAAGTTAAAATAGTCATGCTATGATAAAACTCAAGGCAATTTTATTAAATAAATCAATATATCAAGGCTTTACCTTCGCATATTTCCACGTGGGACCCGCAACCGAACGACAATTCAATTTCTTCATAACACTTCAAAAAAATTAAAAACAAACGATTTAGGAACATAGCCACTCAATCACTTAGGTGATGATACAAAACAAAATATATAAAGCAGTATGTACCTATTCAATAGGTTATTCACTAGTAACTTCCTTGGTGGCCATATACGAGCCGAGTCAAAGTAGTAGATTGTGTTATTGGAAACACAAATCACCATAAGGCTCCAATGTAGACTACATGTATATTAAAGCAAATATCAATCCATCAATTGTTATGCGTCAACATCTATACTTAACAAACAAATTAAGAGTGACATATTTAAACTTACTCCTCAAAACAAGGGGCTAATACGAACTTGTTTCCCGCACGCATTGATTCTCTAATACCCCGCTCAAGGTAATCTATCACATCACGAGGGTTATGCAAGCATTTGGTTACGGAGGTCTGCTCGGGGCATAACCACCCAACTGCTGGTTCACCATCGGGTTTACTAGCAAGGAGCTCCTGTAGTGACCTTCAAGAAAGTAATGTGTGCAAGTAATTACTAGTTGCATTGTTTTGGTACGAAAATATCAAAAATACAATATGTTTAGAAATAGTCTCGTTAATTTACCTCATGAATGTTTGAATGATGGAAATGTTAAGCATGGAACCGGTTAGAAATTCCGTCACATCCTCTCTAGAAATGTATGCGATCGAATCCTCATCATGGTGGAACAATGCCTTAGGCAAGTTCACTTGAATATGTGTACCCGTAGGCAACTCACTAACACGGTTGTGAAGAAAAGTACACGCTTTTGAAAGCGACCTAAGGACTTTGGCTTCTACTAGTGGAGTACATGAAGCTCTCGAACTCTTCTTCGACACTTGTCCTTGTTCCATCTTCGGAGGACCTTCTTCCTTGGATTTTTGCTTCTCCACCTTCTTCCTTTTAGCGGAATGAATGTCCATAGTAATCTAGTAGCATAAAAAAACATGGTCATTGCACAAAGCACATGTTAATCTAGTTACATACAAGTAGTTACATACAAGTATTGTTTACTTACCCCTCCTACCAACCTCAACCGATCACGTGGCCATTGCACAAAGCTCCCGGTCGCGTCACGCAACTTAAAAAAATCATATTCCTCTCTAGGCACCGGTAGTGGTAAGTCCTCAAACCCAGCAACTATAGAATCGATCCCAACCGAGATGTAATGGGTGCTAGTATTAGACTTAAAATGCACCTTGTCAAAAGGTTGTGCACTACCATACCCCACCAACTGCAACTGTCCACCAGTTGTTTCCCCGGGGTGAAGAAGCTCACAAGGCGTCTCTTCCTACATATTTGGTTAGGAGTTAGGACATAAGTTAAGAAATAATAAACGAAAGCCTAACATAAGAAAAGCTGATTACGTAGTGAAGTTCACGTTAACATCTGGGAAAGGTTCAGGCATCGGATTTGCTCTCTTCAGTGACTCTGCATCCCCAGGACTTGGATCCTACAAAAGTAAAATAATTAAACATGCAAACGACCTCATTAGACGAACTTCATATGACGTATTTCGTCCTTTTACTAAAATTACCTCTCTCTCAACTACTGGCTCGTCCTCGGGGCCTCCTGGGTAACTACATGAGTCTATTGGGGTACTCGTGGGAAATGGAAAAGGCGGCAAGTTCATGTGCTTCAGAATGGCATTGAATTGACTTTGCATCTCTTCTTGCAGCTCCGCGCGTATCTCCGCCTTAATTGATTCCTTTTCCTTCTCATCAATCCGATGTGGCGAATTAACACTTGATTTGCTTTTTGCTGATTTGGTGTATTCTAAACCCATCACCTTCTCCCACCCTAGTTGTTTCCCGCCAAAACCAATTACTCACCCAGGGTGGTATGGTTTTCCCAAAGCTAAGGTGAAAGGATCATGTTCGATGCTTGGAGTCAGCTTGCCTTCAATCACTTCCGAAGTATGCTCGAGCTTAATTTAACAACACAAAAATTTATCAGATCTTAGTACAATGTACTTGACAAGGAAATATAATTAATAAGTAGAAAATTTTTCTTACAAGTGCATCTGCTACTACTTTCTTATCCAGTTGCATGACATACTTGCCGGTTTCCTTGTCCATCCCATGCATAGCACACCACCAGTCGATTGCACGATTAACCAAAGTTGTGACCGTGGAAGAAAGTGGTTTATCAGTTGATGACATTATGGATTTGGGGTATAGACCCGCTTTGACCCACTTTGGTCTTGACTCCGCAAAGGTCTTACAACCCATATGATGGTTATACAATTTCTTTCCGGCATTGATTCTAGCTTGTTCGCTTTTTTCCTACACATTCAGAAATATATGTTAGCATCAGTCATTATAAGAAACTAAATATGAGTAGCCGACTCTATTGATAAATAAAAACATACAAGTGCGGCCCTAGTGGAAGATTTTTCCACAAACTTCTCCCAATCATCCACCGTTATTTGTGGATATAAATCCCACGGTTTCTTATCAGGTTTCTCTTCTTCTCCATCTGCAGGCACATTTTTCTTTAGTCTTCTCTTATGGATCCATCTTGTCCTCAAGTAACTCTTGAAGTTTTTGAATCTCTCCTGTACAAAAGCTTCAAAGACTTTTCTCTTGGCCGGCTCATCAGGAATATGGAACATACTCTGTAATTGGCGCAAACATCCACGTTAGGCAAGAGAAAAAAAATGAAAAAAAAAACCCCGAGAATCGGGCAAGGCAGCAGCCGAGGCAGCTGCATACCCAGGCTGCTGCCCAGGCCAGCTGCAGCACCCAGGCAGCAGCCCAGGCAGCTGCAGCACCCAGGCCAGCTGCAGCACCCAGGCAGCAGCGCAGGCAGTTGCAGCACCCAGGCTGCTGCCCCAGGCAGCTGCAGCACCCAGGCAGCAGCCCCGGGCAGCTGCAGCACCCAGGCAGCTACCGGCTGCAGCCCTCGGGTTAGGTCGGGGGTTGTTTTTGCATTTTTTTTTCTACATATATATATGAATTTAAAATAAAAGTTTGATTGAAATAAATACTTACCATAGTATTGTCCCAAAATGTTTGAAGCAACCCGTGAGGTATCTCGGCAAACTCAAGTGTGATTGGTATTTTACGAGTTACAATGCCAACTTGACTAGAAAATTTGTCGCGCCATAGGCCAGTAGGTTGACCTAACTCATCAAACTCAAGCACCATAGGAACGTCGGGTGTCTTGAAAGCTTTAGTTGCACCCCTACTCCTTCTGTTCACCAGTGGCTTTACCCCTCCTCCACCACCGGTTTTTTTCACTTGCCTTTGCATTTGAGTTTCACAATGTGAATCACCTACAAATTCGGTAATCACATTATCATCAATAGGTGGGGCAGTTTCAGCTATACGCTCAAATTCATCAAGCTTATGTTGGAACTGGTCATAAGCTTGGTCTTCCGGTTCCCCCATATTCGTCTCCTTATTAAAATCATACAACTGGTCACCATCATCATCATCCATATCCTCATCAGAATGAAGGTTCTCATCAGGATCCATGATATGCGCACACCTACAGTAAACAAGCAAAGCATGTTGTTAGTCATCAGTAATGGCAATCAATTCTGAGGCACGGTGAAAGACAAACACTTACCCAACTTCTTTGGTTTCATAACAAATTCACACATATATAATCCTCTAAACAATTCATATATTTAGTTCATATTACATGCTTATACGTTGAAAATACAATAAAATAAAACACTTCCCGAAATAAACAAAGTTGTTGGAGCATAAGATATTTAGTAAATAAAACATGCATTAATAAAAGTACCTCATTCGTGTATTCCCTCATTGTGGTCAGATCGAATATAAGTAGCATCATCATCTACATCAGTTGCTACATCAAGTGTAGGAGCAATGAAAGGGGGAGAATCATCAAATGCATCATATTCTTCCTCGTCCTCAACCTCTCCAACCCCTAAAATTCTCCTTTTACCAGACAGGACGATGAACCATCTTGGATCGAACGGGTCAGTTACATAGAACACTTGCTTAGCTTGAGATGCAAGGATGAATGGTTCAAGACTATCCCGCAAGTGGCCAAGATCTACAAGAGTGAAGTCGTCATTTCTCACGTTGCGCCTATTATTATCGACCCATTTACACTTTAATAGACCAACCTTGAAGTCACGGTAATCTAGTTCCCATATTTCCTGAATTCGTCCATAGTATGATAAAAGTGCGTCAACTGGTGATGTATCCTTCGCACTTGCAAACTCCCTTGATGAAGCCACAAGAGTGACACCACTATTTTGAGTCGATGAGGATTTCTGATCCCGACTTTCAGTCCAAAATTTGTACCCATTTATATCATATCCCTCAAATGAATGAACATCTTCCTTTGGACCATAAGCTAGCCACTTTATTGTATCAGACACAGTCTCATCAAATTGACGCATCACACGATCATGGAACCACTTCACAAACATCTTATTATGCAACTGCATTAGTGCTCTTTCCCCTTTTGATGGATATTCAACACGCAAACTATCCATGTGCTCTTCTAAATATGGGTGAACCTCCGCAATATGATGAAGCACAAATAAGTGAGCTTGCATGATTTGATCTCGAGCAACCCAAATCCTTTTTGACCCGATTGTGCCATGACCATCAAGTCTCCTTTCATGTCGGATTGTAGGAAGCCCAATAGGTTCGGCAACGGCAACATACTCTGCCACGAAATTCCCAATTTCCTCGGACACAATTCCTTGTATCATACTGCCTTCCGGATGGGCTGGATTTCTTACTTTATCTTGCAGTGTACCCATGTGTCGTTCAAAAGGGTAGCCCCACCTCATAAATACTGGACCGCACAACTTAATCTCACGAACCAAATGCAGAATCAAATGCACCATTATGTCAAAAAGTGAAGGTGGGAAAAACATCTCAAATTTGCACATAGTTACCACAACAGTCGCCTGGAGAGCATCAAGTGTAAAGGGATCAAGAACTTTGCTGCAGATAGTATTGAAAAACCCACAGAGGCTTGTTATAACTTCTCTCACGTGCTTTGGTAAAATTCCACGAAGTGCAATCGGTAGGAAAACTTGCATCATCATGTGACAATCATGGGATTTCATACTTGTCAACTTCAATTCTCCATTTAAGGAAACAAACCTTTTCATGTTTGACGAGAACCCAGAAGGAAGCTTAATGTCATACAAACAAGCACAAAACCTCCGTTTTTCTTCCTTTGATAATGTGTAGCAAGCTGGAGGTAAATACACCTTTTGGTTTTTTCCTTTTCCATCACCTTTCTTCTTTGCGATACCCGTGGCCTTGTCCTTGCGCTTCCCCTTACGGTTTTGACCACCATCTTCGTTTCCTTTTTCCTTAACCTTCGTCATCCCTACCTTAGCTTGAACCCACAACTCCGGACGAACACCCCACTCTTGCAAATCTAACCGCGCATTCTTGCCATCTTTCGTTTTTCCAGGAATGTTCATAATTGTCCCCAGAATTGCATCACAAACATTCTTCTCTATATGCATCACATCGAGACAATGTCTAACATCATGTTCTTTCCAGTACTCAAGCTTCCAAAAGGTTGATTCCTTTTTAAAGAGAGCGTCTGGGTCAATTGGTTTCGTTGTTTTACCAAAAACACATGGAATACCCTTCACTCTCTCATAAACCTCCTTTCTACTCAATGGCCTAGGCGCAACCCCCTCCTCAACTTTCCCATCGAAGGCCTTTTTTTGCTTACGATACAGATGATCGCGGCTAAGAAATCTTCGAGTCCTCACGTACACATCTTTGCCATAGTGGTCAAGGTACACGTTCGGTGTGTCATCAATACAAATGGGACATGCTTTATGCCCTTTGTTCTTGTACTCGGACAGATTGCCATATGCAGGAAAATCATTGATGGTCCACATAAGGGCAGCACGCAAAAGAAACATCTCGTTCTTATGGGCATCATAAACGGTAACACCTTCGTCCCACAACTTTCTCAATTCATCAATAAGGGGCTCAAGGTAAACATCAATGTCGTTTCCAGGTTGCCTTGGCCCCGTTATCAAAAGTGAAAGCATTATATATTTCCGTTTCATACACAACCACGGAGGCAAGTTGTAAGTCACTAAAAGTACCGGCCATGTGCTGTGTTTAGTATTAAGAGTGCCAAATGGATTCATAACGTCTGTGCACAACCCAAGCCTTAAATTTCTGACTTCACCACCAAATGCCCTAAACTTCATATCGATGTTCTTTCATTGTGGAGAGTCAGCAGGATGCTTCAACAAACCATTTTTATTTCTTCCCTCAGCATTCCATCTCAGGTTCTTGGCGTCTTTTGGAATTGAAAATAGACGCTTTAACCTTGGAATAATAGGAAGATACCACAACACCTTGGCAGGAGGTCCTTTACTACCAGCATTGCAGCTTGATCGCTTGTAACGCGACTTACCGCAACGTGGACACTCCTCCAACTCTTCATATTCATTTCGATACAGAACATAGTCATTAGGACATGCATGTATCTTTTTATACTCCAAACCAAATGGACACATTAGTTTCTTTGCATAATAATAGGAATTAGGAAGTTCATTCCCATCTGGCAACATATCACATAACGCAGTCAACAAAGAAGTGAAACTAGTGTCACTCCAGTTATGCTTAGACTTAATGTTAAATAGTGTAAGCACGGCTGAGAGTTTTGTGTATTTTTTGGACCCGGGATACAAAGGCTTTTTGGCAGCCTCTGATAATGACTCAAATACATCAGGTCGGTCACCAAATTCACCTTCAACATCACGCATCATCTCATCCAAGTGATCATCACCACAACCATCCTCGGTGTCATCCCCTTCACCACCATCATCACTCCCATTTTGTTCTTCAACATGAATCTCGGCACTTTCAACATGCGTCTCATTGCCAACAACATTCTCCCTATACAATCCCTTCTCACCATGCCAAACCCAAACATGATATTGAGGCCTAAACCCTTGACATTGTACATGAGCCATGATGGTATCCACACTATTGACCCTTATGACATTATTACAATTGACACAAGGACAATAAAGGTAATTGACACCCGTTCTAAGCTGATACTGTGAAGCACTCTTGCAAAATTCTTGAACCCCATTAAAAAATTCCAATGTATCACGTCTACCATACATCCAACCGCGATCCATTGACGATTTAAATTGCCTTTAAACATACCAACACATTTCAAACAATGATAAATGTAACATATATTATGTAATCAAAGTACATAGCATATATATCATCCATAAATCGTAAAAATGAATGCTCCCAAAAGGTCCTTATCACTCCAACCTAACCCATCCTTGAACGTCTAATCTCACTAGTGAATGTATGTCAACTTTTCAATTTTAAGGAAAATCCGGCAGCATTTCCCCCCAGTTCTCCAAGTACACGATGTAGGTAATAACTTACCTACATATGTACCCAGAGAACATGGTGAGAAAATGAGAAGCCCGGATATTCCATAAAATCGAAAATGAGACATACATTCACTACCTAAGTGAGATTAAACGTCCAAGAACAGTCCCAACTGGGGACTATTCAAGACTTTCTCCTATTGAGAAAGACTCGAACGGGTATCTAGGCAAATGATGATGCAAGCATTCAATTATTATTTGCATTTATTTGACATTCAACAACAAACAAGTTCATTAATTTAAATAGGGCAAATAATTAAATTAACATACATACAAAATCAAACTAAGTTTACTTATATATATATATTCATACATTGCAATTTACTAACCACACTTAACAAACTAAAATGTTAACTAATATATATTCTATTCATAAATTTCATTCAAAGCTACTCAAATTCAAACAATTTCATTCAAAGCTATATATGAAACTTGGATTAACTACTTGAAACCCTAACTTGAAATTTTGGAATACCAAACAATTAATACTAATTAATACATATGAAACTAAAATTTAGCAAGAACTCACCCTAATTTGAGAGTGAGAAAGACAAAGATTGAAGAATGCGTGCTTAGCTTGGGCTCGACCCACCACCAGCCACCAGCAGCCTCGACCCACCACCAGCCACCAGCAGCCTCGAGCAACCACCAGCAGCAGCCGCAACCCACCACCAGCCACCAACAGCCTCGACCCACCACCACCAGCAGCCTCGACCCACGACCCCCCAAACGCAGCTTCAATTAATAGCCAAATTAAAAAAAAATTGAATATGAAAGGAGTGGTGGTGGTGGCCGGAATCTGAAGAAGTGAGAAGAGAGGTGAGGACGAGGGAGACAGAGAGGAGGAGTAAGGGCGGGAGACAGAGAGGAGGAGTGAAGTGAGAACGAAGAAGTGAAGAAGAAGTGAAGTGCGCTGCTGAAATTTCGGAGGGAGGAGAAGAAAAGGGTATATCCCGCTTTTTTTTTTTTAAATGGCCAGCGGTTTGGCCTTGAACCGCTTGCCAATTTAACTAATGGTAAGCAGTTCAAGGCCAAACCACTGGCCATTAGTTAAAAGGGAAGCGGTTCGCGCCAAAACCGCTGGCCATTACACTTCCCTCTTTTTTTTATTTTTTATTAATCTAATGGGAAGCGGATTTTGTAAACCGCTTGCCTATAATCGCTTCCCATCACATTTATTCTACTAGTGAAAATAAATAATCAAACTAGTAATAAATCAACAAGTGGCAAGCTCATTAGAGAGGTTAGGTGAGGACCATTTGGAGGAGGGGGGGACCAAACTTGATCCCCACTTCCTCTCCAAAAACCGGCCAACTCAACCCTCAAGATTCCTCTTACAATGCGCCACATGGCACTACACTTGGGCACCAAGGCACCCAAGGTGGGCTGCCATGTGCGGCTGCCAGCAGGCCCAGCACAAGCGTGCGGGCTGCTTGGCGCTACTAGCTAGCAAGCCCAACACGGCTTGTGCACTCGGCCAACAAGCTGCGCATCAAGGATGCGGGCTACTGTTGAGTGTCGATACTCCTTGCGCGCGTTGGCCAGCGCTGCTAACATTGGTGCGCTAGCATTGGTGCGCTACCACGCACCAGCTAGCCTAGGCTCGGCTTGGTGCGAATGCTATCCACCATGCTATACCAAATGCCCCTAGAACTCGGTTTGCTCGGGGCATTCCGATGCTAGGGGTATTTTGGTCTTGTTGATTTATTATTTTCGTGTCTCGTCTTTTATTATTTTGACTCGACTTCCGACGCTCGGTTTCGATGCTCTAAGCTCGAATTTCCGACTTCTAAATATTTAATACTCGGGGGACGAATTAATTTCTTTCGAATTAATTCGTCGAGTCGGTTCTTATATTTGCTAGGGTGTGACCCGAAGGGTTCAGTCAAGATTAAGCTGTAATATTAATTATACATTAATATTACTGATCGGAAGCGGCCTCCACCCAGGCATTTCGATCACTTGACCTTGCTGAATATATTAGCTTTCTAATAATTCTTAACCCGCTATCAGAATAATACACTTGTTCTAAGGACACTATTCCTTTCAATCTCCCACTTGTCCTTCTGGACAAGTGAGCATTTAATGTATCGCCTTTATCCTATGTCTCTTCATGTCTTCTTCATGAATTATAAGGTAAGATTTTTTCGTCATCCTTATTACGTCCAGAAGTGTTTCTCGATTTCAAGTCCGACAATCAATAAACAGATGATTTCTAAAATCCATCTGAGCACGACCATGCATTTTTACAGTCTCTCTCTACGAGAGGCCTTGTATACAACAAAGACATCTTCCCTATTTTAGTAGGGGTACATTCCCTGTCTTGTAATGTAGCTCCTCTTACAGAGGGGACTTAGCCGCCCGAGTGTTGTCGTTATAATCCACTATTACGGCAGACGTTTGACAACATCAAAACGGACTAGTACTCAAACAAGAGAACTCACAATACTCATGGTCAAGGAAATAGGTTCCGATAGCCATAATGAGAAGTATACTTTATGACAATTTTTAATCTCTTAAAGTATTCTCATAGGTCGATCCAGTATGGTTCTAAACCAATACCTGTGCAAATGATTTATGACAGTTATGTCCTCGTAGCACAAGAAATAGTGCTATAAATCAAACTACACACTAATCTCAATTGGTCATTAATTGTCCATTGTTTAAATGACCTCGATTATGGACAATTTTCGATTATAATTTTCAATGTTCACTTAATAGGTGTTTCCTTATCAAGACTGGTCTTGTTACCGTATTTGAATATTCCAAGAATTGAATGGACTCATTATTTAATCCTAAACCACAATTAAATAGCAAACGGAGTAATAAAATATTGCATGAATTTATATTACTCCAAAACTTGAATGATTTTTCTTAGTGTCTTACATTAAATGTTCAAAAATTTAACTAAGACACTAAACAGAGAAATCAAAGCAAGTCTCCTACATGCCTGATTCCCATTGCCTCAACGTGCTTGTTGTGCTTCACTTGAGGCAAAGGTTTATTAAGTGGATCGGCTACGTTGTCATCGGTTCCAACTTTGCAAATTCTGATTTCACCTTCTCATTTCCATTCTCGAATCATGTGAAACCGCCGTTTGACATGTTTAACTTTCTGATGTTCCCTCGGCTATCTGGCCAGAGCAATAGCTCCATTGGTGTCACAATAGATGGCTATTGGACCCATTATAGAGGGTATAACATCAAGCTCACCAATGAACTTACGAATCCAAACAACCTCCTTAGCCGCTTAAGCAGCTGCTAAGTATTCGGCTTCAGTTGTAGAATCTGCAGTTGTACTCTACTTGGCACTCTTCCAACTAAACGCTCCTCCATTTAGACAGAACACATATCCATAATGCGATTTGAAATCGTCTATGTCTGTCTCGAATCTTGCGTCAGTATAACCTTCCACAACTAATTCCTCTGAACCACCATACACCAGGAATTTATCCTTGTTCCTTTTCAGGTACTTTAGGATATTCTTGGCCGCAGTCTAATGGGCCTCTCTTGGATCTGATTGGTAACGGCTCATAGCACTCAAGGCATACGATACATCTAGCCTAGTACATATCATTGCATACATGATCGATCCAATACGCGAAGCATATGGAATCTGATTCATTCTTACCCGCTCATCAGGTGTCTGTGGACACTGCTTCTTGCTTAAGGTTATGCCATGAGACATTAGCAGGTTACCTCTCTTGGCCTCCTCCATGCTAAATTGAGCAAGTACCTTATCAATATAAGTACTTTAACTCAATCCAATCATCCTTTTTGATCTATCCCTATAGATCTTGATACCTAGTACGTACTAAGCCTCTCCTAAGTCTTTCATTGAGAAGCACTTTCCATGCCAGGCCTTTACATACTCTAACAACGGGATGCTGTTTCTAATAAGCAATATGTCATTGACATATAAGACTAGGAAGGCGATGTCACTCCCACTAACCTTCTTGTAAATACAAGATTCATCTGGATTCTTGATAAAACCAAACTTACCGATGGCTTCATCGAATCGCAGATTCAAACTTCTGCTTGCTTGCTTTATTCCATAAATGGACTTCTTAAGCTTACAAACCTTCTCAGCATTGTTTTGGTCGATAAAACCTTCAGGCTGTGTCATACACACAGTTTCTTCCAAAATACCATTGAGGAAGGCGGTTTTGACGTCCATCTACCATATTTCATAATTGTAATATGCAGCAATCGCTAGGAGGATCAGAACAGATTTAAGCATCGCGACTGGTGAAAAGGTTTCATCGTAATCAATATCATGAACTTGTCTGTAACCTTTTGCCACCAATATAGCTTTGTAAATGAATACATTTCCATCTTTGTCGGTTTTCATATTGAAAATCCACTTACATCCGATAGGTGTATAACCTTCGGGTAAGTCAATCAAGTCCCAGCCTTGATTTTCAAACATAGAATCCATTTTAGATCTCATGGCCTCTTGCCATTTAGCAGAGTCGGTGCTTGCCATCGCTTGCTTGTAGGTTGCCGGTTTATCTCCATATATAATCAGGATGTTCTGATTCTCGGTTAGTACTAAACCAAGATATCTATCAGGTTGAGATCTCGGCCTCTGAGACCTACGTAGGGTAATGGATTGAGCATTTGCATTGTCGGTTTGACTTTGCACATTTTGATCATTTTGACCTGCGTCAACAGATGTTGTTTGAGCACTTTGACTGTCATTCTGATTTTATTGCTCATCCTCACAAACTTCGTCAAGTTCGATTTTCCTCCCACTTGTCATTTTGGAAAGGTGTTCCTTCTCCAAGAAGACACCATCATGAGCAACAAACTAACACTTTGTTCTCCGATTTGTTATAGAAGTAATACCCTTTGGTTTCTTTTGGGTAGCCCACAAAGTAAACCTTGTCAGATTTGGGATGAAGCTTGTCAGAAATCAATTTCTTGACATATGCTTCCCATCCCCATATCTTTAGAAAAGACAACCTAGGAGGTTTCTTCTTCTATAATTCATATGGAGTTTTTTCTACAGCTTTTAATGGTGCACGGTTCAGTGTTAGTGACGCAGTTAGAAGTGCGTGTCCCCATAAAGAGATAGGAAGATCACTAAGACCCATTGTTTTCTCCTTTCAGATACTCTGTTCCATTGTGGAGTTCCTAGAGGTGTCAATTCTGAAAGTATACCCATTTCTTTCAGATGGTCATCAAATTCTTGTCTCAAGTATTCACCACCTCGATCCGATCGAAGGGCTTTGATTTTCTTGCCAAGTTGATTTTCAACTTCACTCTGAAATTCTTTGAACTTTTCAAACTATTCAGATTTATGCGACATTAGTTAGACATAACCATAACTACTATAGTCATCTGTGAATGTGATAAAATATCGGTGTCCATTTCTTGTGGTGGAGCTCATTGGTCCACATACATCAGTGTGTATTAGACCTAATAAGTCTCATGCCCTTTCTCCCAACTTGGAGAATGGCTGTTTTAATCATCTTGCCTAATAAACATCCCTCGCAATTCTCAAACAATTCTAAATCGAAAGAGTCAAGAACACCTTCCTGTAGAAGTTTCTTGATGCGTTTGATGTTAATGTGGCCAAGACGACAATGCCACAAGTAAGTCTGATTTGACTCCATGGTCTTAGCTCTTTTGGTAGTATTATTCACATTATAAACTTGTTTGCCTAAATCAAGCACATAAAGACCATTTTCAGAATATGCAATACCATATAAAACATTATCGAGATAAAACGAACATTCATTGTCCTTTTCTCGAAATTCAAAACCCTTGGTGTCCAACGCCGAAATTGAAATGATGTTTTTGCTTGGTAATGTTAGGAACATAATAAACATTATCTAGCTCCAAAACTAGCCTGGTGGGCAAAGACAAATTGAGAGTTTCTACGAATACGGCACCAATTCTGGCTCCATTGCCGACCCGGAGTTCAACCTCTCCCTTCTCTAACCTTCTAGCGTTCCTTAGTCCCTGAGAATTGGAACAAAGGTGTGAGCCACATCCGGTATCTAATACCCATGATGCTAAGATAGTGAAGTTAAAGTTTATGACGTATATACCTGATTCAGAAGTAACAGTTCCGTTCTTCTTATCTTCCTTGAACTTGAGGCAATCTCTCTTCCAATGTCCCTTCTTCTTACAGTAGAAACATTCGGAATTAGATTTAGAAGACGCTACCTTCTTTTCTTTGTTATCCTTGGTAGCTTTAGACTTAGGCGGAAAGGTTTTCTTCCTACCCTTCCCCTTAAAGCCTTTCTTCTTCTTGCCCGAGAATTTGAACGGCTTGCCCTTTTTAATCATGAGCATATCATGCTTCCCCTCATCCTTGAGCGTTTTCTCTGCTTGCTTCAACATACCATGAAGCTCGGTGAGGGTTTTCTCCATGCTTTGCATGTTATAGTTCATCTTAACTAATTATAGCCTTTGTGCAGCGAGTGGAGAATGATGACAATTGCCATCTCGGTTGAATACCCCGCATCAAGCCTTCCCATGTTCTCAAACAATCCTATCATTTTGAGTAAATGTGGGCTGACTGGCTCTCCTTTCTGAAGCTTGCTCTCAAGGATTTGCCTGTGGGTTTCAAACCTTTCAGTTCGGGCCTGCTCTTGGAATATATTCTGCAGTTCAGAAATGATCCCAAAAGCTGTCTCCTTTTCAAAGAATGTATTTTGAAGCTCGGGAGACATCGTGGCCAACATGATGCATTTGACATCTCGATTGGCACTTTGCCATCGATTTAGGGCAGCCTGAGTCACCTCCTCATTGGGAGCCTCGGGCATTTCCTCATCAAGGACATATTCCTTTTGCTCTTGCATGAGAACAATTCGCAAGTTCCTTTGCCAATCAAGAAAATTTGGCCCACTCAACTTCTCCTTGTCGAGAATTGAGCGTAACGAGAATTGGTTGTTTAAGTTATTTGAAGACATGATTCTACAATTGAAATAATTTGAAATGAAAAACCATTCATAATACTTAAATAAGATTGAATTCATGCATTTTAATCAAACTTTTTTAAAACGTCTTATTCACACATTTAAAAGTTGTCCCCATTTAGGGTGAGAATAAGTCAATTCCAAGATCCTAAGAAACAAAGAGTGGTTAAGCATGCTTTGGCTTGTCTTAACACTAAATCTCTTATGGTAAGCAACACTTTGCTAATGGCTCCAAGCCACTCTTGGTTGAATAAATCGTCGCATCTAATGCTCTCTCAACAATTTATTCACTTTGCCACGACATGTTAGGACTCCATCACTCATATTGTTGAGTACAACCAAAACCAAGTTGCATACCCGGTATGCCTTACGTTCCTTGGAGAAGTAGTGATGCCTCGCTTTGGCGTAGCCCACCACTATCCTCGTTCGGTTGGTAAGTGTTCTTTTGGAATGGCAAATTTTACTCAATATTTAGGGACCTACGGTTTCTATGTTGGTTAATTTAAGTGAACTAAATTAATCATCACAACATTCGAAATCCTAAACATGCATCTAACATATAATTCATATACATAAACATATATATATCGAAAAACATAAATAGAGATGCATTTGGCAACTAACATGACCCCTTGAGATCTTCAAATCTTCAAAAGGTCTTTATTTGCAACTTCATGGTTTCGTCTTCCAAGACTTGACCAAAATAAATGCAACTACTAGTATCTACGATTAGGACTAATCTAAATATTAAGGTACAAAAATACTCAACGGTTCGAAGACCGTATTTAGATTTACAAAAATACATCACGGATCACAGTCCGTATTTTCTATCCGAATCGGGCCCCACTAATTGTCATTTCATAAAACCTATGAGGGAATATACATTCCATTCATCCATTCACTATCTGTGAATGGCCCATGCATTTTACAACGATAAACAAGTAACAAAGCTTAAACACGCGAGAACTAGTAACTAATCTAGGTGGTTAATCTAATTAACACGCCTAATTAAAACTAGTCAAAGTTGTTTTAACCGATTATGAAAATAATAAATGAAGCTCCCACTAAATTCCGCATCCAACTTATTTAATCCAATTAATTAAGTCGGTAAACCCAAATATTTGCCAAAATTAAATTTTGCAAATGTCGATAAAAAAACTGAGGGCTAGCCTCCAAAATTTTAATTAAATAAACAAAATAATTAAAATGACAATTTAAGCAAAAAATAAATAGTCCAAAATGTCTAAATGCCTAGCACTAAGACATGGAGTGCTCACACCCCGCACAACCGTTTGATGCTCAATGAACGTGGGAGTGGGCCCGATGTCGCTAAGCGTTACACCGCCCACATCAGCGAACTTTCACGCATCAATAACATGGCCCTTGATGGCCATGATTTACGAACTCATTGCACTACATTGCTTTGCAAGCAACGTCTACGCATATTACCCATATTTTGCAACGCACTAATAAACTCTTAAAATAGCATTGCCTTAAAATAAATAAAACGGCAAAATTGCAAAATAATGGCCCAAAATACATGTGCACCATGCCCGCATTTACCACGGCATAGCCCCGGCACATGACGGATGCACAAGTACAAAACACGATGCACGTGCACCATCACCCGCTCCACAACAGCCCTCATAGCACGCACCACATCAAGCACGCACGCACGCACAAGCCATGACAGCGTGTTGCTGCTGCTGTGCTGCTGCTTGCGGCTGTGCGCACAAGCCACAACAGTGGCTGCTCGTAACTCCATGGCAGCCCCTTGGCAGCCACATGCAGGCTGCTATGCAGCCCAGCTAGCCAGGGGTGCTTCCGCCTTGGTTTTGCGTGCCATAGCCTCAGGATTTGATCCCAAATTTTGTGTGAATTTATAATTAATTCTAAATTAATTTTAGATCTAATTCAATGAGCAAAATTGATAATTTAAACAAGTCTAACTTAAAATAAAATTTTCAAAGTGCATCTAACTAATATAATTCCCAAGAACCATTCTTTAATTAAATTGGTTTAACTTGGTGCAACAAAATAAATAAGGCATTTTCTCATTATTAATTTAATCAATTTAAATTAATCTTGAGATTTTTGACAAAATAAGAGGGAGTTGGAAAAATATGAACTTTAATGTTCAAATGAAAAATCCAACTACTAACATTTGTGAATCCTTGAAAAATTATATCTTCCAATATGAAGATAAACAAATTTCTATCGCAAAGTTTGAAACTTTATGTTTCCAATCAACCAAAAATGATTAAAACAACAAAGTTCAACATAAAATTCATGGAATTTAGTAGCTTTTAAAGTTTCAATCACTTAACATAATTAAAGATTGAATCTTTATCACTTTAGAAGCCTCAAAAAAAAAGTTCCCACACTTAATGAAATTAATTTGCAATTATGTAAAAAATAAAACCAAGCTTTCAAACACAAATTACCACCAAGTAATCATGCCTATAGAGGTTTAAAATTGCATATAAAATATGTATTGAACCAATTACATAACCACCATAAATATGCAATTAATTTTCAAGGTTAGAAAGACTTAAAATTTTTCGTCAAAACGAAAAATCCCTCCAAAAGTGCATTTTTGATCGTTTTTTTGGCTAAAAACCGAGGCCTTAAAGGGGAAAACCATTTCCCGAACGCCTTTTCCACCCAAAATTCATTATTGATGGGACGAAATCTGGGTTCGGGAGCTAAAGACAGCTCTAATACGAGGTTAAAATAGATAAAACGAGCTACTAATCTAATTATCAACTTAATACCAGAAATTAAGCCATAAAACACCTTGAAAAATATTAGTATTTTAAAAATAAACGAGCGAGGCTCCGATACCGCTGTTGGGGTTTTCTGAGTCTGACTTACTGCGGAAACAAACCCAAAAACAAGACCGCACTCGCAATAAATAAAACCATAAACATAATTAAATTAATCACAAGAATAAGATAAAACGATTACCTTTGGAGCGTGCTTCGCCCAACCGAAAGGGGCTCTTACTTCGAAAGCAAGCCTCAAAATTACGACGACCTCCAACGATTGTCCACCCACAACTCGACCATCAAAAACGGTCCAATGCCTTGGGGTTAGCAAGGCCCGACCAAAACCCGAGTAATTAATGAGTTCAAAGGTTTTCACAATGGTGATGCCTTTTTCAACTCTTACTCAAGTGCTTTTCCCAATACCCCAACTTGGGTATTTATAGCGAAAATCTAGAGAGTGAAAAGCTCTCCCATCAATGTGGGAGAATTTGATTTTCCCATTTTATTTTAAAGCTAAAATAAAATTAATAATCAAACTAGTAATAAATCAACAAGTGGCAAGTTCATGTGAGAGGTTAGGTGAGGTCCATTTGGACGAGGGGGGACCAAACTTGCTCCCCACTCCCTCTCCCCAAACTGGCCAACACAACACTTCACACACCTCTCACCATGCGCCACATGGCACCCATTCTTGGGCATCAAGGCACCCAAGGTGGGCTGCCTTGTCCATGGTTGCCTTGCCCAGCAGGCCCACACAAGCGTGCGGGCTGCTAGCACTGCCAGCCAGCAAGACCAGTATGCTTGTGCAGGCTGCTTGCGCTCTCAGCTAGCGAGCCACACACTAAGGATGCGGGCTGCTAATAAGAGCTGCTACTGGCCTTGCACCTTGGCCCAGCATTGCTAGTGTAGACACCCAATTTTGGCTCCCCAAAACCAAACCCAGTGATGAGTACCTTTTGCGTCGAATCATAATCGAATGAAGTGAAAGTGTGGAAAGTTTAGTGTTGCGGAATTTCTTTTCTTTTCTCTCTGTTTTTGAAAACTTATTTTGAGAAAACAGCCAATCCAGTTTGGTTTGTCCATGATATGGGTCCAATAGTAGTATAGTTTGATGGGGCTTGACAAGAGCTTTCCAACGATATATTATAAGCCCAATTCCGATGAATATTGAGGAAGTTATGGCCAATTTACTAAACTGGGCCCTTTTTGAGCCTTATATGCGGCCCAATGATCTAGGGGAGGGCCTAATATAGATTTATCATTCCTAATGCAAATAGGAATGGTTTTAGTCTTCTAGATTCTTCTAGAAGGTTCTTTTCATTCCTAATTCAATTAGCATTGATAAATTGACTTTTGTTGACTTTTCAGAGTTTTAATTAAAATCAAAGAGCATTTTTGAGGAAAATACGATTTTATCCTCCTGTACGGAAATTTTTATTTGATTTTAAGAAAACGCGTGATTTTCTTAATCAGCGTCAAACGCCTGCTGTAGCGCCTGGCGCTACGCTTGGCGCCAGTCGCTAGTTTTGGCGCCTGGCACCAATGGCTAGCGTTGGCGCTAGTTCATTTTTACGTGCGCCAGACTTTGTTTTAATATTTTGTCTTTTTGGCTGATTATCTTTATAAATAACGTCGTTAAAACTCCGTTTCAATTCACCAACTCTCATCAAGATTCTCTTAATTACTCTCTCTCTCTTTTTCTAAACTAGCTTTTCTCAAATACAAAATTCCGCATTCATTAGATCTAGAAACACCTAGCCATATTCGAAGTTGCCTTCGCCCTAGACGTGAAAGGTTTAATTTCTGAGGGTTTGGTCCCTAATCTCCATTTCCATTAATTAATTTAATTGTTTTGATTATTTTTTTCCTTAAAGTTATTAACGTGTGTATTTTGTTATTAGAAAGAGGTACGAGGCGTATTATTAGGGCAGGTTCAATCTCTTTTAGGTTGGATTTTTACCTTCATCCCCGAACTACCAGTCATGGTTCAAGACCTTATGGAGTTGAAGATCTCTTGGATCGTTAAGGGGTGTAACCTTCACCTCGTGAACGGTTTACATTTCCTAAAACTTGTTGGCGACTCTTTTGCTCTATCTTCTTCCCTTTTGGACACCACCGTACTTTAGTGTATGATCACAATGGGGTTCAAGCTAGGGGATTAACGCTTGAAATATTCCCTACAGTTTTTGGCGACTCCACAGGGGAGGATTTCTATTTTAATTCTTGAATTTGTTTCGGCAATGATTTATAATGAGTGGATGAGACTCAAAACGTTCTAAGTATTTCATGTGCGTAATTTTGATTAACATTATTGTCATATGCATAAAAAAGATCTCATTGGAAAGACCATCCGTAATGAGTTAAAAACATAGGATTTTACACGTAGGAAATTTGAGAAATATCTTTTACAACTAGGACCGAAATAACACTGCGCGAAACTGAAAAATTTTATCGAGCACAAAAAGCTGCTGAGGCATGTAGGAATTAGCGTCAGCGACCAGAGGATTGGCGCCATATTTTTATCTGTAGCACCAAACGCCAGCATTGGTGCCAGGCGCTACAGCTAAAACTTGGCGCCAAGCTCTGTTTGCTGGCGCCAAATTCTTCCAATACCGAGCCAGAAATATGCGTTCTAATTTCGACCAGTTACTCGTATTGTTTGCTCGATCCTACTTCCTAATTGAATTTTTCTCACTTTTCTGAAACCCATATGTGTTCTACATATGGACATAACCCTCTGGGAATTCATGCTCCATCTACCTGATTGAAAGCTCTGAGCAACAAAGGGTACATCCGAGATTGTTGAATTCACCAAACCATGGAAGCGAGTTTTTTCTAAAACTCGCGGTGTCCCATCCACTCGCGCCAACCCTTCACGCTTAGGCTTCCGAGCGGTGCATCCGGAAAATTAACCATGGACCCTCTATTGACTAAACCATATCCCGAACTTTAGAGAACTAGAGCCATGGTTAGGTTGCAAACTCATTGCATCATATTGTGCCTACTTGACTAATTGTGCATTATTTGTTGTGCATATACTATGATTTTCTTAACCGTTTGTTTGACTTGTGTTGAGATTAAATAAATGAATGACTTAAAGAACTTCGCCTAATTAATTAATTAATTAATTTGAGTCAATAAAGTCTAATATTTTAATCAGAATTGACCTAGTACGACTTTAGGCATACCCCTGTTGATTAATAACACCGAAAATAGTCCCAGATTGAAGCTCCAGCACTGGCGCCAAAGTCTGGACTCTAGCGCCACTCTGGCGACAGCTTTGTCGTCTGGCGCTACGCTACACAGTGCGACGCCAGTCTTGTCGTTTTGCCGACAGTTCGGATTATTGGTCGAGTCATCACCTAGTGTCTAATTAACCAGTTTGCTAATTAATTCGGTTAATTTTCGCTGTCAATAGTACTTGGTTGAGTCATTAATCGAGTTTAGGCACTAAGTCCCATTATCTTAAACAAGAGTCCAAACATGTCACTTACACTCAACGCACACACCATTACACACACTTTGACCATGTCTAAGGGAGTCTTGCATGCGCGTTTTTTCCGTCATTTTTTTTAGGGGGGTAAGTCGGATATTAATCCTCCAATTTAAAAACTATACTTAGTTCCCTAAAAATATGAACATTATTTTTGGCAAAAATATGCACCCATTTTTTTTGGCAAAAATATGCACCCATTTTTTTTTCCTCTTTAAAAAACCGTAAAGTCAAGTCGATTTGAGTCAAGTAATTAAAACGCAAAATGGTTTAAATTACAGCGCGTGGTCAAGAAAGGAAGGACGGTTAATCAAAGACAACCTCTTCGTACAAGTCCAACTTTTCGACAAACTCATAGCTCGTAAGAGGAAAGCTAAGACCATAATGGAAGCACAAGAAGAAGTCAATGAGCTTAGGAACCAACTGGTTACCGTGACTTAAACACTGAAGCTCCTCACACTTAAGATCGATGATCCCGTGAAACAACAGATAGACCTCATGCAAGAGAGTCTAAGCAAGCTATCTAGCGACTACAAGTTTCAAGGGGTTACTTCACAAGGGGTCTCGGTGGACAAAAATCTTCTTCCGTAGAATTTCAATGCCAATGACATCCCGAAAATCAGAGCAACTGATAATCCTTATTTTCATTTAAGAGCATTCGAAACGATAATGAGTATTAAGGGTATCGATAAGAAGGTTTTCCCCTCTCTGTTCTCACTATCTCTCGAGACCGTTTGCCAACAATGGTTCTTTTCTCTCGAGAAAGAAAAGACCTCTACCTGGGAGTCTATAGCAAACACTTTCGTTGATAGATACAAGTGCAACATTCAAGTTGAGACTGACCAAAGGGAACTTGAAATCCTCAAGCAGAAAGAGAACGAAGGCTTCACCTCTTTCTTTAACAAATGGAGAGGAACCTCGGCTAAGATGATTGAGGTGCCAAGTGAAAAAGAGTCTATAAGGTTGTTCATCAAAAACCTTCAAGAAAAATATTCCAAGCATCTCAAGTATCAAAATAATCTCTATACCTTCAAGGCTGTCTACGACATTGGGATCAATATTGAAGACGACCTGGCTAAGTTAAAAGCTGCCAACAATAACTCCAACAGTGTCTGGAAAGGAAAGAAGAACGACAATCCTTCTTCTTCCAAAACCACCCACTCAAACAACGTTAGCACTTTTAATTTAGGTGAAGTCCTTGCTATGAACAATCAAGGACAAAAGAAACCATTTAGGAGAAACTTTACTCCTATTGGCATGAGTTATGACACCGCATTTGATCGATTAAATGCAAAGGTCTTATAACTCCTTTTGGACCATTTGGGGACCAACCAGTCGAAAAGAGGTCGGCTAATTGGAACCCCAATGCACAATGTAAGTATCACCAAGGTAGGGGCCATCTCACCGAAAACTGTTGGAAGCTTAAGGAAGCTATCAAAGACTTAATCGATAACAACAAGCTGCCATTGCCCCCTGCCAGTAAGAAGCCAAGCATTGATAATGCACCTCTCGCTCACGCCTTGGCTATCTCTGATGAGGAAAACGAGGTTGACCCCTCATCTCTCATTAAACTTGTCAAAGAAATCTATGCCATTGAAGAAGACGAGAAATAATTCTTCGATGCCAGGGATAGCCTTCCAGAACTGGCGAGTAAAGAAGTCATACAATCGCTCACACTGTCTATGATGGAAGGGTCGCGTTTTCTACGTGAAACTCTCAAAGCCATAAAAGACCTTCAAAAGAAATATGACGAGGTTCCACTCCTGAAAGATTAACCCAAGAGAGAATTCACACCCATGAGAATGACTTATAAGGCAAAGCGTTTTCCTTTACAAGTCACTGAAAAACCCAAGAAGAGTAATAGAATTTACACTCCAATTGGGATCCCATGTGCACAAATGTTCGAAATGCTCTCCGAGAGTGGCGAGATCAAACCTCTCGAACAAGACCATTCGAATCATTGAAAAGGACAGATAGGTATTACTGTCGGTATCATCAATCAGGGGGTCACACTATCGAAAACTGTTTCAAATTCAAGGATTTAGTTCAGAAAATGATTGATGAAAAGAAACTAGTCCAAGTTCCACAAAAAGACGATGCAACCATTAATGGAGTTTGGGACAGTGATGAAGAAGACGTCTATTTAAAAGACATAGTAGGATCTCCACCTTCTGTGTCGTACGCCATAGATGACTTTTGGGCTGAAGAAGACTCATCGATAGACTTCCTCACAAGATTCGGGAGAATGCAACCCCCTTTTTAACACAACCTATGCCGACCACACAACAAGTCCCCATACCTATCATTGAAGACAATGATATCGTTAAACAGTTTAAGAAGACAAAAGTTGAGATGAACGTATGGAAACTTTTGGCGACATCTCGAGAACATAGGTTGGCTGTAATGAATGCCTTGGACAAAATTGGGATAGATTCTGACACTACTTCCGAGGGGTTAGCCAACTTCCTCACAAGTGATCTTCCTAGTCCAATTAATTTGACCACTTTTTCTGACAAGGATTTACCTCCAGAAGGTGACAAACATTACAAGGCATTAAACCTCACAGTAGTTTGCAGGAGAATGAATGTCCCTATGACTCTTGTAGACAACGGATCGGCCATCAACGTCTGTCCACTTAGAACTGCGAGGATGCTAGGAATAAGGGATGAAGATTTAACTCCGTCTACACAAGGAATAAGGGCCTACGACAACACTCGACGTCAAGCTCTTGGTAAAATTACCCTGAACGTAACGGCGGGAGCAATAGAACATGCTACTACTTTCCAAGTTGTAGACATTAAAGCTTCGTTTAATTTACTGTTGGGGCGCCCTTGGCTTCATGACCTAAAGGCCGTCCCCTCATCTCTCCACCAACAAGTAAAAGCTATAGTTGGGGAATTCCTATCACCATCAATGCTTCGCCTATGAGGATCAAGTCCATAGAAAATCCAATCATTAACGTGGAGCACGACGAGGATGATGAAGACTTATGGGGCTTTAACGAAGAAGTCTTCTTAATCCAGGAATATGAAAGGACCCCTCTTTGCCATGACCCCAATTCCAACATGGTTGTAAATGCTATGCTGAAGAAACAAGGACATTTCCCTGGGATGACCCTAGGAAAGAAGAAAGGAATAGCAAAGTCGCTGGAGTCACCTAGCCTCCCTCAGTTAGACACTTTCGGACTTGGTTTCGAACCGACTCGGAAAGATCTCAAGCGAGCCCAGGAAAAGTCAAAGGCACGTAGAGACGCTCGCATTAAAAAGAAAGCAATCCCAATGGATCAGCACCCTCTTACACTTAATGGCCAATTTATAAAAGAAGGAGAAGACTATCCATGCCATGAATTTCCCGAGCCATTTGTTGTAAACGGCATAAGGCAACCGGGATTTGAGATTTTCTTGGATTGTTATTTCACAGATGAAATCCTAAGTCCTGTCCAAAAGGAGAAAGCACCCCCATGCTTTGACTTTAACGTCATGGGATTACTATTTGGGCGAGAAAGGAATGAGCCAACATACAGAGAAGACAACTCCTCGCTCATTCAGACAGTCCTACAAAGCGAAAGCTTCGATCCCTTGAAGCTAATCACTCCGGCTGAAGGATCACTACAAGGGTGGCGCAAGACTATCAAGGTGACTACTCCAAGCGGAAGAAAAATATCCACCACGAAAGGGAAAGGACCAATGCTTGAAGAATCGTCTGAGTCAGAGTCTAAGTCGGAGTCTCTCCCTATAGAGTCTTCTAGGTCTTTAGTAGTAGCACCTTCCCTTCCTATTTCTTCTCCTAGAATAGTTAGTGATCAAGTCCCTATGGACATATCACTCTTTGATGTAATGATCTCATAGTATAATAATATTTCTCCTTCTCCTTATTTATTGTGCTCTTCTCTAACCAAAGATAATGAGCATTGCTTAACTAACAATGAAAAAGACAAAGAACTTATTAAAGCAATGGAAACACTCGAAAAGAAAACACCGGTAATTGAAGAAACTGAAACGGTTGATATCTCAAATGATTCAACCAATAAAAGAGAAGTTAAAATCGGATTAACACTAAACGAACAAGAAAGAACCAATTTAATTAACTTACTTAAAGAATTTATCGATGTATTTGCTTGTCATACGAGGATATTCCAGGCATTAATAGAGAAATAGCTCAATACACTATACCACTAATTCTAAGATCGAAACCCGTAAAACAAAAGTTACGTCAAATGAAACCCGACGTAGCTCTTAAAATAAAAGAAGAAGTCCAAAAACAAATAACTGCAGGTTTCACCAAGGTATCCAAATACCCCGAATGGGTCGCCAATGTCGTCCCAGTTCCGAAGAAAGATGGAAGGGTAAGAATGTGTGTCGACTATCGAGATCTAAATAAGGCAAGTCTAAAGGACGACTTCCCTTTGCCACACATCGATATTCTGGTAGATAACAAGGCAAATCACGCTCTCCTCTCGTTCATGGATGGGTACGCAGGTTACAACCAGATTCTCATGGCAGAAGAAGACATGGAGAAAACAACTTTCATAACACCATGGGGCACTTACTGCTACACGGTAATGCCATTCGGGTTGAAAAACGCGGGTGCTACTTACCAACGCGCAGCAACTGCCTTACTCCATGACATGATGCATAAAAAAGTCAAGGTATATGTCGACGACATGATTGTGAAATCAAAAGACCGTCCAGGCCATCAAGTAGCCTTAAGGAAATTTTTCGAAAGGCTAAGAAAATATAATATGAGGTTGAATACATATAAGTGTGCTTTTAGAGTTACCTCAGGCAAGCTTTTGGGTTATGTCATAAGCTCTCGAGGAATAGAGATAGACCCAACAAAGATCAAAGCAATCATGTCAATGCCACCGCCCAAGACTGAGAAACAAATTCGAGGATTTATTGGCCGATTGCAATACATAAGTAGGTTCATATCAAAATTAACAACAATATGTGAACCAATCTTCAAAAAGCTTAAGAAGAATGTACCGGTGATATGGGATGATGAGTGTCAAAAAGCCTTTGAAAATATCAAAGCCTATCTTGCAAATCCTCCCGTATTAGCACAAGCACTTCCCGGAATACCTCTTAGGTTATATTTGACGGTTACCAAAGAGACAATGGGAGCTATGCTAGCACAATAAGTAGAAGGCAAAGAAAACGCATTCTACTATCTAAGCAAGAAGATGCTCGAATACGAAGCACGCTATACACAACTCGAGAAGTTGTGCCTCGCCTTGGTGTGGGCCACAACCAAGTTAAGACATTACATGCTAGTGCATACCATCTTCGTAGTCTCCCGATTAGATCCACTGAAGTATCCATTTAAGAAATCTACACTCAATGGACGCATATTGAGATGGATAGTCAATCTAGCCCAATTTGATGTATTTATGCCACAAAAAGCTATCAAAGGATCCGTGGTGTCAGACTTTCTAGCAGACTTTCCAATAGAAGACTCGACGCCAATACAAGACAATGAATTTCCAGATGAAGACTTAATGGTCACTGAAGATGATACCTGGACCTTATACTTCGACGGAGCCTCAAACCAAAAGGGATGTGGAGTTGGAGTATTACTAGTATCACCTAAAGAAGAGCATGTTCCAATCTCCATAAAGCTTGATTTCGACGTTACCAACAATGCTGCTGAATATGAAGCATGCGTGGTAGGCCTTGAAACAGCTTTGGCATTGGGAGTAAAAAAGTTAAGGATATTCGGAGACTCTTCTTTAATTATCAATCAAATATCTAAAAGGTGGAAAGTAAGGAGCGAAAGTCTAGCCCCTTACCAAACCTATCTGGAAACTCTTACCGATCAGTTAGAGAAGGTAGAATACACATATCTACCTAGGGAAGAAAATCAATTTACTGATGCCATGGAAAGACTAGCCTCAATGGTCAGGATTCCTACAAAAATCGAGCAAATGCCTCTAACTATAGAGAAAAGGCACAAACCAGCATACATCCAGGCTATAGAAGACGACGAACTAGTCCAAGACGAAGAAGAAGAAGAAGAACCGTGGTACAAGGATATACTCAATTATGTCACCAAAGGAGAATACCCTCTCCACGCTTACAAAAGAGCAAAACGAGCATTAAGACTTTTGGCTTCCCAATATGTACTCATAGACAACGAGCTACATAAAAGAGTACCTAAGGGTCGAGCTCTCTAATGCGTAGGAAAAAAGGATGCACAGAGAGCAATGAGAATAGTCCACGAAGGAATCTGTGGTACTCATATAAATGGCAAAATGTTAGTCCAAAAAATAATGCGAGAAGGATATTATTGGACTACAAAGAATAGGGATTGCCATCAATATGTAAAAAGATGCCCTAAGTGCCAAATCTATGCCAATTTACAACATGTTCCTCCATCCTTACTCTACACCTATACATCATCATGGCCATTCTCTACATGGGGAATTGACATCATCGGCAAAATCACTCCCCCAGGAACAGGAGTCCACGAATATATACTAGTAGCAATTGATTACTTCACAATGTGGGTTGAAGCGCAATCATACGCTAAACTCACTGCAAAACATGTAGCACTCTTTATCGAGAGAAATATTATTTGTCGATATGGAGTTCCACATGAAATGATAAGTGACAATGGAACTCACTTTCAAGCCAAATGTGAAGAATTGTTAAAAAAATATAGCATTCAACATCATCATTCTTCCCCTTACAGACTTCAAGCAAATGGAGCAGTTGAGGCAGCTAATAAAAATCTAAAGACTATCATCGAGAAAATGACGAAAAATTTTAAAGATTGGCCTGACAAACTTCACTTCGCATTGTGGGGTTACCGCACGTCAATCCGTACATCAACAGGAAATACGCCATTTTCCTTGGTATATGGAATGGATGTCGTACAACCTGTCGAACTAGAAATTCCATCTCTACGCATCGCGTTAGAGAGAAAACTCGATGAAGTTGAATGGACTAGGGCAAGATATGAATAGCTAATTTTACTCGATGAAAAACGGCTAGAAGCTCTGCATCACACTTAGTGTTATCAAACTCGTATGGCTAGGCATTTTAATAAGAAGTTCAAGACAAGAAACATCAAAGTAGGAGACTTGGTGTTAAAAGCATTAAGGAAAAATGTTTTAGATCCAAGGGGAAAATTTAGACCTAATTGGTCTGGACCTTACATTGTCAAAATAATCCTGTGAGGTGCAGCAAAACTAATTGATATGGATGGCAATGAGTTCTCGAACATGACAAATCTTGACCAACTTAAGAAATACTACCCATAATTACTTGAGTAGGATACTCAAGAGAGCTACGTTTGGCCTGATTCCTTAAGAAAGGATACGTAAGCAACCCTTTACGGGTGCGGCCACTTTATTTTTCGACATTCTCGCGTCCCAGATTTAACTAAAAATTCGACAGAAGATCGGCGAAATATCGGCGTCGCAGAGAAAACTCTGGCGCCAGCCATCGACCATCAGAGCCAGCCGACGGCACTGTCGCCTGACGCTAGACTGCTGTAGCCGGCGCCAGTCGCAGATAAGCGGCGCCAATTCACAGCTAAATTCTGGGCATATTTCGGTGTTTTTCGGAAAATTTTCGACTTCCGTACTCTAAGAATTTCTGGAAAATTAATTTTTTTTTTTTTTGTTTTCATTGCTTTAATAAAATAAATTTAAAGTAAATAATTAATTAAAAGCTGAAATTTCATTAATAAAATAAAATTACATTATTGATGGAATTTTAATAAAGCTGAAATAAATTAATTTAAATAAAAAATATAAACTAAGTCTAGTAATTGGAAATTAAGCAATGCTCCTAATCTTTCTTTTCTTTCCTAGCCCTTTTCCAATTTTTGCCTGCTTCCTCCTCCTCATCCATAACCTTAGCTAGTAGGCATCCTTTAGAGGACCTACGTTCAATCTTAGAGTAGATAGTTTCCCCTTTAGCTAGGACTCCATGCTTCTTTTCTACCTAAACCTTTTTATCTGTGGTGTCAGCTTTCCTTTTTCCCTTATCTTTAGTAGTACTTTTCTTCCTAGGCATTGCAAGTGTTTTGAATTCAACTCTTTCACCTAAGCGCTCCTTGGCAGGTATCACCCTGTCACCTAGACGACTCTTCACATCAGTTTTACCCTGATCTTTCTTCAAGTCCTTTGAAGGTTTCCTCAGCAACCACTTCTTCACATCATTAGGGAAGGAAGGAGGAACCTTTTGGGTAATTACTTCCCAAAAAGGTCTAGTACTCCAATAAGCATCAAATCTGTCTAATTCTTGGGAGAAAGGGAACTCGTAGGGAGGACGAAGATCTCCGGAAGGAATATTCTGAAGTAAGTCGTATTGTCTTTTTACCCTGTAGGGATAGTAATAAGTCATACGAGACAAACTTGGAAGACGGCAGAAAGGTTGCTTGTTGACACCAACCATCCTTTCTATTTTCCACCATGGGATGACCCACTTGATAGCAAAATTACGAGATTCGAAGCCCCTTCTCCACTCATGGCGCCCCATTTTAGAGAAGCGTTTCTTCCTCCTCACGAAGCAATTTGGAGTGTACTATAAATTATTATTACTATACAAAAATATGTTTTTTGATTTTTGCAATTAAAAATATTATTTTTCTACCTGTAATAAAATTGGAGAGCCTCGAAAAGGTGCTTTTGGGTTCCTTTTCAATTCCTCAAGACTAATCATAGTCTCTCCAACTATCAATGGCATTGGATTTCTCCCTGATTCAATTTGTTCTAGTACGGTGGTTATAATTGATTGACCCTCATTATTTTTACCACTACTAAGGAAAAATTGATTAAGCATGCAAAATAAGAAAGCCCTTCTTCTATAAATATGAAAAGATTCAGAAAGAGGTTTATCAAAATAATGGCGAGCAAATTCTTTCAAATTAACTATGTTGTCATCTACTATTTTTGATAAATCCCTTTCTTTTAAATTGAAGAAGCGTTCAAAATCCTTGTAATAATATGCATCTATTCTAGGGATTACTATGAGGTCTATTACAGGGAAACCTAAAATAGCACCAAATTCTTCCGA
Organism: Chenopodium album; assembly: GCF_948465745.1. NCBI lineage: Eukaryota > Viridiplantae > Streptophyta > Magnoliopsida > Caryophyllales > Amaranthaceae > Chenopodium > Chenopodium album. The sequence goes on along the minus strand of NC_137839.1, from coordinate 66,517,568 downwards.
CAAAGGGCTAATTTCGTCATACCCTATTCTAAAGCAATGAGTATCAACATTCCAATATTCTAGAGAGGCCGGTATGAATGAAATCTAAGTCAAGATCTACCCCTTTGATACCATAAATTCCCCCCAAGTGAAACAAATCTAATTCTTTTCTTTCTTTGGCATTAAGAGACCGACACCATTCGTGGGTGTATTGGGTAAAAGTTTTGGTGACTAGAGACATGATATTATTTTTCTAAGGCCAAAAATTATTTTATTTGCTGAAATTATGAAAAGAATCAGCTGGGCAGGGGGCTATTTATGTACGAATTATTAGCAGTTTTAATCGGGGTAGAATACCGAGTCAACGCTACTTGGCGCTAGACGCCGCGATTGGCGCCAGACGCCAAAGCTTGGCGCCACACGCTTAGTGTAGCGCCTGGCACTACACCCAATTGCTGGCGCCAGCTGGCGCCAATTTGCCACGTCATGCGCGCTTTCTAAAACCGCGCTTTTACCTTAATTCGAGTCTACTAATGACTTTACGGCTCCCTTATCTTTTCTAAACATCTTTTTATTCTTTTTTTAATTAATATAGCCATTATATTATTATATTATTCTTTTTTTGATTTTATTTAGGTTACTTTCCAAGTTTTTTATAAACCCAAGCTTTTATTTGACTTTTCCTTTTTTTCATTTTTCTTTTTGGGGAGAAAGTCGGATACCCTCCATCAATAATAAAATTGTTGGAATTTTTGCGCAAAATTACTTATCACACTTTCTTGCACACACAAACATGCACATAATAATATAAATAAAAAATGAAAAAAAAACCTGATAAATAAAATAAACTAATAATAGTATGTATATACAATCTAAAAAATGAGTCTAACTAAAAGGCAAAGTTCTATACAAAGTCAAAATAAAAAAAAAAGCACAAGAACAAACTACGGCGCCGGGGGACGTACACCCATCATATCGTAAAACTGCGTCGTACGAGGAGTAACCTCTCCACCAGCTCCGGCTCCAGCTCCAGTCTCCTCGGGAGGAGGAAAACTCAGCATAGGACCACTCCCCCCGAGATCAACCTTAGGCTGAGGCTGCGGAGGCTGCTGCGATGACGAGCCAACCTCGTACATCCCACCACCTCTAAGAGCCGAGGTAGCCTCTCCCTGGCCTACCGGCGCAGCATGAGCACCCTCAAAAGAAGAACCCGAGCCCTCCGCCACATCAGCACGGGCAGCCTCAGAGCGACCGCCTCTACCCCCTGACGTAGTGCGGCGACGTCTCGAGCTAGACCTCGCCGGATCCCTCCGCACCTCAGGTCTCGTGCGGGTATGAGAAGCAATAGGCTGACTCTGCAAAAAGAATTAAAATCAGAAACAAGGCAAAATCAAAGCGGTAATGCAAAAACATATGAAAGGGAGACTACCTCCTGAACGGCGTCATCCCAACGGCAGGTAGACCCATTCCTCATCCGGACGAGCTGGCTCTGGAAGGCATCTATACATCGTGCCATCGCCAAAACCACCTCGCGCGAGAACTGTCAAAGAAATAAGTCAGTAAACATGCATAATATATATGGACAAAATTTGCAAATAAATAAGATTACCCGAGTCTGGTTACGAGGAATCGACCGCTCTACGTAGCGCTCGTCCTCGGGAGCCGGAGGAATCATCTCCTCAATAGGCCTGTATGTCCCCTGGTAATGGATAGACATACGGGGTGGCACGAACTCAGCAGCATCGTCCTAATAAAGCAAAACAAAATCAGTAAAGCATTACTCGGGGGCTACTTAATGAAAGGTAAAAGCAGAAAAATCGTACCGCCACATCCTCTACCGGTACAGGAAATGGAGCTAACAACGGCAGTAGCTCCTCCACATAGCATCGCCCAGGGATCGTGCAAGATCGCCAAGGGGTACCAGCTCCCTCTGACATGCTCGACAACCTCGCAGCGTCAAACATTTGACGTGGTGGAGGGGCAGGAACGACAAAAACATCGGAGGAATGCGGTCTAGCAACCCTCTCTCCCAGGTATGCGATCGCTCCGTAAGTCCCCAGGAAATAGCGATGCTCAACAGAATACTGTGCAGCTAACCCAGGGACTGCCAAGCCAACCCATGGCCGGTACACCACCTCAGGCTTCTGCAAAGAGAATCAATCAGGCAAGGGTCTGTCTAGAGCATCACAAAATGGCAAATAAGAAAGAATCGTACCGCGATAATCCAATCTCGGACATACGCAGTGGGCATCCCCACACGGCGGCTGCCCCAAGAAGCACTCACTGGAAACCCGCGCGGCGACGGTCTCGCTGGCGCAGCAAAAGGGAAGTACTCGTAGAACCAGATCTACAAGGAGTTAAAATTATAAGCAAGTGCTAGCTAAAGTATAGAGCTAAAATTTATAGGGAATAATGTTTACCTCTACTGTTGACTCGAATGAACAATACAAGAGGGGGGGTGAATTGTATTGAGGAGGAACTGGGGTAATTTTTGCAGAATTCTAGAAGAAACTTAAACAAAAACTTTAAAGTGCAAGAGAGATTTTACGTGGAAAACTTCTTGGCCCTAATCAAGAAGAAAAACCACGACCACAAGGGATTTTGAACTCAATTCTTAATAATAATAGGGCAAACAACCTATTACAAATTAAGATTCTAAACTCAAGTTCCTCTACGAACTTAAGTTCCCCCTCAACTGATCCCTCAATCAGTTGAGCTCTCAAATCTCTCTTTCTCCTTGCTTCACTCAAAGCAATCTACACACTCTAGAGTTTACCCAAACTCTTCCCCAATACAACTCGAATTAAAACTCTAAGATGCTAAGTACAAAGACACTCAAGGACTTAAGTGGATTTTTGACTCTTTTAGAAAAGCTAAGAATTGTAATGCTCAAGTGTACTCTTCAAAACAGAAAACTAATCCTATTTATACTAGAGGAGATCAGTTGAAAAACTCCCACGTCTGCCTTGACTCCCACTTCACCACAACTCCCATGAAACTAGGGAATGCAGTTCGTGGAGGCTTGGGCAACAAGCTGAAGTATACTCAAGGAAGTAGTTTACTGTTTCCTTAATTTTCTCAACCTCCTTGACCAAGTAAAAGATCCGTTTAAAAAGAGTTTTCAAAGGAGATATTACCGAGTCAGATTTTTCAAAATATTTGGATAGAATTTAAACAAGAAAATCTTTTAAGAAAATAAAATAGTTTTTAAAAGATAATTTTCCGAAAATAAAATAGAATCTTTTTAAACAAGGTAAATAAAATCTTTATAAACTGAAATTAAATCCACTTAAAATCCTATCAAAAATCAAAGTACTTAACAAATATACAAGAAGCCTAAAATAAGTAATAAAGATACAATAGACTTCTAGGAACTTAGAACTCAGTGAAGCTTCGACTCTGTAGCTTCAGTTCCTCACTCAAGGAACTTCAGTTCCTCACTCAAGGAACTAGGTTTCTGATTGTCTTCTATGCCCGTCCATAGCTCAATCTTAAGACTTGTTCCATGCTCCATTCTGACTCTAGAACTTCGTTGCCAATAAGAACCTGTCAAACACATCAAAGCTAATAGACAAAGGTTAAAGCCCTTATGGGTTTGCTTAGGTTCCTTGAGTCATCATCAAAACTTAAGATCAACAATATTCCCCCTTTTTGATGAATGACAAACCTAAGCAAACTCATGAATAAAATTGAAAGACAATCAGAAAAAGAAAATACTACTTAAAAAATAAAAATTAACAAGGAACTGAATGAAAAGTATACCTTCTAGGTTTAGATATAGTTGTAGATAGATGGAGAGCTTGTCAACAATTGAGTTTGCCTTCTTTTCCCCCTTTTGGCGTTCATCAAAATTAATGCACACAAATATATATCTAAACACAGCACCATGATAATGGTTTGTGTCCAAAGCATAGAACAAAGAACATATAGGCAGAAATAGTATGCAAATAGTCAGAAAGCAAGCATGCAACATCCATATAAACAAACTGATGTTCCTCCAGAACATCGGAACAACAGAAAATACCCTGTTTTAAGTGTTTACAGACCAAAAGAAGCAAAAAGAAACAAAGTTTTCAATCCAGACCAAGTTCAAGAATCAAAAAGTTTGATAGCTAAAACATAAGAGAAACAGAATTAGGCTTCAGGGGCAGAGGATAGATGCTCTTCTCCTGCATCTTCTTCTGAAACTTCTTCAATTACTAGATCCTCCAGCTTCTTCAAAAGATCTGACTGCCCTTGAGATATAGTGGAGGTGCTCTGCTGCACTGCTGTTGTGAGCGCAGTAGAAACCTTTGCCAAGTCTGACACCATCTTTTCTAGAGCCTTAATTCTCTGAACTAGAGCAGGTTGTGCATCCACCAGCTTTTGCACTGTATCCTTGAGATTCTTTAATTCCAAAGCAGCACTGACAGAGTTAAATCCTGTAAACCCTAGACCTTCTCCTGCTGGAACAGACTGACTTCCTCCAGTTTCTTGTAAAAGGTGCCCTGTTCCCCCTGAATCAAAGTTCTCCCTTCTCCCTTTTCATCACATAAATCTACTACAGCAGTAGATTCAGCCTTGTCTTTTTCTTTTGGCCTAAAAGCCAACCTTGTACTCTTCCTTTTTCCAGTACTAGGAGCACTCTTTGCAGGCATTATGAGCACTTCCTTAGTCTTCTTTTCTCCCTCACCCTCACTGTCCTCCTCCTCCAGCCATTTATCTAACTCCTCTTCCTCCAATTTCTTCACAGTTCCTTCATCCTGCTTGGTTTTTGGAAGATATTTGGAGAGGAATTGGGTTACTCCATTTACAACAGTTAGGTTTCTGGCCTCAAGGGTTCTTGGTTGCACATAATGGTTTGTTTTTAGTTTGAGGCGTTCATAATTTGTCATGGAGACACCACAGCTTTCTAGGAGAGTGATCAGCAAGTTAGCATATCCAACCTTCAAATGGTTGGCGATGCAGTGAGAGAGGTGCTGGATCATTAGGGAAGGGAAGTTTATTTGTAGTTTGTTTTCAAGGCAGTACATGAGCACAGCATCAAGGTGATTAGCCTCGTTCCTGTGCTGAGTTCTTGGTATTATGGCCATATGGACAAAGATAAACAGCAATTTTTGGATAGGAGAGAACAGGTTATGGTTGGTTTTTACTTTGGAAGCTTTTCCCCCAATTGACTCAACAATCTTTTCAATAGAAACATTATCAACACTTAATTCAGTTTCTACTTTGAAATACTCATCAAACCCCTCATTAGGAGTTCCAAACACAGCAGCCAAATCATCAGCATCAAAACTAATTTTCTTATTCTTAACTCGGCTAGTACACACACCATTCACATTTTTAAAATTTGCACAAAATTCTTTTAACGGAGCATGAGCAATCACATTGTCATAACATTCACTAAACAACTTAACCCAATTTTGAGCCTCAAGAATATCAAGAAGTTCAGTATACTTACTTATCTCACACCACTTGAGATTAATGCAAAGACCAGCGATGAATCGATCAGAGCTTGCTTCAAGCCTCTTGACAGCAAGTGACTTTGATTTTTCCCCCTGAATCGGTTCACCAAGTTCCTCGTAGTCCAATTCCTCTTCTGCCTCTATCTTCCTCTTCTTCGAATCACTGCGATCCTTGGGTTTGTTTTGTGGGGTTTCAGTGATAGCTTGAGTTGAGGTTTCAGTCTCAACATCCATGGGTGATGCTTTTTGAGGTGAATTTTGGATTTTTGGTGAGATTTCCATGGGAACTGGAGAAGAATCACTGAAGACAAGTGTGTATTTTACAGAGTAGGGTGGTGAGGAACAGTGGTTAGGGTTTGGTTTCATTTTATAGTGGGGTGAATTCTGAAAGGTGAATTAGGTCGGTGGAATAGTGTAGAAGGTGAATTTAATGGGGTATGTGTCGTTTGAAGAAGGATAAAGAAATTACTTTTCACTTGATCAGATTAAAACGGAAGATTCAATTAATGTGATTTGACATGAAGAGTCTTGATTAAATAGAGAAGTTTTTGATCAGAAACTTGACTAGAATTTGAAAAGACTAGGATATTTAATTGAAGATAGATTTGAATTTAAGAGGATAAACTTGAGAGATTAATTCAAAAAATAATAGGATAAGATTTTTCCAGAGTATAAAAATTAATTAACTGACTAGCTAATTAATTCAAGAAGGATAGAACAAAATCTTATGAAAATATTAGGAGGAACTTGGAACAAATCAACATAGCTTGTTAGTAATATAGATAAGTAAGTGCAATTTGATTTCTTCACATACAGCCACAATCCCATATGTATTGCCATTCATTCTAATGCTCAGGACTATGTTTTCACATATACACATTGTGTAAGATACATATAATGTATGCACAATTGACTTATACCTTGGGGAAACTTGAGGTCTTCTAACTCAATTGTATCATACCAAGTTCCATGCGCATCTTTTCGAATTTGTCCCTGCTCAAAGGCTTAGTAAGAATGTCAGCTATCTGATTTTCAGTTTCACAAAAATCTAGCTTAATTAAGCCTTTTTCCACATTATCCTTAAGAAAATGATGCCTTATGTGAATATGTTTCACACGAGAATGATGAACTGGATCTTTTGAAATGCATATGGCACTAGTATTATCACAATAGATAGGAATGCAATTAAACTTCATACCATAGTCTCTTAGTTGTTGTTTTATCCATAGTACTTGAGAACAACAGGCAGCAGCTGCCACATATTCAGCTTCAGCAGTTGACAAGGCCACTGTATTCTGTTTCTTGGATCCCCAAGAAACTAGGCATGGTCCGAGAAACTGAACTATTCCTGAAGTACTCTTCCTATTCACCAGATCTCCTGCATAGTCAGCATCTGCAAAACCTTTTAAATCAAAAGTATCACTTCTAGGATAGAAGAGATAAAGATGGTCAGTTCCTTTGAGATATCGTAGGATCCTTTTTACTGCTGTAAGATGTGACTCCTTAGGATTAGATTGGAATCTAGCACATAAGCCAACACTAAATGCAATATCAGGTCTGCTAGCAGTTAAGTACAAAAGGGATCCAATCATACCTCTGTATTTGGTTTGATCTACACTAGTTCCTTGTAGATCTTCATCTAATCTTGTGCCTGTTCCCATTGGTGTATGGTAGGTCTTTGCTTGGTCAAGATTGTATTTCTTCAGTAGTTCCTTGACATACTTTTGTTGGTGAATTGCAATACCTCTTTCTGTTTGTTTGATTTGTAATCCAAGAAAGAAGTTGAGTTCCCCCATCATGCTCATCTCAAATTCACCACTCATTAGCTCAGCAAAGTACTTGCACAAGTTTTCTTTAGTTGCTCCAAAAATAATATCATCAACATATATTTGAACAACTAGTAAATCAGTTCCTTCAGATTTTAAAAACAAAGTTTTATCTACTTTACCTCTTTTAAAATTATTTTGAAGAAGGAACTTAGAGAGCCTTTCATACCAAGCTCTAGGTGCTTGTTTCAGCCCATAAAGAGCTTTATCAAGCTTAAAGACATGATTAGGAAATTGGGGATTTTCAAAACCTGGAGGTTGTTCCACGAACACCTCCTCTTCAAGAAAACCATTTAGGAAAGCACATTTAACATCCATTTGATACAGTTTGAAACCCATGAAAGAAGCAAAAGCAATTAATATTCTAATAGCTTCTAATCTAGCAACAGGAGCAAAAGTTTCTTCGAAATCAATACCTTCTTGCCGATTGTAGCCCTTTACAACAAGTCTGGCCTTGTTTCTCACAATTGTTCCATATTCATCCAGCTTGTTCCTGAATACCCACTTGAGCTCTATAACCTTTTTGTGTTCTGGTTTCTCTTCAAGATGCCAGACCTTGTTCCTTTCAAATTCATTGAGTTCATCTTGCATGGCAATTATCCAGTCAGCATCCTTCAGAGCTTCATCATGATTTCTTGGCTCAATTATGGATAAGAAGGCTTGAAAGGCACAGAAGTTCCTCATCTGTGATCTGGTCTGAGTTCCTCTTCCAATATCGCCTATAATAAGATCTATTGGATGAGAGCCTTGATATTTGAATGACTTTGGATGAAACTCTCTAGCAGGAACTCCAATTTGAGGCACTTCTTCTTCGGTTTCTTCTGAATTTTCCTCGTTGCCTGATTCTCCCTGATCTTGTTCCTCCGGGATTTCTTGATCAGGAACTTCAGCATTTTCTTGATGTTTTTGCTCTGGCTCCTCACTTACATCCTTGGTTTGCTTGGAGGTTTCTTCATCTTCTTCCCTGTCTCTAGTCATACCAATTTCATAATCCATATTGTCTTGTTCCTGCACATTCATAAACATATTAGATTCATCAAATATCACATGAATGCTTTCCTCTACACACAATGTATTTTTATTGTAAACTCTGTAGGCTTTGCTATTTGACGCAAAGCCAAGGAACACAGCTTCATCACATCTTTCATCAAATTTTCCTATGTTCCTTTTCCCATTATTATGGACAAAACACCTGCATCCAAAAGCTCGAAAGTGAGAAATATTGGGTTTTCTCCCCTTAAACAGTTCATAAGGAGTCTTATTGATGATTGGTCTCATCATAACTCTATTAATAATATAACAAGCAGTATTAATAGCTTCAGCCCAGAAGTTCCTTGGAAGACCACTTGCTATGAGCATAGTTCTTGCCATGTCTTCTAGAGTCCTGTTCTTCCTTTCAACAACTCCGTTCTGTTGAGGTGATCTCGGAGCTGAAAAGTTATGATCCATGCCATTTTCTTTGCAAAATTCATCGAATCTTGAATTCTCAAACTCTGTTCCATGATCTGATCGAATGTGAATAATCTGATTTCCACTTGACTTTTGAACTCTTTTGGCAAAGGACACAAATTCATCAAAAGTTTCATCTTTGCTAGACACAAAGATCACCCAAGTAAATCTAGAAAAATCATCAATGATAACTAAGACATATTTCTTTCCACTTCTACTTTGAACACGCATGGGGCCACACAAATCCATATGGATTAGCTCCAATGGCATTGTGGTGCTGACCATGTTTTTGCTTTTAAAAGAAGATCTGAATTGCTTGCCTCTCACACATGCATCACAGATATGTTGAATGAGGAACTTGACTGGGGGAAGCCCTGTAACCAAGTTCCTTGTTCTAAGTTTATCCATGAGTGAGAAGCTAGCATGTCCAAAGCGTTTATGCCATAATAAAGGATCATCATGAATGACACTCAAGCAGGTAAGGTTGTTCCTTGGAACAGAATTTAGATCCACAATGTATGTGTTCCCTTTTCTAGTTCCTTCAAGAACAACCCTTCCTGTTTTATCATTTATGATGTTGCATGAATCAGAGGTAAAACTTACAGAGTTTCCTTTATCACAAAATTGTGATATGCTCAGCAAATTGTGCATCAAACCCTCGACCAAAAGTACATTTTCTATTGAATGAGAACTGGACCTTCCTACTTTTCCTTTAGCAATTACTTCACCCTTTTTGTTGTCTCCAAAGGTCACAGTTCCTCCTGGATAGGCCTCTAGTGAGAGAAACTTTGATTTATCTCCTGTCATATGCTTTGAACAACCACTGTCGAGGTACCACGTGTTGTTCCCCCTCACTAGGACCTGCAAAAGAACTTATTGGTTAGATTCAGGAACCCGGGTTTCCTTGGGTTCCTTGGACGTTGAAGCATTATCAGATTTCTTTACCCAAATTTGCCTAACATTCTTGCTAACAGACTGTTCCTTCTTGCTGCAAGTGGCAACAAGATGACCTGTCTTACCACAGAAGGTACATACTTTATAACTAGGCAGGTCTACGTATTTTTTCTTGCCCTTATGCTTAGACCGTATGAATCCTAGACCTTCAGTTCTTTTGGTTTGAGCATTCTCAATCCACTTAGGAATTCCAAACTGACTAATGTTTCTTTCTTTTCGAAGCTCAAGTTCCTTCTCCAGTTTTGCCTTTTCTATTCTTAACTTATCAAAATTATATTTTAATTTTTCAAAATCCTCATTAAATTTTGGCAAGGATTCAGAGGAGGAACTTGGAGACACTTCAGCATTAGCAAGTTTGTATTGAGTCAATTCTATATTAACCATGATATTTTCCAACTTGAGTTTCTCATTCATTTCTTTTAAGAGAAGATTCTTGTCAAAGAGTTCAAAAAATCTACTCTGAACATCAGTTCGTTGATTTTCAATCCACGTACTGTGTTCCTTGCAGACTTTGAGAGCTCTTTGACATTCACCTAGACGTATACTAGTGTGAGTCCAGTCGTCTTCTAATTCAAACACTAAATCAATGAGAGCATCTTTAGTATACGTCTTAATTATATTAGGATCAAGGAATACCTCTTTAGCAAGCTCATCATTGTAAGCCTTGTCATCACGTTTGGCCATCAAACACAGATGAGATGTTTCTTCTTCAGGTTGTTCCTCTTCATCCTCACTTTCAGAATCTCCCCATGCAGCTATCATAGCCTTTCTAATGTCTGTTTTGTTGAAAGGAGTTTTGTTGTAGTTGCTCTTAGCTTGTTCCTTTGCCTTCCCTTTACTTTTCTCTGTTTCCCAAAGTGGACACTCTCGAATGAAGTGTTCCAGTGATCCACATTTGTGACAACCAGAGTCAGCCTTTGAAGTGGAGGGTTTCTTGGTGAAGTTCCTTGACCTGTTGTTTCTGTTGAACATTCTTTTGAACCTTCTCACTAGCATAGCAGCCTCTTCCTCATCTACCTCAGATTCTTCTTGATCTCCAGCTTTGAGAGCCAAGCCTTTTCCTCGGTTTCCTTCACTGTTGCTTGTTCCCAGGTGCAACTCATGAGTCATGAGGGAACCAGCAAGTTGCTCAATGTTGAACTTTGTGAAGTCCTTTGTTTCTTGTAAGGCTGTTACCTTGGCTCTCCATCTCTCATCTTGAGGGAGGCTTCTTAGAACTTTTCTGACCTGCTCATCAATAGGGATTTGCTTTCCAAGAGAAACAAGCTCATTTATAATGTTAGTAAATCTAGTTAACATTTCCTGAATTGATTCTTTTGGTTGCATTTCAAACCGTTCATATTTTGACATAAGCAGATCAATTTTAGAGCGTTTTACTTCGTTAGTTCCTTCATGAGTTACTTGAAGTAAATCCCAAATTTCTTTAGCATTTTTATAACCCATAACACGATTGTGTTCATGGGGTCCAAGACCACAATGAAGTAATTTAACAGCAAGTGCATTAATTTCCATTTTTTCAAAATCTTCCTTATCAAACTCAGACATAGGTTTAGGTACTACCTCATTTACACTGTTGGTTTTGGTAATTTCAAAATCACCAACTTCGATAACTCTCCAAACTTGGTAGTTGTCAGCTTTGATAAAGATTTCCATCCTGTTCTTCCAATAGGTGTATAATTTCCCATTGAACATAGGAGGACGCTGCGTAGAGTAGCCTTCTTCCAGTTTCTCGTGATTGTTCATCTTGATTCCAGGAACTTAACTCGTCAGGGTTTCCTGATTTCTTCGAGGAACCTGGCTCTGATACCAATTGTTGACTCGAATGAACAATACAAGAGGGGGGGTGAATTGTATTGAGGAGGAACTGGGGTAATTTTTGCAGAATTCTAGAAGAAACTTAAACAAAAACTTTAAAGTGCAAGAGAGATTTTACGTGGAAAACTTCTTGGCCCTAATCAAGAAGAAAAACCACGACCACAAGGGATTTTGAACTCAATTCTTAATAATAATAGGGCAAACAACCTATTACAAATTAAGATTCTAAACTCAAGTTCCTCTACGAACTTAAGTTCCCCCTCAACTGATCCCTCAATCAGTTGAGCTCTCAAATCTCTCTTTCTCCTTGCTTCACTCAAAGCAATCTACACACTCTAGAGTTTACCCAAACTCTTCCCCAATACAACTCGAATTAAAACTCTAAGATGCTAAGTACAAAGACACTCAAGGACTTAAGTGGATTTTTGACTCTTTTAGAAAAGCTAAGAATTGTAATGCTCAAGTGTACTCTTCAAAACAGAAAACTAATCCTATTTATACTAGAGGAGATCAGTTGAAAAACTCCCACGTCTGCCTTGACTCCCACTTCACCACAACTCCCATGAAACTAGGGAATGCAGTTCGTGGAGGCTTGGGCAACAAGCTGAAGTATACTCGAGGAAGTAGTTTACTGTTTCCTTAATTTTCTCAACCTCCTTGACCAAGTAAAAGATCCGTTTAAAAAGAGTTTTCAAAGGAGATATTACCGAGTCAGATTTTTCAAAATATTTGGATAGAATTTAAACAAGAAAATCTTTTAAGAAAATAAAATAGTTTTTAAAAGATAATTTTCCGAAAATAAAATAGAATCTTTTTAAACAAGGTAAATAAAATCTTTATAAACTGAAATTAAATCCACTTAAAATCCTATCAAAAATCAAAGTACTTAACAAATATACAAGAAGCCTAAAATAAGTAATAAAGATACAATAGACTTCTAGGAACTTAGAACTCAGTGAAGCTTCGACTCTGTAGCTTCAGTTCCTCACTCAAGGAACTTCAGTTCCTCACTCAAGGAACTAGGTTTCTGATTGTCTTCTATGCCCGTCCATAGCTCAATCTTAAGACTTGTTCCATGCTCCATTCTGACTCTAGAACTTCGTTGCCAATAAGAACCTGTCAAACACATCAAAGCTAATAGACAAAGGTTAAAGCCCTTATGGGTTTGCTTAGGTTCCTTGAGTCATCATCAAAACTTAAGATCAACAATATTCCCCCTTTTTGATGAATGACAAACCTAAGCAAACTCATGAATAAAATTGAAAGACAATCAGAAAAAGAAAATACTACTTAAAAAATAAAAATTAACAAGGAACTGAATGAAAAGTATACCTTCTAGGTTTAGATATAGTTGTAGATAGATGGAGAGCTTGTCAACAATTGAGTTTGCCTTCTTTTCCCCCTTTTGGCGTTCATCAAAATTAATGCACACAAATATATATCTAAACACAGCACCATGATAATGGTTTGTGTCCAAAGCATAGAACAAAGAACATATAGGCAGAAATAGTATGCAAATAGTCAGAAAGCAAGCATGCAACATCCATATAAACAAACTGATGTTCCTCCAGAACATCGGAACAACAGAAAATACCCTGTTTTAAGTGTTTACAGACCAAAAGAAGCAAAAAGAAACAAAGTTTTCAATCCAGACCAAGTTCAAGAATCAAAAAGTTTGATAGCTAAAACATAAGAGAAACAGAATTAGGCTTCAGGGGCAGAGGATAGATGCTCTTCTCCTGCATCTTCTTCTGAAACTTCTTCAATGACTAGATCCTCCAGCTTCTTCAAAAGATCTGACTGCCCTTGAGATATAGTGGAGGTGCTCTGCTGCACTGCTGTTGTGAGCGCAGTAGAAACCTTTGCCAAGTCTGACACCATCTTTTCTAGAGCCTTAATTCTCTGAACTAGAGCAGGTTGTGCATCCACCAGCTTTTGCACTGTATCCTTGAGATTCTTTAATTCCAAAGCAGCACTGACAGAGTTAAATCCTGTAAACCCTAGACCTTCTCCTGCTGGAACAGACTGACTTCCTCCAGTTTCTTGTAAAAGGTGCCCTGTTCCCCCTGAATCAAAGTTCTCCCTTCTCCCTTTTCATCACATAAATCTACTACAGCAGTAGATTCAGCCTTGTCTTTTTCTTTTGGCCTAAAAGCCAACCTTGTACTCTTCCTTTTTCCAGTACTAGGAGCACTCTTTGCAGGCATTATGAGCACTTCCTTAGTCTTCTTTTCTCCCTCACCCTCACTGTCCTCCTCCTCCAGCCATTTATCTAACTCCTCTTCCTCCAATTTCTTCACAGTTCCTTCATCCTGCTTGGTTTTTGGAAGAGATTTGGAGAGGAATTGGGTTACTCCATTTACAACAGTTAGGTTTCTGGCCTCAAGGGTTCTTGGTTGCACATAATGGTTTGTTTTTAGTTTGAGGCGTTCATAATTTGTCATGGAGACACCACAGCTTTCTAGGAGAGTGATCAGCAAGTTAGCATATCCAACCTTCAAATGGTTGGCGATGCAGTGAGAGAGGTGCTGGATCATTAGGGAAGGGAAGTTTATTTGTAGTTTGTTTTCAAGGCAGTACATGAGCACAGCATCAAGGTGATTAGCCTCGTTCCTGTGCTGAGTTCTTGGTATTATGGCCATATGGACAAAGATAAACAGCAATTTTTGGATAGGAGAGAACAGGTTATGGTTGGTTTTTACTTTGGAAGCTTTTCCCCCAATTGACTCAACAATCTTTTCAATAGAAACATTATCAACACTTAATTCAGTTTCTCCTTTGAAATACTCATCAAACCCCTCATTAGGAGTTCCAAACACAGCAGCCAAATCATCAGCATCAAAACTAATTTTCTTATTCTTAACTCGGCTAGTACACACACCATTCACATTTTTAAAATTTGCACAAAATTCTTTTAACGGAGCATGAGCAATCACATTGTCATAACATTCACTAAACAACTTAACCCAATTTTGAGCCTCAAGAATATCAAGAAGTTCAGTATACTTACTTATCTCACACCACTTGAGATTAATGCAAAGACCAGCGATGAATCGATCAGAGCTTGCTTCAATCCTCTTGACAGCAAGTGACTTTGATTTTTCCCCCTGAATCGGTTCACCAAGTTCCTCGTAGTCCAATTCCTCTTCTGCCTCTATCTTCCTCTTCTTCGAATCACTGCGATCCTTGGGTTTGTTTTGTGGGGTTTCAGTGATAGCTTGAGTTGAGGTTTCAGTCTCAACATCCATGGGTGATGCTTTTTGAGGTGAATTTTGGATTTTTGGTGAGATTTCCATGGGAACTGGAGAAGAATCACTGAAGACAAGTGTGTATTTTACAGAGTAGGGTGGTGAGGAACAGTGGTTAGGGTTTGGTTTCATTTTATAGTGGGGTGAATTCTGAAAGGTGAATTAGGTCGGTGGAATAGTGTAGAAGGTGAATTTAATGGGGTATGTGTCGTTTGAAGAAGGATAAAGAAATTACTTTTCACTTGATCAGATTAAAACGGAAGATTCAATTAATGTGATTTGACATGAAGAGTCTTGATTAAATAGAGAAGTTTTTGATCAGAAACTTGACTAGAATTTGAAAAGACTAGGATATTTAATTGAAGATAGATTTGAATTTAAGAGGATAAACTTGAGAGATTAATTCAAAAAATAATAGGATAAGATTTTTCCAGAGTATAAAAATTAATTAACTGACTAGCTAATTAATTCAAGAAGGATAGAACAAAATCTTATGAAAATATTAGGAGGAACTTGGAACAAATCAACATAGCTTGTTAGTAATATAGATAAGTAAGTGCAATTTGATTTCTTCACATACAGCCACAATCCCATATGTATTGCCATTCATTCTAATGCTCAGGACTATGTTTTCACATATACACATTGTGTAAGATACATATAATGTATGCACAATTGACTTATACCTTGGGGAAACTTGAGGTCTTCTAACTCAATTGTATCATACCAAGTTCCATGCGCATCTTTTCGAATTTGTCCCTGCTCAAAGGCTTAGTAAGAATGTCAGCTATCTGATTTTCAGTTTCACAAAAATCTAGCTTAATTAAGCCTTTTTCCACATTATCCTTAAGAAAATGATGCCTTATGTGAATATGTTTCACACGAGAATGATGAACTGGATCTTTTGAAATGCATATGGCACTAGTATTATCACAATAGATAGGAATGCAATTAAACTTCATACCATAGTCTCTTAGTTGTTGTTTTATCCATAGTACTTGAGAACAACAGGCAGCAGCTGCCACATATTCAGCTTCAGCAGTTGACAAGGCCACTGTATTCTGTTTCTTGGATCCCCAAGAAACTAGGCATGGTCCGAGAAACTGAACTATTCCTGAAGTACTCTTCCTATTCACCAGATCTCCTGCATAGTCAGCATCTGCAAAACCTTTTAAATCAAAAGTATCACTTCTAGGATAGAAGAGATAAAGATGGTCAGTTCCTTTGAGATATCGTAGGATCCTTTTTACTGCTGTAAGATGTGACTCCTTAGGATTAGATTGGAATCTAGCACATAAGCCAACACTAAATGCAATATCAGGTCTGCTAGCAGTTAAGTACAAAAGGGATCCAATCATACCTCTGTATTTGGTTTGATCTACACTAGTTCCTTGTAGATCTTCATCTAATCTTGTGCCTGTTCCCATTGGTGTATGGTAGGTCTTTGCTTGGTCAAGATTGTATTTCTTCAGTAGTTCCTTGACATACTTTTGTTGGTGAATTGCAATACCTCTTTCTGTTTGTTTGATTTGTAATCCAAGAAAGAAGTTGAGTTCCCCCATCATGCTCATCTCAAATTCACCACTCATTAGCTCAGCAAAGTACTTGCACAAGTTTTCTTTAGTTGCTCCAAAAATAATATCATCAACATATATTTGAACAACTAGTAAATCAGTTCCTTCAGATTTTAAAAACAAAGTTTTATCTACTTTACCTCTTTTAAAATTATTTTGAAGAAGGAACTTAGAGAGCCTTTCATACCAAGCTCTAGGTGCTTGTTTCAGCCCATAAAGAGCTTTATCAAGCTTAAAGACATGATTAGGAAATTGGGGATTTTCAAAACCTGGAGGTTGTTCCACGAACACCTCCTCTTCAAGAAAACCATTTAGGAAAGCACATTTAACATCCATTTGATACAGTTTGAAACCCATGAAAGAAGCAAAAGCAATTAATATTCTAATAGCTTCTAATCTAGCAACAGGAGCAAAAGTTTCTTCGAAATCAATACCTTCTTGCCGATTGTAGCCCTTTACAACAAGTCTGGCCTTGTTTCTCACAATTGTTCCATATTCATCCAGCTTGTTCCTGAATACCCACTTGAGCTCTATAACCTTTTTGTGTTCTGGTTTCTCTTCAAGATGCCAGACCTTGTTCCTTTCAAATTCATTGAGTTCATCTTGCATGGCAATTATCCAGTCAGCATCCTTCAGAGCTTCATCATGATTTCTTGGCTCAATTATGGATAAGAAGGCTTGAAAGGCACAGAAGTTCCTCATCTGTGATCTGGTCTGAGTTCCTCTTCCAATATCGCCTATAATAAGATCTATTGGATGAGAGCCTTGATATTTGAATGACTTTGGATGAAACTCTCTAGCAGGAACTCCAATTTGAGGCACTTCTTCTTCGGTTTCTTCTGAATTTTCCTCGTTGCCTGATTCTCCCTGATCTTGTTCCTCCGGGATTTCTTGATCAGGAACTTCAGCATTTTCTTGATGTTTTTGCTCTGGCTCCTCACTTACATCCTTGGTTTGCTTGGAGGTTTCTTCATCTTCTTCCCTGTCTCTAGTCATACCAATTTCATAATCCATATTGTCTTGTTCCTGCACATTCATAAACATATTAGATTCATCAAATATCACATGAATGCTTTCCTCTACACACAATGTATTTTTATTGTAAACTCTGTAGGCTTTGCTATTTGACGCAAAGCCAAGGAACACAGCTTCATCACATCTTTCATCAAATTTTCCTATGTTCCTTTTCCCATTATTATGGACAAAACACCTGCATCCAAAAGCTCGAAAGTGAGAAATATTGGGTTTTCTCCCCTTAAACAGTTCATAAGGAGTCTTATTGATGATTGGTCTCATCATAACTCTATTAATAATATAACAAGCAGTATTAATAGCTTCAGCCCAGAAGTTCCTTGGAAGACCACTTGCTATGAGCATAGTTCTTGCCATGTCTTCTAGAGTCCTGTTCTTCCTTTCAACAACTCCGTTCTGTTGAGGTGATCTCGGAGCTGAAAAGTTATGATCCATGCCATTTTCTTTGCAAAATTCATCGAATCTTGAATTCTCAAACTCTGTTCCATGATCTGATCGAATGTGAATAATCTGATTTCCACTTGACTTTTGAACTCTTTTGGCAAAGGACACAAATTCATCAAAAGTTTCATCTTTGCTAGACACAAAGATCACCCAAGTAAATCTAGAAAAATCATCAATGATAACTAAGACATATTTCTTTCCACTTCTACTTTGAACACGCATGGGGCCACACAAATCCATATGGATTAGCTCCAATGGCATTGTGGTGCTGACCATGTTTTTGCTTTTAAAAGAAGATCTGAATTGCTTGCCTCTCACACATGCATCACAGATATGTTGAATGAGGAACTTGACTGGGGGAAGCCCTGTAACCAAGTTCCTTGTTCTAAGTTTATCCATGAGTGAGAAGCTAGCATGTCCAAAGCGTTTATGCCATAATAAAGGATCATCATGAATGACACTCAAGCAGGTAAGGTTGTTCCTTGGAACAGAATTTAGATCCACAATGTATGTGTTCCCTTTTCTAGTTCCTTCAAGAACAACCCTTCCTGTTTTATCATTTATGATGTTGCATGAATCAGAGGTAAAACTTACAGAGTTTCCTTTATCACAAAATTGTGATATGCTCAGCAAATTGTGCATCAAACCCTCGACCAAAAGTACATTTTCTATTGAATGAGAACTGGACCTTCCTACTTTTCCTTTAGCAATTACTTCACCCTTTTTGTTGTCTCCAAAGGTCACAGTTCCTCCTGGATAGGCCTCTAGTGAGAGAAACTTTGATTTATCTCCTGTCATATGCTTTGAACAACCACTGTCGAGGTACCACGTGTTGTTCCCCCTCACTAGGACCTGCAAAAGAACTTATTGGTTAGATTCAGGAACCCGGGTTTCCTTGGGTTCCTTGGACGTTGAAGCATTATCAGATTTCTTTACCCAAATTTGCCTAACATTCTTGCTAACAGACTGTTCCTTCTTGCTGCAAGTGGCAACAAGATGACCTGTCTTACCACAGAAGGTACATACTTTATAACTAGGCAGGTCTACGTATTTTTTCTTGCCCTTATGCTTAGACCGTATGAATCCTAGACCTTCAGTTCTTTTGGTTTGAGCATTCTCAATCCACTTAGGAATTCCAAACTGACTAATGTTTCTTTCTTTTCGAAGCTCAAGTTCCTTCTCCAGTTTTGCCTTTTCTATTCTTAACTTATCAAAATTATATTTTAATTTTTCAAAATCCTCATTAAATTTTGGCAAGGATTCAGAGGAGGAACTTGGAGACACTTCAGCATTAGCAAGTTTGTATTGAGTCAATTCTATATTAACCATGATATTTTCCAACTTGAGTTTCTCATTCATTTCTTTTAAGAGAAGATTCTTGTCAAAGAGTTCAAAAAATCTACTCTGAACATCAGTTCGTTGATTTTCAATCCACGTACTGTGTTCCTTGCAGACTTTGAGAGCTCTTTGACATTCACCTAGACGTATACTAGTGTGAGTCCAGTCGTCTTCTAATTCAAACACTAAATCAATGAGAGCATCTTTAGTATACGTCTTAATTATATTAGGATCAAGGAATACCTCTTTAGCAAGCTCATCATTGTAAGCCTTGTCATCACGTTTGGCCATCAAACACAGATGAGATGTTTCTTCTTCAGGTTGTTCCTCTTCATCCTCACTTTCAGAATCTCCCCATGCAGCTATCATAGCCTTTCTAATGTCTGTTTTGTTGAAAGGAGTTTTGTTGTAGTTGCTCTTAGCTTGTTCCTTTGCCTTCCCTTTACTTTTCTCTGTTTCCCAAAGTGGACACTCTCGAATGAAGTGTTCCAGTGATCCACATTTGTGACAACCAGAGTCAGCCTTTGAAGTGGAGGGTTTCTTGGTGAAGTTCCTTGACCTGTTGTTTCTGTTGAACATTCTTTTGAACCTTCTCACTAGCATAGCAGCCTCTTCCTCATCTACCTCAGATTCTTCTTGATCTCCAGCTTTGAGAGCCAAGCCTTTTCCTCGGTTTCCTTCACTGTTGCTTGTTCCCAGGTGCAACTCATGAGTCATGAGGGAACCAGCAAGTTGCTCAATGTTGAACTTTGTGAAGTCCTTTGTTTCTTGTAAGGCTGTTACCTTGGCTCTCCATCTCTCATCTTGAGGGAGGCTTCTTAGAACTTTTCTGACCTGCTCATCAATAGGGATTTGCTTTCCAAGAGAAACAAGCTCATTTATAATGTTAGTAAATCTAGTTAACATTTCCTGAATTGATTCTTTTGGTTGCATTTCAAACCGTTCATATTTTGACATAAGCAGATCAATTTTAGAGCGTTTTACTTCGTTAGTTCCTTCATGAGTTACTTGAAGTAAATCCCAAATTTCTTTAGCATTTTTATAACCCATAACACGATTGTGTTCATGGGGTCCAAGACCACAATGAAGTAATTTAACAGCAAGTGCATTAATTTCCATTTTTTCAAAATCTTCCTTATCAAACTCAGACATAGGTTTAGGTACTACCTCATTTACACTGTTGGTTTTGGTAATTTCAAAATCACCAACTTCGATAACTCTCCAAACTTGGTAGTTGTCAGCTTTGATAAAGATTTCCATCCTGTTCTTCCAATAGGTGTATAATTTCCCATTGAACATAGGAGGACGCTGCGTAGAGTAGCCTTCTTCCAGTTTCTCGTGATTGTTCATCTTGATTCCAGGAACTTAACTCGTCAGGGTTTCCTGATTTCTTCGAGGAACCTGGCTCTGATACCAATTGTTGACTCGAATGAACAATACAAGAGGGGGGGTGAATTGTATTGAGGAGGAACTGGGGTAATTTTTGCAGAATTCTAGAAGAAACTTAAACAAAAACTTTAAAGTGCAAGAGAGATTTTACGTGGAAAACTTCTTGGCCCTAATCAAGAAGAAAAACCACGACCACAAGGGATTTTGAACTCAATTCTTAATAATAATAGGGCAAACAACCTATTACAAATTAAGATTCTAAACTCAAGTTCCTCTACGAACTTAAGTTCCCCCTCAACTGATCCCTCAATCAGTTGAGCTCTCAAATCTCTCTTTCTCCTTGCTTCACTCAAAGCAATCTACACACTCTAGAGTTTACCCAAACTCTTCCCCAATACAACTCGAATTAAAACTCTAAGATGCTAAGTACAAAGACACTCAAGGACTTAAGTGGATTTTTGACTCTTTTAGAAAAGCTAAGAATTGTAATGCTCAAGTGTACTCTTCAAAACAGAAAACTAATCCTATTTATACTAGAGGAGATCAGTTGAAAAACTCCCACGTCTGCCTTGACTCCCACTTCACCACAACTCCCATGAAACTAGGGAATGCAGTTCGTGGAGGCTTGGGCAACAAGCTGAAGTATACTCGAGGAAGTAGTTTACTGTTTCCTTAATTTTCTCAACCTCCTTGACCAAGTAAAAGATCCGTTTAAAAAGAGTTTTCAAAGGAGATATTACCGAGTCAGATTTTTCAAAATATTTGGATAGAATTTAAACAAGAAAATCTTTTAAGAAAATAAAATAGTTTTTAAAAGATAATTTTCCGAAAATAAAATAGAATCTTTTTAAACAAGGTAAATAAAATCTTTATAAACTGAAATTAAATCCACTTAAAATCCTATCAAAAATCAAAGTACTTAACAAATATACAAGAAGCCTAAAATAAGTAATAAAGATACAATAGACTTCTAGGAACTTAGAACTCAGTGAAGCTTCGACTCTGTAGCTTCAGTTCCTCACTCAAGGAACTTCAGTTCCTCACTCAAGGAACTAGGTTTCTGATTGTCTTCTATGCCCGTCCATAGCTCAATCTTAAGACTTGTTCCATGCTCCATTCTGACTCTAGAACTTCGTTGCCAATAAGAACCTGTCAAACACATCAAAGCTAATAGACAAAGGTTAAAGCCCTTATGGGTTTGCTTAGGTTCCTTGAGTCATCATCAAAACTTAAGATCAACATCTACGACCCTCCAAAAGCCGGACAAAGCAACTTTCGTCCCAAAGGACTGGTGTCGACACGAGTCCCTCAGCGCACGAATGAAGTTAGCATAGGCCAAGCTGGCCCAGTCATAAGTACCGATCCGGTGTAGATCGTGGACAACAGGAAGGTAGTAAAGCAGCGCCCTACTACCCTTGTCAGGGGAGAACGTCCCTGACAACAAAATAAGCGCAAAGATGCGCACCCGCTGCTCTCGGGTGGTCGCACCATCATCGAAAGCCGCTGCCAGAGTCGAGCGGCGAATCCCTCTAGCACTGAACTGAGACGACTCGACCTCAGCTCGGGCCTGAATGGTAATCGGCCCCAACAGCTCCTCGACCTTGAGAGAAAAGAGGTTGATCCCACTGTCGAACGGTAGTGGCACGGAGCTGAACTCCAGTCCTGTGATGAGACTAAAGTCGGTAGGAGTGACCATCATCTCACCCCATAAAGTGAAAAGTGTTGGTGGTGTCCCAGAAGAACTCCACCAGAGCACGCACTACGTGGTGACCCCCGCTGGAGGCAACCATCGCCTCGGAGGTCTCAAACAACGCAGCAAGACTGCAAGACTCCCATAGGAGTCTCGTCTCAACGTCCTTGGCGATGTACATCTTGTACAGGTCGCCTTAACCGTCACAGCCCGAGCCATGACAACGCGTCCTCCCAACGGTGATGCCTTGACTCACCCTCTCAGAAATGTGGTGGACGGGGGAAAAGAACAAGGTCCGCTTATCCCACTCGGGGAGTCGACCAAGCGAAGTGGACGGCGCGGCGTCGTCCTCCACGGGCTCATGCTCCCGTCGAGTGTCTCAGGACCGTGAACTAGAGCCTCGCTGTCTAGCCATGCTACATTATGCATAATTATCATAAATTAAGATTCTATAGTGTTAGTAGAGACGAACACTACAAGAGGGGGGGTGAATTGTAGGTGAGTTCCTAGTGACTACTTTTTCAAATATAAAACAGAATAAAATAGGAACTTGCAATACACACAGGATTTTACAAGGAAACCTTCTAGTGCCCAACTAGAAGTAAAACCTCGACCCTACCTTAGGGATTTCGAACACAAACAGTTTCACTATAATAGGGCAAACACCAAGTTACAACCTATTATAATCAAACCTCTACTCACAAGTTCCTGAACGAACTTGCTACAGAATAGGATTCTATTCTACCCAGTCTAAGTCCCACACTCAGACTTTCTCTCGTACTCCCTAAGCACAGATCTTCTCAACTTCTCAACAGAAGCTCTCTCACTGTATGCAATGATAACAAAAACACTCTCACCCAAATAACCCGAACCAATTACAAGTAAAGACACCTAGTATATGATCGGCAAGCTATGCATGAAACCCGAAACTAGTATGACAAGATGATAAGCTTGGCAAACTTACACAATTAAAGCTCTGTAAATTCTTCACGCATAAAACTCACAAAAAACCTAAACTCCTTTTTTTTCCTCTACTATTTATACAAGCATTACTTGTATAGCAAGTAGGTTTTCTTAAAGATAAATAAGTTAAACTTAACTTATCTTTATACACGGTTTTTATGTAAATCATTTAGAAGAAAATCTTTTCCGAAAAATAAGATAGAAAGATTTAGTTAAAAAGCATAATATCTTTTTAACAAACTGATTTTAAGAAATAAACATTTAAAGAAAATCTTTTTCGAATTCTATCTTTTATCTCTTCCGATTTTAATTTATTTGCCAAGCTAACTTGTCACGCTTCTAATAGACTTCATGCATATCCTGCTTAACATATTTAACAATGAATCTAGAAGATAAAATCTTTAACTAAATCATTGATGCGCCGCACTCCTGTACTGGTAGGTTTACTTGGGCTCCACGCTTACTAAGTTCCTCCAAAGATCTTAGCCAACCATCTTCAAGTTCCTGTAAAGGAACGTTCCTGTTAAGGAACTCAGTTCCTGTGAGGGAACACTTCTTCTGTTTCGAATAACCTTCTTGAATAAAGAACTTCTTCAAGTCTTCTTAGTTTCAGTTACTTCTTTCATCTCCAAGATCAATTTCACCTAAACTAAACAAACACTTGAAAAACCTTTATTAAATGAGTTTGCTGTAGTTTAAGTTCCTCATCATCAAAACCTTTAAACATCAACAATTTCCCCCTTTTTGATGATGACAAACTTAAGCAAACTCTAGAGAAAGTTAAAACAAAATAGAAGGACGTATTTTTGTATTTTTGATTTATAAACAAAAAGTAAACACACAACTGAATTAAAAACATAAATTAAAATAAAAAATAGACATAAATAACTAAGACAGAAAGTAAACTAATCTATCAGCATCATATCAGAAGAACGTTCTGATACTTATCAGTTGGAACCCAGAACAACTTCAGCCTCCATGTTTGCTTCTTCTTTTCTCCCTTTTGGCATTATCAAAAAGTCCTGCTTTTTCAAGTTTATTAAGAAACTACCCACAGCCCCACAAGCAATTCATCGAGTGTGGGAAACTAAAGGCAGCGCTGCTAACTTCCCTTAGGAAAGTTCCACTATTCTGTTTAAGCATTCATAACATACTAAAGCACACATGTATAGACAGTTCCAAAAGCATTCATTGAAATCAAAAGATTTATCATCCGGCTAGATAAAAATTATTACAAACCAAAGAATAAGTTCAAGCATTTTTTTTAAAAAAAAAAACATAAACTAAAATTGTTCATGACTGCTAAAGGACGTTAAGGTAGGCTAGTTTTAGGAAGATTTAGAGGGAAATGGCTAAGTCTGCAAGAGGTCCTGAATCTGTTTGCTGTCTTCTTTTTGTTGTGCAATAAGAGCTGCCATCCTTTGCTCAAGACTCTGTAGCTTCTGTTGGAACTACTCCTTCTGTTCCTTCAGAGCCTTGTCCTGTGCCTGCACAAGTTTCTTCTGATCTTTTAGTGCCTTGCCCTGCTCCTGCACCATTATCTCCAGCTTCTGAAGCTGAACCTTTCCAGCTGATTCCTTGGCTTGAATTTCAACCCTCTCCATTCTATCCGTCAGTTCAGCCACTTGCCCCTCAAGTACTTTCTCATCAGTTTCCAGCTCCAAAGGTTTCTCCATGCTAGTCTGAAGCAAAGCATTTTCAGATAGCCTCCTGCTTTTTCTTACAGGTTTGTCACTCATTTCCTTCTGTTTTCTCTTCCCTGTAGACCTTTCTGCCTTCTCTTCTTCCTTCTCTAACTTCTGAATCTTTCCTTGAACCACCTCTAAGCTAAGACCAGCTAGAGTATCAGCGTTAATCACATTCTCTGGCTTCTCATCTAAGCCCCCATACTTTCCTTTCAACTGCACTCCAAGACTTTCAAACACAGTGGACAAAATAGCACCATATCCTACTTTTGTTCCACTTGGAACACAGTGTGCCAAGTGCTGATACATAAGAGAGGGAAAATTAACTTTAATTCTCCTTGACAGACAGAAAATCACAGCCATGTCCATTAAACATGCTTCACCATTTTTTGCAGTCCTTGGCAAGATGGTTTTCTTAACAAGGTTAAACAATAGCTTATTTAAAGGACTCAGATCATTATGACTCATAGTGTTCTTCCCCCTTTTTCCTCCAAGGGCTTCAACTATGTCACCACTTAAGTAATTCCCAACCTTAACACTTGTCTTACCCTTACTGTAAGTCTCATACCTTTCCATAGAGGTTTTCAGAATTTTACTAAGTGTTTCCACATCTAATTCAATATTTATACCACCCACCTTACTGGTAATTATACCCAATTTTGCTTGAAAATTTTGACAGAACTCAGTCATAGAAATCAGATACATGAAATTATCAAAAACTTTAACCAACAGATACTCCCATCCTTGGAACTTAATCAAATCAACAAATTCTAGAAACCTAGCACTTCTACACCAATCTAAATCAATACGATGACCAACAACATACCTTCCTGCTTCTGATTCAAGCTCAGCTTGATCAATTTCTTCTTCGTCCTCTGATTTCTCCTTTTCAGAACCCTCCTCCTCCAATTTGCGAGCAAACTCCTCAACTTCCTCAATGTGATCCTCCAGAGTCTTTTCCTGACCTTTCTTTTCCTTTCATTCTTTCAATTTGTCAAGTACCGTCTTGGTGATGTTCTCCAGCTGTTCAGGGTTAGGGTTTTGCATAGTGGATGAAGGCGGGTTTATGATTTGAGTTTCAGTGCAAGAAACAATCGGAAGTGATGAAACTTATTCTTGTTCAGAGGGATGGTTGTTGTGTGAATTTTCAGATGAACTGAGGGATGTGATTATGGCCATGGTTTTCTTCTTTAAGAGGTTTTAGAAGAGTGTAGAAAATTTTCACAGTGGAGTAAATTTGATTTGACAGTGTGATGATGTAAGGTGGTTGTGAGTGCCTTTTATATTTAATGAAGCGGTGTAAGGAATTTTAAGGGGTTTACTGAGCAGTCATTAATTGAACAAATTCAATTAATTTTCCAAAAATAAAATACGCAGGATGAATTTACCAAAAAATCCTTTTCTTTCTAAGTTCATTTAAAAACGAAGTTTCTGTTTATAAATACGCAATTGGAACACGTTTTCTACACATATACAAGGTACATTACTATTAGCAAAATTAATTGAGCGTTTAATGAACTTACCTTCAGTGATTAACAACGGTGACACTTTAGCTATGTTTATCACACCAAGGTTGTGGCAGAAGCTCTTTTTGCTTTATTTAAATTATTTTTGACTTTGCCATATCTTGGAACTTCAGAGGCTAGTACTTCAGCTTGATCATCCCAAGTTCCAGTCTCAATTTCTCAAATCTTTCTCTGTTCAAGGGCTTGGTTAGAATATCTGCAATTTGATTTTCAGTTTGACAAAATTCTAACTTTATATTCCCTTGCTCCACATTATCTTTTAGAAAGTGATGCCTAATGTGGATGTGTTTTACCTTTGAGTGTTGAACTGGATCCTTAGAAATACATATAGCACTAGTATTATCACAGTAAATAGGTACACATTCAAAAATAATTCTAAAATCTCTGACCTGTTGTTTTATCCATAGAACTTGTGAGCAACATGCTGCTGCTGCCACATATTCAGTTTCTACAGTAGATAAAGCAACTGTGTTTTGCTTCTTGGAACCCCAAGAAACTAAACAGGGACCTAAAAATTGTACCATACCTGAAGTGCTTTTTCTATTAACCAGATCACCTGCATAGTCAGCATCAGTAAAACTATTCAAATCAAAAGAATCACTTCTGGGATAAAAGAGACTCAAATCATCAGTTCCTTTCAAGTATCTTAGAATTCTTTTTACTGCTGTCAGGTGAGACTCCTTTGGATTTGCTTGGAACCTGGCACACGGACCTACACTAAAAGATATGTCAGGTCTACTAGCTGTTAAGTAGAGTAGTGAGCCTATCATACCTCGATACATAGATTGATCTATGCAAGTTCCAGATGGATCTTCATCTAATCTAGTAGCAATTCCCATAGGAGTATTATTGGTTTTGGCATTTTCCAACTTGTATTTCTTGATCAGTTCCTTAATATATTTTTGCTGATGAATCATGATTCCCTCTTCAGTTTGCTTGATTTGCAAGCCAAGGAAGAAATTTAATTCTCCAGTTATGCTCATTTCAAATTCGATCTCCACTCATAAGGTCAACAAAATACTTGCATAAAGATTCGTTAGTTGCACCAAATAAAATATCATCAACATAAATTTGTACAACTAAGATATCAGTTCCATTTGAATTTAAAAACAAAGTTTTATCAATTTTGCCACGTTTAAAACCATTAGCCAAAAGGAACTTAGATAATCTTTCATACCATGCTCTAGGAGCTTGCTTTAGCCCATAAAGAGCTTTGTCAAGCTTATAGACATCGTTTGGGAACTCTGGATTTTCAAACCCAGGAGGCTGTTCCACATAGACTTCCTCATTTAAATATCCATTTAAGAAAGTACATTTAACATCCATCTGGTACATCCTAAATCCCATATAAGCAGCAAAGGAAATAAGTAAATGAATAGCCTCTAACCTGGCTAGTGGAGCAAATGTCTCTTCATAGTCTATTCCTTCCTGCTGGTTGAAACCTTGTACAACTAGTCTTGCTTTGTTCCTGACAATAATACCATGTTCATCTAGTTTGTTTCAGAATACCCATTTTAGTCCAATGGACTTCTTATCTTTTGGTCTAGGTTCCAGATGCCAAACTTTATTTCTTTCAAATTCATTTAATTCAGCCTGCATAGCATTAATCCAGCCAGCGTCAGTTAAAGCTTCAACATAATTCTTAGGTTCCATGGAGGAAAGGAATGCACTGAATGCACAGAAGTTCCTAAGCTGAGATCTGGTTTGAGTTCCTTTTGTGATATCACTCATGATTACATCAACTGGATGTGATTTCTGATATTTTCAGGGCCTTGGAGTGAAATCCTTTATTGGATACAATTTTTCTTCATCATTGTTGACTGGTTCTTCTGTAGGAACTTGTTCATGGAACTCAGTTTGAACTTCTTCAGGTGTTTCCACATTCTGGTCTTCATTATGAACATCAGTCTGTTCTTGAAGTGGAGTTCCTGGTGCATTCTCAATCTCAGGTTCAGCGTTTGCTTCAGGATTCGTTACTTCAGCAATTTCAACTTGCTGCTTCTGCTGTGATGCTGCTTCCTCATCTAGATTCTGCTTACGCACAAGTCCAATTTCGAAATCATCATCACAATCCTGTACATCAACCAAATGTTCAGTTTCATCAAATATAATATGTACAGACTCCTCAACACACATAGTTCTTTTATTATAAACTCTGTAAGCTTTACTATTAGAGGCATATCCTAGGAATACTGCCTCATCACTACGTTCATCAAATTTACCCAAGTTCCTTTTACCATTATTGTGAACAAAGCATTTACATCTAAAAGATCTAAAGTAGGAAATATTAGGCTTTCTCCCTTTCATAAGTTCATAGGGAGTTTTATTGGTGATGGCCCTAACAGATACTCTGTTAAGTATATAACATGTTGTGTTAACTGCTTCAGCCCAGAAGTTCCTAGGCAGCCTGCTTGATATCAGCATTGTCTTGGCCATGTCTTCAAGGCTTCTATTCTTGCGTTCCACCACTCCATTTTATTGTGGAGTTCTTGGGGCAGATAAGTTGTGATCCATACCATACTCAGTACAGTATTCATCAAATTTTGAATTCTCGAATTCTGTTCCATGATCTGATCTAAGATGTATCAATTGATTGCTTGTTCTTCTCTGTTCTTTCTTAACAAAAGCAACAAACTCATCAAACGTTTCATCCTTACTTACAAGAAAGAAAACCCAAGTGAACCTTGAAAAATCATCAACAATAACCATTACATATTTCTTACCACTTCTACTTTGGATTCTCATTGGACCATAGAGATCCATATGAATGAGTTCCAAAGGTCTTTTGGTACTTACCATCTTTTTGGACTTGAAGGAAATTCGAGTCTGTTTTCCTCTAGCACAAGCTTCACACACTTTGTCATACAGGAACTTAATGCAAGGAAGTCCTTCCACTATGTTCTTAAATCTTATTTTATCAAGTAAAGAAAAGCTTGCATGGCCAAACCTTCTGTGCCATAAAAGAGGATCATCCTCAATAACACTAAGACATGTTAAACTTCTGGAACCTCATTTAGATCCACAATATATGTGTTCCCTTTACGAGTTCCTTCCAAAATAATGTTCCCAGTGTCATTGTGGATGATTCTACACTTATTAGAAGTAAAGCTAACAGAATTACCTTTGTCACAAAACTGTGAAATACTTAACAAATTGTGTTTGAGGCCCTCGACTAAAAATACATTATCAATGGCATGGGAACGTGACCTTCCTATCTTTCCAATAGCAATTATATCACCTTTCATATTATCACCAAAGGTCACTGTTCCACCATAGTAGGCATCCAGTGAGATAAATCTAGATTTATCTCCAGTCATGTGCTTAAAACAACCACTGTCGAGGTACCAAGTGTTGTTCCCCCTCACTGGAACCTGCAAGAAAAATTAAACGTTAGAGTCAGGAACCCAGGTTTCCTTGGGTTCCTGTGTAACAGGAGTTGATTCATTTTTCTTGATCCAGATTTGTTCTACATGTTTGACATTCTTCTGTGTGCTTTGTTTTTTCTTAGGACACTTGACCTGCTTATGTCCTGTATTGCCACAGAAATAACAAACCATGCTACTAGGCAAATTTACATACTTCTTTTCTTTCTGGAACTTGTTTTTAAAACCTAAACCTTCAGTATTCTTGGTTTGAGCCTTAGTAATCCAATCAGGAACTCTATACTCTATTGGTTGCTTACCTTTCCTAGCTCTCTCAAGTTCCCCCTCAAGACGTGCCTTATCCGTTTTTAAATCTTCCAAATCATGTTTTAATTTTTCAAAATTCGGATAATCAGTAGGTGGAGGAACTTCAGAGTTAGGAGTATCGACACTAAGTTTTTACAAAGACAATTCCACATTCAGGAGTATGTTATCTTGTTTCAGATTCTCTATAGTCTCTTTTAAATTTTTATTGTCATCAAACAGACTAAAGAACCTGTATTGAATGTCAAACTTCATGTTATCAACCCATTCACTGTTCTCTTTGTAAGTAACTAAAGCTTTATCACTTTGCTGTTTGGATCTATGTAATTCCTTTAAATCTTCTTGAATTTCCAAAACAGTATTTATTAGATTTTCTTTAGACAGATGTTTTAATTGGTTGTAAGAGAACCATACCTCAGACTCAAGCTCCTTTAGTTTGGCAGCTTCATCAGTTTTTGCCATTAAATATAAATGAGCAGTTTCTTCTAATGGTTGGTCCCCCTCTTCTTCTGAATCTGTATCTCCCCAAGCAGCTAGCATGGCTTTCTTCACATTGTCCTTGGTGAAGTCAGGCTTATAGACTTTTGACTCTTTGGATTGTTCTTTGCCTTTTGTCTTTCCTTTCTCTCCATCCTATACAGGGCAATCCTTAATGAAGTGATCTTTTGACCCACACCTGAAGCACGTTGTGTTTCTGGAACTTGTGAGCTTCTTGTTCCTGTCGAACTTCTTATTATTCATCATCTTTTTAAATTTCCTCACTAGCATAGCCATCTCTTCCTCATCAACTTCCGATTCTTCTGAATCTTGAGCCTTAAGTGCAAGGCTTTTACTTCTGGAACTTTCAGTATTGGAACTCAGATGAAGTTCATGTGTCATCAATGATCCAGCTAGTTGTTCCATATTAAACTTGGTAAAATCCGTAGCTTCTTGCATAGCAGTAACCTTGGATCTCCAACGTTCATCTTGTGGTAGACTTCTTAGGATCTTTCTTTCCTGTTCATCAATAGGAATATGCCTGCCAAGGGAGTTCAGTTCATTAATAATATCATTGAATCTGGTAAACATCTCTTCTATGGTTTCTTTAGATTGCATTTCAAACCTTTCATATCTAGACATCAATAAATCTATTTTAGAACGTTTTACCTCGTTAGTACCTTCATGAGTTACCTGTAGCAAATCCCAAATGTGTTTGGCAGACTTGCATCCCATGATACGGTTATGTTCATGGGGTCCTAGTCCACAGTGTAAATACTTTATTGCTAAAGCATTCAGTTCAAGTTTCTGATAATCTTCTTTGTCATAATCAGAAATAGATTTAGAAACTACCTCATGTTTGTCATTGGTTGCAGTTATTTCAAAATCACCAGTTTCAATAACACGCCAAACCTGGTAATTTTCCGCCTTGATGAAGATCTCCATCCTGTTCTTCCAGTAGGCATAGAACTTACCATTGAACATAGGTGGACGTTGGGTTGAGTACCCTTCTTCAAGTTTCTCCTTGTAATTCATCTCTCCAGGAACTTACTCAGCAAAGTTATTTGCTTGCAAGTGAGAAACTTACTCTGATACCAATTGTTAGTTGAGACGAACATTACAAGAGGGGGGGTGAATTGTAGGTGAGTTTCTAGTGACTACTTTTTCAAATATAAAACAGAATAAAATAGGAACTTGCAATGCACACAAGATTTTACGAGGAAACCTTCTAGTGCCCAACTAGAATTAAAACCTCGACCCTACCTTAGGGATTTCGAACACAAACAGTTTCACTATAATAGGGCAAACACCAAGTTACAACCTATTATAATCAAACCTCTACTCACAAGTTCCTGAACGAACTTGCTACAGAATAGGATTCTATTCTACCCAGTCTAAGTCCCACACTCAGACTTTCTCTCGTACTCCCTAAGTACAGATCTTCTCAACTTCTCAACAGAAGCTCTCTCTCTGTATGCAATGATAACAAAAACACTCTCACCCAAATAACCCGAACCAATTACAAGTAAAGACACCTAGTATATGATCGGCAAGCTATGCATGAAACCCGAAACTAATATGACAAGATGATAAGCTTGGCAAACTTACACAATTAAAGCTCTGTAAATTCTTCACGCATAAAACTCACAAAAAACCTAAACTCCTTTTTTTTTCCTCTACTATTTATACAAGCATTACTTGTATAGCAAGTAGGTTTTCTTAAAGATAAATAAGTTAAACTTAACTTATCTTTATACACAGTTTTTATGTAAATCATATAGAAGAAAATCTTTTCCGAAAAATAAGAAAGAAAGATTTAGTTAAAAAGCATAATATCTTTTTAACAAACTGATTTTAAGAAATAAACATTTAAAGAAAATCTTTTTCGAATTCTATCTTTTATCTTTTCCGATTTTAATTTATTTGCCAAGTTAACTTGTCACGCTTCTAATAGACTTCATGCATATCCTGCTTAACATATTTAACAATGAATCTAGAAGATAAAATCTTTAACTAAATCATTGCTGCGCCGCACTCCTGTACTGGTAGGTTTACTTGGGCTCCACGCTTACTAAGTTCCTCCAAAGATGTTAGCCAGCCATCTTCAAGTTCCTGTAAAGGAACGTTCCTGTTAGGGAACTTAGTTCCTGTGAGGGAACACTTCTTCTATTTCGAATAACCTTCTTGAATAAAGAACTTCTTCAAGTCTTCTTAGTTTCAGTTACTTCTTTCATCTCCAAGATCAATTTCACCTAAACTAAACAAACACTTGAAAAACCTTTATTAAATGAGTTTGTTGTAGTTTAAGTTCCTCATCATCAAAACCTTTAAACATCAACATATAGTATCTAAGGTTTGCCTAGCCGCATGATACTATGTTCGCAAAAAAAAAAAAAAAAAAAAAAAAAAAACAAAAAAAAAACAGAGTACGTAGTACTAAAACAGAGCACAAATTCAAATTGAGCATATACGGCATTTTTCAAGTAACCAAACAATTTCTTACAATACTATAGTAAATATTGTGACAAATTGGACAAGAATTGCTAGCAAAAACATCAAGAACAAGTCACATTGCATTCCCGACCTTAAGAGGTCCAACAATGGCAATTTGCTAATTTCTTCATCAAATTGAGTCAAACAAGTCTCAAATTACTCCAAAGGCAATATTTAAACATAATCAAGCAATTTCATGGCATAAAATTTGATAAATAAAGAGAATTAAGCATTCTAAATTTCGAAATTTCATGAAATTCGAATATAAACATGTGCAAAATTCATAAAAACCGGTGTGAGTTTGAAGAAAACTTACATAGATCGGGAAAATGGATGAAAAGAGATTTGATTTGCAACAAATTTGAGTGAATATGGTTGAGAAACAAGCAAGAACGAAGAAAATGAAATTCTGCGGTTTTTCGAGCAAAGCACGACGAGCAAAACAGCGGAAATGAAGAAGAAAGGGGTATTTAAGGAAAATCTCGTTCTGGCGCCAAGCGCTAGGCTTTGGTGTCAACAATCAGGCTTGGCGCCTGGCGCCAATCCCAGCGCCTAGCGCTAAGGCCAATTGTGTGGCGCTGATGCTTTTTCAGTAGCGCTAGAACACTCAGCCACTCAGTGGGGTTGTTCTACCTTTTTGCAATATATTTTGGGTTCCTTGGTACGCCAGTTAGCCCCTCTAAGCAATTTGACACGATTTTTAGTAATCAGCTTGATCGCACAAAGTGATCGACCTGATGAAAGATCGTCTCACTTAGCTTAAAGCGCCTAAGCATTGGCTCATTAACAAAAGGCACCGACATAGTGGTTCATTCGCAAAAGGCACCGACGTACAAGTTTAAAAGCATCAAAAGCGCCGACGTACAGGCATAGCGGGAGCAAAGTTCAAGCGAGCTTTTAAGAATCGACAGGCGGAGATCTTCGGTAATTTCCTTAGGAAAATTATCGCAACAAATAAGGATGGCTTCAAGCGAGGATATCTTCGACGGCATTCCCTAGATTGTGGAGAGTTGTCACAAACAACTGAAGGTAATTTCAAGCGAAGTTGTCTTCGACCATGTTCCCTTAAACGTGTAAGATGATCATAAAGCGGAAGAAGATTGTTTCAAGCGAAGCAATCTTCGATAGTATTCCCTTGGACGTGGAATATTATCAATGCGGAAGAGGATTGTTTCAAGCGAAACAATCTTCGATGGTATTTCCTAGGACGTGGAATATTATCAAAGCTGAGGAGGAACGTTTCAAGCGAAGCAATCTTCCAAATTGGAAGCAGTTACAAGCGTAGCAGTTTTCAAGCGGGATGGCATTCTCTTGGCGGGAGGTCATCAAAATAACAGCAATGCGGCAGCAAATCGGTTACTTTCAAAGACGTGTACTCGACGGTCCAAGATACGCGTTTCTTAACTCTTTTATCTGTTTAACTAACGCTAGTTAGCAGGTATTGGCATTACAAGAATGATTTAGGATCGCAGAATGTTCTGAATCATTCTCCGTCCCTATCGATACTTTGACTTTTGTTTTCGAAACTCGCGTTTCTCCAAACTCAGTCAAAGTGGGGGCTTCTGTAGAAACCCATTTGTGTCTCCTCAAAACTAAACCCGGTGATGAGTACCTTTCACGTCGAATCATAATCGAATGAAGTGAAAGTGTGGAAAGTTTAGTGTTGCGGATAGTTTTAATTTCTTTTCTTTTCTCTCTGTTTTTGAAACTTATTTTGATAAAACAGCCAATCCGGTTTGGTTGGTCCATGATATGGGTCCAATAATAGTGTAGTTGGATGGGGCTTGACAAGAGCTTTCCAACGATATATTATAAGCCCAATTCTGATGAATATTGAGGAAGTTATGGCCAATTTACTAAACTGAGCCCGTTTTGAGCCTTATATGCGGCCCAATGATCTAGGGGAGGGCCTAATATAGATTTATCATTCCTAATGCAAATAGGAATGGTTTTAGTCTTCTAGATTCTTCTAGAAGGTTCTTTTCATTCCTAATTCAATTAGCATTGATAAATTGACTTTTGTTGACTTTTCAGAGTTTTAATTAAAATCAAAGAGCATTTTTGAGGAAAATATGATTTTATCCTCCTGTACGGCAATTTTTATCTGATTTTAAGAAAACGCGTGATTTTTCTAAATCAGGGCCAAACACCGGTTGTAGCGCCTGGCGCCAGGCCAGCATTGGCGTCTGGCGCTAGTTTTGGCGCCTAGCGCCAATGGCCAGCGTTGGCGCTAGTTCAGTTTTACGTGCGCCAGACTCTGTTTTGATATTTTATCTTTTTGGCCGATTTTCTTTATAAATAACGTCGTAAAAACTCCGTTTCAATTCACCAACTCTCATCAAGATTCTCTTGATTACTCTCTCTCTCTTTTTCTAAACTAGCTTTTCTTAAATACAAAATTCCGCATTCATTAGATCTAGAAACACCTAGCCATATTCGAAGTTGCCTTCGCCCTAGACGTGCGAAAGGTTTAATTTCTGAGGGTTTGGTCCCTAATCTCTCTTTCCATTATTTAATTTAATTGTTTTGTTTATTATTTTCCTTGAAGTTATTAACGTGTGTATTTTGTTATTAGAAAGAGGTACGAGGCATCCAAGTAAGTACTTTAATGGTTTTTATTGATGTTATTATATAGAGTTCATGCTTAGATTGTTATTATGATTCCTAGTATCCTGTCTAGGGTAACTTTAATATCAAGTATGATTAAAAGTATGATGCTTCCTATGTTCTTCCTAATATGTATGATTGTTAGTATCATGTTAGGGTTAAAGATTTGATCTTTATTGCTTAGTGACATGCTAGGGTTTGTTATTAATCTTGTTAGTATCATGCCTAGGATCTTGCTATGCTTTAACATGATTATTATTATTATTAATATGATTGTAATTATGATGATTATTGTTTTGATTATTATTATTATTATACTTCATGATTTATGATTATAATTGTTATAATTATTGTTATGATGATTATTTTTAATTGTGATTGTTATGGTTATTATCATTATTTATTATTATTTATTATGTTGCTTGCATTATATATTGTTGTTGCTTGATCACACCTTTTATGCATGTTTAAAGGGAATTGGTACTTGTAATCACGCTTAATAAGATATTTAATAATCTTGTTTAGGGTTAATATGATTATAATTCAAGTGATCGCCAATAATAGATTTATTCGTGCATTAAATTCAACAAACATAGATAAACAGGTTTAGGGTTAATCCTATTGATTGTATGTTAGTCAGAAAGCGCACATGAATACGATTAGAATAAAGTAGAGGCCTATTATTAGGGCAGGTTCAATCTCTTTTAGGTTGGATTTGTACCCTCATCCCCAAACTACCAGTCATGGTTCAAGACCTTATGGAGTTGACGATCTCTTGGATCGTTAAGGGGTGTAACCTTCACCTCGTGAACGGTTTACAAGTTTCTAAAACTTGTTGGCGACTCTTTTGCTCTATCTTATTCCCTTTTGGACGCCACCGTACTTTAGTGTATGAACACAGTGGGGTTCAATCTAGGGGATTAACGCTTTAAATATTCCCTATAGCTATGCAGCACGCTTCGGCCCAGCCATGCTTCTGCTAGCTGCTGCGGTTGGCGCAGCTAGCCTTGCGATGCTAGCATTGGTGCGCTAGCACGCACCAGCCATCCTAGGTTCGGCTTGGTGCGCATGCTAGCCACCATGCTAGGTCATATGCCTCTAGTACTCGGTTTGCTCGTGGCATTCCGATGCTAGGGGTATTTTGGTCTTTTTTTATTTATTATTATTTTCATGTCTCGTCTTTTACTATTTTTCGACTCGACTTTCGACGTTCGGTTTCGACGCTCTAAGCTCGAATTCCTAATGTCTAAATATTAATTACTCGGTTGACATATTAATTCCTTCCGGATTAATACGTCGCTTCGGTTCGTTAGTTGCTTGGGTGTGACCCGAAAGGTTCAGTCAAGATTAAGTTGTAATATTAATTATGTATTAATATTACTGATCGGAAGCGGCCTCCACCCAGGCATTCCGATCACTTGACCTTAATGAATATATTAGCTTTCTAATAATTCTGAACCCACTAACGGAATAGTACACTTGTTCGATGGAGACCATTCCTTTCAGTGAAAAGTTTTAATTTGTGAGGGTTTGGTCACAAATCTCTGTTTCAATTATTTTATTTAATTGTTTGTTTATTATTTTTCCTTGAAGTTACTTACACGTGTATTTTGTTATTAGAAAGAGGTACGAGGCATCCAAGTAAGTACTTTAATTGATTTATTGATGTTATGATTCCTAGAAATCATATCTAGGTTGTTATTATGATTCTTAGTATCATGTTTAGGGTAACAACTATAATTTCTAATATCAAATATATCAATTATAATTTCAATGATGCTTCCTATTTTCTTTCTTAATGGAATGTTAGTATCATGTTAGGGTTAAAGCTTTGATTTTTATTGCTTAGTGACATGCTAGGGTTTGTTACTAATCTTGTTAGTATCACGCCTAGGATCTTGCTATTATTATGCTTTAACATGAATATTTTAATTATTATGATTGTTATTGTAATTGTGATTATTATTATGTTGCTTGATATTTTTATTGTTATTGCTTGATCATACCTTTTATGCATGTTTAAAGGGAATTTGTAATTGTAATCACGCTTAATAAGATAATTAATAATCTTGTTTAGGGTTAATTTGATTATAATTCAAGTGATCGCCAATAATAGATTTATTTGTGCATTAATATTCAACCAACATAGATAAACAGGTTTAGGGTGAACCTATTGATTGCATGTTAGTCAGAAAGCGCACACGAATACGATCAGAATAAAGTAGAGGCCTATTATTAGGGTTGGTTCAATCTCTTTTAGGTTGGATTTGTACCTTCATCCCCGAGCTACCAGTCATGGTTCCAGACTTATCGGAGTTGACGGTCTCTTGGATCGTTAAAGGGTGTAACCTTCACCTCGTGAACGGTTTACAAGTTCCTAAAACTTGTTGGCGACTCTTTTGCTCTAGCTTCTTTCCCTTTGGACGCCACCGTACTTTAGTGTATGATCACACTGGGGTTCAAGTTTGGGGTAATGCCTGAAATATTCCCTACACGGTGAATTCACAAAGTCGGATGTACCCTTAATTGCAATGAGCGTTTGATTGGGTAGATAGAGCGTGAATTCCCAGAGGGTTATGGCCATATGTAGAACACATAAGGGGTTAGAAAAGTGAGAAAAACTCAATCAGGAAGTAAAACCGAGCAAATAGTACTAGATCAGTCGAAATAAGAATGTAGATTTCTGGCTCGGTATTGGAAGAACGTAGCGCGAGACAACAGGGACCATCGCAAGAGGATAGCCCTGTCGCGCCGCGACAAAGCCATCGCACTGCGATGGGCACTTCTTTTTCAGCGCTAGTTCCTACATGCCTCATCAGCTCTCTTTGTTCTTATAATTTTCCAGTTTTCACAGCGTTTTTTCGATTCTAGTTGTGAAAGATATTTCCCAAATTTCCTACGTGTAAAAATCATGTGCTTTTGACGCATTACGGATGGTCTATCCAATACAGACCTTTATTATGCTTATGCCAATAGTGTCAATCAAAATTACGCACATGAATATTTAAAACGTTTCGAGTCTCATCCACTCATTCTAAATTATTGCCAAAATAAATTTTAGGAATTAAAATAGAAATCCTCCCCAGCAGAGTCGCTAAAAAACCGTAGGGAATAATTTCTAGAATCCCACACTTGAGCCACATTGTGATCATACACTTAAGCATGGTGGGGTCCAAACGGAAGGAATCTAGAGCAAAAGAGTCTCCAACAAGCTTTAGGAACTTGTAAACCGTTCATAGGGTGAAGGTTACAGCCTTTCACGATCCATGCGATCACTAACTCCATAGTGATCCGGAACCATGACTGGATATTCGAGGATGAAGGTACAAATCCAACCTAAAAGAGATTGAACATGCCCTAAAAATAGACCTCTACTTTATTCTTCTCATATTCATGTGCTCTTTCTGATTAATCCTAAACATGTTTAATATATGGTTGTTGAATATTAATGTATAAACAAATCTATTATTGGAAATCACATGAACTAAAATCATATTAGCCTACATAAAATTATCGGTTTTTTCACCAAATACCCTTGAACTTTTCAAAAATTCACCAAATACCCTCAAGTTTTTCAAAATTCACCAAATGCCACTGACGATTGTTAATATTCACACCGTGACCTCAAAATACTCCTGACGTAAAAGTTCCGTTAGCAATAAAATTTAATTCACCAAATGCCCTAACTTTGTTAAATAATTACACAAAATACCCTTATTTTTGGAAGTACAAGTGTAAAACATCTAGTTTGAAATTTAAGGAAACAAGTCGTTAGTTTTGGTTTTCACCCTTTATTTGCATAAATACTCCTTAATAAGCCCGTAAGTAATCACCTCTTTATCATTTGGCCCTCTTTTTCTCTATTTTCGAGGTCTCCGCCACTTCTTTTTATGAATAGAGGATGTTTCACTCTTACACAAAAGTACTCATACATTGAGGAGGATTATTTAGATTGATAACTCATGGTGTTAAAAATTTGTGGTTAAAAAAATAAGAGAGATGCTATGTATCGACTATGTATGCAAAAAAAAAGGATGAAAATAAAAACTAACGGCTAGTTTCTTTAAATTTCAAACTAGACATTGTACTTCCAAAAAATAAGGGTATTTTGTGTAATTATCTAACAAAGATAGGGCATTTGGTGAATGAAATTTTATTGCTAACGGAACTTTAACGCCAGAGGTCACGGTGTGAATATTAATAAACGTCAGTGGCATTTGGTGAATTTTGAAAAACTTGAGGGTATTTGGTGAATTTTTGAAAAGTTCAAGGGCATTTGGTGAAAAAACCGTAAAATTATTAGTTATCTTATTAAGCGTGATTACAAGTATAAATTCCCTTTAATCCTGCAAGAGAGGGTGTGATTGATCAATAACAATAATATAATAAGCAACATAATAATATTGACAACAAATCATCATCGTCATAATCTCATCAAAGCATAATATTAGTAGGATCCTAGGCATGATACTGACATTATTAATAACAAATCCTAGCACGTCACTAAACAATAAAGATCAAAGCTTTAGCCCTAACATGATACTAACACGATAGAATAAATAGGAAGCAACCTAAACATAATACTAGAAACATACATGATATTAGAAATATTAGTTATTACCCTAAACATGATACTGTGAATCTTAAAGACATCCTAACATGATACTAGGAATTAAAATAATCTAATCATGATTTCTAAAGAAATAGAGCAATAAAACAACTTACTTTGTTGCCTTGTATCTCTTTATATTAAAACAATACAAGAGTCAGTAACTTCAATAAAAAAAATGTTAAACCAAACAATTAATTTAAATAATTGAAATAGAGATTTTGGGACCAAACCCTCAGAAATTATCAACCTTTCATGTCTAGGGTGAAGGCAACTTCAAGCTTGGCTAGGTGTGTCTAGAACTCGTGAATGCGGTATTGTGTTTGTAAAAGGGCTAGGCTAGAAAGAGGGAGAAAGAACAAGCTATTGCTCAAGAGAGAGAAGAGAATTAGAAAGATGATTGCAATGATTGAAAATGGGAAAATACGACCCTATTTATAAGGAAAATAGTCCCAAAACGATCAGAAAAAGATAGAATTCAATTCGGAGTAAAACTGCTACCATTGCCGCGCTTTAGTGTCCATCGCGGCGCAATGGTTCCATCCAGCGCGATAGAGTTGCGTTTAATTTTTGAACTAAAAATGTAACCATTTTCGAACTAACCACCGTTTAATTTTTATTTTTAATTACTACCCTTTAAATTAAATAATTGCTCATATTACCACCCATTTAAAAATCCGGTGGATTTTCCGTCTGTGGGCCCCACCTAACTAACTTCCATCCTTTTTTTCTTTTTTTCTCTCGATTTAATCATCTCACTGATATATTTCACTCAACCTAACATCATTTCCTTCATTGAATTAAACACACTAATTTAATTTCATTAAAAAAAACCCCTAAATTTTACAACTTCTGACAAAAAACAGCATATCGCCACCATTACACTGTCACCCTTCTCATTCATTTTCTTTCTCCTCCCCTCACTACTAAAAGCTAAAGATAGCAACTCTGGCGAAGAGAAGGTGGTTGAGACGGCAAAGAAGATCATTCTCCGATGGGATTCTACTATTTTCGAGGAAGCTCGTGAATTCAAAGCCCCAATTTCAGCCCCAATTCGATTTGAATTAAAATCCCCAATTTCAGCCTCAATTCGATTTGATTTCATTAACCCTAATTCCCAAATCTACCTATTTACCCCAATTATAGTGAATTTTTTTAAAATTTGGTGAAGGGAATGTGAATTGAAGTTAGGTGAGTGTTTTTAAAGAGAAAATCGAGGAAAAAAACAATCAAAAGGGTCAAAATAAGCGTTAGGTGAGGCCTATAGATGGAAAATCCATCGGATTTTTGAAATGGATGGTAATGTAAGCTTTTATTAAATTTAAGGGGTGGTAACTTGAAAAATATTGCTTACGTAACATCATATATGTCACAACAATACCTATTTGTCACCTATGTGGCGCAACTCTTGGCAAAAATTTGGAATGCCAAGTGTCGCTGTCTCGTGATCTGATTGCGAGACTGACTTTATTTATGTGTGTGTGTGTCTCACAACATTTTTTGTTTTTTGTTGTAGTTTTTCTTTTATGTTATTATTATTATTATTATTATTATTATTATTATTATATTGCTTCACAATGCCTTCTTCTAGTATGAGTTCTTCAAGCAACATGAATGGAAGGAGTTTGTGGTCAAATGTGTCTGAAACTGTGAGCCCTTAAGATCTGTAGATATAAGATTCTCAAGCTCAGGAGAAATTTTAGTCATTGCATTTAAAGTCAAAAATTACGCCAATAATCTAGGATTAACGTTTGATTATCAGAATATTTATGGTAATTAATTACATTAAATAGTGGGTGTACCAGTGATAACAAAAGTTAAGTAAGTGTATCATTGATAATTGTCCAAATTAGGGGTTTACCAATGATAATTTCCTTATTTTAAATACTAAATTCAACAACGGGTTTAAACGTTTGTAGAATTTTCAAAATTTTATGAAAAAAACAATAAAATCTTTGTGAAAAAATAAAACTAAAACTAAATTTTATTATCACCAATGGTTATAACTTATCGTTTAAAATTTCAACGACAATCTGACTAACGGTGATACGTCTTTGGTTGTCGGTGCAAACGACATTTAAAAACAGTTGGTGATTTTAGAAACACCGACAATTTTTCTGGGTCGTTGTTGTATTGTAATCGCTAAATGGGGCTTTTTCTTGTGGTAATTTACCCCTATGGGCCTAAAAGTATGAACGGTGATACGTCTTTAAAGTTATCGATTTTTACTAAACAAAAATTAATTAATTGAATTGAACTTATTTTTACTGACTTTGAATTATTAATACTGAATATTTTTTAAGCTATAAGGTGAAGTGAACAGGCTTTAAATGGGTTAGAGTATAAATAAACATTTTTAGCAGCATAATCATCTCAACAATATTCATAAAAAGTGTAGTCTTACTTTTAAGGGATATAAATGTATAAATAATAGGGGCATAGTATGTAGGATTAAAGGAATTGGAGTATCTTTTTTCACCATAAGAAAATGAGTTGTGCCCAATTAATTTTCCAAATAAACAAACTTTGTTTATTTCGGGGCATAATCGTCTTTTTAAGTACAAGTGGAGAGGTACATGCGTCTTTTCATGTACTAGTTGAGGGGTACATGTGTAATTTTCTAAATGCAAGTTGTAAACAGTAATTGGACACCTCACCAAAAATATTGAATAAATGACAACGCTTTTTTAATATATATATACAGAAATGCCACCAGATTAACAAAAATTCGTTTATCCGGCAAATAATCTTGTATTTGCCATAAGAAAATAGGATTGAAGTAGCATTAGGGATGTCTATTCATATTTCAACTCCATAAGCCAACCCAACTTGAATCTAACATTAAGTTAATGTATAAAAACCAAACTTCACTACTCCACATGACCAAACTTCAACCCGATTTGACACATTTAACATTTATTATCATATTTGGTTGATACACTATCTAAGATAGTTATTTAATGAAAAATGTTATACATAACCCTTAATACTACATATAACCATTAAATTTACACTTAAAATCGTAAAAAGTTGAGAAATCATCAAAATATAAACACTAATAACACTGATTTATGCGTGTTTTATTTCCTAATTTTATACAATTTCCAAAAATATATTTAATGCTTATATATAACTCTTAGACCTACATATAACATTATCCTTAATTAATTTCACAACGTATGAAATCTAAGCCAAATCCGCCCCATTATTCCGGTCAAATTGACAGTTCTAAGTGGCACAAAATCGAAATAGAGGAATTAAAAATTGTTACGAAAATGGTTATTGACCTTATGTTCCTCTAATTAGAACCTTCCTCGGTCGTTGAAGATCCGTGTTTCATTTCATCACCGTCTTTTATATTTCAAATTTTTGTCCAATCCTAGCTTGTTGACTTCATCATTCATTTTAATTTTCTTTTTCTACATATTATTTTTTTTTAAAAAAAAAAAAATAAATTACCACCAAAAAATGTATTCATTTCATAAATAACCATCCGTTTCATTTTTTAAAAAAATTTATTTTACACCCTTAAATTAAAAAACTACTCAGATTACCACCCATTTCAAAATTTCGGTAGATTTCTCTTATGTGGGCCCCACCCAACGACTCTTAGCGGTAACATGAAAAAGATGATCAGTAGTAGTGGCAATTCAGACATCAAGATCTTGTATTTTTTAGTTGTTTTCTTTTTGTTTTAGAATGTCTTGTACTCAATAAACTAGTTTAAGGGGGAGATGGAGTGAAAATAGGATCAATTGTAATGCTTAGATATAGCCGTTACTGGCTGTTTGGTGGGTCCACGTAACAGAAATCCACCAGAATTTTGAAATGGGTGGTAATC
This sequence comes from Chenopodium album, assembly GCF_948465745.1. Taxonomy (NCBI): domain Eukaryota; kingdom Viridiplantae; phylum Streptophyta; class Magnoliopsida; order Caryophyllales; family Amaranthaceae; genus Chenopodium; species Chenopodium album. The sequence continues at coordinate 66,473,499 of NC_137839.1, read as the reverse complement.
TATGTAGTTTTTTTGATACAAGGGATAGTAAAATAAAAATAAAAATTAAACGAGTGGTTATTTTGAAAATGGATACATTTTTGGGTGATAATTTAAAATTTTCAAAAAATAAAATAAAAAAAAAAATTATTTTGGATCAATCAAACCCTATTTATTTTTGAGCTATTTTTTTGAATTTTTACTTTGAACAACTTGTCCCTACTTTCTTCATCCTTTCTTATTAATTATTTATCTATATTTATACTGTATTCTTCCCCTGCTCTAGAAATAGACAAATTACAATTTAAGGAAGTTTCTAAAATATCGTAACAAATTTTCTATTGATACATGTTTTCTCTTTTTCTTTCCCATTTTAGGGCCTGTTCATATTTACTGAACTGAGCTGAACTGAACTAAACTGAACTGATTGGAGCTGAACTGAACTGAACTGATTGGAACTGAACTGAACTGAACTAAGCTGAAATGAATATTTTATGAGAGAGGGAAATTAAGAGCTGAACTGAACTGAACTGATTGGAGCTGAACTGGACTGAACTGAACTGAACTGATTGGAGCTGAACTAAACTGAACTGAACTGAACTGAACTGAAAATAAGTAAATATGAACAGGCCCTTAATCCTGTCTATCTCTCTCTTCTTCTACAAAATTTGTATCCACTCTCCTCTCCATGTTGCAAAATTAGGGAAATTAAGGAAGTGTTAAAATAATCACCACATATATGACACTTGACATAATTTTATGAAAATTTATCCCTGGACATGTTTTGTTTTAAAGAATTTCTATTAAAATCTCAATTTCCTTTAACTTAAAAAAAAAGTCCTTGTGGCTCTCTAACCACCACCCAAAAAAAAAACAATAATTTACAGGAAAAATACACTTTAATAATCCCAATTATTGGCGATTTATTTCTATTAATCTTAACTAAATTTTATTTTTTTAATAATCCTAACTATGACCTTACTTTGCCTCCATTAGACCCAAAAACTGGTTACCTACTAACTATTAACATAACAATGACAACAAATTAATAATTCAGTTCAATTTAATCAATCAAATGACTGAAATTGTATTCAATTAAAATTTAAAATAAGTAACAAACTCAATAGTTCATAATTTAAATTTTAATATAATAATACATTGCTTTGCTTCAGTGCTTTAGTCGGTGGTCACTCAGTCGGTCAATCGGTGGTCGTCGTAAATCCGAGGGCGGTGGCAGCAGGCAGTGTGGCGGCAAACTTGCAGCCAAGGGACTACAGTCACATATCTACAGCAAAACGTACAAAGTCCTTGAAGGTTTTAAGGAGTGAAGCGGTGGCCTGATGCGGACGGTGCAGTGGCACGGTGGTTGCTCTAGCGTCAGCGGTCGGCTGGCTGAGTCAGTGAGTCATATGTAAGAGAGGGAGTTAGGGTTTGTGATTAGTGACGTTTGAATGGATTGAATTGGTTAGTAGTTTGGTTGTTCGCTTCACGCGGTTTTTTTTTTAATTAAACTTAATTTGGAAAAATTTTAAATTACCACCCAAAAATGTAACCATTTTCGAACTAACCACCCGTTTAATTTTTTATTTTAAATTACCATCCCTTAAATTAAATTAATGCTCAGATTACCACCCATTTTAAAAATCCGGTGGATTTTCCGTCTGTGGGCCCCACCTAACGCTTATTTTGACACTTTTGATTGATTTTTTTCCCGATTTTTCTATTTAAAAAGGTTCTCCTAACTTCAATTCACATTTTTCTCTTTGAAATTTGGTAGAATTTGGTGAAAGAAATGTGAATTAAAGTGTAGAAAGCGTTTTTAAAGAGAAAAATTGGGGAAAAAATCAATCAAAAGGGTCAAAATAAGTGCTAGGTGGGGCCTACTGACGGAAAATGCAGCGAATTTTTAAAATGGGTGGTAATCTGAGCATTTATTTAATTTAAGGGGTGGTAATTTAAAATAAAAAATTAATCGGGTGGTTAGTTCAAAAATGGTTACATTTTTGGGTGGTAATTTAAAAATTAACCTAATTATTTTTAAAAATTTTGTTAAAAAAACACCTTTTATAAGCAATTTTTTTTACAATAAACCATCTTATAACTTTTTTTTTGCAATGACACACCTTAAACAATTTTTTTTTATAATGACACACCTTAATCATTTTTTTTTTTTTTTTTTTTTTTTTTTTTTTTTTTTTGCAATGAGACACCTTTGGCCGGAAATGAGAGTTTGACTCTATTTTTCGGCGTTGACCAGATCACGTGCGAGGCATGTGACCTCTTAAAACCTAGGTTACACAAGAATGGGTATGGACACTGATACGAGTATGAAACGTATACGGAAAAACGTTTATCTCAAAATAAGGGACACGGGTATGGGATGTTAAAATTCATAAAATATACTTTAAAAAATCATTTTTTTTTTTTTTTTTTTTTTTGGGTTGGTGAATTTGACCACATATTTGTCATTTCTGCCTCTCATAAGGTTATATAGTATCATATTAACAATATGAAGACACCCATATTATTTAACAATTACCTTATTTATCTTACTCTACTTAAAATTTCTCAATTACGAAAAGTTGAACAACCTATATCATAGTATGATTCGTTCCGAGACGTGTCGTCGTGTGTTCCACGGGTGTCGGTGTCTGACACGGACACGGAAGTTGGATGAAGTGTTCATGCATCCTAGCTTAAAACCACTCTCCAACTACGCCAACCATCAGAACAACACCGAAACCGACTTAACCACCTATCAAAACTGCCTTACCCAACCCACCACCACCGAAACCACTCTATTTGGTGGCGTTTTGGTGGGTGTTGTAGTTGGATAGTGGCTTTAAGAGGTCATATGTCTCGCACGTGGTTAAGTCAATGCCTAGAAAAAAAGGTCAAACCCTCTTTTTCGGCCAAAGATGTGGCATTGCAAAAAAAAAAAACTTTGATTAAGGTGTGTCATTGCACAAAAAAAAAAAAAAAATATTATAAGATGGTTTCTTTCAAAACACTACGTATATAAGGTGGTTTTTTTTTTTAGCAAAATTTCCATTTTTTTCATTACCGAGTCACATGCACCACCTTGCACCTATGTAACTATGTAAGTTCGCCCCTAGTTTGTCTTTAGATGTTTCAATGAATCTATATACTATATTAAAAGACAAGCGTCTCAATGTGAGACTGACAAATGTCTTATTATGATTCGTTGTCTTTTATTAATTATTATTATTATTATTATTATTATTATTATTATTATTATTATTATTATTATTATTATTATTATTATTATTATTATTATTATTATTATTATTATTATTATTATTATTATTATTATACATTTATGTTTCCATATGTATAAAAAAATCTATACATTTTATTCTAAATAAATACATAAACTATTATAGTAAAGTCTATTATAGTAAAGTAATAGACATATACACATGCACGGTATATTAAGAAAAGTATCATAAAATATGTTAGTATATGTAAATAATAATAGCTACATAAGAATAAAAAATCTTAGTATAAAAAATATCAAAATAACATTTTATGTATGGTAATTCATATTCTCTCTAGAATATTATGTTTATAATGAAAGAAGATAATTCGGTAAATATTAACAAGCCTATCAAAGGCATTATATACACTGTAAGCTACGTATGGTAAGCTATAAAGTAGGCCTAATTTCCTACAATTAAGGGAAGACAAGTATACAGTAAGCAAAACTATGCCAAAAAATGGTGCATACATAAAATAGTTTCTGGTTTTAACATAGATAATATCTAATGAAATTTGTATGAAAAAATATTCTCATTCTATAACCATTAAATTTTCATATTTTCTTACTCTTGTAATGCTCATATTCAAAATTTAAATAATTTAATATGTAATTTTATGAGTTTTATAACATTTATAGTTACTGTATAAGAATACATGTCCGCAAAAAAATGCATTACATACATGATTGGTTTGTTGATAAAATATGCCTTTAATTCTTATTATTTAATAAATATTTTTTTAATCATATAAAATTTATCATTAACCATTTCTATATATTTGTGTTGTATATTCAATCATCAATTGTTGATTAGTTATATGGATATTATGTAAAAGTTTTTTACACAATGCTTAGCTTAGATAACTGTAAAATATGGCGGTGAATAAGATATAAGGTTATTATGGTGTTTGTAGATAGTGAATGCGACGGGTAAAACATGTTTAGATTGTATAGATACCGAACAGATAGTATGACAAGTAAATTTTAGTTTTTCATCCATTGTTCTTCTATAGTAATATGCGGAACGTATGACAAGTAAATTTAGTTTTTCCTCTACTTCTCTTACGTAGTTATGTGGGGCAAAATAATTAATTTATTTTTCAATTATAATAAATAACATTATAAAAAAAATAATAGGGAATAAAAGAAAAGAATTGCAAATGACATAAAATACTATTCAAATCACATCTTTCTTTACTTTATTTACGTATCAACCATTATTGCAACTAGACAAAATTTTAATAATTAATTAATTGTTAGAGAAAATAAGCCCTTTATTACTAATTGAATTATCTTAGGATTTTTTTTCCTACGGGATCAATCATGCTTTTGTCAAAAAAATAATGATTTGATTTATAAACCGTGCAATGCACGGGCACTATGCTAGTCTAATACTCAAAAAGCTATTTCAAAAAGCTTTTATAATAAGATTTTTCTGAAAGAGATTTTTAACTCTAAAAAGCTCTTTTAATAAGCTATTTACAGAGCACTAAAATTATCTAATGAAAATATTCAATAAGCTAAAATATTTACAAATAGCCGGCCAAAAACGGAGGGAATTTAACATGGTGAGATGACTTTGTCAAAGACATTTGTTCTTATTTTTCCTCAAAAAAAAAAAAAAAAAAAAAAAGACATTTTTTCTTATTTTATTTTTTCAACTTTGAAATTTGTGTCAAATTGACAAATGGTGATCAAACCTTATAATTGTCCCACTGACTTGCTGGCTGGCAAGAAAGTTCGTTCCCTAGCGCTAGCGTTTTTTGAAAATTCTACGTTATTTGATGAAAAATATTCAAGACCAATAACAGAATTCATGATCCAATATTTTATTTTCTTTTTTATTTCTTTTTTCATCTCAGCATCATGTTGCTCATCTTGTTTATCCTACTACCTTTGCTTGGTACCTCTTCTGCCGTTTTTCCAACAACCATAAACATTAATGTATCCGATTGCTATAACTCGTCATTGTATGATCTTAATAGCACGTTCGAAACCAATTTCAATCAACTCTTGTCCAGTTTGGTATCTCGAGTTTCGAGTGCCAAAAATGGTTTGCTTAAGCTCAAGCAAGGTCAAGACAATCAAGATCCCGTTTACGGCCTCGCCTTATGTCGGGGTGATTTGTACCCCAACGAGTGTCATGAATGCATTCAAATGGCAAGCAACCAAATAACAGCAATGTGTCCAAGAGCAACACAAGCAATATTGTGGAAGGAACCTTGCATGATTCAGTACTCTAACCACTCCTTTTTCTCTCTTTTACAAGAACAACCTTGGCAAGCATTATACAACGTAAACAACATCACTAACCAAGTGGATGATTGGATTACAGTGGTTCGTAGCTTAGTGAATGAGGTAACATTGAACGCAGCAACTAACAAGTCCGGTAACATGTATGCCACAAATATGGCGTGGCTTACATCCGAGAATACATCATTGTACAGTTTGGCTCAATGTACTCCCGACCTATCAATGAGCAATTGCCTCCAGTGCTTCAGTACAGCTATATCTCAACTAAATTTATATCTTCAAGACGGAGCAATAATGCTAATGCCTAGTTGTACTCTTCGGTATGAGATGTACCGGTTTTTTCATACTAAAAATTCATTTATAAGCATGGCTCCTCCACCAACAAGTACTTTGAGAAAAAATCGAGGTATGTAATTGTTTAATTTTACACACGCTAACTAGGTAGACTGTAGATCACTGCATAGGCTTATTATGCACTTGTGTAGTTAGAGTTATGATCTACTCTTTCTGCTTCAAAATAATTAGTACACTAGTCAATGCATTATGAGCTGACTATTCATACTTTTAATAATTTACTTATTCTACAGAAATCACTTAGTTAAGTTTTAGTTCACTGAAATTGATAAGAAAAAGGAAAATTTGTCAAAAATAACACCACCTTTGGGCGGTCTTCCCATAATAGCACCACCTTTTGATTATTCCTGAATAACACCACCTTTTGATTATTCCTGAATAACACCACCTTTCACATGTATTTGCCAAAAATGAAACAAAGCCGGTTTGTAACCTATAAAACAGGTTACTTGTGCACGTGTCACAATGACATTGGTCAATTTTTTTTATTTTTTTTATTTTTTTAAAAAAACCTAAGTAATTAAAAAACAAAGTTTAAATTAAAAAAAAAAAAAGAACCCACCACCAAGCCGGCTAGCCCCCCTGCCAGCCTCTCCCTGCCCAGCCCCCACCTCGTACCCACCCTCGCCGCCGCCCCTCCCCCTCCCCATCCTCGCCGCCGATCAACCTCCCCGGCCTTCCCCCCTCCCCTAAACGACACCCCTCCACCCATTCCCCCGCCCTAAACAACCCACCACCCATTCCCCCGCCCTAAACACCCTTCCACCCATTCCCCCTTCCTTTAACCATGTCTGGTGCCCCTTTCCCTTCCCCATTTTCGATGCCCCTACCCATCCCTTCTCCATTTTCGATATGCCCTCCCTTTCCCTTCCCAATTTCCAGCCCCTACTACCTATCTCCTTCCCCCGAAATCATAACCAATAAAAATTGTTGGTTGTGTAAAGGGAAAAGGCACGAAATTGGGGATGATGAAGGGAGGGGGATTGAATATGCTACGGGGAGGAGAGGTGGGGGCTGAAATCGAGAACGGGGAAGGGAGGAGCCCGAAATCAAGGTTGTGGTTCTCGATGAAAGGGGGGTTTAAAATTTTTTTGGTTTCAGGTGATTGGTCTTGGTGGGGGTGGTGGATGGTTGTGAAAGGGGGGTGGGAAAAGGGGCCTGGAAAGTGGGAAAGGGGGGTTTAATTTTTTTTCAAGTTTTTTCAAAATTAAAAATAAAAATAATAAATTAACCAATCAAATTAGAACACGTATGTCCCAAAATTACCTGAAAAACAAGTTACCGGTTTCTTGTTTCATTTTTGGCAAATACATGTGAAAGGTGGTGTTATTCTGGAATAATCAAAAGGTGGTGCTATTATGGGAAGACCGCCCAAAGGTGGTGTTATTTTTGGCAAATTTTCCTAAGAAAAAAACGTAGTCGGGCCTAAAGTATCATAATGTTTGTAGGAGTAAAATAGCGGTTTCTATATACTTCCTCCGTCCTTGAAAGTTCTACTCACTTTACATTTGCACAGTCTCCAATGAACATCTTTGACCATTAATAACTCCGGTTATGTATAAGTAAAATTTTAATAAAGTTTATCTTTGAAAAATCTTAAAGGGAATTTAATAAGATCAAACTTGTTTATTTTGATTGAAATCGTAAAATGTGGTCAAAGTTATCTTATTTTGATCACGTAAATAGTAAGTGAGACAAACTTTTAGGAAAGGAGGTAGTATATTATTGGAATTATAAAGGAATTTGGAAGGTCTAACTTTAAAAGGAAAAAACGGCAAGCAAAAAGGGAATGGAGAGAGTATATGTATTTTTTTTTTATTTTTTTTTTTTTTTTGAAAGAAGTCCTAAAAGACACTTTCTTTAATAAAAGCCATATAGCATTTACAATTGACAATTGAAGAAAATTAAAACGAATTTCACAAAATCAAACAAAAATTAATCGGGGAAGGACTAAGAATCCAAATACATAAATATAACAATGCGGCACATTCTCGATTCGTTGTCTCATACAACTTTTTGAGTGGATCTGTCGTCGCTTCGCAATTTTGAGAGAAAGTAAATTCTTTTGTTGATTCCCTAATCCTAATTCGAGCCATAGTCAATAGTAGCCCCGCACAACCAGAGACCAAATTAAACACAAACAAAACCTACGAAAAACCTTGTCTTTCGAAGGAGATCGAAAAAACCTTGTCTTTCGAAGGAGATAAACTCCCCTTTCTTTCGAGGGAGACATTATTGTTACCTAAGAAACAAAAAGTTTTAAAGAAAATAAAGATTGGAGCTTTCCACTGGTGAAATCCGATGGAAGCCCCTTCAAAAATGACAAAAGAGGGTAAAGTTTAGGAGAGAAAAGAGAGAGACGAGGCTAAGATTTTTTTTTCTTTGTTTTCTATACTAGATTAATCTCATGCGTTGCACGATTTAAATAGATTTTTTTTTGTTTAAAATTGTTGTCAATATTCTTTATTCAAAAAAGTGTAATCATAATCTTATTTATTAATTTTGAAAGAAATATTATAATGATTTAGTTTTAGAACTTAGGAGAAAAAAAAAATAGAGAAAAAATGATGATGTCAAAAATAGTTTTAGCGGGAAAAAATTTCATAAGAAATTGACAAGTGTCCTTTAATGATGTCATCATGTTTTATTTTAGTAATAGTTAATTGATGTAATTAAACATTACTAAAAATTTTAAAAGTTAATGTTAATAATTAATTTCAATATATTACTCTATCCTTCCCTAAAAATAGTTGCCATTTTCGTTTTAAGTGGTCCTAAATATAGTTTTCTTCATCTTTTTTACAATTTAACGTTCCTTTGAAAAACTTTCTCAAAAAAAAAATTAAAAAAAAGTGTCAAAACTAGCCTCAAATTTTTCCTATTATTTGTGTATCATTACTCTATTTTTTTACTTTAATATTTTTTTTTCTCACTGAAAAAGTAAAAAATTACATTTTCTCTCTTATTTTTGCAATGATTATCAATTTGATTTTCCATGTACTTTTACTACTTCCTCCTCCTTTTTCTTAATTACGGTGTTATTTTACGAACAAGAACTATATTTAAGGATAGATGGAGAAGTAAAAAGCTATAGTCATAGTTAGTGTTTTGGGTGTTTTTATCCCTTGGGAGAGCTACAACTCAAAGACTGGTTGGTGAGCGCCTACACCTGCAAAAAAACAGAGACTCCGGGTGGTTGGAGCTCTGCCTCCGACGATCAAGTTAAAACGTGTAGGAGTGAGTAAAAAGTGCAAAAATAAAGGTGACATCTTTCACGGATTCCGAGATCAGGAGATTTCTCTGATGTAAGAGAATGTCAGTAATTGTGTAATAAATTCAATCTGTCCCACAAATGGGGGAAATCCCCCTATTTATAGGGTCATTCTGGATAAGGGTGCCCTTAGCTAGGTCATTTGACCTAGATTTGGTGGGCTACCCGTCCTTTTCACGGCTTTTTTTTGGGAATTGGGCCTTTAAAAGCCGTTATTCCTCTTGATGACAGTGGATTCCACGTGTCACTTTGTAAGTGGCCCGATTTGGGCCAATATAGGATGGACACGTGTCCTATTCCTATTGAACCACATGGAGGGGTAATTTTACCCAAAACATTTGCTCCTCACATATGTGACGTGGCAAGACACGTGGCATCTGTGACACGTGTCACTCATGCAGCGGTAGAACAGGAATTACTGTTACCTTTTAGGGAATTTACCAGGGTGTCCCTTAAGTTACCCCTCTATAAATAGAAACTTTGCCCCTCTCATTTTCGCTCATTTATGAAAAAGGTCTTAAGAGAATCTTTGACTTTTCTTTGAGAACAACTCTTCCATCTGCCGCTTGCTATTTACCGCCTGACCCAATCGGCCTTTTCAACTTCAACGCTGCCTCTTTCAGGTAACCGTCTGCTCATTTTTCAATTTCCTTTCTGTTCACCTGTGTTTGTTTCTTTTCTTTTTTGAAAATGGTATCACAATCACACACGGCACAACCTAGGGTAGCTATCAGTCGGTAACCTGGGACGGCTGAATCTAGAACTAGGGGTGCCACTTGTCCTGAACTGCTCTTGCCAACGAATTCGTCTGTGTTTGTGCAGGACACTATGGCTAGAACAAAAAGGACAGCCCGGTCGCCTAATGATGAGGAGGACGAGGGCCCTATCAGGGTGCCAATAAGAGAGGTTTCTTATTACCCATTTGGCGCACCAATAACACCGAATGACTCAATTCTAAGTGATTCAAAAGATGCTTCCAGCGAAGAGGCATCCGGCTCTGTAGAGGATTTGTCCCAGTCGGATGCTGGCTCAGGCGGCCTCAGGAGTGAGGGTGAGCCGCCTGTGAATGCTGAAGAAGGCTCTAAGAAAGAGGCCGCCCCTATTGAGTGAGGCCAGGAAGAAACCTCTTCCTCTCTTCAAGAAAAATTTACTCCTTACTTCACCCATATATCCGCGTCTACCCAGAGACTCATGCTGAAAAACATGGATGATTTTTTGCGACACCTATGTCATGGGTGCCGGCTATAAGATTAACGTTCCGGCTCTTGATGATTCAGTCATCTAGCCGCTTGACCAGAGCTATGGGGATATGTGCTTTGGGTGCTATGCGGCCGCAATACAGGCGGGCCTTAGGTTTCCGTTGGATCCGACAATTGAAAGGATCCTTGACGGGTACCGCCTGGGGATATGGAACATTCTAAGATACGTAGCCGCCTGCAGGATGCAGGATGTCGAGCCTAGCTTTGAGGCCTTCGCCCATATGCATTACCTTAGTAAAGCTCTTGCATCAGCCGACCCCGGATGGTTCACCTTGTCATGTAACAAGGGTTACATGATGACTTTAGGAAAACAAAACAAATGGAAGGATTGGAGAAAAAAAATTTATATTATCTCCTCCCTTGATACCATCCGAAACCGTAAGTATAACTCCTGGAACCAAAATCCCTATCTTCTTGGTCAAAAAGCTATTCTCCCGCCTGTGTCTGATGAAGGCTGGGACCAGATTTTGGCGCCTGGTCTTTTTAAAGTTGATGTGAAAACAATTAAGGGGGGTACCGAGAAAGAGATTACCCCTAAAAGCTATATTCCTGAATTTAGTTGGCTAACTGATCCTTTCTTTTTGGCCGCCTGTGGCCTTAGCACTGAGAAAGGAAGAGGTGGGCATCCGCTTGAGTCTTTGCATGGCCAACGTTTCATTATTCATTTTTTTTTAATATTTCATTCGGCCTTTTGCAGAAGAAGCCATGTCTCAGCTTGATCCGAGCAAAAAACCAGGAGGCGGCGCCTCTGCTTACCGCCAAATAATGAAGCACAAATACCAAGTATTCAAGAGAGAACATATTGAGCATGTAAGCGTTTCTACATCCTTCCACTTGTTGTTGATCTCTTTTTTCTTCAAACTTCTTATTTTGAAGTCAATTCTTTCAGGAAGGATTGGTGAAGCCGCCTGTGCTGCCAACACTTGGGGTGAGGCCCCCAAAGCAGCTGGCTCCGGATGAGGACTCGACTCCTACTAAAAGGAGGAAGACGGTTGCTCACAAGTCGTCGGCTAGCCGGTCTGAGTCCCACCCCTCTACAGGCGGCAAGTCGTCGGTTGTAATGGCTGCCTTGAAACATGCGGAGGAGTCCAAGACAAAGGGCGAAACTCCAACTAGGGCCACCAACTCTCCAGGAGGCCATTCAAGAAGGCGGAGGGACAAGAATGCTCAGGATCTGGTCATCATCCCAGGTACCTCCGCCTTTGATCCCTTACCTTACCCTTGTAAGGTTAAGATTTACAGTCATTCGCCAACTCGGTCTGAAACCAGTCGGTCTTTTGGCCGGATCTATGCCAGCTTCTCACCAAATATTGATTGTGCAGATGCGTTCCTAGCGCCGGATGTCAAACAGATTGCCAAGGACATGCTTGCCGCCGTCTATGTGGATCAGTGCGACTCTATTAAAGGAGTCGGCTTCGTTCCTTAACTTTGATGCTATCATTGCAAATTTGTCAAAGGTATTATTTTTTAAAGTTATGTTTAACTCTTTCCTCAGCCAACTGTATGATAACTTTTTCTCTTTCGTCGAATGCAAGCCATGCTGCGAGTCAATGGTCTTAAAAAACCATTCGCCGACAAGCATAAAGAGGTAAGAGCTGCCAACTTAAGGGCCGCTTCCAATCTTGACAAAGCCATGTTTGATGTAAATAAGAATGAGTTGTTGACTCAAGATATCCTACTCTCACAGGCGACTTCCAATTTGCAAGTGAAGAAAGATTTGGAGGCGGCCCAGAAGAAGGTGACTGAGCTTAAGGCCGAGCTGAAAGAGGCTAAAGAGAAGGTTGTAGAGCTTTAAGATGCTGGAAAGGAGACGGATATTCTCAAGCGCCAAAATTAAAAACTTCAAAACAAGCTTGCCAACCAAGAAAAGTAGCTCGCCTCTAAATGGTCTTCCAGGGTGGAAGAAGAGAAAAGGCTTCTCATTGAGGAGAACGAGGCCGACTGCGTCACTCGGATGAAGATGGCGTGGAAGGCTCTGTTTCCCAAAGACGACTACTCCATTTGGGAGTATCGTTATAAGCAAGCCACAGAAGAGCTGGATGCTAAGGCGGATTTGGGAGCTGATGGCGGCGAGGGGGACCAGCATGAGGACGAGGCTAAGGAGGTTGATAGAGATCATCCGACCAATGAAGAAGTGGCGGATGAAATTGAAACCGAGTCCTCTCTTAAAGCTGTTTAATTTAAGTGTTGTTTCTACGGCCGGATGGCCATTTCAAATACATTTTCGGCCTGCGTGCCGAGTACCACTTGTTTATTTACCGACTAAGGAGTCGGGTTAACCAACAATTTCTCTTTCTTTTCACCGGCTGTATAGCCGGTTTAACAATTAAAAAATTTTAACTTTGCTGGCCTAGGAATCACCTTTTTATGATGAATCATCCAGCCAATAGGTCGGTTTTTAACGTTTGTGTTTGGTTTCTAACACTTGTGTTTTAGTATTTGAAGTTTGAATTTGAATTGAATTCAAATGGTGTACCGGTTGGATTTGCCCCTGGGCGGCTGTGCGCTTGGGTTTATAAGTTGGTTGATTGGCTTCAAAATCTGTGATGCCAAATGGGGGTATGATTGATTTTCAAGTTAATCAATCACTAAGGTGATTGCCCCAAGCCAAGCGTACAGTCGGCCATTCGAGCATCCGAATTTATTTGCAGGAGGTCACTAGACCTTCTTGCCACGGTCAAAAGGCCGTTCACACAACAAGTATTATAAGTTGACTGAACTTAAATGTTGAGTTAGCAGCGGTCCGCTTGGAATTCTTCCTTTACAGGCGTCTCGCCTTCTCCAGGCGACCCTTTCTTCTTACCCATGTTCAACGGATTCGGATGAGTGATCATGCTACCAACATTATAAGTTGCATGAGATAGTAAGTTTGCGGTTGTCCGCCGGCTAATTTTCTATCACATAAGCAGGCGGTTCTATAAGCCTTATGCGCTCACCCCATCCCGAGTGAGTTTCACCCTACTTGGGCTAATTTTCAAACTAGCCGACTATATAGGTGGCCATAATCTAATTATACTCGATGTTCGCATGTCCCTGCTGGGAGGACTTGTATAATTTCGCGAGGTAATCTAAGATAGAATTTCAGTCGGCAACCGATTGATGTATCTAACATCCGACCACTGCATACTCTACTTATTCTTTAGATTGCCATGGTCAGGTAGCTATGAGTTGACCAAGTAGGCCGTTCAATTATTTCCGCCTGTATGTAGCTGTAGAGCAAACAATAGAATGCCCTCTGGACGATAACACCCGGAGGGATGTCGCCGGACGCCATATTTCACATTGGAGCAGGCGAATTTATAAAATGGGTAACCATCTGGCCATTGGCCTCGTGTCTAATTTTTTGGAAGACGGTTGTAAAGCCACTAAACCTTTTATTGTTTAGCTTATTATCCGGCCATTGGCCTCACATTTGATAACTTCCAATAAATTTTTTCATGTTAGTCAGATAAAGGGATCCGTCTGTAATAAAAACTAGCGGTGCATAAAATAAGCCGTATGTATGCATAGGAATAGATAAAATAATTTGGAAATAAAAAGCAACTTTTCACTGATAGGCTTTCCATTTACAAATATTTACATCACTTAGAAGTAGTACTTTTTAAGATTGTCTACATTCCAAGTTTTGGGCAGCCGCCTACCGTCTGGGGTCTCCAGGCGGTAGGTGCCACTTCTTACTTCTTTATAGATCCGGTAGGGGCCTTCCCAGTTAGGAGTCAGCTTTCGCAACTCATTCGCCCTACCGGTTGCCTCCATTTTACGTAACACAAAGTCCCCAATTTTCAAAGGGCGCTTTTGCACTTTCTTGTTGTAGGAACGAGTCATTCTCAGACAGTAAATCTCATGATTTAGGGCGGCATTTCCCCTGCGTTCTGGGAGTGAGTCCAGTGCTAGGCGTATGGCCTCCCAGTTTGCCTCTTCATCATAAAGCATGACTCGAAGAGTCGGCTCAGAATGCTCTATGGGTAAGACGGCTTCGGCACCGTATACCATGAGGAATGGGATTTCGCCTGTTGGCCCCTTGGCAGTGGTCCGGATGGCCCATAGGACATGAATCAATTCTTCAGCCCATAAACCTCCGGCTCTTTCAATTTTCTTTTTAATGCCGTCTGAGATGAGTTTGTTGAAGGCTTTAACCAGGCCGTTTGCTTGAGATTGGCTGACAAATGCAAAATAATTTGAGATTCCTTGATCTCTTAACCAAGTCTTGAGTTGAGGCGTCTTAAATTGAGGTCCATTATCAAATACCATAAACATAGGTACCCCGAACCGGGTGATAATGTTCTTCCAGATGAAGGAGATTACATCTTTTATTTTGATGCCTTTCACCACCTCTGCTTCCACCCACTTGGTGAAATAATCCACATCCACCAAGATATAACGTTTTTTTCCTGGTGCAGGCATATACAGACCTAGAATGTCCATGCCCCAATTAGCAAACGGGACTGGGTTGTGGATTGCCGTCAGGTTAGTGGCCGGACGATGGATTAGCTTGCCAAATTTTTGACACTTGTCACATTTTTTTTACCATTTTCATTGCGTCTGATTCCAAGGTTGGCCAGAAATAATGCCGTCTGGCTCTCACAGCTAGGGATCTGCCTCCCGAGAGGGAGGCATAATATCCCGCATGCAGATCTTTGAGAACCTCCTTCCCTTTTTCCGGGGTAACACACTTCAATTAGGGCTTCAAAAATCCCGCCTTGAAGAGTTCTCCTTCTCTGATCTCGAAGTTTGCTGCACGCTTTTTTAGAACGTCCTCCTCCTGAGGTGAATCAGGGAGTGTGCCGTCTGTTAGATACGCCTGGATGGGATCCATCCAAGTGGAGCTTCGGTCCAGAATTCCAATGGGCTCGTCATCAGTTATGCTTCGTTTTTCCATAATGTCCCAGAAGACGGACTGAGGCGTATCACAGGAGGTGGAGGATGCCAATTTTGACAGAGCATCCGCCTGGTTGTTTATGTACCGGAGCACTTGGGTTAGATGGAATTCCCAAGTGTCCCCGCTTTAGCCTTGACTACCTCTAGGTACTTGATCATAGCCGGATGGGTGGCTTCAAACTCACCATGGTATTGGCAAACGACCAACTGAGAGTCTATGTAGGCATTAATTTTGGTTGCCCCTGCCGCCTTACACATGCGGATACCGACAAGCAGGGCTTCGTATTCCGCCTCATTGTTTGAGGCCTGGAACTTGAACCATAGTGCACACTCGTAATTTTCCCCTTTCAGGGATTCACAGATTATGCTTGCACCACAGCCGTTCATAGTAGAGCTCCCGTCTACATGCACCCTCCAAACCTGATCAAGGTTATCTGGAGCAACTGGCCTTGTCATTTTGACAATGAAGTCGGCGAACGCATGACCCTTCACTGCCTTTCTAGGTTCGTAGGAGATTTCAAGACTCTGCATTTCAATAGCCCATTTAAGCATTCTACCGGGTGAATCCAGGGTTGTCATTGGCCGCTTGAGGGGTTGATCTGTATAGACCACCATCGGATGAGCCAAGAAGTATGGTTTCAACATTTTGACAGCCATGTAAAGGGCAAGGCCAAATTTTTCAACCATGGGGTACCAGAGTTCAGCATTTCGTAGCACATGGCTTATGAATAGACCGAGAGCTGAATGTTATCTCTTTCAGCAAGGAGGACGGCACTAAGGGCATGGTTTGAGACGGCTAAATACATAAAGAGCATCTCCTTGGGCAAGGACTAACAGGCGTTGGCAAGGAGTGTAGATGCTCTTTCAATTTCTGAAAGGCCACCTCAGCCTCACTCCCCCATTCAAACCGAGTCTTTTTCCCGATTGCTTAGAAGAAGAATAAGCATTTATCACCTAACCGACTGAGAAAGCTTTCCAATGCTGCCAGACAACTAGTGAGCTTCTGAACTTCCTTGACAGTGCGGGGTGACTTCATGTCAATGACCGCCTGTATCTTTTCAAGGTTTGCCTCTATCCCACTTTGATCAATCAGGAATCCGAGAAACTTCCCAAACTCAACACCAAAAACACATTTTTTGGGATTTAACATCACTTGGTGCCGCCTGAGTGTGGTGAATGTTTCTCAGAGATCAACAAGATGATCTGTCTAGAGTTTAGATTTGACGACTATCATATCATCAATGTACGCCTCTACATTCCTTCCAATTTGATTAATAAAAACAATATTAATCATTCGCTAGAAAGTAGCAGGTGCATTTTTCAATCCAAACGGCATCATAGTATAGTAGAATAACCACTGATCAGTGACTAAGGCCGTCTTCTCTTGATCTTTTTTCCACAAGGGTATCTGATGGAAACCAGAATAGGCATCCATAAAGCTCATCAGGGCATGACCGGCTGTAGAGTCGACATGACTGTCGATCTTTGGAAGCGGATAACTGTCCTTCGGACATGCCTTGTTGAGATCTGTGTAGTCAACACACATACGCCAGGTTCCATTCGGCTTCTTTACAAGCATAACATTCGCCACCCACTCAGGGATGTTACATGGCCGAATGAACCCAGCAGCAGCTTTTTCACTTTGGCAGCTGCCGCCTGACTTCTTTCCTCCCTGTGGTTTCTTTTCTTTTGCCGACCTAGCTTCTTTTTTGGATCCACAGCGAGCCTATGGACAGCTAGATCTGGGCTGATGCCTGGCATCTCTTCCACTTCAAAGGCAAAAATTTCTTTGAATTCTTTTAGTACGTGTTACAATCTTGCACCTAACCTTTCAAGGGCAGTCGTCCCCATCTTAACAGTTCCCTATGGACGACTGTTATCCATAGAAATATCAATGTGCTCTCCAGCTGGTTGGCGACTTAGATCATCTGACCGTTCCCCGGTCAATGATTACTATTTCTTCTCCTTATTCATCTCCACCAGCTTTTCTGTTTTTCTTTTCTTTGCGACTGCTGGAGGAGGTGAATCAGGGTCCTTGACGTCGTCAAGGTCTATTGACTCCTTCAGCGGACCGGCTGTAGAAGCAGTCGGCTTGACGTCTGAGAGAAAGCGCTCCCTGGCCATCTTTTGGTCTCCATTAAGGGAGCAGGCAGTTCCATCATCCCTTTCGTACTTGAGAAGCATGAGGGCTGGGATGATGACGGTCTTGCACTCATTGAGAGTGGGTCGGCCAAGAATGATGTTGTAGGCAGTTAACTCTTTAACCACCAAAAAACGGATGACCATATGTCGCCCTTCCCCCTTTTCTCCCAGCCAGATGGGTATGTCAATTTGTCCGACTGGGTGCACGACTCCCTCTCCAAAACCAACTAGTGGATGGGAGACGTCGCGCAAACCATCCCACTTGTGATTAAGTCGAGATAGACACTTGTAGCTTATAAGATCAGAGGAGCTACCATTGTCAATGAGGATCCGGCCAACTAGCTGGTTGGCGACCTTGAATTTGATGACGACTGGGTCATCATGCGGTCGGCGAACTTTGCCCCGATCCTTTTCAGTGATGAGGACATCTGGGAATGTTCCACTAGAGGACGCTTGTCCATCATCAACCGAATGGATCATCCTTTTCAGATGATCCTTGGTGCCTCGAATGGTCGGGCCACCACTCACGAATTCACCTGCTATGGTGTAGACCGAATCTTTGTCGGTATCCGAGCTACTAGTAGGTTGGACAGTTTTTGGCGACTGCCCAGGATTTTTCTAAGACGTCGCTTTGGACTTTAGGACATAGGACTTCAGCAAGCCCTTATCCGCCAGACAGTCCAATGTCCTCTTGAGACTATAGCAGTCATTGGTGTCATGGCCCACCTCCTGATGAAAGTGACAAAATTTATTTTTGTTCCGTGACTGAACGGAACTCTTCATAGGATTCGGCTTCTCAATGGTTAGCCGATCCTTACCTCTGAAAAGATGGTGTAGCAGTCTTTATTGAATTCATACCGCGAAACATATGGTTTGAATTCTTTCTTTTTCTTTTTGGATGGCGAATTAGATTCCTCAACCGCCCAAACTTCTTTTCTCTTTTTGCTCTCTTCAGTTTTCTGAGACGGTTGAGCAGACCGACTCTCTTTTTGTTTGTCGAACTTCTTAGAGTCCGACTGATGGTTGGACGAGCAGAGGTCGGTTGCTTGAATAAAGCTTTCCGCCTCTATCAACGCCTCTTGAGGGGTGAAAACCCTCTTTCGGACAAGGTCGAACTTAAAGGTCGATCCGTCCTTCAGACCCTTAAAGAAGTCTGTATATACTACCTCATCAGACAGCCCCTGGATTTGAATGCATACCAGGTTGAACCGCCTAACATAGGAGCGAAGCCCCTCCTTGTCTCCTTGCCGGATGGTGCTCAGATCGAGACTGGTTTTCTTGGCAGGGATGTTCATGGAGAAGTTAAAGGCAAACAGGAAGGCCAGCTTCCTGAAGCTGTCAATGCAGCCGGTTGGCAAGTTGCCAAACCATTGTTGGACAATGCCCTTTAATGTAGCCGGGAAGCACCGACGCCACATAGCATCCTCCAACCCCTGCATATGCATGAGGTTCGAGTAGGCCATGAGGTGGTCCTCGGGGTTGGTGGTGCCATCATAAGCACCTACCAACACATTTTTAACCTTGGCCAGCTGTGCGGCTTCGGTTATTTCCTTGGTGAACGCAGAGGTTTGTTCACCAAGTTTAAGTAGTCGCAGATGCCAGTCCAAAGGTTGGACGTTAAATGCCGCCTGACCCCCAAACAGGGTCGGCTGTATGAAGTGAGGGGAGTACGGACCGTAGACCATATGGGGTACATACGGTGCGTTCCCAATCATCTGAGGGCCAGAGCGGACGGTATTACCGCTTGTATGGCTCTCATGCAGAGATTGAATATTCCCTGCATATTCATTCTTGAAGTTGTCTGGAAAGCTCGATGTAGAGGCTGACTCAGACAGCTGCTGACTCCTCCTGCGGGTAATGATTTCTCGAGCGTCAGAAGTTGATTTTTTTTCCCACCGGCTGTTCACTCCGGCGAGTATTGGTGGTATTCCTCTTAGGTAGAAGAATCTTGGACCAGTCAAGGGTCCCGGCCGCCTTCTCCTTTGGATGCGGAGTTGGCTGCCTGTCTCTGACTGGCTTCCTCTTTTCTTGAGGGGTCTTTCTTGCCGACTATCCCTTACATGGGCCAGCCTTACTTTTGGTGATCCTTGATTTCACCCTTGAAACTTGTCATGAACTTCATGAGTTCGTCCCGGGTGACTGGGGCGGATCCAACTGCCGTGTGGGTTTCCCCTTCCGGCTGACCAAGGGGCCGGTTTGTACCCGCCTGGCTTTCTCCCCGCTCCAGAGTGTCTCTGGGATGGATGCGTTTAGTGATCAGAGAGCCATCTTTGGCAATGTAGGTTTCGACTTGAGGATCATCATCCTTTTGGTCAGTAAAGACCTCCGGCTGATCTACCGGACGTTTGGGAGGTAGTATAGACTCTTGAACCATCCTTGAGGTACTCTCCCCACAAACGGCGCCAAATGTTTTGGGTGTTTTTGTCCCTCGGGAGAGCTACAACTCAAAGACTGGCTGGTGAGCGCCTGTACCTGCAAAATAACGGAGACTCCGGGTGGTTGGAGCTCCGCCTCCGACAATCAAGTTAGAACGTGTAGGAGTGAGTAAAAAGTGCGGAAATAAAGGTGAGATCTTTCTCGGATTCAGAGATCAAGAGATTTCTCTAATGTAAGAGAATGTCAGTAATTGTGTAATAAATTCAATCTGTCCCACAAATGGGGAAAATCTCCCTATTTATAGGGTCATTCTGGATAAGGGTGCCCTTATCTAGGTCATTTGACCTAGATTTGGTGGGCTGCCCGTCCTTTTGACAGCTTTTTTTTGGGGAATTGAGCCTTTAAAAGTCGTTATTCCTCTTGATGATAGTGGATTCCACGTGTCACTTCATAAGTGGCCCGATTTGGGCCAATATAGGATGGACACGTGTCATATTCCTATTAGACCACGTGGCGGGGTAATTTTACCCAAAACAGTTAGTACTTTGTATACAGTTCAATTTATTTTAGTTATTTCGGAACTAAATACTTTTATACTTTATTTTATCTATAAATCACATATAGTTTTAGATTGGTTTTGTTATATTAGATTGTGCAATGTTACTCCTTCCCATTTTTTTAAGTGTTACATTTTATTTTTGACGAAAAGGTTTTACAATTTTATGTTTGGCAAACTATTACAATACATTTTAATACTTTTTTTTAATCCTGCTCTTATAGCTCCATCAAAATTCTTTTATATTTTTATTATTAATATTTTTATTTTTCTCTCACATCAATTATTTTTATAATAATCTATTGGCCTACTATCTTTTTCTTACATTGTAGAAGTATAATTTTTTTAATACTTCATTCAACTATGTCGCCAACTTATCTCTTATTTAATCAATCACTTAATTTACCTAAATAATTTAATGATTGAAGTGTAACACCAAAAAAAAAATGGCAAAGAGCTTTAAAGATTTAAATTTGGCCATTTATTTAGTTGACTACATATAAATAATAAAAAATTACAATTTTAAATAATCTTTTTTTTTTTTCAAAACGAGACAATTTTGAATAGTCTTCAAGTAAAGAAATTTTATGCAAAAAAAAAAAAATAATAAATAAATAAATAAATAGTTATGTTACTTGGCTGATGTGTAACACCCCCCCCCCCCCAAAAGAAAAAAAAGAGCAATTGAGATTAAATCTTGGCCATTTAGTTGACTACATAAAATTAGTCAAAATTACAATTTTGAACTGTCTTAAAGTAAAGAAAATTAATTAATAATGTTAAATCGGTCGGTTTTAACATAATAATTTCATCCCTAACGATTCCTTCCTTCCATTAACCTGTTTGATTTTTCATTGATGAATTTTTTGATAACTCTTACCATTCTATCTCTCCTAAATTCCAATAAAATTAAAAACAAGTATCTATACTAATCCATTAAAAGGGGTTCCTAAAAACGTCTCTACGCCACGTAGACCTCCTCACTACGCTACGCCACGTCACTCAATCAACTCTTTATTATGCCACATCATTCATTCAACATCTCAATATGCCTATATGGATGAGAATGTTTGAACACTTGACCTCTTTGAAAAAACATTATTGTTTAACCATCTAGGCAAATAGTCAATTATACTTTAATGTTGCACACTCAATAATATTATACTATAAAAGTATTGAAAATACATACTATATACATACTATTAAATGATTAAAAATTAGCAGTTGTACAACTACAAAAGTAGTATCTCAAGGCAACGCCCGTGCTACTCACTAGTCGATCTATACTAATACACTAAAAGGCGTTTCTAAAAACGTCTCTACACCACGTAGACCCCCTCACTACGCCACGCCACATCAGACACTCAACTCCTTATTATGCCACCTCAATATGTCACATCATCCGCACTACCAACAATACTTAATGCATGTTGCCTCAACTATACTGAAAAGCAAAATATATGGATGAGAAGGTTCGAACCCGTGACCTCTTTGAAGAAATGTTATTGTTTAACCATTTAGGTAAATAGTCGATTATACTTTAATATTTCATACTAAATAATATTCTACTATAAAAATATGAAATATACATACTACATACACACTATTAAATGCTCTTAAAATTAGCACTTGCACTACTATAGAAATAGTATCCTGGGGCAACGCCCAAGCTACTCACTAGTAGATGATTATTTTATGGTGTGTGTAGGCGTCAAAAATATTATGGAGGCAATTGGTGAATAAGTTTTTGCTTGGTGTTGAAGAAGATGAAATAATGATGAGTACTAAATGTGTTAGATTTCGGGAAAACGCCTCAAGATTGGAGTGTGTACCATTGATTCAATATATAGAGTTTACAATCACTAAGCCTAATCACGTTAGGAAACCTAGTACAATAAGAATACAAAATATACATAAAATCTATCCTAATCTGCGACAAATTTTATCCTAATATAATATCTATCACACTCCCTCAGTGGTAGCGGGAGGAGGTCGTACGCTAAGACTGGACCTGAATTCCAGAAATAATTCTTGAGGTAGGCCTTTAGTGATAATGTCCGCAAACTGATATCTAGAAGGAACATGTAGAACCCGAATTGCCCTAACGCAACCTTTTCTCGAACAAAATGAATATCCATCTCCACATGTTTGTTGCGTTGGTACTGTACCGGGTTGCCAAAAAAGTAGATAACGCTGACATTATCACAATAAACAATAGTACGTAGTCTGCCGTAGAGGACAATGTAACTTAAGTAAAAGATTACGAAGCCAACACGCCTCAAAGACAACATTTGAGACGCCTCGATATTCTGCTTCTGCACTCGACTTAGATAATGTATGTTGACGCTTAGATGACCAAGAAACGAGGTTGTCCCCAAGGAAACAACAATAGCCCGAAGTGGAACGCCGGGGATCAAGACAACCTCCCCAGTCAGTGTAAGTGTAAGTAATCAAGCGTTGAGAAGCAGTAGGATATAAATGTAAATCGTGATCAATGGTACCCCAAACATAACGCGAAATGCGTTTCAATGCCTCATAATGAGGTTCCTGGGGATCATGCATATATAGACACACCTGTTGTACCGCATAGGAAATATCTCGCCTGGTGAAAGTTAGATACTAAAGAGCACCTGCTAAACTGCGATACAAAGTAGGATCCCAAAAAGGTGGTCCTGCATCTGCACTAAGTTTGGACTTAGTGTCAACTGGAGTGGCTGCAGGTTTACAAGAGGCCATACCTGCACGCTCTAAAATCTCCTGTGCATACTTTTCGTGTGAAAGTAGCAAATAAGAAGGTTTCGGGTCACTACAATTCCTAAAAAATATCTTAAAGAACCCAAATCTGTCATAGGGAACTCAGTTTGTAACTAAGATATGATCCCTGCACGCAACTTGTCAGAGGAAGTAGTTAATATAATATCATCAATATATAGAAGCAAAAATGTCATATCATCACCCTGTCAGAATGTAAAAAGAGAGGTGTCACTCTTAGTGATGACAAAACCCAATTTGATGAGAAAATTGGCAAATCGTTGATACCAAGCTCTAGGGGCTTGTTTCAAACCATAGAGTGCCTTTCGTAGTCTGTAAACATGAGAGGGTGCTCTCCGATCCACAAAACCTGGGGGTTGATGCATATAATTGATGTATCGACCACTTTTTAGCCATAGCTAAACTCAGAATAGTTCTAATAGTGGCCGATTTAATTAACTACCGGACCGAACGTTTCATCATAATCTACACTAACCTCCTACGACCTGCCATCACAAACAAGAAGAGCTTTGTGCCTTTCAAGGTCACCATTAGACTTGAATTTGTGTTTGAAAAGCAACATACAATTAACAACATTCACCCCCGTTGGCCTAGGCACCAACTCCCATGTTCCCGTTTTAATTAAAGCAATGTACTCACCAAACATCGCCGCATTCCAATTAGGGTCATTTAAGGCCTTTTTATAACTTTTTGGAAGTGGGGATTTGTAAAGAGAGGGACCTGAGTGAGCAAAGAAGTTCGACTATATTTCAAGTTAGGCTTAAATATGCCTCTCTAACTGCGAGTAACACGAGGGGATGGTCGTAGTGGGCGTGTGGGTTGAATGGAAGGAATTCCCCGAGCTAGGGGAGGGGTGTATACGGGCTAGTCAGTACGGCAAGGGGGGTTGGGCTTGCGGGGCGTTATGGGGATGGCTGAGGTGCGGCTCGCCTGGCTGCTGCTAGCAGGAGAGTGGGGCAGGGCAGTCCGCGGGTTGGTCGCGGCTGTGGCAAGGGAACCGCAAGCCACCCGCGGAGTGGGTTACGAGGTGATTGCGGGGAGTCCGGGGTTTAGGTCTTGTTTGGTATTGGGCTTGGTTGATGGGCCTAAGGTGTGGGCTGATGAGAGTGGTGCATCAAGAAGTGGGTGAGAAGAGGTGAGGCTTCATCATATCACAAAAAATCATAGTCCCTAATCCGAAATTGACCCAAATTGGAGTATGGGAATGTATGCTCATCAAAGGTGACATGCCTAGACAAAATAATTTTATTTGATGAAAAATCTAGACATCTATAGCCATGGTGATTCGACCGGTAACCTAAGAAGACACATGGAGCGGACCGAGGAGCTAATTTATTTTGAGCGGTGGAGGATAAATTAAGAAAACAAAGGCACCCAAACACCCATAAGTGATCCTATGAAGGTTGTTTTCTAAATAACGCTTGAGTTGGAGTTATGTTTTTGAGAGCTTTGGTTGGTAAAATATTTATGAGATAAGTAGTGGTCTCAAGAGCATAAAAAAATTAGGTGGAAAGGAGGCATGAAAGAGAAGTGTGTGTTTGACATTGTTAATGGTTCTAATCATACGTTCATCTTTTCCATTTTGTGAGGAAGTGTGAGGGCAAGAGAAACTAAAAACCATTCCAATATCCAGGCATTGCTTTTTGAAAGGATCATTGTCAAGTTCTCGACCATGGACACTTTGAAAGGCTTTAATGGCCCGTTCAAATTGAGTTTGGACATATTACGAAAATTTACAAAAGTGGAAAAAACTTGAGATTTATAAGCAATAGGAATAATCCAAACAAAGTGAGTGAAATTATCAATGAGAACTAAATAATATTTATGACCATTAACACTACGAATTGGGGAAGTCCACAAATCGACATGAATAATATCAAAATCACAATAGTATGACTAGTAGAATCATAAAAGGGTTGTCTAACATGTTTTCCTAATTGACAAGAATTGCAAAAATTGGAGGTGGACTCCTTATTACAATTAATTAAACTATTTCTCCTTAAAAAATTAAAAGAACTAGCTCCGGTGTGACCCAAGCGACTATGCCAAGTAGTTGGGGTTAGTGTCCATAAGAGTAGAGGCAAGGCATGATGATGGTGGAGTGGTGGTGACTGGATAAAAGATTCCCAAGCTATTGCATCTCATTACTATCTCCCCGTTTGAAGGTCCTTCACAGAAAAGCCATAAGGGTCAAATTCAATAGGAACACTATTATCAAATGT
Organism: Chenopodium album; assembly: GCF_948465745.1. Taxonomy (NCBI): domain Eukaryota; kingdom Viridiplantae; phylum Streptophyta; class Magnoliopsida; order Caryophyllales; family Amaranthaceae; genus Chenopodium; species Chenopodium album. The sequence continues at coordinate 66,448,160 of NC_137839.1, read as the reverse complement.
GAATTTTGGAATTGAAATTAAGTTTTTAATGATTTGAGAGGCTAAGAGAACATCACAAAGGATTAATTTGTTGTTATCTAGGAAGGGTATTATGACCATAACCCGTAATAGGAATGTGGTGTCCGTTGCCAACTAAAATATTATTATTAGTTCTAAAATTAAATAGGGGCATGAGAGTACCTGAGTTACGAGTCATATGAGATGTAGCACCCGAATCCATATACTACCCGTTGTGCGGATTAGCCAAAGTCATGGACAAAGAGGCCGAACCTAGCTCCGTGGGAGTGTAAACCTGGCCGTAGGGAGTCGGATTGGCCAAATATGCTTGCTGCGTTGGGCCTGACTAGTTTGAAGGCCCATTAGGTGTTGGCTGCCTAGGCTGTCCAATCGGGCCAGAAGTTGTTGGATATGGACACGGTAGGGTGGCCCAAGATCAGTTCCATTGCTGAGTTTTCCACGGATGGGCCTAAAATCCGGGCCAGAATTGTAGCGTGGGCCACTATTGTGCTTAAGGTTGGCTTTGTTGTTGTTGGGAGTTGTTGGGAACCTTGTTGGAGTTATTGCCTCTTCCTTTTCCACGACCCTTTCCCCCACCACCTTTGGCACCTGTTCGGCCCCTACGTCTGCGACCACCGAAGCCGCGACCACCGTGATTGGTCGGCTGCTGCTGTTGTTCGAAACTTGAGCTGGGTGCAGCATCTTGCTGGGCCATAAAAGACGACTGAGCCAATTGGCCCTGGTCATTAGCACGACGTGATTAATAAAAGAAAAGCCGAGACCTGGTCGAATTAAACGGCGGCAATGGCTCAGTTTGCCGAATCATCGTCGCCACCGTGTTAAAGTCATAGTTTTTTAGGCCGGAAACGAGGCGTATCACCATCTTCTGTTCCGAAACCGGTTGATCAATGTTAGGTAATTGATCGGCTATACTCTTAAGCTATTGACAATAGACTGTAACATTAGAAAAATTGCTAATATGAAGCAAATTAAATTGATTTTCAATATACACAACCCTAGTATTTTTGTTATCTTAAAAAATTTCTTTAATTCGATCCCAAAGATTCTGAGTAGATGATTTTGGTGCCAAAATTGTATTGAGAAGATCGGTTGAGATTGTGCCGTAAATCCACTGTTTAACAATTACATCAAGTCGCTTCCACAAGGCGTCAGAAACATCAGTCGGTCGGGAAATAGTTGGGTCTATGTGATCTAACACATTACGCATAAGCGTGATTCTCAAACAACTCCACCCAATTGGAGTATTGAACCTTCTCGTAATCAAGAACCAGAGGGATTGCATTCTTGATGTTATTGACGGCTAAAGCCGAATGAAATTCCGACGTTGGAGGCGGTGGAGGCGAGTTGGGTACATCGTCGTCCTTGGCCATGGTTAAACGTCAGCAGAGTGTAGAGGAAGTATTGAAGAAATATGGGTGTGCACAGGTGTGAAAGATGCAAAAAAGAAAAGGAAATTTTTTTTGTGAAAGCGAGATCTAAAACCTAAGATGTGATACCATGTTAGATTTCGGGAAAAATCCTCAAGATTGGAGTTTGTACCATTGATTTAATATATAGACTTAACAATCGCGAGGCCTAATCACGTTAGGAAACCTAGTACAATAAGGATACAAAATATACATAAAATCTATCCTTATACGCAACAAATATTATCCTAAATATAATTTCTATCAAAATGTATTTAATACTAGATTAATACTCATGTAATGTACGATTAAAAAAATTGATAAAATATTACGATATAAGCTAAAATTTTTTGCAACAAGACAAGCTCACATAAAACTGGGTTATTGGGAAAGTAAAAGTCATTAATGCTTTTTTTGTTGGTTTGTATTTTCTAAATCTTTGAATTTGGAAGATAAAAAAAGAAGTAAGAAAAGAGAAAAATGATGTCATATGAATTTTTGGCGGGAAATTTATCATGAAAAAATTACTGGGGTACAAAGATGATATAAACAGTGTTTTGCTTTAGGTATATCTATAGATTTAATAAAGATTTAATGGAGATTTAAGTTGAAGATTGAAAGAAGAATATATACTTAATTGTAATTACTTCAACGTATTGCAAATATAATGAAAGAGGCGTACAGCATAGGATACACAGTGCTCAGACTGCTCACCGTGTACACATTGAACATTAATTAAGGAGAAAATTGTGAAAAAAGACCTTTTAAGAGGTCGACTTTTTGAAAAAGGAACTTTTAAGTTAAAACTTGTAAAAAAAGGACCTTTTAAATTGCATTTTGTTTATATGGGGTACTTAGGTGAGCTTGCGACCTTACGTGGTGGTCAATCCCGGACCTCAGACGTTGACTATCACGTGTTAGTCACGTGACTTATTTTTTTTTAAAAAAAAAACAAAATTTCCCTCCTTTCCCGACCTAACCAATGAAATAGTTAGGTCGGGAAAAGAGGGAATTTGGAGATTTTTTTGTATTTTTTTTTAAAAAAAAGTCACGTGACTAACACGTGATAGTCAACGCCGGAGCTCCAGTATTGACCACCACGGAAGGTCACCCAAGTACCCCATACAAACAAAATGCAACTTAAAATGTCCTTTTTTCACAAGTTTTCACTTAAAAAGTCCTTTTTTCACAATTTATTCTTAATTAAGCCTAAGTTCAAAAAAACTTGAAGACTAACTCCATTGAACATGTACTCCAATGAACACAAAAGAATAGGTTCATATGTGAGAATTCAAACTTATATGAGAACTGATTTCAAATTTAGAACATGTGAGTAAAAGTTTAGAACATACGAGTAAAAATTTAGAACATGCGTATGAAATTAAAATTTAGAACATCTGAGTAATAATTTAGAACATCTAAGTGAGTAATATGTTTAGAACATTTGATTTAAGAATTAGAACAAGTGATTAAAAATTTATAAAATCTGCTTTATGAAATTTTAAACATATGAGTACAATTTAGAACATTTGATTTAAGATTATGAACATGTGAATAAAAATTTAGAACAAACAAATATAGAATATAGAAAGTGTGAGTAAAAAATTTAGAACATACGAGTAAAAATATAGAACATACGTTTTAAAATCTGGAACATTTAATTAAAAATCTTAGAACACACATTTTAAAATTTAGAACATATAAGTTAAAATTTTGGAACGAGTTATTTAAAATTTATGATATTAAACTTAACTAATTTATGGTTTAGAACATGTGAATACTAAATTAGAACATTTGATTTAATTTAGAACACCTAAGGAAAAGTTTAGAACATCAGATTTAAAAAAAAAATTAGAACATACAAGTAAAAATTTAGAACATAAAGAGTGTTCTCACATAAGAAAAATTCTCACATAAGAAAAATTCTCACGAGAGCCTCCCCCTATATATATATATATATATATATATATATATATATTATTGGCGTTTAAGTTTATTTGAGTTAACCTTATATATGTTCTTTGAAATTATGCTTAATGTTCATCAACTGGACAACGAGAGTATGCAAACACCTCCACCATGGGACCATCCATTATTGTGTACGTAAAGTAGTGACAAGCAGTGTTTTAAATTATTTTTCTTTTGATTTAATACGAGAAAGTAGTTTTCAATATACTTCTTCCATTATTGCAATATTGAGGGGTGAGGCCGTGAGGGTACGAATATTCTTTTAGTGGGATAAAGGAAAGAGATAAAAGTTAAAAATAGAATTACAAAATTGCACATATGATTATAAGCAGATATTTTGTATAATTAATTTCTAAAAACAGTAAGGGTATATTGAATATCTATTCCACAAACTAATAAAAACAAGGTTTATATCTAATTTATGACATTCACGTTATATTAAATCTAAACTAAACATCCTAAATTGTCAATTTGCCAATTAAAACCATTTAATTTTTTTATTATTTTTTTTACTATTTTACTATTGTATATTTTATTCAAATTTTTTGAAGGATTTTATTTTTTTTCATACTTTTTAGTACTTGATGGTTTCGCTTTAATTTATTATATTCTACACAAACTATTTGGTGCAGCAGTCCACACTCAATAGTTCGTCCCGTTCTCTTCATCTTATTTTTGCTGAACTTAAATTATTTTTATTGAACTGAAATTATTTTTGCTGAATTGAAATTATCTTTACTGAACTGAAATTATTTTTGCTGAACTTAAATTATTTTTACTGAACTGAAATTAATTTTACTGAACTGAAATTATTTTTGCTAAACTGAAATTAATTTTCCTGATTCCATGTTATATTTCTTCTTTGAAATTACTGATTTTTACTGAACTTAAATTATTTTTACCAAACTGAACTTATTTTTACTGAACTGAAATTATTTTTGTTGAACTGAACTTATTTTTACTGAACTGAAATTATTTTTATTTAATATTATTTTTTAAGGTGAAGGGAACAGGGCCTTCATGCGACAGAGGCGCTCCATCCTTCCACCGCCTGCAAAATCAAACACATTGAACCACAATCTAGATCTACATCCCCACAATCCCCAAATAATACTAAGAAAAAACGAAATCCCCAATATCAAAACAAATCACAAATTAAAACAACTGTAATAACCCTAAATAAAAAAAAATAAAAAAAATAAAAAAAAAAAGCAATAAAAACTTAAAACTAGAGGTGCTAATGGCACAGCGTCGGCTTAAGGTAGAGGTGGTGGTGGTGGTGCAGCTTCGGATAAAGGTAGGTATGGTGATGGCTACGCGGCGTTGGCTTAGCTTAAGCGAGGAAAGACAAGGGTGTTTGTGGGTTGGTGGGTTTTGTGGTTGCATGGTGGGCAGGGGCGAAGCCAGGAATAAAAATCTAAGGAGGCCAAGACTCGATAAAGTTAACAAAAAAATATTAAAAAAAAAGTGCTTAAGAGGGGAGTCGAACTTGAACCTTTCTCACCATGCAAATCTCAAACTACCAACTATGCTATCATAGACAACATGTTGAAGTAGCTAAATATTTACTATTTATTAGTTTCTTATAGGGGCCAAACTACAAAATATACATATCACATATTGGGCCATGGGGGGTCGGGCCTCCACCAGCCCCCCCCCCCCCCATGGCTCTGCTCATGATGGTGGGATTGACAGGTGATGCCGTGGTTGGTGGGTTTGGTGGTTGGTGGATTTGCTTGTGATGCAGTGGTTGGTGGTGCAGTGGGTTCGATGGATGGTGGGATCGGTAGGGTAGGGTGGTGTGGGGTGGTATACGGTGGTGTGAGGATTTGTGGTTGATTTGTTGTTATCAATGAGAACATATCAGTCACAAATCTTGTATACTCCCTCTATGTTTTAATAAGTGTTACAATTTGACTAAATATACATGTCAATACCTGACTTTGACCATTAATTTATCTAATCATATGTTAATAAAATTATAAGAAAATTGATATTATGAAAGTATACATTATAACGAATCCTACAATGTATTATGCAATATCATTTGTATTTTTATTTTTTTTTTTGTACATTAGTAAATTAATCAAATCAAAAGCATTATGTGAATAGTGATGAAAAAAGTCAAACTTATATAACACTTATTAAAACATCGAGGAATTATTGTTAATGAGAAGAAAGTGAGGAAGTGAGGGAAAGATGAGAGAGAATGAAATGATATTTGTTGTTGTTGATAAGAACATATCAGCCAAAAATCTAAAGGGGGAAAAAGGAGAGAGAAGGAAATGAAAAATATGTTGTATGTAGCTAATCATATTAATTAACTAACAAATGAAACATATTAGCCATTAAATGATCATATTAGCCAATTGATGTCTTATATCAGTCAACATTAGGGACATATTAGACATTAATAAAAATGTATCAATCAACACATGGAACATCTATTTCAGCTAAAATGAAACATATAAGTCAATAAAAGGAACATATCATTCAACAAAAGGTACATATCAGTCAATAGAAAGAGCATATTAGCTAACAAATGAAGCATATTAGCCAACAAAAGGATGAAATCAGCAAACAAAAGTAACATATAAGCCAATAAAATAAACACATCAACCAACAAAATGAAACATATAAGCCAACAGTAAAAATATACATATATATCAGCCAACAAAATAAAGATATCAGCCAACTAATAAAGAAATTACAAATTTTTGTATGCGGCTAGCCACATGGTGCGGCAAGGGTTACTTGTAGGGTGTTACTGGTTTTATCTGGGGTTACTTGTAGGTGTTATTTGTATTATGGTTACTTATATGGGTGTTACTGGTTTTGGACGGGGGTTACTTGTAGGGTGTTACTGGTTTTGTCATGGGTGACTTGTAGGTGTTACTTGTATTTTGGGGTTACTTGTGTAAGTGTTACTGGATTTAGCCAGGGGTTACTTGTAGGGTGTTACTGGTTTGGTCATGGGTTACTTGTAGGTGTTACTTTTATTCTGGGATTACTTGTAGGCTGTTACTGGTTTTGTCAGGAGTTATTTGTATAGTGTAACTGGTTTGGTATGGGGTTTTGTTTTAGAGTTGCTTGTAGGAGTTACTAAGAATACAAGTAACACCTACAAGTAACCCCACGATACAAGTAACCTCATAATACAAGTAACACCCTATAAGTAACCCATACAAGTAACCGAAGAATACAAGTAACTCATACAAATAACCCATGCTGTACCATGTGGCTTGCCGCACTGAAAAACCTTTGGAAAGAAATATATCAACCAACTGATGTTTGATAGCAACCAACAAAAGGACATATAAAAAAAAATTAAAAAAATAACAGCCAACAAAAGGGATATATTAGCCAACATAAAAATCATACCAACCAACTTATTTAATAACCATGCATCAAAGAATTGTATCCTAGTTTGTAACGTAAACAAAGAAATCATTTTCTTAAAATAGGTATGATACATGTGAAACTTATTTAAAAGATAAGTAGTGCAATATTAATCTAACTTTTTTTTTTTTTTAATTTTAAAAGTCAAAATTGTGAACATCGATCTTTAATGATATTTAAAGGGTTGGGATTGGAAACAATTACAATGTATACCTTTTTAGTCACTGAAATATTTTCCATAAATCACAACTATTTCAAAGTTTATATTGTCAAGTAGACCCTTAGCTTACAAAATAATTGAATCATGAATTTCATTTTACTATATGTGCTTTTCGATCACTTTACCAATGGCAGGAAAGAGAGCTTCAGCAAATAAAAGAGCGGTTGCAGTCACTTTGCCAATGGCTGTAATAGGAATTATAATTACTGGCATTTGTTTCTTTAGAAAAAAAAAAGCAAAGAAGTACTCTTCTCCGGATTTTAACAATGGTAATCATCTCTAAGATCATCTTTGGTATGTATATTGATTTATTTATTTATTTATTTATTTTATATAATTTTTTTTACGAGAGTTTGAAGGACACAAATTCTTACAATTTAAAATAAGGGTTTGTTCGACTTAACTTATTTTCACTTATTTCGGGTCTAATATTTTCATCTAAGGAAAAATAAGTTTTGATAAGGATTGTCCAAGTTTAAAATTAAAACTAAAATAAGTTTAAATAAGGTACAATAAATTTAGATAAGTTCATAAGGTCATATTAGTTTGGGTTTATTTCATGTGTTATAAGTTTCCTATAAGTTTAGATAAATTCAGATAAGTTCTATTAAGTTTAAATAAATTCAGTTTAGAAAAAATAAATTCTGATAAGGGTTATCCAAATACAAATTATATTGATAAGTTTTAAAAAAATTCAAATAAGTTTAACTTTAGATAAGATCAAATAAGATAAGATAAGTTCGGATAAGTAAAAACCAGGTGTATAACAAATATAAAGATTTTTAGTGATGGAAATGAAATAAATTAATCTTAATAGTCAACAACCACCTTCGACCGTATAGTAACATAATATTTATTCCTCGTAAAAGTTTAATTTCATATAAGGTATTTTGTGAAAAGTTTAAGGAACGAGCTTGTGTACCATGCTTGGTACAGACAAAAAATGCGGAATGAACATTTAGCTGATTTTTAAAGAACATATAATAGTTTTGTAAAGAGCGTATAGTTGTTTTGTAAGGATCAAATGACTTAAAGTTTTTTGTACTCCCTGATCCTTTTTTTTTTTTTTTTTTTTTTTTTGGCATCACTTGCAAATGCGCGGAGTTTTAGGATAATGAATTAATAATGTGAGTAGATAAATAATTTGTTATGGAAAAAGTAATGTGGGTACCATGAAAGTGAAAATATGCGAGAGAGTAGTGGACTAGTGGGATCATGAGAGAGAAATGATAAATTAATTTGAGTGAGGTTTAAAGTAAGAGAGATAAATAATAAATATAATGTAAAATTACTATATAAAGAAGTGATGAAAATAAATAAAAAAACATCCATAAAAAGAAAGTGATGCAAATAAAAAAAAATCGGAGGGAGTATATCCAGAACATCTGTAATATTACTAAAGAACATGATAATACTATATATGTACTCCCTCCGTGTTTAATTAAGTGTTATACTTACTAAATCCGACGTGTTTTAATAAGTGTTAAACTTCCTTTTTTTTTGGCAAAAAGCTACCTTTAAATATTATATCTCTCTCCTCTCATGGTCCCTACCCAAAGTCGCTACTACCTTTTTTTATTATATAATTTTTCTCACATTCATTATTTTTCAATAAACTATTAACCACACTATCATTCTTTTACAATTTTTAATACTCTAACTACTCACTTACCTCTTATTTTATTTAAGTCAATTAAATTGCCTAAATCTATGTGCCGGTCAAACTGTAAAACTTAAAAAAGCACGGACTCTGTGTTTTAATAAGTGTTACAGTTTGACCGTCACATAGGCAATTTAATTGATGTAAAAGAAAGATAGTAAGGTTAATAGTTTATTGAAAAGTAATGGCTTTGAGAGGAGAGATAATAAAAACAAAAACTTTTGCATGCATGTCCCCGATTTACAATAATTTTATTGTATATCGAACATTTTACGTAAAGTGAGCCTTTTTTTTTTTTTACAAAAGTGACCCCTTTTTTTTATATATAAAAGTGACCCTTTTTTTTTCACAAAAGTGACCCTTCTTTTTCACAAAAATGACCCTTTTTTTTTAACAAAAATGACCCTTTTTCACAAAAGTAACCTTTTTTATTCACAAAAAGTGACCCTTTTTTCACAAAAAAATTTAGCTACATATGCAAAATAGAGTATCAAAATCAACAAAAATAAACACAAAATTAACAATAGTCATGAAAATAGTACAATCACTTAGGGTCTGTTCACATTTACTGAACTGAGCTGAACTGATTGGAGCTGAACTGAACTGATTGGAGCTGAACTAAACTGAACTGAATTGAATTGAGCTGAAATGAATATTTTATGAGAGAGGGAAATTAGGAGCTTAACTGAACTGAACTGATTGAAGCTGAACTGAACTGATTGGAGCTGAACTGAACTGAACTGAACTGAACTGAACTGAACTGAAATTAAGTAAATATGAACAGACCCTTAAACAAATCAAAATAATAAAGATCAACATCACAAAACAACAAAATCAATAAAAAATAAAATAAAATAAAAAAGAAAATGTACATGCATTTAGATCAACTTCATCGGAAATTGGATTAGTGAAGATGGACATCAGGTAGCTAGCAACAAAATTACAAACTATTACTGGAAAAAGGTTTGAAAAAAGATTGACATCATTGCTGGTGGGTGTAGGGTGGTTGGTGGCCGCATTTAGATCAATTTCATCAATAAGAGATGAAAGCAATTTAATTAAAATTTCTATCAATCAAGAATAAAACTACAGCATAATAGGATAAAGACGGAAGAAAGCAAATTAAGAGTGAGAAAGCTTAGCTTAAATCGCCGGAAAACGGAAAGGAAGAGAGGAGAGAGAAAAGTCATGTTATAATTGTGGGTGAAAATTTTTTTGCTCGTATGAAGGAGGGAAACTTTCTTCTTTCATAGTGTCATACAATAAATAGTGTACACCCGATTTTTTTAAACAATCATATAATAAAAAAAATAGTATTGGAAACCATGAGAAGAGAGAGATAAAATATTTAAATGTAAATTTTTGCCAAAAAAGGAAGTGTAACACTTATTAAAATATGGCCGGATTTGATAAGTGTAACACTTAAAATAAACACGTAGGGAGTAATGAACATTATTTATATATATCCACTATAATTTAAAGATAAAATTAAAAGTACAATTCACAAGGGTCCGAATCCTCTATCCCACTCATATGTCCCATTCCATGTCTCATTCGTTTTGATTGGTCCACGTCACTTTAAATATCAATATTAATATTAAAAGTTTAATGGCAAATTAAATTAAATAAATTTTACATAATTTATATTTTAGTCCTTATCTTTTTTTTTGTTTCTTCTTTACACAATTAAGTTTAATTCAATTGCATCATTTTTTTCCTGTATACTACCTCTATAACTCTAGAAGAACCCTAATTTTTTTTTAAAAAGTTACCTCAATTTATTCTTTCTCTAATTGCATCCATAAATACTAAAGCACTACAATTCACTTTAATGGATACTCCACGAGAAGTATTGACAAGCGATTTCGACAATTTACCATACGAGGTATGATTCTTATTGAATTACGTATCTAAAATACTATATGCATATGTTTTGTTTGTTTTTGGTCATTAGGGTAGCTATTAGAGCGCATATTGATAATTACTATTAGTATAAGCCATAGCATTGTCAAAATTATACTGCGTATATAGTTGTTTAGGTTATGGATGATTGTATTTTTATTGATTTTTATATGCGATTTTTGGTGGTACAAAATTGTCATTTTGATAAAGAAATTGGGTCATTACAAACTAGTCGTAGATTATCTTTTGAGGAGCATGAGCAATTGAATGATAATGATGATGTGGTCAATAACTCTAAAAATAACTTTGAAGATAATAAAGTTGAAAAAGATAATTTTCTGCCAAATATGAATGAAATTCACTCAAAGCTGCCCAATGAAGCCATTCCAATGATAGGGATGGAGTTTGCATCAGAGAATATAGCTTATGATTTCTACAACAGATATTCTAGAGCTATTGGATTCGGAATCCGGTTAAGTAAATCAGTTTTATTTTTTTGTGTGTGTTTTCTGCATTTTCAATTTCCTAAAGGTTTTGAATTTACAATGAAGTTGTATCTTTACTCAATTATGAATTTTTATAATAATGATTGATATGCTCGGATTGTTTTATCATGTCTATCAATTAAGGATTCTTCTAGAGTTATAGAGGTAGTATACAGGAAAAAAAATGATGCGATTGAATTAAACGTAATTGTGTAAAGGAGAAAAAAAAAAGATAAGGACTAAAATATAAATTATGTAAAATTTATTTAATTTAATTTGCCATTAAATTTTTTTAATATTAATATTGATATTTAAAGTGACGTGGACCAATCAAAACGAATGGGACATGGAATGGGACATATGAGTGGGATAGAGGATTCGGACCCAATTCACAATAAGTAAAGAACCTTATGTCACAAATAAAAATACATTATACTTACAATCAAATAATATGAGACATATGTTCTTTTCACTATTTTTTGATGCAATATCTTCTTTTTACTCTAAGCATATGTTCATTACATTTATATAGTATGCACTTTTCACTATATGTATATGTTCATTACTTTTCTTTTTTATGTTCATTCTGTTTTTTTTTTTTTTAATATACAAAATGGTTGTACAATGCAAGGTAAACAACTAAGGGGAATTATGCTCCTTATGTACACCTAAATAAATTTTATAATTGTACCACTTAAATTACCATTTCTTTTTATTATTAATTGGCTTATACAATATGATTTATGGTGTTACAGTGCTAGGTGATTTGACAACCGTGGAATCCTTGACATTCGATCTTAAGACACTTGAAGTTGCCACGAACAACTTTTCGGATAATCAAATACTTGGTCAAGGAGGCTTTGGTAGTGTCTATAAGGTAAACAACCATAATTTTGTCATTTTGTGGGTTATATTCTACTCAAGAACTCTTTATCATTTGATTATTTCTAGATAACTTTTATTAAATCGTCAGTTGATCATCATTTATCTTAGGGAACCCTGGAAAATGGACAAGAGATAGCAGTAAAAAGGCTATCAAAGGTATCTAGCCAAGGAGCAGAAGAATTCAAGAATGAGGTTGTATTAATTGCCAATCTTCAACATAGAAATTTGGTTAAGATATTGGGATTTTGTTTAGGAAGAGAAGAGAAGTTACTCGTCTATGAATATGTTCCCAACAAAAGCCTCAACTACTACTTGTTTGGTAAGAAGATACCACATTATATATATATATATATATATATATATATATATATATATATATATATATATATATATGTCATTTCCTCAAAAAGATTCGACTAACAATTACTCTTATTATTCGGTTTATTTATTTATTTTTTTTTATTATTTTTTTTTTTTTGAAATTGCTACCCACCTATTGTAGATGAGTTATTATTCGTTTTATTTGTTTGTCTTAATTAGTCGAATGAATTAATAACTAAAATATTACGGAGTAATATTTCACGTATTACTTTTTTTAAAAGCATAATTCCGTACTTCCCATCTCCAAATTCCTTAATCCTCAATATAATTAGCGAAAAAGCTAAGAAAAATCAACAGCCCAAAAATATAGAATTAATTACCAAAGTAGCAGTGTGTTAATAGAAGTACGTATCACATGCACAGGACTTAAAAATCCTAGCTCAGTCATGATTACAGATTATAGAAATAAGCTAGGTTAATTAATAACATAAATCATATTTAACTTAGCTTGATTTTCGCGTTTTACCATCTTGTTTTGTAGCCAATTTTACACACTAGTTGATTTTTAAATCATCATAATAACTATTGTATGATTGATACTTTACTTAGCTTTTTTAATTTAACTTATTTTACTTATCTGATCTGATTTGATATCGTCTTATCTGGTCTGATTGATCTAATGTGGTATGATCTGTTCTGATTTTTCCAAATTTTGACATTATGTGTACGATAATCTATAAAGAAGAAATGAAGCAAGTGAGGTCTTGTTAGATTCATATTAATGTGTAATTTATTAATATGTGATTTTTATAATGTTTTAAATTGCGTAATTAAAGATATTTAGCAATAAAAAACGTACATAAAACGATGATCTGATCTGAACTTATTTTTTCTAATGTAACCTGATCCAGACTAATTTTTTTGAAATAAGTAAAAATAAATTAAACTAATTCTAATTATCAATAATAATAAAGTTTATGAAACACTCTATATAGATGCTCGAAAGCGAGGAGAATTAAATTGGTCTACACGCTACGAAATAATAAGAGGCATCGCTAGAGGACTACTTTACCTTCATGAAGACTCGCGCCCAAGAATAATCCACCGTGACCTAAAATCTGGAAATATTTTGCTCGATGCAAATATGAACCCAAAAATTGCAGATTTTGGTTTAGCAAGAATTTTCAAGGTTGAACAAACAGTGGATGACACTAGCAGAGTTGTTGGAACGTAGTAAGTCTTTTTGTTCTATGTCTTTTTTGTTAGTATCTCCCTCTTATTAATTTGATTGTAACCACAATTAAGATTAATCAATAATATACACAAAAATACATGCAAAATAACTTCTTTTATTTATTTATTTTTTTGGTAGTGGTTATATGGCTCCAGAATATGCAATGCATGGACAATTTTCTGTAAAATCAGATGTATACAGTTTTGGTGTGTTGGTTTTGGAGATAATTAGTGGCAAGAAAATTAGTACAAAATTCAACCAATATGGTGACGGAGACCTCTTGACCTATGTGAGTAAGAGCATGAATTAATTATATTTTCTAAATACAAAGTAATTTATACTTAAGCTTATGAATTTGGAAAAAAGAAATAGACATTATTTAATCTGCCCTAGTCTGACCACAATTAAAATGTGTATTAGGCTTGGAGAAGTTTGAAAGAAGAAAACCCCTTGGATTTCATGGACTCGATATTGAAGGATACTTACTCGAGTGTAGAAGTGTTGAGATGCATTCATCTAGGCTTATGGTGTGCACAAGAGAACACTAATGGGAGACCGACCATGTCAACGGTTGTTCATTTGCTCAACAACGATACAACCACCAACACAATGCCAACACCACCACACCCTCGAATTTTTTACAATAGTAGTAGTACTGAATCATCTCTTTTGTCAAGATTAAGTGTACAATCAACGACATCAACGAGCAACACTAGTGAGTCAAAACCATTGTCTGATCAAAATCAAATCACGATTAGTGAGATGCAACCCAGGTGATTTACTCTGGCTATTGAAGACACATGTTTGATAGTAAGATAAGAGATGTAGTTAACTTTGATAGCCATTCACATGTTTGATTTGTTGTATAATTTTCTCCTTTTTTCTAGTATTTAAACTTTATACTCGAATAAGTTTAGAATGCATAATTGCATAAAGAGTATAATAACACATTTTTGGCAGAAATTTTTGGATATGCTGGTAATTTTTGGCTAGTTAAGCCACATTTATCTCATTGGCTTCAGCAAAGAACCCAGTAAGGTCCTTACAAAAATCAATGCTCATAAAATTAAAAGCTGAATTTTCAGCCTAAATCAGAGTAGGTCTCGGGCCTGTTTCTCTAACCCTATACATGAACCACCTTCAAACTATCATCTCCAATCAACCATTTTTTTTTAATAAAGGAAAATTTGTTAAAATTAATACAACTATTAAATGATTTTCTAAAAGTAAAACGAGTATTTATCATCTTATTGAAAATTTCAATGTAGTCTTATGACTTTTAACAACCACAATTTTAATAAATGGACGGCTGAGATTATTTGCTTTAAGATTTATTTTTAATTAATTATTTTAATCAAAAATAATTTTTTAATTATTGTAAATACTGTTTTATTTTCAGAATTTAGAAAACATTAAAAAATAATTTCTAAAAGATGAAAATATATTTAAAATAATTAAAAATTATTTTTAATTAAATCTACTAATTTTAAAAAAAAACTAAATAAAAAATAATATCAACCATCCATTTTAAAAATTGTGGTAGTCAAATGTCATAACTACATTAACCTTTCCAAATTATTTGTCTAAAATTGAATTGATTATAACCTCTTGGCAACTAGTTTTGATAAGTTAAACACAAACCCCGTTTACTTCGCCTTATTTGTGCTGAACTAAAATTATTTTTTACTGAACTGAAATTATTTTTGCTAAACTTAAATTATTTTTATTGATTTTTAGTTATATATCTTCTTTGAGGTTAATGATTTTTATTGAACTAAAATTATTTCAACTGAACTGAAATTATTTTTATTGCACTAAACTTATTTTTGTTAAACATAAATTATTTTTAATGAACTAAACTTATTTTTACTGCATATTATTTTTTTAAGGTGAAGTGAACAAGGCCTTATTGTAACATGGATTAAAGTTACCCCTATAATATTTAAATTTATCATTGTATAATACAAAAGTTTCCAATTTTCAAACATACATTTCTCCTTAAAAAACACTATTAGATTAATCATATTAATCTTATAAATTAAAATTACACATTATAATACAATCAAACTGATTACAAATTAAAAATTTCCCTTAAAGAAATTAAAGTTAACATAAAAAATTGTAATAGTTACCCTCAAATTAACCATCTTACAATAAAATTAACTTTTTTTTTTTTTTGATGCAAATGAGGGGCAAAGCCCCGGGAAAGAAATAAAAAAAATAAACAGAAATTAAACGTGGCAACGCCACCCCTATACTATCTTCATGCAAAATACGGCCTAGCTCGATAGGTGGGAATTGAATCAACTCAATGTTGTTGTTCTGAACAACCCCATGATTTGCAAGCCAATCCGCCGCCCTATTAGCCTCTCGATACACATGAAAATTTTGCAATTGCCACGACCCTTCTTCAATCATCTGCTTGCATCTTTGGATGATATGATATCCTTGCCCACGGTTGATGATTTGATTGTTTAGAGCAGCTATAACACTCTGGCTATCAATCAGGATTTGCAGTCTCTCTATTCTCATTCTTTGAGCCAATTCTAATCCATATTCAATGGCTTTGAGTTCTGCCATAAATGCATTACAGTCCCCTATTTTAAGTGAATATGCATGTAGCATTCTACCAGAGGCATCTCTAATTAGTCCACCACCACCTGCTGGACCAGGTGATCCCTTGACAGCTCCATCAGTATTCAGAGCAAGCCAGTTTATTGCGGGAGGTAACCATTTAATGTGAGCTTCCTGCCTGATCCTCAATCGATTGTGAGTGTCATCACGATCATCGCCTAGCGCCCTCCAAGCTTCCTCGAATTTTAACAAAAGGAATTGCCCTGCATCTACTGTATTCTCATTCGCTCTATCAAAAACCACATTATTTCGCCATCTCCAAATCCACCAAATTGTTGGTGAAGTAAATAGGCCAGATTTCCGGTGACAAGTCATTTCTCGTTTGGAATTTCACATTCCTGGCTATCCATTGTTGTAAGGTGCCTGTGAAAAAATTTGAAGCTGCGGCAGGTCCCCCAACTTGTCTCCATACATCTCTTGCTGCTCTACAATCTCGGAGAGCATGTAAAGATGTCTCCTCAAAATTATTGCAGCTCATACACCATGGATTGTTAGTAAGGCTCCTCTTTACTCTATTGGCATTTGACATGATCCTGTCATGCATCACAAGCCATAAGAATACTCTTGCTCTTTGCTGCACCCTCAATTTCCAAATCAAGTTCCAAGTACTATCATTTCTTACCTCATCCTCCTTACGTATAACCTTCAAGGAAGACTTTATTGTGAACTTGCCTTGAGCAGATCCACCCCAGTAAAATAAATCCCCTGTGGTTGGGTCTTCTCTAAGGGCATGAGCTTCAATGATACGCAGCACATCACCAGGCAACAAGTCTGCAAAAAGATCCCATTTCCAACTTGTTTCCTTATCCCACAATTCTTTGACTATAGCACCATCAAGATGATCTGGAATTTCTTTGGTCGCCAACGCTCTTAGGGGTTGATTTAGCTCCCAATTGTGATCCCAAAATAAAGTTGTAGCTCCATTGCTTACAGCTACTCTTGATCCCTCACTAATAAATTTAGCATTTTTCGAGATGCCCCTCCAAACATTAGACATATTGGACTTGGGCTCGAACATATCAATATCACATCTTCCCTTACGATATTTTGATCTTAAGACACGGAACCATAGTGCATTTGGCTCCATAAGAACACGCCATCCTAGTTTAGTTAGGAATGCCGCATTAGTCTGCCTAGATGACCTTATAGCTAAACCCCCCCTTTTCCTTCGGAAGCTGCAAACAGTCCCATGATAATAAATGAATGCGTATCTTTTCTTCATCACCACCCCATATAAAGCGCCTTGTACGCTTGTCAATATCATCACAGATAGAACGAGGAATTTTTGCTGTTTGCATAGCATACAAACTCATTGTGGTGAGTGTTGTTTTCGCCAAAGTGAGTCTACCCGCCAATGAAATATATTTAGATTTCCATCCTGCAAGGCGTCGATCTACCTTTTCACAAAGATAAGCAAAGGTATCTCGAGTTACTCTGCTTGTAAGGGTAGGCATACCAAGATAGGTTCCCAAATCTGTTGTTTCATCGATGCCTAGAGTATGGCAGATGGTAGCCGTGTCTTCAGGCTTCATATTATTTGAAAAATATACTCGAGATTTCTGGTGGCTTACCTTTTGCCTCGAGTTGGTACAAAACCGAGCCAAACATTCCTGGATTATCATTGCTTGGTCTGCAGTAGCCTCAGCAAACAATATAATATCGTCAGCAAAACATAAATTAGAGAGCTTGGGGCCATTCCTACTTGCATAAATGGGCTTCCATAGATTTTGAATTATGGACTCTTCAATACGTTGATTTAATTTCTCCATACACAACACAAAAATATATGGAGATAACGGATCTCCTTGTCTGATACCACGGCCCGACTTAAAAGACTGAGATGGTTCCCCATTCCATAGCACTTGCATTGAGGAAGTCGTGATGCACTCCATGATTAACTTCGTAATGAGAGGTGGAAACCGAATGTCATATAGAGTGTCTCGAATGAACTCCCACTTCAAGCGATCATATGCCTTTTCGAAGTCTATTTTTATTTCCATAAGACCTTTACCTCCTTACAATAAAATTAACTTAAGTCTACCTTATACAAATTTTATTGTAAGTTTAAATAATGTATGGTGCAATTTCATGCATTGGTAAGACATTTTTTATTTCAATTTTACGATAACAAAAGTAATTTTATATTAGAAAAATCCCTTCTTTCCCCTCCATCCTGTATAACAATTCTACTCGAAGTGCTCCTACGTTCTGAATCTACTTGACAATAATAGGAAGTCAGATTTGACGTATAATGATAGCGACATAAACTAATTCATCTAAGTAAGTTGAATATATATATATATATATATATATATATATATATATATATATATATATATATATATATATATATATATATATATATATATATATATATATATATATATATATATATATATATATATATATATATATAATGGAAACTAAAAATCCAACCTTTGCGAGGTCGGACAAAAAAATCCAACCTTTAATTAATCTCACAAAAATCCAACCTTTATACACAACCTTCTCCCACAGATCCATTACCTGTTGATGACCGATTTTTGTAAGCTATGTGCCACGTGTCAGTCATTAATTGGTTAATTATTTTTTTAATCATTAAAAAATAAAAAATATTAAAAGAAAAAAAACCCACCACCAGCCACCTCCCCCAGCCCCCGCACCACCCCAACCACCTCCCCCACTCCCCGGCAACTTCCCCCCACCCCCAACTAGCCCCACCATCGGGGTCGTCGGCTTCTGGCGATCTCCCCCCACCCCCCCACCCCTTGCCGCAACCTCCCCAACCACCAAAACCCCTTGCGAATCTAAACCCTAACATATATAACCACCACACCAAACACCCTATTTGACCCTCCCAAACCAACCGACCCCTCCCCGAACCTCCCCACCGCCCGCCGACCACAAACCAACAACCCCTGACCCTCCCCAACCTGTTTCCACCTATCCCCACCCTAAACCCGACCCAAATTAGCCCCCTTCCACCCAAATCCGACAACCCCCGCCCCTTCCCGGCCACTCCTCATCCCTTGGGGTGGTCGGATTTTAGGTTGGCTGGGGTGGTTGGGGTTATGGGGTGGTCGGGATTTTAGGGTGGTTGGCGTAAGGGTCGGGGTTTTGTGGGTCGAGTTTCGTGGGTGGCTGGGGTGGTTGGGGTTCTAGGGTGGTCGGGGTTTAGGGTGGTTGGTGTTAGGGTCGGGTTTTGTGGGCCAGGGTTGGCTGGGGTGGTCGGGATTTTAGGGTGGTCGGGATTTAGGTTGGCTGGAGTGGTCGGGTTTTTGGTGGGTTGTGTTGGGGTGGCAGAATTGGTGGGTGGTGCCTTGGTGGGTTGTTGGAGAGAGGATAGAGAAAGAGGAGGAGTGAGAAGGGAAATTAAGAGAATTTTTTTAAAAAAATACTTTTTTTACATGTTTAATAGGTTAAAGGTCAAATGAATTTGTAGAAGAAGGTTAGGTGCAAAGGTTGGATTTTTGTGAGATTAATTAAAGGTTGGATTATATATATATATATATATATATATATATATATATATATATATATATATATATATATATATATATATATATATATATATATATATATATATATACATATACATAATGCACACATAAATTCAATTATTGTGATCACTTGAATTCAGCAATAATATTAATGTGAACCTAAACTGGTTGTCTAAATTATCTTATTGGGCGTGATTTTCAATTACAAATCCTAATCAAAACATGCAACATGGATAATAAAAATTTAATAGAATAAATGAAATAGGCATGCAGAAAAATATGAAGCAACTAGAAATAAATAATTACAGAAACGAATAAAAGCATCCTAAACATGATACTACATAAAATATTAATATGATCGATATTAGGCATGATAATAATATGTTTAATAATATAGCATTGAAAAGCTTGGGAAGTATACTTTCCAACTCAGTTGGAATCACATTAATATATTTTGTAGAATTTAAAAATAAAATTGAAATAGTGCAACGGTGTCAATTTTCTACCGGTTTTAATCGGTATTCTAATTATATATTATTCATTTAAAAACAAAATTGGGATTATAATATATCATTGGAAAGTTTATTTCAAGAACTATCTAAAAATTTAGGATTTGGATACTAATTATGAGGCACAAAAATCATATTTGCTATACTTTTGGCTGTAATTATGCAATGAGAAAATTGGGTGAAGGTTTATGGATTTTAGATTAAGAAAAGGGTTTTGTATATTAAAGTGACTAGAATGGCTTAGAAAATAATAGTGTGATAGAACAAAGGATTATCAAATAATTCTTATATCCATTACGCAATCGAGGCCAAATTAGACAGTAAAGATTGTTTTTGTCATTGGGCATTGGTTGGGGAGACATTTTTAAGTGTCTATAGTATTTGATTAAGCTAAGCAGTATTATTATGATGTAATACAAGCAACATTGATACAATTAAATATTAGAAAATGAGTATTATACTAGTAGCGAGATAACAAAAACAAATATATTCAAATTAGCAATAAATTCAAATTAAACAAATGAATGCTTTAATAAAGAAGCTAGAATAATAAAGCAAGAGAAATACATAGGGTTTCCTACTATCATTGGAAGATCTAAAAAGGTAAATTTGTTAGGATGAAGAAAAGAATTTGAAAGAAAATTTAAGGGTGAAAGGAAAAATAATTATAAAGACCAGGGAAAGAAGCACCGATTAAAATCGTTGCATAAGCAATTCCGACATATAAAATGAGTATTTTTCAAGATCCACAAAGAATCCTAGAAGAAATTAATTCATTATAAGAATGGTTTTGGTGGAGTTCCTTGCATTCTGCTACAAAAATGCATGCATTGGAATAGTTGGAATAATATAAGTAGGCAAAATCGATAGTGGAACAGGCCACCACCCATTCCCCATCAGCCTATTCAGGCAGTCACCCCCTGACCTTTGCGCATGCCTAAACTGCCTCCCAACGTCGGCGTAGGTTTTGGTGCGCTGGCGCCAACCTAAACCACCTTCTCCCTATCGCATCTCTCTTCCCCCCAGAATCACCCAACCCCTACCCCAGAACCCCTCTCCCTCCCTTATGAAACCCCGAAAAAACATTACCCCTCCCTTGAAAATCCTAATCAGACCTCCCGTGCCATCGCTAGGGTTATAGATAAGATTTTTTAAGGCTAGGGATGATTTTTAGAGGGTTTGGGGTTTTTTGGGGATAGTGGGGGGTTGGTAGTTCGGGGGGAAGGGAGCAATGCGACGGAGGGTTTGGTGTTGATGTGGCACCGGCGACGGGGCAAGGGGAATCGAGGCTGGGCGTGGGTGGAGGCAGGGGGTTGGCAGGCTGGTGAGTAGTAGGTTTATTTTTAAAAAAAATTATTTTTAAAATAATTTAATTCTTAAAAAAATAAAGTTAAATATGATTTTCAAGGATATATTATTCAATTCGCCTTTAGTTAGCTATGGTTAGTGTTAGAGTTTAATTTTATTGCTAACTGTGATGGCGTTAGATATACTAACCAACCTAACTTTTCACACTAACTTTATATAAGAACACACAATATAGATAACACGATAGAACCCTTAGGATTTAACACAAAGCATACTTTTATTAACATCATTAATAACGTATTTACAACCTAGTTTCTAGATGCCTTGGACAAGCCCCAAGGTCATCTATATATAGGCAAAAGAGGACAACCTCGTCCGATGCGAACAAACACTCTTCACGCATGCGTCCAACTGGCACTCATGCAATTAACCGTACTCTAATACAAGTCAGCAATTCTAACCAGACATAACGGATCACCACATCATTTCTTGTGTCTCTTTGCTTCATAAAGAATGCCTTAATCCACAAACCTTCATCCACAATGTGAATGGCTGGGTCCCTTTGGCTGAGAGTCCAATCCATAAACCATAGCAATAGTTCACATAACCGTCATCTAGAACTTATCGACACCTTGCTTTGTAATTCATAGTTTCCCTTCACATATGGCATATAAATGCCCACATCGGTGCCATCTCGCTCCAAGCATCACAATGCTTCGCATCATATCGCATCCACGTAATGCTTCGCCAGCACCTTGCTAGAGATCAAGTGTCGCGTTGTTTCGGTATATAGTGTCGTAGCCCATGTATCGCATCACTTTGGAGCACTGCCGCTACCCAAGCATCGCGTCGCTTTGAAGCTCCATTACTTAGTCTTACCGACACGTCGCTTTGCACCCAAGGCCAAGCACGCACCAGAAAAGACTCATCACGAGCCTTCGCTCAAAACCTAAGTCATTATGCCCACCATTTCAAGTCATCAAACCACCCTTATGCCTATGGTCTAGGTAGCCCACGCCACGCTAGTACCAATGTATCATGGCCTTAGCCAATTTCGCACCCATGGTCTAACCAAGCCATAAGAAGCACTACTCCCCCTAAATAGCGTAGTTTAGATATAGGCTTGAAATACAAGTGAACACGCCAATGACAGTAAAACAATAATGGGTTGTTGGCCCCAACCTTGGGTCCAACGCCCATCTAATGAACCTTAGCTTACTCAAGCCAACATATAAAGGCAACCATATGCCCTTATTTACTTATCAACCACATCATAAGGTCATATAGTACTATGTACATAGTCTAGAACCTAGCCAAGCTACAATGTACCTTTGCCTAGGCACGCCATGTCGTGCATGACCCAATAGGGGTCTTACAGTTAGACTTATAATTGTAGATTAATTTCATTAATGTCACCATTGAATTAACACCAATAGTTGAATACGAAAGATATAATTTGATTTTTTGTTGTTTATCATTGAGAAAATTAAAAAACTTAAGATCCCAAAAGAGAATTTTCCTAAGTTTTATTAAATTTAAACTAATTGGAAATTAAGAAGATAAAAAAAAAAAAAAAGAGAGAGATAGTGTAAACACTTATCTAAGACAGAAAGTTAACTTTTTTAGAATTTAGAAAATACTCTCTCCGTCTCGTTATTAAGTGGTTGTTCTTATAATTCACGGGTTTAAAATCATTTAATTAATATGGAAATTAAATGAAAGAAGTACAAAATCATATGTGAAGGACATTAAGAATAAATTTTAAAATTTGTAGTTATTACGTACTGCTTCCTTTGTTTCTTTTTAGTTGACACGCACATATTCAATCGCTGATATCTTTAATTATTAAAAAGAAAAAATTATAAAAAGTTGATATTTTGAAAATATATATTGTGACGAATTTAACAAGACCCCACATGACTATATTTTCCATTACGTATAAATCAAAAAACATAGTCAAAGGGAAGTGTGTGAATAGTGCTAAAGCCAAAACATGTCACCTAAAAAAACAGAGGTTTTTTTTTTTTTAGAAAGACAATTAATACATACTATGTAGGTACCAAGTTTAAAGGATATTTACTTTTTAAGGAAAATCAGTATGTTAAAAGGTATAAAATAAAGTAACATGTTGGTATTTACATGAGAGAAACAAAAAAAAAGGGCACTTAATGAGAAGAGATTGTTATATACACCTAAGTGAACAATGTACCCTAGGTATTTTTTTCATACTTGGATGATTATTGTTCATTTAACCATCAAATGAAGAGGAAAACTGACTTTTGGTTAGTTGGGTGCATCGTGCACCCAGGTATTTATAAAAAATTTCACCTAATAAGTGGATTGATGGAGTACAAGAATATTGAGTATTACGGAGTAATTTTTCCTTTTTTTTATTCGCAACAGTGGGATTTTACGTTTGCCAATGCACATATTAATTATAACCTATAAATTTGAAGTTCTATTGTAGTAATTAAAATAATAAGTTGATATTATTAAAGCGTATTTTGAGATGAATTTAATAAAATCCCGCATGAATATATCTTTTTCAACGTATAAATAAAAAAAATCATTAAAAAGTGAATGTGAATGGTGTAAAATCGTAATGTTTGCGATTAAACAAACAAAAAGAGGAAATATAATAGAGAGAGTACTGGCAAAGACTTTGACAAAGTTTTAAAAATCTTTTAGACCATATAAGTATAATTCACACAGCCAAAAGTAGGACCCCACCTTCAATTAATCACCACTGACTTCTTGGCCGGCAGGAAAGGTCATTCACTAGCCTAAGCACGCATAGTCGCATACTTTGAAAATTCAACAACGTCAATAGATTGAGAATATCCTACAACAACAACATTATTCTTGATGATTCTATGTTTTTTTCAACCGCCATGTTATTCACCTTGTTTATGCTGTATTTTTGCTTGGCACCTCAACTACTTCTTTTCTAATAAGTGAATTATCATGTATCCAATTACTATAACTAATTTCAATCAAGTGGCGAATCATATAGACTAAAAGGGATGGGTTAATTTTGGAACTTTAATATATTCTAATTAAAACTATAGATATTTAACAATTAAAAATTAACAATAATTTGACCGAAGTCAAGTTTAAAGTAATGAAGTCAATCGACTCCACTTAACTCAATATGATTTTTCAATAATTAATCACTATAAGGAAACAACTTGTGAGTTTAATTTGATTTACAAATTTAATTTACACAAACTTAATTATATTGGCCAATAGACGCAAAAAAAAACTATTACAATACATGTACAATATAGGTACATTATTGTAGGGAATATTTTAAGCATCCCAAACTTGAGCCTTACTATGATCATACACTTAAGCATGGTGGCGTCCAAAGGAAAGGAAACTAGAGTAAAAGAGTCGCCAACAAGTTTTAGAAACTTGTAAACCGTTCACATGGTGAAGGTTACATCCCTTCACGATCCATGACATCGCTAACTCCATTGTGGTCTAGAACCATTACTTGATATTCAGGGATGAAGGTACAAATCCAACCTAAAAGATATTGAACCTAAAAATAGGCCTCTATTGTATTCTTCTCATATTCATGTGCACATTCTGACTAACATACAATCAATATATTAACCCTAAAACTGTTTAATCTATGTTGGTTGAATATTAATGCACAAACAAATCTATTATTGACGATCACTTGAATTATAATCATATTAGCATAAACAAGTTTATTAATTATCTTTTTAAGCGTGATTACAAGTACAAATTCCTTTTAATCCTGCATAAAAGGCGTAACCAAGCAATAAAAACAATAATAATCATCATCATAATAATAATATCAATAAAGCATAATAATATTAGCACGATACTAAACATGATATTAACAAGATTAATAACAAATCTTACCATGCATGTCACTAAACAATAAAAATTAAAGCTTTAGCCCTAACATGATACTAGAATATAATAAATAACATCCTAACATGACACTAGGAATTAATAAAAAATTATAAGCATGATTGCCATATCAAAAGAATAATTAAAGTAATTACTTACTTCGATGCCTCGTATCTCTTTCTAATAACAAAATACACGCGTTAGTAACTTCAATGAAAATATTAAATAAAACAACTAAATTAATTGAAATAGAGATTTTGGACCAAACCCTCAAAAATTATCAACCTTTCACATCTAGGGCGAAGGAAACTTCAAACTTGGCTATGTGTGTCTAGGACTTATGAATGAGGTATTGTGTAAAAGGGGAAGGTTTAGAAAGAGGGAGAAGAATAAGTTATTGCTTGAGAGAAAAGAATAGAATTAGATGATTGTTGGTTATTGTTGGTGAATAAAAATAGGGAAATACGACCCTATTTATAAGAAAATAGTCCGAAAACGATAGAAAATAATCAGAATTTGAATCGGAATAAAATTGACCCTTGTCGCCAGCGACGGAGCCCAGCACGAAACGACAAGCATCACGCATGGCGACAGGCTCTGTCGTTTGGTGACAACTTTAATTTGTCGTTTGACGCTAATTAAAAGATAAAACGCGCTTTTATACGGAATCCTCTTCTTAATATAATTAAGTAATTAAAATCCATTTTTATCAATTTAAAATCATATTTTATCATAATAAAACACTTGTTTTATTTCAAACCAAAATCATTTTTTTTTTCTAAAAAGATAATTATCGATCCTAACGCTATCAGAACTCGAAATAACTTTCTAGACTATTCTAGAAAACTAGAATCAATCCTAATAATTTTAGGAATAATAATTAATAGACACTCCATTAGATTATTGGGCCATAAAACCATTTCAGGCCCAATTTAGTATTTTGGCCATAACATCCTCATTATTCATCGGAATTGGGCTTATAATATATCATTGGAAAGCTCTTTGCGAGCTCGGCCCAACTACACTGTTATTGGACTCTTGTGATGGACCAAGCTAAATTGGACTGGCTATTTCCATAAATAGAGTAGATTTTTAAAAACAAAAAGAAAGATTTTTATTAAAACAACCGCATCACAAGACTTTTCACACTTTCACTTCGTTTGATAATCAAGCGACGTGAAATAATTCATCACTGGGTTTGGTTTTTGGAGAGACACATACATTTGGGATTTAAATAATATAACTTTAAAAATCTACTCTATAATTTATAAATACGCACCAATTTGGATTTGTAGCTGATAAATTGTGACTTAAGAAATTAATTTGTAATGTTATTATTCAAGCATAAAAATTTAAGGTCGTGATAAAAAAATTTAAATATTAATTTTATTCTTTATAAACAAATATTTTAATTTTATTCAACTATTTAATTAAATTATCTAGTTTTGATTTTATTTTAATTTTTTATTTATTTAAACCTACTTAAAAAGTTGTTAGATGGGTCACTTAACATAATAATTTATTCACGCATGTCCACTAACTCTTACAAAAATTATAGGTGTCGAACCTCTATGAACCCCAATGAAGATCCTCCTTCATAGCTCTTAACTTAAGTCTCTCAAATCTCGAGTTCCAAAAACGGTTTTTTTTTTAAACACAAGCAAGGTTTGGAT
This sequence comes from Chenopodium album, assembly GCF_948465745.1. Lineage (NCBI taxonomy): Eukaryota > Viridiplantae > Streptophyta > Magnoliopsida > Caryophyllales > Amaranthaceae > Chenopodium > Chenopodium album. The sequence continues at coordinate 66,421,153 of NC_137839.1, read as the reverse complement.
AGTTAAGATCCTGTTTACAGCTTTGCCTTGTCTCAAGGTGATTTGTTTCCCAACGAGTGTCATGACTATATTCAAATGGAAAGCAACCAAAGAGCAACGTAAGCAATTTTATGGAAGGAACTTTGCATAATTCAATACTCTAACCAATCATTTTTCTCTCTTTTACAAGAATAACCTTCACAACCATTATTCAACATAGATAATGTCACTAACCAAGTGGTATTGAATAGTTGGATAGGGTGCTTTGAAGCTCATTGAATGAGGTAACATTGAACACATTTACTAACAAGTCGGGTAACATGTACAGCGAAAATGAGGCTTGGATTTCACCCAAGAGAACATTGCACAATTTTGCTTAATGTACTCTAGACTTGTCGATGATCAATTGCCTCTGGTGCTTCAGTACAACAATATCATAACTAAATGAATAGTTTCGATGGTGAAGAATAATACTAATGCCTTTTTGTACTATTTGGAATGAGATTTACCCGGTTTTCCATGATTGAAATTCATCTATACGCATAATTTAAAACTTCAATGTCAATATATTGAAAATATCCTACAACATCTTTCATGATGCTTCTATTTTTTTTTTCTAACCACCATGTTGCTCATTTTGTTTATGCTTTATCTTTGCTTGGCACCTCAACTCCTTTTATAATAAGTGTGAATTTATAATGTATCAAATTGCTATAACTGGTCATTGTACGCCCTTAATAGCACATTTGAAACCAATTTCAATCAACCCCTCTGACAGGGGCAGATCTTAGACTAAAAGGGATATGGAGTCAAACTTTGAACATTAATAATAATTCTAATTAAAATTATAGATATCTACCTATTAACAAATAACAATTATTTGACCAAAGGTCAAGTTTAAAGGATTGAAGTCAATCAATCCCACTTAAATCTTGTAAAAGCTTGTTATATATAATTAAATGATAATTAAATAGTTAATCACTATAATGAAACAACATGGTTTGATGTACAAATATAATTTACACAAACTTATATGGGCTAATAAATGCAAACATCATATTACGGTACATGTACAATATATGTACGAAAATAATATATTTTTAAAATACGTACCAGTTCAATTTATAGTTAAATTATGAGTTTGTTAGAAATTAATTTGTAATGTTATTATTCGAGCGTAAAAATTTAAGGTCTCAATAAAAATAAATTTAGATATTAATTTTAATTAATTAAGTAGTAAAAGTATTTATGTTAGATTTAATTATAATTTTCATTTACTTGAACCCGCTTGAAAAAGTTGTTGGAACTATTATTTGACATAATAATTTTATCAGGCATGTCTAGTAACTCTTACAAAATTATAGGGGCTAGATCCCTATGAGCCCCAATGAAGATCCTCCTCTATGACTCTTAAATTTTGTCTCTCAAAACCTTAGCTTGTGTTCCAAAGTATGGTTTTTTTTTTTAAAAAAAAAAAAAAACAAACGAAACAAACAAGCAAGGTTTGGACAATAAAGATCTTGTTTACGGCTTTGCCTTGTGTCGAGGTGATTTGTATCCCGAAGAGTGCCATGGCAGTATTCAAACGACAAGCAACTGAATAAAAAAATTTGTTCAAGAACAATGCAAACAATATTATGGAAGGAAACTTGCATGATTCAAGGAAAATATTAAATCAAACAATTAAATTAAATAATTGAAATATCGATTTGGGACCAAACCCTCAGAAATTATCAACCTTTCACGTCTAGGGTGAAAGCCACTTCGAACTTGGCTAGGTGTGTCTAGAACTAATATATGCGGAAATTTGTATGGAAAAGGAAAGGTTTAGAAAGAGGGAGAAAGAATAAGGTTCTAGCTTTTAGAGAGAAAAGAATAGAGATAGATGTTTGTGAATGATTGAAAAAAGGGAAGATATGACCTCTATTTATAGGAAAAAAGAGGGTCGAAGGAATATAAAAGAATCCGAATTTGAATCAAATAAAACTCGTCGGTCAACAGTTTTTGCAGACATTGTTTTTATCATATCTTTTGATCCAGAATTTCAAATAAGTCTTATAATATGTTGTTGGAAAGCTCTTGAAGTTTACTTTCCAACCCAATTAGAGTCAGATTAAAATCATTTTTAGATAAAAAGATATGGCCAAAATAGTGAGACGGTATCAATTTTGGATAGAGTTTCGTATTTATTTCATATTTTTTTCGTTATAGCTCAGAATTAATATTATAATATATCATTGGAAAGATAATTTTAAGATCTATCCAAGCATATAAGATTTGGATAAATATTATGAGGCACGAAAATAATATCTTACTGTCTTTGAACATCTTTAAATTCGAATAGAATTAGGACTTATAAAAGGAAAGTTTTAAAAAAGAAAAGTTTTTATTCAATTTCAAATTCTTTAATTTTATCTTTTCAAAAAGAATAATTAAGATGTTTTAGAAACTCATAGAAACTTCTAATTAATCCTAATTAGTTTAGGAATGATATTAAACATTTGGACCCTCCACATGATCATTGAGCCGTAGGTAAAATCCGGTTGGGCCCAGTTTAGTATTTTTGTCATAACTTCCTCATTATTCAACGGAATTGGGCTTATAATATATCGTTAGAAAGGTATTTTCAAGCCCCATCCAAATACAACATCATTGGACCCTTATCATAGACCAAACTAAACTGGAATAGACGTTTTCATAAATAGTCTAAGAAAATAAATATTTTCAAAAACAGAAAGAAGTATTTTTATAAAAACAACCGCATCACAAGACTTTTCACATTTCACCTAGTCCGATAATCAAATAACGTGAAACATATTCATCAATGGGTTTGGTTTTGGGGAGACACATTTGGGTGTTTACACTATGCTGAGAGCCTGAGAGTGTGCGAGCATGTGAAATGAACTGAATTTGCACATATCACTGAAGTGTATATTTCTATGTGCTTTTCTTCTACTATTATACTTGGTCGATCTAATGAAAATTCTTAAAATGTTTGAATATACGGGTTTAATTTTGTGCAGCTTTTACCATTAAATTAGAGCTTAATTCATATTTTAGTGCTAGTGTGTGGTGTCAATGTGATTCCATTGTACAACAATTTTGGTAAAGAATTATCGAACAAAATTAATAACAATAATGATTTGGACTTCTTAAGTTCTGGTTAAAACTTAATAATCCATTAACAAGGTGTACTGGACCCGTAGTATTTTGGGGGTTGTTGGCTATTATTTTCTTTAAGGCTTGAGTAATAATAGCAGCTGCGACTTTACTTTAAGTTATAAGTTATGGTCATTGCTCTGATGTCCATGACTTTGGAAATTATGCATATAGATTTGTGATAGTTATCCTTTCTTATAAAAAAACTTGCTTTGCTACTTCTTTTTGCGCTCACATCTTTTATTTAAGTAACCCTTCCTATTTTGTAGAGAGTGCTATCATCTTGGACGTATCTTTCTATAATAAGTTGCTGCAACTTTAATTAAAAACAATCCTGATTAGGCATTGTTTAAATCCTTGAGTTTACTTAGGTTGTAAGAAATCTGGTCGTATATTGCTAAAAAGTACATTACATTTAATCTTAGACTATCAGTTTATACTTTTTTCAATTCTCATTATATACTGATGCTCTTCCATTTATGAGCAGAGGAGTCAGATACCATGAGTTAGAGCATTGGAAGTTCAAAGACAATGGAAAGAAATACTTTCGCCATGCTACACGGCCACAAAAACATGCTTGCATGTATGTAGCTGCCAATGTTACTTTATTGCTTTTAATGGTAGTGACGTCAACTACTGTTATTGATGCCTGCTGTTGCTGATGTTTGTTGCTACTGTTGTCTATTGGCCTATTACTACTGAATGTGCTGATTAACGTTATTGCCAGTTGCTGCTAGCTCTAGTGACTGTCGTTACTGCGAGCTGCTGCTAGCCACTATTACTGCTAGCATGGTATGTTGAATGCAATTACTATTAGCTACTGCTATCGGTTGTTACTGTCAGCAGCTACTACTGCTGTCTATTTGCTACCGCTCCGAATTTATTTTTTATAAAATTAGTTTGTTTAACATGTTTGTGAATTTGGTGGTCAAGCTAGTGACCAATTGACCAAGGTTCACTTTCTTTTTGTTTTGTTTATTAAATTGTTTAGGCAACAAAAAAATGGTGTTTATGGATTCTTTATACAGAAACTATGAAATTATATCAATTCAAATTATTGTCTATTAGCAGTAGCAGCAGTAGCAGTAGTAGCAGTAGTAGTAGTAGCAGCAGTAGCAGTAGTAGTAGCAGCAGTAGCAGTAGTAGTAGCAGCAGTAGCAGTAGCAGTAGTAGTAGTAGTAGTAGTAGCAGCAGTAGCAGTAGCAGCAGTAGCAGTAGCAGTAGCAGCAGTAGTAGCAGCAGTATCAGTAGTAGTAGTAGTAGTAGTAGCAGCAGTAGCAGCAGTGGTAGCAGCAGTAGCAGTAGCAGTAGCAGTAATAGTAGTAGCAGTAGCAGTAGCAGCAGCAGCAGTAGTAGTAGTAATAAAATAATAATAATAATAATAATAATAATAATAATAAAAATAATAATAATAATAATAATAATAATAATAATAATAATAATAATAATAATAATAATAATAATAATAATAATAATAATGTTACATTAGTCTGCAAAAAGTGATACATAATATCAAATAAAGTGCTACAATTAGGGGTGTTCAAATCCGGGTATCAAGGATTTCGGGTAGCTTGTAACGCGGCCCTTGTCCCGACCCGAAAAAAAGGATACCCGATTTTCGGGTACCTGATTTTCTCGGGTCGGGTCAAAGGGTACCCGGATTTATGAACTTGTATCTACATCAATTTATCATGTTTCATAGTTTCATCTCTTTTATGGAGTTTTATTGCTTAATTTTATACTCTGAAACTTGCTCCCTCCGTCCCAAATTACTCGCAACGGTTTGACTTTTTGCACTATTCACACATCTCCCTTTGACCATCTTTTTTAACTATTATATGAAAGTCAATGTAATCATGTAAGATGTTGTTGGATCTATTAAATGTATAGTTTCTTAATATTAACTTTTTATAACTTGTATAAATATATAATAAAAGATATCAACGGTCAAACATGTGCATCGACAAGTGTGTCCAGTTAAAATATTGCAAGTAAGCTGGGACAGAGGGAGTTAATATACAAAATTATAATTAATTACTGGTAAAAAAATGAAAAAAGAAAAACAAGTAGAACTATAACAATTAATTCTAATTGAGTAGAGTTAAATTAGCAAGACTCAAGTCAGTCAATTGTGCATCCATATATACCAAACACAAATTAAACTAAATAAATGATTACATAAAAAATTCCAGGATCATTTGACAAAGCTCCTACTTTAAAAATGAGTTGTCTACTTTCAACGAAACCCAATGGTCAATACCCATTCGATCTAGCAAATCAAAATACATAAGAACTTAGACTCATCTCTTTCAATCCATCATCATTTGCTTGCTATTTCAATTTGAGGTTGTGCCGCTTAGATTTGCTGGGACGGAGACGGAGAGAGCGGAGAAAGAAGGGGACGAAGAGATCAGAGAGGGGGACAGACGAAGAGATTAGAGGGGGGGACAGAGAAGGAGATGACGGAGAGACCAAGAGAGAGAGAGGGAGTAAGGGTGATGAAGGAGAGAGAAAATATAGTTGGCTGGTGGCTGCTAAGCGGAAAAAATAACCCTTACGGGGCGTTTGGCAAGTGGGAATGGGAATTTGGGGATTATAGGATGGGAATGGGAATGGGAGTTAGAAGGTGGGAATTCATATAATGTCCAAAGTTTTGTTTGGAAAGAGATGGGAATAGATGGGAAATAACATTTTACAATTACGAAAACACCCTTGTAAAAATTATTCCATTCTATTTCATTAATGGCATTTTAGTCAATTCATTACTTGTTTCCAATTCCCATCTCTATTACCTACTCCCCCTAGGTAATAGAATGATGGGAATAGAAACATTTTATTCCCATTCCCCTTCCCCTTTATTTTCCCATTCTCATGAACCAAAAATGGGAATTACCGTAGGTTGGGATTAATATTCCCAATCCCACCCTCAATTCCCACTTGCCAAACACCCTCTTAAGGGTTTATACTGAAGTAATTTTTATATTTTAAAAAAACGTAGCGGGTCAACCAGGTACCCGTTTAGCTTAAAGGGCGGCCCATGACCCGACCCGGTTATTTGAAAAAAAATATAAAATACCTATCAGAAATTTGTCGGGTCAGCGGGTCGGGTATTTTTGAACTCCCCTAGCTACAATATATTAAAAAAAATATTGAAAAATGTTATCTAATAATTAACAAGGTGTTACAATTGTTCGAAAAGTGATACAAAATGTCTATGATTGAAAAATGTTACTAAAGACAAGTAAGTGTTACATAAGAAATAAAAAGTAACACTTTAAAAATGATACTTATAATGTAAAAAGTGTTACATAAGCATGTTTATAGTATCACTTTTGAAAGTATTACCGTACAACACCTAAAGTGTTACATAAGACCTAAGGTAACATGGGCGGAATATCACCCAGGAAAGTGTTGCCTATTATCTATAATAACACTTTTACCACTTTATATAACATGTTTTGGGTGTTACTTAAGGTTAGTTTTGTACTAGTGGTGGTTGAAGGCTTTTTGTTATATTGATTAAGCCGTGTGTCTATTGACTTGGTGTTCCTTGACATGCTATCTTGTCTTTTTATGTCAGTTCACTTATTTCTTGGAAGATTAAGAAATAAGAAATCGTATCTCACTCTTTGCTCGAAGTCGAGTACTGTTTTATGGCAGTTACTTGTGATTTGAAGTGGTTGAAAGCGTTGTTGCTTTATCTTGGGGTCGGTCATTCAAAGTCTATGCAATTGCTTTGTAATAGTTAGTCGGCTCTGCACATCGCTAAGAAACCAATGTTTCACGATCGTACGAAGCATATTGAGATAGATTGTCATTTTGTTCGTGATGAGTTTTTAAAGGGTAATATTTTTACCTCATATGTTCCGACAAATCGTCAATTGACAAATATTCTTACGAAGGCTCTTGGATTACACTAGTTTAGTTTTTTGTTATGCAAGTTGGTCATTCGTGATCCACTTGCTCCACCTTGAGGGAGAGTATTAAAAGTCGATGGGTTATGCTAATACTATAATTATATCGTTATATTTGACATGTATATCATTTAAGAGTTTTAGGCAAGTTAGATTTCCTTATATTGTACTATATTTATCTTTAATTCTTTACGAATACCAATACAAAGCTAAGTCATTTTCTATTATTATTCTTGAGTTTAACAATAGGTGTATGTATCAAGTCTGAGTATTATAGTTATTTTGAAACAAAAGGAGTAGACCATGATTCCAAGAGTGCATAATAGCCTTATGCAGTGGTCTAGCTAGTTATCACATGTAAAATTAAATATATTTAGTGGTTTATAATTTAGTTACATTTTGCTTCAAAAAAAAAAATTAATATAGTAACATGTGTAAAATAAAATAAATAGTATAGGTACCTCGATTATTTCAAAGTATTTGTTGGAGTCACTATGCTTACAGATGAATCGAACTATGAAAAAATGGTAAATCTCGTACCGAATAGTATAACTAGGCATTAGCATTATTCCTCCCCATTGAAAATATTCATTTAGTTGAAATATTGATATACTAAAACACTGGAGGCAATTACGCTCAGTGACAATTCTAGAGTACATTTAGCAAAACTGTAGAATGTTCTCTTGCGTGAAAGTCACGCCTCATATTCGTACATGTTACCGGACGTGTTAGTATCCGCAATCAATGTTAGTTCATTCAATGAGTTCCAGTGCACCATAATCCAATTATTGAATATAACATGGTTAGTGATGTATCTAAGCTGAATAATGCTTGTAAAAGTTGTTATTGTAAAGGAGAGAAAAATGATAGGATAGAGTATTGAATCATGCAAGTTTCCTTCCATAATATTGTTATTAGAAAGAGATACGAGGCATTCAATTAAGTAGTTTTGATTATTTTGTTATTAGAAATCATGTTTTGATTTTTTTAATTTCTAGTATCATGTTAGGATGTCTTTATGATTCCTAGTATCATTTTTAGGGTATTAACTAATATTTCTGATATTATGTATGTTTATGATGCTTCATATTTCTTTTCCTAATATCATGTTAGTATCATGTTAGTATCATGTTAGGGCTAAAGATTTGATCTTTAATGTTTAGTGACATGCTAGGGTTAGTTATTAATCTTGTTAGTATTATGCCTAGGATCTTGGTAATATTATTATGCTTTATTGATATATCATTATGATGATGATGATTGTTATTATTATTTTGCTTGATATATTATTATTGTTATTGCTTGATCACGCCTTTTATGCATGTTTAAAGGGAATTTGTACTTGTAATCACGCTTAATATAATTAATAATAATCTTGTTTAGGTTAATATGATTATAATTCAAGTGATCGCCAATAATAGATTTGTTTGTGCATTAATATTCAACCAACATAGATTAAACAGGTTTAGAGTTAATTTATTGATTGTATGTTAATTTTTAGGGCAGGTTCAATCTCTTTTAGGTTGAATTTGTACCTTCATCCCCGAATATCCAGTGATGGTCCCAGATCACTTTAGATGAGTTAGCGATCTCATGGATCATGAAAAGGTGTAACTTTCACCATGTGAACGGTTTACAAGTTCCTAAAAGTTGTTGGCGACTCTTTTACTCTGGCTTCCTTCCTTTTGGACGACACCATGCTTGAGTGTATGATCACAGTGGGGATCAAGTGTGGGATGCTTAAAATATTCCCTACACATAGACCAACATTATACAAAAGAGCTGAAACTATTTTGTAGTCTTCTAGCTCTTTTGCTTTATGCCACGCCGTAGAAGTGTCTATGTTTAGCATGATTAGGCTTTAATGATTAGTGGCATACTTATTATAGATGGCTACGAGTTTAGAATAAATGCCTTAACGCATCACTGACATAATGACACCCATTGACTCATAGGTCTACAATAACTCTAACAATCAGCAACATCACAGTGATCCTATATGATTTAACTACTATTTATAGTACTGCTACACATGATGATCTTATGGACAAAACTAAAATGTGGCTCTTATAACTAAGATGAACAGGAAAGACACACTAAATAGTGAGATTTAGATAAATCACATGCCTTGCTAGCCCTAAATTAATGCATATTTTAATTACCCATTCAAACTTTAGTCATTGAATAACTCTTATAAGTATCACTTTACATTAAAGTAAGAATATCATGCTAATTTGCTAGTCCTTGTACAATCAAGAGCTTGACTATAGAAGTAACTTATAATGTAGCCATGGGAAAGAGATAAACATAGTATTAAAAGTGAGTTTTTTGAGTGAAGTAGAAGCTAAAATCATCGGACACCTAAATCCAAATTAAAAAAATCAAACAATTTCCAGAAGAAAAAAATAGTAAATTGCAGAAATTAGCCAAATAATCATCTTAACCCCCACAAAATTAAAGCTTGGGAAATGTGGCAAATGACGCAATTATCACACTTTCTTACAAAAGTAACACCTAATAAGAAAAAGTATAGAGATATCGATAAATAAAAGTCCAAAGCTTTAAAAAATAATAATAAAAAAAAAAACCTTGCTAGTAGTAGTGGTTTTGGCAGTACCAGGAATAGCGGCAGTAGCTTATTGAATATTAAAGTAATCAAACACCATTTCTTATACTATAACTGGTATTGTCCTAGATTTCTTCATCTCTTTCCCTCATAATTACTTGGATTCTGGACAAGCTTATGAGGAATTAATTCAGAATAGAAAATAATTAAATTAAATTGGACATATTAGTCAACAAAGATCAAATTACAATGTAAATCAAATCAGCAATAATCGAAAAGAAGAAAAAACAAAAACCCCAAACTCATCAAAATACATCGACCAATTCTAATGCACACAAAATTCAGTATGACGATAGTGAAATTATTATTATTAAATTTTTTTTTGAGGCAATAGTGAAATTAAACATCAAATTAAGAAATCATCAACAAGATTAGAAAGAGGGAGTTGAAACCCTAACTTTAGCTAACTCAAAACTCTTGTTGATAATGGAAGGGAGAAGAAACGAAACTAACACTAACCCAAACTTTAAGGTGGAAGCTACCGAAGATGGAAGTCAGGAGGTGACAATCGTTGTCTTTAGAGGGGGCAATCATCGTTGTCCCTTCAACTAGGAGAACGTGCTACGATGGAGGTAGGCTGTGGTGGACTATGGGGGCTACAGTGGAGCATTGGGATCAAGAAGGGGGTAGCGGTGGAAAGGAGGTGTAATGTCAAGAGAAAGTGAAAGCTTGAATACTTGATGAAGAAACCGAGAAATAAGGAGGAACAGAATTGTGAGGATGTGAGAGTTTTTATTATTACTAAGTTAGATCCGTGTCATGCACAGTTTTTCAATTTTTGTCACAGAGTATCAATTTATTATTATTTTTAAAATCTCAAATCAAGCTACATAATTTTTTTATTATTTTTTTATCTTTTTTGAATACATATTATATTGCTTCCTTCTATTTTGAACCTTGATAGCAATTTATTTATATTTCAAATATCATAATTTTTCATTCACCAAGTTGAAAAATATATATTCATGATTTTTTTTACTATAAATAATCAATATACATTAAAAAGTAATTACTAATATAGGAATTTATTTATACAAAGATATGGTTAAATATTTATGTTTATAAATATATTATTGTACGATTTTTTCCCTAAATTTTGGAAGTAAACATTTTGCGTATATAATCTGCCAATGTTTACAAGTTTTATTTTTTAAATTTAAAAAATATACTAAGGACACACCAGAAGATGACACGTGTCATTGCTGGTGTGTCTTTTAGTATATTGTTATTGGTTTTACTCCCTCTGTCCCCAATTGTTTGCCTTAAACTATAAACACTAGTAGAAAAAAAGCATTAGACACCCCCCATATGGCACCGGTTCAGGCTAAACCGGTGCCCAAAATCGGTCTAGAAATGGGTGGGATTGTACCAAAAGAGAAAAGGCACCGGTTCAGGCTGAACCGGTGCCAAAAATCAAAAAAGGCACCGGTTTGAACCGGTGCCATTCAAACCGGTGCCAAATTCAAAAAAAAAAAAAACCGCGCCTTTCTCTTTTCTTCCTCTCTTTCTCTTTCCTTTCCTTCATTCGTTCATCCCTTCTTTCGTTCTCTTTCAGAGTATTTGAAGTGCCTCCCCCTTTTCCCTCCACCACAACCGCCACCTTCACCGGCCATAGAGGAGTCGAAAACCACCGCCGTTAATTCTCCCTGCCCTGCCCTTCTCTGTCTTTCACGGCCGACCTCCACCGCCCTTCTCTGTTCGAAACAATTAACAACAGCAGCGCGCACCGCCTCCACCTCCACCAGCGCGCACTGCCTCCACCTCCACCAGCGCGCACCGCCTCCACCTCTGCGCTGCCTCCGCTAGTGCGCACCACCTTCTGTCGACCTCCACCGGCGAGGGTCTTCCTCATTCTCTCATCCCCTTAGCTTCTTCCACCTCCAACTAATTTAGGGTAAGATTAAAATTGTGCTACATTATTGGGTTTTATGATTCTGATTGACTTTATTGTTGATTAAAATATATGCTGATTACAATGGCAGTATGTTCTGCTATTCATCTGAATTATTGTGATTTGTGAGATGTTGGGGTTATTATGCAAATTAATTGTATGTTTGTTCTTCATAGGTTGATTGAGTATTATTTCCAAGCTGTTGCTGGCTGTGAAATTTGTTTATGATGCCTTGTTTTGGGGAGTTTGGTTTTTGTATGTTTTAATGTGTATATTAGTGACCTTGCTTCTAATTAGTTGTGAATAAATTAGAAAATTGTGAATAAATTAGAGAATTGTGATTACATTATAGATTTGTGAATAATTTAGAGAATTGTGATTAAATTAGAGAATTGTGCATAAATTAGAGAAATAGTGATATTGCCACTTAATTAGTTGTGAATAAATTAGAGAATTGTGAATACATTAGAGATTTGTGAATATATTAGAGAATTAGTGACGTTGCTAATTTTTGTTTTTTTTAATATATAGATTCATATGTGAATTGAAGCAAGAGTTTAATTAGCTTGAGGACTACGTACATATATATTGAGCTCAAGTGGGTATTTGCTATATTGGTATGACTACTAAACTTTACTTAGCTATATTTCTTTCTATTCATCCATTTAATAAAAGTTTATTCATGAAATTGCAACTTGTGTATTGTTTAATTGCAAATAAATACAACAATATATAGAATACTTGAATTGCATCATCATATGCCTAGATACCCGTTCAAGGCTTTCTCATTAGGAGAAAGTCTTGAATAGTCCCCGGTTGGGACTGTTCTTGAATGTGTACTCTCACTTAGGTGGTGAATGTATGTTTTCTTTTCGATTTTAAGGAACATCTCGGCTTACCATTTCCTCACTATGTTCTCTGGGTACATATGTGGGTAATTAATTATCTACATCGTGTACTTGGAGAACTAGGGGGAAATGCTGCCGGATTTTCCTTAAAATTGGAAAGTTGACATACATTCACTAGTGAGAGTAGACATTCAAGGATGGGTTAGGTTGGAGTGATAAGGACCCTTTGGAAACATGCATTTTTTCACTATATGAATGGCATATTCACGTTTTGTACTTGAATTTGATTTACATAAAATATGTAGCACTTACACATTATAATTATATGGTGCTATATATATGTTTAGAGACAATTTACTAAATGGAGAAGGATCGTGGTTGGCTGTATGGTAGACGCGATACATTGGAATTTTGGAATGGGGTTCAAGAGTTTTGCGAGAGGGCTTTAGCTTATCAACGCACACTGGGAGGCAAAGGCCTTTATTGTCCTTGTGTTGATTGTAATTGTGTGAATGTGGTCGATAGTGTTGAAATCATTAGAGATCATGTATTATGTCGTGGGTTTAGGCAATTTTACCATGTGTGGATTTGGCACGGAGAAAGTGGAGAGTACAGTGGGGATCTTGATCGGAATGATGTGCGCGTTAGAAGCACTGAGATTCATGTGGACGAGGAATACGAGAATGATGAGTATATTGTTGATAATGGTGAGGATGGAGCCGATGAAGATCAGGCGGATGAGGTCGAGGATGAACAAGTGGATGAGATGTTGCAAGGTGTTGAAGGTAAAGTGTTTGAATTATTATCGGAGGCTTCCAAAAAGCCTTTGTATCCCGGGTGCAAAAAATACTCCAAACTATCGGCCGTGCTAACACTTTTCAACATTAAGTCAAAGCATGGGTGGACGGACATCAGTTTTACTTCTTTGTTGACCGCATTAAGTGATATGTTGCCTGATGGGAATGAAATTCCTAAGTCTTATTATTACGCAAAGAAGCTCATGTGTCCCTTTGGTTTGGAGTATAAGAAGATACATGCATGTCCTAATGACTGTATTTTGTATCGAAATGAGTATGAAAAACTGCAGGAGTGTCCACGATGCAAGCGGTCGCGGTACAAGCGCATGAGTTGCAATCCTGGCACGGAGGGACCTCCTGCTAAGGTGTTGTGGTATCTTCCCATTATTCCAAGGTTTAAGCGTCTGTTCTCAATACCAAAAGACGCTAAAAACTTGAGGTGGCATGCAGAGGGAAGAAAGAAAAACAGAATGCTGAAGCATCCAGCTGACTCTCCACAGTGGAAGAACATTGATTTGAAGTTTGAGGAATTTGGTAATGAAGTCAGAAATTTAAGGCTTGGGTTGTGCACGGACGGGATGAATCCATTTGGCACTCTTAGTACCCAACACAGCACATGGCCGGTACTTTTAGTGATTTATAATTTGCCTCCTTGGCTGTGCATGAAACGTAAGTATGTAATGCTTTCATTGCTAATAACTGGTCCTAAGCAACCTGGAAACGACATAGATGTTTACCTTGCGCCGCTTATTGACGACTTGAGAAAGATGTGGGACGAAGGGGTTTCCGTTTTCGATGCTCATCAAAACGAGATGTTCACATTGCGTGCAGCCCTTATGTGGACCATGAATGACTTCCCTGCATATGACAACTTGTGTGGGTACAAGGTCAAAGGGAAAAAAGCATGCCCCATATGTATTGATGACACATCAAGCGTATACCTGACTCATTCTCACAAAGATGTGTACCTACGGACTCGAAGGTTCCTTAGGCGTGATCATCCGTACCGTAGGCAGAAAAAGGCTTTCGATGGAACCGTGGAAGAGGATACTGCGCCTAGACCATTGACTGGTGCTGAGATTAGTGCTCGGGTGAAAGGGATACAAACGGTGTTTGGAAAATCAGAAAAAACTATGGTCTCAGCTGCTCTGTTTAAGAAAGAATCAATCTTTTGGAAGCTGCCGTACTGGAGAGAACATGACGTTAGGCATTGTCTTGATGTGATGCATATAGAGAAGAATGTGTGTGATGCTCTTTTGGGGACGCTTATGAATATCCCAGGCAAAACAAAGGACGGAAAGGGTGCTCGGTTAGATTTGCAAGAGATGGGGATTCGTCCAGAATTGTGGCCTCAAGAAAAGGTCAGAAAGGGAAAGGAGCCGAGAATAGAAGATGAAAGTGTTTCGAAAAAAGGGAAGGAGAAGAACAAGGGAAAGGGAAAGGCCAAAGATGCGTCAAAGAAGAAAGATAAGGGTAAAGGGAAGGATGAAAAGAATTATTTACCCCCGGCTTGCTATACATTGTCAAGGGTAGAGAAACGTATGTTTTGTGCATGTTTGTACGGCATTAAGGTTCCATCAGGGTACTCATCTAACATGAAAAGATTTGTAACCTTAAATGGAGAATTGAAGCTGACAAGTATGAAATCCCATGATTGTCACATTATGATGCAAGTATTCCTACCGATTGCAATCCGTGGAATTCTACCGAAACACGTGAGGGAAGCGATTACAAGCCTTTGTTCGTTTTTCAATACAATTTGTAGCAAAGTTCTTGATCCTTGTACACTAGATGCTTTGCAAGCTGATGTGGTTGGGACTTTGTGCAAATTTGAGATGTATTTCCCACCCTCATTTTTTGACATAATGGTTCATCTGGTTCTTCATTTGGTGCGTGAGATTAAGTTGTGCGGTCCAGTGTTCATGAGGTGGTGCTACCCTTTTGAAAGACACATGGGTACATTACAAGATAAAGTACGGAACCGAGCTCACCCTGAAGGAAGTATAATGCAAGGGACAGTGGGTGAGGAGATAGGTAACTTTGTGGCGGACTACATAGCCCTTGCTCAACCTATTGGTCTTTCTACTTCTCGACATGAAGGTAGACTTGATGGTCATGGCACAATTGGGTCGAAACGAATGTCACCAGACCGAGATCAGTTCTTACAAGCACACCTTTATGTGTTGCACCATGTTTCAGATGTGCACCCATATTTAGACGAGCACATGGCTTGTTTGCGTGCCGAATTTCCATCCAAAGGTGAAAGGGCACTTATGCAGTTGCATAATAAGAAATTTGTTGATTGGTTTCGTGAACGAGTAATGAGTGGATTGAATGATACTAATGTGACCGATACAGTACGGTGGCTTGCGTACGGTCCTAGGGATGATGTCCGTTCATTTGAGGGATATGACATCAATAGGTACACTTTTTGGACCGAGGCTCGTGATTTGAAATCTTCCTCCACCCAAAACAGTGGTGTAACTCTTGTGGCGTCGTCAAGGGAGTTTGCAAGTTCTAAGGATAAATCACCTGTCGATGCAGAGTTGTCATACTATGGTCGAATTCAAGAAATATGGGAGCTTGATTATTGTGACTTCACGGTTGCTCTTTTCAAGTGTAAGTGGGTTGATAATATCAGGCGAAACGTCAAACATGAGGACTTTACTCTTGTAGATCTTGGCCACTTGAATGATAGTGCGGAACCATTTATCCTTGCATCTCAAGCTAAGCAAGTGTTCTACGTAACTGACCCAATGGATTCAAAATGGTCTATAGTGCTAGCTGGCAAAAGAAGAATCCTAGGCATTGGAGATGTTGAGGATGAGGAAGAACATGATGCGTTTGATGATTCAGCACCTTTCACTGTTCCTAGACCTGGAGTACTAAATGACATAGACAACGAAGCAGGTTATATGCGATCAGACCACAACGAAGGAATTTCAGAATGAGGTAGTTTGATTAAAAGTTAGTAATGGTTTCATTGCAAATATAGTTTAGTTATCATGTATATAGGAGCATAAGTAAGCGAAAATGATATATTTGTAGTTTGAAATTGCCTAAGTGTACTCATTATCATGCATATACAAGGTTATAGGACCATAAGTAGGTGAAACTGGCATAAATAGCTTCTACTTAACCCAACTCCTTTGTTTTGTGTATGAACTAACATTTATTCATTCTAACAACCTATTTTCCATATGTAGATTGAAATTGGCATTTTGTACTCATTATCATGCATATACAAGGTTATAGGACCGTAATAAGTAGGTGAAAATGGCTAAAATAGCTTCTACATAACCATAATAACTATCATGCATATACTTTACTATACACTAATATTGTTTTATGATTGCTTTGACAGGTGCTTATATCTCATGGCGGACGATCATGATCCTCGTTTGGTAGAGGACATTGACGATGATGAGTATGAGGACGAGTACGAGGATGACGACTCCGATGATAGTGATGCTCCTTATGATGTGAATAAGGAGGATGACTTGGGTGAGCCAGAGGATCAGGCTCAAGATGAGTTCGAGCGTAGGCTTGACGATTTTGAAAAGTTAGCTGAACGTGCACCGGCCATTGAAAATACAGCACGTGAGATTGTTGGTGAGAACCCGACTCCTGAAAGTCAAGGCCAAGGACAAGATGAAAACAACATAGGTGGTGGAGGGGGGGAAAAGGCACCGGCTGAAAGAAAAACAAGGGGTCCGACGAGAAGCTTTAAGAAACCGGACGGTCCCATGGTCTTGGAGTATGACAACAAAGGCCAACCCGGGCCCAAATGGCGTCGACAATATGCTAATCAAGTTGGCTTATGTTCGCGGAAAATCCCCATTACACTTGTAATGCGGCAAGTACCTCCGGGTTTGATTCAAGCATTTTGGGATGATACAAGGGTAAGTGTGTTTTTGGCACATTTAGACAATTTAAGATACCTTAACCTTATGATTGTTTTTAAATAGAAACCAATAATCGGTTTTAATTTGTGCTTGCAGAGGCAGTTTTCTATTCCTAATGATCCCGAGAAGAAAAAGGTGTTTGTCTCTTTATTAGCGGAAAGATTCAGAGGCTTTAAGACCAAGTTGACTAATCGGTGGATCCATAAGAAGAAGAAGGTGCAAACAAAGAAGAAGAATTCCAAAGAGGATAACCGTCTCCCGTGGCAAATATGGCCGACCGTGTCAAAAGATGATTGGGAAGAGTTCGTTAGAATGAAGAGTCAAAAGAAAGCCATTGTAAGTTTGTGTAAATCTGATGTCAATTGAATAATAGCTTGACACTTTTTGTATTAATGAGACTAACATTTTTTGTTTTGTAGGAACTTCGAGAGCAAAATCAAGCGAATGCAGAAAAGAAGGAATACGTCCATCGTATGGGTCCTAAGACTTTTGCTGAAAAGAGACCTGAGTGGGCCGCTTCGGGTTTATACCCTAAAGCGCTTCTAGTGGCATCGAAGGAACCCTCTAGTTTCACGATCACTACCTTGGTGAGTCGTGCCGGTGATTTCTTTTGTTCTCTCCATTCGTTTGATAAGAAAACCGGAAAATGGTTCATCAAGGGTCCGGAAGCTAAAAAACTGGCGGATAAGCTAGTAAGTTACCTATGAATTGTTGAAATTAAGTCACTTTTGCATCTAACCATTAACTGTTTTACTGACCTCATTTTTCCTTATGCTATAGCTTGAGCACACTCAAGAGATGGTGGAGGGCAAATTTGAACCAAGTATTGAGAATGACCCTTTCACCATGGCTTTGGGAAGGCCATACCTTCCAGGACGAGTAGTAGGTTCGGGAGGGTCATTGCTTGGATGGAATAAGGTGATGGGTCCCGAATACACAAAATCGGGTACATCTCGAGCCAGTGTTAACTCACCGGGGGAGTTGGATGCCAAGGTGGCATCAATTAAGGAACAAGTACGCAACGAGTTAGTTGGTGAATTTAATGCTTGGGCGAAGCTGATGAACTTACCGACTTTGCCGTTCCTCACGAGTACCCCGGTTGACTCATGTTCTGAACCAAAAGGACAAGGAGAAGGTGATAGACATGGAGGAGATGAGATACGTGGTGAAGATGTGTCACCTCAGGTAAAATCAACTGGGTTATTAAAAGTTTTAAAATACCGAGTTAATTGAGATTTTAGGTGCAATGATTGATGTACTGTTGTAGGTTCCTACTCCTACACATGCGGACTCGAGGGAGCTTGAAAATCCAACACCGCATGAATTTCCAGAGTTACAGGTAATTTGTAACCCTCTACCTTAATGAATTTTGTTATATCTATGTTGTTGTAAAAGTCCTACTTAACTATCTTCTTTTTATATATTTACTTGTGTAGGAAGACACCCGGTGTGCACTTCTAGCCCCGGGGCATGCAAATAGTACCGTGTTGAGTTTGGTGGCGTATGGTAGTGCCCAACCGACGACGGGTGCTACGGCGGGGCCACATCATTACTCTGTTGGGATCGATTTAGTGGTTGCGGGGTTCGAAGACATCCCACTACCCGTACCGATAGAGGAGGTTGAGATAACAGCACTTTGGCAAGCTGTAGGTAGCTTCGTTGATTGGCCACGTGCATGGGTGAAGTTGATTAATAAGGAGGTAAATTAGCTACTCACTTGACTATTTCATCATTTCATCAAAAAGTAGCCATTTTGAACCGAAATGGCTACTTACTTGCCTTTTTTCTTCATTTCTCAACTTAAAAACTTCTTGCATCTCAAAACAACTCATAATCACATATTTATAAGTGTTTGTCATTTCAAATTACATAAAAATCGCCAAGTTCTAAGTTTTTGGGTCAAATTCATAAAAAAAAGCCATTTTGAGCCGAAATGGCTACTCACTTGCCTATTTTCTTCATTTCTCAACTTATAAACTCCTTGCATCTCAAAACAACTCATAATCACATATTTATAAGTGTTTGTCATTTCAAATTACATAAAAATCGCCAAGTTCTAAGTTTTTGGGTCAAATTCATAAAAAAAAGCCATTTTGAGCCGAAATGGCTACTCACTTGCCTATTTTCTTCATTTCTCAACTTATAAACTCCTTGCATCTCAAAACAACTCATAATCACATATTTATAAGTGTTTGTCATTTCAAATTACATAAAAATCGCCAAGTTCTAAGTTTTTGGGTCAAATTCATAAAAAAAAGCCATTTTGAGCCGAAATGGCTACTCACTTGCCTATTTTCTTCATTTCTCAACTTATAAACTCCTTGCATCTCAAAACAACTCATAATCACATATTTATAAGTGTTTGTCATTTCAAATTACATAAAAATCGCCAAGTTCTAAGTTTTTGGGTCAAATTCATAAAAAAAAGCCATTTTGAGCCGAAATGGCTACTCACTTGCCTATTTTCTTCATTTCTCAACTTATAAACTCCTTGCATCTCAAAACAACTCATAATCACATATTTATAAGTGTTTGTCATTTCAAATTACATAAAAATCGCCAAGTTCTAAGTTTTTGGGTCAAATTCATAAAAAAAAGCCATTTTGAGCCGAAATGGCTACTCACTTGCCTATTTTCTTCATTTCTTCCTTGCATCTCAAAACAACTCATAATCACATATTTATAAGTGTTTGTCATTTCAAATTACATAAAAATCGCCTAGTTTTTCATTTTTTTTTTTAAAAAAAATAAGCAACTTCCGCCGCACCGGGAGACCCGAGGGAGCCGCCCCCGCTGCCGGAACAGCAAAGGCAGCCCCAACGAGGCCACAGCAGCCCCGACAGGTGGCTGCCAAGGCTGTAGCAGCCACGACAGGTGGCTGCCAGACTGCTGCAGCCTCGGCAGCAGCCTGCCTGGGCTGCTGCAGCCTCGACAAGCGGCTGCCATGGCTGCTGCAGCCTCGGCAGGTGCTGCTACAGACATGGCAGCCGCCTGTCGAGGCAGCAGCAGCCCAGGCAGGCTGCTGCCAAGGCTGCAGCAGACTGGCAGCCACCTGCCGTGGCTGCTACAGCCTTGGCAGCCACCTGTCGGGGCTGCTGTGGCCTCGGCACGGGCTGCCTTCGCTGTTCCGGCAGCGGGGGCGCCTCCCTCGGGTTTCCCGGTGCGGCTGCCGTTGCATTTTTAAAAAAAAAAAAAAATATTTAAGCAATTTTCATCATTTCATCAAAAAGTAGCCATTTTGAGCCGAAATGGCTACTTACTTGCCTTTTTTCTTCATTTCTCAATTTAAAAACTTCTTGCATCTCAAAACAACTCATAATCACATATTTATAAGTGTTTGTCATTTGAAATTACATAAAAATCACCAAGTTCTAAGTTTTTGGGTTAAATTCATAAAAAAAAGCCATTTTGAGCCGAAATGGCTACTCACTTGCCTATTTTCTTCATTTCTCAACTTAAAAACTTCTTGCATCTCAAAACAACTCATAATCACATATTTATAAGTGTTTGTCATTTGAAATTACATAAAAATCAGCAAGTTCTAAGTTTTTGGGTCAAATTCATAAAAAAAAAGCCATTTTGAGCCGAAATGGCTACTCACTTGCCTATTTTATTCATTTCTCAACTTATAAACTCCTTGCATCTCAAAACAACTCATAATCACATATTTATAAGTGTTTGTCATTTCAAATTACATAAAAATCGCCAAGTTCTAAGTTTTTGGGTCAAATTCATAAAAAAAAGCCATTTTGAGCCGAAATGGCTACTCACTTGCCTATTTTCTTCATTTCTCAACTTATAAACTCCTTGAATCTCAAAACAACTCATAATCACATATTTATAAGTGTTTGTCATTTCAAATTACATAAAAATCGCCAAGTTCTAAGTTTTTGGGTCAAATTCATAAAAAAAAGCCATTTTGAGCCGAAATGGCTACTCACTTGCCTATTTTCTTCATTTCTCAACTTATAAACTCCTTGCATCTCAAAACAACTCATAATCACATATTTATAAGTGTTTGTCATTTCAAATTACATAAAAATCACCAAGTTCTAAGTTTTTGGGTTAAATTCATAAAAAAAAGCCATTTTGAGCCGAAATGGCTACTCACTTGCCTATTTTCTTCATTTCTCAACTTAAAAACTTCTTGCTTCTTAAAACAACTCATAATCACATATTTATAAGTGTTTGTCATTTGAAATTACATAAAAATCAGCAAGTTCTAAGTTTTTGGGTCAAATTCATAAAAAAAAAGCCATTTTGAGCCGAAATGGCTACTCACTTGCCTATTTTCTTCATTTCTCAACTTATAAACTCCTTGCATCTCAAAACAACTCATAATCACATATTTATAAGTGTTTTTCATTTCAAATTACATAAAAATCGCCAAGTTCTAAGTTTTTGGGTCAAATTCATAAAAAAAAGCCATTTTGAGCCGAAATGGCTACTCACTTGCCTATTTTCTTCATTTCTCAACTTATAAACTCCTTGCATCTCAAAACAACTCATAATCACATATTCATAAGTGTTTGTCATTTCAAATTACATAAAAATCGCCAAGTTCTAAGTTTTTGGGTCAAATTCATAAAAAAAAGCCATTTTGAGCCGAAATGGCTACTCACTTGCCTATTTTCTTCATTTCTCAACTTATAAACTCCTTGCATCTCAAAACAACTCATAATCACATATTTATAAGTGTTTGTCATTTCAAATTACATAAAAATCTCCAAGTTCTAAGTTTTTGGGTCAAATTCATAATAAAAAGCCATTTTGAACCGAAATGGCTACTCACTTGCCTATTTTCTTCATTTCTCAACTTATAAACTCCTTGCATCTCAAAACAACTCATAATCACATATTTATAAGTGTTTGTCATTTCAAATTACATAAAAATCGCCAAGTTCTAAGTTTTTGGGTCAAATTCATAAAAAAAAGCCATTTTGAGCCGAAATGGCTACTCACTTGCCTATTTTCTTCATTTTTCAACTTATAAACTCCTTGCATCTCAAAACAACTCATAATCACATATTTATAAGTGTTTGTCATTTCAAATTACATAAAAATCGCCAAGTGCCTATTATAAGTGATTGTGAGTTGAAACTTATTATTTCCCAAACTATTTCAGATTTCCAATGGAAGCAAAACTTCAAAGAGAAAGAGGGTGGAGAAGCCTAAAAGAATTGATCAACCTAAGAAGAAGCTTAGTGAACAACAGTCCAAGAGTGAACAAGCGTCGAAGTTGCACTCTTCGAAAGGTTCACCCATGCCACCTACTCCAATTGTTGAAGACATTGTTCTTCAATCGCTCTCTACTGACATGACCTTTCTTCACAACCGTGCTTGTCATTTGGTCGATCCCATGGAAGTTGCACTTCCTAAGGCAATGTTCCACTATGATGAGGATGCAATTGCATGGATCAGCAAAGAAGATGTGAAGGAATTTCTACGTGGTGCAAAGCTTAACATTTCCCTCATTCAAACATTCATGAGGTAACTTCAATGCCTACATAAAGTTCATACTTTTTTCAAGTTATTCAAATTGATGGTGATTATCCTACATCTGATAAATTAATCAATGTTCATGCACGCAGAGCACTACAGGAGCACTTAACTGACACTGATTCTCCGTGTAAAGTTGGGTGGTTATGCCCCGAGCAGTTATCCACTACTAAAATCATAGGCAACCCCCATGACGTGTTGTACTATGTTGAACAGAGTATAAGGGAATCAACGCGTGCGGGAGACAAGTTCATATTCGCCCCATGTTATAGAGAGTATGACTAACCATGTCAAATTCAATCGATTTGGCCTCATTATATGTTGACTCCTAAATATTAATTACCTTGTCTATTGTGAACTTATGTAGGGAGCATTGGAGCCTCATGGTGATTTGTAATTCCACTAACACAATTTATCACCTTGATTCAGCTCGATCATCGGAGAAGTGGCTCGTGAAGTCTATATTGCAAAAGTAAATATATATAGCAACCTATAGTGATGATTATTGCTAATAATAACTAATTTAGTAATCATACGACTAATCAAATTTGATTGTATTTTTTATACTACAGTGTTATGAAGAAGCTACATTGTCGTGCTCCAAAGGGTCCAACATGGAAGACACCGTTGGTAATTTACATGATATTATTGTGATTATCTTGAAAATCTATGGTAGTAAATATTTGCTCATTTCCTTTGCATGTTTCACTGATGTGATTTGTTTGTCATATGCTAGTGCGCACAACAAGAGAATGGACTTGATTGTGCTTTGTATGTGATGAGATTCATGCTTGACATTGTGACTAATTGTACGGACACTCAACAGCTTGATGAGGTAAGTCCTAAAATTTCTTGAAATGCTATATTGATGTGATTTCTAGCCTTAGACACCTAATATTATCCAACAATGACATGTTATGAGAAACAAAAAGGCTATTTCACAAGAAAGGTAGAAAATGGGTTGAATAGAAGTCATATGGGCCATATTAGGGCCATTTTGTGTTAATATGCTCTTTTGATGTGATTTCTTTCCTTATACACCTATAACTAGATAATATTGACATGTTATGAGATAAATAAAGTTCATTTAATAAGAAATGTAGGAAATGGGCAAAGTAAGGTCATATAGGCCATATTCGGGCCATTTTGGGTAAAAACCGTCATAAACCTTAATAAAATGCTCTCCTATACAATTTTAGGGCTTACACACATACAACTACCCAACATTGACATGTTATGAGAAAGAAATAGTTCATTTGATAAGTAATGTAGAAAATGGGCTACATAGAAGTCATATAAGCCCTATTTGGGCCATGTTGAGTAAAATGCGTTGTTGAACTTCTTGAAATGCTATATTGATGTGATTTCTAGCCTTAGACACCTAATATTATCCAACAATGACATGTTATGAGAAACAAAAAGGCTATTTCACAAGAAAGGTAGAAAATGGGTTGAATAGAAGTCATATGGGCCATATTAGGGCCATTTTGTGTTAATATGCTCTTTTGATGTGATTTCTTTCCTTATACACCTATAACTAGATAATATTGACATGTTATGAGATAAATAAAGTTCATTTAATAAGAAATGTAGGAAATGGGCAAAGTAAGGTCATATAGGCCATATTCGGGCCATTTTGGGTAAAAATCGTCATAAACCTTAATAAAATGCTCTCCTATACAATTTTAGGGCTTACACACATACAAATACCCAACATTGACATGTTATGAGAAAGAAATAGTTCATTTGATAAGTAATGTAGAAAATGGGCTATATAGAAGTCGTATAGGTAATATTTGATTAAATGCATATTTTTTGCCTAATTAATTATTTTTAAAATAATGTTTTTGTATTTCAAGTTTTGCAAGGTCCAAAAGGATGGTCCGTTGACAATCAAGGAGCTTAATGAAGTTCGTGACATGTTGGCGTCTTTCATCACCTTCAACATGTAAATGGCATGCATTGTAATTGTAAATTATTTATGTTAACTTTTGAACTATATATAACTTATTATTCATTATATATGTGTACTTACTATTATTTGTATATATGTAAGCAACTTTTTTTTTTTTTGTATTGCGTTTGGGAATATTTATATCTATATATATATATATAATTGAATTCTTGTATTTATCTAATATTATTTTTGTATATAATAATTAATAATATTATTATTAGTTATTATAATAATAAAATTATTAATTATTATATTTAATATAATTGCTGGAATTACAGGGTATTATTATTGCAGGTTTTTTGTTAAAAATATTATTGCACGATGGAAAAAAAAAAAAAAACGAAAAAAAAAATATATATACAAAATGCTCCGGTTAGGCAGGAACCGGTGCCTAAACTATCCACCACCCAAAAAAAAATGGCGGGAGAGCAGTATTAGGCACCGGTTAACCGGTGTCTATTCCACCCTATGGCACCGGTTAACCGGTGCCTATTAATCCCTATGGCACCGGTTTTGAACCGGTGCCAAATATGGGGTTTTTGGCACCCCTCAAATAGGCAGCGGTTCAAACCGGTGCCTTAGACCGGGTTTGAACCGCTGCCTAATGCGTTTTTTCTACTAGTGAAATCTTCTTTATTAAGACTTTGGCAAAAAATGATGCACATGGGTTGACACAAATATCAATGAAGAGAGAGATAGAGAAAGTGCAAGTGGCAAAACATGCCAAAAGTAGTATGGGGCAATCTTTTGGGACACCTTAAAAAGGAAAGTGGAGCAAACAATTTGGGGGACAGAGGGAGTATCAAATTAGGTTCTATAATCAAGTTCTACCTAATATCAAAGTGTTACAATTAAGTGATATCTAAATAACCTAATATTAAAGTGTTACTCTAAAGTGTAACCTAATATTAGAGTGTTACAAAAACTGTTACCTAATATTACAATGTTACAAAAGTATTACTTAAAAATCAAACAATCATGAAATTTTTAAAGTGTAACAAATGAATGCTCCTTAAGCTCAAGTTTGTACTAGTGCACAAATCTTTCATAAGTCGTAACAAAATGTCTTGTCCGGGAATACCCTTAGGATAGAGCAAGGCACAAAGAGTGGTATCCCAATGAGAAACCTGGGGGTCACTCCAGAATTATGCCCCAAGATGCACTGAATATTTAGTCGAGTGATCGTAAATAAACCAATCGTCTAACCACCCAACGATATTTTGTTTGGATCAGCAAACGGCTCACTTGAAGCACGTGCAAGGCGATGATTCTGCTCCATTGGATTATCAATCGGTTTGCAAACAAACAAACCTGCCTCGGTGAAGATATCCAAAGAGTACTTTCATTGAGAAAGAAAAAAAATACAATTCAGACTATGAGTGCAATACCCTATATTTTTATACGTATTTTCTAAATTAATTAATTAATTATTACTCCCTCCGTTTTTAAATACTTTCTCCATTTCTCCATGTGCGGATTGTAGTTTTTAGAGAAATTGAAGAAAGCAATAAAATATGGAGGTAGTGGGCTGGGTGGAAGAATAAAAGATTGTAAAAAGCAAAAGTAGTGGAGAGAAGTGAAGGAGAGATCAGAGAACATGAATTTAATAAAATATGATTAATGGTGGGTTCACTAAGTAAGATAAATTGATTAAATATGGTAAAAAATTTCCAAATAAGGAAATGGAGCAAGTAATTAAAACGGCCAGAAAAGGAAAGTGGAGTAAATATTTAAAAACAAGGGGAGTATTTTTAAAAAAGTTATTTTAGTAATTTCATTTATTATTTGATTTTTAGAGCCAAAATGATATTTAAATTTTTGGCGCCAAAAGTATTTTGAAAACCTAATTACTATTTTTAGATTTTGGATAACATTTATTATCATTTATCTATTTTAATTAAATAAAATTATATTTAATTTATTTAAGATGGCTTAAAATTTCTAATTTAATGACTGTGATTTTCAGATCTTCTATGTATAGAAAGTCTAATTTTCTTAGTTATTTTATTTAGTGAATAATTGGTATTTTATTAATTAATTATTTTATACAATAAATAATATTTACACATTTATTTTTAATTCCTTAAAACTAGCAAATTAATTCCCTAAATATCTAAAAGGATGTCCAAAAATATGAGCTTAGGAAAGCTCAAATTTTCAGCCACCATGATGGGTTTTTGGGTGATTTGTTTTGGTAAATTATATTTTCAATTATCTCCTTAAAATATCTTATTTTCCTTAAATTTATTTCTCCATCACCTAAATATTTGATCCTCTTATTTTCCTACCTTAAATCTTCCTTGATTATTCCCCAAGTAATCTCTTTTGCCATACTATTTTTCATGACAACACACTTTCCAGTAAGGATGTTTCACCGGCGATGGCGGGAAGCTGGATTAGTGAGGCTTGGTTGGGCTTGCGGCAAAGAAGTAGGGGTGGTTTCGTCAGTCTAAAGTAGTCGTCTGGGGGATCCAACAACCGGGAATGGAATGACGGCAGTGGAGGCTGGGAGAACCGGCCCGCTGGTGAGGGTGGTTGCTGGGGTTAGGAGTTATGGTTTTTTTTCTTTTTCTTTTTCTTTGTTTTAATCAAATAGTTAACTGACACGTGTAAAGTGTGGTGCCCACTAACGATTTTTTGGATGGCGTTAGAAAGTGGTGGTGAAATCAATTTTTTTTTGTTTTTTTTGTGGTATTGTAATAAAAGTTTGAAATTTTGTGGTATTATAATCAAATGTTTGGTTATTTTGTGGTTGTAGGCACCCATTTGTGTCTCCCTAAAACCAAACCCAGTAATGAGTACCTTTTGCGTCAAATTATAATCGAATGAAGTGAAAGTGTAGAAAGTCTAGTGTTGCGGATAGTTTTTTATTTCATTTTTTTCTCTCTGTTTTTGAAAGCCTATTTTAGGAAAACAGCCAATCCAGTTTGGTTTGGTCCAGGGCAAGGGTCCAATAATGGTATAGTTGTATGGGGCTTGAAAAGATTTTTCCAACGATATATTATAAGCCCAATTCCGATGAATAATGAGGAAGTTATGGCCAAATTACTAAACTGGACCCGGTTTAATATTTATATGCGGCCCAATGATCTAGAGGAGGGCCTAATATTGATTTATCATTCCTAATGCAATTAGAATTGATTTTAGTCTTCTAGATTCTTCTAGAAGGTTCTTTCCATTCCTAATTTAATTAGCATTGATAAATTGACTTTGGTTGACTTTTTAGAGTTTTAATCAGAATAAAAGAGTGTTTTTAAGGAAAATATGATTTTGCCCTTATGTACGGATAAATTTTATCAAAACTAAGAAAACGCGTGAAATTAATGACTAGCGCCTGAAGACAGGGATTAGCGTCTGGCGCTAATGCTTGGCGCCTGGCGCAAGCCTTAGCGCCTGACGCTAATGTTCAGCGTCTGGCGCTAACCTGTTTTATTCTCGTCGAAACTCTAATTTGTTTTTCTATCCGTCCGGCTGATTTTCTCTATAAATAGCCTCCTAAAATCTCCGTTTTCAATCATCAATTATCATCAACAACAATTATTTTTCTTATTCTCTTTAGTTTTCAAGATTTCTTCTCTCTCTTTAGCTTTTTGCATATAAAATTCCGCATTCACAAGACCAATAAACACCTAGAAAAATTTGAAGTTGCCTTCGCCCTAGACGTGAAAGGTTTTAATTTATGAGGGTTTGGTCCCAAATCTCTCTTTCAATTATTCAATTTAATTGTTTTGTTTATTATTTTCCTTGAAGTTACTAACGTGTGTATTTTATTATTAGAAAGAGATACAAACCATCCAAGTAAGTGCTTTAATTGGTTTATTGATATCATGATATAGAAATCATGTTTAGGTTATTATTATGATATAGAAATAATTATTAGGGCGTTTTGATCTTCATAGTATCATGTTTAGGGTAATAACTAAAATTTCTAATAACAAATATGACAATTATGATTATTATGATGCTTCCTATTCTCTTCCTAATATTTTTGTTAGTATCATGTTAGGGTTAAAGCTTTGATCTTTATAGCTTAGTGACATGCTAGGGTTTGTTATTAATCTTGTTAGTATCATGCATAGGATCTTGCTATTATTATGCTTCAACATGATTATTTTAATTATTATCATGATTATTATTATGTTGCTTGATGTTTATTTTATTGTTATTGCTTGATCACACCTTTTGTGCATGTTTAAAGGGAATTGGTACTTGTAATCACGATTAATAAGATAATTAATAATCTTGTTTAGGGTTAATTTGATTATAATTCAAGTGATCGATCGCCAATAATAGATTTATTTGTGCATTAAAATTCAACCAACATAGATAAACAGGTTTAGGGTTAATCCAATTTATTGCAGGTTAATCAGAAAGCGCACATGAATACGATCAGAATAAAGTAGAGGCCTATTATTAGGGCAGGTGTAATCTCTTTTAGGTTGGATTTGTACCTTCATCCCCGAACTACCAGTCATGGTTCCAGACCTATTGGAGTTGACGATCTCCTGGATCGTTAAGGGGTGTAATCTTCACCTCGTGAACGGTTTACAAGTTCCTAAAACTTGTTGGCGACTCTTTTGCTCTATCTTCTTTCCCTTTGGACGCCACCGTACTTTAGTGTATGATCACAGTGGGGTTCAAGTTTGGGATAATGCTTGAAATATTCCCTACAGTGGTGTAATTTTTTTTTAATATAAACTCCTCAAAATTACAAAATTGCCATTACTAATATATCATTTTAGATGGTTAGATCAAAAATAATAAAGGGCTTAGAATTGTTCTTATATAAGATTGGGTTCTTATATAGAGGAGGATTCTCATAAGATTGAGTTCTTATATACATGAGGATTCTTATAAGATTGAGTTCTTATATGGAGGGAGGTTATTATATAAACTCCTCAAAATTTCTTAGGTCGTTAATAAATTTACTTTAAACAAAAAGTTACTATGGGTGTTCAGTCTTTACATGAATTTATTCAAAACAAAAATTGAATTACGTAATTATGGATCAGATCAATTTCCGACAAATTTTTCACATAACTCCGACAATGGAAATTTTTGTCAGAAAACATAATAATTTTGACGGATACATCCGTCAAAAATGTTTGGTTCCAACGGATTTAATTCCATCGCAAATGCTTATAATCGACGGATTTTTATCCGTAGGAACTTTGTGATGGAATTGCAGCTTGGGTCAAACCTGATTCCGATAGACACTACTAGAAAACAGCCAATTACTACGACGGAAAAAATTCGTCAAAAAATCTGTTTCCATCAGAATTGGTTGTCAGAAACAGTTTGTAGGAAAAACGACCTTTTCCTACGGAAATTCCGTCAGAACCACTTTTCCGACAGAAATTCTGACGAAAAAAATCAGTTCGTCGGAAGTTGTTTTCGGACCCGTAAAAATCCTTTGGAAATTTCTGACGGATTGCATTCCGCTGGAAATTTTCGAAGGAAATTCTATCTGAAAATTCTTTAAAAAAACAAAAAAAAAACGCCTACCCCCACATCACCAGCCACTACCCTAGCCCACCTAACCCATACCACCAAAATCCTCCATCAAAACCCATATTACCAAACCAAACTCCTCTAACCCTAAACGTGTTGGGGTTTGGTGAGTCCGACTCACCACGGAAACAAACCCGAAAACAAGACTGCACTCACAATAAATAAAACCATAAACATAATTAAATTAATCACAAGATTAAGATAAAACAATTACCTTTGGAGCGTGCTTCGCTCGACCGGAAGGGGCTCTTACTTCGAAAGCAAGCCTCGAAATTACGACGGCCTCCAACGATAGTCCACCCACAACTCGACCACCAAAAACGGTCCAATGCCTTGGGGTTAGCAAGGCCCGACCAAAACCCGAGTAATTAATGAGTTCAAAGGTTTTCACAATGGTGATGCCTTTTTCAACTCTTACTCAAGTGCTTTTCCCAATACCCCAACTTGGGTATTTTTAGGGAAATGCATGAGTGTGAAAAGCTCTCCCACCAAACTTGCCCCCCACTCATGCCCCCATA
Organism: Chenopodium album; assembly: GCF_948465745.1. Taxonomy (NCBI): domain Eukaryota; kingdom Viridiplantae; phylum Streptophyta; class Magnoliopsida; order Caryophyllales; family Amaranthaceae; genus Chenopodium; species Chenopodium album. Next base: position 66,390,549 of record NC_137839.1, on the reverse strand, counting down.
ACCGGCCACCTCCCTTTCTTCTCCTCCATTTGAGTTGCGCCACATGGCAGCTCACTTGGGCAACCATGGTTGCCTTATGGGCTGCCATGGGGTGGTTGTGAGGCTTCGGCCCACCTCACTTGCGCCCAAAAGTGTGGGCTGCTAGCTGCCACGGCCTAGCAAGCCACGCACCAAGTGTGCGGGCTGCTAGTTGCCACATGATAGCATTGCCACGCACACTTGATGCGGGTTGCTAGCTTTTTTCCGCGCCCCTACTAGCACTCGGTTTTACCGATACTAAAGGTATTTCGTTCATTGTTGATTTATTATGATTTTTCACGTCTCGTCTTTTACTATTTTCGACTCAACTTTCAACGCTCGGTTTCGATGCTCCAAGATCGAATTTCTGACGTCTTAATATTAACTACTCGGTCGACTTATTCATTAATTCGTCGCTTTGGTTCGTTAGTTGCTTGGGTGTGACCTAAAGGGTTCAGTCAAGATTAAGTTGTAATATTAATTATGCGTTAATATTACTGACCGGAAGCGGCCTCCACCCAGGCATTCTGATCACTTGACCTTACTGAATATATTAGCTTTCTAATAATTCTGAACCCACTAACGAAATAGTACACTTGTTCGAAGGACACCATTCCTTTCAATCTCCCACTTGTCCTTCCGGACAAGTGCGCATTAAGTGTACAACCTTTTTCCTATGTCGTTTAATGTCTCTTCATGAACTATAAGGTAAGATTATTTTGTCATCCTTATTACGTCCAGAAGTGTTTCTCGATTCCGAGTCCGACTGTCAATAAACAGATGATTTCTAAAATCCATCCAAGCACTGCCATGCATTTTTGATAGTCTCACTCTACGAGAGGCCATGTATACAACAAAGACATCGCATCTTCCCTATTTTAGTAGGGGGGACATTCCCAGTCTTGTAATGTAGCTCCTCTTACTGAGAGGACCTAGCCGACCGAGAGTTGCCGTTATAATCCCCTATTACGGCAGACGTTTGATAACATCAAAGCGGACTAGTACTCAAACAAGAGAACTCACAATACTCATGGTCGAGGAAATAGGTTCCGATAGCCATAATGAGAAGTATACTTATGACAAATTTTAATCTCTTAAAGTATTCTCATAGGTCGATCCAGTATGGTTCTAAACCAATACATGTGCAAATGATTTATGACAATCATGTCCTCGTAGCACAAGAAACGGTGCTATAAATCAGAATACACACTAATCTAAATTGGTCATTAATCGTTCACCGTTTAAATGACCTTGATAAGGGATAATTTTCGATTATAATATTCAATGTTCACTTAATAGGTGTTTCCTTACCAAGACTGGTCTTGATAACCTATTTTGAATATTCCAAGAATCGAATGGACTCATTATTTAATTCTAAACCACAATTAAATAGCAAACGGAGTGATAAAAAAATTGCATGAAATTTTAAATTACTCCAAAACCTGAATGGTTCATCTTATGATAAATGGTTTTTCCGAATGTTTTGAGAGTATCACTCTTTATAAAACATCTATAGAAATCACACCCATATCTAATATGCTTGATTTCTTTCAGGAAATTGTGAATGTTGTCGTTCACTCATTGCATAGGTTTAGTTATAATTACTTTTCTAATCTTAGCATCTTCATTACTAATCACTTTCATAATAAGATGATGAAATTTGAGAGTGTCATGGATTATATGTGATTTAGGATTTATTATCCAAGTGATAGCTCCCACTCATTTTCATGATTGAGACTTTCAACTAGACAACCTACAATCATTAACGTTCAGCAACGAAATTTCCATAGAACATCTTCTTTATTATCGCCATTAAGGCAGCAATATTCTCAACATATATTTTAGTAGACTTCCTGATGATGCTTTGCTTGGGTTTCACTCCAAACGGCTCACAATGATTTGGGATACCCTAATCACTTGTGATCATGGAAATTTTCCTTAAATTCCTGCACATTAAACATGGATGCACATCCATGTTACCATTCTCAAGCCACGACTTATTGTTAGCTCGTGCTTATAAATGGATTCCTTGTTAAGGATCTAATCCTTGTTAAGGTTTGTGCTTGCAACATCAATTCTCAAATTGTATTTGTTTCCTCGAGTCAAGAACTCATCTTGTTACTTATCCAAGTACTTTTGATGTTCTTGGCCATAATCTAACGATCTATTACATAGGTTCAGGTTGATTGGTACTACATACATACTTCACATGCTCTAAGCAATTAAGTCGTGCGATGATCCCATATCATAGCATACATGATGGATTAAATTGCAGAGTAATTCTCAATATAATTCCATCCATGTGACATTTTAGCTCATTCAGTTTCACTGAATCTTGCTAAACTGTTTGCTGTGTGATATGGTTGAAAGTCTCTGTTAGAGTCTTTCATGTTTGACTTAGTATTTAGCCTAGCTTATACTTAGTTCAAAATTTTACTTAGTTTTATACATACGGGTGGAAAGTCTTTTAAAGTCCTTCAATTCATGTTTAACACGGTAAAATCCTTTACACGTTCAAACATTTTATTAAGTCTATACAATAGATCTTAATACCAATATGTACTAAGTATCGTCTTTTGCTTGGTCCATTGTCGAAAATACTTTCAAATGTAAGCATTTAGCATTTGATAGTTATTTCACAACAGAGTTCACAAACTTTTCGTTGGACCTTTATATAATTTACTTTTGCTCCCAGTAAACTTCTTATTCATAGGAATTTCTATGTTTCTCCATAAGTCAATCCTCTTATTAACTTCATGAGAAAACATGTTCCAATTCCTATATGCAATGCTTCCATTACTCCCATGACGGATTCCTTAAGCTTGCTTTTAAATCTAGCATTTATTTAGATTTTCAAAACCCTTAGGTTATTTTCATAGTCACTTCCAAAATTCTATTTTAGGAAGGGAGTTTTGGTATCTATTTTTCCATATTTCATATGAGCAATTTTGCTAAAACAATCACGAAAAGACATTAGCATTCCAATTGGTGAATAGGTTTTTATTAAAATCAACTCCATGAATTTAATATTATCCTTTTCAACCAATCTAGCTATGTATGCATATACATTTCCACATTTGTTAGTTTTCTCCTTGAAAATTTATTTGCAATCGATGGGTCTTTCACCCTTCATGCAAATTAATCAAGTTTCAAACATGATTTTTAAACATGGGGTCTGTTTCAGATTTTCATGGCCTTTAACCATTATTCGGAATTTGGATTTGTCGTAGCTATCTTACAATACATTATTCCTTTACTATCTAATAGTAAATAGTATGCTTGTAAGTCTTAGGTTTATTTCTAACTTAATAGAAATTTATAGGATTCAATCCAAGCCTTTGGTGAATTCTATACCTATACGGGGCAATTGCATCAACCACTGAGTTTCAAGGCGCTTCCAAAGACCTTTTATTATGTTGATCTTACTACAACATTTCTGATGTTTTGTAAGTAATGAATTCTCTTTTAAGACACTTGTAAAGTCCTTTTGAGTATTCTTGATCAAGCATTCTCACGAAATCCTTTTAAGCTCTTCTGAGATTCTCAGTTCTAGTTTGTTGCTAAGCTCGATGGTCATCGAGTTCATTTTCCTCCCAATTGTCATTTTGGAAACGTGTTACTTTCCAGAAAGACACCACTTAGAGCAATAAACGCTATGTTCTCAATAAGGTTGTGGAGGTAATGCCCATGGTCTCATTTGAATGCTTACAAAGAGACATGTATATTGTCTTTGGGTAAAAGTTCGTTGTAAAACAAACAGTTAGCTCCCACTTGATCTATCTTAGCCTTTAATGAGCTATTAAGCTCCTACTAAACCACCTAGCTCTTGCTAAGCCAGTGAGCTCCCACTGAGCCAATGAACTCCCACTGTGGCTAAGAGTTTTAGACATATACTTGAAAAGACATTTAGAAGATAATTCTATCCATAACTGAACATGGCGTCCTTTCTTAGATTTGACATTTTGTTTAGTGTAACATTAGTCCTTCGTGTAAATTTTAAGAACTTTTATAAAAAGGGATGTGATCCATCATTGTTCGAGTCATTTTTAAATGGCATGGAGGTCTCCGTGAAGTCACACTATGTTCTTTGTGGAGTTATTTATGAAATTTCAAATTCATAACTTTGTGATGGTCACGCTTGGCTCAAGCAAACATATCTCGATCTAATTTAGACGTTTTGATATCTTGCCAAGTCGATTTTGTACTTCACTGAACTCTTGAACTATTCAAGGTCAAGTTTGTTCACGTTTGATGAATATAGTCATATTCTTTCAAATTCTTTGTGAAACGTTGAAGTAAATGAATCCTCTTTAGCTTTCGGAGTCAATTGTCTATACCAAGAACAATAGCTCTTTACTTTGTCGGTTTCAACAAGTAAGATTTGCTTGTCTTAGAACGATTCCGAATCAATCAACTATCAAGAGCCTATCTAATAGATCCTTTAGTACGTTCTTATCGATGAAACATTGCTAAAGATGTTCGGAACGCAAATCATGCCCATGAATTTGAGCTTTTGCCAGTTTATCATATTAAGAAAATGTTTGTTTATAATCAAGCATTCTTGACTCATGGTTTAGAACTATTGCTCATTTCTTTGAATGTGAGTCTTTCCGTGTGTAAACGGATCAATTGCTGATTATGGAACACAATAACCATTTATTTGTTCCAACCTTAGCTTAAAGATCTTTTAACAAAGCATACGACCTTACAACTGATGTAGCACCACTTGCTTCATTCTTAGCTTGTAAGTCGATAACTTAGCTTATCTTCAATAGTTTGAGGTCACTTTCAAAGTGGATCACTCAAGCAGTATCCGATACTTGTGAAGATAACGAATTGCTAAGTTAACTACAATAACATGAACTTATGGGTTGAAATGGAATCTTATTCCTTTTCTTCATTCCTCGTTTCCTATATTTCTTATCATACTTTATCTCATAATCTTTTAATAACCATTTCTTTAAGATTCTTTGACTTTTATACTTTGTTAGGCATAATTAAGCATCTAATGCGACATAAAACAAAGTTCCCTCTTTTCCTTTAATTCACGCTTGAATTACTACATCAATGAGTCCTACTCATCTATGTATTAAGCGAAAAGATATGTTGGTTGTCAATATTGACAATTTGAGTTTGCAACTCAATACTTCATGTTTTATCAAAACTACCTAGTATTTTGAATACACGATGTCCAACCGTCCTTAAAAGTCATTTATGAGAATTGTATTTTAGAAATGCTTTACTTTTCTTAGAGAACCATTCTCAAAGATTTCCTTTACCTATCATGGAAACAATATTATTTGATTTAGAATACTTTAAATATAAGTGCAAAGTATAACCATTTATCAAGTAAATACATAATAAGTTTGAAAATTAAAAGGTGTTCATGCAAATCTTCAATCTTATTAAACGTCTTATCCACGCATTAAAATTGTCCCCATTTGGCGAGAATAAGTCGATTCCTAGATCCAAAGAAACAAGGAGTGGTTAAGCATGCTTTAGCTTGTCTTAACACTCAATCTCCTAAGATAAGCAACGCTTTGCTAATGGCTCCAAGCCACTCTTGGTTGAATAAATCGTCGCATCTAATGCTCTCTCAACAATTTATTCACTTTGCCACGACATTTTAGGACTCCATCACTCATATCGTTGAGTACGTACAACCAAAACCAACTTGCATACCCGGTATGTCTTATGTTCGTTGGAGAAGTAGTGATGCCTCGCTTTGGCGTAGCCCACCACTACCCTCGTTCGGTTGGTAAGTATTGTTTTGGAATGGCAAGTTTTACTCAATATTTAGGGACCTAGGGTTTTGACAGGGTAAAGTCGTATCCCCTAATCAAAAGTAAATACCTAAGTCCTCTAACTAAAGTAGATAGGGAAGTAGGGTCGAACTCCACAGGAAAACAAGTCTTTTTACTCCTAATTAATTATTATAATCTAAATTATCTAAGTAACCAATATTTTTGGGAATAAATTCTATACTACGAAGAATAAGTTTAGGGAGAAAAACGATAATAAGAAGGCCTAGAGTCACAGGTTCACCAATAATTAATATTCCGGGATAAAACATAATAATTAATAATTAACATTGCACAAATAACATGATTAACAGGCTTTCGCAATTTATTAATCAACATAGATCTAACAGGCTCTCGCAATTTACTAGATCTAAGTTCCTATTAAAAATAGCCTTTAACATTAAATTAACATCTGCTCAATTCATCAATTCAATATTGCTAAACATTCATAATCAAATTACATCTGCTCGATTCATAATCTAATTGCAAAGAATTAAAACAATTCAATAGGAAATTATCATGCAATACCAATAATCAATAATAACATATTATCCCTTCATATTAATTATGGATTCCCATAAACCCTAGAATTAAAACTACTCACACATAATTAAAACTAAACTAATTAAAACAATTAAATAAAGCATGATTAATAACAAGAACAACAATTAAAGAAAATAATAATAATAATAATAATAATTAAACTAATGAAAAGCAAGATTATTTAAAGCTTGAAAATATCAACTAGCAAGACGAAAAAGACGAAGCGAGAAAATAACAAAACTAAAAGATCTTTAGTAGTAGGCGTAATAATCTAAGAATTAAAAACTAAAGACAAAATCAATACTAAGCTAAAGATTAAAAACTAATACGAAGTAAGAAGTTACGGAACCAAAAACTACAGCTAATACTAAAGAAAAGCAATAAAGCTGACCTCCTCTATGTCAGCCTACTAATAGGATTTATATACTACCCAACCTACAAAACGAGTAGCCGACATTACAAACTAGCAAACCGAAATTATCAGCTACGGTCGGGCCCAATCAGTTATTCAAAACTGATCTGATTTTCTTTAACAACTTGGACCTTGATTATTTGGGCCTTGAATTTCTTCTTATTTATATCTTAGTATTGAACTTGCAACAGGCTTTAAATATTACGGTCATAAAATACGATCTGACTTTAATATCTTTGTAGTGGCTCAATAAGCTCGGGAAGTATAATAAATCTGCAGATTCCTACAAAATAATACCAACTCTACAAAAACACTAGAAAACGTATATTAGAAATAAAAATAGCTCCATATAGCTCAAATAAGCACATATATAACCGTGGGACGGGGAATAAAAATATATATAAAATAGACTCATCAAACTCCCCCCAAGCCAGACCTTTGCTTGTCCTTAAGCAAAGCAATGAATAAATAAATCAATACTTCACCCCAAATATATTTAAAATCAATAAATATAATTTAAGGTAAATGCGACAAATAAGTATCAAAGTCAATCAATCAAATCCCTTTAACTACCAATCTTCCCTAACGATTGTCAAATAGAGCAAACCACAAGAGCATATAGAATTCAAGACTAGTGCTTACACACTCGACTCTCATTTATGTGGCGAGTAAAAGATGTACTCGATCGCTCTCCAACCAACCCCTTTTATGTGAACAATACCCTCCCAACTCACGCACTCGTGTGTTTAAAAAGACATACACTCAACCTAATAGTCGACTCGGAATATGTCAAGTCATAACTTGCATTGATAAGCAACACTTTCACATCTACACAACTCTATGCACAAGGTCGAAAGGTCTTTAAAGCTTGTAATGTAAGGCTAGGGTAAAGGGTAGGATATATTTGGGAATATGTGAGAGAAAAGCTATGCTTAAAGGGAGCCAAATCCTAATAAAACCCATGATCAAAATAAATAATGACCAATTATCTCCAACATACTCAACTCCAACAAAAATCCACCAAAAATAACTCCTAACAAATCAAACAATCCCAACACTTACAAATTTCACTCATAAAGATATAATAATGTAACACTTGAGCGAATAACAAACTTTAACTCATCAAACTTGATTTTATTTCATTGAGACTCTATTTTTTTATTTCTTTCTTTTGATCAACCTTCAATTAGAACACTTGAACATTAAACATTTTTTTTCTTTTTGCTCTTTTTTTTCGTTTGAAGTTCACTTTTTTTTTTTTTTCATTACACTTCTATTTTTCAAGAATATTCAACTTTTAAACTCATCAAAACAAAAATATGATCAAGAACAAATTATTTCTCAAAACCCACCCAAATTGTGCAAATAATGTGCACACTACAAACTCCCTCACCTCACTCACTATTAGCTCCCCCAAGCCAAGCTTGGGACTAGTAAACAATGGAGCAAATATGGCTTGTAATGTGGCTATAAACAACAAAAAGGGCACAAGCAACAATATGGGTAGCAAGAAGGGAACAAATGTATCTAATATCATTTGAAGGCTACCTAAAAGAATGAACGCCTTCGTCCTCCACATGTACATAATAATGAGACATGAAACACTAATTATAGTTGCAAACCAATACTCAAATTCATTGACATGCCAGGAACTAACACACATTCCTAACCAAATCAACTAGTCAAGCACTATATTCACAAGTAGTTGGACAAAATTGACGCATGTTAAGGTTCTAAGCAATCAAACTTCAAATCATGATCAACTAATCCACAATATTTATCATCAATAACCAAGAATCAAAACAATTTTCTCAAGTATGGGGCACAGGGAAGCATGATTTATAATTCATTGAAACGTATTGATATTTTAATTTTTCAATTTTTTTGTATTTTTCATATAGGAAAGCAATAAAAACTACACTAGAAAGAAATAAATCTATACTAAGAAAGCATTAAAAACTAAAATAAGCACACTAAAGAAAATAAAAAGAAAAGGGAAAGAAAAATACCTATATGTACAAGAAATCCCCCCAAGCTAAATCAGACAATGTCCTCATTGGCTTAAAGGGAAACAAGTAATCCAAGTGACTACCCCTCATCATTAAACTCGTATCCATCACCATCCCAAACATTGAAATGCATCACCTGGGTACAAATTTGAACAAAATAGAAACAAAGTGTTAGTAAGAGAAGAAGCAAAAACGAGTCAGGTCCACTATTTTGCTCATAAACTTTTTTATACAAATGATAATTAAGTTATTCTAATTGCATTGGAAAGTAGACTTGAAGAGCTTTCCAATGATAGGTCACACGCAAAATTTCATTGAGAAACGCAAAAGTTATGGCCGGTCGAAGTTGAGCAGTTTTGCTGTCACACTCTCGCGCCCGATCGGGCGAGAGTGGCCCGATCGGGCCCGACTCTAAGCTCCGAACTGGCGTCTTCTTCTTACTTACTGCTCCAAATTCTTTTCTATACTTGATTTCCTTCGTTTTTCCACAAGATTTTATCACTCGATCGGGTGGAACTTTCACTACGGGCTCAAACTCTACAACTTGTTTCTCAATCTTCACTAGTTTATCTTCAAACCCGAGTCCAACACAATTTAAAGTTCTTTCTATAGCATCCACTTCATCTTTTCATGTACTAGTTTTTTCTGCAGAAGATGCAACACAAGATAACGCCTCCAAGGGATCTCTAACGGGAGCTTGGGGCTTATTAGAAAAATTATGTACATCAACCACTCCAATACTAAAACACTTTTCCTCTAACATTGGGCTTTTTAAGGACATTATTTAGATTAAAAGTAATATTATCATCCCCAACACATAATGTAAGTTTACCACTTTTGACATCTATTATTGCCCCTGCAGTATGAAGGAATGGTCTACCCAAAATAATCGGAATTTGCAAATCTTCCTTCATATCAAGAACAACAAAATCAACAGGTATATAAAATTTACCTACTCTAATAGGAACATCCTCTAAAACACCTATAGGGTATTTAACAGAACGATCAGCCATTTGTAGAGTAATATTGGTAGATTTTAATTTACCCATATTTAATTTAGAGCTCACAGATAATGGCATAACACTTACACTAACACCCAAATCACATAAAGCTTTTTCAATCATCAGATTACCAATATGACATGGAATAGAAAAACCACCCGGATCTTTTAGTTTAGGTGGAGATTTATTCTGTAATATAGCACTACATTCTGCAGTAAAAGCAACAGTCTCTATCTCACTAATAGATATTTTTCTAGTCAAAATTTCTTTCATAAATTTAGAATATGCAGGAACTTGAGTAATTAAATCTGTGAAAGGAACTGTTACCTGCAAATTCTTCACAACCTCAAGAAACTTACCAAATTGCTTATCCAACTTACTCTTTAAATGTCTATTAGGGAATGGAAGTTTGATAGCAAGACCCTGCACATCTACACTCTTATCTTGGGGTTTACCCTGCAAAGAATTATCAGAAAAGTTAGTTTTACCCTGTAGCCCTGCAGGGCTAGTAACAACATTGTTTGGTTTAACAGAATCAAGATTAGCAATTTTTGTTGTAGCAGGTTCATCATCTTTGGGCATAGGAGGCCCATCATAGTGTGAACCACTCCTCAGAGTAATTGCATTTGCGTATTCTGTTGTTTGTTCTGGCTGTGATGGTAGGGCTCCCTGCTGGCGAGTTTGCATAGTAGAGGAAAGTTGCGCAATCTGAGTATCTATTACTTTATTATGTGCTATTAATGAGTCAATTTGCGCATCTCTACTCTGCATCTACTTCTGCATATTGGCTAACATCGTTTTGATTTCTGATAGGCCAGAATCAAATGGAGGAGTAACAACCTGTTGTGGTCTCTGATGTGGAGGTTGGTAGCACCTCTGTTGTGGTTGTTGTACCTGTGGTGGAGGGTTAAGCACATTCGTACTATTGTACGACATATTTTGGTTATTTTTCATCCATGTATTGTAGGTGTTAGAGTATGGACTAATTTGCTTATAGGTTTGAAAAGCATTAATCTTCTCAATTGAACTCCTATAGTCATATGCCCAATGACCTACAAGACCACAATTTTCACAAAATATTGTAGAGTTAGTACCAATAGCAGAAACATTAGCAACGGAAGATGAATTAGAATTATTAATAATGTCTAGTTTCTGGCTAATAGAAGTCAATTGTGTCTGCAAAAAGGATATAGAATCGACTTGGTGTTTTCCCTTGTTTGCAAACCCTCTGGATTCCCATATTGGGAATTATGAATATCCATCTCTTCAACAACCTGTCCTGCATCTTCCACAATAAGATTCATGAATCTCCCACTAGCTGCAGAATCTAGAATGGATCTAGATGAATTTCCAAGTACATTGTAAAAGGCTTGGATTAACTGTCATTGTGCCAGATTATGGTGGGGGCATTCTCTCTGTAGATCCTTGAACCTCTCCCAAGCCTCATATAGAGTTTCATCGGCCTCTTGGGCAAAGTTCTGAATAGCATTCCTTAGTACAGCTGTTCTCTCTGCAGGATAATACTTGTTATAAAAATTCAAAACAAGAGTTTCTCAGTCAGTTATACCAAGTGCAATTCTATTTAAACCGTTAAACCATAATTTGGCTTTTCCAGTTAAAGAAAAAGGAAAGAGAATCTCCCTGATTTGGCCTTGTGTGACCCCAGCTTGCCTGATGGTATTACAGTACGGACAATAGTATGCAATATGAAGATTTGGGTCTTCACCCTTAGCTCCACTAAATTGCTTCCTTTCTATCATCGTTATAAATTGGGGTTTAATCTCAAACTATACCCCATCAAGAGCCGGAGTGGGAGTAAGGTGTGGAAAATCTGTAAGCTTTGGTTGTGAGTAATCACTAAGCTTCTTTGGAGCCGTCATCTCTGATTCTGGATCTAATGATACCTCAGAATCGCTAGAATCAGTTGGAGGATCTCGGTGATTATTATTATCACTAGAATCCGCCAGTGTTTGCTTGTAGAAATTCTTCTGTCTATGGAAGGATCGTTCGATCTCAGGATCGAATGGGATGTACCCTGATCTGGAACACCTGGGCATAAACAAAAAAAACTAAAAGCAAATATGAGACCTGCCTCAAAGAACTAACGTTCTCTGAGACAAAAAGAAATAACCTAGACTACAAAAATAATCAGAATTAAAAATAAAACCGTTTCCCCGGCAATGACGCCAAATTTTGATAGGATAAAGTCATATCCCCTAATCAGAAGTAAATACCTAAGTCCTCTAACTAAAGTAGATAGGGAAGTAGGGTCGAACTCCACAGGGAAACAAGTCTTTTTACTCCTAATTAATTATTATAATCTAAATTATCTAAGTAACCAATATTTTTGGGAATAAATTCTATAATACGAAGAATAAGTTTAGGGTGAAAAACGATAATAAGAAGGCCTAGGGTCACAGGTTCACCAATAATTAATATTCCGGGATAAAACATAATAATTAATAATTAACATTGCACAAATAACATGATTAACAGGCTCTCGTAATTTATTAATCAACATTGATATAACAGGCTTTCGCAATTTACTAGATCTAAGTTCCTATTAAAAATAGCCTTTAACATTAAATTAACATCTGCTCGATTTATCAATTCAATATTGCTAAACATTCACAATCAAATTACATATGCTCGATTCATAATCTAATTGCAAAGAATTAAAACAATTCAATAGGAAATTATCATGCAATACCAATAATCAATAATAACAAATTATCGCTTCATATTAATTATGGATCCCCATAAACCCTAGAATTAAAACTACTCACACATAATTAAAACTAATCTAATTAAAAACAATTAAATAAAGCAAGATTAATAACAAGAACAACAATTAAAGAAAATAAAAATAATAATAATCATTAAACTAATGAAAAGCAAGAGTATTTAAAGCTTGAAAAATATCAACTAGCAAGACGAAAAAGACGAAGCGAGAAAATAACAAAACTAAAAGATCTTTAGTAGTAGGCGTAATAATCTAAGAATTAAAAACTATAGACAAAATTAATACTAAGCTAAAGATTAAAAACTAATATGAAGTAAGAAGTTACGGAACCAAAAACTACAGCTAATACTAAAGAAAAGCAATAAAGCTGACCTCCTCTATGTCAGCCTACTAAAACGAGTAGCTGACATTACAAACTAGCAAACCGAAATTATCAGCTACGATCGGGCCCAGTCAGTTATTCAAAACTGATCTGATTTTTTTTAACAACTTGGACCTTGATTATTTGGGCCTTAAATTTTCTCTTATTTATATCTTAGTATTGAACTTGCAACAATACTCTTGTACTCCGACGAACCAAACGAACCAAAAATTAATTAGTTCGAACTTGGGCTTTAAATATTACGGTCATAAAATACGATATGATTCTAATATCTTTGTAGTGGCTCAATAAACTCGGGAATTATAATAAATCTGCAGATTCCTACAAAATAATACCAACTCTACAAAAACACTAGAAAACGTATATTAGTAATTAAAATAGCTCCATAGAGCTCAAATAAGCACATATATGACCGTGGGACGGGGAATAAAATTATATATAAAATAGACTCATCAGGTTTCTATGTTGGTTGATTTATGTAAACTTAATTCATCATCACAACATTTGAAATCTTAAACATGCATCTAACATATAATTTATATACATGAACATATATATATCGAAAAACATAAATAAAGATGCATTTGGCAACTAGCATGACCCCTTGAGATCTTCAAATCTTCAACAGGTCTTCGTTTGCAACTTCATGGCTTCATCTTCCAAGACTTGACCAAAATAAATGCAACTACTAGTATCTACGATTAGGACTAATCTAAATATTAAGGTACAAAAATAATCAACGGTACGCAGACCGTATTTAGATTTACAAAAATACATCACGGATCGCAGTCCGTATTTTCTATCCTAATCGGACTCCACTAGTTGCCATTTCATAAAACCTGTGAGAGAATATACATTCCATTCATCCATTCACTATTTGTGAATGGCCCATGCATTTTACAACCATAAACAAGTAACAATGCATAAAACACACGCCCGCACTAGTAACTAATCTAGGTGGTTAATCCGATTAACACGCCTAATTAAAACTAGTCAAAGTTGTTTTAACCGATTATGTAAACAAGCAATTAATAGTTGAAGCTCCCACTTAATTCCGCATCCATCTTAATTAATCCAATTAATTAAGCAGGTAGAACCCAAAATTTGTCAAAATAAATTTTGCCAATGCCGCTCAAAAACCGAGGCCTAGCCTCCAAAATTTTTAATTAAAATAAACAAGGTTAATTAAAATAATTAAAACGGCTAAGTAAGCAAAACTTTACATAGTCCAAAATATCCAAGTGCCTAGCACTAAGATTTGGAGTGCTAACAACTCGCACGATCTCCTTGCACCACATTGCTTGTGAAGCAATGTCTACGCATATTCCCCTCAATGATGTACCAAGCTATGGAAAAAAAAATCCTCAAGTAAGCTTAAATGCAAGCACCCTAGGCGGCTTACCCACGGCAAGCCACAAGGCTGCCATGGTGCGCCAAGGGCTGCACGTGCAGCAGCCACCACGCGCATGTGCACCATTTTGAGGCACCTGGTAGCCTCGGTAGCCCCATGTGGGTTGCGTGAGCAACCCGACTGGCCGAGAGCATGCTTAGGGCTCTTAGGCCTCGATTTGATGCTCATGCTTCAGGAAAAATCCCGACTTTGTGTGATATATTTAATCAATTACTAAATTAATTTTAGAATCAATTAATTTTAAGGAAAAATGAAAATTATAACAAGTTCAACTTAAATAAATTCATCCAAGTGCATAAAATCAAAATTATTCCAAGAACCATTCTCTAATAAAATTGGTTTAACTTGGTGCAACAAAAATAAGAAGGAAATTACTCACTATTAATTTAATTAATTTAAATTAATCTTGAGTTTTGACAAAATAAAAGGGAGTTGGAAAAATGAACATAAGTTCAATAAAGATTTCAACTTCAATACTTGTGAATCCTTGAAAAATTATATCTTCCAATATGAAGATAAACAAATTTCTATCACAAATTTCAAAATTTATGATTCCAATTAACTAAAAAATGATTAAATGAACAAAGTTCAACAAAAATTCATGGAATTTAGTAACTCAAAGTTTCAATCACTTAACATAATAAAATATTGAATCTTTAGTACTTGGAAGCCTCAAAGAACAACAATTTCTCACTTAATTCAATCAATTTGCAATTATGTGAAAAATAAAACCAAGCTTTCAAACACAAATTACCACCAAGTAATCATGCCTAAAGAGGTTTAAAATTGCATATAAAATATGTATTGAACCAATTACATAACCACCATAAATATGCAATTAATTTTCAAGGTTAGAAAGACTTAAAATTTTTCGTAAAAACGAAAAACCCCTCGAAAAATGCATTTCTGGTGATTTTTGGCTTAAAACCAAG
This sequence comes from Chenopodium album, assembly GCF_948465745.1. Taxonomy (NCBI): domain Eukaryota; kingdom Viridiplantae; phylum Streptophyta; class Magnoliopsida; order Caryophyllales; family Amaranthaceae; genus Chenopodium; species Chenopodium album. The sequence goes on along the minus strand of NC_137839.1, from coordinate 66,375,297 downwards.
TCCTTATAGGGTAAAACTATTTTCAGAATGCCTTTTCCACCCAAAATTCACTATTTTGGGTCAAAATCTGGGTTCGGGAGCTGAAGTCAGCTCTAATACGAGGTTAAAATGGATAAAACGAGCTACTAATCTAATTATATTAGCAACTTAAAACCAGAAAAATTAAGCCATAAAAATACCTTGAAATATATTATGATTTTAAAAATAAACGAGCGAGGCTCCGATACCGTTGCTGGGGTTTGGTGAGTCCGACTCACCGCGGAAACAAATCCAAAAACAAGACCGCACTCTCAATAAATAAAACCATAAACATAAACAATTAATATTAGTTATGTGTTAATATTACTGATCAGAAGCGGCCTCCACCCAGGCATTCTGATCACTTGACCTTACTGAATATATTAGCTTTCTAATAATTCTGAACCACTAACGAAATAGTAATGTTGTTCGAAGGACACCATTCCTTTCAAAACGACCAAACCCACCACCTTAACCTACCCCACCTAACCCAAGACCAGATCTAAAACCCTAACTCTAACAAATTCGGTTGAACTCCCCAACCTAACCACACCACCCTACCATCCGCCTAAAACCACCACCATGGCCGCCGAATACCACAATCACCACCAAAAATTAACAAAAAAAAATTGTAGAAAGAAAATTAAAATCCTAACCCAAACCCCCAACACCTAAACTCCAACAGAAACCACCAACCACCATAAATTGTAAAAAAAAAAAAAAAAAAATCGATAAAACAACAAAATGAAATAAAAAAAAAAGAAATACATACCTAGCTTAATTCGACAACACATAACCTCGAAATTAGATTTTAATCTTTTCATGGTCAAATTTGACCTGAAGTTTTCAGCATGTGAAGAGAGAGAAAGAGCGAAAACAGACAAAAATTGTTGTTGATGTTGATGCTGGTGATGTTGTTGTTGTTGATGTCGGTGTTGGTGGTGTTGTTGTTGATGTCAATGGTTAGTGTTGCTGGTGGTGGTGGGAGATACGAGGTGGTCGAAAGCGAGGAAAGTAGAGGAGAGAAAGAGAAGAAGAACGGGAGAGAATGAAGGAGAGGAGAACGAAAGAGAAGCAAAGGAGAGAGGAAAACCAGAGAAGAGAGAAGGAGATAGAGGGAAAAAAGGAGAGAGGAGAATGAGAGGAGAGAGAAACGGAAAGACAGAGAGAGAGAGAAGAGGTGTAAACGTGTAGGGTTTTGTAGAAGTTTATGTTTCTTTTTAAATTATATTCCGATGTAAAAAACCTTTTCCAACGGAAAAATCTGTCGGAAAGCACATATATTTTGACGGAATTGTTGAATTCGTTGGAAATATCTGACGGATACAAATTTGTCGGACATTTCAACTTTTCTGACGGAATAATGTGTATGTCAAAAATATTAGTGTTCTGACGAAATTTTTGTTGGAAAATACCAAATTTCTTACAAAAGGAGTTCCGACAACAACTTTTGACAAAATTTCGTCGGAACCTTTTTTTCGACTAAATTTGCATTGTTTCCGACAGATTTTTTCCGTCGAAAAATACCTTTTTTCTTGTAGTGATGGTACATGGTCGTGTAGTTTCGCTACTACAAGACATGTCACATAGTCGTGTGGTTCAGGGTACATGACCTTGTAGCAAGGCACACTAATTTTGATCTACGATATACACGGCCACGTGATTCAAGTTACATTGTCGTGTAGTTGTGCGCACGATTTTTGTTCCAGTGGTTATTATTTGAGCTTTAACCCAAATTAGTTTTATTTCAGGAGAGTATTATAAATACCACTTAGGTATAATTCTAGTCACCAATGATATATTATAAATATATAATTCTACATTCCTCAAGATCAATAAAGCTTTTTCTCTTGCCTGCCCGTGGACATAGCCAACGCATTATTGTAAACCACATAAATTTGTGTGTTATATGTTTTGCAATTTTCATTTATACTTTCTCACATCCGTTACAACAATATGTATTTATGGAATCTAAAAGCAAAGACAAAAAGGATTATGTAAATTTGATTGTCATTCATTTATTATCACTCCCTAGAGAGATTAACAATAGGTTTAAAACTTGACCGTTCTCTAAAGTTATAGTATTATAGCACATGTAGTCTAGGCCTTTAATTTCAAAGTGTTTGCACTAAAGGGCATCAACATTATACAATTAATAAATAACACACCATGTTTGTTCGTTACAAACACAAAGCTTACGAGATACAAACAAATGATGTCTTTAATATAACTATAAACTAGAGTGTACCCGTGCAAAATGCACGGGATATATATTATATTAGAAAGATATTAAATATATACTATAAGAAAAAATTTACTTAGAATACGGGAAGTTGATTTTAATGTTGTAACTTAGACCCTGTTCTTTTGAGCTACTGTGGACTTGTGTTTTGGTCTGCTCTGCTTAGCTCTGCTCTACTGAATATTATTAATTTGTTGACACTTGGTTTTCCCTGCTAATTGCTATGCTGAAATCTTATGTTCTTTGCCTTGCTCAAAAGCTTAAAAGAACATGGTCTACTATTATATGTCGGTGGCCACGCAATGTGGCAAGTAATTATGGGGTTTACCTTGTCAAAGCTATAGAGGTTACCGGGGTAACTTGGTTCAGTGATGTAGGAGTTACTCTCTTCTTCTGCAAACAGTTTTTCGATGAGACCAGTTTCGCAAAAAACGTGTTGTATATATTTTTTTTTGTTTTGGTTATTAGAGAAGTCGAAGTTGTCTGGAGGGTATGTATTTCCTAAAAAAATACATATAATCGAATGGTTGGGGATTTTGAGTGTTATGGTGAATTGTTGATAAATGAACTATATACTCGTGGTACTGCGTGTCATCTATTATACTACGTTAAAAAAAATAACACAAAGTGAAATGTTATTAGTATACTTAAAAAAAGTGTAATATTAGTAATATTCCCTTGTAAAAAATACAAAAAAAAAAAAAAAAATAAAATTGTGGGATGGTAGTTATTGTTTTTTTTTTTGTGGAATGGGTAGTAATTGTTGTTTTTTTTTTAAAAAAAAAATTTTATTTTTAATTTTAAATTTATAAAAAAATAATATAAAAAAAATAAATGCATGAGAACTCAGCATTTATGTATATTTAAAAGGAAAAATTAATTGGTAGTTGTAGATTTTTTTTTTTTTTGGTTTTTGTTTTGTTTTGAAATAATGGAGAAATGGAAGTTATTGTAATGGAAGTTAAAGAGGTAATTATTAAAAAAAAAAATTTTAAAAAAGAGAATGCATAGAATTTCTCCATTCAAGAATTGGAGTATTATGAGTGAAAGTTGAAAAAAAAAAACTCTTAAATTATATATTAGACTAGAGTGTACCCGTGCAAAATGCATGGGATATATATTTTATAGAAAGATATTACAAAGATTTAATAACAAAATATATTTTAAATACGTGAAGTTGTTTGTGATATAGTAACTTGCTCCTTTATGTGGCTGAATACACCGTGTAGCTAGCTATTATGGAAGTTATTTTGTTAATGTTATAAGGATTATTCGGTCAATATTTTAAGGGTTACTCGTTTAGCGTTATAGTTGTTATCCTGCCAGTGTTATAAGGGTTTTGCGTTTTGTGTTATAGGGGGTTGCTCCGTCAATATTATAATGGGTTATACTTATTCCAGTGCCACTGCTGGCTTGTTGGAAAAAAAAAGTGTTGTCGCACAAAAAACATTATGTATATATTTTTTTTCCGATGATTATTGAATTAATAATAAGGTAGGGTTCGTTTGGCATCGTTGTGGTTTTCTGTTTTCTGGTTTTTTGGTTTTCAAACTCATATGATATATATCATATAATAAAACAAAAATTAGACAAACCCATTAAAATCATGATAATATTGAAAACTAACAACTGAAAAGTGAAAACACCTTTTTCTTGTTTCCTGTTTTTGGTTTTTTGTTTTCAAAAAAACAAAAAATTGAAAACAAAAAACAGTGCCAAACAAGCCCGTAGTTAGCTGATTTAAAAATATATAAATAAACAATTAGAAGAATTTTTAAAAAGGAAAATAGTGGAACTTATGGTGGCGATATTATTTAAAAAAAGTGCACGTAATTTTGGAAAAAAAAATGTGCAATTATTGTAATATTGGTGTTTCTAAAAAAAAATTGGACAACGTAGGTAGTTTTTTGGGGTAGTGTGTGTTATTAGGAAAAATAATAGTGAAATTTTTTTGGAGGGTTTTTATTTTTGTTTTTAAAAAGACATGTGGAAGTTATTTATAGGGCAAACAAAAGAGGAAAAAAAAAAAGAGTGAATGAGAATTGAGAGATTGGGTTTTGGAGTGTTGTGGTTAAAAGTTGGAAAAACCACTCTACAATTATAATATAGATATACGAACATTAGACAATACACAATACAACCAAAATACATTTGCTAAATGCTGATGGCCGCTGCATAAAACATACAAGGAAAGTGTTTATATATGTATCGTAGATGCTTAAAAGTTAACAGTGTAATTGGATTGAAAATCTACTTTGATTAAAAGTTAACAGTGTAATTGGATTGAAAATCTACTTTGAATAATTTTCTTCAACAACAGAGTTACAGAATTACCTTGGATGCAACTCACTAATTGTAACTTGATTTTCAGAAAACAACGTTGGCTTATTATTAGCACTGCTTGATGTCGTCGTTGAAGGTTGTCTAAACCTCGACACAAGAGATGATTCATTACTACTATAAATAAAAGATTGAGGGCGTTGAGGTATAGGCATTGTGTCGTTGGCAAAATCAGTATTGAGCATGACGACAACTTTACACATGGTTGGTCTCGCTTCTATGTCCTCTTGCGCACACCATAAGCCTAAATGAATGGATCTTAATACATCAGCACTCGAGTATGAATCTTTCAAAGTTGGGTCCATGAATTCCAATGGTTTATCCTTAGTTAAACATCTCCAAGCCTATAAAAAAGAAAGAATTTAAATTATGATCTTCTAATTATCTTGAAACTAAATCAAATACCATATGATTGATGAAATAGCAGCTTATACTCACATAGGTCAAGAGGTCTCCCGTGGATGGATGGAATCTTGCACTAATCTTCTTACCGCAAACAATCTCCAAAACTAAAACACCCAAACTATAAACATCTGATTTCACGGAAAATTGTCCATGCATTGCATATTCTGGAGCCATGTAACCGTTACAAGGCATTATAAACAATTACTTCACTTAAAGTTAAAACAATAATAACACAAAAATGTAAATTGTGTGTCTTGTATGTATATTTAGAACAAAATAAAACGTACATTGGTTGTTGAGGGCCATTGCTTCCTTAATTAAAATGCAAATCTTAATTAAAATGGTTGTTTTCATAGAGTTGATATAATTGTATATTTAACCTATAAATTTAAACAACCAAAATACTAAATCAAACCCATACATGATTTTAGTAAATAAGATGAACTATCCTACCATCTTAGAATCTTCTATGGGTCAACTCGGTCACATTAGCTAGTTAGATACTTTGAAAGAAGGTGAAGGTTAACCGAAATCCCACGTTGCTCAAAGTGTTGTCCTTAGTGGGAATTATAGTGCTAGCTTGGAGATGAGAAGTCTTTTGTCAATAATAGTAAATAAAAAAAAGTTCTCAATAACTAACTAACTAATCTATACTTTTATATATTTAAAAACGTGCCAAAAAACATTTATGTGTCACATCATAAATATGCACTAGCATTGTGACATATCACCATTTAATTAGTATTATGTCATGTCACTACTAGCATTTTCAACAATTATTCCATTCCATGTCATTATTAGTTAATAGGGAAAAAATAACCAACAAGTTTTGAATATTAAACCTCATTGATACAAGATCACACAACTTACTACCTTAGTCAATAGTAATTTATGTTCTTTGTATATAGACATAAAAATATATATCTTTAAGTAAGCTTAAAAATATATAAAGACGTATTTATAAATAAGTTTTAAATTTTATTTAAATTACGAAGCATATAGTATAATATATGATTATAATACTCTATATTTAATATAATATCTTTCGTAATAGCTTAATTTAATCTAATGAGAAGGCATACGATTCATTAGTGTTTTTCTTAAATATGTATTACATACAAATAAATAAGCAAAACAAATATTATATGGTGACTAACCTAGTATATTTACTATTAATCAACACTTAACAATTAGCATATAGGCACGTGGCGTGTGTGTGTACGGAATGAAGATTGTCCGTCCATTTAATTTTCATTTATTTAATTAAATTAATAATTTAGTATTGAATGGCAATTATTTTGAGAGAATCTTGGGGGTAAATTATCATCATTGATCTCAACAGCATATATATTAGAGGGCTAATATTATCCCAAGGACATAGTTAAATCGTCCTATTTTAGTTTGATTATTGTTCTTATTTATTTAGTTTTATTTCTGAATTGTAATTTTTCTAACATTCCCTTCTACAGCCATACTCTTGACCATTCAGGGTGAATGAGTAGGGTTGGGTTTTGGGTTGAGGTGATCAATATAAGCCCGATCCAGTCTGACTCGAAAATATGGCGGGTTGGGCAAGCCTTAAAACGCATATTTAGTTAAAGCCATAACCCGGCCGAAAAAGCCTGAAACACCCGTTTTGGCACAAAAATCCTATTACTTTTTTGCGGCTTTGAGCATAACATATTATGTTAAGGCCCGACCCAAATCCGATTTTTTTTATCACCTCTAGTTTCAGGATGGGTGCGCTGATTTCTAAAATGGTACAATGGCTAGGGTGCATTGGGCTTTGAGGAGACTGGTGATGGTGTACGTGAGTGGAAAAGGGGTTTCATCAATGATTGCCGGCGAGGAGGGGGTTGGTTCTGACAAGGAAGAAGAGTAATCTACTAGCAAGGGCAAGGATGTCAGTTCGGATAATCGTATCGGGTTTGATATGGTCGGGTCAGGTCGGTAAATTTTTAAAGTTGAGTTATACTAAATTATTATGTCCACGCGAGTTCAAATCTGAATCGGATATATTTCGGATCGAGTCGGGTTGGGTGTGCTTTTGACACCCTACAAGGGAGTGGGTAAGAAATGTTGTGGTTGTTGAGCTAGGGGTTATGGTACCGTGCCATGGGGGAGCTGGCATTTAAAATATCTAACCAATCACTATGTGACAGTCTCGTTTAAGCTAGTTCACAAGTTATCAACCGGCCACGTCCGATTCTGGCAAATGTCCGAAAAAGTCGTTTCAGTACTTTCTAATAATCAAAAGATTGTTACAAATTTTAGGATATTGCTTAAATGTCGTATTATTTTTGACAATTTTTTATTCTATCATTTTTCAACTTATGTAATACGAAATAATTCAAATATGAAAACTATTAATTTTATTTACTTAAGTATGTGAAAAAGAAAAAGTTTTTGAAAAGGGAAATTAAAAATTTTCCTCACAAAAATAAATAAATATATAACTTACAATGTTCCAACAATTCTGGTGGTGGCATTTCCATTTTGTTCAACCTCGGAGATTCTTGCCAAACCAAAATCAGCAATCTTTGGATTCATGTTTGCATCCAAAGATTGCTGATTTTGTGTCTCCCCAAAACCAAGTCCGGTGATGAGTACCTTTCACGTCAAATCATAATCGAATGAAGTGAAAGTGTGGAAAGTCTGGTGTTGCGGATAGTTTTAATTTCTTTTCTCTTCTCTCTGTTTTTGAAAACTTATTTTAAGAAAACAGCCAATCCAGTTTGGTTGGTCCATGATATGGGTCCAATAGTGGTGTAGTTGGATGGGGCTTGACAAGAGCTTTTCCAACGATATATTATAAGCCCAATTTCGATGAATATTGAGGAAGTTATGGCCAATTTACCAAACTGGGCCCGGTTTGAGATTTATAAACGGCCCAATGATCTAGGGGAGGGCCTAATATAATTTATCATTCCTAATGCAATTAGGAATGGTTTTAGTCTTCTAGATTCTTCTAGAAGGTTCTTTTCATTCCTAATTCAATTAGCATTGATAAATTGACTTTTGTTGACTTTTTAGAGTTTTAATTAAAATCAAAAATCATTTTCGAGGAAAAGATACGATTTTATCCTCCATTACGACAAATTTATCTGATTTTCGAAAACGCGTCAAAAACAGGACTAGCGCCTGACGCCAGGCATTGGCGCCTAGCACTAGGACCTGGCGCCAATTAGCTGGTGCTGGCGCCAGCTCTGTTTTAGTTGCGCCAGCTCTGTTTTACGTGCGCCAATGCTCTATTTTGTTAATTTTATCTTTTTGGCTGATTTCTCTATAAATAACGTATTAAAAAACTCCGTTTTCATTCATCAACAACCAGTTTTAATCTATATTCACCTACAATCAATTTTCGATTCTCTTTCTCTTTAATTCATTCATCCAACTCTATCTTTCTCTCTCTTTTTCAAACCTTGCTTTTACATACAAAATCCCGCATTTACAAGATCTAGAAACACCTAGCCATAATTCGAAGTTGCCTTCGCCCTAGACGTGAAAGGTTTAATTTCTGAGGGTTTGGTCCCAAATCTCTCTTTCAATTATTTAATTTAATTGCTTTGATTATTATTTTCCTTGAAGTTACTAACGTGTGTATTTTGTTATTAGAAAGAGGTACGAGGCATCAAAGTAAGTACTCTAATGGTTTTAATTGATATTATGATGTAGAAATCATGTTTAAATTGTTATTATGATATTCCTAGTATCATGTTTAGGGAAAAGGTTATAATATCAAATATATTAAATATGATTGTTACGTGCTTCCTATGTTCTTCCTAATGTTTATGATTGTTAGTATCATGTTAGGGTTAAAGATTTGATTTTTATTGCTTAGTGACATGCTAGGGTTTGTTATTAATCTTGTTAGTATCATGCCTAGGATCTTGCTATTATTATGCTTTAATATTAACATGAACATGATTATGATTGTCATAATTTATGATGATTATGAATATTATTATTATTATTATTATTATTATTATTATTATTATTATTATTATTATTATTATTATTATTATTATTATTATTATTATTATTATTATTATTATTATTATTATTTTGATGATTATTATTTTATTTATGACGATTATTATTATTTATTATTATTATTATGTTGCTTGACGATATTTATTGTTATTGCTGGATCACGCCTTTTATGCATGTTTAAAGGGAATTTGGTACTTGTAATCACGCTTAATAAGATAATTAATAATCTTGTTTAGGGTTAACATGATTATAATTCAAGTGATCGCCAATAATAGTTTGTTTGTGCATTAATATTCAACCAACATAGATAAACAGGTTTAGGTTTAATCCTATTGATTGCATGTTAGTCAGAAAGCGCACATGAATACGATATGAATAAAGTAGAGGCCTATTATTAGGGCAAGTTCAATCTCTTTTAGGTTGGATTTGTACCTTCATCCCCGAACTACCAGTCATGGTTCTAGACCTATTGGAGTTGACGATCTCTTGGATCGTTAAGGGGTGTAACCTTCACCCTGTGAACGGTTTACAAGTTCCTAAAACTTGTTGGCGACTCTTTTGCTCTATCTTCTTCCCTTTTGGACGCCACCGTACTTAAGTGTATGATCACAGTGGGGTTCAAGCTAGGGGTTAACTCTTGAAATTTATTCCCTACAGTTTTTGGCGACTCCACTGGGGACGATTTCTATTTTAATTCCTGAATTTGTTTCGGCAATGATTTAGAATAAGTGGATGAGACTCGAAACGTTCTAAGTATTTCATGTGCGTAATTTTGATTAACATTATTGTCATATGCATAAAAAAGTTCTCATTGGAAAGACCATCCGTAATGAGTTAAAAACATAGGATTTTACACGTAGGAAATTTGAGAAATATCTTTCACAACTAGGACCAAAATAACACCGCGCGAAACTGGAAAATTTTATCGAGCACAGAAAGCTGCTGAGGCATGTGGGAAGTAGCGCCAGGGGCCAGAGCTTGGCGCCAAAATTTTAGCCGTAGCACCGGACGCCAGCATTGGCGCCAGGCGCTACAGTTAAAAACTGGCGCCAGTCTCTGTTTGCTTGCGCCAATTTCCCCCAATACCGAGCAAGAAATATGCGTTCTAATTTCGACCGGTTTTTCGGATTGTTTGCTCGATCCTACTTCCAGATTGAATTTTTTCTCACTTTTCTGAAACCCATATGTGTTCTACATATGGACATAACCCTCTTGGAATTCATGCTCCATCTACCCGATTGAACGCTCCGTGCAACAAAGGGTACATCCGAGATGTTGAATTCACCAAACCATGGAAGCGAGTTTTTCTAAAGCTCGCGGTGTCCCATCCACTCGCGCCAACCCTTCACGGTTAGGCTTCCGCGCAGTGCATCCGGACAATTAACCATGGACCCTCTATTGACTAAACCCATGTCCCGAACTTTAGAGAACTAGAGCCATGGTTAGGTTGCAAACTCATTGCATCACATTGTGCCTACTTGACTAATTGTGCATTATTTGTTGTGCATACTCTATGTGATTTTTCCTACCCGTTTGTTTGACTTGTGTTAAGTCTAAATAAACTAATTAATGAGTAAAGGACTTTGTTAAATTAATTAATTAATTTGAGCTAAAAAATATACCTAAAATCGAGTCATAGTCCCTTTAAGTCAACCCGGATTTTTATTCCCGTATACTGCACAAACGTCAAATTATTTTGGTCATAGCCGGAGTTCTAGGAAGAACTACGAGTCCCATAACCTATGGATCTATAGCCCCGAGTTTTATCTTTAATTTGGCACTGGTTTGATTTCAATCAGAGTCACATATAAAAATTTATGACTAAAATACCACAGTCTGTCCAGTTTAATGCATATACGTGAGGTCTAAACTTAGTCTTTGCTTGAGTCTAGTCACATAGTCTAACCACATGGTCATGACACGATTATTAACATGTCACCTACACTCACTAGTCTTAGCACACACTTTGAGTATATGTCACCATAACCATGTCTTAGGTTCATGCATGAGTCGGTTTTTTCCGTCATTTGAGTTGGGAGTACATTTTATTCCTAATTTTTCATATCTCTCCATATACATCATCTTTCTCCATATCACAATATTCATTCTTCCTACCTTTTTCCATCCATGCATGTTGAATCGAGTTTGAGTCATGTGATTGACAAAAAAAAAATGAGGGTAATGATGAAACAAATGCACAAGGCAAGCTTCTAATCAAGATTTCATGCTTTCGATCTTCTTCTTTTTTTTCAAACCCTTTCCCTAATAAGTCTAGCATAGGTACCCTTCATCCTCCTTGAATTTATTTCTTAGAGTTTAATTTTTACCCTTTACTTTTTAAATAAAATGAGCATTTATTTCTTTGCATATGATCACTGCATTACATTGCATCAAAAAAATAAAAAATAAAAAAAAATCCATGTCAAATTAAGCACAAGGTATACCAATGATTTGAGGCACCCCTTGTAGCCACATCATATCTCCTTTCACCTTTCTAATATACAATCCTTTCTTCATAAACCACTTTGAGCCTCGTCTAACGATAAACCTTTCTTTTTCGACCTACATCCACCTAACCTTGGGATGGGATGGTGTGTAACTTATGCAATTTTCAATATCATAAAAGCTTGAGTAATTCAAAAGATTAAAAATAGCAAAAAATAAATAAAAGTGTACAAAAGGGTAAGTGTTCCAATGTCTTTGATATGAAAATGTTTTTGATAAGAACACGTCTCAGATTGCGTCTCTTATCGTGCTCGGTACCGTGCCTGAGAAATATGAATGCCAAGTGAGTGATAGACCGCATGATCAGGATTGCCCACGCTTATCAAAATAAATGCTAAAGCAAAAAGAGATAAAAAAGAGTAGGAACTCAAGCATAAAATTAAAATACAAAGATTCAAAAGCAAGGTTGCACACCTTGGGGGCTTATCTAGGGTCTTGAGCCTTTATCCCCTTCTTCTTCAGCCTTTAGCCTAACCACGTTACAACCCTTAAAAAGACCTTTTTGAGGTATATACACTTGTGCGAGGTTCGGCTAGAGCTACGTTCGGCCTGATTCCTAACGGATACGTAGCCAACCTCACATCGAGGTGCGGCCATAATAAACATGCATTCATATTCATATTCACACACTTACACCATGATCATATCATGGGATCTCCAATGCTCATCCCTATTCACTTAGAGTTAGACTTGGGGGCTTGATCCCTACATCATTAGTTTACCTAGCCTAAGAGTCACCACCATTTGACTCTTTTAACAAATAATATTTCTCCACACACTTAGCTCTTGCGGCCTAACTTAAGTGTCACTTTCACGCACTGCACAGATACATGACCAAATATACTTTCCCTTACGAACCCCTTTGTCATGGAATCTTAACATAAAGCATTAGTTTACCTAGCCTAAGAGTCACCACCATTTGACTCTTTTAACAAATAATATTTCTCCACACACTTAGCTCTTGCGGCCTAACTTAAGTGTCACTTTCACGCACTGCACAGATACATGACCAAATATACTTTCCCTTACGAACCCCTTTGTCATGGAATCTTAACATAAAGCATGCCTTGTCACATCGCTCATCACTTATCAATCATCGTTGCATCACGAAGTATGAAGTGCTTAGCCTCCGTGCCTAAGTTACCTAAATACTTTCATCATTGAGTCAACCATTGAGATAGCCTAGGATAAATTAATCCTTGCACCTTGAGAGATAGTATCATTCAATATGCATCTTCAAATTTTCGATTCTTTTTTCGCGTCTTTCTTTTTCGCGAGAAAGTCGGTACCCTCCACAAAAATGACGGAAATTTTTTGCTTTTTCGAGTCGCACGATCACATCACAATGCACACACGAGTCATGTACACATTGAGTCATGTCGTGTCATATCACTTTGATTTGAGTCTAACACATGTGTCATTTCACTTTGAGTCGAGTCAACCTCGAGTCAGTCAATCATATCGAGTCAAGTTTATACCTTGAGTTGTGTCAAGTCGATGAGTAAAGCAACATTAAACCTTAGGTCAACCCTAAGATGATTAAAGAAATTGGCAAAGTTCTATAGTCAAAATAAATACAGGTGCAGCAGAATAGGGAAGACCCTATCACAGCGTTCGGCGACAGAGTCAATTCTTGTCGCCAGAGATATCTCAGCAACGACAGAGCTCGAAGCCTCTCAGAAAGGTGATTTCGACCTCATACAACAATTTTGGGTTCCTTAGTACGCCAGTTAGCCCTTATAAGCAATTTGACATGATTAAGTAGTCGGTTTGATTACAATCACAATAAGTGGCCGACCTGATGAAAAATCGTCTCACTTAGCTTAAAGCGCCTAATCACGGAAACACCGACGTACGGGTTTTAGCGGAAGAAAAATTCAGGCAAGCTTTAAAGATCGACAAACGTTGGTCTTTGGAAATTTTCTTCAAAATATTATCGCAATAAACGCTCAAGTACCAAAGCTCTATTGTTCAGAGACGCGTGAAAATATCCATTCAAAGCTCTTTGCTCCAGAGACGCGTAGGCATATTATTCAAGATCTTTTGTTCAGAGACGCGTGGACATTCCTTTCATTCAAGCTCTATTGTCCAGTGACGCGTGGGCACATCAATCAAGCTCTTTTGTTCAGAGACGCGTGGACAATCCTTTTCAAGCTCTATTGCTCCAGAGACGCGTGGGAACATCAATCAAGCTCTTTTGTTCAGAGACGCGTGGAAAATCCTTTTCAAGCTCTATTGCTCCAGAGACGCGTGGGCACATCAATCAAGCTCTTTTAATTAGAGACGCGTGGACACTCCTTTTCAAGCTCTATTGCTCCAGAGACGCGTGGGCATATCATTCAAAAGCTCTTTTGTTCTGAGACACGCGGACATATCATCAAAGATCTCCTATTTTCAAGCTCTTTCGCTCAAAGACGCGTGGGCATCCTATTATCAAGCTCTTTGTTCAGAGACGTGTGGACACATCATTTAGAAGTTCATATTAAAAAAGAATATAATAAAGAAGCTCTTCGTTCAAAGACGCGTGGACATATTCAAAAAAAAAAAAAAAAAAAAGAAGCTCTTTGTTCTGAGACGCGTGAACATATCAAAAAAAAGGAAGCTCTTTGTTCAGAGACGAGTGAACATCGAAACAGCAAGGTGGCGTTCCTTAGATTATGGAGAGTTGTCACAAACAATTGAGGATTGTTTCAAGAGAAGCAATTTTCGATGGTATTCCCTTGGACGTGGAATATTATCATAGCGGAGGAGGATCGTTTCAGGAGAAGCAGTCTTCTATATTGGAAGCAGTTACAGGCGTAGCAGTTTTCAAGCGGGATGGCATTCTCTAGCTTGCAGAAGTGTTTAACTAACGCTAGTTTGCAGGTATCGGCGTTACAAGAGTGATTTAGGATCGCAGAACGTTCTGAATCATTCTCCGTCCCTATCGCTACTTTGACTTTTGTTTTCAAAACTTGCGTTTCTCCAATCTCAGTCAAAGTGGGGGCTTCTATAGACACCCATTTGTGTCTCCCCAAAACCAAGCCCGGTGATGAGTACCTTTCACGTCGAATCATAATCGAATGAAGTGAAAGTGTGGAAAGTCTGGTGTTGCGGATAGTTTTAATTTCTTTTCTCTTCTCTCTGTTTTTGAAAACTTATTTTAAGAAAACAGCCAATCCAGTTTGGTTGGTCCATGATATGGGTCCAATAGTGGTGTAGTTGGATGGGGCTTGACAAGAGCTTTTCCAATGATATTATAAGCCCAATTCCGATGAATATTGAGGAAGTTATGGCCAATTTACTAAACTGGGCCCGGTTTGAGCTTTATATGCGGCCCAATGATCTAGGGGAGGGCCTAATATGATTTATCATTCCTAATGCAATTAGGAATGGTTTTAGTCTTCTAGATTCTTCTAGAAGGTTCTTTTCAATCCTAATTCAATTAGCATTGATAAATTGACTTTTGTTGACTTTTTAGAGTTTTAATTAAAATCAAAAAGCATTTTCGAGGAAAAGATACGATTTTATCCTTCAGTACGCCAAATTTATTTTATTTTCGAAAACGCGTCAAAAACAGGACTAGCGCCTGACGCCAGGCATTGGCGCCTGGCACTAGGACCTGGCGCCTGGCGCTGGCATTGGCGCCAATTAGCTGGTGCTGGCGCCAGCTCTGTTTTACGTGCGCCAATTCTCTATTTTGTTAATTTTATCTTTTTGGCAGATTTCTCTATAAATAATGTATTAAAAAACTCCGTTTTCATTCATCAACAACCAGTTTTAATCTATATTCACCTACAATCAGTTTTCAATTCTCATTCTTTTTAATTCATTCATCCATCTCTATCTTTCTCTCTCTTTTGCAAATATTTCTTTTACATACAAAATTCCGCATTCACAAGATCTAGAAACACCTAGCCATAATTCGAAGTTGCCTTCGCCTTAGACGTGAAAGATTTAATTTCTGAGGGTTTGGTCCCAAATCTCTCTTTCAATTATTTAATTTAATTGCTTTGATTATTATTTTCCTTGAAGTTACTAACGTGTGTATTTTTTTATTAGAAAGAGGTACGAGGCATCAAAGTAAGTACTCTAATGGTTTTAATTGATATTATGATGTAGAAATCATGTTTAAATTGTTATTATGATATTCTTAGTATCATGTTTAGGGAAAAGGTTATAATATCAAATATATTAAATATGATTTTTACGATGCTTCCTATGTTCTTCCTAATATTTATGATTGTTAGTATCATGTTAGGGTTAAAGATTTGATTTTTATTGCTTAGTGACATGCTAGGGTTTGTTATTAATCTTGTTAGTATCATGCCTAGGATCTTGCTATTATTATGCTTTAATATTAATATGAACATGATTATGATTGTCATAATTTATGATGATTATGAATATTATTATTATTATTATTATTATTATTATTATTATTATTATTATTATTATTATTATTATTATTTTGATGATTATTATTTTATTTATGACGATTATTATTTATTATTATTATTATGTTGCTTGATGATATTTATTGTTATTGCTGGATCACGCCTTTTATGCATGTTTAAAGGGAATTTGGTACTTGTAATCACGCTTAATAAGGTAATTAATAATCTTGTTTAGGGTTAATATGATTATAATTCAAGTGATCGCCAATAATAGTTTGTTTGTGCATTAATATTCAACCAACATAGATAAACAGGTTTAGGGTTAATCCTATTGATTGCATGTTAGTCAGAAAGCGCACATGAATACGATATGAATAAAGTAGAGGCCTATTATTAGGGCAAGTTCAATCTCTTTTAGGTTGGATTTGTACCTTCATCCCCGAAGTACCAGTCATGGTTCCAGACCTATTGGAGTTGACGATCTCTTGGATCGTTAAGGGGTGTAACCTTTACCCTGTGAACGGTTTACAAGTTCCTAAAATTTGTTGGCGACTCTTTTGCTCTATCTTCTTCCCTTTTGGACGCCACCGTACTTAAGTGTATGATCACAGTGGGGTTCAAGCTAGGGGTTAACGCTTGAAATTTATTCCCTACAAGAATGATAAAGCAAGTGGGATACACTTAGAAAGCAAGGTATAAACTTACCCAAAAAAGAAACGTGTCAACTAAACAAAGTTTCCTAAAAAGGAATACGTATCAACTAATAAAAAACGGAGGTAAGTAGTTATAGAAACTTTCATTGCCAAATGAAAAAAACGCTAGCCCCTCTTTTTACTGCCACATGACCACCACTGCGCCACCATCCAAATTAGAATAACCAATCGACATCTCCTCCCCATCCCCAACTCTCCTTCCTTGGAAATCCAACCCACCATCATCATCCGCGTACTCGCCCCTAAACCCACAAAATCCCCCTACAAAACTAACATAAACTACACCCATATCAACCATCATCATTACGAATATCGGGCCATCACCATATCAACCCACAAAATCACTCGAAAAAGCTGATGGAAACCGTACTCTTATCAACCACCGTCGTATTGAATATCTGGCTACTGCGATGGTGATTATTGCAGGTTGCTTAGCTATGAACAATGGTGAAGTGGAGGGGGGTGGTGGTTGCTCGTTTAGTGGCGGCTGTTGCAGCGGCTGCGTAATAGGGTTTAATTTGTGGTGTTAGGGTTTAAGGTTCAACTAAGGTGGGGTGGGGTGGGGTGGGAATGGGGGTTGCAGTTAGGTGAAGTGGTTGGAGGTAGTGGTTTCGGCTTAGAGTGAAGGTGAGGTGGTGGTTGTTTGTTTAATTTGGTAGGGTGGCAGTTGAGGTGGTGACCGTGGAGTTTGGGAGGTGGCTAGGTGGGAGGAGATGAACTTTGTTTAATCCCTACCTTATAAAAAGTAGAAAGTTGTTCTTATGAATAGTGCACGGACTTTTATACCCTTCAAAATTTTATTTTACCTTTGTACCCCTATTTACCCTTCAAAATGTGTTTTACCTTTGTACCCTTATTTGTAATTTTGTACTCCAACAGTCCAACTTCAAATTGTTATTACCCGTCTACATTTCCTTACACATTTGAGCTTTCTCTCCTCCTCTCCATGACTCCATCTATAGCGGTTTAATATTGTAAGCCTCTGTGGTGGATTAGGAATTGACAATACCAATATATAGCGGTTTAATATTGTTAGCCTCTGTGGTGGATTAGGAATTGGTCGTTTCGGTTTCATAATTGATGGTTCTTTCTCTATTTCGTATTGTACCACCACAATTAAGTAATGCTAATATCAACACTGCAAAAATAAACAAACAACAATTCTAACATTTGTTCCTTTTCTGCATTATCATTGAAAAACCTAAGAATTATATTCTACAATGACTCTACATAGTATTCCAATTAAAAGAATCACCATATACAAATAATAAAATAAAGATTTTTTTCAATATACGAGATATTTCATACATAACATTCAACTTAGCACGACTACAAACAAGCAATGCCTATGCAATAGAAATACTACATATATTCCTTTGCCGGTCTTTTATTCCTCCATGTGAAGTGCAAACACAAGACAAGTAAAAGTAAGTTGCAAAGGCTAGCCATTACGCGCGCATTGGTTGCTCTAGTAAAAAAAAATAGGATTTTTTTAGGAAAGACCAATGAAGAGTTGGATTTTTAATTTTCATTTTTCCTAATATTATTATGTATGGGGTATATACTACAAGTATAATTTTTGCAAACTAAAATATTACGTATTATTAACTAAGATGTTGGATCCTTTTTTTCCTTAAAAAAAAAAAAAAAAAAAAAAAAAAAAAAAAAAAAAAGAAGGAATGTTGGATCCTTTGAAATAAAGGAAAAAAAAACTATCATGTTCGATTCATCAATGTGTATTATTGGAATTTGAAGTTTCTAAAATTTTTACGAATACGTATTTAAAGATATTAGTAAACAACAATCTTAAAAAAATTAAAACGTGTTTGATTAACATAAACGAAGAGAGTTATAAACATTGATACACAGGTATTTTAAAACATACATTAAGGCCCTGTTCTATTCACTTTAAAAAAATAATATTAAGTAAAAATAATTTCAGTTTAGTAAAAATAAGTTCAGTTTAGTAAAATTAATTTCAGTTCAGTAAAAATAATTTCAGTTCAGTAAAATTCAGTTTTCTTAAAGAAGAATTATAATAGAAAATCAGTAAAAATAATTTTAGTTATGCAAAAATAATTTCAGTTTAGTAAAATTAATTTATGTTCAGTAAAAATAATTTAAGTTCAACAAAAATAATTTCAGTTTAGTAAAAATAATTTCAGTTTAGCAAAATTAAGGTGAAGAGAACAGTGCCTAAATTAGTACTCCATCTATCAATAACCTTAACCTATATACTAAAAGATACACCATCAATGACACATGTCATCTCTTGGTGCAATAAATTCTAAAAAAAAAATATTCATATATTTTTTTTACCTAAAAATATTTGTCTACATAGTCATTGATTAGTCACCATAATAATTCTACTACATTTAAATTATTATACTCAAATCTAGCTATTAAAATACTAAAATATTAATATGTTAATATGAAAATACCTCCAAATTAAACATATGCAAAACTATTAAAATAACAAACAACTATAATGTAAAATTAAACTAAAGTAAATTGTTATTATTAATATTTTCTTCCTCAATCTCAATCTTTTTCTTTCTTCCAATGCTTCTTGTAGAAAAAAAAAATCTCCAAAATATTTTACAAATCTTCCTATTGACAAACAATACTCCTTCCGTGTTTTTTTAAGTGTTACACTTTGACCGGCACATAGTTTTAGGCAATTTAATTGACTTGAATAAAATAAGAGGTAAGTGGGGTAGTTGGAGTATTAAAAACTGTAAAAGAAAGATAATGGGGTTAATAGTTTATTAAAAAGTAATGAATGTGAGAGGAAATATATTATATAAAAAAAATGGTAGTGGGTTTGGGTGGAGACCATGAGAGGAGAGAGATATAATATTTTAATGTAGCTTTTTGCCAAAAAAGAAAGTGTAACACTTAAAAAAACACGGCCGGAAATGGGAAGTGTAACACTTAAAAAAACACGGAGGGAGTACAAATTTGTCCTACACAAAGCAATAAAATTTGCTTCTTATACATTTCAATATTTAAATATTATTTCACAAATTTTTTTATTTTTATAACACATTGATCATTATATATTTCAATTTTGTCTAACAAATCTTTTGAAATCCTTTATTTTGATCAAAATTTGTCACCAATGTTTTTAGATATTTTTTTGTTTATAATAAACTAATTATAATTATTCTTTAATAATGAATATTAATATTACTGTGAATGGCACGGAAACTAACCTAGTTACAAAATAATTGACACACTCAAACTTTGTTCACATGCCGATTCACTAGTTTGACCTTATTTTTATATAATGAAATATTAATAAAACAATTTTAATAAATAATTTGTGAAACTTTATATTAAAACTTATTTAACAACACATTGATGATAAAATATATATGTATTTATTACATTGAAAATAAAAACGTTATAGTCAATATCATATAACTAATATATAAAGCTAAACTTTTAGCCAAGTCACGAAATAGCGGCACTTGGCATTACAACTTTTAGCCAAGTCACGAAATAGCGACACTTGGCATTACAATTTTTCGCCAAGTGTCGCGCCACCTTGGATAGATTTAAATAGACTTAATAAGATAAAAAAAGTTAGTTAAAAATTCCATTTTCAATCAAATTAGGATAGAATTTTAGAATAAGATGGTCAGTTTAGAGTTTTATTTTCGATAAAATACCAAATAATAAACAACACATGTAGCGTTTTAACTTTTCGCCAAAACTTATATATATATATATATATATATATATATATATATATATATATATATATATATATATATATATATACTCAACATGTTTTTTGGGTTTCAATAATTCAAAGTATTTTATTTGAATTTGGTTTGTATGTTCTTTTAATTTGGCTCATATGTTCTTTGTGGTGATGAGTGACACACAAATTCTATTTTTTTTTTTTTAATATCATATTTCATATTAATTTTTTTTTATTTATTATCGTATGTTCTTTGAATTTGATCTGTGTGTTCTTTGGGTATGAATTTTATGTTTTTTACATTATAACTTATGTTCATTTAATATATGATATTTTTAAAATTTGAAATTTAAATTGATAATGAAATCTTGAATTATTTTTAGTTGAAAATAATTTTAGAGAGAGAAAAATAAAATTATTATGGAAAATTGAAATTTTTGGAGACAAAAAACTATTTTTTTGGGAAAATGATATCTTTGGTGAAAGTTTTTTTTTTCTTTCTGTTAATGTGTAATTTTCATGAAATTCTAATGAAGTTTTTGTCACGTTCATTTTGTAATGTATTTATGTTTTTTTTATTAATGCATGTAGTTTGTTAAACACAAATATATTCTTTTTCAAACAACATAATGTTCTTTTTCAAATATGTGAATGTTCTTTTTCAAACATGTGAATGTTCTTTCTGCCTTTTTTATTTAACCGGTGCACCATGCCCATGGTGCACCCTAGTGTACAGATCATGCATTATATCGCACAGGGCACAAAACTAGTTAATATCTAAATAGTATTAAAAGTAAAAAATGTCAATTATTATAGAACAAATGAAGTATTTTGAGATTAAAGTTTGTCACGGAACATACCGAATAGAAAGTAATCGAGGCTTTTGTTGGGAACAAATTCAAACACGAGTAACTTCTCTTTTCCTTCAAAGCAAAATCCCAATAGCTTAACCAAATTTCTATGTTGAAGATTGGCAATTAATACCACCTCATTCTTGAATTCTTCTGCTCCTTGGCTAGATATCTTTGATAGCCTTTTAACTGCTATCTCTTCTCCATTTTCCAGAGTTCCCTATGAGACGAAGGCGTTCAATTACGAGGCTTACGAAAAATATTTTAGCAGATTTTAAATATTATTACTATTACACTAATATCAAGTACTATATTATATTTCCTCCGTTTCTATTTAGTTGACGAGTTTGATTCAGGCACATATATTAAGGAGAGGAGATAGAGAGAGAGAGAATGAAAAAGCAAGTGGGGTAGCTTGTAAATGCAAGGTAAAAAAGTTATCCCAAAAGAAAACGTGTCAACTAAAAAAAAAAATTTCTAAAAAAGAATACGTGTCAATTAAAAAGAAATAAGGTAGTATATTTTTAAAAATTGCAACTCCTTGTTATTGGTAGGAGACTTCGAATTTTATTCATTGGTCAAAAGTATGGCTGAAAAATATGTAAGCTTTTGTTAAATACTAACAGTGCGTTTGGATAGATTAGGGGGAAGGAAAAGAAGGGATTAGGGGGAAGGAAAAGAAGGGGAGGGAGGAAAAGGGAAGGGAAGGAGAGTGAAGAATGAAGAGTTTTCCTTCCAAATCTCTTCATTGTTGGAGAGATCATTTTCTTGCAATTTTATCCCTTCATTTCTTTCCCCTCCAATTCTCTTCCTTCCTCATTTGCTATCCAAATTAGAGAGTATGTATCCCTCAATTTCTCTTCCCTTTCTTCCCTCTATTTCCTTCAATCCAATTATACAAAGTGTAATTGTTACGGTATTTAAAAAATCAAATAAGTTCAACATTTTCTCCTCCATTAATCTCCACTTCAAAAATAGAAAAAAAATATCAAGATCTACTCGGTTAACAGGTGAATTTGTGAACAAATACTCACTAAAAATTTCTTAAAAAAACTACCCTCCAAATTTTAAAAATTTGGGTAGCACTACATTTTCATTTTTCGGCAACTAAATCTGGCGAGTGGGCCCTATTTATTATTTTTCCTCCAAAAAAATCATGATCCTCGTATATATTAACCAGCCCTGCTCTTCTTAGAATAAACTCAATCTTAAGAACTAAACCTTTGTAAATATCGCCAATTAAAGAAAGAAAAACGATTTGGTTTTTTGTGTTTGGCTTTTGCAAAAACAAGGAGGATGGGTTAATATATATGAGGGTGTGAATGTTCTTTTGGAGGGAATATAATAACAAAAACTTTTGTTACATTCGGTTTACACTAATATTAGTGTACATCGAGCAGTATAAGGGTAACTTTTAGCTAATTTTAGGGTAACTTTTTGCCTTTCTTTGGATAACTTTAAACATAATACAATTTTTATATAAATAGATAACAAGAAAAGTTTTATAGAGGTAATTTAATTACATTCAATCACTAATAATTGATTTTTAGGGCCTGTTCATATTTACTTATTTTCAGTTCAGTTCAGTTCAGTTCAGCTCCAATCAGTTCAGTTCAGTTCAATTCAGCTCCAATCAGTTCAGTTCAGTTCAGTTCAGCTCCAATCAGTTCAGTTCAGTTCAGTTCAGCTCTTAATTTCCCTCTCTCATAAAATATTCATTTCAGTTTAGTTCAGTTCAGTTCAGTTCCAATCAGTTCAGTTCAGTTCAGTTCAGTTCAGCTCCAATCAGTTCAGTTCAGTTCAGTTCAGTTCAATTCAGCTCAGTTCAGTAAATATGAACAGGCCCTTAGTCAATTAAAATGTGATTCTTTACTAATAAAGCGTAGATAATTTTTATTTGAATTGAGTTACTTTTACGCATATTGGGGTAACTTTTATTCATTTCAGGGGTAACTTTTAATCATTTTATGCTATCTTTATAATGGATGTACAATAATTATTGTACACCCGATTTTTTAAAATTTTGTGATATAATAAATGTGAATCTCTTGCCAGAATTAATTGTCGGAAGATGAAAAAAAAAATTAGTGCTATTCGAACAACTATTTAGCGAGTATTTGCTCACAAATTGACCTATTAAGCGAGTAGTTTATGACTATTTTTCCTAAAAAATATTAGTCGTTACGTATAATTTGCTGGTTGTTGTGCTTCAAAGTAGCGGTATCTGCGTGAGGAGTTAGCTACGAATTACTGTATTATTTAGGAATTTGGGTCAATAGTTGGGTCGAGTATTTTTAGGAATATTAGGTTGGTAGAGGTAGCGTTTAGGTAGCTTTTCTCAAACAATAAAAATAGTAGCGTTCAAAACTAGCAGGTAGCGTTTGACATATTTTTATTACTTTTTAAACAATATTTACATACATACTTAGCAAGTTTCTACTAGTGTTTTGCATGAGTTTTATTACTTTTATATGCTAACTTGCTACGTAATTTCTGTATTTGAATTATATTTTAGTACACTCATCTATATCCATATTTAGCAAGTTAGCATATAAAAGTAATAAAACTCATGCAAACCACTAGAACGAAGTGGCATCCCTTTCTTTGATTAAATTTTTTTCAATAAAAAAGTTTAAATATATTGCTTATTCAATCTATATATTTAATTATTTTCTTTCATATTCTCTATAACTTAGTAATGTTAATAAAAACGTATCATATTCAGCTTTCCTCTCCCTAACTATTTCTTTTTGTCCTATGAAAATTGTATAATTGTTAAAAAAATATTAATTTTAACCTGAGTTTACTTAATAGAACTCGTATATAACATTGGTCAAAAGGCTATAGTTTTTTTAAATTTTTTTTTTTTATATTGTGTATATTACCTCCGTTAAAAGTTATTATGTGCAATTTTAAAATATTTTATATCTCTCAAATAATACATCAAAGTTGTGCATAACATATTATATCTCACAAAAGACTAATTCCATATTCAAATTGATAGGAAAGAAGTACGTGACCCATTGGTTACCTTATAAACACTGCCAAATCCGCCTTGACCAAGCTTGTTGTCATCGGAAAAGTTATTCGTGGCGGCTTCAAGTGTCCTCAAATCGAACATCAAGGACTCCGCGGTTACCAAATCATCAAGCACTATAGCAAAATAAAGCATGAGCCAGCTGCAGCATGTAACCTACTAACCTTAAAAGTTCTGAAGAAATTTAGATTAAAAAGGGATAAGTACCTTTTTTAGCGTCTAAAGAAGGGTGCTTCTTTACTTTCTTTCTAAAGAGACAAATGCCTGTAATTAGCAGCACCAAGAGAGCTAAAGGCACTATGGTTGCTACAATTATTTTCTTGGTATTTGCCTTTTTGTTTCCTGTAGAGGCATCGTTATCAATGAATTTTCCAAAAATACTCTTAATTATTCATGGAAGTTAACAAAATTAAAATACCTACCACATGCATGCATGATAACAGCCATCTTATGTGTGACTAGAAACGCCGTGTGATCACTTATTAAAAGTACAAAGTAACCCCTATACTATTGACCAAATAACTCTTGTAATACTAATCGAGTTTCCCTATAATACTGATCAAGTAACCTCTTTTACACTAACGAAGTAACTTCTATAATAACTGGTCACACAGTTTGACCAACCATATATAACAATTTGTGACATGTTAAACATTTGCTTATAATCCTTATAATAGATTAATATCTGGCTTACCTAATAAGGTTCTTACCCCAAACCAGATCCTAAAGGTTTTGGGTTTGAATTCTACCTAATGAAGTTAGTTAGGTCCTTGTGGGTAGAGATTAAAGCTAGTAATCCTGACCGGCTTGAATGTTCCAACTCGTTACTCGAAAACGTAGAGTCAAAATTGACCCGAACACAAAGCTAAACCGACCTACCCCTAGTAAAGTTGACCTAACTCGATACTTGAATTGACTCGACCCAAATTAACCTAACCTGAAGTTGACCAGATACCCGAATTGGCTTGACCCGAAATTGACCCGATACCCGAAGTGACCCAAAACCTATAGTGACCCGACCCGATTTTGACTCGAATTGATTGACCCGAACGGACCCGAAACCCAAAGCGACTTGATCTATACCTGAAATGACCCGATCCAAAATTAACAAATACTCAGAATGACCTAACTTATTTAGGGCTTAATTATTTTACCCAAATGAAAACATATTGAAATTAACCTAAATTTAACAGTATAGTATTGTATGTATAATACTGTTGAAATATGCGTGTAATTTAGTACTCATAATTCATAAAGAGTTTCATTTGATTAGGAAAACTAGTTATTGTTATTGTTATTTTTACTTTTACTCGTAGCTTCTTCTTTTAAGTGTTCCATTGAATTTTTTTCTAATATTCACTATATCTAGTTTGAATTTTGACCAATTCAATGATAGTGATCATATATATATGAAACAATACAATCTTGTGTATATACTACTATTAGAATTGTCTAATGAAGTAAATAATTATTAATATTCAAGTGTTATACTTTATAATTATTGATAATTATAATATATTATTGGTCAAATTTCTACATCGATATAGATGAAGAATGATCAGACCCGAATTGGCCTGACCCGAACTCAACCCGACTCGAATTTGACTCGAACCGAACTTCACCCGATAATTGGAACTGAAGACTAACCTGACTCGACCCGACTTGATCCAAACTCGACCCGAAGTTTTGACCCGATACCCGACCCGACCTGAATAACCATTGACCTGAAACTGACCTAAAACCTGAATTGACCTGACCCGACTCAAATATTGATTGACCCGAAATTGACCTGACATGAACGACCCCTTTTCCAGGTCTTGTAGAGATTCCTTTACTCATTCCTCTACACCGTAATGCCTGGCCTATCTATTAACTATTACTAAAACAAAACATTACTGACATCATCATCCCTTAAATTATCCTACTTGTGATTCTTACACTAAAAAGTTTTCCTCCATTTTTATTGATGATGTCATCATATAACTAATATATAAATCTAAACTTTTAGCCAGACCATGAGAGAAGCGACACTTGACATTCCAACTTTTCGCCAACTGTTGCACCACATTGGATATATTTAGATAGACTTTATAGGATAAAAAAAATTAGTTTAAAATTCTATTTTAAATCAAATGTGGATAGAATTTTAGGATAAAATTGTTAATAAAAAGTTTTATTTTCGATAAAGTACCACCATTGCATGTATAAATTGAATTATAATTTTATTTAAAAAAAAATTAGATTATAACTCAAAAAATAGCAATATTCTTTAAATAAAAAATCCAATATCATTATTAGTTATTCACATGCCTACTAATCGACACAAAATACATCAATACCTAACTAATTTTGTATTAGAGCTATATTTTGAAATTTGACATATATATTAAAAATTTAACTCAAAATTAAATAAACAATCCGGGCATCGCACATAGCACAAAACTAGTTAATTATTATTTTTATTTTATTCTATTTTTACACAAATGATAAAATTAATTTATGCATGATAACAAAATTATTTTACACAAATGATAAAATTAATTTATGCATGATAACAAAATTATTTTATATGCACAATAACAAAATTATTTAAATCATGAACGCACGAGTCTAATCTAGTAAATAATAAATTAAAAAATCTTGAGGATGAATCAATTAATGATTTATAGGCAAATATGCGAATAGTAGTCAAGTACAATATTGTTAACTTTAATGCACAAAATTAGATGAAGCCCGTGTGATGCACGATTTGTTAATATTTTATTTTAAAAAAATATTTTTCATATTTATGTGATTAAAATTTTTATTATATTAATTTTAAAATATTAGATAAAATTTCTAATCTCAAAAGATAATATTTTTTTTATTTAATTAATTTAAACATTAAAATTTCATTCGCCAATTTTGCTTACGTGGCATTTGAATTATTTAAATGTAGAAAAAATTAATAATCTCTTATTTAATTGGCTACCACTTAAATTTATAACCCTACATGGCGAGCTAAGAAAATTAAATCCTATGTGGCTCTCTAAAAAGTCCGGGAAAAACTCCCCTTTATATATATATATATATATATATATATATATATATATATATATATATATATATATATATATATATATATATATATATATATATATATATATATATATATATATATATATATATTAGTTTAGGGACGTACGTAGAGATCATTAACATAAGAAAACGATAAATTATTTTTATGCATTTTGTTAAGTATTAGTGGGTGTAGCTTTAGATTTCATTAAAATTGTAAAAATTATTGGTTTATTGTCGGATTTATATTTTTTAAGAATGTTTAGTGTCGGATTAATTGGCTTTGGAATCCGAACATGTAAATCTTTAGGTTTCATTAAAGAACCCTACTGAACCTCTCACAGGTAAAAGTGAGCCAGCTCCGCAAGTTAATGCTCGATAATATAGGGGGGAGATAAGGAAATCCCCCTACTCTCAAGTAAATGTAGTTGGTGAGTCTCGAACTCGTGACCTGAAAGTTACAAGGTAGGTTCCCCACTAACTCCACCAAACTTTGCTTGATATCCGAACATGTAAATTGCTTAGGCAAGTAGTACCATAAAACTGGTTATATTGTACCATACAACTTACTATCATATAATCGTATTACCAGAATAATAATAATAATAATAATAATAATAATAATAATAATAATAATAATAATAATAATATAAAAGGGTGATTTTCTCGGGTTCTGAAAGATGCTCTAGATAAGGTGATCTCTAAAATGATGACATTTCTAATTGGGCCTCTTTGTTGGTGTTACCTCTTTACACCCTTAAAACCTTTCGTCTGCGAAGTAGTCGTGAGCCTTGATTTTCGGTAAAACGTCGGCATCAGGAAGAGAGTGTTTCCCGTGCTATTTGTTCTTGGAGTGCACTAGGTGGTAGTATGCAACTTGTGAGGGAAACTTTGGCAGAGGATTCTGTTGCCTGATATACCTGTTGATCACCTTCATCCCATTACGACTTCTATTGTATTTTTGGATCAGATTACGAGTTTTTCTCATGACACATCATGTGGTAGGGATGGTTTACGTGCTCAACACCTTATAGATTGCTTGATTAGTGCTGTTGTTGGCAGTCTTAAATGAGTTGGTTGTCTTTATTACCGGGGTGGATAATCTCTTTCTAGCAGGAAGATGTCCTACAGAATTAGAAGTGTGTATTCATAATGCTCCTCTTACACCACTTGTCAAGCCCGGTGGTGGGATTCGTCCTATAGATGTGGAAAATGTTTGGCGATGTCTAGTTTGATGGTCGGTGCGGTTAAGGTTGATAGTATTTGGGAAGTTATTACTTTGTTGGTTTTCAATTTGGTGTTAGGGTTTCTTCAGGTGGTGAGACAATTATTCATGTTGTGAACCGGTTGATTAAGGAGTGTGGTTCTGATCTTGATGTTGTTGGTAGATGTCCTAAATGCCTTCAATCTAGTTGATCGTGCGGTCATGCTATATATGTGAAGTTCGTCGTCATTGTCCAGACATTTTGCAATGGGTTGAATTTTGCTACTCTAATTCAACCAGATTGTATTATAGGGACCATATTTTATGGTCATCTCAGAGGGTGTAGAAAGGTCATCCCCTTGGTGCTCTGCTTTTTGCTTTGGTTTTACAACCGTGGTTTGTAAAACCAGAGATGGTTTTAAGGTATGTCTTCAAGCGTGGTATTTAGATGATGACACTATTATTGGGGACACTTTGGTGGTAGGGAAGGTTCTACAATTGCTTGTGGAGGAAGGGACTCGTTTTGGGTTACATCTCAACGTGGAAAAAACTGAAGTTTTCTAACCTACATAGGATCCTTGAAGCAAGATTGTGAGTGTATTTTCCCCTATAATTGCTTAACCTTTACATGGTTTTAAGTTTCTTGGGGGTCCCCCTAGTTCTGATCCCGGTTTTAATGGTGAGCTAGTGATCCCGATTGACCAAGACCATTGCATTTATGGATAAGGTTGCTAAGCTTGACGATCCTCAGTGTGAGTTTTTGTTGCTTAGGACATATACCAGAGTTTCTAAGCTCCACTTTGACTTGCGTTCTTTTCCTCTTAGTACATTTGAGGTGCCTCGGCGCACATTAGATGGGGTCCTTCAATCTTCCTTTAAGCGTATTGTTGCTGCTTTAGGGCTTGGGTTTGGCAATTGGTAGTGGCGACCTGCCACCTTATCATTTGTGTTTGGAGGCCTTGGTGGTTATTCCGCATGAGATGTTCTTGCATCTCGATTACAGTCTGCTGGGTTGCATACTATGCTTCTACGTCATGCTGGTACTATTAATCTTGGTTGAGTTTTTAAGGATGCATTGAGTCTGTTTAATCGACCGGTGGAGTTTGACTTTTTGATTAACCCAAGTGAGGTCACTGCCCTAAAACCCATGAAGATATTGGCAAATATATATTTCACAAATGTTACCGCTTTTGCAGAATCCACCTTTTTTTTCACTACTACAAAAACTAGAATATGAAACGCATGATACAAAACGATTATGTATTGTAGAAAATCTCTAAGATTATAAAGAACGCCTATGTTAGAGATACGATGTGTATGTTGACTCATATAGGATGCCTCTTCAGTCAACCGATCTATTTGATTTATTAATTTTTTATATTAAATTCCGACTTCACAATACAGAACACCTTACTTAGTTAACCGTTTTATTTGATTTAAAAAAAATTAAAAAAAAAATAAAAGCACTGGCAAACCCTTTTTACCCAAGGATTTACTCTTTTTCTTTTTTGTATCTAAGTTCATTCTCAACCAGTCGTTCATAGCTTACATGTATTCAAAAATTTCGGCTTTTTTCTCTCCTTCTTAGATCCGGCCCATTGAGAGCTCCTCCATGGTTCTAATATAACCCTTACTCTAATCAATACCATCTCCTCTCCATCACCTTCTCCAATGGCTTTAATTTCTTTAGTACTACTAGATAGATCAATAACAAAGAACAACGCTTCAGCCATCCAGTGAAGAACTCTGGCGAAATAAATTCGATGAAGGCTTGAAACTTCATGTAACTATCACGTTACGATTTAATTTTGCTACGATTCATTGAATTTGGTTTGCTTAATGTTGAAATCTGACCTAATTTTACAACAATTTAGTTCGGTTAATGTTGAAATCTGTCTAATATGCTCTAGAAATTGAATTAGGGGTTTTTTAATTACTTGATTTTCGTTGAAATTTATGTTTTGAATTACTTGTATGTTGTAATATGTTGATTTGTGAGTAGTTTGGTGCCAAGTATACATTTCTTGGTGAAGAAACGAGTAAATCATCATTGTTGGTCTCACAAGTGTTAGAATTTGATTAATTGATGTACGAGTGTCAATTTTTTTAATTAAAATTTATGAATATGCGGTTTTATTATATTTTTGGATTGTAATTTCGTACTTCATTCACAACAGTTATTTTTATTTAATATTTAGACCTAAATTTTTTTTTTCTTTTTGGAGTGTATGAATTTTATACTTAATTGTACAGTTAAGCATACATAGAATTGATTATTTACCTTAATATTTTTTCCCTTTTATCTTTATTGATGCAGATTTTTTCAGATGAAGAAGAAAGAATTTCTCACAATTCTTCCCACATACATTATTTTTAAATTTCAATTCTCTAATTTGTCCTTTATTATTAATCATTTAAATTTGTACATTATTTTGAATAGCATTTAAATTGAGTTTTAATATGAGGAAACACTTAAATCGATATTGATATTATAGTTATTGAGTAATATGATGAATATATCTAGTACAATTATCATATTCCAATGCTGTCGTTGACGTGAAAGTTGCAGGTGGTAATTTGTTTTTTTTAAAAAAAATATTAGAAAAGAGAACGGTTGTGTGTAAGAACGGTTCTCTTTTCCTTTGAATTTTTAGTATGATATGAGAGGGAAAATAGAACAGTTGTCTCATACAACCGCTCTCTTTTATTTTGCAAACAAATTGCAGTTTTCAACTATTCTCTAAACTTTAGACATCGCTTAGAAGAAGAACGGTCTCGAGGCATTCTATAAGGCCTATTTCAACCGTTCTCTACTGCCGTTTTTTAGGTAGTGTTTATTTCTCCAATAATCAGCCTTGTGGAAATCGGAGCAGGGAGATCAACTCTAATTAGCTTCGGGCAGTCTGTATTTCAGGGTCGGGTCAGACTATGAACACAAATACTTACCGATGTGTGTTGTGCTATCGGTTAGGTGGTTCATTGTTCCCTGTATCGACTTTCGTGCTTTGCTTGTTTAAGGGATTTTTATAGGGAGATTTTCGGTGATCACGCGGTGTCGTGTGCTGGTATGGTGGATATTAAGCATCGACATAATGGTGTTTGAGATACGCTTATTGATGTCTGATATCAACATGGTATTTCAGCAAGAAAGTAGGTAAACATTAGGTTGTGTAGAGGGAACAACTAACAGGGCCTTTAGACTTGCAAATGTGTTACTTTATTTCTGGCATCGTTGTTGCGATGTTTGTGTTGACTTGACAGGGTCTTCTCCTTTGACACATTCTAGGCTATCTGACTTTGTTACTGGACGGGATGTGGCTGATGCGGCTCATCGGAAGCAGGTCAAGAACAAATCTAGCTACACGATTAGATATGGTTTCATTCCCTTTCCTTTACTTCACTTGGGGAATTAGAGTAGAAGGTTGTTGCATTGCTGACGCGGGTTCAGAAATACTCTACGACGCAAGACATTGAGGCACGAGTTACTGCTCATATATTTACTAGGATATGATTTGGTATAGCTAAAAAAGTAGGGGCCTAGATTTTATCTCGCATTCCCACTAATTTTGTCTGTAGTAGTAATAATAATAATAATAATAATAATAATAATAATAAGGGTGCATTAGGGTTAGGCTTTTCCGTCATCTTCCACCTCTTTTTTTTCAGTTGCTTCTCTGGCGAAGTTTCAGGTTTGGTGATCATCTATTTCAAGGCGTTTAGCAGGGCAAAATTCCTTCAAAATCCATGCATTTTCAGCTTGTTTTGTAAGTTGTTTCTAGGCGTATTTTGGGCAGGTTCAACGTCCTTTTCAAGAAGATTTTCCGGTGGATTAAAAACACAAGCGTGGATCAGGTTGTGGGAGGTTTCATGATCCATTTTCCGGCGAATATTCAGGTTGTTTATGACGTTTTAGGGTGTGATATTCTAGTTGTTTCTGGGCGGTTTTGGTCCGTTTTCAAGAGGCTTTAAGGTCCCTTTTTTGGTGGCATTAAAGTGTAGTTTTGTTCAGTTTTCATGCATGATTCTGCTCTATTTTTAGTGCGTATTTCAAGCTGTTATATGGTCACTACAAGAAATTCGACTTTGGGCAACCACTAAACTCGAAGCCCAAAACCAGTATTTCGTCGCCCAAAACCTTGGGCGACGAATTGGGTCTAGACATGGGTCAGAAGCCCTAAGGTCGAAGCCCATTACATTTTGGGCGACAAATTTTTATTTCGTTGCACAAAGGTTATTTTGTGCAACGAACAAGTTTGTTGCCTATGATATGTTCATTTCGTCGCCCATAATATTTTAGGCGGCGACCAAGTTTGTTGCCCTATATTTGATACTTTAGGCGACAAATTATTTTCGTTGCCCATAGTATTTTGGGCAACGAAATTAATCAACGCCCATCTTTGCCCCAATGGCCCAATATGCGTTATGTCGTTTCCCATAGTACTTTGTGCAACAAAGTTACTCGTTGTCCATATTTGTCGGTATCGATCATATGCTTTTTAATAGGGTCGGGTGTTTTTATTATTTTCTTACTATGGGTAGTACAACCTATTAAAAAACAAATAAATCTGAAAATGAATTCAAATACCAAACATTTTGAATAATTATTATATGAAATAGTTTAATTTATAAAAACATATTAAGAAAATGTGTAAATTATAAGATAATCCCACTTTGTCAACAAGGTACATGATCCTTTAAAAATTAAATAAAATAACACTAATTACAAACTTAATTACATCGACCCCTTCTCAACGCTGCTCATATATACCACCTTCAATAGTTGCGACCATCCATCTTTCGAATTCATTGCTAGCCCATGTTATTCCTATGTAAGTGAAACATAAGTTAGTAACATCAAAATAATTATTGAAAGCATCCGATATTTTAGTATATAAATCATGCAATCATTTTCACAAATCTAAACTTTATTACACAATAGTATTAAAATTGCTGCATCCAAAAATATATACTAGTTATTTTCACCTTGCGAATGAGGATATATCAAAGGGGATGCAAGAAGAATTTACATTTCCTTTCAAAAAAATAATATACCTTTGTCCTACAAAATTTGAGACTCAACATACCTCAGAAAAATTCATTCCAAATGATAAAGCATACCTCACGAAAATTCATTGATGATGAACACGGGCCTCCACCCAATGCTTGCCTAAAAAATTCACAAGCTTTTTTCTTGAATCTAGAATTCGACACTCAAAATGTATACTACTAAGTTGCCACAGGATTAGTTATAGGTTTGGTTCTGTTATCAGGCTCTAGGTCAATCTTTTCGACCTGAGCCAGACCAACGCACAATAGATATTGACTAGTTATATCAGGTTTTTAAAACCGGTCTATATTCAGAAGAAGCTATAAATTTTGTGACTGGCTCGGAATTAAGCTTGGTACTGAATCAGCTCAGATATGGAACAGATTCAGTCTTAGGTGCGTGGTTTCATAGCTGGAGGTCGATAATTAAGTGTGAATAAGACCAATGCACAATTGGCATCGCTTAGTTGAAGCATATTTTTCAAATTAACTGTTTTCCAAAAGAAGCTAGAAATTCTTGACTGGCTCACCCATCCTGTCTAATTAGTAAAGTAATCCTGATACTGAATCAGGTTAGATATGACACAAGTTTAGTCTTAGCTGTGGTGGTTCGCAAGTTCAGTCTTAGATATGACACAAATCCTGCCTTGCCTTGCTAAACTTGATTACAGATGTAAATCTGTATTAGTAAAGAAGCTAATATGCATATGCCCAAAGATCCCAATAATAGAAATTAGATTTAAAACCATTTATCCCTACATCACACAACAATATCTTTGAACTGAAAGGGTATTTTATCAGTACTCTAACACCAGAAAGCTTGCACAAACAACGACCAAAAACCTATTCATTCCAAGCAAAGCATGTATTTGTACAAATAATAACTTGCTCATATGATATCTACTCATTTTTCCGAAACAGAACCTAGTCAATAGTCATACAAGGGCAAACGAAAGTCCACAGACTTTCAACCTGCCTAGGAATTCTCAGGAATCCCATCCTCAAACAATTGTATCACATCAGAAAGTTTTGGTACAGCGAGTTATTTAGCAAATTACACGGGAATAACTTCATCTTCCGTCAGTAGATCTTGTAAGTTACCAAATCTGATGTTTCTAAAACTTCCTCTGAAAATACAAGTAATGCAAAACCAAAGTTGCAGATAGAGGAACACAAAGGCGAGAGGGGATTCTGCATACTCTGCCGACAACTTAAAATACATATAGTCGGCTGAGCAGAGGAGTCAGCTATTAACTCTACTCTTTCACAGGTTCATATAATAGCTCCATGCACTTATCTCCAGTTAAAGTTGTGGTGATAGTCAGGACAATGAGGAAGATGAACACAGTCGTGGTAAGGAAAAATAAAGGACGATAAAAGATGAAGCAGAATCAACCAGCAGTGCTTCTCAATGTCCTAATGATAGTAGGTTTGTAAAGGTCGAAAAGAGGCAACAAAAGAAAAGAAGGAAAAGTTCGAGGTTTAAGGAAAAGACACGTGCTATGCTAAAAAGGATGTAAGAAAGAACTCAAGGCTACAGAAACAGTCAGGCTCTACATAGGAGAGTGATAGGGATGATGATAGACACCATAGACATAGTATACAAGGACTAGGTCCAATTCCAAGAAAGAGTCGGATCTTGCAGATATTATATTTTACATGTTTATAGAAGTGAATTATATTTGACTGCATACTCCATCCAAATATTCAGTATGCTTGCTTCATAAACTTCATAAAAAGCTAATAGACACTACCAAGAACCATAACAGCAACAACACGCAACAACATATTTTTTTGATAATAACTAAAAATATATATCTCAAATAGAAGATGAGTAAGTGTCATACCTAAGTTGCTCAAACATTTTCATCATATCATCTATGAGCTTCTTTTCACGTTTCTGAGCTTCTATGTTGATTCTAGATACGGTCGCTTTAAGCTCATCATTTGATGCTATAAGCTCTTCATTTGAGGTTCTAAGCTCTTCATTAGATTCCTTCAGGGATTCAATCTGAGATACAAGTACACCCTCACGTGTTGCGGCATCCTCTTTTAATTGTTGAATCTCAGCCAATAATTCCACTCTAACTTCATTAGTTTCTCCTTCAACTCTTCTTTTCTTAGGTGGACGAGCTCCAGGACCAAGTCCCTTGACATATCCAGACTTTGGTTTGAAAACCTCCATGTATGCTGCTTTGACACTTAGTGTATCTTCACCATGCTCTTTCACTTCTTTTTCATGAAGGTTTCTAAGCGCTTCATAGTCTTTTTCAGCATTAGGTTCAAATCCCTTGTCTTTATGCCTAGCATATTAAATCAAGCACAAGAATAAACAACTCAATTCAATGATTTATAAAATTTAAAAAACTTATATAAAAAAATAATAAAAAAAACCACCAAGGGACTATTGATTACTTTTTAGTTTTCTCAAATAAGGTGATGTACAGAGGATCCTGTTGAGTTTCATGTGGATTATCTGATGATCCTTCATGTTCTTGACTACCTTGAGTTTGTTGCACATTCATATGCATTTATGATAAGCAATGCCAAATTATACAATGAAATGTGATCAGTGCTCAAATAATAGTTACAGTCCAAAAGCTAGCAGAACTAATCTACCATGAAATTGTTCATTTGCACCACTTTAAACAAATTATTATATAAATCAATGTAAAAATATAAAAGCCGTACCAATTCATGGAAAATTCTTGCGGTAGACCTTGCACCATTTGCAGGAGTTTCAGTTTGCTTAAGCTTATTATCCGTGTTAACTTTACTAATACGCTACAAGCCATAAAAAAACAAGGCACTATCAGATTATCATAATATAAATTCAACTAATGGTCAGGTAAAAAAAGAGTCAAATGGAATTTTACCTTTTGCTTTTCATCATTCCAATACTCACATACTAGCCATGTCCATTGGTTAGCATCAATATTATCTGGTCTGCTATTTATAGCATCTACAATAGACTTGTTTCTAAAGTATTGCTCTTTAAGCCTGAATCTCCAATGTTTATACAACATGGAGCACTGAAAGCTCAACGCATTAGTAACATCAGCACCAACAACTTTATCAGGTAAATCATATTTAGCCTGCCAACGTAAATCATAATAAATATGCATCCATGCTAAACACATTCAGACATTTTTCATGGTCTCAAATACTTCCAAAACTTACTCGAATCTTTTTATACAACCTCTCTTTTGCACCTGAATCCATTTTAGCCCAATTCCTGTCATGAATAAAGTAAATTTAGAGTCATGAAAATTAACTTTAGCAGCATATATTCAAAAAACTTGTAAGTTATAGCACATACAATGACTTGAGGGGACAAAATTCTTTCACCGAATTGCTACAATCACATATGAATTCATCTGCCTTTTCACCAACCACCCGTCGAAGCTCATCCATGAAATTTATTTTAATCTTTTCTTCAGAATTAGGATTCCACATCTTAGTAACATATTTCTTACCCCTAGTTGGCCCACGCCTCTTACGATAAGGAAACTTTAGTCGATGTTCAGCTTGTTCAAGCCTTCGTTTCTCCCGGTATGTCAATCTTTGCTCTCTGGACTGATCACTAGTTGATGCTTCTGCACCTGATTCGGCTGTTGTTGCTGCCCCACAATCTGCTGTTGTTGTTGCTGATGCACATTCTGCTGTTGTTGCTGCTGGACAGTTTGTTGTTGCTGCCCCACAATCTGCTGTTGTTGCTGCTGGACAGTTTCTTGTTGCTGTTCTGCATTCTGTTGTTGTTGCTGCTTTGTATTCTGTTGTTTCACATTGTACACATGTTGCCTTGTACTTGACGCTTGCCTTGTCTTAGGCAACTGTGATGCATCCCGCTGCACTTGCTCAATTGCCATTTTCCTATAACAATTTCTTGTGCATAATATTAGTGATATTCAAATAAGTATAAAAGCAACATAAAATTATGAAAAATTAAACTCCATCAAATCCAATCTATGTAAAGCAACATATAAATGAAAAGACTTACTCAACAAATTGGCAGTTGCATTGCAATGGAGGGAAGACCCCAAACAAGAGAAAACCAAACAAGAAAAGCAAACAAATTGAAAAAAGAAAGCTGCTACAAAACAAAGAAACTAACACAAAGAACAGATTAAAACGTACAAAGACTAGAGCTAGTTTATGTCAAGTGATTAACTTGTCACCATATGAGCTGAAAACCACTAATGCATAAAAATAGTTTTGCAAATTACTAACTAAGAGCAACAAAGATTTGATTATAGATTGTAGTAGCGCCTAAATTGCAACATTCTCCGCGGGTGCCGGGTAACTGCAATTATACCAATACAATATATTTATTAATGAAGAAAAAATGATTTAAGTGACTTATTTACTTCATTTTAGTTTAGAAAGCATCAATTACCAGAAACTAAGAAGGGGAATCTGTAGAACTATCGCTGTCGGATTCTACATCCTCAAGATTCTCATCTATCTCATGCACGCTAAAGCTTGTATCAAGATCGTCTTCATCTTCCTCTTCACTTTCCTCTTCTTGCTCATCGTCATTATCCGTGTCAACAATGTTATTAGTACATTCTAAGATGACCTCTGCATCAACCAACTCCGGTTCAACATCATCTCTTACCATATTGATTTCCTCATCACTAAGTGCAATGAACTCTTCAAGGTTAGTTGCTCCTTCTTCCACAATATTCCATAGATCTTCATTTTGTTCAGCGTCTTCATCATTAGGGAAATCAAAAAAGTTACGTGGCTTAACTTTAATTACATATTTCCAATGTCGCTCATCATAAGAAGAGATAAAGAAAACTTGTTCAATCTGAAAGGCTAATGCAAAAGGTTCATTTGTTTGCAATGTACGAGAAACATTGACAAGCGTAGACCCAAATTTGTCCTTTTTAATCCCTCTTCCGTCGCTGAATACATCAAACCACTTACACCTAAACAATACCACCTTAGGACTTGTTCGGTTTTCTAAGGCATCATACTCCAGAATAATAACTTCATCTAAAGTCCCGTAAAAGTCCTTCCCTCCACTCTCTGCATCCCCTAATACAATAACGCCACTATTTTGGGTTTTTCGATGTCTTTGACGCTTTTTAGTGTGAACCCATTAATAACAGATCCATCAAAAGTTACAACACGCTTCATTGGCCCTCGTGCCAAGCACAATAATTCTTCTGTAACTCGTTCATCCTTATCTTCCCAAAGTTGTATAATCTAATTATTTTCAATATAAATACAAATAAAAAATGAATATATGTGCAGAATTTAATGTATTTATGTGTATATATATACATATATATATATATAGGAATAAAGCACTATCTTACTCTATTCTCAAACCACTTGCAGAATTCAACATCTCGATGGCCTATGTCATTCTCATACTCACTACGAACAAAAAAAAATTGTTTAGCAACATTTAGTCCGTATAATCGTATAATAATATAATTATAATTTTATATACTTACTCAAAAAAAGGTTGTGCTTCACAATTCTGCAAAACATACAATTGAGCTTTTCTCCAATCTTCAATACTCAATTGCTTTAAATTTGGCTTCCCCAATGTCTTGCCGGTGTTATAAAACACCGAAAGACTATGAAGTTGTGGGTAGTTCATATCCTCATTTCGATCTAAACGATTGAATTGTGTCTCAATCTTAGAGAGATATCTAGCACAAAATACTAGTAATTCCTTCTGAATATACCCTTCGGCAATTGATCCTTCAGGATGCGCTTTGTTCCGTACAAATGATTTAAATGAACGCATTGCTCTAATAATAAAGACTAGAATAAGTGTAATAAAATTCACTTTATATTTAGATATTTAGACATACAATAAATTAAACTTACCTTTCAAATCGATACATCCAGCGATAATGCACAGGTCCAGCCAATTTTGCTTCTGTAGCTAAGTGTATGGGAAGATGAATCATCACATCAAAGAAAGCCGGAACAAAGATACGTTCTAGCTTGCATAATGTGATTGCTATATTTGCTTCCATTCGTTCCAAGTCGGCTACTTTTAAGGTCTTAGCGCAAAGCTGCTTAAAAAACAAACTAAGCTCTCTTAAAGGTTCTAAAACTTTTTCATCTAAGACACCTTGAAAGGTCGGGGTAAGCAAATCTTGCATGAAAACATGAAAATCATGAGTTTTCCTTCCTATGATTTTTCCATCTTGCAAAGAAGCACATCGAGAAATGTTAGATGAATAACCATCGGGGAACGCTAATTTCGATAAAAATGTGACAATTTTCCTCCTTTCATGTAAGGTCAAGTTGAAAGGGGCTCGCGGTATTTGATACTTGTCCCTTACTTTCTTCGGTCGAAGATCATCGTGCATTTTCATGGCTTCTAAATCCAACTGAGCATTTACAGAGTCTTTGTTCTTTCCAGGTAAGTCAAGCAATGTGCCTAATATATTTTCACAAACGTTTTTTTCCACATGCATCACATCCAAGTTATGTCGAACTAACAGATGTCTCCAATAAGGCAATTGAAAAAAAACGCTAATCTTTTTCCACCGGTGAACAATATATCTTTCGCCTCTTTTTCGTTTCCCTTTATTATCTTTACCAAATTTCACATTAGGGTATCCATGTAGCTGCACCAAAGCATCATTCCCTGATAATGGATTAGGTGGTGCGCGCCTTTCAACTTTCTTACTAAAGAACCTCTTATTAAGTCTCCACTTATGATCTTGTTCTAAAAAAACACGATGACACATATAACACCATTTGTGTCCATATTTCAACCATTCGGAATTTGTGTCTTTGTGGCAATTAGGGCAAGCCTTCGCCCATTTAGTGCTCCAGCCAGAAAAATTGGCATATGCTGGGAAATCACTAATTGTCCACATTAACACTGCTCACATATTAAATGTCTACTTACTATGGGCATCAAAGGTTTGTACCCCACTCTCCCATAATTCCTTCAACTCATCTATCAAAGGCTGCAAAAAAACATTTATGTCATTACCAGGAGATTTAGGGCCGGGAATTAATAATGACAACATCATGTTGTCACTTTTCATGCACATCCAAGGAGGTAAATTATAAGGTACTAACATAACAGGCCATATGCTATATCTACTACTCATGTTCGCCCCGGGATTGAACCCATCACTAGCTAAAGCCAAGCGTACATTACGTGCATCTGCAGCAAATTCGGGATATAGCTCATCTAAAGACTTCCACGATTTTGAATCTCTTGGGTGTCTCATAATACCGTCGTCATTATCACCAGCATGTCCTTTATTATGCCACTGCATGTGCATTGCTAGCCTGGAGCACATGAACATCCTTTGGAGCCTTGGAATAAGTGGAAAATGGCGCAAGACTAATTGAGGTACTCGTGTTTTTCTACGGACACCCTCATCTTCATCTGAATTCTCATCATCTTGAGAAATATCCTACTTCCATCTAGGTGCTGAACACTTAGGACATTTAACTTCATTTGCAAACTCCTTTCTAAATAAAACACAATGGTTGACGCATGCATCAATCTTAACATAATCTAACCCTAGCGCTTTAGTATATTTTTTTGCGTCATAAGAGCTTGAAGGCAAATTGTTATCATAATTAAACGCCCTATGCAATGCATTCAATAACATTGAAAAAGACTTATCACTCCACTTGTTGCTAACTTTAATGTGCAACAATGACATAATAAACTCCAATCTCTTAAATGTTTTACATCTCGGATACAAGTCAGCCTCCATATCCTCCACTAATTTTTGGAGCAACATAAGAGTTTCACTAGTGCCACTACTTGATCCTATATATGTGGTTCTTTCATTTTCATTGATTGATGTAGAGTTTATAGAATTCCACGCGCTTGTTGCATCGAAAACAAATGGAGCCATGTCATCAAAAGGACGATCCTCACTCTCATTATCTGAAACCTCTGCTACATACCCTTGATCTTTATTTTTATCAATTTGCTCTACACTTTCTCCGTGACTCAACCATGGGTTGTAACTACGATCAATGCCATATACTAGCAAGTGACATAGCATATTTTTACGAGTTTGTGACATAACCAATCTACAGTTAAGACAAGGACATTTCAACATTGTTTCACCACTTATTCCCCTAAAAGCAAACCGTAGAAATTCATTAACACCCGCTATGTACTCCTTTTTTTGTCTATCCTTTACACCATTATGATTCATCCAACTTCGATCCATATTCATTCTTACAAACAATAATTAAAAAAAAAAACATTAGCGACAAAAAAATGATCACATTAGATAGTTTAGCTATTAACCGTGTGAACAAGAAAATCTTATATCATCAGATTCATCACAAAAACAAACATACCAAAACAAGTGATGAAAAATTTGGAGGTTTTAATTTTTTATATAATAGGAACTTCAAGTTAAACTTGAAACTTTATTACTTGCATTATTTATATTGGTCTGTTAAAGTTTAGACTTTAGACTAACTAATACTAAATATTATGGAATGATGCCGTGCCAATTTAATTGTTTCTTAAGGCATTTCTAATTGAATATTATAAATTTGGTTTAGTGCCTAGTATAAAGATATCTGAATTAAAGGGAAATATATCTTTTGAACCCTCTAGATGTAAGATACCTAATTATCAATGCAAATATTAATATGGTTATTAAGTTATAGTTTTAACTTTTTTTTGACACAAAGTTATAGTTTTAACTGGAATGAGATTGTATAGTGAAAGAATTATGGGGAATCTTTCCTTCCTCAATTCATTAAGCATCCTTGGCTTATATACAAGATTACAAGCGTGAAGTTAGGCAGAGTATACAAACTGATTAGCTCTAATTAAGGGATACATCTAAAGCTAATTATACTCCTAACATATATAACAAATATACAAAGTCATAATATATCCCAATATATTCTAACATATAGTTTAAAGATTCTTAACAAGCAGCAGCTCAATTTTTAGGCAAAGACAGCTCAAATACATCAATCTCATTCCATTTTTAAGTATCAAAAGATTGTGCAGGTAGTCAAGTTATCCATCTTTTCTTTTAATACTTTAAATTAGACCCACTGTATGAGAAAAATCCCAAGATATGTCCAACAGAATGAATATTATCTATGCAAATATTAATCTGATTATGTAAATTACATGTAATGATCATTTTAAGTATTGCCTAGATATAAAGTATAATCAATCAACTAAAATTGCAAGAATTTCTCAATAAAAATCACAATAAAATTGTAAATAAACACTAGTAGAAAAAAAGCATTAGGCACCCCCCATATGGCACTGGTTCAGGCTAAACCGGTGCCCAAAATCGGTCTGGAAATGGGCGGGATTTTACCAAAAGAGAAAAGGCACCGGTTTGGCCTGAACCGGTGCCAAAAATTAAAAAGGCACCGGTTTGAACCGGTGCCATTTGAACCGGTGCCAAATTCAAAATAAAAAAAAAACCGCGGCTTTCGTCCTTTCGTCTTCCTCTCTTTCTCTTTCATTCCCGTCATTCGTTCTATCCCTTAGCTTCACCAGAGCGAACTGAAGTGCGTGCCTCCCCCTTTTCCCTCCACCACAGCCGCCACCTTCACCGGCCACCAGAGGTGTCGAAAACCACCGCCCCTCTCTGTCATTCCTCCCCTGCCCTTCTGTTTTCCCTTTCTTTCTCTTTCAATCCTTTAATTGCATTGTTCGAAACTCAACACCCATTGCTGCTTGTTCCACCACCGCGCACCGCCTCCACCACTCCACCGCAGCGCTGCCTCCACCATTGCGCACCACCATTGCTTCCTCCACTACTAGGGTCGTCCTCCTAGCTGCTGCGTGCCCTCCTTGTCTCCTCCTAGCTGCTGCCCTCCTTCTCTCCTTTTATTCAAGGTTTCTTTTTAATTTTTTTTTTTTACATTATTTTCCAATTATATAATTATATATATATTAATTTGTTTTGCATTTTAAACCATTGTTAGTAAATTAAAATTTAGGTTTGAATACAATTTTTCTCAATTTTAGGTTTGAATATAATTGGGAAATTGTGAAAATATTAGAGATTAGTTACCTTGTTACTCAATTAGTTGGATTTTATTATGTTTTAATGGTTAATTTAATGTGTTTTGGTGGATAATTTTGAAATAATTATAGAATATATATTAACCTTGGTACTTAAATAGGTGAAATTTGGTATTTTACTTTTAATGGTTAATTTGAAGTTGTTTTGATGGATTATTTTGAATAAGTTAGAGATTATTTAACTTTGTTATTAAATTAGTTGAATTTTGGAATGTTTAAACGGTTAACATTAAGTTGTTTTGATGGGTATATTTGAATTAATTTGAGATTAGTAACCTTGCTTGTTACTAAAGTAGATGAATTTTGGAATGGGTGAATGGTTACTTTTTGGGTCCAATTCATCAAAAAAAGCCATTTTGACCCGAAATGGCTACTCACTTGGCTATTTTCTTCATTTCTCAACTTATAAACTCCTTGCATCTCAAAACAACTCATAAGTACATATTTATAAGTGTTTGTCATTTGAAATTACATAAAAATCGCCAAGTTCTAAGTTTTTGGGTCCAATTCATAAAAAAAAGCCATTTTGACCCGAAATGGCTACTCACTTGGCTATTTTCTTCATTTCTCAACTTATAAACTCCTTGCCTCTCAAAACAACTCATAATCACATATTTATAAGTGTTTGTCATTTGAAATTACATAAAAATCGCCAAGTTCTAAGTTTTTGGGTCCAATTCATCAAAAAAAGCCATTTTGACCCGAAATGGC
This sequence comes from Chenopodium album, assembly GCF_948465745.1. NCBI lineage: Eukaryota > Viridiplantae > Streptophyta > Magnoliopsida > Caryophyllales > Amaranthaceae > Chenopodium > Chenopodium album. The sequence goes on along the minus strand of NC_137839.1, from coordinate 66,331,063 downwards.
TACTCACTTGCCTATTTTCTTCATTTCTCAACTTATAAACTCCTTGCATCTCAAAACAACTCATAATCACATATTTATAAGTGTTTGTAATTTGAAATTACATATAAATCGCCAAGTTCTAAGTTTTTGGGTCCAATTCGTCAAAAATAGCCATTTTGACCCGAAATGGCTACTCACTTGCCTATTTTCTTAATTTCTCAACTTATAAACTCCTTGCATCTCAAAACAACTCATAATCACATATTTATAAGTGTTTTTCATTTGAAATTACATAAAAATTGCCAAGTTCTAAGTTTTTGGGTCCAATTCATCAAAAAAAGCCATTTTGACCCGAAATGGCTACTCACTTGCCTATTTTCTTCATTTCTCAACTTATAAACTCCTTGCATCTCAAAAAAAATCATAATCACATATTTATAAGTGTTTGTCATTTGAAATTACATAAAAATCGCCAAGTTCTAAGTTTTTGGATATAATTCGTCAAAAATAGCCATTTTGACCCGAAATGGCTACTCACTTGGCTATTTTCTTCATTTCTCAACTTATAAACTCCTTGCATCTCAAAACACCTCATAATCACATATTTATAAGTGTTTGTCATTTGAAATTACATAAAAATCGCCAAGTTCTAAGTTTTTGGGTCCAATTCATCAAAAAAAGCCATTTTGACCCGAAATGGCTACTCTCTTGGCTATTTTCTTCATTTCTCAACTTATAAACTCCTTGCATCTCAAAACAACTCATAATCACATATTTATAAGTGTTTGTCATTTGAAATTACATAAAAATTGCCAAGTTCTAAGTTTTTGGGTCCAATTCATCAAAAAAAGCCGTTTCGACCCGAAATGGCTACTCACTTGGCTATTATAAGTGATTGTGAGTTGAAACTTATTATTTCTCAAACTATTTCAGATTTCCAATGGAAGCAAAACTTCAAAGAGAAAGAGGGTGGAGAAGCCTAAAAGAATTGATCAACCTAAGAAGAATCTTAGTGAACAACAGTCCAAGAGTGAACAAGCGTCGAAGTTGCACTCTTCGAAAGGTTCACCCATGCCACCTACTCCAATTGTTGAAGACATTGTTCTTCAATCGCTCTCTACTGACATGACCTTTCTTCACAACCGTGCTTGTCATTTGGTCGATCCCATGGAAGTTGCACTTCCTAAGGCAATGTTCCACTATGATGAGGATGCAATTGCATGGATCAGCAAAGAAGATGTGAAGGAATTTCTACGTGGTGCAAAGCTTAACATTTCCCTCATTCAAAAATTCATGAGGTACTTCAATGCCCACATAAAGTTCATACTTTTTTCAAGTTATTCAAATTGATGGTGATTATCCTACATCTGATAAATTAATCAATGTTCATGCACGCAGAGCACTACAGGAGCACTTAACTGACACTGATTCTCCTTGTAAAGTTGGGTGGTTATGCCCCGAGCAGTTATCCACTACTAAAATCATAGGCAACCCCCATGACGTGTTGTACTATGTTGAACAGAGTATAAGGGAATCAACGCGTGCGGGAGACAAGTTCATATTCGCCCCATGTTATAGAGAGTATGACTAACCATGTCAAATTCAATCGATTTGGCCTCATTATATGTTGAATCCTAAATATTAATTACCTTGTCTATTGTGAACTTATGTAGGGAGCATTGGAGTCTCATGGTGATTTGTAATTCCACTAACACAATTTATCACCTTGATTCAGCTCGATCATCGGAGAAGTGGCTCGTGAAGTCTATATTGCAAAAGTAAATATATATAGCAACCTATAGTGATGATTATTGCTAATAATAACTAATTTAGTAATCATACAACTAATCAAATTTGATTGTATTTTTTTATACTACAGTGTTATGAAGAAGCTACATTGTCGTGCTCCAAAGGGTCCAACATGGAAGACACCGTTGGTAATTTACATGATATTATTGTGATTATCTTGAAAATCTATGGTAGTAAATATTTGCTCATTTCCTTTGCATGTTTCATTGATGTGATTTGTTTGTCATATGCTAGTGCGCACAACAAGAGAATGGACTTGATTGTGCTTTGTATGTGATGAGATTCATGCTTGACATTGTGACTCATTGTACGGACACTCAACAGCTTGATGAGGTAAGTCCTAAAACTTCTTGAAATGCTATATTGATGTGATTTCACGCCTTAGACACTTAATATTACCCAACAATGGCATGTTATGAGAAACAAAAAAGCTATTTCACAAGAAAGGTAGAAAATGGGCTGAATAGAAGTCATATGGGCCATGTTAGGGCCATTTTGTGTTAATATGCTCTTTTGATGTGATTTCTTTCCTTATACACATATAACTAGATAATATTGACATGTTATGAGATAAATAAAGTTCATTTAATAAGAAATGTAGGAAATGGGCAAAGTAAGGTCATATAGGCCATATTCGGGCCATTTTGAGTAAAAAGCGTCGTAAACCTTAATAAAATGCTCTCCTATACAATTTTAGGGCTTACACACATACAACTACCCAACATTGACATGTTATAAGAAAGAAATAGTTCATTTGATAAATAATGTAGAAAATGGGCTACATAGAAGTCATATAAGCCCTATTTGGGCCATGTTGAGTAAAATGCGTTGTTAAACTTCTTGAAATGCTATATTGATGTGTTTCTAGCCTTAGACACCTAATATTATCCAACAATGACATGTTATGAGAAACAAAAAGGCTATTTCACAAGAAAGGTAGAAAATGGGTTGAATAGAAGTCATATGGGCCATATTAGGGCCATTTTGTGTTAATATGCTCTTTTAATGTGATTTCTTTCCTTATACACCTATAACTAGATAATATTGACATGTTATGAGATAAATAAAGTTCATTTAATAAGAAATGTAGGAAATGGGCAAAGTAAGGTCATATAGGCCATATTCGAGCCATTTTGGGTAAAAACCGTCATAAACCTTAATAAAATGCTCTCCTATACAATTTTAGGGCTTACACACATACAACTATCCAATATTGAAATGTTATGAGAAAGAAATAGTTCATTTGATAAGTAATGTAGTAAATGGGCTATATAGAAGTCGTATAGGTAATATTTGATAAAATACATATTTTTTGCCTAATTAATTATTTTAAAAATAATATTTTTGTATTTCAAGTTTTGCAAGGTCCAAAAGGATGGTCCGTTGACAATCAAGGAGTTTAATGAAGTTCGTGACATGTTGGCGTCTTTCATCACCTTCAACATGTAAATGGCATGCATTGTAATTGTAAATTATTTATGTTAACTTTTGAACTATATATAACTTATTATTCATTATATATGTGTACTTACTATTATTTGTATATGTAAGCAACTTTTTTTTTTTTTTTGTATTGCGTTTGGGAATATTTATATCTATATATATATATAATTGAATTCTTGTATCTAATATTATTTTTGTATATAATAATTAATAATATTATTATTAGTTATTATAATAATAAAATTATTAATTATTATATTTAATATAATTGCTGGAATTACAGGGTATTATTATTGCAGATTTTTTTTTTAAAATATTATTGCACGATTGAAAAAAAAAAAAATTATACAAAAGGCACCGGTTAGGAAGGAACCGGTGCCTAAACTATCCACCACCCAAAAAAAAAATGGCGGGAGAGCAGTATTAGGCACCGGTTTTGAACCGGTGCCAAATAGGGGGTTTTTGGCACCCCTCAAATAGGCAGCGGTTCAAACCGGTGCCTTAGACCGGGTTTGAACCGCTGCCTAATGCGTTTTTTCTACTAGTGAAAACAACAGTACAATTTACTACAAAATTAGCAAGAAACTAAACATATTTGAACCAAAAACACATAATCGCAACAAAATTGAAAGAGAATAAACAACGAACCAAAACCATTGTTAACAGGATTCATTGATTAATCAATCGACTTCTATAAAAACGCTCAAATTTCCTATAATTCGACAAATAAAATGGGATTTCTACCTTGCATGTTAAATCAATCGACTCACATAGCAGATTATATCAATTCAAAGACCAAATTTCACCCAAAAATGTTTTTCTTGTAGTGTTTTGCTTGTAGTTTTTCTCTCAAATATTGGTGCTGTTTTTAATTAGGGATTGCAGTTTTTAAGAGGTGAGTTTGTGCAGTTTTAGTATGTATTTGGTGTAGTTTATGGTGCAAATTTGGTGCTGTTGTTGGTGCACTTTTGGTGTGTTTCTAGTGCAATTGCGATGTGGATTTGGTTTTGTTTTTGGTGTAGTGTTGGTGTGATTTGGGTATGTAATAGTTTTGGTGCGATATTGGTCATTTCATGCTCAATTTGTGTTGTGTTGTACTGTGATTTTCTCATGGCAAGTTGGGGTGGGTGTTATGCCTCCTTCTGTTTACTTTGATTGCCGTTTTTTGGTCTTAATGGGTGTCTTTATGTTGGAGCAAATGTGCTCTCTAAAGCATATTTGATCACTCATCTCCGTAACCATAAGATATCACCTGAAACTCTCTTACTTTTGATTTGGCTATTTTCTTATAGGCAGAGTCAACGTTTCGTTGTGTGGGCATTTGGCTTTATGGGGAGTGTTTCAAGACACATAATCTATGTACTAAGTCTTAACATGGTCCTAGTTTTGATAATTTTGTGGCACAACCTGATTCAAGCGATGGTGTTGTTCGTTTTTCTCTTTATGGTTTTCCGAAACCGCGAGGTCCTTCTTCGCAGGTATCTTGATGAGTGGCATTTATGCCACTCTTTTATCCTTTTTCTTTAAGGATTCTCCTCTCATTTGCACTTGTTTGGCCCTTTTTCTAAGCATTTTTACTTAGTTTTGCTTCCTCTTTGACTTTCCTTTATCTTCCCTTTTCTTAGTCTTCTCGCTTTGTTCTTATTGTAATTTTCATGCTTATGCTTTGTAGGAACCATCGGGATTTTCAAGAGGAGGAAGCTAAGCTCAAGGGAAGCTGGAGGAAGTATGATTCAGAAAAGGTTCGGCCGAACCTCCTGAAGGTGTGGCCGAACCAAGGTGTGGCCGAACCTGCTCAGTGGTTCGGCCGAACGCCGAGGCAGGAACAAGATGAAATTTGGCAGTTTTGCAGGAGTGGCCAAACCACAGGAGTTCGACCAGACCAAGATCAGGGAGGTTCGACCGAACCTACCCATGGTTCGGCCGAACCTACCCTGTAGTCCGGCCGAACCTACCCTATAGTCCGGCCGAACCTTCCCATTGTTCGGTCGGACCTCTCCTTTTATCAGTTGGCTCTGTACGGACTATATAAGTCCCATCTTAGAACGTTTTGGAGAGATTAGATTAACTTAGTTTTAATTTTTCTACATTTTTAACTTAATCTAGAGAGAGAAACACTATTAGTCTTCATTGGTAAGGAGAGAAAGTGTGGTTTTCTTCATTGATGAACTTGGATTTTGAAGAAGGAGTTTGTTCAATCCTTTGTAGACCTTCATCTTCAATTAATGAGCAATCTCTTACTCTTTCTCTTTACCTTTGTTTTTTATTTTGCTTATTTGCTTTGATTTTTCTTCTTTGCTTATTAATCATGTTGATGCTTATTGATTTGATGATTGATATTGTTTTCAATATGATTTGTGAGTAGTTACCTAGCCAAGGGTGTGGGGATGGTGTAGTTGCTAATTGTTCATGCTTATAATGTTGGGGTTATGTTAATGGTGATTGAAGTCTTTGCATGCTTGATATTCTTTGGTCTTCTTGCAAGTGCACATTGTTAGTTGATCAAAGATGAGTCTTTGCTAACAAGTAACGGAAGTTGACTTAGTTGAGATTCATTACTATCAATAATTCTTTGTTTGCACCTTCTAATATATGGTTCTAATGTGGAAACATAGAGGCTATGTTAGGAGAAGCCAATTAACCCCGGAAGGCGGTTAAATTGGACCCCTTTACTTCGGTATTCATGCATGTTTAGTTTACCGTTGATTTGCTACTTTGTTATTGCATGATCAAGCGTCAACTTCACCTACCCATTTCCCTTGGTGCCTAGCTATATAAATTTTAATCCATTTCGTTCTTAGTTTAACCTCTTAGTTATTCACACTTCTTGTTCCGAGATAGCTTAGACCCTAGGTAATGAATGTAGTGCTTAAGCATTTCTCCCTGTGGTTCGACTCCTCTATTTACCCTATACTTGTATTAGGTCAGTAGAGCATTATAAATTCATTTGATTTAGGTGTAGTCGCTCAACGACACGATTATTGCCTTGTCAAATTGGCGCCGTTGCCGGGGAGACGGCTTCCATTGCTATTTCATTGCTTGTTTGAGACTATCTCATCTTTTATTTGTTAGTGTTTGCTACTTTTGTTACTTGTCAGTGCTTACGTTCTTCTTAGCTTTGTTGTATGAACAGAGGACGAACCCGCTCAAGATCTTTGATTCCCATCGATCCAGAGCTAGAGAGGTCTTTGTCCCTACTTCGAAGAGAAGCAAGAGCAAGGAGTAGAAATTCCAACACTCCAACGAGAGGATTAAGAGAATTAGAAGATACTCCACTCTCTTCACCCTCAAGTGAATAATTAGATAACCCTAAATCATCTTCGAGTTCAGAAATCAACCCTTTCTCAACCTATAAGTTCGAGAGTGAAGAAGGTTCTAAAATGGGAGAGAATACGCCTTTGAGTCGTCTTGGGGCCCCCGAAGCTTTTAGAGCGCAAAGTGGGATCCTAACTCCTACTACTCAAGGCAACAATTTCGAGATCAAGCCTAATTTGATTGCCTTGATTGAGAGGAAACAATTCTCGGGTGGAAAGTTTGAGAGTCCTCATGAGAACCTAAAAGAGTTTGAGAAATATTGTGACATAATAAAGGCCAATGGAGTGACTCAAGAATATATTCGCCTCAAAATGTTTCCATTTTCGCTAATTGGGAGAGGTCTAGAATGGCTAGAGAAGGAGGTGCCCCCTAATTCTCTCACAACATGGGACCAAGTGACTACGACTTTCTTGAGGAGGTTTTATAACCATAGGAAGACCGCTGAGGCTCGGTCTTTGATTCAAGGTTTTTGCCAAAAGAGTGGTGAGTCTCTAAGTGCGGCATGGGAACGATACAAAGAGCTTCAACGTCAATGCCCACACCATGGGATACCCAAGTATCAACTCATTCACACTTTCTATGGAGGTCTCACACCTCAAGGAAGGACAAGCCTAGACGCCGCGGCCGGCGGTCCAATCATGAACAAAGGAGAGCATGAAGTGCAGTGTATTATAGAGGAGGCCGCAAAACACTATGATGATTGGTACGAAGGAGAAAGGGATGCTACTTCTAGTAAGGGTGTTTATGTATTGGAGCAAGCCAACGCAATCAACAACCTTTCTACCCAAATCTCCAAAATGACCAAGCAAACGGATGAATTGATGAAAGAAAGGTCCAACCCTCGTGGTAATACCTCCCCTTCAACCAAGGGAGGCAATGGTATGGATACTTCCTCCACCTCTTCTTACAATACAATGCCCCAAGGATGCATGTTTTGCTCTAATTGTGAAACCTATGATCATGATACCTCTCATTGTGTATATGCTTGTGAAGTTCAACCCCCTTCCCATGAACATGATGATAATATGGAAAATGTCAATGCTATGAATTTTGCTCCTAGAATGGGAAATGTAGGAAACTTGAGGCCAAACTCCAATCAAATGGGGAATTGGAATCAAGGTGGAAACCGTGGTTGGAACCAAAGTGGTGGTGGTTATGATAACCAATACCATGGTGGGGGAGGTCCTTCCAATTTCAATGGAAGAGGCTACTCTAACCAAAGGGGGTATGGTAATCAAAACCAACAACCCAATTCCCGATACCATGACCATCAAAATCAAAATTTTGGTGACCAAGGTAACATGGGAAATTATCAACAAAGCAATGTTCCTAACCAAGGCACCGGAGGCAATAGGGGCCAATATGTTTCTAACTATTGCCAAACTAATAGGCCTTCGGGTTTCCATCAACCCCAACTTCCTCCACCTCAACAACCTCTTCAACTTGAAGCCCCTCCAATCGATCCCGTGATGGCTAAATTAGATGCTCTTTTGAAAATGCGTGAGGAGGATCAAAAGAAACATGAAGAGGCCCAAAAACGAACCAATGCTCATATGAAAATGCTTGAGACCCAAATTTCTTAATTTGCATCTAATTCATCCCCTTCTTCTTCTTCTTCTCACATCCCAAGTCAAGGAGTCAACCCAAAACCTTTGTATGCCGTGACAACTAGGAGTGGGAAGGTAGTAGGGAGTGACCCTTTAATTGAGCAAGAACCCCAAGAAGAGGTGGAGTTAGAGAATGAGGGTGAAAAACCCAATGAGCCATTGAGTGTTGAAAAGGAAAAACATGTTGAGGTGCCCAAGGAAAAAGAATCCACCCCCTTGCCCCTAAATCGCCAACCTAGAGAGGAAAAGCTACCCTTTCCACAATGACTTGTGAGAGCTAAACTTGATGCCCAATTTGGGAAGTTTTTGAACGTCATTAAGAATTTGCATATTTTCGTCCCTTTTGTTGATGCTATGAAGCAAATGCCCCACTATTCCAAATTTTTGAAAGATCTTTTGAGTGGGAGAATGGAGTGTGAGACGGTGAGTTTGACCGCCAATTGTAGTGCAATTCTTTTTAACAAACTACCTACCAAATTGAAAGATCCGGGTAACTTTTCCATCCCTTGTTCTATCAATGGCATTGAATTTGATAAAGCCTTGTGTGATATAGGAGCAAGTGTGAGTCTCATGCCCTATTCCGTCTACCAAAAGCTTAGTGTAGAAACCCTCTCCCCCACTAACATTACTCTCCAACTAGCGGACCGTTCCGTTAAGTTCCCCATGGGCAAAGTTGAGGACATTCCCCTTAGGGTAGTAAAGTTAACATTCTCCGTGGATTTATATGTGCTAGAGATGGATGAGGATGAGAGGATTCCTATAATTTTGGGTAGGCCATTTCTAGCTACTTCTACAGCTATCATCGATGTGAAGGAGGGGAAGATATCCTTGAAGATTGACAATGATTCTATTGAGTTTGATTTGAATAATGTCATGCAACAACCCTCCTCAAGTGGTGAATGCTTTAGGGTAGATGTTCTTGATACCGTTCTATGAATTTTCTCGCTCCCACTTGCATGCTACTAATGATCCTCTTAAAATTGTGTTGTTGAATGAATCAAAGATAGGTACTCACAAAGAAGACATACAATTCTATGAAGATTTGCTTGAGGAAAGCAAGAAGGAGTGCAAGGGCGCAAGCATGGAAGAAGAGGCTCCTTACATTCATGACCTCTTTCAAGTTTAAGAAAGAGAGGAGAGCCCCAATGGTAAGGGAGCACCAAAGGTAGATTTGAAACCTCTACCTTTGGGCTTGAGGTATGCATTTCTTGGTCCCGATGAGTCTTTCCCCGTGATTGTAAATTCTAACCTAACGGAGGAGCAAACCTCCCTCTTGATCAATGTTTTGAGAAAACACAAGAAAGCTTTGGGTTATACCATTAATGATATCAAAGGTATTAGTCCATCTTTATGTATGCACAAAATTGATCTAGAGGGAGATGCCAAACCCGTTAGGCAAAGGCAAAGAAAGCTTAACCCTTCCATGCAAGAGGTTATGCGGAAGGAAGTGGCTAAGCTTCTTCATGCGGGAATTATTTACCCAATTGCTCATAGTGATTGGGTATCCCCCGTGCAAGTTGTGACTAAGAAAGGGGGCATGACGGTAGTGAAAAATGATTACGATCAACTAGTACCCACTAGACTTGTTACTGGTTGGCGCATGTGTATTGACTATCGCCAACTTAACACAAGCACATGCAAAGATCATTTTCCACTACCGTTCATTGATAAAATGTTGGAAAGGCTTACAAAGCATTCCTTCTATTGTTTCCTTGATGGTTACTCGGGATTTTTCCAAATCCCGATTGACCCCAAGGATCAAGAGAAAACGACTTTCACATGCCCCTACGGTACTTATGCGTATCGTAGGATGCCTTTCGGGCTTTGTAATTCCCCCGCAACATTCCAACGTTGCATGATGTCCATTTTTAGTGATATGATTGAGGATGAGATTGAAGTCTTCATGGATGACTTCTCCGTTGGAGGAGCCACCTATGAAGATTGTCTATCTAATTTATCTCGTTGCTTAGAAAGGTGTGAGAGGGCTAACCTCGTGTTGAATTGGGAAAAGTGCCATTTTATGGTGGAAAGTGGGATTGTTTTTGGGCACAAAATTTCCCATGCCGGCATTGAGGTTGATAGAGCCAAGGTTCAGGTCATCGAAAAACTTCCTCCCCCCACCAACGTGAGGGAAGTGGGGTCTTTTCTTGGCCATGCCGGGTTCTATCGGCGCTTTATAAAAGATTTTTCAATGATCACTAAGCCTCTCACATCCCTATTGCAACAAGATAAGGAGTTTGTGTTTGATGATGCTTATCATAAGTCCTTTTGTAGATTGAAAGAAGCCCTATGCACCGCTCCTATTTTCCAAGGTCCGGATTGGTCTCTTCCATTTGAGCTCATGTGCGATGCAAGCGACGAGGCCATTGGATCGGTTCTTGGACAACGAAAGGATGGGAAACTTCATGTCATACATTATTTGTCTAAAACTCTCAATGATGCCCAACGAAACTACACAACTACCGAGAAGGAGTTCCTAGCGGTTATCCATTCATTCGAGAAGTTTAGAACCTACCTCATTGGTTCTAAGACAATTGTGTATACCGACCACTCGGCTCTCAAATATTTGATAGGGAAGAAGGAAGCTAAACCAAGGTTGTTGAGATGGGTTTTAGTCCTCCAAGACTTCTATTATGAGATGAGAGACAAGAAGGGAGCCGAGAAAGCTAAGTGGTGGCGGATCACCTCTCAAGGTTGAGCGGTGCAAGGTTTGAAGATGATGGCTTGCCAATAGAGGAGGCTCTAAGAGATGATGTGCTATATGTCCTTGAAGTGAAATAGGAGCCATGGTATGCGGATATTGTGAATTACATAGCTTATAGTGCCATACCACCGGATTTCACTTCGCAACAACGTCGAAAACTCAAGCAAGAGGCCAAGAGATAAATTTGGGATGATCCCATTTTATTGAAGAGAGGGGTCGATGGTTTGTTGAGGAGATGCATCTCCAACGACAGGTTCAAAGTGTTCTCCATATGTGCCACTCTTCTCCTTGTGGTGGGCATATGAGTGCTCAAAAGACCGCCTCAAAGGTCCTTCAATCTATGCTCTTTTGGCCTTCTCTATTCAAGGATGCTTGGATATTTGTAAAGACTTGTGATAGATGTCAACGGATGGGGAATATTTCTAGAAGGGATGAAATGCCGCAAAACCCCATCCTTGAGCTTGAAGTTTTTGATGTGTGGGCTATAGACTTCATGGGCCCTTTCATTTCTTCACATGGGAACAAGTATATTTTGGTCGCCGTTGACTATGTGTCTAAGTGGGCGGAGGTCGTGGCTTCTCCAACGAATGACTCTAAGGTGGTGGTCAATCTTTTCAAGAAAGTGATCTTCCCGAGATTTGGTGTTCCAAGAGCAATAATTAGTGATGGGGGATCGCATTTCAAGCACCACACCTTCGTTCGACTACTTGATAAGTATGGGGTGTCTCACAAGCAAGGGCTTGCTTACCACCCTCAAACGAGTGGTTAAGCGGAGGTCACCAATAAAGAGCTCAAGGTGATTTTGGAGAAGACGGTTGCTAGGACAAGGAAGGATTGGTCCTCCAAACTCATTGATTCACTATGGGCTTATAGGACCGCCTTCAAAACTCCAATAGGGACCACTCCCTACAAGCTTGTCTATGGGAAAAATTGTCATTTGCCCGTGGAGACAGAGCATCGAACGCATTGGGCAATCAAGCAAATCAACTTTGATCTCCATAGTGCGGGTGAGCAAAGGCTTCTAGAGCTACATGAGTTAGAGGAGTTGAGGATGAATGCCTACGATAGCCCAAGCATGTATAAAGCGCGGACTAAGGCTTGGCACGATGCACAAATTGTCAAGAAGGAATTCGTCAAAGGCCAAAAATTCCTCCTATTCAACTCCCGCTTGAAGATTTTCCCGGGCAAACTTAGGTCAAGGTGGAGTGGGCCGTACATTGTCACGGAAGTGTTTCCATATGGAGCCTACGAAATCTCCCAAGACGACCACTCTCCTTTCAAAGTCAACGGTCACCATCTCAAGCCCTATTATGAAGGATTCCCAAGTGATGAACCGATTTTTGTTACACTTCTTGATGTGCATCGTCAATTCGACCCTCCTTGATCAACTCAAGGAACGTCGATCTAACGATGTTAACCAAAAGCGCTTCCGGGAGGCAACCCGAGTTTCTAACCCTTTTCTACTTTTTCTTTTCATGTTGCTTCTATTTTTCCATCTACAACTTTGGATTGTTGGGATTTATGAGTTTTGATTGTGTTTGGGTTCTTGATATGCTTTGCATCTAGCATGATTGTATGGTGTTTAGATGTGTGTTAAGGACTATTTTTTCTTGTGCGATTCTCTATGGGAGTTTGGCCGAACCACTTTATGTTCGGCCACTGTAGCATTTTTAAGGATTTATGGCAACACTCTGCCAAGAATTCAATTTTGCATTCTGGCAGAAGGTTCGACCGAACCTAATGATGGTTCGACCGAACGTATACTGTAGTTCGGCCGAACTGTCCTGGGTTCGGTCACTCCTCAATTTTTAGAAAATTTCAGCAACATTCTGCCAAAATTTGCAAAAATGAAGTTTCAGCATAGGTTCGACCGAACCCCTGGGAGGTTCGACCGAACATGCTCTGTAGTTCGACCGAACTCTCTCCAGGTTCGGTCACTCCTCTACTTTCGCAAATTTGCTGGAACTTACTGCCTGGATTTTAGAAAAACAAATTTTGGCCATGGTTCGACCGAACCAAAGGTGAGTTCGACCGAACTTTCACTATGGTTCGACCGAACATACCCTTGGTTCGGCCGAACCTTTCTTCAGATTTGAAAAAAATTGCTGTTGCCATATTCTTATGTTGCTGAAATTTTCGTGCCCTTCATTCCCATTTCGTGACCTACCCTCTTTCTCCTCCTTCTCACTTTAAACCTCCATTACACCTCCCCTTACAACCTCAAATCTCCATCAAAATCACTCCAATCTTCACCCTTTCTCACTTATTTTCCATCCTCTACTCAATTTCTACAATCTCCACCAAAATTCCTTACAAAAATCCCATCTTTTCATTTTCCCCAATTTCAAGGGTTTGAGTGCTTTGGTGTTTTTGGGTTCTTACTTGCTTCCAATAAATTGTGGTATGGTTTCCTAGCTTTTACAAGTTTATTTCTTCAATTTACCATAGTTTTACCATGTTTTACATATTTAAGTATGAATTGTGGTATTCTTGAAATTGTTAGTAATAACTTGTTTGATTCATGTGGTTCTTTGGATTTACTTGTTGCAATTGATTGGTTGTTGATAGTAGAACATGTTGTTATGATAATTATGCATGTTTGCCTTGGTTTTATTTTGATCTCAATGTCTTTTCTTAAGAATGTTGATTTCATACTAGGGTGTTCATGTTACCATTTTATGATTGAGAAATGCATGAGTTGGATGTTGTTGGAGATTGTTATTCATTGTTTTGGTTTGTTTTTGATGGTTTGATGAATGGATATTATGAAAATTAGGGGACATCATGCCAAATTTCACCTAGACCTTGTTAGGACTAATATGGGAATGACATAGGAATTCTTATTCAAACCTTGGTTCAAATGTATTCATGCATGCCTTGAATTGTATACTCTCATGCATACACTTTTACCTTGGCTAGCTACTTGGCTTCTTATGTCATTTCTTATCAATTTGTTCTAATGATATGTTCTTGGTGAATTTGTAGAATCAAAATGTTTGGCAAGGGAAAAGGAAAGTCAAAGAGGAAGAGAGTGGGAGAATCTTCAGGACCACAATTCCCACCTCCTCCCGACATCAATGATCATGGCATTATTTCTTCGGACGAGCAACTTTGGCCCATCTATGAGTCACTCGTCAAGCGTCCGATTCGGTCTACAAGATTCTTTTGCCCCCAAACTTTGAGGAAGCTGGGAATATAGGATGAGAAGGTCAGGTTGGCTAAAAAATTTGGATGGGGGCACTTCATTCACCTCCACGCTTACACTTACGAGCGTGTGACTTTGGAATTCCTTGCCTCTCTTCGCAAGGAAGTTTTTGAGCCGGAAGATATCGATGAGGATCCTCAACTTATGATTCACTTCAGAATGTTCAACGAGGATCACTCTTTAACGGAAAGTGATCTAAATGAGATCTTCTTTTGGCATGCCACCGGCCCTTGATCACCCATCCGAAATGACCTCCTCTCATCGAATTCCTTACAACGAGCAAGAGTGGTGGAGGAGTATCACCAACAAGGATAGGTTTCAAACTAATACCTCAAAGGTCAACAATATCATTCATATAGCCTTGAGGTATTTTGTGCGGCTTCTCCAATATGCCGTGTTCTTCAAAGCAAACCTCGGCTCCATGGTAAAAGACGAGGTTGCTTGCCTATTCTTGGCCGATAACCCTCAACGGCTCAAATTTCAATGCTCTTCCACCTTCATCCAATGGCTCTTGGATACTAGGGATAACCGCCTCGGTGATGAGATCTTTATGAGTGGCATAATTACTATCATTGCTCTTTCTTTGAAGAATGGAGCATACAAAGATCAAATTGAATTGCTCCAACCCGTGCACCAAACCCGAGAAGAGCTCACAGACGAGTTCCCTCCCTATGCTCTTTCCATAAGCGCCCTCCGTCACAGCCGCTTCCTCAACTACATCACTAGCAAGCGCCGATTCAACCTCTTGGTCGATAGGGAGATTGAATGGTGTGTCCTCCCGGACCCCGACCTCACTACAGTGGACCACTCCGCTCCTCTCAAATGGAAGATCCCTCAGCAAAACATCCCCAATGAGCTGAAACGAACTAGAGCCCGGGGTGGAGTTCCTCAACCTCCGCCGGTCCTCCATCAGGAGCAAATCATTCCCCCCCCCGTTAGCGGGGGAGGTGAGGCATCTTCTTCTTCTTCCATTCCTCCTTTTGATTTCAATGCCCTTCGTAGTACCCTCGATGATATCCGTCGAGACAATCAAGCTTCCATTGAACAATAGGGGTACTACGCGAGGGCAAATTATGACAATCTTGTGCAAGCGGGCATTCAAGCGCCTTATGTGAACTACCCTTACCACCCTCCTCAAGAGGGTACGGTCAATCATTGGGGACCCTATGACCCTCAACACCCCACCCCCCCTTGCTACGCCTATTGGGAAGGTCCCATAGACCCTACCCAACGCGTTGGCACCCCACCATACGACCCCTATCGTCTGGGTGGGTGTGATCCGGCTTATGTCCCGGCATCCACATCCACCCCCGATCCTCTTGATGGTGGTTGGGGTGCCCAAGGGTGGCCCTATGAGCACTTTAACCAACCCTTCCACCCTTTCATGGACACTCTCGGGTTTGATCCTGATAACCCCCCTCAACCTAGGGGGCGAGGAGATGATAACCAGTGATGAGGGTTCTTTTCCCTCCCCCCCGATCTTCTCTCTTGTAACTTTTGCTCGGGACGAGAAAAAGAATAGTGTGGGGGAGGATGTCCTTTTGGTTGGTTGAAATATACAAAGGAAGGTAGAGTGGTAGGGTAGTTGCTTGCACATAAGGAGAATAGTGAGGATAGTGGCCTTGTGGTATTGATGTGACGTTGTGATGGTGGTGATGATGTTGGTGATGTTGTGATGGTGATGTGATGAGATGGTGATGTTGTGATGATATTGATGTGGTGATGTGATGATGATGATGATGTTTTATGATTATTTTTGCTGATTTCTGATGATTTTCTTTGATGATTCCTGAGTTTTTGTAGGTGGAGATGCTCCCGAGAGAAAAATCCAAATTTCCCGAAAATCCAAATCCCCTTAATCCAAACTTTTTAGATAGCTTTTTATTTATTTATTTTTTCTTCTTTTTGTTTATTTCTTTAGTCTTTTTCTTTGTTTTCTAACCTTTTCTTGTTTTGTTGTAGTTTCTTTTGTTTGGCTCATCTTTATTGAAGCTTGAAGCGGAGATGTAGGACGTTAAGGAGCAACACTAGCTCCCTTGATGAGATTGGATATATTACCTTGTCTTATATTTCAAGCGGCATTCGGTGAGACCTTTCCTCTCTTTCTTTTTCTTTTTCTTTGAGTGCTTAGTTTAGGTCTAAATTAGGAAGAGTTGAAGAGGTTGATTGATTTTGGTTCCAAGGAACCTGGGATCGTTGATGTTGATATCAACGATCACTTGTATGTCGATTGGGATTTATTTTATTTACATGCCTCGATTATGAACCTTTTTAATTTCTTCCTCCTTTTTGTGTGTTTTTCTTGTTCTCTTTTGTGTAACAAGCATAACTATGACAAGTTGAAATATTTTTGATGTGGATTTGCTCATTCATTTGGATTCGAGAATTTGTGTACCTTTTTGATGACATGACTTTGAATACTTACCTTCCCAGTTGATGAGGGTTTACACGGTTTAAGAATGCTTAAGGTGGAATTAGATACATTATAAGCTAAGGTAGCCCGCTTTAGAACTTTTGATGACATTTGAACCCCCTAGTTCACGGGAAAGTGGTAAGATGGTGTTGCTCTCCGTAGTGAATAGGATTTCCTTGGTTGGTATTTGCTTATTTTTATCCCGTGTGAGCGCCATTTGTTCTAGCCTTCATCATTCTTGTGAGCGGAGCTTTGGATCCTTAACTATGCATTTCTTAATCTTTGTGTTGGTATTTAGCTCCCGAGATCGTGACCAAAAAACTTTAAAGGAGGAAGAGGGAATTTCTTCTCATTTTTCTTTGTTTTCTTTGTGTTTTGTTACAAATTTGGTTTTCATTTTTACATCTACCCACTTGCTAACCAATTTGGGCCTCATTCCCCTTTCTTGATCTAGCCATATTACAAACTTATCGGCCTATGTTCTACCAACCCTTGTAGTTAGTGAAGCATTGGCTTTTGAGGTTCAAATTTGAGAGTGTTGGTTTTAGGGCAAGAAAGTTGTGAATATTGGTTCAAGTGAGATTTTGAAAATTGTTCATGAAAGAAAATATTTGCAAAAAGTTTTTGAGGAAGGATGCAACGTATGAAGACCAAAAGGAAAAAAAAAGTAATGAAAAAAAAGGGGAAAAATAATATAAAAAAAAGAAAGAAGAGTTGAAAAAAGAAAAAAAAAAAAAAAAGAGAAAATGATGAGAGAAATGAAGTAATGTTGTGAAATTTTGTATTGAAGGTTGCAATTTGAATTTAGGTTCAATTCTTAGGTTGTTCTTGAGAGATGGCCACTCTTTTGCTTCACTTAGGATTTGCCACCAAAATTTTCAAATTAATTCCCAACCTTAACCCCTAGCCATGACATTACAACCCGAGTTAAGACCCTTGGACTTGTTGGAGTGCGGTCAAAGAACGGTGGAGGGAGATAGATTTCAACCCTATGGAGAGAGTGTGCATAGTTGAGATGTCGGGATAACCTTATGACTCCACATAGAATTTCTTTTTCCGGTTCCCTCGAGGAATCATGAGGAGCTAACTTGGGGATGATTTGAAGCTAGTGGAGAGAACGCGGACCGTCTTGGTTTGGGCTAGGGCAGAGGATGAAATCATTAGTTCTCTACGCTTAGCTTAGGTTTGTCTCCTTCAACCATGAGCATCTGAAAATGCGTTCCCCCTCTTTGAGTTGAGAAAAGTAAGCATTCTTTGATTCATGTCCCTATGTTAGAGTCCATTTGGAGCATTTCCCATCGTGAAGCTTGATTGATTTTCTTAACCCTTGTCATATTATGCTTGTTGTGTGTGTTGTCTTTTTGTTTTAGTATTCCTTGCTTGAGGACAAGAAAAAGGCAAGTGTGGGGGATTTTGATGAGTGGCATTTATGCCACTCTTTTATACTTTTTCTCTAAGGATTCTCCCCTCATTTGCACTTGTTTGGCCCTTTTTCTAAGCATTTTTACTTAGTTTTGCTTCCTCTTTGACTCTCCTTTATCTTCTCTTTTCTTAGTCTTCTCGCTTTGTTCTTATTGTGATTTTCATGCTTATGCTTTGTAGGAACCATCGGAATTTTCAAGAGGAGGAAGCTAAGCTCAAGGGAAGCTGGAGGAAGTATGATTCAGAAGAGGTTCGGCCGAACCTCCTGAAGGTGTGGCCGAAACAAGGTGTGGCCGAACTTGCTCAGTGGTTCGGCCGAACGCCGAGGCAGGGACAAGATGAAATTTGGCAGTTTTGCAAGAGTGGCCGAACCACAGGAGTTCGACCAGACCAGGATCAGGGAGGTTCGACCGAACCTACCCATGGTTCGGCCGAACCTACCCTGTAGTCGGGCCGAACCTTCCCATTGTTCGGTTGGACCTTTTCTTTTATCAGCTGGCTCTGTACGGACTATATAAGTCCCATCTTAGAACGTTTTGGAGAGATGAGATTTAATTAGTTTTAATTTTTCTACATTTTTAACTTAATCTAGAGAGAGAAACACTATTAGTCTTCATTGGTAGGGAGAGAAAGTGTGGTTTTCTTCATTGATGAACTTGGATTTTGAAGAAGGAGTTTGTTCAATCCTTTGTAGACCTTCATCTTCAATTAATGAGCAATCTCTTACTCTTTCTCTTTACCTTTGTTTTTTATTTTGCTTATTTGCTTTGATTTTTCTTCTTTGCTTATTAATCATGTTGATGCTTATTGATTTGATGATTGATATTGTTTTCAATATGATTTGTGAGTAGTTACCTAGCCAAGGGTGTGGGGATGGTGTAGTTGCTAATTGTTCATGCTTATAATGTTGGGGTTATGTTAATGGTGATTAAAGTCTTTGCATGCTTGGTATTCTTTGGTCTTCTTGCAAGTGCACATTGTTAGTTGATCAAAGATGAGTCTTTGCTAACAAGTAACGGAAGTTGACTTAGTTGAGATTCATTACTATCGATAATTCTTTGTTTGCACCTTCTTATATATGGTTCTAATGTGGAAACATAAAGGCTATGTTAGGAGAAGCCAATTAACCCCGAAAGACGGTTAGATTGGACCCCTTTACTTCGGTATTCATGCATGTTTAGTTTACCATTGATTTGTTACTTTGTTATTGCATGATCAAGCGTCAACTTCACCTACCCATTTCCCTTGGTGCCTAGCTATATTAATTTTAATCCATTTCGTTCTTAGTTTAACCTCTTAGTTATTCACACTTCTTGTTCCGAGATAGCTTAGACCCTAGGTAATGAATGCAGTGCTTAAGCATTTCTCCCTGTGGTTCGACCCCTCTATTTACCCTATACTTGTATTAGGTCAGTGGAGCGTTATAAATTCATTTGATTTAGGTGTAGTCGCTCAACGACACGATTATTGCCTTGTCATATCTGATCTTGTTTCTAGTGTGCCTCGTTAGCCTCATTTTGCATTTGATGTTTCTCTCCTTGATAATTTGCTATCTAAGCGGTTTTATTTAGTGAAATCCATCCCTTCTAAGTATCGCTTGGGTTTTTCTCGGGTTCTCAAAGGAGCACTTAATAAGGTGATTTGCAAGCTTGGTGACCTTCCTTATTAGGTCCAATTGATTGATTTTCCTCTCCGTTTCCTTAAAACCTTTTCTCTGAGTAGCTTTTGTGAGTTTTCTTCGGGTGTTAGGCGGCAATGGCTGGAAGAGAGTATCATCGCTGCTATTCTTACTTGGTGTGATCCTGGTGGTTATGTGAATCTTGTGTGGGACACGTCTGATGTGTCTCCTCCTTTGGTGGATGATGATGAGGACCATGATTTGTCTAAGCGTAATATTAAGTAATGTAAGAGAAAAATTAGCGACGGAAATTATTACACTGTTGTGTTCTATCGTCTCCTGGTTTTGCCCCTTACAATGATTCTACTGTTGTAGATTTACAAGCTAAGCACCCTTCCTTTTCGGCTCCTGTATTAGCATATATCCGCATTGATCGGCCCCTTATTGTTACCCATGCTATTATTTTAGACCAGATTAAGGGATTTCCTCATTGTACGTTATGTGGTAGTGACGACTTGCGTGCTAAAAACCTTATGGGTTGCTTGAGTAGTGTTGATGTTGTTATTTCAGATGAGTTGGTGGACTCTATTACGCAGGTGATTAATCTCTTTCTCGTTGGGAAATGTTGTGCTGAGTTAGAAGAGTATATTTCTAGTGCTCCTCTCACGTCGCTTATTAAGCCTGGAGGTGGTATTCGACCTATTGTTTTGGGGTACAATTTTGAGGTGCTTAGTTTCGAAGGTTGGGGCTACTTTAATTGGTCTACATATGGGTAACTATTTAGGAGGTCTTCACTTTGGTGTTGGGGTGCAAGCACGAAGTGAGGCTATTCTTCATCTAGTTAATCGTTTGGTTGAAGCTTGTGGTGGTGATGTTGGCCTCTCCATGTAGCTGGTGGATTTCTAGAATGCCTTTAATTTGGTTGACCGTACGACTTTGTTGCGTGAGGTTAGTCTCTGTTGTCCTACTCTCTAGCGATGGGTTTCCAGGATGTTCTATAGGGAGCATATCTTATGGTCAAGTCAAGGAGTACAGCAAGGTGATCCTCTTGGCCCTTTGCCTTTTGCTTTGGTGCTACATCGGTTGGTGTGCCAAATAAGGGATTCTTTTGACGACACTATTATTGGTGACACCTTAGTAGTAGGAAAGGTTATGTAGTTGAATTTGGTGGAGGGACCTCGTCTCGGCCTCCATGTAAACGTTGATTAAACGGAAGTATTCTGGCCCGCGGAGGATCCACATAGCCGTTTCGTCACTGTCTTTCCTTTAGACATTGCTCGTCTTGTGCAGTGTGCAAACTCCTCTTTCTATGGTGAGCATGTTTCGCAAAGAGTGTCGAATACCTTTACACTAGTAGAAAAAACGCATTAGGCAGTGGTTCAAACCCGGTCTAAGGCACCGGTTTGAACCGCTGCCTATTTGAGGGGTGCCAAAAACCCCATATTTGGCACCGGTTCAAAACCGGTGCCATAGGGATTAATAGGCACCGGTTAACCGGTGCCATAGGGTGGAATAGGCACCGGTTAACCGGTGCCTAATACTGCTCTCCCGCCATTTTTTTTTTTGGGTGGTGGATAGTTTAGGCACCGGTTCCTGCCTAACCGGTGCCTTTTGTAATATATATTTTTTTTTTCGTTTTTTTTTTTCCATCGTGCAATAATATTTTTTACAAAAAACCTGCAATAATAATACCCTGTAATTCCAGCAATTATATTAAATATAATAATTAATAATTTTATTATTATAATAACTAATAATAATATTATTAATTATTATATACAAAAATAATATTAGATACAAGAATTCAATTATATATATATATAGATATAAATATTCCCAAACGCAATACAAAAAAACAAAAAGTTGCTTACATATATACAAATAATAGTAAGTACACATATACAAATGAATAATAAGTTATATACAAATGAATAATAAGTTATATATAGTTCAAAAGTTAACATAAATAATTTACAATTACAATGCATGCCATTTACATGTTGAAGGTGATGAAAGACGCCAACATGTCACGAACTTCATTAAGCTCCTTGATTGTCAACGGACCATCCTTTTGGACCTTGCAAAACTTGAAATACAAAAACATTATTTTAAAAATAATTAATTAGGCAAAAAATATGTATTTAATCAAATATTACCTATACGACTTCTATATAGCCCATTTTCTACATTACTTATCAAATGAACTATTTCTTTCTCATAACATGTCAATGTTGGGTATTTGTATGTGTGTAAGCCCTAAAATTGTATAGGATAGCATTTTATTAAGGTTTATGACGGTTTTTACCCAAAATGGCCCGAATATGGCCTATATGACCTTACTTTGCCCATTTCCTACATTTCTTATTAAATGAACTTTATTTATCTCATAACATGTCAATATTATCTAGTTATAGGTGTATAAGGAAAGAAATCACATCAAAAGAGCATATTAACACAAAATGGCCCTAATATGGCCCATATGACTTCTATTCAACCCATTTTCTACCTTTCTTGTGAAATAGCCTTTTTGTTTCTCATAACATGTAATTTTTGGATAATATTAGGTGTCTAAGGCTAGAAATCACATCAATATAGCATTTCAAGAAGTTCAACAACGCATTTTACTCAACATGGCCCAAATAGGGCTTATATGACTTCTATGTAGCCCATTTTCTACATTACTTATCAAATGAACTATTTCTTTCTCATAACATGTCAATGTTGGGTAGTTGTATGTGTGTAAGCCCTAAAATTGTATAGGAGAGCATTTTATTAAGGTTTATGACGGTTTTTACCCAAAATGGCCCGAATATGGCCTATATGACCTTACTTTGCCCATTTCCTACATTTCTTATTAAATGAACTTTATTTATCTCATAACATGTCAATATTATCTAGTTATAGGTGTATAAGGAAAGAAATCACATCAAAAGAGCATATTAACACAAAATGGCCCTAATATGGCCCATATGACTTCTATTCAACCCATTTTCTACCTTTCTTGTGAAATAGCCTTTTTGTTTCTCATAACATGTCATTGTTGGATAATATTAGGTGTCTAAGGCTAGAAATCACATCAATATATCATTTCAAGAAATTTTAGGACTTACCTCATCAAGCTGTTGAGTGTCCGTACAATTAGTCACAATGTCAAGCATGAATCTCATCACATACAAAGCACAATCAAGTCCATTCTCTTGTTGTGCGCACTAGCATATGACAAACAAATCACATCAGTGAAACATGCAAAGGAAATGAGCAAATATTTACTACCATAGATTTTCAAGATAATCACAATAATATCATGTAAATTACCAACGGTGTCTTCCATGTTGGACCCTTTGGAGCACGACAATGTAGCTTCTTCATAACACTGTAGTATAAAAAATACAATCAAATTTGATTAGTCGTATGATTACTAAATTAGTTATTATTAGCAATAATCATCACTATAGGTTGCTATATATATTTACTTTTGCAATATAGACTTCACGAGCCACTTCTCCGATGATCGAGCTGAATCAAGGTGATAAATTGTGTTAGTGGAATTACAAATCACCATGAGGCTCCAATGCTTCCTACATAAGTTCACAATAGACAAGGTAATTAATATTTAGGAGTCAACATATAATGAGGCCAAATCGATTGAATTTGACATGGTTAGTCATACTCTCTATAACATGGGGCGAATATGAACTTGTCTCCCGCACGCGTTGATTCCCTTATACTCTGTTCAACATAGTACAACACGTCATGGGGGTTGCCTATGATTTTAGTAGTGGATAACTGCTCGGGGCATAACCACCCAACTTTACACGGAGAATCAGTGTCAGTTAAGTGCTCCTGTAGTGCTCTGCGTGCATGAACATTGATTAATTTATCAGATGTAGGATAATCACCATCAATTTGAATAACTTGAAAAAAGTATGAACTTTATGTAGGCATTGAAGTTACCTCATGAATGTTTGAATGAGGGAAATGTTAAGCTTTGCACCACGTAGAAATTCCTTCACATCTTCTTTGCTGATCCATGCAATTGCATCCTCATCATATTGGAACATTGCCTTAGGAAGTGCAACTTCCATGGGATCGACCAAATGACAAGCACGGTTGTGAAGAAAGGTCATGTCAGTAGAGAGCGATTGAAGAACAATGTCTTCAACAATTGGAGTAGGTGGCATGGGTGAACCTTTCGAAGAGTGCAACTTCGACGCTTGTTCACTCTTGGACTGTTGTTCACTAAGCTTCTTCTTAGGTTGATCAATTCTTTTAGGCTTCTCCACCCTCTTTCTCTTTGAAGTTTTGCTTCCATTGGAAATCTGAAATAGTTTGGGAAATAATAAGTTTCAACTCACAATCACTTATAATAGACACTTAGCGATTTTTATGTAATTTGAAATGACAAACACTTATAAATATGTGATTATGAATTGTTTTGAGATGCAAGGAGTTTATAAGTTGAGAAATGAAGAAAATAGGCAAGTGAGTAGCCATTTCGGCTCAAAATGGCTTTTTTTTATGAATTTGACCCAAAAACTTAGAACTTGGCGATTTTTATGTAATTTGAAATGACAAACACTTATAAATATGTGATTATGAGTTGTTTTGAGATTCAAGGAATTTATAAGTTGAGAAATGAAGAAAATAGGCAAGTGAGTAGCCATTTCGGCTCAAAATGGCTTTTTTTTATGAATTTGACCCAAAAACTTAGAACTTGGCGATTTTTATGTAATTTGAAATGACAAACACTTATAAATATGTGATTATGAGTTGTTTTGAGATGCAAGGAGTTTATAAGTTGAGAAATGAAGAAAATAGGCAAGTGAGTAGCCATTTCGGCTCAAAATGGCTTTTTTTTTTATTAATTTGACCCAAAAACTTAGAACTTGGCGATTTTTATGTAATTTGAAATGACAAACACTTATAAATATGTGATTATGAGTTGTTTTGAGATGCAAGGAGTTTATAAGTTGAGAAATGAAGAAAATAGGCAAGTGAGTAGCCATTTCGGCTCAAAATGGCTTTTTTTTATGAATTTGACCCAAAAACTTAGAACTTGGCGATTTTTATGTAATTTCAAATGACAAACACTTATAAATATGTGATTATGAGTTGTTTTGAGATGCAAGAAGTTTTTAAGTTGAGAAATGAAGAAAAAAGGCAAGTAAGTAGCCATTTCGGCTCAAAATGGCTACTTTTTGATGAAATGATGAAATAGTCAAGTGAGTAGCTAATTTACCTCCTTATTAATCAACTTCACCCATGCACGTGGCCAATCAACGAAGCTACCTACAGCTTGCCAAAGTGCTGTTATCTCAACCTCTTCTATCGGTACGGGTAGTGGGATGTCTTCGAACCCCGCAACCACTGAATCGATCCCAACAGAGTAATGATGTGGCCCCGCCGTAGCACCCGTCGTCGGTTGGGCACTACCATACGCCACCAAACTCAACACGGTACTATTTGCATGCCCCGGGGCTAGAAGTGCACACCGGGTGTCTTCCTACACAAGTAAATATATAAAAAGAAGATAGTTAAGTAGGACTTTTACAACAACATAGATATAACAAATATCATTAAGGTACAGGGTTACAAATTACCTGTAACTCTGGAAATTCATGCGGTGTTGGATTTTCAAGCTCCCTCGAGTCCGCATGTGTAGGAGTAGGAACCTACAACAGTACATCAATCATTGCACCTAAAATCTCAATTAACTCGGTATTTTAAAACTTTTAATAACCCAGTTGATTTTACCTGAGGTGACACATCTTCACCACGTATCTCATCTCCTCCATGTCTATCACCTTCTCCTTGTCCTTTTGGTTCAGAACATGAGTCAACCGGGGTACTCGTGAGGAACGGCAAAGTCGGTAAGTTCATCAGCTTCGCCCAAGCATTAAATTCACCAACTAACTCGTTGCGTACTTGTTCCTTAATTGATGCCACCTTGGCATCCAACTCCCCCGGTGAGTTAACACTGGCTCGAGATGTACCCGATTTTGTGTATTCGGGACCCATCACCTTATTCCATCCAAGCAATGACCCTCCCGAACCTACTACTCGTCCTGGATGGTATGGCCTTCCCAAAGCCATGGTGAAAGGGTCATTCTCAATACTTGGTTCAAATTTGCCCTCCACCATCTCTTGAGTGTGCTCAAGCTATAGCATAAGGAAAAATGAGGTCAGTAAAACAGTTAATGGTTAGATGCAAAAGTGACTTAATTTCAACAATTCATAGGTAACTTACTAGCTTATCCGCCAGTTTTTTAGCTTCCGGACCCTTGATGAACCATTTTCCGGTTTTCTTATCAAACGAATGGAGAGAACAAAAGAAATCACCGGCACGACTCACCAAGGTAGTGATCGTGGAACTAGAGGGTTCCTTCGATGCCACTAGAAGCGCTTTAGGGTATAAACCCGAAGCGGCCCACTCAGGTCTCTTTTCAGCAAAAGTCTTAGGACCCATACGATGGACGTATTCCTTCTTTTCTGCATTCGCTTGATTTTGCTCTCGAAGTTCCTACAAAACAAAAAATGTTAGTCTCATTAATACAAAAAGTGTCAAGCTATTATTCAATTGACATCAGATTTACACAAACTTACAATGGCTTTCTTTTGACTCTTCATTCTAACGAACTCTTCCCAATCATCTTTTGACACGGTCGGCCATATTTGCCACGGGAGACGGTTATCCTCTTTGGCATTCTTCTTCTTTGTTTGCACCTTCTTCTTCTTATGGATCCACCGATTAGTCAACTTGGTCTTAAAGCCTCTGAATCTTTCCGCTAATAAAGAGACAAACACCTTTTTCTTCTCGGGATCATTAGGAATAGAAAACTGCCTCTGCAAGCACAAATTAAAACCGATTATTGGTTTCTATTTAAAAACAATCATAAGGTTAAGGTATCTTAAATTGTCTAAATGTGCCAAAAACACACTTACCCTTGTATCATCCCAAAATG
This sequence comes from Chenopodium album, assembly GCF_948465745.1. Taxonomy (NCBI): domain Eukaryota; kingdom Viridiplantae; phylum Streptophyta; class Magnoliopsida; order Caryophyllales; family Amaranthaceae; genus Chenopodium; species Chenopodium album. The sequence goes on along the minus strand of NC_137839.1, from coordinate 66,304,586 downwards.
CTTGAATCAAACCCGGAGGTACTTGCCGCATTACAAGTGTAATGGGGATTTTCCGCGAACATAAGCCAACTTGATTAGCATATTGTCGACGCCATTTGGGCCCGGGTTGGCCTTTGTTGTCATACTCCAAGACCATGGGACCGTCCGGTTTCTTAAAGCTTCTCGTCGGACCCCTTGTTTTTCTTTCAGCCGGTGCCTTTTCCCCCCCTCCACCACCTATGTTGTTTTCATCTTGTCCTTGGCCTTGACTTTCAGGAGTCGGGTTCTCACCAACAATCTCACGTGCTGTATTTTCAATGGCCGGTGCACGTTCAGCTAACTTTTCAAAATCGTCAAGCCTACGCTCGAACTCATCTTGAGCCTGATCCTCTGGCTCACCCAAGTCATCCTCCTTATTCACATCATAAGGAGCATCACTATCATCGGAGTCGTCATCCTCGTACTCGTCCTCATACTCATCATCGTCAATGTCCTCTACCAAACGAGGATCATGATCGTCCGCCATGAGATATAAGCACCTGTCAAAGCAATCATAAAACAATATTAGTGTATAGTAAAGTATATGCATGATAGTTATTATGGTTATGTAGAAGCTATTTTAGCCAATTTCACCTACTTATTACTGTCCTATAACCTTGTATATGCATGATAATGAGTACAAAATGCCAATTTCAATCTACATATGGAAAATAGGTTGTTAGAATGAATAAATGTTAGTTCATACACAAAACAAAGGAGTTGGGTTAAGTAGAAGCTATTTATGCCAGTTTCACCTACTTATGGTCCTATAACCTTGTATATGCATGATAATGAGTACACTTAGGCAATTTCAAACTACAAATATATCATTTTCGCTTACTTATGCTCCTATATACATGATAACTAAACTATATTTGCAATGAAACCATTACTAACTTTTAATCAAACTAACTCATTCTGAAATTCCTTCGTTGTGGTCTGATCGCATATAACCTGCTTCGTTGTCTATGTCATTTAGTACTCTAGGTCTAGGAATAGTGAAAGGTGCTGAATCATCAAACGCATCATATTCTTCCTCATCCTCAACATCTCCAATGCCTAGGATTCTTCTTTTGCCAGCTAGCACTATAGACCATTTTGAATCCATTGGGTCAGTTACGTAGAACACTTGCTTAGCTTGAGATGCAAGGATAAATGGTTCCGCACTATCATTCAAGTGGCCAAGATCTACAAGAGTAAAGTCCTCATGTTTGACGTTTCGCCTGATATTATCAACCCACTTACACTTGAAAAGAGCAACCGTGAAGTCACAATAATCAAGCTCCCATATTTCTTGAATTCGACCATAGTATGACAACTCTGCATCGACAGGTGATTTATCCTTAGAACTTGCAAACTCCCTTGACGACGCCACAAGAGTTACACCACTGTTTTGGGTGGAGGAAGATTTCAAATCACGAGCCTCGGTCCAAAAAGTGTACCCATTGATGTCATATCCCTCAAATGAACGGACATCATCCCTAGGACCGTACGCAAGCCACCGTACTGTATCGGTCACATTAGTATCATTCAATCCACTCATTACTCGTTCACGAAACCAATCAACAAATTTCTTATTATGCAACTGCATAAGTGCCCTTTCACCTTTGGATGGAAATTCGGCACGCAAACAAGCCATGTGCTCGTCTAAATATGGGTGCACATCTGAAACATGGTGCAACACATAAAGGTGTGCTTGTAAGAACTGATCTCGGTCTGGTGACATTCGTTTCGACCCAATTGTGCCATGACCATCAAGTCTACCTTCATGTCGAGAAGTAGAAAGACCAATAGGTTGAGCAAGGGCTATGTAGTCCGCCACAAAGTTACCTATCTCCTCACCCACTGTCCCTTGCATTATACTTCCTTCAGGGTGAGCTCGGTTCCGTACTTTATCTTGTAATGTACCCATGTGTCTTTCAAAAGGGTAGCACCACCTCATGAACACTGGACCGCACAACTTAATCTCACGCACCAAATGAAGAACCAGATGAACCATTATGTCAAAAAATGAGGGTGGGAAATACATCTCAAATTTGCACAAAGTCACAACCACATCAGCTTGCAAAGCATCTAGTGTACAAGGATCAAGAACTTTGCTACAAATTGTATTGAAAAACGAACAAAGGCTTGTAATCGCTTCCCTCACGTGTTTCGGTAGAATTCCACGGATTGCAATCGGTAGGAATACTTGCATCATAATGTGACAATCATGGGATTTCATACTTGTCAGCTTCAATTCTCCATTTAAGGTTACAAATCTTTTCATGTTAGATGAGTACCCTGATGGAACCTTAATGCCGTACAAACATGCACAAAACATACGTTTCTCTACCCTTGACAATGTATAGCAAGCCGGGGGTAAATAATTCTTTTCATCCTTCCCTTTACCCTTATCTTTCTTCTTTGACGCATCTTTGGCCTTTCCCTTTCCCTTGTTCTTCTCCTTCCCTTTTTTCGAAACACTTTCATCTTCTATTCTCGGCTCCTTTCCCTTTCTGACCTTTTCTTGAGGCCACAATTCTGGACGAATCCCCATCTCTTGCAAATCTAACCGAGCACCCTTTCCGTCCTTTGTTTTGCCTGGGATATTCATAAGCGTCCCCAAAAGAGCATCACACACATTCTTCTCTATATGCATCACATCAAGACAATGCCTAACGTCATGTTCTCTCCAGTACGGCAGCTTCCAAAAGATTGATTCTTTCTTAAACAGAGCAGCTGAGACCATAGTTTTTTCTGATTTTCCAAACACCGTTTGTATCCCTTTCACCCGAGCACTAATCTCAGCACCAGTCAATGGTCTAGGCGCAATATCCTCTTCCACGGTTCCATCGAAAGCCTTTTTCTGCCTACGGTACGGATGATCACGCCTAAGGAACCTTCGAGTCCGTAGGTACACATCTTTGTGAGAATGAGTCAGGTATACGCTTGATGTGTCATCAATACATATGGGGCATGATTTTTTCCCTTTGACCTTGTACCCACACAAGTTGCCATATGCAGGGAAGTCATTCATGGTCCACATAAGGGCTGCACGCAATGTGAACATCTCGTTCTGATGAGCATCGAAAACGGAAACCCCTTCGTCCCACATCTTTCTCAAGTCGTCAATAAGCGGCGCAAGGTAAACATCTATGTCGTTTCCAGGTTGCTTAGGACCAGTTATTAGCAATGAAAGCATTACATACTTACGTTTCATGCACAGCCAAGGAGGCAAATTATAAATCACTAAAAGTACCGGCCATGTGCTGTGTTGGGTACTAAGAGTGCCAAATGGATTCATCCCGTCCGTGCACAACCCAAGCCTTAAATTTCTGACTTCATTACCAAATTCCTCAAACTTCAAATCAATGTTCTTCCACTGTGGAGAGTCAGCTGGATGCTTCAGCATTCTGTTTTTCTTTCTTCCCTCTGCATGCCACCTCAAGTTTTTAGCGTCTTTTGGTATTGAGAACAGACGCTTAAACCTTGGAATAATGGGAAGATACCACAACACCTTAGCAGGAGGTTCCTCCGTGCCAGGATTGCAACTCATGCGCTTGTACCGCGACCGCTTGCATCGTGGACACTCCTGCAGTTTTTCATACTCATTTCGATACAAAATACAGTCATTAGGACATGCATGTATCTTCTTATACTCCAAACCAAAGGGACACATGAGCTTCTTTGCGTAATAATAAGACTTAGGAATTTCATTCCCATCAGGCAACATATCACTTAATGCGGTCAACAAAGAAGTAAAACTGATGTACGTCCACCCATGCTTCGACTTAATGTTGAAAAGTGTTAGCACAGCCGATAGTTTGGAGTATTTTTTGCACCCGGGATACAAAGGCTTTTTGGAAGCCTCCGATAATAATTCAAACACTTCACCTTCAACACCTTGCAACATCTCATCCACTTGTTCATCCTCGACCTCATCCGCCTGATCTTCATCGGCTCCATCCTCACCATTATCAACAATATACTCATCATTCTCGTATTCCTCGTCCACATGAATCTCAGTGCTTCTAACACGCACATCATTCCGATCAAGATCCCCACTGTACTCTCCACTTTCTCCGTGCCAAATCCACACATGGTAAAATTGCCTAAACCCACGACATAATACATGATCTCTAATGATTTCAACACTATCGACCACATTCACACAATTACAATCAACACAAGGACAATAAAGGCCTTTGCCTCCCAGTGTGCGTTGATAAGCTAAAGCCCTCTCGCAAAACTCTTGAACCCCATTCCAAAATTCCAATGTATCGCGTCTACCATACATCCAACCACGATCCTTCTCCATTTAGTAAATTGTCTCTAAACATATATATAGCACCATATAATTATAATGTGTAAGTGCTACATATTTTATGTAAATCAAATTCAAGTACAAAACGTGAATATGCCATTCATATAGTGAAAAAATGCATGTTTCCAAAGGGTCCTTATCACTCCAACCTAACCCATCCTTGAATGTCTACTCTCACTAGTGAATGTATGTCAACTTTCCAATTTTAAGGAAAATCCGGCAGCATTTCCCCCTAGTTCTCCAAGTACACGATGTAGATAATTAATTACCCACATATGTACCCAGAGAACATAGTGAGGAAATGGTAAGCCGAGATGTTCCTTAAAATTGAAAAGAAAACATACATTCACCACCTAAGTGAGAGTACACATTCAAGAATAGTCCCAACTGGGGACTATTCAAGACTTTCTCCTAATGAGAAAGCCTTGAACGGGTATCTAGGCATATGATGATGCAATTCAAGTATTCTATATATTGTTGTATTTATTTGCAATTAAACAATACACAAGTTGCAATTTCATGAATAAACTTTTATTAAATGGATGAATAGAAAGAAATATAGCTAAGTAAAGTTTAGTAGTCATACCAATATGGCAAATACCCACTTGAGCTCAATATATATGTACGTAGTCCTCAAGCTAATTAAACTCTTGCTTCAATTCACATATGAATCTATATATTAAAAAAAACAAAAATTAGCAACGTCACTAATTCTCTAATATATTCACAAATCTCTAATGTATTCACAATTCTCTAATTTATTCACAATTCTCTAATGTATTCACAATTCTCTAATTTATTCACAACTAATTAAGTGGCAATATCACTATTTCTCTAATTTATGCACAATTCTCTAATTTAATCACAATTCTCTAAATTATTCACAAATCTATAATGTAATCACAATTCTCTAGTTTATTCACAATTTTCTAATTTATTCACAACTAATTAGAAGCAAGGTCACTAATTCTTTAATATATTCACAATTACCCATTAAAACAACCTAAAATTACACATTAAAACATACAAAAACTCAACTAATTAAGTAACATTTTTACTAATCTCTATTATATTCATAATTAATCATTAAATCAACCTCAAAATAACCCATTAAAACATACAAATTTTTCAACTAAGGAACAAGGTAATGCAAAATTACTCTAATCTATAATATGTATTCAAAATTACTCTAAACATACAAAATTACCCTAATGTATAATATGTATTCAAAATTTCTAAATAAACAACCAATGCAAAAATTAAAAAAATTAGGTAAAATTATATACATTCCTTGACTTTAATTTTCTTAACAATAATTGTTCAAAATGCTATTGAAAATAATAGAATTACATATTTCAAAATAAACACTTACCCTAAATTAGTTGGAGGTGGAAGAAGCTAAGGGGATGAGAGATTAAGGACGACCCTCGCGCTAGTGGAGGTAGCAGCGGTGGTGCGCACTAGTGGAGGCAGCGCGGAGGTGGAGGCGGTGGGCGCTGGTGGAGGGAACAACGCTGAGGTGGAGGCGGTGCGCTGCTGTTTCAACTCAAACAATGCTGGTGGCTAGAGGCCGGTGAAAGACAGAGAAGGGCAGGGGAGGGAAAAGACAATGACAGGGGAGAATTAAGGGGGGTGGTTTTCGACAATTCGTACAATGCTGGTGGTGTTTCAATTCGTACAAGGCCGGTGTTTCTATTCGACAATTCGTACAAGGGCAGGGGAGAAATAAGGGCGGTGTTTCAATTCGAACAACGCTGGTGGCTGGAGGCCGGTGGCCGGTGAAGGTGGTGGTTGTGGTGGAGGGAAAAGGGGGAGGTTCGTTGTTCTTCAATTCGTCTATAATGAAAGAAGTCAGGTTAGAAAGGAATGAATTGAAAGAGAAAGAGAGGAAGGAGAAGAAAGGAAGTAGGAAGGCCGCGTTTTTTAAGGTTTGAAAAAAGACCCGGTTTAATTGGCACCGGTTCAAACCGGTGCCAAAAATAAAATAGGCACCGGTTCAATGCAAACCGGTGCCTTTTTCCTTTGTTTAAAAACCCGCCCAATTTTGGGCCGATTTTTGGCACCGGTTTGGCCTGAACCGGTGCCATATGGGGGGTGCCTAATGCTTTTTTTCTACTAGTGTTATGCTTATGGATGATGTTGCAAAACTTGATGATCTCCAATGTGATTTGTTACTATTTCATGCGTGTAATGTGGTTTCAAAACTCTACTTTGCGATGCGCACTTGTCCCCCTCGTATTTTTTAAGTGACCCATATTTTCTTTAAATGTAGCCCTTTGAGCTTCTTTGAAGCGCATTGTTACCACTTCGGGGCCTGGTTTTGGTGATTTGCAAAGGAGAATTGCCACCTTGCCTTTTGCTTATGGTGATCTGGGTGTTTAATCATCGGATGATGTTCGACACTATATATGCTTTCCTTGCGTCATGTTTACAATCTACTGGTCTTCAGGGTACGTTTCTTATTCTGGTATTGTTGGTACGAGACCAGTCTTTGATGATGCTCTTCGTCTTTTATAAGACTGTGGAGACTGACCTAATGCGTAACTCTAATGAGATATATATTTCACAAAGGTTACTTCTTCTACAACATCCACTTTCTCCTTATCTCCTCGTCAGATTGCCTTATGGATATCCCAGCATGGGGATCACACTTCTGTCTGGTTCCAGGCATTCCCAATATCAGGTTTGGTTCAAACTATGAATGGTAAGACATTTTTTTGCTACAAATTCGGTGTTCCTTTGTTCACCGTTTTGACACCGTGTTCTGCTTGATCAAGGGTTTTCGATGGGGATACATTTGGGGATCATGTATTGTCTTGTGGTGGGATGGTGGGTATTAAATATCGACATAATGTTGTTCGCAATACCCTTGTTGATATTTGTTTTTTGGTCTGGAATTTCTGCTCGAAAGGAGGTTAATGTTGGGTTGACTGGAGGAAACGATGGGGCTCTTGAAGTTGTAGATGTGTTGCTTTATTCTTGGGATAGAGGCCTTGATGTATGTGTTAACTTGATGAGGTCTTTTCCTTTAACACAATCAGGGTTGTCTGAGTTTAATCCTGGTCGTGTTATGTCCGTCGCTGCTCAGCGGAAGCGGGACAACTATAGGGCACGTTGCAGAGCTGTTGGCTATGGTTTTCTTCCCTTCTCCTTTTCTTCTTTGGGGGAATTTGAAAATAATATTGTTGCGTTGCTGAAGCAGGTTCAGACGTTCGCATGGACTCAGGATATAGGTGCTCGTGTAGTTGCTCACATTTTTCAGGAGTATCACGCTCCCTATACGAGAGCCCATTTGAGCTTGAAGTATGGATGCAGCATGGGCTCTTCTCATACCCAGTGCTTAATAATCCACTTGAAAGTGGGAGTAGATAAGATTTGAACTCGTGAACTTTATGTCACGTTGGTTTTGATACCATGTTAGAGGACCAACTCTACCAAAAGGTTAAGCTAATGGATGAGGCCCATGAATATGTTTTTACACTCTATCACGCCCTTCACACGAAAGCCCGTTTGGGCTAGAACTACGGATGCAGCATGGGTCCTTCTCATACCCAACGCTTAATATTCCACTTAAAGGTGAGGGTTAATGAGATTCGAATCTGTGACCTTAGGGTCAACCCGGTTCTGATATCATGTTAGAGGACTAAATCAACCAAAAGCTTAAATTGATGTTTAACAGTCTTGACACCCAGGAATATATTTTTATACTCTCACTTAATATATACAAACACAAACATCATTACATATGACATTTTTTTTTAATTTAACAATGTCAGGTGTCACTTCACTCAACCTATTATTTTTATCCCCATTTTAACATTAAAAAAAGCCTTAATTCAATACATATACTTCGTATTGTTTAGTTTATTTCCCCCCAACTTAGTATCTCTATCTATCTTATAAGTTTATTCCATTTTGACCTCTTCATTTTCTTTATGAACTATTCATTTTTACAATAATAAATTAAAATAATAATAAAAATAAATAAATATTATATTATATACCTACGATCAACCTATTGCACGGCCATAAGGCTAGTTAATAATAATATAGTATTTTTCACATAAATAAGATATCTCAATCTTAATTTCCACACTAGATTTTCACTTATAATAGACCCACCCAATTATCTTATACGGAATTATGTCACGTTAGGTATCCTATAAAACAGTATTTTCTTCATTTAGGGAGCGTTTGGTTCGCAAACTGGTATGGGGTTGGAATCGGGAATGAAATCATAGTGGTATGAGTTTGGAATTTGATTCTTAATACCATATGCTTGGTATGATTATGGAATGCAATTTTTTTTTTTTTTTTTATTTGATACCTAAAAGTAAGGGAATGAGCCAAACCCACCTCCCCCCAAGCTTTCTAAACCCCAACCTTGGGAGTTTGAGGTATGGGTTTGAAACTCTTAAAATCATAAAACAAACATAAGGTATTGAAAATTCTACAATGCAATGATCGTTTGAAATATGACTATCATAATTTTTTAATGATTATATAATTCATATTTAACGTATTTTTATCCAAGTAATTGATTATATTATTCTATCTTTGCTATAAAATATTACTATCAACATTTTTTTTAATTTATTAAATTTTTAGTTCCATTTATGTAATTTTTATTCTTATTTTACATTTTCTCAAAAAAATTATTTTATATTGGATTAAAATTTTCAAAAATTATATTTGCACTATAGAAATTAGAATACTAATTGTGTCCAATTTATGACTAGAAAAAATGGATCGCTCATATTATTAATCATTAAAATAATAAGGTAGTCATATTTTATACGACCGATGTAGAAACATCCATAAGGTATGGGTTTATACCATGCTAAACCCATACATTATATCTTAATTATGTGAACCAAACACCCCCTTAGAATAACTAACACACTCTTTTATTTTCATTATTTATGATGATGTGAATTATGATAATCCAAATTATTAATTTAGGTATTTTGGACTGCAACTTTTTACATTTTACTTAAAAGGTATTCCTTAGCCTTGTTAGTTTAAATGTTTAAATATTAGTACTTAAAAGGTTCTATAATGTTGAAGGATATTATTCATTAGTTAAGGAAAGTTAATTAAGGTAGAATACATCGTGTTGGGGGAGACATTTTAGAAAAAGGATAAACATAGCGGCTACATTATAAAAGTTAAAAGTTTTAAATAACAAAACACATTAAATATAACATATAATAAATCAATCTACGCGTAATTTACATATTTCAAATGAGCAATACTAAAACATCGTAAATTACATACCTGGAATTATTCTTGCAATATGTGTAGGAGAAGGCACTATGCTTGATATTGGTGAGCTTGACGGCTTCAATTTTGTTAAATAAAAAAACTCATATAATTCATACCTTAGATTACAACTAGGCGTTGACACAATTCCCCCTTGCCACAATAGGCTATTAAAATAAGTTTTAGCTACACTGAAGCACTCGATACAATCTTCTCTAGTCAAGTTGGGAGTACATTGAGCCGAAGTGTACAAATACTTTTTCAAGGGTGAAAACCATGTATTTGTAGTGGCATACTTGTTACCGGACTTGTCCGAAGCTGCCTTAGACGTTACGTTTCTCAAGGTATCGTTGAGCAACTTAGTCCAATCTTCGACATGGTCCGTGACATTGTTAACATTGTATAGCACATAGTTTGGTTTTACTTGTAGGAGATCAGAAAAAGAAAATTTTGAACATCGAAGTGTGCATTGTTCCTTCCAAATTATTGCTTCCTGAGTTTGACACGCGATTAGGGCTTCGCTAGCTATCTTGACACAATCGTTACAATCAACGCGATAAATGTCACCTCGGCACAAGGCAAGGCCATAAACAGGATATTCATTTTCTAAGCCTTGCTTTAGAGTAACAAGACCATCATTGGCTGTAGAAATTTTGGAGACTAAATTAGATAGTAGATGGCGGAGATTGGTGTTATACAAGCCTTGAAAAGTTTAAGTTCGCGACAAGGCTTTGGAGCAATTCAAGTGTGTGTAATCTAAATAAAACGAATTTGACACATTAAATTGTAAAATTGCTAGTATTAAGATGATGAGCACCATGAAGATTTGATAAACACACTGATTAGTGATTACCCGTATTGTGTTTGTAGTTTTCGGCTTGTTTGAGACTAGAACATCAATTCATATATATTAGCTCATATATAATACAAGGTGGGTACTTGTTTCAACAAACAAAAAGACTAATAGAAAAAAAAAAAAAAGTCACTTCAATTCCTAACTTTAAAAAAGTCACTTCCACACTTTGAAAAAAATGTCTCCACAATGAATCTCTAAATTCCTAACCCATGATTCAATCCACTACTTTCTCACTTTTACAATACTTTGAACTCATTTTTATTTTTCAACGGTGATAATAAACTGCTTCTTAACCAGTCTTTTTAGAAAATTGACTTATTACTAATTTTAATGTATCTCTCTTTCTAATATAATACTCCCTCCATTTCATAATGTTAGTCTCATATACTATTTTGGACGTTTCAAAAAAATCTACCCATATTGAATATATTTCATTTATAACTTGATTTTTTTGGAATTAATTGATTATGGATTGATGACATGACTTTAAGTAAGGAAATTTTTACCTTAAATCATGCAATTATGACTTGGGCTTTCCTAATAAAAAATTAAAAAAATTAAATAAGGTAAACTAATAATGAATCATGTTGTACTTTAATGTTAGATTCCAAATATATTTGTTTTCTTATTTTATGTGATTGATTCCATGTGAGACTAACATTATGAAACGGAGGGAGTACTTCGTATACAAAATTATGGGTTAGTCCTATCTCACATTCAATAAAACTTTTGAGGGTTGTTCGCGATCCGATTTAGTACGGTTAAGATCTCAATCTATACCAAACCACAAAATTACAGTTTGCAATTTTCTCAAACCACACCAAACCGCATTTATTACTAAATTGCACTGAAAATATGGTTTAGGCCCTATTTGATTCACCTTAATTTTGCTCAACTGAAATTATTTTTATTGAACTGAACTTATTTTTACTGAACTGAACTTAATTTTACTGAACTGAAATTATTTTTACTGAATTGAACTTATTTTTACTGAACTGAAATTATTTTTACTGATTTTCTATTATAATTCTTCTTTAAGAAAACTAAATTTTACTGAACTGAAATTATTTTTACTGAACTGAAATTAAGTTATATTTTGTGATTATTAATTTAGAAAGCAAAAATTAAAACTCATATTTTGTAACCCTTAATTACCTAATAGTCAAATATTATATATATATATATATATATATATATATATATATATATATATATATATATAGGGTTGTGATCCAATAAGAAGGATATTAAAATGAGAAGAATGAGAAAAAATCTTGATCGTACATGTAAATCCCACGATTCATATTTCATCTGCCGAAATGCAAATTTAATATAAAAGTTTTGCATATTTGATACAAAATTTATGCACACAAATCTTTACTTTCAATACCTCTCTTTAGAGTAACGAAACACTTAGATTTCTCCATTCAAACTTATTTTAAAGATCAAGCTTTTATTTATAATGATGAGAAAGTAATAGTGGTAGTGAACAACTTGCATACTCTATAGTATTTGAGGCTTTGTTAAGTAGATTAGTTCTTTTGTCGATTCGCATTCTCGAACTCGTCGTAGTGTTTTAACATTATTCTAGGAATAAAAATTTATAACGTTAACCAAAAAAAGGATCTAGATTATAACTTAGCAAATATAGATTTTGAAAATCAATCAATCAACTGAACATAGGTTGATTGAAATACCTTCCTCATGTATATACTACGTACAAAACATTCAACATTATTATGCACATTTCATTAGCATAATTTACATCTTTAGTACAAAAGATTTGCACGTTTCTATCTGTAAATATGCATGTATCACTTTTAAAATCTGCACAAAATCTGCACAATTTTGATCAAGAATAATGCACATTTTGTAGATTAGTAAGGCATATTTTGTATACGAATGATGCACATTCAATTTAAAGATCGAGGAGAAAAATTAAGAAAAGAGAGAATATTGAGCACATAGAAGGTAATAGTTGGTTCGTGGAGGCAGATGCACGATCCACATGGTGCATCCGCTCCAAAATACAAAAAGGCGGAATGAACATTCAGCTATATACTAATGAACATAGTCATATAAAAGAACATAGTAGTCATTTATAATGCACATGGACATATACATAAAAGAACATAGTGTTCATTTGTAATGTACATTAGTTTTTTATGCAACAATTTTGTATATATATTTTTTTTATAAGAAATTTTGTATAATGAAATAGATAAATAGTACTATAATTAATTTTTTTTACCACACATTAATTACAAATCATTTCAATTTTTTTTTACCAAAAGTTCACTTTCTCTCTCCAAACAAAACTTCAAACCCATTTAAATTCCTCAAACCTCAAACAAAATTTCAAAAAATTCGAAATTTTGAGCCCAAGATTGTTGAAGATGACAAATAAAACGAAAGGTAAGACCAAATTCGACATTTATACTTGTTTATTTGACATTTATACTTGTTTATTTGATATTCATACTTGTTTATTTTGAGTTTGAGTGTTTGTTTTTTATAAATTTGATTGAAAATTGTAATATTTGATTTTATTGAAAATTAATTGCGATTTTGATATAATTTTTTTGTTGCAATGAGAAGTAAAATGAAATTCTTGAAGAAGATCAACCGTTTAATATATTTTGGAAGAAGAAAGCAAGCAAATAGACAAATTTAGAAAAAGTTGTAGATGCAAATAATACAATGTACATTAAAATACAGTAAAATAATCTTTTTTCATATACTTATATGATGCAAATAATACAATGTACATAAAACATGTAACCAACATTATAACATATATCACTACAACAAAATAAGACATCAGTAACAACAAAAAAGTGTTACCTAATGTTAAAAAAGTGTTGCCTTGTATCTAAGGCAACACAATTGAGGCGTAGCATTTACCTCCGTGGCCTATTCTTTAGGCAACACATTTTGATACAAAGGCAACAATTTTAAAAACAAGTCTAAGAGATACCTAAGGCAACAGTTTTACAAAGGCAACATGTTATAATTGTTGCATCCTTTAGTGACAATTTAAAACTATCACCTAATCTCCAATACGCAACAATTATTTGTTTGTCGTATATGTTAATAATTAAAAGGGAGTGTTGCCAATTGTTTCAAAAGCAACAACTATAAGTTGTTGCCCGTAAATACAACCTCCTAGAATTTGCTGCCCACCAAATAATTATTGTTTATTATGATAATTGTTTGAATTATTCTTAAATTGAGCACCATATGCGATCCCTGTGAAATATTCATTGTGATGTTAATAATTTTTTAAGACAAATTTGTTAATCACTAGGTAAGAAACAATTATCATAATAAAAATTTTTACAATAAACTTCAAAGATTCAAGCAAATATTAGCATCCATAACTACATAAATTTTGATCCCCAATTAGATTCACATAGTGCAATAAACTTGATGTCTAAGATTGTACATACTACTTATAAATATATATAACAAAATAAAGAAAATTTAGACAGTAGAGTTTATACAACTCCATGGAGTGACAATAATGGACTAGCATAAGTGTCAATCATGCATGATCAAATTAAGTCTTCATCTTCGTCTTCAATGGCTTCTTCTTCTTGTTCATCAGTCATGTGGTTCACCCCCTGTAAAATAAAATGAAATAAATAATTCAACAACATTCCTAAATAGGAATTTTCGTGATAAAATTTTATTATTGTTTTGTTAGTGTTGTATTATAGATAATGGAAATTGTAGTACATGAATAAAAATATTTATAATTTCAAATCAATTCCTGAAATAGAGTTGCCCATTGAATAATCACAATTGGGATGATTTCATTACAAATAATCTATACAATGTCAAAACTAACTTCGCTCAAAATAACCTCCTCTCCAACTAAGTATTTGAGATGATTATTACTGATTAGTAGTATGTCTTAAGTTGGTATTAAAACAGTCCTCAAATTCAGCATTACACTATTAATTTACTCTTTTTAAAAATATTATGTACCTGATTAGATGTAGATGCAGACTGAAGTGGAAGCATTCCTTCCATATTATCTTGACAATTAGCATCCTTCTCCAAGTGATCATCAAGCAATAAAGAGCCAAACACACCAAGGTCAAAAGACGTGTGAGGAATTTGTTGTTGAAGTTGAGAGAAGAGGGATCGAAGACCATTGGCTAACTCCACTCTATCTTGCTGCCTCCTATCTTCATAATATTTTTCAATAGCTTTAACTTCGTTTGCATGCTTCTTTTCGGTCTCCTTCATCATAGCCTTTTGATTTAATTGAGTAGAAGAAACACCTCTTCCTTGAAGGCATAACTTACCCTTCTTTTTGTCACCAGAATTAAATACAGCAGCAACGACACTATCACCATCTTTTGGTGAATTTATATCTCTGAGTTCTCTCTAGTTTTGAAAAGATAAGAAAATTAATGCAAAGAATAATGTGTGCAGCAAGTGAATTTAGTATATATATATATATATATATATATATATATATATATATATATATATATATATATATATAATTTGAATCTTACAATTAGTTTGTCCCTTGGGTCACCCGGCGTGCGCTTTGTCTGCTTTTCCTTGCGTGTTTCAATAAACATTTCTGCTAGTGTTGGTTTTTTTGTTGTTTTTCTCTCCTTTTTCTACACATGTTTGGTAAATATTGATAATATTAATTTGTAAATGAAATAAACATATTATGTGATAAGTAAATACTTACCCACTTTTCTTGGACCCTAGCAAAACTCTTTGGCCCTGCCGTATGCATAACATTTTTTTCTTTTCCCACTAGACGATTTGCTGTATTTCGCTCACTAATTTCCTGAAAAAAAATTTTACCTTAATAAATATCTTTATAACACAAGGAATTTACATACTTCATTTATAAGGGAGGGAAGTCAAAGCAAATTATTATTTTACATACCTTATGCTTGTCACTATGCCAAATTTTCAATAATTCTTTAAACATTATTTTTGGAACCCGTATTGGGCGCTTCTTCATCCTCATCTTATCATTGTCATATTTTTTAAAATAATGATTTTTTTTCAGACTACACTTGTAGGCTCTCCAACAAGCACCAATGGTTTGCAAAACCCATTTCTTACCCTCAATAGGAACTATGTAATGTTTCTGCAGCAATACAAAAAAAAAGTAAGTAATACTAAATCTGAACAATATAGAAAAAGCAATGTTTCCAATTCTTCAAAATTATTCAGAGATCCTAGTAGAATTACTTATTAAATGACATAAAGGAGTGTAGACTATTTGCATAAAAAATTGCATTGTGTATATATTGGAAGTAATGAAGTTTGTTAATTTGATGTTACTAGTAATTGGACATATATTTATAAAACAGATATAGTATGACAGGTTATTTAATGCAAAGAACTGGACCAAAACAGCACTGGTGTTTCTAAGTTACATGAGAGTTTGACTAATCAGAAAAGAAACTATAGGAAAACTGGAGTTACTTCATGCTTCTGGAGGCAAGAATTAGCTCTTACTAGTAGCTACTAGCACGTAGAATTGTTTTCTATTTATTCTTGTTAATTTTGTTTGTAGCACATTTGAATGCTCAAGTCCATTCTTTTACAGGTTATTTGATTAAAACAAATTTCATTGGCTACCTAGTTGAGGGTAGACTTGTGAGAGTTCTTAAAATACACTACTGCTGCACACACGGAAACACCTACATCACACTTTTGCACCACTGTGTTCTTCTAGCACATATTATATACCCAACAAACGTCAGCCACACACACTGATAGGGAGTGCCAAGAACAGGAGACATTCCAGCAGTACCAGCAAGACGATTAAAAATCTTAAAATCTCTGCAAAAATGTCTTAAATTTATAAAACTAATTTACAGCATATAAAAGCCATATAGTATAGACACTTATATAACAATGATAGCATAATTACTTAATTGATTAAAGTAACTCACCATGACATATTCCCACAGCTCATCTTTCTTCTCGTTCCTTAATATGGGCCAATTTTGGACAGTTAATGGTAGGATATTTACTTTTCGAGATATTGTTCCTAAGAAGCTAGTGAACTCGTTGCAAGTTTTGTCATCAGGACCAATAGGCTGTCCATGCTCATTCAAGGTAATTTCTAAACGTTCTTCTTCGCTGCGTCCATGGACTTTATAGCACATAGTTGGTCCTCTTCTAGGCTTATCCATTCCACCTAACATGAACAAAGATATTCCAAAATTATATAAAATAATGATTGATCATATGTAGGTATACATTTTATAATTTTTAAATATAGAAAAGAAAGAGAGCTTGCCATTTTCTTTATCATTCTCATTTTGATCTAAGTGTCTGACTTCCAATTATAGTGTTTCTACAGGTTCTCTTCTTATAACATGATGTTGTGATGCATGACTAGGGGTAGATGAGCCACCAGATGAAGAAGATGAAGAAGCCATATGAACTTTCTGTCGACATTTCTTAAAAGCTGAAGCAATTTTCACTGATTTTTGAGTCACAGCCTTCATTTTGCGAATCTGTGAATGTGAAAAAAAAAATAAAGAAAGAAGTACGATACTCTAACATATATACATACATTATATGAAAAAGAACAATGTCTATCTAATTAAAAAAAAGTTCCACACTCAATATTAAATTATCTTTGACCATGCTTTATAGCTTCCTCAATCTCCATGGAAGAATAATTAAATAGTATCAAAATCAAGATAAGACACAACTCTTTTGATATATTCTTAGAATATTTGATCAGATTATTTTGAGGTGTATTCATCTATTCTTTGTTTAAGTTTTCCATACTCTAATAATCTCTAACCTTCACAATATATATTATGCATACAAACAAAACAACAATAAAATATTTTCATGGCCATAAGGATGGGAATAGTGCACACATTAGAAACTTTTTAAGCAACTACAATTAAAATGCACATAACATCACAACACTTTATTATTTAAGCAGCATTAACAAGTGTAAAGAATAGAGACATGCTAAGATAATTCATTTCATGAATATAATTACCTTCCATGGAATAGACTTGGACTTGAGATTACATTTAGAATGTGGAATAGGTAACTCTTCACCGCAGGAAACAAGCTCATGCTCCATATCAGAATCTTGGTTAGGCTGATAAAGCTCATTATCCTTTGAAACCTTTTTTATTTTAGCCTTACTACGACTGCCTCTATTGTTTTGAACTAGTGCCATCAATGACTTGGCCTGATCCTTCAAACCTAGCTCTTTCATTTTAGACACATTTTCTTTGATCCTTTCCATTCTAACTCTCTCATATCCCAGTGTTCTTGGTTCACGAGTCTGATGCTGATCACCAGAACCTCTTATAGCACCAAGCTTAGTTAATTTTTTCTTTGCCATACTTGAAGCTAATAAAATTTAAAAATAAATCCAATGAAACAGAAGAAAAAAACACATATATGTACAAATATAAGCTGTCACAAAGCAAGCTTGTATAAAATGAAAAGCAAAAACTAAGCTAAGGGGTAAATATATGTAAACTAACCAACAAAACACAAATAATTAATCAAAGAGAAAAAAAAAATAAAGCATCAAGTTGATGACGCAGTAGTGTTAAACCGTAGTAAATCAGGTTTCTGCAACTACTAGTCTCATGCTATGTGGGTTTGAACTTTATGCACTATCCATACGCCAAATCAAACCTTTAAAACTCAATTAGAGTTCATCTACAACATTATGAAAATAGAAATCCTCGAAGTATGAATCAAACTATAAGTGGAATTTAAATTTATGAAAAATTGAAGTACACATAAGAAACCAAACGAAATTAAGATTGGATTAGAGCACTTTGTTATTGGTCAATCAATTGGATCATGAATTATTGCATAGTCAGCATCATGTGTTGTTAGTAACTAATACTAGTCCTCAACATCTAGTTTCTCAATTTCAATTTAAATTTTGGTAATGTACAATAGTACATAATAGAACCCTATAGCCTACGACCTACCCATAACTTGTCTTAAACCTCCCCCCACCCCCTCTCTCTCTTTATCTCTCTCACCAATGAATAATATGCAAAATAGAGTAAATGAAAGTGGGTATTTCTTATAGTATTAATATTTGAAATTATACATCCAAAATTAGATGTTTTCTTTCAACGTCACTGTTTGTATGCCAAAGTGCCTAACTTACATTATTGATGAAATTCCACAGTACAATAAATGAAAATTAAAATTACATGCATATAATACAATCGTTAGAGTAAAATCAACACATGCTTTTCAAGTAAAATCTATGGAATTCAAAGACATCCAAAACAAATTAGTATATACCCGTCATAAAAATCAACTCAGATCAAAACAAATTAGTATATACCCGTCATAAAAATCAACTCAGATCTAACATCAAAATTAAACAACCAATTATAAAGAAACCATTTACTTCAGATATAAAAGGAGGCAATGAAGACTTACTAATGAGATACAGAGAACAACGGCGTTTTCGCCAGTACCAAAGGTCAATCTCAAAAGCAAAGGAGCGGTTCAGAAAAAAGCAAATCAACTAATTCATTGCAAAATAAATACACCCTTAATCAATTCGCACCTCAGCATATATAAAGGCAATTGTGTAACTGGATAGTGAGGGAAGCAGATCAAGAAGTGAAACGTGAGTAACTGTTTCTTAGTGGGAAATTGTTGGAGCCAAAAAAATTTCACCATGTTCGCGGGTTTTGGAGATGAAACCGGCAAACCTTTGTTTTTTTTTTTTGGAAATAAATGTCCAAGTTCTATCTGTTATTCTTGTATATAATCTTAGTATAGCTTAATATATTGTCTAGATTCATAGGTTTCATCACCCATCCAACGGTACTAGTGTACTACTTTTTTTTTTTTTTTTTTAAATTTATTAATTTATTTTCACTCTTATCTATTCACAAATAAAACATTTACAAATTTTGTACGCGGCTGGTCACATGGTGCGACAAGGGTTACTTGTATGGCGTTAATTGTATTTTGGGGTTACTTGTAAGGTGTTACTGATTTTTGTCGGGGTGTTACTTATAGGTGTTACTTATATTCTGGGGTTACTTGTAGGGTGTTACTGGTTTGGTATGGGGTTTGGTCGGAGGTTACTGGTAGGAGTTACTCAGAATACAAGTAACACATACAAGTGACCCTGTAAATCATTAAATGAAGGGTTTTTATTTTGGTGAAAATAATTGGTACTTTAAAATCTGTTCATTTCAATTCAGTTCTTAATTTTCTTCTCTTATAAAATATTCATTTCAGCTCATTTCAAACTCTTTAGCAATAATGAAACTTAACAATAAATATAATTTATTTGACCAATCTATACTTTTCACTATAATAAAATTAACAGATCATGTGAATATGTGAGTAAAGATTATTTTTGAAGAATAAATCAAGATAAAGACTTTAAATTTAAGATGGATGGGTTAGTTAAGTTGATATTAGTTTATAGTATAGATAGATAGATTAATGAAAAACATGTAGAGATCAAAATAAATATCAATCCTCAATACCTAAGGGTTTCTAAATCTACCCAATACCCTATAATCTCAATTCTCATACCCACCTCCCCCCATAAAAAATTTCAATTCATTGTATTAATGAAGAAGTATAGAATCCATTCCAACAATAATAACTAAACAACTATAATTACACTAGTATGAGTTATTTCTGGTATGAGATCGATCGATTCCAAGTATATCATTTCGGTACATTTTAATGAACCAAATCAAACACCCCCTTGGTTGAATGGTAAATTGTACTCGGTACTTGAAAGTCACTTATTAGTCCCTCGTATGAACTTTTAAAAAATTACCTTTTCAAAACCTTCTGTTAACTTATATGTCATAAAATAAGTAAAAATAAACTTACAGTCTTTGGAATATGAAAAAAAAATTATACACACTCAATTACAAGGAGAACCAAAGACCCCCTCTTTTTATGATACACAAATGAACAAAAACTATCAAAATAACCAAATACTACAATCCCCACAAATGTGAAAGTAAAATTGTATAGATTATTAGGGAAATAAAGTATTTAATTCAATAGTCACAAAATGTCCATGCAATTATATCTAACCAAACTCCATCCATTGTTGTGTTTAGGCATTAGTTGATCAAACTAAGGATTTTCATGACTTAGGGCCTGCTCATATTTACTTAATTTCAGTTCAGTTCAGCTCCAATCAGTTTAGTTCAGTTCAGTTTAGTTCAGCTCCTAATTTCCTTTTCTCGTAAAATATTTATTTCAGCTCAGTTCAGTTCAGCTCCAATCAGTTCAGTTCAGTTCAGTTTAGTTCAACTCCAATCAGTTCAGTTCAGTTCAGCTCCTAATTTCCTTCTCTCATAAAATATTTATTTCAGCTCAGTTCAGTTCAGTTTAGTTCAGTTCAGCTCCAATCAGTTCAGTTCAGTTCAGCTCAGTTCATTAAATGTGAACAGGCCCTATGCTCAACTATATACTTCTTTCAAAAAAAAATAAAATAAAATAAAACTAAACTACATACCGATTTTATTCGATCTAATCAACCTAACAACACTTTTATTAATTCATTTTATACTCAATTTGATTAAAATTCGACTTGAAAATATTCAATTACCTGACTTGGTGTTGACCTTATCTAAAATTCGACCTGAAAAAATCCAATTACTAGACTTGGTGTTGACCTTAACTAAACCCAAAGTTGCCTCAAATCGACTTTACCCGGTACTTAGCAATCTAAACTGAATTGTGATCAACTCATTATTTATTCAAAACCAATAAATTCCAATGATTGAAGATCTAAATTCGATCTAACTTTAGTTAAAAAAATTTCGATCTAACTCGAAACTTCTAAAACCATTTTTATATCCAAAACTGCTCATGACCCGATTTAACCTGGCCCAAAACTATGGTGCCCGAATTAACATCATGTCATTAATCTTCCTCAAATGGTTTCGTTTTTATTTCATACCTAACTATTCAATTTTATGCAGCAACACTCCTTCTCTTCTTTCTCCTCCATTGAAGCGTACTCTAAAATCTGCATTGAAGCATCTTTTAAGATTTCTCTCCACCATTGATATATCTTCCGAGGTAAGATTTCATTCTATAATTGCTAGAATGTCAATTTCACAATCTAGGTTTTGATATTACATTATTACCTAATTTTTATTTCAATTGTGAATGTAGTATTAAATTGACAATTCATCAAATTATAATGTGGATTATGAACTATTGATTATCATTGCTGAAATAAAGGCTTATAGGTAGCTAATTTTGTAATTAGTTTGATATTTGTATTATAGCTCAGTAGTCTGAACTCAGCTCGTTTTTATTGTCACAATCATATAAAATGCATAGGTTAATTAATATGGTATGCCAAGTTATATATTGTACACTCATGGACCTTTTCAAGATTAGTAGACAATAGTCGTTCTTGATTTGGCTTTAGCTATTGCCTACTTCCTCCTATGGTGCTCTGCTATTCCCTTTTTCCTGTTTAAATTTTTTATTACTAACATAAGCAATCTAGAGAATGACACTATATCATAGTTAACAGTATACGATGTATTGCGGGGGTAACATAAGTAGATGATCCTGTGTTGTCATTAGAATACGATGTATTGGATCTTCTGGTTTTTGTTATTGTTCACTCTGGCTAAAGTTCTTTTCTTACATCCAAGTTTGACTGTGAGCTTTTACATTTTTTATTTGGTACTCATGGGTTTAATTGATTTCCATGCTTATGTTACAATCATAATCGTGTTGTATTCCTTTTCAACTAGCATAAGTAGCTATAATTGTTCTTTTGTGTGTGTCTGTGCTAGTTATGAAATCTTGCAATTTCTGTACTCCCCTCTCTAGGGTATGACTCAATTATGGTATTGTAATCTTTAATTAATTTGGAATAAAATATACTACTTTTTCTTTGACTGTTTATCATCTAAGTTTTGATGTGAGTGAACTTTGCTGATCTAACCTTTTGTCCTCAATATAAGATGATATGTTGCTTTTATAAAACTACATTTTGTAAAATAATGTGGCTTTTATTTAGGAAAATTTGAATTTTAGTACTTCAAATATGGGGGTAATTGAATTTTAGTACCCATCTAAAATTTTATTTTAAATTAGTACCTCCAAAAACACAAAACTGTAGATTTCAGTACCTCCGTCCATGTTCCGTTAAGTTTTTCGTTAGTGGGGCCCATTTCTAATTATTTAATAATTTAATTTATTAAAAAAAACAAGAAAAAACATTTTATAAAAAAAAAACTTAAAAAAATAATTAAAAAAATAAAAAAAATGAAAAATCCCTAAAATCTTAACCAGCCACCACCGGCGCCGCCAACCCCCACCGCCGTCACCCATCCCAATTGACCACCCTCGACCCACAAAGTCAGCCGGCCGACCTTCCTCGAACCACGAAACCAGCCGTCCGACCACCCTCAGCTCGATCGACCTTCGAAACGAGCCCAACTGTACCTTGGTTTGACGACAATTTTGGGTAAGGGAGAGGAAAACTGGGGCGGTGGTGGGTTGATTTGTTGCAGTCGGCTTCTTGCTGGGCTAGTTTAGGTGGTTCGACGCTGGTTTGGAGTCGGGAGATGACGATGGGGGCTTCTCGCTGGGCTGGTTTGGGTTGGGGTCTGATCTGGGTAGTTCGGCGACGGCTTCGTGTCGGGGAGACAACGAACGATGGGGCTGGGTTAGGGTGACGGCCACCGTTGCGCTAGGGTTTCGGGGAAGGGGAAAACAGGGAGGGAAAGGGAGGGGTGGGGTGTCGCGACCAGGAACGAGGAAGGGAGGGAAGATGGTGGTGGTTGCGCCGGTGCCAGGGAAGGGGAAAACAGGGAGGGAAAGGGAAGGGGTGGCCGGCGCCGGTGCCAGGGGAATTCGGCCACCAACAGCCGGAAGCCGGCGCCGGCGTTGGTGGCAGTGGCTGTCTTTATTATTATTATTTTTTTAGTTTTTTTTTTTACAAAATTTTTTCCTTTTTTTTAATAAATTAAATTATTAAATAATTAGTTAATGGGCCCCACTAACGGAAAACTTAACGGAACTAGACGGAGGTACTGAAACCTATAGTTTTGTCATTTTGGAGGTACTAATTTAAAATAAAATTTTAGATGGGTACTAAAATTCAATTACCCCCATATTCGAGGTACTAAAATTCAAATTACCCTTTTATTTAAGGTATCAAAGTAGCTTTCAAATAGTAGGGACATTTAGTATGAGGTAGCTATTTCCAGAATTTGTTGATAAAGCTTCCAAATATGCATTTTAATCACATAATTATTGTTTTTTTATTTTGTTTTAGCCTGACCAAGGATTTATTAGTTGTCTCTTACTTTATTACCCTTGTTGTTGACTCTCCTTATAACTTATAGTGTTACAGTCCTTACAGAGTATTAAGTTATGGAAAAATCCAATAAAGATTGGATTGATGCACCCTAAATTTCCGAAGAGTATATCAAAGGAATTGAGAATTTTCTTGATTTTGCATTTCTAAATTCACCCATGGACGTTGAGGAAGATGATGAACCAGAAATTTTATGCCCATGTACGAAGTGTGTTAATAGATACTGGTTCCCTAGAGAAGTGGTATATAATCACTTAATTGCTCATAGATTTAACAAGAGGTATAAAGTGTGGAATTTTCATGGCGAAGGATTGACAGCAGGGTCTTCTTTAAGCGGAGGCGGGCATCAACGTGATAATCAAAACACATTAGACAATATGGGTGAGATGATTAATGATTTATTCAGAGATGTTATGGGAGGTTCAATCTCCGAAGCAGAAGGGGTTCACAAGGGTCTTGATGAGACTGCTAAAAAGTTTTATAAACTGTTAGAAGATGCAAAAGAGGAATTATATCCAGGTTTTAAGGATTTTTCAGTGCTTTCATACACAGTGCGACTATATCTCCTTAAATGCTTTAATGGGTGGAGCAATTCTTCTTTCGATGAGTTGATGAAGCTTCAGTGTGCTGCCTTTCCATTTGCAAAGCTCCCTACTTCTTTTCATCATGCTAAAAAAATGGTGAAGAACCTTGGACTTGATTACAAACGAATTGATGCGTGTCCCAATGATTGTATGTTGTACTGGAAAGAGCGTGCAAATGACAAGTCTTGCCATGTTTGTAAAGCTTCTAGGTGGAAACTAAATGAGAAACAAAAAGAGGAAGGTGCACTACCCGACGA
Organism: Chenopodium album; assembly: GCF_948465745.1. Taxonomy (NCBI): domain Eukaryota; kingdom Viridiplantae; phylum Streptophyta; class Magnoliopsida; order Caryophyllales; family Amaranthaceae; genus Chenopodium; species Chenopodium album. The sequence continues at coordinate 66,279,961 of NC_137839.1, read as the reverse complement.
AGGAGTTCCTGCAAAAGTTTTGCGTTACTTTCTTCTGAAACCTCGTCTACAAAGGTTGTTCATGTGCTCTAAGACGGCTGAACTCATGACATGGCATGAAACTGATCGTAAGAAAGATGACAAATTAAGGCACCCTGCCGATGGACAAGCTTGGAAAGATTTCGATATTACACATCCTCAATTTGGAAGTGATTTTCGAAATGTGAGGCTTGGTCTTACGACTGATGGTTTAAACCCTTTCAGAACTATGAGTGTGTCATATAGCATTTGGCCAGTCGTTTTATCCATTTATAATTTGCCTCCTTGGTTGTATAATAAGTTTGAGTATAATATCATGTCTTTGATTATACCTGGTCCATCTTCTCCAGGTTATGATATAGATGTGTACTTGCAACCATTAATCGAGGAATTGAAGGAGTTATGTGAAGTTGGAGTCGACACTTATGATGTTGTGAAAGATGAAACATTTTCTTTAAGGGCAGCCTTTTATGGACAATTAGTGACTTTCCTGCTTATGCAATGTTGTCGGGATGGAGCACAAAAGGAAAATTTTCTTGCCCGAATTGTAATCATAAGACTTGGTCCAAATACCTGAAGTATAGTAAGAAAATGTGTTACATGGGGCATCGTAGCTCTTTGAAAGAAAATCATCCATGGCGTCGTAATAAAAGAGCTTTTGATGGTAATGTAGAGACAAGGCCTCCTCCTACTAGATTGTCGGGTTCTGATGTATTGGAAGATTTAGAAGGGTTTGAAAATAAGTTTGGGAAAACTCAAAAGAAGGGCAGGAAGAATTTTCCTTGGAAGAAGAAATCAATTTTCTTTGAGCTTCCTTATTGGGAAACAAATACCTTGCGTCATAATCTTGATGTAATGCACATTGAGAAAAATATTTGTGACAGTGTGCTTGGTACTTTGCTGGATATTCCAGGAAAGACTAAGGACCATGTGGCAGCCCGCTTTGATTTACAAGATATGGGTATAAGAAATGAACTCCATCCAAAGAGAACTAATAATAGAGGGAAGCGTTTATACTCCAAAGCTTGTTTTTTGTTATCTTCTAATGAAAAAGACTTGTTCTGCAGTGTGATAAAAGGTGCTAAGTTTCCCGATGGTTGTGCATCAAACATCTCCAGATATGTCCAATCCAATGAGCGGAAGGTCACTGGTTACAAGAGCCATGATGCCCACTTTATGCTTCATTATTTGCTCCAAGTTGCTGTAAAGAATACCTTGCCTAAACAAGTAGCATCGACTTTTATTAGGCTAGGATCCTTTTTTAAGGGTCTATGTAAAAAAGTTCTAAAGCCTAAAGATCTTGACGATCTTGAATCCGAAATCATAGAGATACTTTGCCTACTTGAGAAGATATTCCCCCCAAGTTTCTTTGACATAATGGTCCACCTTCCACTTCATCTTGTTGATGAGGTAAGGCTTGGGGGCCCTGTTCAAGGCCGTTGGATGTATCCAAAAGAGCGTTATTTGGGTAAATTGAAGTCATATGTGAAAAATAGAAGTCGACCGGAAGGCTCCATTGCAGAGGCCTACTTGGAAGAAGAATGCCTTGTGTTTTGTTCTCGGTATCTTCACGATGATTTTAGTTCAAAGTTGAATCGAGCTCCTAGAAATGATGATGATACTGCATCCAATGAAGATGAAAGCCTTTTTCCAAATGTTGGACGACCTTTAGGGGTAAAAAAGAAAAGTAAAGGCAAAAAGGTTTCTTTAGATGAAGACACTTTGATGAAAGCTCATCGCTATGTACTCTTTAATTGTGATGAAATCAGTGATTACATAAGGTCAGTAAGTAATTTTAAATTGGTATAATTTCATATTAACTATATTTAATCTTTATTATTTATAATTGACTTATACAATTAAGTTGCTTTGTGATATATATGTAGTGAACATCAAGATTTAGTGAATCGTCAAAGAAGTCAAGGTACACGGAGTAAGCGGAGTAGGTGGGCGAGAGCACAAGAACATAGTCATTATATTGGAGCATGGTTCAAGGACCGTGTACGGGAAGAAAATGTTTCCAAAGAAATCAAGGCTTTATCCCAAGGGCCTGACTATACTGTGAGAAGTTTTAAAGGGTACCTAATAAATGGTAACAAATTTCATACAACTGCACATGAGTCAAAAAGGAAAACTCAATGTAGTGGAGTTAGTGTAACATCTTCAATGTCGAGTTTTGCAAGTTCTAGGGATCAAAATCCTGTTGTAGGGGACGTCAAATATTATGGCGTGGTGGAGGATATTATTGAGTTAGATTATTTTGGACATTTTAAAGTGTTATTGTTTCGCTGTAAATGGTTCCAAGTGGAGCAAGATGAGTTTGGGCTAACATGTGCAAATTTTAAAAGGTTTTGCTATACTAATGACCCTTTTGTGATTGCTAATAAAGTAAACCAAGTTTTTTATGTGCAAGATTCCAAGGAAAAGCATTTGCATTATGTTATGGAAACTATCCCCGGAGACTTCTTTGATATGATTGAAGAATCAGATGGTGATGTTGGAGTTTCTTATTGGAATGAATCTACTAGCGATGGTGCTCACCCAGGGGCAACTATTGATGATGACTATGATGTTAGTTGGTTGAGAGAGGACTTGCCTGCCACTACTGTCGACGTTCCAGAATACATGTTAGATATGCAAGCAGAGCCGGAAATTGATGATTCGGATGATGAAATCGAGGACGATACTCTATGGGATTTCATGCAAGCAAGTGAAGATGAAGCTTAGGAAATATGATTGGTCCTTTCTAGTATTCTTTTTTTTTAGTGTACTATGAAGTAATAAAAGCTTATGGATTTTAGCTTAAACAGTTTTTATTTGGTTTGACTGCAAAAATGTTTTTGTTTTAATGATCAAATGTGTCTTTTTTTTTTGGGATTATTTGTTAATCTGTTGATGCTTGATTAGTAATAGTTGAAGATATCATATTGTCATAGGGGTATGGTTGAATATTGAGAAATGATTGTGCAACAATGAGGTATGATGAGTTTTTGGTATGGTTTCTTATTATCTTTCAAAGGAAAGGATTATATAGACTGTTTTTGCACTTATACACCTTTGCTGGTTACTGAAGCTACTTTCATTTTATCCAGATATGTTAGTCTTCTACAGCAGGTCCCAGCCACGTAACTGATATAATAAGAGAGGTATAACTTCTGGTATTTTCCTTAAAAAAAATTAGTAACTTGTTATCTTCAATTTTTTGTTGGCTGCACTGATTTCATTTTCTAGTTTTATTTAATAGGCTATTAAAAAGGATGCCAATGCTATAATTTCTATTGGTAGTGATCAAGCCTTGATGAGGTGTGTTTCCCTCTACTCCCAAACTCTATCTAGAGCAATTGCTTTCAGGCTTGAATAATGTCGTAAAGAAATTTGTTTGAATGTTCTGATTTGCTATTAACTCTAAACACGTACTGATAGCAAATTTTCCACTTCTCTACAGATTTCGAAAGGTAGTGAGAAGTTTCCTTTTGTTGTATTCCTTCCTAATGGCCAGACCTTATACACCTGCTGCCCTGCTCTGACCTCTACCTCTCTTTGTTGATGTCTTAGTGTACTGCTGCTGCTATACTGTTGTTGTTACCTGTTGCTGTTGAAACTCTAATTCTGTTGCCCAGTTGATTTGAGTTGTTGCACCCCTAACTATACACTTGCTGCCAATGTGGCAGTGCCACAAGGTTGCTGCTGATGAGATGTTAGCCCATATGGTGATGTGACATGGCAGTATGGCACGATTTTGCGTGTGTGATTATGTATACCTGTGCTTCTTTGCGTGGTATTGATTTAGATTGAAGAACAATACCAAATTGGATTCTGTCAAGACACTAACTCTCATAGTAAGGGGCATTAAATCATTGTTCGATAAATCTGGATTATGTTTTGCATAAATACAGCTGATTTTTATCCCAACTTTGCAAAAATCAACTAATAACACTATTATTAATCCTAATGAGTAATAACCTTTGTTTCATGTTTTAAGACACTAACACACATAGTTAGGGGTATTAAGTCATGATTTGATCATTTTAGGTCTAGTTTTGTGTTAATGAAGCATTTTCAGTTCCAAGTTTACAACCATGTATCAGCTAAATCTCCCCTCGTTCTGCCATTAGCTGCCAAAAAGTTCTCTCTAGTCCTTTACACACAATTTTTGCTCTGAATTGGAGTAAAGCATGAGTTCCTCTCAATCTATTTCATTGATTTTTATGATATGCTTGTTTACATTAGCTAAGTGATGCATGAAAATTTTATGTATGTAAAATTATGAGCTTTATAATAGGTATAGTGGTACACTTTTGGAATATTATTGTGCTGGTGTTTGTTGAGTATTCAAGTATACATTCATTCATGTGTTGTTTATGTCCTAAGCTGAAGTAAATTTAACAGGAACTTGAAAATTCTTTGCCTTAAGGGAACACTAGCTCCGGAACTTCACCAACTGCTACACATAAAGTCTATGTAAGAATATACGTAGTATTAAAACAAATGAAGTGTAATACTGTATATAGTTGTTGTTCTCTTTTATCTTGCATTTATGTCACTCTGAAGTCTTTTGCAGCATATTAAGGAACAATTCCTTTTCTGGATTCATACCTGAAGAATATAGAAATTTGAAAGAGTTGGAGTTGCTAGACTTTGGTTACAATAGATTTTGCGAACCAATTCCACCCAAACCTGTAAGTTGCTGCAACATTTTTGCGTACATACTACAGAGAATATTCTAAATACAATGTTGTTTTCTCTTTAGTCATTACGCCCACCCCTATTTAATCTGCAGTTTATTAAACAACAATGGATCATCCTGCCACGTCTCTTGATGTAGAAGATACAACGCTTCTTGAGGTTCATGAAGATAAGAGCCAGCTGAGTAATTATCTTGAAGTATACCACATCCTAGGTAATGTGGGACATTACACATGACTGTAGGGAAGATTTACAGGTTACTTATTAGCAATACGTCTACAAGAGAATTTCTCTGGCTACATGTTAAAGCATTAAGCCCTTGCATTAATATTCCTCTTAAATGAAACTGTTTAGCTTAGAAATGATCGAGATTAAAGGATGTGCTTCTTTGAGGGTAAAATGTCGTTTTCTTTGGTGAAGTGTTGATGTCAACTTGCTCTTAACCTTAGGCAAAATGATCATGCAGAAGAGGTTGTACATTCAAGGATACTACAGGAGCGACTTAGAAGTGAAACTCATGGTTCTGAGCAACTATTTACACCTGATGAGGCATGTGCAGGTGGTGAAGCTAATCATGATCATTCTGCTGCATCTCCAGATGGAAAGACCCTACCACTTCTTAGCCTTTCGCTCAAGTTTTGTGTGTATTTAAGCATTTTATCATTCCTGTTATATGATTTCATTCAACAATGAATTGCATGTGATATGTTAGATTTGTAGCTTGATTTTACAATTCTCATATTAGTTTTTGATTGAGAGTTTGATTTGTAAAGTTTTAGGATCAATTTGCTTTTGTTTTATGGGTTTTAGTTTGATTATCTTAATTTGCTATTCAATGTTTGAGCTTTATCAGCTTGATAATGCATATTGATAAGCAGCAGGGAGCAACCAGCTGCCACCAGCAGGCGACTACATCCAGCCAGCAGTTAGCCACAGGCAACATGCAGCAGCAGTAGCTAGCCATAGGCAACAGGCAGCAGCATGTAGATGTTGGAATAATATCAGTTCTTGCTTAAATCGGGTAAAAATATGCTGAATTTACGTCATGCTTAATTAAGCATTCTAGCTTTAGCAGTTTTGGTTTGGTTTGGTTACAAAAGTATTGATTAATTCGGACAAAGAATAAGAATTCGTTTGAGAAAATTTTATTTTGGATGAAATCATGTTGGTAACTAAAATTAGATACTTATACGTACTAGAATTCTCACAGATAAATGGTATATATCCCAATTATACACAAAAGTTATCATATTGTGGGGATTTTGTGAGTTGATTATATTGATGATATTTTTACTGCTGCCATTTTAGATTTTGGAATTATAATTTTTTAGAATTAGATTTTGGGCTGAAATAATGATATATATATATATATATATATTTTTTTGTTTAAAAGCTATTTTATAAACATGGTTTCTTTAGGATGCATTTCCATGTTTATAAATATGATTTATGTTTTCCGGATGCCTTTATCTTAATCTCACACTGCACATTGTACAAATCAGCAGAAGAAGAGGTGCTGATATGTGGGTGGCGTCTGATAAGTGCTGGTCTTGTAACAACCGAGTTTTTGTCCCAATCAGCAAGCAGCCAACCACAAGCAGCAGCTAGCTGCCACCAACAGGCAATCACCATCAGCAGCAGCTAGCTTCTAGCAGTAGGCAGTTGGAACAATCCCTTCACATCAATCATATTCCTGATTGATGTGAAGGGATTGTAGAGTACAGAAAACCTGGAATGATTTTCATATTTACCCTAAAAATAATTAAAGATGCCACACAATACTGCCACCAAGGGAGGAAGAGGCTATCAGCCTATTTTGCTATAGCAAGAAGATGAATAATGTAATCAAAAGAAAGAAGTTGCAGTTTGTGAAGAGTTCTTGAAAACATTTGACAGTCATTTGAACTGGCAGGAGACTTTAATGATACTTGAGTTATTCACATTCTGTTTGTATCACTAGCACATTTTTTCTCTGAATATGATTAGATTTGTGTTCTAATTTGATTTTAAGAAGTGCCTACTAATGGCCTGCTGCTACCTTGCTATACTACTGCTACCCGCCTTCGCGCCTTCTACATTGCGCTGCTGCTGCACATTATTATTGTCTTCTTTTTCCTATTTTTTTTTTTTTACATAGAAGCCAGTTTTTTGTAATTCTTTTTATTTTTAAATTATTTGTATGGTATAATTAACATCAAATTCTAATTGTATGTAAATAAAAACTTTTACATATATATTCTATTTTCTACATTGATTTAGCTTAAAAATGCTGTTGTGAAATGTCAAATTCACCAACCATATATGCACTGGCCTGGTTGAATTTGTGAGCCTTTAAGGTTAGAATTACCAGTGCTAGTCATTTTTTCTAATCATCAACTATCATTGTCATACACAACTTGACGTTAACGTTTTCAAATTATTGAATAGATAATAATTTTGTTCCTATTGACAATAATTTGTTTATTATTATTATTTTAAAACCAATGTTCTAAATAATAACATGTATTATGCAAGGAAATGAAAACACATAAAACATTCGTTGTCTTAGATACCTTGAAAAAACATTTTTAAAATTATTGCATTAGCAAGAATTTAATTGTTGTGATATTTTTAGACAACATTTAAAATAATTGTTTTCTTATGTAAAAATAAATGGCTACATTTTACATATTGTTGTCTTACATAATATAAAGCAACACTTTTTAAACCGTTGCATTGTCATATAGTACAAATTGTTCAAGATCAAGGTAACAAACAAGTATTGTTGCCTTTTACTACCAAAGGCAACGTTTGTCATTTTGTTGCAATTTTGTCCGTTGCCTTTTCTCATTTTTTTTTGTAGTGTATGTTCATTAGAATATAATACAATGTACATTATAATACAGTAAAATGTACATTTTCATATACATACATGATCATTTATACCAAATGTACATTTACTATATGAATAATGTTCTTTAATATTATCATGTTCTTTACTAATATTACAAATGTTCTTTAGATTTACAAAAAAACATATAAAACTGGATGTTCTTTATAAAATAGCTATATGTTCTTTACAAAAAACCTATATGTTCTTTACTGAATAGCTAAATGTTCATTCCGCCTTTTTTTAAAGAACACTGGATGCACCAAGCATGGTGCATCCGCCTCCACAGAAAAAATTTCACATAGAAGGAGAGCAATCATGAATGGGAGGAGAGAGAAAGAGAAATAGATGGAAAAAGAAATCAGAGAAAAAAATGGGGGAATGTATGGAGGAAATGAAAGGAAGATGAACACGTGAGGAAATAATGAAATGACAATTTTTTTTACAACATTTACGGTTTTGCCATTAGTGAAGTATGTCATTAGAGTCATTAGATCTTTCTATTTCAATGAATGAGATTCCTTCTCATTCTTCTCATTATAAGGCTCTTCTCATTTGACCCCCTTCCTCCCCATCGCCGGGGAAGGGGAGGGGGCTGCTAGTAAGGGGGTGGTGACCCTACCTCTAGTTAGACATCCCGATCATCGACGACGCCCCCACCCCACCCCACCCCCCAACCCCCCGCGCCCCCACCTCGACCTCCTCTCTTCCCCCATTCCTTCTCATTTCCACCACTTGACACCCTACCATACCCCTCCGATCCATCCATTTACCAAAACTCGACCCCCAACCCCTACCCAAAACCACTCCAGAAATTGGCCCCTCATATCGACCTCAAACCAATCACATGTTTTCGGTCCACGAAACCCTAAGCCCCACCAAAAACTACCTAGAAAACCAACTACCAAGAAAACAAGGGTCAATTTCCAATATCTTTGTTTATTGAAGCTTTAGAATTAAATATATGCTTTAATTTCAATTGAAAAGTTATCTTTGCAACACCCATCTTTAATTTCTCATTTTTCATTTGGTACAATGTAAAAAAAAATTATTATCATTGGTCACATTATATTTTTATATTAATTTACTCATAATATTAATGATTATTTTATTACTCTATTTGTGTTTTAATAAAGGTTACACTTACCAAATGTTGTCGTGTTTTAACAAGTGTAACACTGTAGGGAATATTTCAAGCATTAATCACCAGCTTGAACCCCACTTTAATCATACACTAAAGTACGCTGGCGTCCAAAGGGAAAGAAGATAGAGCAAAAGAGTCGCCAACAAGTTTTTTTAGGAATTTGTAAACCGTTCACGAGGTGAAGGTTACACCCCTTAACGATCCAAGAGATCGTCAACTCCATAAGGTCTTGAACCAAATAGGGTTCGGGGATGAAGGTAAAAATCCAACCTAAAAGAGATTGAACTTGCCCTAATAATAGGCCTCTACTTTATTCTGATCGTATTCATGTGCGCTTTCTGACTAACATGCAATCAGTAGGATTAACCCTAAACCTGTTTATCTATGTTGGTTAAATATTAATGCACAAATAAATCTATTATTGGTGATCACTTGAATTATAATCATATTAACCCTAAACAAGATTATTAATTATCTTATTAAGCATGATTACAAGTACGAATTCCCTTTAAACATGCATAAAAGGTGTGATCATGCAATAAATAATAAATATAATAACAATAAATTATAAACAAAAATAATAATAAGGATAAAATAATCAGGAATCATGTTAAAGCATAAGAATATCAAGATCCTAGGCATGATACTAACAAGATTAATAACAAACCCTAGCATGTCACTAAACAATAAAAATCAAATATATAGCCCTAACATGATACTAATAATCATATATTAGGAAAAACATAAAAGGCATCATAACAATCATATTTAGTACTAAATTTACCCTAGACATGATACTAGGAATATCATAATAACAACCTAAACAAGATTTCTATATCATAATATCAATTAAACCATTAAAATACTTATTTTGATGCCTCGTACCTCTTTCTAATAACAAAATACACACGTTAGTAACTTCAAGGAAAATAATAATTAAAACAATTAAATTAAATAATTGAAATAGAGATTTGGGACCAAACCCTCATAAATATTAAAACCTTTCACGTCTAGGGCGAAGGCAACTTCAAATTATGCTAGGTGTTTCTAGTGCTAATGTATGAGGAATTGTGTTTGTAAAAAGCTAGGCTAGAAAGAGAGAGAGAGAATCAAGAAATTCTTGATGAGAGTTGGTGAGAGAGAGAGAATTGGTGAATAAAAACGGAGTTTTTAAGAAGCTATTTATAGAAAAATTAGCCAAAAAGATAAAACATCAAAAACAGAGTTATGACGCAAAAAACGAGATTAGCGCCAAACGCTGACGTTAGCGCCAGACGCTAAGGCTAGCGCCAGGCGCCAAGCGTAGCGTCAGGCGCTACAGTTGGCGTTTGGCGCTGACTAAGAAAATGACGCGTTTTCTTAAAAATCAGATAGAAATTGCTGTACAGGAGGATAAAATCGTATTTTCCTCAAAAACGTTCTTTTATTCTGATTAAAACTCTAAAAAGTCAACAAAAGTCAATTTATCAATGCTAATTGAATTAGGAATGAAAAGAACCTTCTAGAAGAATCTAGAAGACTAAAACCATTCCTAATTGCATTAGGAATGATAAATCTATGTTAGGCCCTCCCCTAGATCATTGGGCCGCATATAAGGCTCAAACCAGGCCCAGTTCAGTAATTTGGCCATAACTTCCTCAATATTCATCGGAATTGGGCCTATAATATATCGTTGGAAAGCTCTTTTCAAGCCCTATCCAACTACACTATTGTTTTACCCATATCATGGACCAACAAAACTATATTGGCTGTTTTCTTAAAATAGATTTTAAAAAAAACAGAGAGATGAGAAAAGAAATTAAAACTTTCTGCAACACTAAACTTTCCACACTTTCACTTCATTCGATTATGATTCGACGTGAAAGATACTCATCACTGGGTTTGGTTTTGGGGAGACACAAATGGGTGTCTACAGAACCCCCCACTTTGACTGAGTTTGGAGAAACGCAAGTTTCGAAAATAAAAGTCAAAGTAGCGATAGGGACGGAGAATGATTCAGGACGTTCTGCGATCCTAAATCATTCTTGTAATGCCGATACCTACAAACTAGCGTTAGTTAAACAGATAAAATCAATTAAGAAACGCGTATCTTGCACCGTCGAGCACACGTCTCTAAAGTATCCGATTTGCTGCTGTATTGCTGTATTTCTGTATTTTTGACAACCTCCTGCAAGCTACAGAATGCCATCCTGCTTGAAGACTGCTACGCTTGTAACTGCCTCCAATTTTTGCCTTGATAATCTTCCGAAAGCCATGGAACACTATCGAAGATTGCTTTGCTTGAAACGATCCTCTTCCGCTTTGTGACCATCTTCCACATCTTAGGGAACACGATCGAAGACAACTTCGCTTGAAATCACCTTCAGTTGTTTGTGACAACTCTCCGCAAGCTAGGGAATGCTGTAGAAGATATCCTCGCTTGAAGATATCCTCATTTGTTGTGATAATATTCCAAAGGAAATTATCGAAGACCTCCGCTTGTCGATCTTTAAAAGCTTGCTTGAACTTTGCTTCTGCTATGCCTATACGTCAGCGCTTCTGCTGCTTTGAACCTGTATGTCGGTGCCTTTCGTTGAATGAACCAGTATGTCGGTGCCTTTCTAAATGAACCAGTGTGTCGGTGCCTTTTGCTGTGATGACAATCCTCTTTTCTTTGGGAATAGTTGCCAACACAACTCTTGTATGATGTATGACAATCCGATTTAGGGAAAGTTGTCAATGCTTCGTAACAATCCATCCTTGGAAATGTTGCTACGATGAAGTGACAATCCGTATCTCGGAAAATTTGCCAAAATCCAATTTTTTTGGGAAAAGTTGCCAATGCTTCATAACAATCTGTCATAAGAATTTTTCTACGATCGACAATCCACATCTTGGAATATAACTCTTGAAAGCAATTCACCTTCGAAATTTGCCAACGCTATGCGACAATCCTTTTAGGAAAATATTGCCACAATTGACAATCCGCGTCTTGGAACATTTGCAAAAAAGAGTCGACCGACAATCCACTTCGGGAAAATTTGCCACTTACTGAAATTAATGACAATCCACGTTGAGGAACCTTTACTGAAATTTATGATGAACAGAGACCTACAACAATCCTTTGGTTTGCCATAGGGAACTGGGTGTATGACAATCCAATCTCGGAAAACTTACCAGCGATGACAATCCGAACTTGGAAAAAATTGCCAAACAGAGAAGGAGCACGACAATCCACACTTGGAAACTTTGCCAAAGATGACAATCCAATCTTGGAAAAATTGTCGTTTGAAGAAAATGCACGACAATCCATTTTTGGAAATATTTTCAGTTGGGGATGACAATCCAATTTTTGGAAAAATTGTCGTTTAAGAAGAATGCGCGACAATCCATATTTGGAAATATTGTCGTTTAAGAAGAATGCGCGACAATCCATATTTGGAAATATTGTCGTTTAAGTGCTTGCTTTTAAACCGATACGTTGGTGCTTGTAATGAGCTAGTGTTTTAGGCGCTTAAGCTAAGTGAGACGATTTTTTGTCAGGTCAATCACTTACTACGATTGTAATCAAGCCGGCTACTAATCATGTCAATTTGCTTATAGGGGCTAACTGGCGTACCAAGGAACCCGAAATTGTTGTACGAGGTCGAAGTAACCATCCTGAGAGGCTTCGAGCTCTGTCGCTGCTGAAATATCTCTGGCACTAGACGCTGGGGTCTAGCGCCAGACGTTGAAACCTGTTGCCAGTCGCTGGATGTCATTGTCTGGCGCTGGAGTCAGGTCTTCCCTATTCTGCTCTTGCTGCCGCTGTTGCTTGGTTTTTCTCCGAACTTTGAGCTTGGTCATTTCCTTTCAACCAAATCCGCTCTAATCTTTTGTAACACTAGTGGAAAAAAGGCCATCCGTAACGGGAAAAAAGGGCCCCTCCGTAACGGGCAGCATCCGTTACGTATGCAGCCGTTACGGATGGGCATTGTTATTCTTAACGGGCACCGTCCGTTACAAATAGTAACTTATTCGTAACGGGCACTTCAAGTGCCCCAGGCTTTCAGGTGCCCGTTACGAATAACCCCGTTATTCGTAACGGGCATCCAAAAGCCCGTTACATATAATCCCGTTATTCGTAACGGGCATCCAAAAGCCCTTTACAAATAACCCTGTTATTCGTAACATGGATATGTTTTGCCCGTTACGAATACCTTGTTATGTGTAACAGGCATGTATCTGCTCGTTACGAATACTGTGTGCCCAATTTTTTTAAAAAAAATCCAGCACATTCATGCTGGATTTCTTATAGCTTTGCATGCACAATCATTTTATGAATTAACTAATGAGAGAAATTATGTTTAATGCATGGTACAGTAGAAAATATCATATACAATCATCAAAGTTCAATTATCACCTAATAATTAAAATAAAAAAAAATATTTTACAGTAGAAAACCAAGCTAATAATTATCACCTAATAATTAAAATAATCAACTAGCTCAACACTACTTCGATTATTTTACAGTAAAAAACTAAGCTGCGAGGAGGAGCACGGGATATGGTGGGGCAGCAGGGATGGCAGTCGAGTGGCAAACTCTAGATGAACCCAAAACATTCCTCAAATAAACCCTAAAAAGAAACATATCCATAAATCAAAAGCAACCCAAATTGTATCAATTTGAATCAAGTAATTCAATGAAAAAAACGGATGTTTAACAATCTATATACCTTTTAACAGCAGAGCGACTCCAAGAAGCTTGTAACGAAGAGACCCACACTGAGCAATAGCGCAAAGACCCCCCTATTGTTGTTAACCTTTTGGAAAATTAAGCCTCTTCAGCATAATCAAGCTAAGCTCCCAAACCCTTCTTACCTTCTCACCTAATCACAACTCCAAACCATAAAAAATCATAATCAAAATCGCAAAAATACACAAAAAAAAAAAAAAACATATATAGAGCGCACTTTATCAGGAACCCCAATCTTGAACTAAAGAATAACAACTTGTGAAAGAAATTGTATGTGTTTATTCTATGGTAATCAAACCCAGTAACAAAAAAATTACATATAATACCTCATACAGCAGTTTAAAGTCAATAAGATTCACAATAATCAATTACATTTCACGAGTAAGGATGAGTGATTACATTCAATCCTGATGTAGTATGATTGAAATAGTTTGTCAGATGTGCTTCATTTTACAGCAACATAAAGTCAGTCATATGATATTTTATAACTTTGAGATGATGATAAAAGAAAGAAAAAGTAGCATCCCATAATTTAGCCAATGAACTTCTGAATTCTATATCAGAAAACTAGCAAGGCTCTAATTAACCTTTTTAGCTATACCCAGTTCTATGTTCTGCGGCTATGCGCTAAAGTCGGTTGTCTATCAATCAATGCTTGACAACTCCTAGTATCTGAGCGTCTATACAATAAACCTCTTTTCAACCAAAATTATGCAAGTTCAGTACTAAAGTCCAACCCATTTTTAAAATGAATATCACATAACTAATACAAGATATAAACCTAATAAAATTAAGCAAATTTATGCAAGTTCATTAATTAAAATTATTCTAGCAAATTTATGCAAGTTCATTAACTAAAATTTGTTTGAGTATAGAATGAAAATTATTCTAGCAAAATTAACTGATTGTTTCAGTATTAATTATTCATTCTGAAAACTGCAATCCAGTGCTCACTGACCTAGTTTACGACAATAGCAGCGACACGGGCATTTGAAGTTGATAGAGATGGTGGATAATTGAGGGTGTGAGCTCAATTTGAAGTAGAAATATGAAATTGGGAGGAAGAAGAGTAAGCAATTAAAAAGACCAATTGGAAATAGGAAAGAAAACCTTTAGAAAAAAGGATTGAGGATTGTTCAATGCATGTTTGTAAAATAGACACTATAGAAGTAAACATGTAATTGCAGAATTCAACCAAATTGAACAATTGAAATCATAGAAGATAAATGCTCACTGAGTACTCACAGAGAAGTGGGCAAATGCACATTCCAGATGGCTATCCTTAAGAACCACACTAAAGAACTAATCATAGTAATCAAATCTTTTATGACTATGCAGAACTTACCCAAAACTCAGATAATGATAACATAAGAAAAATAAGGAAAGCCAGAAACTTACATCCCCCATATCGAGAGTTAAAATTGTTACAAAAGCTCGCAACGCTGGGAGCTTGAACTGAGGATTAAATGCATGGAGTTGGCACGCTGCACATAAAACAATGTATTCTCCGCTATCTTTTTTAACGCTTTCCATTCTGAGCAATCCCAAAAATAAAGGCCAATGTCACGTTGGTGGCGCCAAAGATCAAATAGGTAAGCATTGTTGGCTCCTGCTGAGTAGTCATTAACACACTTCTTCTGGTAAATTTGCAGAAGATTTGAGCTAGAGAAGAACCGGGAAAGCTCCTTGAATGCACCATGCTCAATGTCACGTTCCTCAACCTCTCCTTGCAGATGATAATAGAGATCATTAAGTATCAAGTTCTTTATATGGATTCCTTCACTAAAAGAAAATAACAATATCCTATTACACCAGAGTACAAGTGCACTAAGGATCCTAAAGACAGAAACAAATAGCAGGGATGGAGAATGCAAGAGTTCAAATTTTGAAATAAATGCACGAAAGGCATTCAGAAAAGACATATAAAAAAATTGGATATGCATCACATAGCCTAAAGACCCAATCAGTATGTAAATTCTTTAAAATACAGATGTAGCTCCAGACCTCCAGTTACACAAGCAGCCATCACATCTTTTTGGCAGATATACATTTTGTGATATATATATATATATATATATATATATATATATATATATATATATATTCATCCCACAAACTGGAAAACTCATTCCTCAAACAATAATAGCCTTCTGAATTCAGTATAATACTTCTATACAACAATTTAAAGTCAGTAAAATCCACAATAATCAAATTCCATTTCATAAGCACATTTTGTAGGGTCTCAAGTATAAATCAAGTTTTATATTTATCCAACTCATTTTGCACATTAGCAAGTATATATATATATATATATATATATATATATATATATATATATATATATATATATATCTTATTCATTCCACAAACTGGAAAACTCATTCCTCAAACAATAATAGCCTTCAGAATTGAATATAATACTTCTATACAGCAGTTTAAAGTCAGTAAAATCCACAATAATCAATTCCATTTCATAAGCACATTTTGTAGGGTCTCAAGTATAAATCAAGTTTTATATTTATCCAACTCATTTCGCACATTAGCAAGAAACTATAAATCTATAATATAGTACTAATCAACGCTTAGCTACAAAAACCATTAAATTTCATAGATTTGTAATTTCATTCATAAATTATTCAATGAAAAAAAACAAGGTAATGATTGATTTCAGTCATGGTTAATCAGATACAGAAAACAGAACTAGTGGTAATCACTAAACAGTAACATTAGTGTTCATAGACATTTAAGCATTGAATTGCAAGCATTCAGAACTTTAATTTTAACAAACTAACCTTAAGATATCATTTCCTAGCTTCATCAACCCCATATAGTCGAGCTTCACAAAGGAAACACCAGACATTATAATAATTGGGATTGAGATTAAAGACCAGACATTACTAAGTGTACTTTCTAACTTAACCAACTCGTAAAAACTTTGAATCACATTAAAAACAAGCTTTGCTTGATCTGGTGACAACTGAAGAGAATCAGAAATCTCATCACGCATATTATATATTTCCTTGCAGTGTAGCTTAATCAGGTAAGATCTCAGGCCATTTATGTCCATATTCATGCACAACGATTGAACTCACAACACGCCACTGGCTTAGGTTCTCTGGTCTTCACAAGTGCAGAACTTGTAAGCTCTATGCAAGTATTAAAAGAACAGCAGTAAGCATTTAAAACTATACAATATTCGCCAAAAAAGAAAGATATTAATGTGCTAGTGGGAAAGCCAATGGAAGTGATGATAAAGTAACAATAAGTGCAGAATGTTCTACTAAAGTCACACACACAGTCACACACACACACACAATCCAGCAAAGCCATATTAAATCAGCAAGATTATCAACAAATGAGACACACACAGTCACACGAACACACAATGCTCAATGTTTTAACAATAGAGCAGTTTAGATCAAGAACAAGGTTTTTACTCAAACTACACAATTTGAAATCCATAAGTCACCAATATCTCAAAATCTTATGTGTGTAAGCAGTATACAATCGGAACAAATAAGCTAATGAAATTTTTTGACGTGAATATGATCCGATGTACAAACAAATCAGGCAAGTTAGGCACTGAAACTCATACAGAGACCAGGAAATTTAGTCAATACTTGAAATTTTGTTACTGCAATAGTGCAATGCAGGGAGTGTGCTGGACAAACCCCATGACACAGTTTGATTTGAATAGATCAACATGTAAAACGTAATTTTAAATGGGGTCATAAAAAATGCCAGATTGATAGGTTTAAACTTCAAGTTTAATCAACAAAATAGCGAAGAAATGACAAAATAGCGAACAATCTTCAAGTTTAATCAACAAAATAGCAAATAAAATTCAAGTTTAATCAACAAAATAGTGAACAAACTTCAAGCTCAAGTTTAATTTTAAATGGGGTCATGAATGCAACAAATGACAAGGAATCACAAGGCACCGGGCACCCCCTTGCTCCAGAAATGCTCTTTTGTGCTTCAATTTCTCTACAATCAGAGTATGATCCAAATTAGAGGGCCTCACTTTAAACAAGGCCCTATATGCAGTAAGATAAACATTGCCCTATATTGTACAACTAACACTTTCTGAATCAAGTAAAGACAATTCTTGTAATTGTAATCAGAATCAAGCTTACCACAATAAAATCATGTATATTGTGATATAATTCCCTCTCTAAAGGTTAAATATCAGTTGAAAGGTTAAAAAAACGGAAAAAGACAAATGCACTTTCAATAAAAGATATGAAATATGATTCCTTTGATCTTTGTATCTTAACTCTTTTAATCTATATCTTAACTCCTTTTACACATGATTTTCAGAAAAGGTTAAGAAAAATGATTCCTTAACTCCTTTTACATAGTATCCAACTGATAGTGAAAAAAAATTGTTCATGCACATAGTCAAAAGAAACAAGCAACATTGAGTTTCAATTGAACAAAGAGGGGAAAAAATGTCAGGTGGTTCTCTTTATTTTATCACTTTTTAAAAACAAGATTAAATTAAGAAGAAGACTCTAAGCAACTTTAACTCCAAAATTCATATAAACATACTTCAAATACAACTAAAATGAAGCGGCTACATATGAAGATGGAGCTGTACTAACCTTGAAACCTCCCCTCACATACCATTAAATTAAATAAAATTAACTATTGCCCAATTATATATCATCAATCTTCCATTAACATCTCAGTGTACACAGGAGAAAAATCAGAGAATAAATTCTAAATAACAAATACAAATCAATTTTTACCTTTTAGATCGAAATCAACTCAAACAGATCTCTGCAAAATCGCGCATCTAAACCCTAAAAAACAGCACAAAAACAAAATAAAATTTTTTTTAAAGAAAACACACAAATTTGCAGAATACAAGCAGTTGGAGTGAGATGAAATTCGAGAAGCTTTTGAATACACGCAGAGAACTCAGATTCAACTTCCCTTCTCACCTAATCAGCTCCAAACAATAAAAAAAAAAAAAATTAAAATCTCAAAAACACAAAAAATTTACAAAAAAAAAATCAAATCTAATAAAAAATCCAAAAAAGGGGGAAATAACCAAGAAAACTTCGTTGAGGAAAACACCAGATCCGCCGCTGCATCATCTTCTTCACCAGAATAGTACACCGGAGAGCAGCGATTCGGCTACAAAAACTTAGAGCAGCGATTCAGCCTGCCATTGTCGCCGTTTCTAGGACCGACCGATGCGCCGTGAACATGAATAGAGGAAGAAGAGAAAGAAGATCAGGAAGGAGGAGAGAGAGATATTGAGAAAGAAGATAAGAGAAAGGATGAAAGAGAGAGGAGGGCGTTGAGGTACAAAAGCAGCTGAGAAAGAGATTTAGAAAATAAAACCCTAGCACTTGACTAGCAAACCTTGTAACCGCGTAATGGACTTAATATTTGTCCGTTACAAATATTAATTATTCGTAACGTGCATTTAATTGCCCGTTACGATTATTAACTATTCGTATCGAACAATTATTTTCCCGTTACGAATGACTTTTTCCGTAACGTTAATATATTTTGCCCATTGCAATTACTTTTTTTGTAACGAAATTTATCATGCCTGTTACAAATAGGGTGTTACAAATGACAAATTTTCCACTAGTGTAAATTAAAGCTCTTCATCTCTAATTTACTAATCTATGTAACTCTTCTTATCTTGGAGGAATCTCCTGTGTCATATTCGCGCTTTTTTCAAAAAAATCCGGGAATGTCCTCGCTTGCGGGGATGCACCTGCATTTATATTTTTGACTATAGAACTTTGCTTATCTTTCTTTAGGGTTGACCTAAGACTTAGTGTTTCTTGACTCAAGGTAAGACGACTCACCTCATGTGACTCGTGTGTGCATAGTGTTGACTCAATGTGATAACACGACATGACTCAATGTGTACATGACTCGTGTGTGCATTGTAATGTGATCGTGCGACTCGAAAATGCAAAAAAAACAAAAAATTTCCGTCATTTTTGTGGAGGGTAATGACTTTCTCCCAAAAAGAAAGACACGAAAAAGAATCGAAGTGAAGTTTTTTTGAAGATGCATGTTGAATGAGCTTAATCCGTTAACGTTGTCTCTCGCAGTACAAGGATTGTAACATCTTAAACTACCTAGTTGAATTAATAATGAAAGTATTTAGGTAACTTAGGTAGGGAGGCTAAGCACTTCAAACTTCGATGCAATGATGATTATGATTGATGAGTGATTTTGTTATGACGAGGCATGCTTCAATGTCGTGTTAAGATCTCATGACAAAGGGTTCCTAAGGGGAAGACTATTTGGTCATGTATCTGTGCAGTGAGTGAAAGTGACACTAAGGTTAGGCTACAAGGGCTAAGTGTGTGGAAAATATATTGAAAAGAGTCAAATAATGGTGACTCTTAGGCTAGGTAAGCTAATGATATAAGGATTATGCCCTCAAGTCTAGCTCTAAGTAAATAGAAATTAGCATAGGGAATCCCTTGATATGATCATGGTGTGAGAATGTGAATATGAATGCATGTTTATTACGGCCGCACCTCGATGTGAGGTTGCCTACGTATCCGTTAGGAATCAAGCCGAACGTAGCTCTAGCTGAACCACGCACAAGTGTGTGTATACCTCAAAAAGGTCTTTTTAAGGGTTGTAACGTGGTTAGGCTAAAGGTTGAAGAAGAAGGGGATACAGGCTCAAGACCCTCGATAAGCTCCCAAGGTGTGCAACCTTGCTTTTGAATCTTTGTATTATTGTGCTTGAGGTTTCTCACTTTTGAGCTCTTTTTTTTTTTTTTTTTTTTTTTTTGCTCTTTTTTTTTCTTTTGCAATTTTTTATTTTTATAAGTGTCGGCAATCCCGATCATGCGGTTTATCACTCACTTGGAATTCATGTTTCTCAGGCACGGTACCGAGCACTCAATAAGAGACGCAATCTGAGACGTGTTCATATCAAAGACATGTTCATGTCAAAGACATTGGAACACTTACCCTTTTGTACACTTTTATTTATTATTATTATTTATTTTTCCTTATTTTTATTGCTTTTTTTTAAAATCACTCAAGCTTTTTGTAATTGCATAGGTTACACACCATCCATCCCAAAGTTAGGTAGATGTAGGTTGAAGAAAGAAAGGTCTATCGTTAGACGAGGCTCAAAGTGGTTTATCAAGAAGAGATTGTATATTTGAAGGGTGAAAGGTAATATGATGTGGCTACAAGGGGTGCCTCAAATCATTAGTATACCTTGTGCTTAACTCCACTTTTTTTTTTTAATTTTTTTTAATATAATACAATGCAATGATCATATGTAAGAAAATAAATGCTCATTTTATTTAAAAAGTGAAGGGTAAAAATCAAACTCTAAGAAATAAATTCAAGGAGGATGAAAGGTGCCTATGCTAGTGTAGGGAATAAATTCAAGCCTTAATCCCACTAGCTTGAACCCCACTGTGATCATACACTAAAGTAAGGTGGCGTCCAAAAGGGAAGAAGATAGAGCAAAAGAGTCGCCAACAAGTTTTTTTAGGAACTTGTAAACCGTTCATAGGATGAAGGTTACACCCCTTAACGATCCAAGAGATCGTCAACTCCATAAGGTCATGAACCAAATAAGGGTTCGGGGATGATGGTACAAATCCAACCTAAAAGAGATTGAACCTGCCCTAATAATAGGCCTCTACTTTATTCTGCCCGTATTCATGTGCGCTTTTTTATTAACATGCAATCAATAGGATTAACCCTAAACCTGTTTATCTATGTTGGTTGAATTTAATGCACAAATAAACTATTATTGGCGATCACTTGAAATTATAATCACAATTAACCCTAACAAGATTATTAATTATCTTATTAAGCATGATTACAAGTACCAATTCCCTTTAAACGTGCGTAAAAGGCGTGATCAAGCAATAAATATAAAAAATAAAGCAACACAATAACTAATCAATATCATGAGTAATAATTATAATAATAATAATATCATCATAGATAAAATAATCATCATAACAATAATATTCATAATCATAAATTATAACGATTATAATCATAATCATGTTCATGTTAATATTAAAGCATAATAATAATAGCAAGATCCTAGGCATGATACTAACAAGATTAATAACAAACCCTAGCATGTCACTAAGCAATAAAAATCAAATCTTTAACCCTAATATGATACTAACATTCATAAATATTAGGAAGAACATAGGAAGCATCATAGGAATCATATTTAATATTAAAAATACCCTAGACATGATACTAGGAATATCATAATAACAATGTAAACATGAATTCTACATCATAATATCAATTAATCAATTAACGTACTTACTTTGATGCTTCGTACCTCTTTCTAATAACAAAATACACACGTTAGTAACTTCAAGGAAAATAATAATCAAAACAATTAAATTAAATAATTGAAATAGAGATTTGGGACCAAACCCTCAGAAATTAAACCTTTCACATCTAGGGCGAAGGCAACTTCGAATATGGCT
Organism: Chenopodium album; assembly: GCF_948465745.1. NCBI lineage: Eukaryota > Viridiplantae > Streptophyta > Magnoliopsida > Caryophyllales > Amaranthaceae > Chenopodium > Chenopodium album. The sequence goes on along the minus strand of NC_137839.1, from coordinate 66,258,060 downwards.
AGGTGTTTCTAGATCTTGCGAATGCGGAATTTTGTATAAAAAGCAAAGTTTTTAAAAGAAAGAAAGAGATGAATGAGAGAGATAAATAAATTAAACAATGCTAATGAATTAGTGATTTACGAATGAAAACTGATTGTTGATGAATGAAAATGGGGTTTTTGATATGATATTTATAGAGAAAATCAGCCAAAAAAGATAAATTAACAAAACAGAGTCTGACGCTCAGAAAACAGAGCTGGCGCCAACCCTGGCTAGCTAGCGCCAGGCCTAGTTCCAGGCGCCAAGGCCTGGGGTCAAACGCCAAGCTTGATTTTAACGCGTTTTTGAAAATCCGATAAGTTTACCGTACTGGAGGATAAAATAATATAATTTCTTCGAAAATGCTATTTGATTTTGATTAAAACTCTGAAAAGTCAACAAAGGTCAATTTATCAATGCTAATTGAATTAGGCATGAAAAGAACCTTCTAGAAGAATCTAGAAGACTAAAACCATTCCTAATTGCATTAGGAATGATAAATCATATTAGGCCCTCCCCTAGATCATTGGGCCGCATATTAAGCTCAAACCGGGCCCAGTTTAGTAAATTGGCTATAATTTCCTCAATATTCATCGGAATTGGGCTTATAATATATCGTTGGAAAGGTCTTGTCAAGCCCCATCCAACTACACTACTATTGGACCCATATCATGGACCAACCAAACTGGATTGGCTGTTTTCTTAAAAATAAGTTTTCAAAAACAGGGAGAAGAGAAAAGAAATAAAAAGTTTCCGCAACACTAGACTTTTCACACTTTCACTTCATTTGATTATGATTCAACGCAAAAGGCACTCATCACCGGGTTTGGTTTTGGGCAGACACAAATGGGTGTCTACAGAAGCCCCCACTTTGACTGAGTTTGGAGAAACGCAGGTTTCGAAAACAAAAGTCAAAGTAGCGATAGGGACGGAGAATGATTCAGAACGTTCTGCGATCCTAAATCAATCTTGTAACGCCGATACCTGCAAAACTAGCGTTAGTTAAACAGATAAAAGAGTTAAGAAACGCGTATCTTGCACCGTCAAGCACACGTCTCTGAAAGTAACCGATTGTTTTGATGACCTCCTACAAGCTAGAGAATGTCATCCCGCTTGAAAACCGCTACGCCTGTAACTGCTTCCAAATTAGAAGATTGCTTCGCCTGAAACTATCCTCCCCGCAATGATAATATTCCACATCCTAGGGAACACTATCGAAGACTATTTCTCTTGAAACAATCCTCATCCGTATTGATAATATTCCACATCCTAGGGAATACCATCGAAGATTATTTCTCTTGAAATAATCCTCATCCGCATTGATAATATTACACATCCTAGGGAATACCATCGAAGATTATTTCTCTTGAAATAATCCACATCCGCATTGATAATATTCCACATCCTAGGGAATATTATCGAAGATAACTTCGCCTGAAATTACCTCCAGTTGTTCGTAACAATTCTCCGCAAGCTAGGGAACGTTGTCGAAGATATCTTCTCTTGAAGTCATCCTCATTTGATGCGATAATTTTCCAAAGGAAATTATCGAAGATCCACGCCTGTCGATCTTTAAAAGTTCGCCTGAACTTTGCTTCCGCCATGCCTGTACGTCGGCGCTCTTTTGTTTTGAACCTGTATGTCAGTGCCTTTTTTGTTCTTGAACCTATATGTCGGTGCCTTTTTGCTAATGAGCCAATGCTTAGGCGCTTTAAGCTAAGTGAGATGATCTCTTCTCAGGTCGATCACTTTATGTAATCAAGCCGATTACTAAATCATGTCAAATTGCTTAGAGGGGCTAACTAGAGCACCAAGGAACCAAAAAATATGTTGCAGAAGACTAGCACAACCTCATCAGGTAGCTGGGTGCTTTGGCGGCGCTGAAAAACCATCAGCGCCACCTATTTAGCGTTAGCGCCAGGCGCCAAGCCTTATTTGTGACGCCAATGCATAGGGCCTGGCGCCAGCGTGGGGACTTCCTTAAATACCCCTTTCCTCTTCATTTTGCTACTCTGTTCGTCGCGAACTGCTTGAAAGAAGTACGAAACTTCAATTGCTCATTGCTCGCTCGTTTCTCAACCGAATTCACTCAAATTTTTTGCAAATCAAAGCTCTTTTCATCTATTTTCATGATCTATGTAAGTTTTATTCAAACTCACATTGGTTTTTATGAATTCTTGGCATGTTTATTCACAAATTTCATGAAAATTCAAAATTTATAATGCTCAATTTGCTTTGTTTGTCAAGTTTTATGCCATGAATTTGCTTGATAATGTTTGTATATTGCCTTGGGAGTAATTTGAGACTTGTTTGACTCAATTTGGTGAAGAAATGAGCAATTTGCCATTGTTGGACCTCTTAAGGTCGTGAAGAACATTGTGGCTCGTTCTTGATGTTTTTGCTAGAATTCCTTGTTCAATTTGTCACAATAATCACTATAGTGTTGAAAGAAATTGTTTGATTGCTTGAAAAATGTTGTCATGCTCAACTCGAATTTGTGCTCTATTTTAGTACTACGTACTCTATTTTTGCGAACATAGTATCATGCGGCTAGGCGAACCTTAGATACTATAGAACTTTAATTTATGATAATTCTGCACAATGTACCATGGCTAGACAACGAGGCTCAGGTTCACGGTCCCGAAACAATAGACGGGAGCATGAGCCCGTGGAGGACGACGCCACGCCGTCCACTTCACTTGGTCGACATCCGGAGTGGGATGAGCGGACCCTGTTCTTCGCTCCTGTCCACCACATTTCTGAGAGGGTGAGACGGGGTACCGAGCCCGGGAGGACACGGCATCATGGCTCTGGCTGTGACGGTTTAGGCGATTTGTATAGGATGCACATCGCCAATGATCCTGAGACGAGGCTCCTATGGGAGTCTTGCGGGCTAGCTACTTTGTTTGAGACCTCTGAGGCTATGGTCGCCTCCAGCGGGGGTCATCACGTAGTGCGCGCTTTGGTGGAGTTCTTTTGGGACACCACCAACACCTTCCATTTCCCTTGGGGCGAGATGATGATCACCCCTACGGACTTCAGTCTCATCACAGGATTGGAGTTCACTTCTGTGCCACTGCCGTTCGACAGTGGAATCGACGTCTTCTCTTCGGAGGTCGAGGAGTTGTTGGGGCCAATTGTTGTTCGGGCCCGAGCTGAGGTCGAGACGACTCAATTTAGTGCTAGGGGAATTCGCCACTCGACACTGGCAGCGGCTCTTGATGATGATGCGACCACCCGAGAGCAGCGGGTGCGCATCTTCGTGCTGATGTTGTTGTCAGGGACATTGTCCCCTGACAAGGGTAGTAGGGCATTGTTTTACTACCTCCCTGCTGTCCGCGGTCTCCAGCGGATCGGGACTTATGACTGGGCCAGCTTGGCCTATGCTGACTTCGTTCGTGCGCCGAGGGACTCGTGTCGTCACCGGTCCTTTGGGACGAACGTCGCTTTGTCTGCTTTTTGGAAGGTCGTAGAGGTAAACATTTACTCCCTATAAAGTTTATCCCTGTATATTAGTTAGCATTTACTCACACTTTTAGCTCTTTGTAGATCTGGTTCTACGAGTACTTTCCTTCCGTTGCGCCGGCGAGACCATCGCCGAGGGGATTTGCAGTGAGCGCCTCTTGGGGCGGCCACCACGTGGACATGTCTACTGCACGTGTCCGGAACTGGATTATCTCGGTACGACTTTTATTGTTTATCTTGCTTTTTCTCGGTGCTTTAGATATATTCTTGCCTGATTGATGCTTTTTATAGGGACCTGAGGTGGTATACCGACCGTGGGGCGGTTGGACAGTCCCTGGATTAGCCGCACAGTACTCTGCTGAGCGTCGCTATTTTGTTGGGACTTATGGAGCGGTCGCGTACTTAGGAGAGAGGGTCGCTAGACAGCACTCTTCTGATGTCTTCGTCGTTCCTGCCGCTCCACCACGTCATATGTTTGACGAGGCGCGGTTGTTGAGCGTGTATGAGGGAGCTGGTACCCCTTGGCGATCCCATGTGATCCTCGGGCGATGTTATGCTGAGGAGCTACTACCTTTATTAGCTCCAGCCCCTGTGCTGGCTGAGGATGTGAGGGTAAGATTCTTAGCTTTTATTTTTCGCTAAGTAGCCCCCAAGTAATACTTTACTGATTTTTTCTGTTATACCAGGACGGTGCTGCTGAGTTCGTGCCGCCCCGTATGTCCATCCACTACCAGGGGATGTACGGGCCGATCAAGGAGATGATTCCACCGGCTCCCGAGGGCGAGCGCTTCGTAGAGCGGTCGATTCCTCGCCACCAGACTATAGTAAGCCTAGTTTTAATTCAGAATTTTTGTGTTCACATATCATGCGTATTTACTGACTTATTTTACTGACAGTTTTCACGCGAGGTGGTTTCGGCTATGGCACGATGCATAGATGCCTTTCGGAGCCAGCTCGTCCGGATGAGGAATGCGGCCACCTACCGTCGGGATGATGTTGTCCGAGAGGTAACCTTTCTTTACCCCTTATTTTTGCATTGCTGCTTCAATTTTACCTTGTTTCTGATTTAACTCTTTTTGCAGGGCCAGCCTATCGCTTCTCACACCCGCACGAGACCTGAGGGGCGGAGGGATCCAGCGAGGTCTAGCTCGAGACGTCGTCGTACTCCGTCAGGGAGTAGAGGTGGTCGCTCTGAGGTTGCTCGAGCCGACGTTGCTGAGGGCTCGGGATCTTCTTCTGAGGGTGGTCACACTGCACCGGTAAGAGAGGCTACCTCGGCTTTCAGAGGTGGTGGGATGTACGAGGTAGGCTCGTCATCGCAGCAGCCTCCGCGGCCTCAGCCTCAGGTTGATCCTGGCTGGAGTGGTCCTATATTGAGTCTTCCTCCCCCTACGGGGACTGGAGCTGGTGTTGAAGCTGGAGCCGGTGGAGAGGTGACTCCTCGTACAACACAATTTTATAACATGATGGGCCTACGTCCTCCAGCGCCACAGTTTGTTCCTGTGTATATTTTATTTTGACTTTTTTTTTTTTTAGAACTTTGCCTTTGACTCATTATTTATAGACACATTTTGTATATTTATGCTATTATGAATTTATTTATTGTTGTGTGTATGTTTGTGTGTGCAAGAAAAGTGTGACAAACAATTTTGCGCAAAAATTTTGTCATTTTTATTATTGATGGAGGGTATCCGACTCTCTCCCCCAAAAAGAAAAAATAAAAAAAGAAAAATATCGAATAAAAATGTCAGGTTTTTGGAATTTAAAATAAAGTCCAAAAGAATAATATAAATTAAAATAATAATAGCTATATTTAATTAATTAAGAAAAAGGATAAAAAAGATTAAACGCAGCCATAAAGTCATTAACCGACTCGAGTCTAATATTAAAACGCAAGTTGAGCACGCGCGGCTGATCTGGCAACTTGGCGCCAGCTGGCGCCACACTATGGCGCGTGGCGCCAGGCGCCAGGCGCTACACTTAGCGTGTGGCGCCAAGAGTTGGCGGTTGGCGCCAATCACGGGGTTTTGACGCCAATTGACGCTGACTCCGCGTTTCATTCTGATTAAAACTCTTCGTAATTTGTGTATAAATAGCCCCCTGCCCAGCGGATAAAACAATTCTCTTCTTTAAAAAAAATAATAATCATGTCTTTAGTCACCAAAACCTTCACCCAATACACTCATGAATGGTGTCGATCCCTTAATGCTAGAGACAGAAAAGAATTAGATTTATTTCACTTGGGGGGAATTTATGGCATCATAGGGGTAGATCTTGACCTAGACTTCATACATACCGCTTTAGAATTTTGGAATGTTGATACTCATTGTTTCAGAATAGGGTATGATGAGATTAGCCCTTTGCCAGAGGAATTTGGTGCTATTTTAGGCTTCCCTGCAACAGACCACATAGTAATCCCTAGAGTAGGTGCATACTATTATAAGGATTTTGAGAGCTTCTTTAAATTGAAGGAAAGGGATTTATCAAAAATAGTAGATGGCAACATAGTTGATTTGAAAGAATTTGCCCGCCATTATTTTGATAAACCTCTTTCTGAATCTTTTCATATATATAGAAGAAGGGCGTTCCTATTTTGCATGCTTAACCAATTTTTTCTTAGTAGTGGTAAAAATAATGAGGGTCAATCAATTATAACCACTGTTTTAGAACAAATTGAATCAGGGAGGAATCCAATGCCACTGATAGTTGGAGAGACTATGATTAGTCTAGATGAATTGAAAAGGGACCCAAAAGCGCCTCTTCGCGGCTCTCCAATTTTATTACAGGTAGAAAAATAATATTTTTTTATTACAGAAATCAAAAAATATATTTTTGTATTGTAATAATAATTTATTTGCATTGCATTTTTTACAGATGTGGCTAATGGAGAGGCTAGGATTAATTAGCCCTCCGGACGATATTGAAAAATATACTCCCAATTGCTTCGTGAGAAGGAAGAAGTGCATCCCTAAAATTGGGCGCGATGGGTGGAGAAAAGTCTTTGAATCACGTGATTTTGCTATCAAGTGGGTCATCCCATGGTGGAAAATAGAAAGGATGGTTGGTGTTAACAAGAAACCTTTCTGTCGTCTTCCAAGCTTGTCTCGTGTAACATATTATTATCCCTGCAGGGTAAAAAGACAATACGGCTTGCTTCAGAATATTCATTCCGGGGATCTTCGTCCTCCCTATGAGTACCCTGTATCTCAAGAAGTAGATAGATTCTATGCTTACTGGAGCGCTAGACCTTTATGGGAAGTGATTACCCAAAAGGTTCCTCCTTCTTTGCCTAATGATGTAAAGAAGTGGTTGCTGAAGAAATCTTCGATTGATCAGGGTAGAACCGATGTGAAGAATCGTCTAGGTGACAAGGTGACTCCTGCCAAAGAGCGCTTACGTGCAAGAATTGAATTCAAAACACCTACAATGCCTAGGAAGAAAAATACTACCAAAGACAAAGGAAAAAGGAAAGCTAACACCACAGACAAAAAAGCTTGGGTGGAAAAGAAGCATGGAGTGCTAGCTGAAGGGGAGACCATCTACTCCAAAATTGAATGCAGGTCCTCTAAAGGATGCCTACTAGCTAAAGTAATGGATGAAGAGGAGGAAGTAGACAAGAATTGGAAAAGAGCTAGAAAGGAAAAGAAAGATTAAGAGCATTGTTTAGCTTTAGATTTATTAGACTTAGATTGTTATTTCTATTTAAAGTTAATTTATTTCAGCTTTTATTTAAATTTGATCAACAATGTAATTTTATTTTATTAATGAAATTTTAGCTTTCAATTAAATTGTTTACTTTAAATTTATTTTATTAAAGCAATGAAAATCGAAAAATTAATTTTCCAGAAATTCTTCGAGTACGGAATTCGAAAATTTTTCAAAAAACACCGAAATTCGCCCAGATTTTATTCCTGAATTGGCGCCAGTCATTGGCATTTGGCGCCTGCCATTGAAGTCTGGCGCCAGGCGCCAATTCCATAGGCTGGCGCTGATGACTTCTGGCTGGCGCCAGGCCCTGTTATGCGACGCTAATAATTCGCCGATTTGCTGTTGAAATTTTAATTAATTCTGGAATGCAGAGATGTCAAAAAATAAAGTGGCCGCACCCGTAAAGGGTTGCCTACGTATCCTTTCTTAAGGAATCAGGCCGAACGTAGCTCTCTTGAGTATCCTACTCAAGTAATTATGGGTAGTATTTCTTAAGTTGGTCAAGATTGGTCATGTTTGAGAATTCATTGCCATCCATATCAGTTAGTTTTGCTGCACCTCCTGACACGATTGTTTTGACAATGTAGGGTCCAGACCAATTAGGTCTAAATTTTCCCCTTGGGTCTAAAACATTTTTCCGTAGTGCTTTTAATACCAAATCTCCTACTTTGATATTTCTTGTCTTGACCTTCTTATTAAAATGCCTAGCCATACGAGTTTGGTAACACTGAGTGTGATGTAGAGCTTCTAGTCGTTTTTTTGTCGATTAGAATCAATTCTTCATATCTTGCGAGTTTACTCTCTAGCGCAATGCGTAGAGATGGTATTTCAAGTTCGACAGGTTGTACGGCATCCATTCCATATACCAAGGAAAATGGCGTATTTCCTATTGATGTACGGATTGACGTGCGATAACCCCACAATGCGAAGTGAAGCTTGTCAGGCCAATCCTTATAGTTTTCTGTCATTTCCTCGATGACAGTCTTTAGATTTTTATTAGCTGCCTCGACTGCTCCGTTTGCTTGAGGTCTATAAGGGGAAGAATGATGATGTTGAATGCCGTATTTTTGTAGCAATTCTTCACATTCGGCTTGAAAGTGAGTTCCATTGTCACTTATCATTTCATGTGGGACTCCGTATCGACAAATAATATTTCTCTCGATAAAGAGTGCTACATGTTGTGAAGTAATCAATTGCTACTAGAATAAATTCGTGGCCTCCTGTTCTTGGGGGAGTGATTTTCCCAATTATGTCAATTCCCCATGTAGAGAATGGCCATGGCGATGTGTAGGTGTAGAGCAAAGATGGAGGGACATGTTGTAAATTGGCATAAATTTTGCACTTAAGGCATCTTTTTACGTATTGATGGCAATCCCTATTCATTGTAGTCCAATAATATCCTTCTCACATTATTTTTTGGACTAACATTTTGCCATTTACATGAGTGCCACAGATTCCTCCGTGAACTATTCTCATTACTCTTTGTGCATCCACCTTTCCTACACATAGGAGAGCTCAACCTTTAGGTACCCTTTTATGTAGCTCGTTGTCTATGAGTACATATTGAGAAGCCAAAAGTCTCAACGCTCGCTTTGCTCTTTTGTCAGCATGAGGAGGGTATTCTCCGTTGGTGACATAATTGAGTATGTCCGTGTACCACGGTTCTTCTTCTTCTTCTTCTTCTTTTTCTTGGACTAAGTCGTCGTCTTCAATAGCCTGGATGTATGCTGGTTTGTGCCTTTTTTCGATAGTTAGAGGCATTTGCTCGATCTCCGTGGGAATCCTAACCATTGAGGCTAATCTTGCCAAGGCATCAGCAAATTGGTTTTCTTCTCTAGGTAGATATGTGTATTCTACCTTCTCTACCTGATCGGTAAGAGTTTCCAGATAGGTTTGGTAAGGGGCTAGGATTTCGCTCCTTACTTTCCACCTTTTAGATATCTGATTGATGATCAAAGAAGAGTCTCCAAATATCCTTAACTTCTTTACTCCCAATGCCAAAGCTGTTTCAAGGCCTACCACGCATGCTTCATATTTAGCAGCGTTGTTGGTAACGTCGAAATCAAGCTTTATTGAGATTGGAACGTGCTCTTCTTTAGGTGATACTAGTAGCACTCCGACGCCACATCCCTTTGGTTTGAGGCTCCTTCGAAATACAAGGTTCAAGTATCATCTTCAGTGACCATTAGGTCTTCATCTGAAAATTCATTATCCTGTATTGGCGTCGAGTCCTCTATTGGAAAATCTGCTAGAAAGTCTGACACCACGGATCCTTTAATAGCTTTTTGTGGCATTAACTGTACATCAAAATGGGCTAGATTGACTATCCATCTTGATATGCGTCCATTGAGTGTAGATTTCTCGAACAGATACTTGAGTGGATCTAATCGGGAGACTACGAAAACGGTGTGCACCAACATGTAATGTCTTAACTTAGTTGTGGCCCACACTAAGGCGAGGCACAATTTCTCGAGCGGTGTATAGCGTGTTTCATATTCGAGCATCTTTTTACTTAGGTAATAGATTGCGTTCTCTTTGCCTTCTACTTCTTGTGCTAGCATGGCTCCCATTGTCTCTTTGGTAACCGTCAAATATAACCTAAGAGGTATTCCGGGAAGTGCTGGCGCTAATACGGGAGGATTTGCGAGATAGGATTTGATCTTTTCAAAGGCTTCTTGACACTCGTCATCCCATATTGCTGGTACATTCTTCTTGAGCTTCTTGAATATTGGTTCACATATCGTCGTCAGTTTTGATATGAACCTACTTATGTATTGCAACCGGCCAATAAATCCTCGAATCTGCTTCTTAGTCTTGGGAGGTGGCATTGACATGATTTCTTTAATCTTGGTTAGATCTACCTCTATTCCTCTAGAGCTTATGACGTATCCCAAGAGCTTGCCTGAGGTGACTCCAAAAGCACACTTTGATGGATTCAAACTCATGTTATATTTTCTTAGCCTTTCGAAAAATTTCCTTAAGGCTACTTGATGGCCTGGACGGTCTTTTGATTTTACAATCATGTCGTCGACATATACCTCAACTTCTTTGTGCATCATGTCATGGAGTAAGGCAGTTGCTGCACGTTGGTAAGTAGCACCCGCGTTTTTCAACCCAAATGGCATTACCGTGTAGCAGTAAATGCCCCATGGTGTTATAAAGGTTGTATTCTCCATGTCTTCTTCTGCCATAAGAATCTGATTGTACCCTGCGTATGCATCCATGAATGAGAGAAGCGCGTGATTTGCCGTGTTGTCTACCAGAATATCGATGTGTGGCAAAGGGAAGTCGTCCTTTGGACTTGCCTTATTTAGATCTCGATAGTCGACACACATCTTTACCCTTCCGTCTTTCTTTGGAACTGGGATGACGGTTGCGACCCATTCGGGGTATTTGGATACCTTGATGAAACCTGCAGTAATTTGTTTTTGAACTTCTTTTATTTTAAGTGCTACGTCGGGTTTCATTCGACGCAACTTTTGTTTTACAGGTTTCATTCCTGGAATTAGTGGTATAGTGTGTTGAGCTATCTCTCTATTAATGCCTGGCATATCTTCATATGACCAAGCAAATACATCGATAAATTCTTTAAGTAAGTTAATTAAATCGGTTTTTTCTTGTTTATTCAATGTTAGTCCGATTTTAACTTCTTTTTTATGAGTTGAATCATTCGAGATGTCAACTGTTTCAGTTTCTTCAATTACTGGTGTTTTCTTTTCGAGTGTTTCCATTGCTTTAATAATTTCTTTGTCTTTTTCATCGTTAGCTAAGCAATGCTCGTCATCTTGGGTTAGAGAAGAACACGAGAAGTAAGGAGAATGAGAAATATTATTATACTCTGAGATTATTACATCAAAGAGTGATATGTCCTCAGGGACTAGATCACTAACTATCCTAAGAGAAGTAATAGGAGGGGGAGGTGCAACTACTAAAGACTTAGACGACTCTAAAGGGGAAGACTCTGACTCAGACGACTCTTCAAACATCGGTCCTTGCCCTGTCGTGATTGATATCTTCCTTCCGCTTGGAGTAGTCACTTTGATAGTCTTGCGCCACCCTTGTAGTGATCCTTCGGCTAGAGTAATTAGCTTCGAGGGGTCGAAGCTTTCACTTTGTAGGACTGTTTGAATGAGCGAGGAGTTATCCTCTTTATAAGTTGGCTCATTCTTTTCTCGCCCAAACAGTAATCCCATGACGTTAAAGTCAAAGCATGGGGGTGCTTTCTCCTTATGGACGGGAGTTGGGATTTCATCAGTGAAGTAGAAATCTAGGAAAATCTCGAATCCCGGTTGTCTTATGCCGTTTACAACAAATGGCTCGGGAAATCATGGCATGGATAGTCCTCTCCTTCTTTTATGAACTGACCATTAAGCGTAAGAGGGTACTGATCCATTGGAATTGCTTTCCTTTGAATGCGAGCGTCCCTACGTGCTTTCAACTTGTCCTGGGCTCGCTTGAGATCTTTCCGAGTCGGTTCGAAACCAAGTCCGAAAGTGTCTAACTAAGGGAGGCTAGGTGACTCCAGCGGTTTTGCTATTCCTTTCTTCTTTCCTAAAGTCATCCTAGGAAACTGTCCTTGTTTCTTCAGCATGGTGTTGACAATCATGTTGGAATGGGGGTCATGGCAAAGAGATGTCCTTTCATCCTCCTGGATTAAGGAGACTTCTTCGTTAAAGCCCCATAGGTCTTCATTATCTTCGTCGTGCTCCAGATTAATGATTGGATTTTCTATGGATTTGATTCTCATTGGCGAAGCATCGATAGTGATTGGAATTTCTCCAACTATGGCTTTTACTTGTTGTTGGAGAGATGAAGGGACGGCCTTTAGATCATGAAGCCAAGGGCGTCCCAACAACAAGTTGAATGAGGCTTTGATGTCCACTACTTAAAAAGTAATAGCATGTTCTATTGCTCCTGTCGTTACATTTAGGGTAATTTTGCCAAGAGCTTGACGGCGAGTATTATCGTAGGCTCTTATTCCTTGTGTGGACGGAGTTAAATATTCATCCCTTACGCCGAGCATCCTCGCAGTTCTAAGTGGACAGACATTGATAGCTGATCCATTGTCTACAAGAGTCATGGGAACATTCATCCTTTTGCAAACTACCGTGAGGTTTAATGCCTTGTAATGTTTGTCACCTTCTAGGGGTAAATCTTTGTCAGAAAAGGTGATCAAATTAATCGGACTAGGAAGGTCACTTGTGAGGAAGTTGGCTAGTCCCTCAGGAGTAGTGTCAGAATTTATCCCGATTTTATCCAAGGCATTCATTACAGCCAACCTATGCTCTCGAGATGTTGCCAGAAGTTTCCACACATTCATCTCAACTTTTGTCTTCTTAAACTGTTTAACAATATCGTTGTCTTCGATGATAGGTATGGGAACTTGATGTATGGTGGGCATAGGTTGTGTTGAAACGGGAGGTTGTATTCTCCCAGATCTTGTGAGGACATCTATTGATGAATCTTCTTCAGCCCAAATGTCATCTGTGGTGTATGACACGGAAGGTGAAGGTCTTACTATGTCCTTTAGATAGACATCTTCTTCATCACTGTCCCAAACTCCATTAATGGTTGTGTCCTCTTCTTGTTGAACTTGGACTAGTTCCTTTTCATCAATCATTTTCTATACCAAATCCTTGAATTTGAAACAGTTTTTTATAGCGTGACCCCCTGATTGATGATACTGGCAGTAATATCTATCTGTCCTTTTTAATGACTCAAATGGTCTCGGTTCGAGAGGTTTGACCTCGCCATTCTCGGAGAGCATTTCGAACATTTGCGCATATGGGATCCCAATTGGAGTGTAGATTCTATTGCTCTTCTTGGGTTTTTCAGTGACTTGTAAGGGAAAGTGCTTTGCCTCATAAGTCGTCCTCACTGGTGTGAATTCTCTTTTAGGTTCTTCTTTCGGAAGTGGAAGCTCATCATATTTCCTGTGGAGTTCGTTCATAACTTTGAGAGCTTCACGTAGTAGTTGTGATGCCTTCTTCATAGACAGTGTGAGCAATTGTATATCTTCCTTATTCGCCGGTTCTGGAAGGCTATCCTTGACATCGAAAAAGATCTCCTCTTCTTTTTCTATGGCACTGATTTCTTCAACAGGTCTAAAGAGAGAGGAGGGGTCAACCTCGTTTTCCTCATCGGAGATGGCTAGGGTATGAGCTAGAGGTGCATTGTCAATGCTTGGATTCTTACTGGCAGGGGGCAATGACAGTTTGTTATTGTCGATTAGGTCTTGGATAGCTTCCTTAAGCTTCCAACAGCTTTCAGTAGAATGGCCCCTACCTTGGTGATACTTGCAGTGTGCATTGGGGTTCCAGTTAATCGACCTCTTTTCGATTGGTGGGTCCCCAAATGGTCCAATGGGAGTTATAAGACCTTTTGCATTTAATCAAACAAACGCGGTGTCATAACTCATGCCAATAGGAGTGAAGTTCCTCCTAAATGGTTTCTTCTGTCCTTGGTTGTTCATGTCAAGAACTTCTCCTAAATTAAAGGTGCTAACATTATTTGAGAAGGCGGTTTTGGAAGAAGAAGGATTGTCGTTCTTCTTTCCCTTCCAGCCACTGTTGGAGTTATTGTTGGCAAATTTTGACTTAGCCAAATCATCTTCAATATTGATCTCAATGTCATAAATAGCCTTAAAGGTATGGAGATTATTTTGATATTTAAGATGCTTGGAATATTTTTCTTGGAGATTCTTGATAAACAGTCTCACAGACTCTTTTTCACTTGGCACCTCTATCATTTTAGCTGAGGTTTCTCTCCACTTGTTAAAGAAAGAGGTGAAGCCTTCATTCTCTTTCTGTTTGAGGATTTTAAGTTCTCTATGGTCAGTCTCGACTTGAATGTTGCACTTGTACCTATCAACGAAAGCGTTTGCTATAGACTCCCAGGTAGAGGTTTTTTCTTTCTCGAGAGAAAAGAACCATTGTTGGCAAACGGTCTCGAGAGATAGCGAGAACAGAGAAGGGAAAAATTTCTTATCAATATTGTTTCAAATGCTCTTAAATGAAAGTATGGGTTGTCAATTGCTCTGAATTTTTGGGTGTCGTTGGCGTTGAACTTCTGCGGAAGAAGATCTTTGTCCACCGAGACCCCTTGTGATGTAAGCTCTTGAAACTTGTAGTCGCTAGACAACTTGCTTAGGATCTCTTGCATGAGGTCCATTTGTTGTTGCTTCACGGGATCGTCGATCCTAAGTGCGAGAAGCTTCAGTGTCTCAGTCACAGTAGCCAGTTGGTTCTTAAGATCATTGACTTCTTCTTGAGTTGCCATTATAACCCTAGCTTTCCTGTTGCGAGCTATAGGTTTGTCGAAAAGTTGGACTTGTACGCAGAGGTTATCTTTGATTAATCGTCCTTCCTTTCTTGACCACGCGCTGTAAATTAAACCATTTTGCGTTTTAATTACTTGACTCGAATCAACTTGACTTTATGGTTTATTTTAAGAAAAAAGAAAAAGGGTGCATATTAAAAAAAAATAATGTGCATATTTTTAGGGAACTAAGTATTATTATTTTTATATTGGAGGATTAATATCTGACTTACCCCCCTAAAAAAATGACGAATAAACGCGCACACAAGACTCTCTTAATCATGGTAAAAGTATGTGTATTGGTGTGTGCGTTGAGTGTAAGTGACATGCTTGGACTCTTGTGTAAGACCATGGGACTTAGTGCCTAAACTTGATCATTGATTCAATTAAATATTGTTGACAGCAAAATTAACCGAATTAAACAGAAAACTGATTAATTAGACCTTAGGTGATGACTCGACAAATAATCCGAAATGTCGGCCAAGCGACAGGACTGGCGTCACACTGTGGAGCTTGGCGCCAGACAACATAGCTGTCATCAGGCGCTACACACCATAGTGTGGCGCTACAGCTCAGACCTTGGTGTTAATAGTGGAGCTTCAGTCTGGGACTGTTTTCGGTGTTATTAGTCAACTGGGGTATGCCTAAAGTCGTACTAAGTCAACTCCGATTAAAATATTAGACTTTATTGATTCAAATTAAATAATTAATTAGGCAAAGTTCTTTAAGTCATTAATTTATTTAGTCTAAACACAGGTCAACAAACGGTTAAGAGAAACATATATATGCACAACAAATTATGCACAATTAGTCAAGTAGGCACAATATGATGTAATGCGTTCGCAACCTAACCATGACTCTAGTTCTCTAAAGTTCGGGATATGGTTTAGTCAAAGAGGGTCCATGGTTAATTGTCTGGATGCACCGCGCGGAAGCCTAACCGTGAAGGGTTGGCGCGAGTGGATGGGACACCACAAGTTTTAGGGGAAAACCCGCTTCCATGGTTTGGTGAATTCAACATCTCGGATGTACCCTTTGTTGCACGGAGCGTTCAATCGGGTAGATGGAGCATGAATTCCTAGAGGGTTATTTCCATATGTAGAACACATATGGGTTTCAGAAAAGTGAGAAAAAATTCAATCAGGAAGTAGGATCGAGCAAACAATACGAAAAACCGGTCAAAATTAGAACGCATATTTCTGGCTCGGTATTGGGGGAAATTGGCGCCAGCAAACAGAGACTGGCGCCAGTTTTTAACTGTAGCGCCTGGCGCCAATACTGGCGTCTGCCGCTACGGCTAAAAGTCTGGCGCCAAGCTCTGGCCCCTGACGCTACTTCCCACATGCCTCAGCAGCTTTCTATGCTCGATAAAATTTTCCAGTTTCGCGCAATGTTATTTCATTCCTAATTGTGAAAGACATTCCTCAAATTTCCTACGTGTAAAATCCTATGTTTTTAACTCATTACGGATGGTCTTTCCAACGAGATCTTTTTTTTTATGCATATGACAATAATGTTAATCAAAATTACGCACATGAAATACTTAGAACTTTTCGAGTCTCATCCACTCATTCTAAATCATTGCCGAAACAAATTCAGGAATTAAAATAGAAATCGTCCCCAGTGGAGTCGCCAAAAGACTGTAGGGAATAAATTCAAGCCTTAATCCCACTAGCTTGAACCCCACTGTGATCATACACTAAAGTACGGTGTCGTCCAAAAGGGAAGAAGACAGAGCAAAAGAGTCGCCAACAAGTTTTTTTAGGAACTTGTAAACCGTTCAGAGGATGAAGGTTACACCCCTTAACGATCCAAGAGATCGTCAACTCCATAAGGTCATGAACCAAATAAGGGTTCGGGGATGATGGTACAAATCCAACCTAAAAGAGATTGAACCTGCCCTAATAATAGGCCCCTACTTTATTCTGCCCGTATTCATGTGCGCTTTTTTATTAACATGCAATCAATAGGATTAACCCTAAACCTGTTTATCTATGTTGGTTGAATTTAATGCACAAATAAACTATTATTGGCGATCACTTGAAATTATAATCACAATTAACCCTAACAAGATTATTAATTATCTTATTAAGCATGATTACAAGTACCAATTCCCTTTAAACGTGCGTAAAAGGCGTGATCAAGCAATATCGTATCTTATTAAGCATGATTACAAGTACCAACCCTGGCTAGCTGTCTACAGCTAGACTTATTGGGGAAAGGATTTGAAAAAAAAGAAGAAGGCATGAAATCTTAGTGAGAAACTTGTCTTTGCATTTGTTTCATCAATCATTACTTTCATTTTTTGTTTGTCAATCACATGACTCAAAGTCTATTCAACATGCATGGATGGAAGAATGTAGGAAGAATGAAGGTGGTGATATGGAGAAAGCATGTAGATGGAGTGACATGAAAAATTAGGAATAGAATGTACTCCCACTCAAATGACGGAGAAAACCGATTCATGCATGAACCTAAGACATGGTCATGGTGTACATATATATAAAGTGTGTGCTAGGACTAGTGAGTGTAGGTGACATGTTAAGACTCGTGTCATGACTATGTGGCTAGACTATGTGACTAGACTCGAACAAAAACTAAGTTAAGACCTCACGTAGATGCATTAAACTGGACAGACTGTGGTATTTTAGTCATAACTTTTGATCTATGACTCTGATTTGGATGAAACCAACTCCAAATTAAAGATAAAACTCGTAGTTCTTTCTAGAACTCCAGCTATGACTTAAACAAGTTGACGCTTGTGCAGTATACGAGAATAAAAATCCGGGTTGACTTAAAGGGACTATGACTCGATTTTAGACATATTTATTACCTCAAATTAATTAATTAATTAATTAAACAAAGTCCTTTAGTCATTAATTAGTTTATTTAGACTTAACACAAGTCAAACAAACGGTTAGGAAAAATCACATAGAGTATGCACAACAAATAATGCACAATTAGTCAAGTAGGCACAATATGATGCAATGAGTTTGCAACCTAACCATGGCTCTAGTTCTCTAAAGTTCGGGATATGGGTTAGTCAAAGAGGGTCCATGGTTAATTTTCCGGATGCACCGCGCGGAAGCCTAACCCTGAAGGGTTGACGCAAGTGGATGGGACACCGCGAGTTTAGAAAAACTCGCTTCCATGGTTTGGTGAATTCAACATTCTCGGATGTACCCTTTGTTGCTCAAAGCGTTCAATCAGGTAGATGGAGCATGAATTCCCAGAGGGTTATGTTCATATGTAGAACACATATGAGTTTCAGAAAAGTGAGAAAAACTCAATCAGGAAGTAGGATCGAGCAAACAGTGCTAAAAACTGGTCAAAATTAGAACGCATATTTCTTGCTCGGTATTGGAAGAACTTGGCGCCAGCAAACAGAGGCTGGCGCCAGCTTTTGGCTTTAGCGCCTGGCGACAGAGGCTGTCGTCTGGCGCTAAGGTCAAAATACTGGCGCTAATCTTTGTTCACTGACGCTAGTTCCAACATGCCTCAGCAGCTTTCTGTGCTCGATAAAATTTTCCTATTTCGCGTAGTGTTATTTCGATTCTAGTTGTGAAAGATATTCCTCAAATTTCCTACGTGTAAAAATCCTATGTTTTAACTCATTACGGATGGTCTTTCCAATGAGATCTTTTTTATGCATATGACAATAATATATGTTAATCCAAATTACGCACATGAAATACTTAAAACTTTTCGAGTCTCATCCACTCATTCTAAATCATTGCCGAAATAAATTCAGGAATTAAAATAGAAATCCTCCCCAGTGAAGTCGCCAAAAACTGTAGGGAATATTCCAAGCATTAATACCCAACTTGAACCCCACTGTGATCATACACTAAAGTACAGTGGCGTCCAATGGGAAAGAAGATAGAACAAAAGAGTCGCCAACAAGTTTTTTTAGGAACTTGTAAACCGTTCACGAGGTGAAGGTTACACCCCTTAACGATACAAGAGATCGTCAACTCCATAAGGTCTTGAACCAAATAGGGTTCGGGGATGAAGGTACAAATCCAACTTAAAAGAGATTGAACCTGCCCTAATAATAGGCCTCTACTTTATTCTGATCGTATTCATGTGCGCTTTCTGACTAACATGCAATCAATAGGATTAACCCTAAATCTGTTTATCTATGTTGGTTAAATATTAATGCACAAATAAATCTTTTATTGGCGATCACTTGAATTATAATCATATTAACCCTAAACAAGATTATTAATTATCTTATTAAGCATGATTACAAGTACGAATTCCCTTTAAACATGCATAAAAGGTGTGATCAAGCAATAAATAATAAATATAATAACAATAAATTATAAACAAAAATAATAATAATAATGTTAAAATAATCATAAATCATGTTAAAGAATAAGAATAGCAAGATCCTAGGCTTGATACTAACAAGATTAATAACAAACCCTAGCATGTCACTAAACAATAAAAATCAAATATATAGCCCTAACATGATACTAACAATCATAAATATTAGGAAGAACATAAAAGGCATCATAACAATCATATTTAGTACTAAATTTACCCTAGACATGATACTAGGAATATCATAATAACTACCTAAACATGATTTCTATATCATAATATCAATTAAACTATTAAAGTACTTACTTTGATGCCTCGTACCTCTTTCTAATAACAAAATACACACGTTAGTAACTTCAAGGAAAATAAAATTAAAACAATTAAATTAAATAATTGAAATAGAGATTTCGGACCAAACCCTTAGAAATATTAAAACCTTTCACGTCTAGTGCTAATGTATGAGGAATTGTGTTTGTAAAAAGCTAGGCTAGAAAGAGATAGAGAATCAAGAAATTCTTGATGAGAGTTGGTGAGAGAGAGAGAATTGGTGAATGAAAACAGAATTTTTAGGAGGCTATTTATAGAAAAAAAATCAGCCAAAAAGATAAAACATCAAAAACAGAGTTCTGACGCAAAAAACGAGATTAGCGCCAAACGCTGACGTTAGCGCCAGACGCTAAGACTAGCGCCAGGCACGAAGCGTAGCGTTAGGCGCTACAGCTGGCGTTTGGCGCTGACTAAGAAATTGACGCGTTTTCTTAAAATCAGATAGAAATTGTCGTACAGGAGGATAAAATCGTATTTTCCTCAAAAACGTTCTTTTATTTTGATTAAAACTCTAAAAAGTCAACAAAAGTCAATTTATCAATGTTAATTGAATTAGGAATGAAAAGAACCTTCTAGAAGAATCTAGAAGACTAAAACCATTCCTTATTGCATTAGGAATGATAAATCTATATTAGGCCCTCTCCTAGATCATTGGGCCGCATATAAGGCTCAAAGCAGGCCCAGTTCAGTAATTTGGTCATAACTTCCTCAATATTCATCGGAATTGGGCCTATAATATATCGTTGGAAAGCTCTTTTCAAGCCCTATCCAACTACACTATTATTGGACCCATATCATGGACCAACCAAACTAGATTGGCTGTTTTATTAAAATAGATTTTCAAAAAACAGAGAGAAGAGAAAAGAAATTAAAACTTTCCGCAACACTAAACTTTCCACACTTTCACTTCATTCGATTATGATTCGACGTGAAAGATACTCGTCACTAGATTTGGTTTTGGGGAGACACAAATGGGTGTCTACTAACACTTTCGGCAAAAAGCTAAATTTTTATAGTATATGTTTCTCCTTCGATAATCCCTACCCAAATCCACATCTACATTTTTTTACTATTATTTTTTACTTTCTTTCATATTCATTACTTTTTAATATTTAATAATAAACTATTAACCCCACACAATGCATGATCAGGATCCTATTTAGATCAAAAAGGGATGATAGGATCATATCATTAAAATCGAATCGTAATATCCTACAAAACTCATAAAAGGGGTGATAAACACAAAAATAAGAATTGTTACATGTTATTCCGAGTAAAATTGATGCTTAAACCAATAATTTTAAAATAATCAACCATTTTGAAGACAATATAAGCCAAAAAATAATTTAGAATACTTAATAATCTAAAAATCTAGTAGGACCGGATAGGATAAAGTAGGATCATAGAAACCTACACATTCCTAGAGGAATTTTAAAGGGAGGAAAGTAAGACATTTGTAAATGCATAACATTGATTAAAATATTATTAAAATACATGATAGAAAGAGAAAAGAGGAGAGAGATAGGAAGAGAGAGGTCTGTAGGTGGACCCCACCTATTTTTTTGGTCAGATTGTATCACGTGATGGGGGACCACATGTTGATTGTTCCACTGAAAATTTAAATGGTACCATTAAATCCTCGGTGGTACTATTTATGCATAAATTTTGTACAACTGAATGCGTATATAATACCATTATGTGTATATATAATATCACTGTATATTCAGTGGTACCATTTGATCACCCAATGATACCAGAATATGCATTCGTTTGTACATATGTATAATTACATGAATATCCCTTGTTATGCATTTGTAAATGTCTAACATTCCTCCATTTCTAGTTCCTCACATTCCTACGTGATCTTACAACGATCCTAACATAACATGGGCTGAAATTCCTCAACATTTTTTTGATTTGCAGGATCTGATAGGATCAAAGAGATTGTACGATCCTATCAATCCTATAGAATCTTACCCAATCCTACTACAATCTCACTTTAATTACGATTTTGCTAAGAATCTGGATCATTTGTTAAAAATATGTTAGGTACCGTGCCATGCACGGTTATTGACAAAAAAAAATTATGTGCGTATATACTTATCAATGATCATATATTGTAATATCTCGTTTTTAGTCATTAACTTTTGTCTATCTCATTCGTATCCTTGAAACGGATATTATGTTTGCCACATAAAAACTTATAGTAAAACATTGTATTTTTTAAAAATATTTACAAAGATTGCTATTCTATTTTCCATATTAATCAGTTAATTTAATATGAATATAAAAAAAAGGTAAATATCATTTCTATTTATATAGTAATTAAATTTTACGAATAATTTCCTTAAATAAATCTTCTATTAAATATTTTTTTTTTAAAAAAAAATACTAAGGACACACCATAAACCGACATGTGTCATTGTTGGTGTGTCTTTTAATATATAAATTATTGATTGGATCACAATCCTATAATCCAAATCGTGATTCTAATAACAATGACCCCACTATCTTTCTGTTACAAATTTTTAATACTCCAACTATCTCACTAACCTTTTATTTTATTTAAGTCCACTAATGTCAAAAATATGTATCGATCAAAGTGTATCAGTTAATAAAACACAAGAGAATAAACTTTTAATATAGTGCCAACTTCGCTCTTTCCCCTAAGCAGTGGCGGAGCCAGAATTTCTAAGTGAGGGGGTCAAGATTATACCTACGTGTATATAATTTCCCAATTGTTGAACTGATTACATTTACTATTTTAAAAAATATATATTTTATTAGCTACAAAATTTGATCCCTTGACATCTTGCATACTATCACATGGAAAAACCAACTCCTCTACACCAAAATCAATGACAATTGAGAGCAAATTTAATAAATATCTTGAGCCTCCGCCAGCCTCCCTGGCTCCGCCCCTGCCCCTAAGAGTGTTTTTTAATGTACCCTTAAGAGTACTTTTTTTTTTCTTTGATGCAAAAGTGGACCAAGTCTTGAAAATAAAAACCAGCAAATTAAACCACCTACATTACAAGTCAGAGATTCGGCTACTTCTATGTTGTCCTCACAAAGACTGCTTTTTATTTGGACTGTAGGAGTATCCAAATAAACGATCCTATCTTTGAGAAAAACCCCCACATTAGCTAGAATACATTTTATACCACTAAGAGTATTGTATATTGTACCACTTAAACTTCAGTTGCATTATTTGACAGGCCAATAAGACATCTCTAAATTCGCAAGCATAATGACAATTTCACTCCTATTAAGCTCCTCAAACGCGGCTGACTATTAGCCCATCAGAATGGTTCCACAATAATTTCATGCTATAGGAAGTATTTTATGGGTTGTTGGGCATAGATTGTCTTACACTCTTATCAGCCCCCCAAAAAAGTTTCCAATCCAATCCATACCGGATTGTACCATTCTAGTCATGTACTTCATTTACGACACTTTTTTCTCCAAGCAGACTGCGTCGTACGTCGCGTATGATTTAAGTTTTGAAAGTTATCACTTACTTCTCACCACCATTATTGTTAGTTACTTCGTCTTGTAATGTTGAATTGTCTTTAACGGTTGTGAAACTAATGACTGTAGAAAGACAAACCAAAATCTGTGTAACACATCATAGTGGCAACTAACAACCTTTGAAAATCTTTGTGTAAATATTACTCCGTATAATAGCAAACGGATTTTGTCCAATATAGTTTGGTCCACGTCTACTTGTTCATTCTTGTCAATTATAATTTTTTTTCTCAGGTTGGTAATAGCAAATTGTGTGATATTGTACGCATTATGGATAAGCCTCTTCTCCTCCCTCTTCCACTTTATTCTCTAAGTAGAGTCCTCATAACAAGCCACTAATTTCCTATTAGAATTTCTTCTTATCCCTATAGACACAAAAATTTTATTAGCGTTTTACATTAAATAAAATAAATTGATTTAGATATAAATCATGTTAATAACCAGTTTGATTTTTTTTTTTTTTTTTTTTTGTTCTAGTTCACCTTTATCAATATTCTGGATTAATCAAATACAATTGGAGTTTTAAAATACATCAAATGAACTAATTATTAATACATACACCCAAATATAGTTACTATTACCTACACACCCTTCCCCAAGTACCCCACACAAACAAAATACAACTTAAATGTCCTTTTTTCACAAGTTTTCATTTAAAAAGTCTTTTTTTAAAAAATCGACCACTTAAAAGATTATTTATCACAATCATGTGTATATATATATATATATATATATATATATATATATATATATATATATATATATATATATATATATATATAAAGGGGAGTTTTTCCCGAGTTTTTGAAGAGCCACGTAGGATTTAATTTTCTTAGCGCGCCATGTAGGATTATAAATTTTTGTTGTAGCCAATTAAATAAGACATTATTAATTTGTTTTAGAATTAAATAATTCAAATGTCACGTAAGCAAAATTGGCGAATGAAATTTTTAAGTTTAAATTAACTAATTTTTATATATTATCTTTTAATATTAGGAGTTTAATCTAAATATATAACAAATTTCAACACATTAATACAAAAAAAAATATTTTAAAAAAACCAAACAAACCAACCGCGCATCGCACGGGGATTATCTAGTTTTCTCTATTTTTATAAAAAAAAAATATTTCTACACATTTTCTCTTTTTTAAATTTTACCCACATTTAACCTACATTTGCTCTCTCTCCTAAATTAAAAAATCTCACATATTTCTCTTAAAAATATTTAAATTATCTTAGATCTCAACTACCCCCTTCAAAAAAAAAAAAAAGATCTCAACTAAAAGGTCTATACTAATATATTAAAAGGTGTTCCTAAGAACTTTCGCGTGTCACGTAAACCCTCCTCACTACGCCACGTCATCTACTCAACTATTCATTATGTCACGTGGCTCTCCTTCCATTTATTTTTCATTCCATGTCATGTACTCATCATAACTAAAAAAAAGTTCTCATTAAGAATTGAACCTACAACCTCTAATTCTAAAGGTAAGTATCTTACCACCAAGTTATGTGATTACTTATGCAATTTTTGGAATAATAAATATTAATATGTAGCAAATGTTAATATGAACAACGTATTTAATTACAAGAAAATTAAGTCATATATTACAACGTATATTGATGTTCCATTCCATGTAATAATCTAGGGCATCGCCCGGGCCCAAAAACTATTTATATTTAATTCAAAGTATTGGATGAGGCAACGCAACCATTTGAGAGACGGGCCCCCACTTTCATTACAATTTTGCCAGAGTATTTCGTTCTAACAGAGCTCGATCAAAAAGAAAACCAATGCAAGCAGAACACCAATTCATCTCCATCATCATCACTTTATTCTTTGCAACTGTTGATTTTTTCTCTCTCCTCAATCTCACTCTCTGCTTCTTCAATAAACAACGCCAACTTCTAGAAATCCCTTTATGAACCTCTTTTGTATAATCACATCCATTTCTCAAGTTTCAAAGACACGATCAAGATGGCTATCATCGATAGCCGGAGACCGATCGACAATGACAAACGATGACAGAGAATCACTGCCGGAGATCAATCGACAATGACGGAAGACGGAAATTATTACGGAGCTCGCTGGAATTACAACAGATAGAAAGATAACTGAAGACATTTATATGCGAAGTGGAGGCCACTGCAATGGTTTATTGTTAAGAATTGTTTCAATGTGTTTTTTGTGTATTTCTCATTCACAATAATACGGCCGCATATAATATATATAGCTAGGTATACTTGGAGGGCAAGACCAAGTATCCTAAGATAACTCACATAATATTCTAGGAAATATTCTCACAATATTCACAATTATCCTATTTCCTAAAATATCCCAATACCCCCCTCCCCCTCAAGTTGGAGCACCCAAGTCTCGAATGCCCAACTTGCGGAGAAGAAATTCAAATTTCACATTTCCCAAGGCCAACTGAAGTGTTGTAGGAACATAAGGAGATATAATACCATCCATTATCGCATCTCGTTTTAAATGGCAATTTGCCTCAATATGCTTTGTGTGTTCATGGAACACCGGATTCTGAGCAATGTACAAATCAGATTGACTATCACAAAATAGGCGCATCCCATTGTCATGACGTACACCTAAGTCACGAAATAGTTGTTTCAACCACTTTAATTCACAATATACACCGTTCATCGAACGATATTCCGCTTCTGACGAGTTTAGCCACCGTGGGTTGCTTCTTGGTCTTCCATGACACAGGGGAAAAACCAAGTAACACCAGCCAACCAGTTAAGGATCGTCAAGATAATGGACAACTCGCCCAATCCGAATCACACCAACCTTCCAATTGTACAGCACTATCAGACCTCAATAAAATATCCTGACCTGGATTTTTCTTCAAATATTTCACAACTCGCAGAGCTGCATACCAATGCTCTATTCTAGGATTTTGCATAAATTGAGATAAAATATGAATAGAGTATGTCAAATCAGGTCTAGTCACAGACAAATATATCAAGCGACCAAAAAGTCTGCGATACTTCTCAACATCCTCTAACAGATCACCCGTTGCGAGAGCCAACCTGTGATGTTTTTCCATAGGGAACTCTGCTGGTTTTGCATCAAGGGATACAAACTCTGCAATAATATCCATGGCATACTTTCTCTAAAAAATAAAGAACCCTTGATTATTTCGGGCTACCTCCAGACCCAAAAATAATTTCAAATTTCCCAAGTCTTTCATTTTGAAACAGTTTCCCAAGTATGCTTTAAAATTAATCAAAGCAGCTTTGTCGTTGCTTGGAATGATTAAATCATCAACATACACCAACACATTCACTTGTAAATTCCCTCTCGTTAAAGTAAATAACGAGTAATCAGAATATGACTATCTAAAGCCATAATTTTTCAATGTTGTCGTCAATTTTGCAAACCAACATCTAGGAGCCTGTTTCAAACCATACAATGATTTTCTCATCCTGCAAACTTTGTCAGAGTTATTATTTAAAAACCAAGATGAATTTTCATATATACATCTTCTTCTAAGTCTCTATGAAGAAAAACATTGTGGACGTCCATCTGATGAACCTCCCAATTTTTCACAGCAGCAACAGCTAGGAAAGTCCGTACTGTTCTCATCTTTGGCACAAGAGCAAATGTCTCATTGTAGTCTAGACCTTAAATTTGATGATTACCAAATATAACAAGCCTCGCCTTCAATCTTTGCAAATTTTCATGTTCATCATATTTTTCTTTATAGACCCATTTACTCCCAAGAGCTTTCTTCCCTGTTGGCAATTTTCTAGAGTCCACGTTCCTTGCTCTTCAAGAGCATTAATTTCATCGGCCATAGCTTGTCTCCACTCCTCGTGCTTCATAGCTTCTTTAAAATTTCTCGGTTCATTGCCTCCTGTTATTGCAGCTACATATTTTCTATGTTCAATAGAAAAGCAACGAGGATCAACAAAATGTGTTAAATAAAAATCGGCACCTGAGGAAGTTGATGTCATAGGTGACGACTAAGATGGAAGCGAAGATGGACTTTTATTCCATGTGGTGTGAGTGACATAATCGTGAAGTTTGATCGAAGGAACCTTTACACGCATGCCTTTCCCAATAAGCTGAGACGAATCAGGGTGTTCAGTAACTCCTGCGCTAACACCTGTAAGTTGATCTGTCATGGCAGTGTAGTAACCGCTGGCTGTTGCACTGTACCTGCTGCCTCTGTACACACTCCAGCACCCGCAGCACACCCATCAGGTTGAGCAGAAGATGGGGAGCTGCTGCAGGCAGAACACTCCGTAGGCTGGTTGCAGTTTCCCTCTTCCCATCGCGGGCTGCCTGCGGAGCTTACTGCTGGGGTTGTCTCGGGCTCCTTAGGACCTCATTTCCCTCATCAAAACCAATATTCTCTCGGCACACTGCAGTCCCCTCATCCCTGCTCCATTCATCATCACTAAAACTCCCATCAACCATAAATTGTCGTTGTTGAGGCTCACAAGTCACTTTATCAAACGGAAATATGGTTTCGATCATGAAATAAAACATCCCTAGAGACAAAATACTCTTTAGTCTCTAAATCATAAACCTTCCAACTTTTCTTCCCAAAAGGATACCTCAAAAACACACATTTTCGACTCCGACTAGCAAATTTATAACCTTATTATAAGCATAACATAGGCACCCAAAAACACGAATATAGTCATATGAAGGAGGTTTATTAAATAGAGCATCAATAGGAGTTTTATTTTTGAGCAACCTAGAGGGTGTTCTATTTATTAAATGACAAGCCGTTTGCACACAATCACCCCAAAATTTCAAAGGTAGGTGCGCTTGAAACCGTAAAGCCCTTGCCACATTCAATATATGTTGATGTTTACGTTCAACTCTCCTATTTTTTTGAGGTGTTCCCACACAAGAATTCTCAATTAAAATCCCATTATCAAAGAAATAATTTTTCAAGGAAAAGAATTCTGTTCCATTATCACTCCTAACAATTTTTATTTCTTGATTAAAGACGTCTAACCATAGAAATAAAATTGAGAAACATGTATTCAACTTTTGTTTTATTATTAATCAAATAGGTCCAAACACCCCTAGAAAAATCAACTACGATAGTTAAGAAATAATGAGCACCACAAGATGATGGAGTCTTGTAAGGTCCCCATAAATCCACATGAACAATTTCAAAAATACGACTAGCCTTGATAAGACTAATAGGAAAGCTACTTCTATGTTGTTTAGCCATAGGGCATACATCACTAATTTTATTCTTGAAAATGCTACTGGAAAAACTAACAACCGAAAGAGATTGCATAACTTTTGACGACGGATGTCCCATTCGTTGATGCCATAGTTCGACCGAAGATTTCCCGTCCACAACCAAAGCCTTCACCATAGGAACATCACGGAAATAATAAAGTCCATCTTGACGATCACCCACTCCAATCACCTTCCTCGTCGTTAGGTCCTGAATAACACAAAGTTTATTAGTAAATTGCATAACGCAATTAGATTCATCACTTAATTGAGTCACAGATATCAAATTGCAATTCAATTGGGGTACATAAAGGATGTTATCAAGTTTCAAACCCCTTTGCAAAACCACCGAACCAATCTTCGATGCATCAGCATTTTTCCCATCCGGCAATCCCACAGACAACTAGTCACATTAGTCACATTAGTTAATAGAGATAAATCACAAGTAACATGATTAGGGTCCCCCGTATCTATTATCCAACCCAAGTTACCCTTACCACACTAGTGGAAAAATTGTCATTCGTAACGGGCTATTTGTAACGGGCAAAGTTATTCCCGTTACAATAAATATATTCTTAACGGTCAAAATAGCAGTCCGTTACAAATACATATTCTTCGTAACGGGCACCATATTGTCCGTTTCGAAAAGCATGTTATTTGTAATGGGCAAAATGATGAACGTTACGAATACCTATTTATTAGTAACGGACAAGATAGTGCCCGTTACAAATGTATGAATTTGGTCCAACTAATGAGAAAAGCTCATTCTTATAACTAGGATTAATTCCACACTTTCACTCTCCTCAAGCCGTCATACCAACCCCTCTTTCCTCTCTCCTCTCTAACTTCACTCAATTTCTCTCTTCTCCTCACTCATTCAATCTTTGAGCCTGAATCTCTCATGGAGAAGATTTTCGAGAAAATTCAATACCCTAATTCTTCTCCCGATGACGATAAATCTGCTCCTTTTTTAAAGCCTAAAATTATGGGTGTTGTTTTTCTTCAAAAAAAAAAAAGAAAGAAAAAAAATATGGGTGTTGCTCTTCTTCCAGATCTTGTTGTTGTCTATAATGTTAATTTTTACGGAAATTGTATTTGGACAACATTTTCTCTCTTGTATTTTCTGGTTGTGTTTAATTGTATTGGGACACCTTGTCCTCTCTTTGTACTTTTTTTTTTTCTTTTAAACCTTGTTATTTTTTTTTCAAAAACAAGTCTTTTATTTTAAATTAAAAAAAAAAATCCAAGGGCTATTGATTTTTTTACTTTTTCTTTGGTAGGTTAATATCAAATTTTTTTTTTTTTTTTAAAAAACCCTCATAATTTAGCAGTTCATGGTCAATGATATTAGGTGTATAATGGCTGGGTTAAAAATTCCATGATAAGAGTAGCTACGAATTTGACTATATTTTAATTTAATATTGAGCAGAACCTTAATCTAGATGCTACTTAACTATCACTTTTGTGACAGTTGGTATTGTTAAAGGGTGTATTTAATGATAAAGGCAGAATAGTTTTGTGAAGAAAATTAGAAATTTTACTAATGTTTCCTTTTGAGGTTGTAAGTTTGTTTATATTTGTCTTTTTCTTGTTGATAAATTGGTTGATGGATAACAATTGCATTTTTGCTCTGAAAACCTGTTGCGGATTCAGTCATTCAGCTCTAAATGTGCCCATACATTTTTTCCTCTTGAATTAGGCAACATTGCATTCAATCTAAAACATAGTATACGTTCTGTTTTGGTGGTTATGGAACCAGGATAACTATAACATTTAGTAGCATTGTTGTTCATGTAGTTTCTTGGGACAATCTTCATGTTTAATAGTTATATTGGCTTAGAGGAAACCTGGATCTGATATTAGTGTGTCAAAATTAGACAAACACTTGTTATTGAATTTGTAGTTGTTCAGACTAAAGATAATTTATTAATAGTTGTTGTCGCTGGCTACTTTTTTCGGGAGCTATATGTAGAGTGAGAGGGTGGGAGGTGGAGGTTTGGCTTCTACTTGAATTTTTTTCATACTGACGAATATTGCACTTGTACATTAGCATTTAGCAGTATATGGAATGCAGTACTCAAATGTGTTAAGAGTCTCTTTTAATGTTCTGAAGTACTCTCTGATTAATTTTTTTCGACAAAAGCTTCAGACCTTTTGCTTGAGCTTAAAACAAGTATCATCTCATTAAATTGGACTCATATAACTTCAAAATTGGACTCATATAACTTCAAAACAGGTATCATCTCACTAAAACAAGTATCATCTCATTATTCCACGTGCATATCAACTCATAAAATTTGAAATGCATCATTTTGAATGGAGAAGGTAATGTCCAGTTCACTCAATGAATTGTTCAGTTTATGTACATATATACTTGTCAATCTGTTATTCTCATAATCTCATGTCCTGTGGAAAGGAAGATGTTACAACTTCCCTGGTTTGATATGCACGTGGAATAATGTTTAATAAGTACATGAAATTCTGATATTCTGATTTGAATAGTCATTATAATATCTGATTTATGAACGTAGGGTACTAATATACCTGAGGAGAGTCTTCCTGAGCCATTTAACCAGAATAAGCGTGATATGTTGTTACGTGCCTTCGAACAATCAAGTACAAGCTCTCGCATTCAGAAATTTGCTAGTGTAGCAGAGTCAGACGCAGCTCAAGCATCCCATTTTTTTCCATCTTTTAGGATGCATTTTTCAACGGGAGGCTCATATAGTAAATCAAGGAACAGTCTCCAGAGTCCATAAGATTCCTCAGACCAATTACAATCTATGTATGGTTCTAATCCATCGTTGGACAGAGATGAAGTGGAATCTGTAACTCTTCAACTTGAGAGTGTGTTAATTGGTGCTGATTTCTTTTTCGTCAGACACAAGAGATGATTGATTTCGCGGCAGAAGTTGGTGCTCCAGACAAACCACTTGAGCTGCAGTAACTTGAGAAATTAATGGAAGATGCAAACGATTTAATATTAATTTAGAAAATCATTTAAATCTCTTATTGCCATTGAGATTTTCTATTGCTCTATTTTTTCAGTTTTAGTTATTAGGAGATAATAAATGTTTTTTTTTTTGCTGATTGTATAAATATCAAGTACTATTTTTATCTCAATTAATTAATAGAATAATTGTGCTATAATTATTATGCAAGCTAGCTAATCCAGCACAGCATGTGTTGGATTTTTTTAAAAAAAATTAGGGTACACACTATTTGTAACGGGCAGATATAATGCCCGTTACAAAAAACGGGGTTATTTGTAATGGGCAGTTGAATTTCCCGTTATAAATAACCCATTATTCGTAACTGTAGACACCCATTTGTGTCCCCCCTAAATTAAACCCGGTGATGAGTACCTTTCACGTCGAATCATAATCGAATGAGATGAAAGTGTGGAAAGTCTAGTGTTGCGGATAGTTTTAATTTCTTTTCTCTTCTTTCTGTTTTTGAAAACCTATTTTAAGAAAATAGCCATTCCAGTTTGGTTGGTCCATGATATGGGTCCAATAGTAGTGTAGTTGG
Source organism: Chenopodium album (assembly GCF_948465745.1). Classification (NCBI taxonomy): domain Eukaryota; kingdom Viridiplantae; phylum Streptophyta; class Magnoliopsida; order Caryophyllales; family Amaranthaceae; genus Chenopodium; species Chenopodium album. The sequence continues at coordinate 66,226,615 of NC_137839.1, read as the reverse complement.
ATGGGGCTTGAAAAGAACTTTCCAACGATATATTATAAGCTCAATTCCAATGAATAATGAGGAAGTTATGGCCAAATTACTAAACTGGGTCCGGTTTGAACCTTATATGAGGCCCAATGATCTAGGGGAGGGCCTAATATGGATTTATCATTCCTAATGCAATTAGGAATGGTTTTAGTCTTCTAGATTCTTCTAAGAGGTTCTTTTCATTCCTAATTCAATTAGCATTGATAAATTGACTTTTGTTGACTTTTTGGAATTTTAATCAGAATAAAAGAGTGATTTTGAGGAAAATACGATTTTATCCTCCTGTACGGTAAAATTCTATCTGGTTTTAGAAAACGCGTCAAAAACCTGATTAGCGCCTAATGCCAGCATTAGCGCCTAGCGCTAAGCTTGGCGCCTGGCGCTAGCATTAGCGTCTGGCGCTAATGTCAGCGTCTGGCGCTAACTTCGTTTTTTCACGTCATAACTCTGGTTCAATTTTCTATCTGTTTGGCTGATTTTCTCTATAAATAGCCTCCTAAAAACTCCGTTTTCAATCATCAATTCTCATCAATTCTTATTCTCTCTAATTCTTCTCATTAACTCTCATCAATAATTTCTTGATTCTCTCTCTCTTTCTAGCCAACCCTTATACAAACACAATTCCTCGTACATTAGCACTAGACATACCTAGCATTGTTCGAAGTTGCCTTCGCTCTAGACGTGAAAGGTTTAATTTCTGAGGGTTTGGTCCCAAATATCTCTTTCAATTATTTAATTTAATTGTTTGTTTATTATTTTCCTTGAAGTTACTAACGTGTGTATTTTGTTATTAAAAAGAGATACGAGGCATCCAAGTAAGTACTTTAATGGTTTAATTGATATTATGATATAGAAATCATGCTTAAATTGTTATTTTGATTCCTAGTATCATGTTAGGATGTTTTATTGATTCCTAGTATCATGCTTAGGATAAAGAATAAGTTCCTTAAATCAAGTATGATTGTTATGATGCTTCCTATTTCTCTTCCTAATATTCATGTTAGTATCATGTTAGGGTACGGTTAAAGCTTTGATCTTTATTGCTTAGTGAAATGTTAGGGTTTGTTATTAATCTTGTTAGTATCATGCCTAGGATCTTGCTATTATTATTATGCTTTAACATGATTATGTTAATTATGATTAATTTTATTATTTTAATTACGATTATAATTGTTATAATTTATGATGATTATTTTAATAATTATTATGATGATTATGATAATGATTATTATTATGTTGCTTGATATTTATTGTTGTTATTGCTTGATCACGCCTTTTATGCATGTTTAAATGGAATTTGTACTTATAATCACGCTTAATAAGATAATTAATAATCTTTTTTAGGGTTAATTTGATTATAATTCAAGTGATCGCCAATAATAGATTTATTTGTGCATTAATATTCAACCAACATAGATTAAACAGGTTTAAGGTAAACCTATTGATTGCATGTTAGTCAGAAAGCGCACATGAATACGATCAGAATAAAGTAATAGAGGCCTATTATTAGGGCATGTTCAATCTCTTTTAGGTTGGATTTGTACCTTCATCCCCGAACTACCAGTCATGGTTCCAGACCTATTGGAGTTGACGATCTCCTGGATCGTTAAGGGGTGTAACCTTCACCCTGTGAACGGTTTACAAGTTCCTAAAACTTGTTGGCGACTCTTTTGCTCTATCTTCTTTCCCTTTGGACGCCACCGTACTTTAGTGTATGATCACAGTGGGGTTCAAGTTACGGGTTAATGCTTGAAATATTCCCTACAGTAACGGATATTTGAAATGTCAGTTACGAATAATGGGTTATTCGTGATGGATATTTGAAATGTCAGTTAGGAATAATGGGTTATTCGTAACGGACATTTCAAATGTCCGTTACGAATAATGGGTTGTTTGTAACGGCCGCATATGTAACGGACACTGCCCGTTACGGATGGCCTTTTTCCACTAGTGTCATGAAGCTTGGGCTTAAGCGAGTTCAAGTGATCAAGAAGTTGTTGAATTTGTGCGGAACCACCATGGCATGATCCGCGGCCTCCATGAGGCCTATCACCCCACCAATCTGGAAAACCATGAAGTTGCAAACAACCAGATTCAAGATGGCCTTCCCTGTTGTAATAAGTACATAGCTTGGTGCTATTATCAACCGTTCGAGCCCGGGTAGACGAGTCAGATTGAAGTTTAAAGGCAACTACATTATCACGGTTCAAATGAGATTCCTCCCCACGCAAACGTTCTACTTGGATCACCTATTGATAAGCTTTATCTACCCCTAGAAAGGGATCTTGAGCCAATAGTTGACCCCTAATAGAGGCATATTTATCATCCAAGTCTATCAAAAAATGATGAACATAGTCGGCTTCACGTAATTTCTCCACTTGAGAAACTATATTACCTGAGGTATATGTGTTTAACTCATCCCAAGTTTAGGATAAACGACCAAAATACGAGGCCACTGACTCAGTTGTGTCCTATTTACAAGAACCCAAAGAAAGCTTTAGTTGACAAATTCTCGTCCCACTAACAACGCAGAACCTGTTTTTGTGATTTGTTCACAATAATTGTTCATCATCATAATCCCCAATATTTGATCGAACAGTAGAATTCAAGGTATTGGTAAGCCATGAAACCAGCATCGATTGAACGGCCACCCAATCCTCCATCTTCTCATCGGTAGTCGGCTTAGGAATCGAACCATCAATAAAACCAAACTTTCTTTTGGCCTTCAACAAGGTCTTGATCGCCCTCGCCCACTCATCGTAGTTCTCACCACGAAGTTGAAGTGGAGTAATTATGCTGCCAAGAGCATCACTTCGAACCCAGATACTAATTCAGGTCAATTTTCGGTTTGTCATCACCTCCATTCTTATCATCTCCACCAGCCATTGGAAATTCACACAGGGAAAAAAATTGATTGAATGTGAACACTCACACTCACAGCCTATTGAACGTGAATAATGAATATCACGTACGAAGGAAAAAAAAGGATCAAAATCTAAGCTCTTGATACCATGTTAAGAATTGTTTCAATGTGTTTTATGTGTATTTCTCATTCACAATAATACAGTCGCATACAATATATATAGCTAGGTATACTTGGAGGGAAGACAAAGTATCCTAATATAACTCATATAATATTCTAGGAAATATTCTCACAATATTCACAATTATCCTATTTCCTAAAATATACCAATATTTATAGATCCTACTGTAATATTTATAGACTAAGGCCCTCCCTGTTCTTTTGAGCTTTTGGGCAGAGTAGAGCAGATTGAAGCTAAGCTAAGCAGAGCCGAGCCAAGAAGAGCATAGCAGATTTTATTATTATTATTATTATTATTATTATTATTATTATTATTATTATTATTATTATTATTATTATTATTATTATTATTATTATTATTATTAATTATTATTATTATCATTAATATTATAATTATTAAATATTAATTATTTATTATTGTTATTATTAAATATTAATTTTTCTTATTATTATGATTATTATTAATATTAATTTATTATTATTATTATTAAATATTAATTTATTATTATTATTATAAATTAAATTATAATAATTCAATGTTAATTATTATTATTAAGTATTAATTATTATAATGATAATTTTGTATTAAGTATTACTTTTAAGCAGAGCAGGACAGAGCACAGCAGAGCAGAATAGAGCAAATTTTAGTAGAGCAGAGCAGCTTTAAAAAATGGGGCATGTTGCAGTCTGCATTTCAAGTATTCAACTTTTTATTATTCATGTCAAATGGATTTATTTTCTTTTATTTTAGGTAAAATTAGTATAAACCACCTTTTTTTGTCTAACTTTTTTTTTAAAAAAAAAAAAACCACCTATGTTTTTTTTTATAAACCACCTTTTAATTACCTATTTTTTTTATTGCACCACCCCTATTTCAAATCTAACATATTACATCTCAATTATCTAATTCCAAATCAACAACCAAACAAAACCTTCCCTTTCATCTCAACCATCCACTTCAATTACCTTAGTTTAGGGTTTAAGAATGAACCAAGACTACAATTTAATTTGTGCAACAAAATTATGTTTGCTTCTTTTCTTAGTGCTTTTAAGGAGGGAAAAATAAATGATTTAAGGAGGGAAAAGCACATGTTATGGGCCCCTTTGACATCTCGGTTAAAATTTTCGTCAAAATTTGAAATAGAGGTGGTGCAATAAAAAAACTTAGGTAATTAAAAGGTGGTTTAGTAAAAAAAAAACATAAAAGGTGGTTTATTCAAAAAAGTTGGTAAAAAAGATGATTTATAGCAATTTTGCCTTTATTTTATTTGTATGGTTTGCTTATTTTGCTAGATTTTTGGTTAATTATACATTGTGGGAGTAGTTAAGAATTATTTGCTTAGCTTGGAGATCGAGTACAAGTGTACAACACATTTTAGTGTTCTGGTGCCTTTTTTATTGTAAATATTGTTCCTATATTAATTTTTTCGGATATTTCACCAAATACCCCTGATTTATTTTTTAATTCACCATATGACCATGAAAATTTTTAAATTCACCTAATGTTCCTCGGTTTAACAAAAATATAACTAAATGCCTAAATAACTAACAAACGTTAACTCCGTTAGTCATTAAAGGTATTTATGCCTCATGGCATATTCTAATTTATTAAAGTTGAAAAAAAATAAAAATAAACCCTAAATCAAGCCACCCTCCTAACCGCACCACCACCTCCACACCAACCCAGCCGCTTGCCCCTCACCCTCACTCCGTTGGCGCCGAAGCCCTACCGACGACCAACGCACACTTCGGCTCCGACAACCACCTTCCTTCCCCTTATCCCACATCGTATAACCCTTCTCATATATTCCCAAATCACTCACCACCATAAAACTCCTCCCTTTACTCGAAAAACAACTCCCTCCCCTTACGTCGCTGCCAAGTCGGCGCCTAAACCACCACACGCACGCCGGCAACCTTAATTAGCCCCTTCCCCATCCATCTCCCCCCAATTTCCCCCTTTAAACCACCATATCGAAACCCTAAATTCGAAACCCTGGATTTTTATTTTAGGGTTTTGAGGTGGTTTAAGGGGAAGGGGGAAAGGGCAACAGTTAGATCGGAGGGATGGTGTGCGACGCCGTCGATGAGAGAGGGAGTTGAGCACGGTAATTAAGTGTCGACATCACTATCGGAGTAAGGGAAATGACGTTGCTCGTGCCACAGTTGAGAGAAAGAACTGGTTTTTGGAGTTCTCGGGGATGGGTGGGGACGTTAGGGTTGCAGTCGCCAGCGGAGGAAGGACTGGCGCCGGTGATTCGAAGGCGTTGGCCGCACGCAGGCGAGGGGCTGGCCACTGGCAATGGATAAGGAGAGGCTGAGTGATGGTTATTTTTATTTTTTTAATTATTTTCTTAAAGATTTTTGTAAAATAATTAATTCTCTAATTTAATAAACAACCCACCATATGTTGCCATGTGGCATAATTAGTGTTAATGACTAACGGATGGAGTTAAATTCCGTTAGTCTTCAGGGGAATTTGGTGATATTTCTGTAAAACTCGTGAATATTTGGTGAATTTGAAAATTTTCATGGGTATACGGTTGTAGGCGTCGTTCGAAGTGCGCCTACTTTAAAAGCATGTTGTGAATATGCTTGGCACTCATAGGAAGTGAGAATTGACATGATACGATTAGGGACAAGGAAAGTAGGGAGCCAAAGGAACTTGTAAACCGTTCACGGATCTTAAAAGGCAACTACGAATAAGGGACAACGAAAGGCAACAACGATTGACCCGTGAAGGTTACACCCCATTCATAATCCATGAGATTACTAACTCCATATGGTTCGAAACCACGAAAGGAGGATCGGGGATGATGGTACGAAGTGAGTCAAGGAATCACATTCGCCCGTATTGGCCTCTACTCGATTCTTAAAGTGAAAAGTGATTCATGCGATCTCAAAGGCATGCAAACAAAGATTCAATTTGCTCCAAACTATTATTAAGCTAAATTGGTTTAATATTAATGCAACACATAATTCTAAAATATTGTGATCACTTGATTAAACAACAAGATTAAAAAGGAACCTAAATCGATTGTCCAAATTATCTTATTAGGCGTGATTTTCAATTACATGTTCCCTTTAACATGCAATATGGTGATCAATAAATATAATAAAATAAATATCAATATTGGAAGCAATTCAACAATAATTTGTAAGTCAAATCAAATAATAATAACAATCATGATACTAGCAAGTAGCAATATTAAAATAAAATAAGAGCAATTAAATTAATTAATTACTTACATTCCGCGTGTTCCTTTAAAATTGCTACATCATGAATAAACTGTTAGTAACTTCAATAAAAATATAAATCAAAATGAAACAATTAAATTTAATAAAAAGTTGAGTTGATTTGGTCCAATCCCTCATTTAATTATAACTTTCACGCCTTGGTTTAAGTATAGAACTTTGAGTATTGTATGGACTCCGTGGAGTGCTTAAGGGAAAAATGATTTAATTAGGAATATAGGGTTTAAGGCTTAGAATATGAGAGAGAGAGAGAGAAATGATTTTTTGGTGTAAAAGAGAGAAAGAGAGAAGCATTTGATGCCCCGAACTGTAGAAAGGAGGGGTATTTATAAGGAAAATAAGTAGAGGGAACACACAGAACCCTAAAAGATAAAAACCATAAAAATTAACATCGCGACACGCCAGAGAACACCATGACACGGTGCCAGGCACCGTCAGACGAGGCACACTTCCGTGACACGGTGGAAAACAGTGCGACGTGGGAAATAATTAAGGTACGGGAGAGAAAACGCGTGAAGGGTTTATGCGGAAAGAACATGGAGATGCCCCGTGTCACAGCACAGGAACCGTGACACGGCATTGTCCATCGTGGCACGGTACAGTACACCATGTCACGATAAAAAATTACGCGGAAATTACACGGAACATCCCTGTGTCACGGAATGGGCACCGTGACACGGGAAATTGTACCGTGACACGGTGGATTAAACGTGCAGATTTACACAAAAAAGGCACTGTGTCACGGAAATAAGCCCCGTGACACAACAGCATTTGCCGCGCCGCGGCGTTTTAGCTGTTGCGCGGTAATTCCAGTTTTTTACCCGTTTTTAAAATCATCATAACTTTTGATCCCTAACTCAGAATAAGGCATATAATATATCATTGGAAATATTATCAAGTCTAATTTCCAACTCAATTATAATCAGGTCAAAATAATTTTTATATTTTAAGATATGGCCGTTTTAGTAGAATGGTGTCGGTTTTTGTCCGAGTTTAGTGTTTGGTTCATATCTTCTTCGTTATAGCTCGGAATTGGGATTATGATACATGGTTGGAAAGCTTATTGAAAGGCCTATCCAACCAAATAATAATTGGATCAATATTATACATCCATAAAATCAGTTCAGCTTGGTTTTGCGATGTGGACATGAAAAGTGGATAACAAGTTATGGTTTAGGGAAATGAGCTTGGAAATGGATTGGTTTATGAAATGTATTGGATAGAACATGGATTTAAGCGCTCCAAAGATTAAATACTCAACCCTACCAATAATGGTGGTGAAATGTTGTTCATCATCGGGTTTGGTTTTGGGGAGACATTTTTAGGTGTCTACAGAAGCCCCCACTTTGACTGAGTTTGTAGAAACGTCAGTTTCGAAAACGGTAGTCAAAGTGGTCGATAGGGACGGAGAATGATTTAAGACATTTTGCAATCCTAAATCAATCTGTATACGCCGATACCTGCTGAAAAATGTTAGTTCTACAGATAAAAGAGTAAAGGGATAGAATGCTTATCTAACACTAGTGTATCGGTGACAAATGAGTTTAGTAGTTTCCTATGCTTGAAGGAATTCACCGGATGACATTTTGTCAAAACACTTTCCATGCCTAAGGAAAGTCGAATGATGAATTTGGTAGCTTTCTATGCTTGAAGAAATCTATCGGGTGATACTTTCCATGCTTGAGGAAAGTTGACATATGAATTTGGCGGTTTTCTATGCTTGAAGAAATCCACCGAATAATACTTTCCATGCTTGAGGAAAGTCGACAGATGATTTTGGAAGGTTTCTATGCTTGAAGAAATCCACAGGATGACACTTTCCACGCTTGAGGAAATCAACAGATGATTTTGGCAGGTTTCTATGCATGAAGAAATCCACCGGATAATACTTTCCATGCTTTAGGAAAGTCAACAGATGATGAGATTGCAAGTCTCTGTGTATCAAGAACCTTGCGCCATGAAATGATGGTGGTTCGATTGTCCCCAAACGTGGGCTGTAGTTGGTTCGCTTGTCCTCGAACGTTGGCTGTAAATGGTTCGCTTGTCCTAGAGCGTGCGCTGTAAATGGTTCGCTTGTCCCCGAATTTGGGTTGTAGATGGTTCGCTTGTCCCTGGACGTGGGCTGTAGATGGTCCGCTTGTCCCCGGACATGGGCTGTAGACGAGAGTTGTAAAATGAAATTTGCCATGGGACTCGCATATACTGTGTTTGACTTGACCAACTGACTTGACCAAGCTTGACTTGACACGACATGACATGTGTATGAATTGTGATTGTGTGTGTATAAGTATGATTTGAGTGTGTGTAGACACAAGCAACCGAAAATGCAAAAGAAAAATTTTTCCGTCATTTTTGTCATGAAACGAGTGGAGGGTACCGCCTTCCTCCCGAAAAAGAAAGACGTGAAAAATGAAGTTTTGTTTTCGAACTTCCCTCGATAAAAATTTTGAAAAAGTTTTTGAACTTCCCCAAAAGGAAATAATGAAAAAGGGAACAAGTTTTGAACATCCTCCTTAAGCAAGACAATATGAATCGTATGGATTGAATTGTGTAGACACCTAAAAATGTCTCCCCAAAACCAAGCCCGATGATAAATAACCTTTCATCGCCGCTATTGGTCGGGTTTAGTATTTAATCCCGAGAGTGTTTAAAAAATCGTATTTTATTAAATTCATATTTTTGAAAGGTCCATGGATCAGTCTTGGTGTTTGGTAAAAGCATAGTTTTAATTTGTTAATTAATTTTAAGCCCAAACCTTTTTTTTATTTTATTATTATTGGCCCAAATATTTTATTTAATTTTATTTATTATTTTCTTATTTTAGCCCGAATATTAAAAGTCAGAAAAAAGCCCGTAATCATCAATCGACACTCAAAAAACCGAAAGAAATTAGGGTTAAAAATGAATTTAGACGGAAAAGTGGACTGGAATTGACCGTGTCACGGGAACTCTTCCCGTCTGACGGTGGGACTTCCCGTGACACGGGAGGTCTGCCGTGACACGGGGAGTTCCGTGTCCTTTCCGCGTAAACCCTTAACGCGTTTTCCGTTCCGTTTTCTGAAAATTTCCCGCGACACTCCAAAAACTGACCGTGTCACGGGAACTTGTACCGTCTGACGGTACAGTCTAACCGTGTCACGGTACAGTCTGACCGTGTCACGGGATACTTTTTTAGGGTTTTTATCATTTTAGGGTTCCATGTGCTCCGTCAGCACATTTCCCTATAAATACCCCCTCATTTCTGATGAACGGGGCAACCAGAATTCTATTATTCTTATTTTTTCTCTCTTCTATGTTCTTAACCTAAACACTAGCCTACCCTTTTCACTTCAAAATTCCTTCTTCAAGCACTCAAAGGAGTCCATATTTTACTCGAGGTTCTATCCTTAAACCAAGGCGTGAAAGGTAGAATCGTTTGAGGGCTTGGCCCCAAAATTAACTTTGTTTTTATTTAATTTAATTTAATTGTTGTTTTATTATTTCCTTGAAGTTACTAACTCGTTTATTATTTTGTAGTTGCAAGCAAACAGATTCAAAGTAAGAGTTATGCTCTTTTTATTATTATTTTTCTAACGATTTTTCTGTTGTTAGAAGAATTATGACTAAATTGGTTCTTTTATGTTTATATTGATTTTATTATATTTATTGATCACAATATTGCATGTTAATGGGAATATGTAATTGAAAATCACGACTAATAAGATAATTTGGACAACCGGTTTAGGTTCCTTTTTAATCTTGTTGTTTAATCAAGTGATCACCAAATATTTAGAATATGTGTGCATTAATTTTGAACCAATTTAATTAAATAATAGTTTGGAGCGAATTGAATTATTGTTTGTATGCCTTTGAGATCACAGGAATGCTTTTCACTATAAGAATCGAGTAGAGGCCAATACGGGCGAATGTGACTCCATGACTCACTTCGTACCATCATCCCCGATCCTCCTTTCGTGGTTCCGAACCATATGGAGTTAGTAATCTCATGGATTATGAATGGGGTGTAACCTTCACGGGTCAATCGTTGCCTTCGTTGTCCCTTTATCGTGGTTGCCTTTTTATGATCCGTGAACGGTTTACAAGTTCCTAAAAAAAAACTTGTTGGCGGCTCCCTACTTTATTTGTCCCTAATCGTAATGTCAATTCCTACTTCCTATGAGTGCCAAGCATATTCACAACATGCTTTTTAATGTAGGCGCACTTCGAGCGACGCCTACAATTTGGCGACTCCACTGGGGAGGATTCTTAATTATTTATCGATTTGAGTGATCGGTATTTAATTAAGATGAGTGGATGAGACTTGAAAGATTCTTGAAAAAATATTCCTGTGATTAATTTGGCATTTTTTGCATCTGCATAGACATTTTAACGTCACATTCAGGTCTGTCCCGTAGGAAAAATTGGATAACTTGGTTGCGCGCAAAAGCAAACAGGGCACCAGTCAGATTTTCTGACTGCCGTGTTACGGCAGAGTCTGCCGTGTCACGGTACAGTGTACCGTCTGACGGTAAACTGTACCGTGACACGGGAATTTCTGCCGTGTCACGGCAGTCCTAAAATCTGTCCGGTGACCTATTTTCTTTTTCCACAGTCGACTTCCTTCGAATTTTCTGAAAAAACGTATGTGTTCTACATGCGTCTTAGCCCCGGGGGATTTAAGCTCTATCTACCCAAAAACGCTCATGGCAATAAGGGTTCATCCGAGTTATTAAATCCACCCAAACCATGGAGTCGAGTTCGATTTCATCACGAACTCGCGGAGCCGCCCGTTGGCATACACCCTCAAGGGAGGCTGCCTTGCTAACGCGTCCAAACTCTTAACCATGGTACCCTTTTGACACCCAAAGCTTGACCAATAGTTGAACATAGACCTTGACTTTAGGTTGCGAACTTTTTTACATCATCGTGCCTACATGCTATGTGTTTGTTCGGTGCTAACCCTAATGTGTTTGCTTTTTTGTTTGACCCATGACCGAGGGTTTTTTCTCACATAGTAATTAGTACGGACTTAAAATCGATTAAAATCTAAAAAAATACAAAACTGACCTGGAACTGTGCACCGTGTCACGGCATTTTCTGCCGTGTCACGGTGAACAGTGCCGTGACACGGTAAAGGCTACCGTCTGACGGTTAGTCTTAACCGTGTCACTCCAGTCTGCACCGTGACACGGTGCCCAGGAAAGTGTCCCGTCAGTCTTTTTTCTCGATTTTGTGTCCAGTATTGAGTCGTGTCTAGTTATATGGTCAAAACACGCGTCTATAACCTCACCTAATCACTTACATGTTATGTCCACACACGTTGTTTTTAGTCGTACACCACTTTTGACCGTATTTTAGGGAAGTTTTGTTTTTGTGTCGTTTTTTTTTTTCGGAGTAAGTCGGATGGTATCCTCCCATGTTTTCTTTTTTATTAAAAAAAAAAAAATATAAGTAGAACTTCAATTTTTTTTCTTTTTCTTTTTTTAATCCGGATGGGTAAGGTTAAGTGTGGTCATTAAAAGGTGTATTTGTTTCGGTGTCACAGCGCTTGGGCAAGAAGCAAGGGTAGATTGTTACGGTTCGAGTCCATACCTCAACAACCTCTCGTACCAAAGAGGCGTACAAGGAAACCACCTCAGTCATCTCCACAAAATCCGTCTCCAGTCTACTTTCAACCAATGGCCACTAAGGAAGACATCGAGAACCTCAATAGGACAATCGAAAGGTTGTCTGACATGATGCAGACACTCACTACTAGAGTCAGCACTGTAGAGCAAGATAAGCAAAACAGTGTTACTGCTGCTGCGATGGACAAGATCAAGGAACATATGAGTAAGATTTCAGAAGAGTTCACTTATGTGGAACAGCCTGTCACTTCCTCGTCCATAAGAGAGAAACTCCCTGAAAAATTTTCCACTGCTGATATTCCCAAGTTCAAGCCTACTGATAATCCACTGTTCCATTTGAAGGCTTTTTCTGCAACTATGGCTCTTAAGGGAGTAGATGTGACACTCTTCCCTACGGTGTTTCCTCTTTCCTTAGAGCATGCCTGTCAACAGTGGTTCTATTCCCTAGAATCCAAGCATGTCGCGACCTGGGAAGATGTTGCTGAAAGCTTTATGAACCGATACAAGTGCAACATTCAGGCCAAGACTTCTGAACGTGAACTCTCCATTCTCAAACAGAAAGAGAATGAAGGCTTCACTACTTACCTAAGCAGGTGGAGAGAAACAGCTGCACTCCTGGTAGACCCTCCCAAGGAGAAGGAAATGGTTCGCTTGTTCATTTCCAATCTGACGCATAAATACAAGCAACACTTGAAGTTTCTGCCTTTAAGTACCTTTGAAGCTGTATACGATATTGGAATCAATATCGAAGATGAACTGATGAAGTCTGTTGGTAACAACAATAACAGCAGCACTTGGAAAAACAAGAAGAACGACACTCCTTGTTCTTCGTCTTCTAAGCCTAATAATGCTACCAACAACATCGACATTAGTGATGTGCTGGCCCTTAATGCTCCTCCTCAAAAATTCCAAAGGCAAAGGAGGATTTATACGCCTTTGGGAATGACTTATGATGCTGCTTATGACCGTCTTCATAGTAAGGGATTGATTATGCCAATTGGACTATTCCCAGAACCTCGACCTGAGAATAGGACCGCTAGTTATGACCCCAATGCTTATTGCAAGTATCATCAAGGCAAGGGTCATAACACTGAGAAGTGTTGGAGGTTGAAAGACGCAATCCAAGACCTGATAGATGCTAACCAACTTCCTGTCCCTCCAGGGGGCAAGAAGCCTAACATTCAAACAGGTCCTCTTTCTGATGCTTTGGCTATCATGGGAGATGAAGTATCCTTTGATCCGTCAATACTCATTCAACCTGTGAATGAACCTCTGCCAGAAGTTGTATTTATCTCAAGCACTGAAGAAGTGAATGGGATTTGGGATAGCGATGATGAAGATATCTATCTCAAAGATATAGCCTGTTCGTCTCTCGGCACCAGTGAAGATGTTTGGGGGGACCTTGAGGTCAAGGTTCTCACTAGAAGTGGACGGTTGCAACAACCTAACCCACCTCCACCACAATCAAATCCGATAGTTGATCCCATTGACCCTGTGAATAGCGATGTGGTCAAACAACTACAAAAGACCAAGGTGGAGATGAATGTATGGAAGCTTTTTGCCACTTCCCACGAGCATCGAAAGGCTGTAATGAATGCTCTGGTGAAGATAGGAGTCGATGACGACATGACTCCCCAAGGACTGGTCAACTTCCTCACTACTGAGCTGCCGAGTACCAGCAATCTGATTTCCTTTTCTAATAAGGATCTACCCCCGGAAGGGGACCAACATAATAAGGCCTTACACCTCACTGTGGTGTGTAGGCAGATGAATGTTCCTATGAGCCTGGTTGATAATGGCTCTGCAATCAATGTGTGCCCACTCCGTACTGCAAAGAAGTTGGGTATAAAGAATGAAGAGTTGACTCCCTCCACTCAGGGGATTCGCGCTTACGATAATACTCGCCGTCAAGCCGTGGGTACTATCATACTAAATATAACGACTGGGGCCGTTGAGCGTCGCACCAAGTTTCAGGTGGTGGATATCAAGGCCTCTTTCAATCTGCTGTTAGGACGCCCTTGGCTTCATGAGCTAAAGGCGATTCCGTCGTCGCTTCACCAGAAAGTGAAAGCCATAGTGGGAGGGATTCCGATTACTATCGATGCTTCTCCTATGCGCATTCAAGTTATTGATACCCCTATCGTCCATGTTGAACACGACGAGGAAGATGAAGATCTGTGGGGATTTTCTTTAGATGATGTTCTTGCGATCGAAGAAGAGGAAAAGTGTCATCTCGACTTCGATCCTTATTCAAACACTAATATCAACGCCATTCTGAAGAAGCAAGGTCACTTTCCTGGAATGACCCTTGGGCTCAAGAAGAAAATGGCTAAATCTTGGGGCCATCCTGGTGCAATCAAGAAGGACACTTTCGGCTTAGGATTCGAACCAACAAAAGAAGACTTGAAACGGGCCGCCTTGAAATTGAAGGCTCGCAACAATGCTCGAATCACGAAGACAGAAATGGCCATGGATCCATATCCATTCACTCTCAACGGCCAGTACATCAAAGAAGGGGAAGAATTCCCATGCTATGAATTCCCCGAGCCATTTGTCCATGATGGGATCCGTGAACCAGGATTCGAGGTATTCCTCGATTGTGACTTCCTCGATGAAGAACTCTCCACAGTCGAGAAGTCAGCCAACCTGAACTCTGATGATCTGGGAATTAATCTTCTTTTTGGAATGGAGAAAAATGAATCCAAGCCGGTCTGCAATGATAACTCTGAGCTCGTTCAAGCGGTCATAGCAAACAAGGAGTTTGATCCCTCCGAGTTAATCGTCCAAGCTGACAACATTTCAAGGGGATGGCGCAAGACATTGAGGATCACTACGCCAAGTGGAGAGAAGTTGGAAATAACCGCTGGCGAGGGTCCTATGTTTGATGAGTCTGAATCATCTGGGTTCGAGTCCGAGTCTGAGTCTAAGTCTGTAGATAAGTCCTTAGAGTTTGAGGCCGACCCTCTTTCTGCTATAGAGTTCAGCCCTGAGTCTCTTGTTGAGCCTTATCTTTCTAGTCCTAATAATTCTGGTGAGGTCGCAGCTGACCTTGCCTCTCTTGATGTTTTAGCCAGTGAATTCAATAAAATGAATACCTTTGCTTACGATGTGTGCCATTTCCCTAGCCCTGATCAATATTGCTTTGCTAATGATAAAAATGACAAAGAAATAATAAAAGCAATGGAAGAACACGAAAATAAAATAACAGTTATTGAAGATACAGAAACAGTTAATATTTCCAATGATACGACTGTTAAAGAAGTAAAAATTGGATTAACGCTAAGTCAAGATGAACGCAAAGAGCTAATTAACTTGCTTAGTGAATTTGTTGATGTATTTGCTTGGTCATACCAAGATATGCCAGGAATTGACAGGGATATAGCTCAGCATACGATACCACTCATCCCAGGTATGAAGCCTGTCAAACAAAAGCTGCGCCGAATGAAACCAGATGTGGATCTCAAAATCAAAGAAGAAATCAGGAAGCAATTGGCCGCAGGTTTCATCAGAGTATCCAAGTATCCGAAATGGATAGCAAATGTGGTCCCAGTTCCAAAGAAGGACGGAAGAGTCAGAATGTGTGTTGATTACAGGGATCTCAATAAAGCAAGCCCAAAAGATGGGTTCCCTCTACCTCATATTGACGTTCTGGTTGATAATACAGCAAATCATGCACTCCTGTCATTCATGGATGGTTACGCCGGATATAATCAAGTACTGATGGTCGAAGAAGACATGGAGAAAACCACATTCATCACACAGTGGGGTACATATTGCTATACGGTAATGCCATTCGGGTTGAAAAACGCGGGTGCCACCTACCAAAGAGCAGCTACAGCACTCTTACATGATATGATGCATAAAGAGGTGGAGGTCTATGTCGATGATATGATTGTCAAGTCTAAAGATCGCCCAGGCCATATTGTCGCACTTCGCAAATTTTTTGCAAGACTCCGTAAGTACAACATGAGATTAAATCCAGCAAAATGTGCATTCGGAGTCACGTCAGGCAAATTACTTGGATATGTGATCAGTTCTCGAGGGATTGAAATAGATCCTTCAAAAGTAAAAGCGATCATGGCCATGCCACCACCCAAAAATGAGAAGGAGATTCGAGGCTTCATTGGAAGGTTGCAGTACATAAGTAGGTTCATATCAAAGCTCACAGCGATATGCGAACCTATATTCAAGAAGCTTAAGAAGAATGTCCCAGTCACATGGGATAATGACTGCCAAAAGGCTTTCGACAAAATCAAAGAGTATTTGGCAAACCCACCCGTGCTAGCGCCGGCAATACCTGGCTTTCCTCTTCGACTCTACCTTACGGTCACAAGAGAAACGATGGGGGCGATGCTAGCACAAGAGATCGAAAGCAAGGAGAATGCAATCTATTACCTGAGCAAGAAACTCCAAGGATATGAGACGCGATACACGCCACTCGAGAAATTGTGTCTCGCACTTGTATGGGCCGCACAAAAACTGAGACATTACATGCTCACTCATACAGTGCATGTCGTATCTAAGATGGATCCTCTCAAATATCTGTTCGAGAAAGCAACACTCAACGGCAGATTATCAAGGTGGATAGTCAATCTAGCTCAATTTGACTTGAGATTCGTACCACAAAAGGCCATCAAAGGTTCTGTAGTTTCTGACTTCTTAGCAGACTTTCCGCTAGAAGAAGCTGAAAAAGAAGAAGATGAGTACGATTTCCCTGACGAAGATTTACTATAGTTGGACACTCTATTTCGATGGAGCCTCAAACCAAAAGGGATGTGGTGTGGGAGTCTTGCTCGTATCGCCCAATGAAGAACACATCCCAATTTCCATGAAGCTCGACTTTGATGTCACCAATAATGCCGCAGAATATGAAGCATGCATTTTGGGATTAGAAACAGCTGTCGCCTTGGGAATCAAGAAACTCAGAATCTATGGTGACTCCTCACTAATCATTAACCAAATCTCTAAGAGATGGAAAGTGAGGAGTGAAAGTCTCGCTACGTATCAAGCTCATCTGGAAACTCTCACGGAGCAACTAGATGAAGTGGAATACACGTATTTGCCAAGAGAAGAAAACCAGTTCGCCGACGCACTAGCTAAGTTAGGATCAATGGTGCGAATTCCAGCTGACACGATCAGAATGCCACTGACCATAGAGAGAAGATATGAACCAGCTTATGTTCATACACTTGATGATGAACAAGAAGAAGATGAAGAACCATGGTATACAGACATCCTCAATTATGTGACAAGAGCAGAGTATCCTCCTAATACTGATAAAAGGGCACGCCGTGCTTTGAGGCTCCTGGCCTCACAGTATGTGCTCATCAGGGGAGAACTCCATAAGAGAACCGCAACAGGAAGGAATCTCTTATGTGTAACTAAAAAAGAAGCACATAAAACCATGGAAAACCTTCATGCTGGTATATGTGGAACTCACATGAATGCAAAGATGTTAGTCCAAAAGATTCAACGACAAGGTTACTATTGGACTACTATGGAGCGAGATTGTCACGAGTACGTCAAGAAATGTATGAAGTGCCAAATCTATGCAAACTTACAGCATGTTCCACCTTCACTTCTCTACACGTATACTTCTCCATGGCCTTTCTCCACTTGGGGCATCGACATCATTGGAAAAATCACACCACCAGGACAAGGGGGGCATGAATTCATTCTCGTAGCAATCGATTACTTCACCAAATGGGTTGAGGCAGCCTCATATGCCAAGCTGACGGCAAAACATGTAGCTCAATTCATTGAGAAAAATATTATATGCCGCTATGGGGTACCACATGAGATGATCAGTGACAATGGAACACATTTCCAAGTCGAATGCGCGGAATTGTTGCAGAAATATCACATCAAACATCATCGATCATCACCTTACAGACCACAAACAAACGGAGCAGTCGAATCGGCCAACAAAAACGTGAAAACCATCATCGAAAAGATGACGGAAAATTATAAAGATTGGCCAAGTAAGCTACATTTCGCCCTTTGGGGTTATCGAACCTCTGTCCGTACATCGACAGGGGCTACCCCCTTTTCCTTGGTCTATGGCGTCGAAGCGGTACAACCAATCGAGCTCGAGATACCTTCTCTCCGAATCGCATTGGAAAGCCAACTAGATGAAGTCGACTGGATTAGAGCAAGATACGACGAACTGGTCTTGCTTGATGAAAAACGCTTGGCAGCTTTGCATCATGTCCAAACCTACCAACAGCGTATGGCACGACATTTTAATAAAAAAGTCAAGACCAGGAACATCAAGGAGGGTGACCTAGTGCTTAAGGCCCTCCGCAAAAATGTGTTAGATCCAAGAGGAAAATTCAGACCAAACTGGTCAGGACCGTACATTGTTAAAGCCATTCTGTCCGGCGGAGCGGCACAATTGGTAGACATGGACGGTAACGGCTTCCATAATTTAACCAACTTGGATCAACTCAAAAAGTTCTACGCCTATTCGCATGGGTTCATGACCCAATAGAGCTACGTCTGGCCTGATTCCTTTTTAGGATACGTAGGCAACCCCTTAAGGGGGCCCGGCCACACTAAAATAAAAAAATGCTCCCTCTATTGATTTAATATGTGCCCGGTTCAACATTGCGTCACGGCAAAAAAAAAAAAAAAAAAAAAAAGGGTACATATGCCGCGACACGGGAAGAATTCCCGTCTGACGGGAAAAAATCCCGTGTCACGGCAAAATCTGAAAAAAAAAAAAAAAAAAAAAAAAAAAGGGTTTTGCCGTGACGCGGGAACTTCAACCGTGTCACGGGACCTTTTGACCGTGACACGGCAGTTTTTTAGTTTCCCGTTTTATTTATTGGCGCATTCGTTGCGAATTTCCGGTTCTAGCTTTGTTCTTCCATTGCGTCCGACTCCTTGACTCGGATAATATATAAAAGTCATTGTAATTTTTATTTAAGAAATAAATGCGCTATTATTATTAAAATAAATGCAACTACAATATTGGCATCATACGCCTTATTTTAAATAAAAATTAAATAATAAAATGCAAAGCACTATTGATCTAATCTCTCTTCTCTTTAGGAACATCCTTCTCTTGCTCAATTAGGTCGGCCCTCACCATTAGTGTGTCTTTTGTAGCCCGAACCGTCACACCCCTAGTCGAGCTTTCGCCCCTTTCACCTTTCTTGAACTTTTTTGGTTGTTTCTCCCTATACACCATCTTTTCTTTACCCTTTCCTTTCACATAGGTCTTCTTCCTTGGCATCTTAGGAGTCTTAAACTCAATTCCTTGTGTTCTCGGACCTAGGCGATCTTTAAGAGGAGTTTTCTTATCTCCAAGACGACTCTTCACATCAGACTTGCGTGATCCGAATCGTTCCCTCTTGCTTCTAGGGTTCAACCATGCCTTGTATGCACTAGATAAGGGAGGAGGAGCTTGGTCACTTGCAGAAACGGTCCACAAAGGTCTTCCAATCCAATAAGTCTCGTACTTGTGAACGTTACTTTCATGCAACGATACTTCACGAGGACTATCGTTATAGCGTGGAATTACTTGTTCAAGTCCATACTGCCGCATCAGTCGAGAGGGACAGTAAAAGGTCAATTTGGAGATACTAGGAACACGGCAATATGGTGTTTCATTCGTGCCAACCATCCTAGTAAGCCTCCACCAAGGCACCACCCAACGAATGGAAAATTCTCTCTTTGCAAAGAAATTTTTCCAATCTTCATACGACATGTTCGCAGAATAATTCTTCTTCCTACGGACTAAGTCGTTAGGGCCATATTTTTCAATGTCATCGGGGGCTTCAAATAATTCCAAACGCTCCATCAACCAAATCTGCAAAACAAGAAAACAAAAAGAAAATTAATCGTCAAATAAAAAAAAATAAAAAAAAAAATAAAAAAAAAAATGCAGATTCCCGTGACACGGCAGTTTTGACCGTGTCACGGCAGAACCTAACCGTGACACGGTGACTGTTTTGTGTCACGGGGGCTATTCATAGCGTATTTTTACCTGTAATAGTACCAGAGAGCCCTTCCTGATGGCTTTCCGGTCAGATTTTGCCTCGTCTAAACCACGAAATGTTTCTCCAAGGCACGTCGGCATAGGAGATCTTCCGGATTCTACATGCTCAAGCACAGACGCTAGACAAGCATGTCCTACCCTACCGTTTGCAAAAAGTAGCTTGCTAAACATGCAAAAAATATATGCCCTTCTACGATACACATGATAAGACTCAGAGACAGGGCGATTAAAATATAAGTTCGCAAGTTTTTCTATGTCTACTTCATTACCACAAACAATTCTATTTAAATCTGGATCTGTTAGATTCAGATGGCGTTCAAAGTCTTGGTAATAGTATTCACGTAAGGTAGGCATGGCTATAAGATTCCTAGCAGGAAATCCAAAAATTGCGCCAAATTCCTCTGGCAGAGGACAGATTTCATCATAATCAAATTTGAAACAGTGCGTTTCTGGACTCCAATAATCTAATGCTGCCCTAAGAAAATCATATTCAATAGCTACATGTCGCAGGGCTAGCAAACCCCTGACATGAAATAATTCTAACTCTCTTTTTTCAGCATTGGTCAAAGAATAAGACCAGTCGCGCAATGTATTATCAAAATTCTGAGACATGATTATTGAAATATGAAATTCTAAATTATTTTGTGTTTCGTAATTATGCATATCATGAATAATCTGGTCTTATTTTATAGCAAAAGCGCTCGGAACTGCCCAGAATTTATCTTTTCGCACGCGTGAAACAAACTGCTGAATAATAAGCTTCTCGTGACACGGGAAATTCCACCGTGTCACGGGAACCTTTGCCGTGACACGGCAGGTTTTGCCGTGACACGGTGAACAGTGCCATGTCACGGCACCTTACGCGCCTGCTTTTGTTTCATCTTTTCCGTATCTATCCGGATTTTTTTGTATTTTCTTATCTTTAACGTTTGTTTTTTCAGTCTTTTCTGAGAGTTCTATTCCTAATAAAATTCTCACCTTTTTTTTTTATTTTTATCTTTATTTTATGATGCTTTTTATTTTTTATTTTTATCTTTATTTTACGATGCTTTTTATTTTTTATTTTTTATTTTTTATTTTTCTTTTTGGGGAAGATATTTTTTTAGTCATTTATTCATCATTTTATCTTTATTTCTTTTCTTTTCTTTTCTTTTGGGGAAAGTAATTTTATTTCTTTTCTTTTGGGGAAGGTCGGTACCCTCCATTACTCCACTTATGTCTTCTTTCATCGTGACATTAATAAGTACACAATCACACACAAAGAGTCTCAAACACACACTAACACACACAATAGTAGATATATAAACTGTAAATAATGTACAAAGAGTCGTAATACATAAATGTATCAAGTGTCATCACAGTATGCACATAAACCCTCGGTCAAAAATCTCTAGAATCAGAATCAGTCTCATCTTGTCCCTGTGCACGTGGACCTCCCTGTGTGTATGGAAACGGCGAACCAAAGAGTCCCTCGACCATCCGAGTACGGGGAGTAGCGTCCCTACTA
Organism: Chenopodium album; assembly: GCF_948465745.1. Classification (NCBI taxonomy): domain Eukaryota; kingdom Viridiplantae; phylum Streptophyta; class Magnoliopsida; order Caryophyllales; family Amaranthaceae; genus Chenopodium; species Chenopodium album. The sequence goes on along the minus strand of NC_137839.1, from coordinate 66,205,175 downwards.
GTCCCCGCAGGCCCAGTAGTAGTCAAGCTCAAAGCAGGACCCGTCCAGCCGGAAAGCGGAGTAAACTGGCCCAAAGATACTGGAATCGTCGGCGAAGGCATCGTCCCATATAGCGGAACCGAGAACAGGCCCGACAGTGGTGGAGGAACCCCGGATAATGGGGCCGAGAATGAACCAGGATCCAAAGGAGACCCAAACTCAGGAACTGGAGGCTGTGAAAATGACGGACGCTGAGAAGACTGCCCCTGCTGCCACTGAGCCTCCTGGAACGGCTGAGTAGTCTGCGGCTCTCGCTGAGAATGCCGGTGAGCCTCAAGAGATCGTCTACTATGACCAAGCTCCTCCTCGTCCGAGCCTCTGGGCCTCGAGCGCGAGCGGGACCTCCGTCGCTCCTGAAAAAAAAAAAAAACACACAAAATCAAAAGGTGTCAATGATGCAAACAAATGGTGGAAATGAAAAAGTAATAAGTGATACCTCAAGGACGTCGCTAGAGCTCCGACAACTCGCACCACGCCGAAGCTTGATGATGCAATACTTCAGCGCGTCCACCAGCTTTATAATTCCCATCACCTCCGGGCGGTTAGGATGAGGATAAAACAAAGAAAAATCAGTAATAAGCAGCATTAAAAGAGTGGATAATACGTCGAAGGAAACTCACCGGCTCAAAAGCCTCAGGCACTGACTCCTGCGCCTGTCTATAACCCTCCGGCGCGTCAGCAATATGGTCCTCCGTGATACCGATCGGCCCAGGGTAGCGGACAGACTGAGGAGGAATCAGAATCCTCCCCACAGGGTGAATGGTCGTCTGAAAATATGATCGAATAATCAAGTTATTCGACTATTTAAAACAGAGACCAGTAAAGAAGATTCTCGAAATAAATCATACCTCGGGAAGACGGGGTGGAGGAGCTAGAGAGGGAAGCAAATCCCGCGCGTAGTCACTCTCCATGTGAACAAGCTCCTGCCACGGAAAAGTGTAGCGCTCTCCCCTGTTGATCAACCCTCTGATCAAACGGGAGTCCAGCATCGACTCTGGCGGGGAAGAAGGCACCACAAAGCGATCGCCGCTATGCTGACGGACGACTCGCTCTCCCAAGTACCAGACGAAGCGCCCAGTACCAACCAAAATGGTACGGTACACTGAAAGACGTAGGGCCTCGGGCAGATCAGTCATCCCGGCCCAAGGACGATACTGAACATCAATGGGAACCTGGAAACCATAAAATGTTAGGCGTGAAACGACAGAAATAACATCAGAAGGAAAAAACGCAACAAAGCTAATCCTTACGCCAACGGAAGAGGTGCCTCGGCGTAGTACCCCACGAAGCGCCGGAACAGACTCCACCCGTGACTCTCCTCGGTCACGCCAGCTGGCCCCGACGGGGAAGTCATGGACCATTCCCCGACGCCGGCGAGGAGCCAAGCCTGGGAAGTACTCGTAGAACCATAACTGCAACAAAAATAACATTAAGCATACGAATCGAAAAAGTCGAAATGGAACAAGAAGGGGAAAAGATCATCACCTCTACGACTCTCCACAGGCCGTAAACAGTGATAGCGGACTCGTCATTCAGCTGACGGCAGCCATGACGTAGAGATAGAAGAAGATCCGCGTATCCAAGACTGGCCCAGCTGTAGGATCCTATCTCGGGAATCCTGGCCAAAGAAGGGAGGTAACAGAGGAGCACGCGTGAACTCCTGTCAGGAGAGAGGGTCATAGAAATCAGGATCAAGATGAAGATCCGCACCCGCTGCTCGGCCGTCGTATCCTCCATATCGAAGCCGCGAGCAAGAACTGAAGCCAACTCCGATCGTCCACTCCTAGGACCACTTCGTGACACCGGACGAGTCCTGATGTGCTGAACGATCGGACCTAACAAATCGGCTACCTCAGCCGATGTCCAGGATAGATCAGACATCTGGCCTACTGCCCGGTCGGTAAAGCGCAGCCCGCTGATCATGCTGAAGTCTAAAGGGGTCACCGTCATCTCTCCCCAAGCAAAATGAAACGTGTTGGTAGTATCCCAAAAATACTCCAACAACGCACGAACAACCTTCGCGCCGCAACCCCGGGGGCTGCGAAACCCTACAACCGCCGCATAGAAATCGACAAAGCCAGACGACTCCCATAGGGCGCTCGTAGCAGGATCCTCCGTAATGACCTGGTGAAGTCGAGGGATCAAATCACCGGCCCCGGAACCATGTTGGCGAAGTGTGCCATCAACTATGCCGGAGAGTGCACGATGAGAAACGTGGTTTTCACGGCAGAAAACCAACTGGTCTGGAGTCTAGGGAGGTGGAACCCACCTACCCCTACTCGTAGAAGTCCGAGGCTCGGACTCCAAGACGTCGTCGTCCACGCCCTCAGGGACAGTGGGAGTGTCCTCCCGAAAAGCCCGACGCCGACCGCGGGTAGAAAGGTCGCAATCTCGTCGTCTAGGCATGCTATTGTCAAAATCTAAATGTTTAGCATCATTTCCTAAACATTTAATTCAAATTGCATATTTATAATAAAATCTAAATACTTAGCATCATTTCCTAAGCTATTTAGTTGTTTATTGAATTATATGCTAAATTTTATCAAAATCTAAATGTTTAGCATTATTTCCTAAACATTTTAAATTGCAAAATAATAATCTAAATACTTGGCATCATTTCCTGAGTTATTTAATTGTTTATTGAATTATACGCTAAATTTTTACCTCAAGGCTAAAAAATTGGCAAAAATTATAGTATTTAGTTTCTCCATGACAAACTAATACTACAGTGCTCCTAGCCGCATGATACTATGTTCTCCATGACAATATAGTACATATGCATCAACACATCATTTCACAAGATTCATCACTATTTTTTCACCATTTCAAAGCATGAACATTATTTCACAAAGTAGCACCCAAAAATGGTGATTTGCTCAATTCTCCATCAAGTCATGCAATTTTTATCTCAAATTTCTCACAAACACACATGTACACATATACAAATAAAATCATGGCAAGAATTTCAACATAAAGCTTCAAAATCAAAAACCCCCAAATTGATTTTTTAGGGTTTATCATGAAATTGTTAATATGAAGCAAATTCAAAGCAAAAATCCAAGGGCCACTAGCGCAAAATTCCATGGATGTGTGTAAAAAGTCGAAAATGAGGAGAAGATCGAGGAATTACAACAAAATTGGTGAAATTTGAACTCCAAAACTCGAAAATATATTCCGGTCACTAGCGCAACTACCGCGACACGGGCAAGACTAACCGTGTCACGGTCAAGAGCAACCGTGTCACGGCAAAATTTCGAGGCTGACGGGGCTCCGGTGAACAGGACGGCAGCGCAGGAACAGAGACAGAAGTAGCAACGAAACAGCAGTAGCGCAGTAGCCAAACAACCGCAGCAAAGCAAAAAAGGTGAAGAAAAAAAAAAAAAAAAAAAAAAAAGAGAGAGACTAACCGTGTCACGGTCGCCGTTACCGTGTCACGGCGAGCTTCGAACGGCCGGCGGTTAACTCCAGACGTGGCGCGGCAGCTTTTGGAAAGAGAGAAGTTAGATTGGTGAATGGTGAAAGCAAATGTGAAAGCAAGAAGAAATGTGAAATGAAAAAAAAAATGGTGCACGCGGATTTAAAGGCAGAAAAGGACAAAAAAAAAAAAAAAAAAAAGAGCCGTTGTTGACTGATTCAAACAGCGCAAATAAAAAAAATAATAAAAAAAAAGGAAAACATGAGTCCCGTGACACGGGATACTAGTCCCGTCAGACGGGAATCCCTGACCGTGTCACGGGAACCTTCTGACGTGGCGCGGCAAATCCGAGTCTGGTCAGGGAATATTCCTAGCTTTTTGACCAGTTTGGCTGACTTTCCGGGTTTATTGGGTGATTATTTTTTTCGCTACAGTTACGCGGAAAATCCCAACTGATGTTTAAGGGGGACTAAAATTACCATTTTACCCCTGGCAAGCATCAAAGCCTATTTTGCGGCATTTTAAACATTTAATATGGTCGGATAATCGGTTTAAAATTGTGAATCATTTATAGCCCATGTTCGGGGATAATCAAACCACCATACACTTATCAATTTTCAGCAACCGTCGGCTTTCCTCAGGCTTGGAAAGCGTTATCGGTGGATTTTTCTTCAAGTATAGAAAACCTCCAAGTTGGCTTTCCTCGGGCATGGAAAGCATCATCCGTGAATTTTTCTTCAAGTATAGAAAACCACGAAATTCCTTTGTCGGCTTTCCTCAAGTATGGAAGGCATTATTGGTGGAATTCTTCAAGCATAGAATGATACCAAATTCATTTGTCGACTTTCCTCAGGCATGGAAAGTATTATCCGGTAGCTTTCTTCAGGCTTAGAAAGGTACCAAACTCTTCAGTCGGCTTTCCTCAAGCATGGAAAGCGTTTCAACCAATGTCACTCGGTAGATTCCTTCAAGTATAGGAAAATACCAAACTCGTCTGTCACCGACACACTGGTGCCAGATATGTATTCTATCCCTTTACTCTTTTATCTGTAGAACTAACATTTTTCTGCAGGTATCGGCGTATACAGATTGATTTAGGATCGCAGAACGTCTTAAATCATTCTCCGTCCCTATCGACTACTTTGACTATCGTTTTCGAAACTGACGTTTCTACAAACTCAGTCAAAGTGGGGGCTTCTGTAGACACCTAAAAATGTCTCCCCAAAACCAAGCCCGATGATAAATAACCTTTCATCGCCGCTATTGGTCGGGTTTAGTATTTAATCCCGAGAGTGTTTAAAAAATCGTATTTTATTAAATTCATATTTTTGAAAGGTCCATGGATCAGTCTTGGTGTTTGGTAAAAGCATAGTTTTAATTTGTTAATTAATTTTAAGCCCAAACCTTTTTTTTATTTTATTATTATTGGCCCAAATATTTTATTTAATTTTATTTATTATTTTCTTATTTTAGCCCGAATATTAAAAGTCAGAAAAAAGCCCGTAATCATCAATCGGCACTCAAAAAGCCGAAAGAAATTAGGGTTAAAAATGAATTTAGACGGAAAAGTGGACTGGAATTGACCGTGTCACGGTCAAGCTTGACCGTGTCACGGGAACTCTTCCCGTCTGACGGTGGGACTTCCCGTGACACGGGAGGTCTGCCGTGACACGGGGAGTTCCGTGTCCTTTCCGCGTAAACCCTTAACGCGTTTTCCGTTCCGTTTTCTGAAAATTTCCCGCGACACTCCAAAAACTGACCGTGTCACAGGAACTTGTACCGTCTGACGGTACAGTCTAACCGTGTCACGGTACAGTCTGACCGTGTCACGGGATACTTTTTTAGGGTTTTTATCATTTTAGGGTTCCGTGTGCTCCGTCAGCACATTTCCCTATAAATACCCCCTCATTTCTGATGAACGGGGCAACCAGAATTCTATTATTCTTATTTTTTCTCTCTTCTATGTTCTTAACCTAAACACTAGCCTACCCTTTTCACTTCAAAATTCCTTCTTCAAGCACTCAAAGGAGTCCATATTTTACTCGAGGTTCTATCCTTAAACCAAGGCGTGAAAGGTAGAATCGTTTGAGGGCTTGGCCCCAAAATTAACTTTGTTTTTATTTAATTTAATTTAATTGTTGTTTTATTATTTCCTTGAAGTTACTAACTCGTTTATTATTTTGTAGTTGCAAGCAAACAGATTCAAAGTAAGAGTTATGCTCTTTTTATTATTATTTTTCTAACGATTTTTCTGTTGTTAGAAGAATTATGACTAAATTGGTTCTTTTATGTTTATATTGATTTTATTATATTGACTAAATTGGCCTTCGAGATCGCATGGATCACTTGTAAGCCGTTCACGGATCATAAAAGGCAACCACGAATAAGGGACAACGAAAGGCAACTACAATTGACTCGTGAAGGTTACACCCCATTCATAATCCATGAGATTACTAAATCCATAGGGTTCGGAACCACGAAAGGAGGATCGAGGATGATGGTACGAAGTGAGTCATGGAATCACATTCGCCCGTATTGGCCTCTACTCGATTCTTATAGTGAAAAGTGATCCATGCGATCTCGAAGGCATGCAAGCAAAGATTCAATTTGCTCCAAACTATTATTAAGATACATTGGTTTAATATTAATGCAACATATAATTCTAAAATATCGTGATCACTTGATTAAACAACAAGATTAAAAAGGAAACTAAACCGGTTTTCCAAAGTATCTTATTAGGCGTGATTTTCAATTACACATTCCCTTTAACATGTAATATGGTGATCAATAAATATAATAAAATAAACATCATGATTAAGCTGTTATTAACTTCAATAAAAATATAAATCAAATTGAAACAATTAAATTAAATAAAAAGTAGAGTTGATTTGGTCCAAACCCTTAGTTAATTATAACTTTCACGTCTTGGTTTAAGTATAGAACTTTAGGTATTGTATTGACTCCTTGGAGTGGTTAAGAGAAGAATGATTTAATTAGGAATATAGGTTTTAAGGCTTAGAATATGAGAGAGAGAGAGAGAAGAATGATTTTTTGGTGTAAAAGAGAGAAAGAGAAAAGCATTTGATGCCCCCAACTGTAGAAAGGAGGGGGTAAGTATTTATAGGGAAAATAAGTAGAGGGAACACACGAAACCCTAAAAAGATAAAAACCCTAAAAATTAACACCGCGACACGGCAGAGAACATCGTGACACGGTGCCAGGCACCGTCAGACGAGGCACACTTCCGTGACACGGTGGAAAACAGTGCGACGTGGGAAATAATTAAGGTACGGGAGAGAAAACGCGTGAAGGGTTTATGCGGAAAGAACACGGAGATGCCCCGTGTCACAGCACAGGCACCGTGACACAGCATTGTCCACCGTGGCACAGTACAGTACACTGTGTCACCATAAAAAAAATACGCGGAGATTACACCCCGTGTCACGGAATGGGCACCGTGACACGGGAAATTGTACCGTGACACGGTGAAAAATCCCGTGACACAATGGATTAAACGTGAATAATTACACAAAAAAGGAACCGTGTCACGCCAATAAGCCCCGTGACACGACAGCATTTGCTGCGTCGCGGCGTTTTAGCTACTGCGCGGTAATTCCAGTTTTTTACCCGTTTTTTAAATCATTATAACTTTTGATCCGTAACTTGAAATAAGACATATAATATATCATTGAAAATCGTATCAAGTCAAATTTCTAACCCAATTAGAATCAGGTCAAAATAATTTTTAGATTTTATGATATGGCCGTTTTAGTGGAAGGGTGTCGGTTTTGGGCCGAGTTTAGTGTTTCGCACATATCTTTTTCCTTATAGCTCGGAATCGGGATTATGATATATGGTTGGAAATCTTATTGAAAGGCCTATCCAACCAAATAATAATTGGATCAAAATTATATATCCATAAAATCAGTTCAAGTCGATTTTGCGATGTGGACACGAAATGAGCTAGGAAATGGATTGGTTTATGAAATGTATTGGATAGAACATGGATTTAAGCGCTCCAAAGATTAAATACTCAAGCCTAACAATAATGGAGGTGAAATTTTGTTCATCGTCAGGTTTGATTTTGGGGAGACATTTTTAGGTGTCTGCAACGGTGAATAAAAAAATAATTCAGTGGCATTTAGTGAAAAATCTTTTTTTTTTTTTTTTTGTTTTGGTGATATGTGTATAGGATATATAATATCACTTACTGCCTATACGATATTATTTATAGGTTGGATGTTATCATCTGCAGCTGGATGTGATACCATGTATATCAGCCAATAAAAAGAACATTTCTACTAATTGATATCAGACAAGATTCGGGACATATCAAATATTAATTTAATAAACACTTGTCAGCCAACAAAATTAACATATCAACCAACAAAGAAACATATCATCCAACAAAAGGATGAAATTAACAAACAAAAGCAACATATAAGCCAACAAAGTGAACATAATAGCTAGTAGCTAACAAAAGAAACATATTTGTCAACTGATGTCTAGTAGCAACTAACAGAAAACATATCAGATATTTTTTTAAGAAAAAAACATATCAGAGCAGCTAACAAAAGAAATATATCAACCAATAGAACAAATATATCATTCAACAAATGAAATATATCAATCAACGCAATATTTATTGTGTTTCTTCAATTGTGATTTCCCGTAGTAGTGCTTTCTCTTTCGATGATGGTCTGATCTCCTCCTATTTTTCGAATTTGCAGCCAGACCCAAATCTAGAACTCGTGCTAGGGCCCATTAACTTCTCCTTCGACCCAAAAGCACTTATCTATAATTTCTTCTTAGTTGATTGTGGTTTTTTCTTCTCCTCATCATCACTATAATTCATCTTTTGTTCCTTTTCTTTAATTTGATAATGGGTTACTGTAATATCCTTCATCGTTCGATGCAGAACTTAGATTCTATATGAGCATCTGATTTTCTCCTGCTCCGAATACGAGGGTGTGATAGAGAATATCTATAGATTATTCTTCTCCTAGGTAGTTTTGGTATATATTTTGTATGAGAATATTTTTATAATATCTTTACATATCTTATTAATAACCTAGTAGGCTAGTATGATTAGGACTCTCATATAACCCTATAAATATTGAGCAATGAGAATAAATTTGATTGAGAAGTTTTATATTATTTGATAAACCCAAAACAAACGATGAATGACGCAAAAATCAGTGATAAAGCCATCATCGACAACCAATGACCGAGTTCTGATCTTCAGCATACATGTAGACACCTAATTGTGTCTTCCCAAAAACCAAACCCGGTGATGAGTACCTTTCACGTCATTCAATATCGAACGAGGTGAAATGTTGAAGAGTCTTGTGAATTATTCTGTGTTTCTAAAATGTTTTAATAAAAATAATTTACTTCTTTTTTCGAAAATCATTCATTTAGTATCCTATTTATTAAAATCATCTAATACAATTTAGTTTAGTATAGTTATAGGTCCAATAATTGTATAGTTGGATGGGGTTTGAAATGACCTTTCCAACGATATATTATAAGCTCAATTATGAGTTATAATGAGGAAGTTATGGCCGAAATACTAAACTAGCTAGATCCTAAATGAGTTTTATGGGCGACCTAATGATCATGTGGAGGGTCCGTTAATTTTAAATATATTCCTAAAATAATTAGTTTTTATCCTAATCTTCTAGAATCTTCTAGAAGGTTATTTTGAGTTCTAATGGGATTAGGATTATTAATTATAATAATATTTGATTTTGAAAAGATAAAAATTCTAATTGGAATAAAACAAGTATTTATAAAAGATTAAATCTTGTTTAATTAAAGATAAGTATGGAATCTAAGTAACCTAATTTGATTAGGAGAAGGAATTTGTACGAGAATTTTTATCATGCAGCAACCATCGTGCTGCAATGGGCTTATCACCATGCGATGGAGCCAGTTTTACTCCGAGTCTGATTCTGACTCTTTTCTATCATTTACGGACGATTTTTCACTATAAATAGGGTCGATTCCCCCCGTTTTTAGATCATCAAAAATCATCTGTTGTTTCTTTCTCTATCAAAGCTAGAAGCTTGTTCTCTCTATTCTTTTTTCTAAGCCTAGCCTTTTCAAAATACACGAGTCTCGAATACACCTAGCAAAGCTCGAAGTTGCCTTAGACCTCAACGTGAAAGGTTGATAGTTCTGAGGGTTTGGTCCCAAATTTATGTTTTTATTTATGTTTTATTGTTTGAATAATATTTTTATTTAAGTTACTAATGTGTGTATTCTTTTGATAGAAAGAGGTACGAGGCTTCAAATTAAAGTGAGTAATTCAATTACTCTATTTCCATAGAAATCATGCTTAGATTATTTTATAAATACCTAGTATTATGTTAGGATGTCTTTATTGATTTCTAGACTCTAGTATCATGTTAGGGATAAAGCTTTAATCTTTGTTGCTTAGTGACATGCTAGGATTTGTTATTAATCATGTTAGTATCATGCCTATGATCTTGCTATTATTATGCTTTGATGAGATTGAGAATATTTTGATGATGATGATTTGTTGTGTCAATATTATTATGTTTCTTGATATTATTGTTATTGCTTGATCACACCCTCCCTTGCAGGTTTAAAGGGAATGTACTTGAAATGATGCTTAATAAGATAATTGATAATTTATTTAGGCTAATATGATTTTAATTCAAGTGATCACCAATAATTGATTTATTTGTGTATCGATAATCAACCAACATAGATTAAACAGGTTTAGAATTAATATATTGATTGTATGTTAATTGGAAAGTGCACACGAATATGAGAAGCTAAGAACAAAGTAGAGGACTATTTAGGGTGTAGACACCTACTTTTGGCCTCTTGTCCCGAAAGGAAGTGCGATGATGTTATAAAAATCTGGTCTTCATGTTAGATCAAAGTTGAACTGTTTATGGGCTACGAAATGCATTATGAAGTAAATTGAAACCCATATTTGAGACCAATTTAACTTAGAGCCTTGTCCAATTACTAATTAGGCATAAAACATGTTCATACATGTTTAAACTTGATTAATAACGGACCCAAATGCGGCAAATGCAGTGATTGGATCCAATAGAACCTACATTGTTGAAAACCGAGCCAAAAAGATAAACCAAAAATCAAATTCCCATGAAATTATTTTACAGATGGATAGCCCTTTCATAGAGCTTTCCAACGGTATATTATAAGCCCAATTCCGAGCCAAAACAAAGAAGTTATGATCAAAACACTAAACCGGGCCCTAAAACTGACACCCTTGCACTCCAACGGCCATAACTTTTTATCCATAACATATTTTAACCTAATTCTAACGGCATTGGAAATTAGACATTCAGAGCTTTCCAATGATATCTCACACTCTCCGACTCTGCAATCAAAATTTATGGAAGTTTTAAAAATGCGTTTTCGTAAAAGGCAAACTGCAAACTAGCACAACTCAGTCAGTTGCGCGCCTGGCGCGCGCGACTCATTGAGATACGCGCGGCATCCAGCGCGACTCAGAGAGTTGCGCGCGCCACCTGACGGAGCGGCTCTAAAACCCTAAACCTAGATCCCTACGCCTATAAATAGGGGTCTTCGTTCAGCATTACGAGAACCAAAAAATCAGAATTAAAACCCTAGTATTCTTAAAACCCTAATCTCTCAACTTCTCTTACTATCATACTACTTTTTCTTCTCTCTTCCCAAATACTTTCCAACCCTAATTGAATCCATTGAAGTCCTTGAGGTACGAAGAAGAAAGAAATTCCATAAACACATTAAACGGAGATTTAACATAAAAGAAGAGCGGTTAGTTTCCTAAGCACTTATATAAATCTCTTTTCCTTTATTGTTTAAATAACTTTAATTGAATAAATAGTGTTGTTTGATCACTTTAAAAAAAATTTAATTAATTAATTCACATAGTATTATTTTGTTAATGAAGACTAGAATTTGATAATTAATTGTTGTTTTATCACTTAAGACAAGGCGAATATTGTTTATTTTGTTCTTTTCACGAATATTGATTAAACAAAGAATAATGAATTTTGCAATGTAATTCCTACGTGATTAATGCTTGTAAATAAAATCAAATAACTTAGTTTTAGGTTTCGCGTTGCATATATTGTTTGGTGATGAAATTTTGAAAAAGAAAAAGCTAATAGAGGCCGCACTAGGGCTTGAATAGCGATTATCCTTTAAAGGGAACGTTATTTTAGTGCCCTTTGCCCCCGAACTCATTTCTGGTTTATGTAGATCAATTTGGGCATGGGTAAACTTACGATTCGTGCTCATTATCCCATGAAATCCATATGGGAGAAAGGCATGAACGAGGTTTATGGGTTTTCCCAAAACTCATTGGCGACTCCTACTTGTTTCTTACAAAAAAGCGTGATGATAGAATCAATTCTAATTCCAGGTCCCCCAAACAATCAGGAATTCAAGTCCTAATACACCCTAACCAAGGGTAAAGTCCTAGGCTTTTAAACGACCATGGGAATCTAAGGAAGGACCCCCTTACGATTGGATCACCCTCCTTACATAGGGCAGGTTCAATCTCATTTATGTTGGAGTTGTACCTTCATTCTCGAATATTCAGTCATGGTTCAGGACTACTATAGAGTTAGCGATCTCTGTGATCGTGAATGGTTTATAAGTTCTTAAAACTTATTGTCAACTCTTTTGCTCTAGCTTCCTTCCCTTTGGATGTCACCATGCTTAAGTGCATGATCACAGCGGGGTTCAAGTGTGGAAAACTTGAAATATTCCCTACAATACCCGAGCGGTCAATGTTTAGTGTAACACTGATGGTTTTGCCGTCTGTAGAACACCGCCAATGGCTATATTAGGATACTAGGTAAGGGAGATTTTGTACGTGTAGAATTCTCCAATCACTTGCATTCTTAGAGAGATTGTATTCTTTGTATGTAGGTCTCTTAGTCTCTAAACCGAAAAATAATATGGAAAGACACTCGTATATGTAACGATGGGTATGGTGCCTTAAAAAACATTGGAGGATTTATGTGGATCACATGCTCTCAAATGATGCCCAAGCCCAACAACCATATTATTATTAATAATTATTTTTTGAAACAACCTAATAAAAATCGACTTTTTGTTCGAACTATGTATAATAAAATAAAAATATGTTGTAAGAAATTATCTATTAAAATGTGAAATCTTGTAAAAGACGACTACCATATGATTATACTTCCTTTGTTCTTTTTTTTTTTTTTTTGCCTGTTTGACTTATACAGTTCTCATGATTTTCTTAAGAATATATATCTCTGTTTCCATACACATATGTACAAAACATAAAAACTTCGTATTCATTAAAATTTATAATGAGGATAATCCAACAAGATCGATCTCATGTGACTAAATAATCTTTCATAGAGATCTTCTTTCAAAAATAAAAATATAAACTTTTATAGAGTAATGGAAAATTATGATCAAAATTTTGAAAGTTCAACCCAAATTTGACTGCAGAAGGAAAAAAAAAAAAGAAATGGAGGGAGTTGTATAGAAAAGGAATAATGATCATTTTTGGTGTATGTGTTGTGACTTAAGATATGAAAAAGGAAGAAACTTGTATAAATAATGAGGGTGGAATAAAATTGAAATTGTGTTAATTAATGGTTTTAATAACATAATTATGCCTGTAAAAAAATAACATAATTATGGACGGAATCTATAAAGTTAACTAATTAACTTGAACGTAGTAGTAAAACATTTCAACACTAGACTAGATAAAAGGATTAGTCTCTCTCTTGTCTCTTCTCTCCAAATAAAACCTTGCCTCTATTTTTTAATTTTGGAGAAGCCTTCATCAGTTTTTACTGGTGAAAAACTTCAATCTATGTTTTTTATGTGTCTTTTCTTTTTATTTTGGTTTGCTTTAGGTCTATTATAGATCTTCCTCTTTTAGGATGAACATTCCTTCTTCGAAAGAAAGGGCTTTTCTTGTTCTTTAGGAAGATTTTTCTCTTTCGAAAGCTAAGAAAGGTTTTTCTTCTCTTTTTTAAAGGAAGATTTGCTTTGTATTTGATGGGTTGTTTTAGGGTTGCTCCATGAATAAAGATTTGTGTGGGATCGAAAAAGAGGTTAATCTTTCGAATACAACCAAGTAAATTATCAGACGGAAATTTTCTTCACAGCTAAAGAAGATCTATAGACCCCCTCGTCAATTAATGGAGTAAATCACAGCAGTGTGAAAAAGGGTATCAAGAATTTATTATTTGCAACAACGATCGTAGCATTGTTGAAAGAATGTTTTTATTGATCCAATTGTTATTTATTTGTTATATATATAAACTTTTTGGTAGATGTCGAATGACTTTTTATTTGGGAATAATTTTTTATCAAAAAAAAAAAAAAAAAAAAAAAAAAAAAAAAAAAAAAAACCTTGTTCTAGGATTTTAAGGATGATTTACAAATTACATATAAGGCAATATAAAAAGAGCAAGCCCCAATTTATAACCTAGATAAGCAAATTGTGTTTAACAAATGACATTTTCGTATATAAGTTGCATTGCAAATTGTGTATTGTGATTAAAACTTTTTTTTTTTTTACTATTTGCTTCTATTCATCATTTTCTTCCTCCCACCTTCTTCTTCTTCGTGTTCATCTTCTTTCTCTTGTTCATATTTTTTCTTCCCACCTACCTTAATCTTCTCCTTCCAATCTCTGCCCACTTTTACCTTCTCTTTCAAGTCCGTTAGACTCCATTTTTGCCAGCTTCGCCGGCGAAATTAAACGAAAATCCTAATAACAAAATGAGAAGTTAATGGCATTGTTAACCCTAAAGGGTAACTGAGCTTTCCTTCCTCCATTAAATTCAACTTTGCACCACCATTTTTGGCGACAAAAACCCAAATAATCAAGTGAGAATAACGGACATGATTAACCCTAGAGGGTGGATAAGCTTTTCTCCCTCCATTCATTTTGACTTGTTCAACGTCATATAATGAATGATGTACTTTCTTCCACCATGGAAATTGAAAGTTGAAGGAGGAGAGAGAAAACAACAAAAGCTTGAAGGAGGAGATAGAAAATCAAAAAATACCAAAAGGCTGAAATGGGACAGAGAAAACAGAAGTTAACCTTGGTTAGATGTAATTTACATATACAACCCTTGCTTATTTATAAAGGTTATAAAATTGTATTTTGTCATATAAAAACTTAAGGAAAATTTGACAATTACCACCTTCTATTATGTCCATTTTAGCAATTACCACCTTATTTTTTTTTTAATTACCACCTTCTATTTTCAAAAATATCACAGGTTAACACCTTCTCCACCACATGACGTCATGTGGGCCCTACCCTTTACCTTTCCCTCCTATTTCCCCTTCCTCACTTCGATTCTCATCTCCCCTGTTTCTCTTCTCTCTCCTTCAACATTATTGGCAATCAATTCTTCCTCACCCACCTAATACTTTCTGAAAATTTACTCCCTATTGTCACATTCTCTATCTCCCTCATAATTCTTGGTCAAAATAGTTGCTAAATTGCCCAAAATTGTACCTTGTTCCAGGGGCAGTATTATAGTACAATTGGGTTGGAATTGAAACGTCATTGTTGAAGGGGGGACCAAGCTAGGATATCTCAATTAGTTCACCAATTGAACACCCTCACCCCTTTTGATTCGTAAAACCCTTATTGCAACCAGGTAATAAATCACAATTTGTGTTCAATTAGTTCATTAATTGAACACCCCCACCCCTAATTTGATTCGAAAAACCCTAATTTCAACCCTAATTTGTTGTTAATTTAATTCGGAAAATTACAATCGTAAACCCTAAAACGCATCAAAAATCCCTATATTAAGAAATTAATACGAACAACATACCTTTTTTTGGGAATCATTGTCATGTTGCATCAACCACCAATAATTGTTCGTCAATTTGGATTTAGAGGAGTAAATTGAAGTGTTCTGATTTTTTTTTTGGGTGGGGGGGAGTTAGAGGAGAGATGAGAATCGAAGAAATGGGTGGGAAATAGGAGGGAAAGGTAAAGGGTGGGGCCCACATGACGTCATGTGGTGGAGAAGGTGGTAACTTTTGATGTTTTTAAAAATAGAAGGTGATAATTTTCAAAAAAAAAAAAATACAAGTTGGTAATTACTAAATGGGACATAATAGAAGGTAGTAATTGTCAAAATTTCCAAAACTTAATTAAATTCTTGAGTTGAAATAAAACATAACTATGCTTGGGGCTTGCCCATCTCTTTCACCAAAAAAAAAAAAAAAAACATAACTATTAATTTATTAAACTATTGTCCATATAAGCTTGGTAAGAGATTCGTTTACTCTTTTTTTTTTCCAACTGCTTCAAAATACAGAAAAGAAAAAAAAAAAAGGGGCAAACTCTTCATTTCCCTCCCACCACCGAGGAGGAGAAACTCTTCACTTCACCCAAAAACTAAAAAGAAATACAAACGAAATAAAAAAAATTATCCAACAAGTGACCGGCTATTGGAGTTGATTAACTACATCTTATATCTAGCTAATCGTGTCTTCATCTTATATTACCTGGGATGCATCTCACTAATCGTGAATTGATTTTCAGATGATGATTTTGACTCACTAGTATTGCTCATTAACGTCGTTGATTGTAGACTATTGTAAAATCTTCGAGGGTGTGGCGGTGTTGGCATTGAGTTGATAGATGTATCGTTGTTGAGCAAATGAACAACGGTTGACATGGTCGGTCTCCCATTTGTGTTATTTTGTGCACACCATAATCCAAGATGAATGCATTTTAAGACTTCAACACTCGAGTAAGTATCGTTCAATATCGGGTCCATAAAATCCAAGGGTTTTTCTTCGGAAAACTTCTCCAAGCCTAATACATTAAATTGTGGTCATATTAGGGCAAATTTAATAATCTTTTTCTAGGATTTAATAAATTAAGAATGAATTACATTTAATTTAGTAAATATGATTTTCTCATTATTACACTTACATAGGTCAAGAGGTCTTCTTCTCCATGTTGGTGGAATTTTGTACTAATCTTCTTGCCACTAACAATCTCTAGAACCAACACTCCAAAGTTGTATACATCTGATTTTACATAAAATTGCCCATGCATTGCATATTCTGGAGCCATATAACCACTACAAGACATTGATGAATTCAGTAACAAAAAAGAAAAACACTAGGAAAAAAAAAATTATAAACAGTTTCATTATAACATTAGCTTCTTATAATTTAATTTGAAGTTGACTTTGAAAGATAGTTAAAAGTCCAATAAATATACTCATTTGTTAGATCCTTACTATGTTCAGGTATTTAAAACTTGGATTTTCTCTAAAAATTTGTACATAATTTTATTTTATTATTTTTTGAAGAGAAAAAATTGTACGATGTTTATAACATACCTATAAAATAAAGTCATATATTTGAAGGCTGTAAATGAGTAATAAATTGAGAGTCGGACCACTTTTAATTTTAGAGAAGGTTTTGCGTGAGACTTGACTCACCGTGAGATCAATATACCTAACAATTAACATGGTTGACAATAATATTCTAATATCTACTAACAGTAATAATTTAATTTATGACATTAATATTCTAATATCTGACAATAATATTCTAATATATGACATTAATATTCTAATTAATGTTTGACGTTAAATAATCTAATACTTTATTATATGACAATAGTATTTTAAGCAAAGAATAATGACTTTTGCAATGTAATTCCTACGTGATTAATGCTTGTAAATAAAATCAACTAACTTAGTTTTAGGTTTCGCGTTGCATATATTGTTTGGTGATGAAATTGTGAAAAAGGAAAAACTAATAGAGGTCGTATTAGGGCTTGAATAGCTATTCTCCTTTAAAGGGAACGTTATTTTAGTACCCTTTGCTCCCGAACTCATTTATGGTTTATGTAGATCAATTTGGGCATGGGTAAACTTACGATTTGTGCTAATTATCCCATGAACTCCACATGGGAGAAAGGCATGAACGAGGTTTATGGGTTTTCCCAAAACTCATTGGCGACTCCTACTTGTTTCTTACAAAAAAGCGTGATGATAGAATCAATTCTAATTCAAGGTCCCCCAAACAGTCAGGAATTCAAGTCCTAATACACCCTAACAAGTGTAAAGTCCTAGGCTTTTAAACGGCCACGGGCATCTAAGGAAGGACCCCCTTATGATAGGATCACCTTCCTTACATAGGGCAGGTTCAATCTCATTTATGTTGGAGTTGTACCTTCATTCTCGAATATCCAGTCATGGTTCAGGACTACTATAGAGTTAGCGATCTCTGTGATCGTGAATGGTTTATAAGTTATTAAAACTTATTGGCGACTCTTTTGCTCTAGCTTCCTTCCCTTTGGATGTCACCATGCTTAAGTGCATGATCACAGCGGGGCTCAAGTGTGGAAAACTTGAAATATTCCCTACAATACCCGAGTGGTCAATGTTTAGTGTAACACTGATGGTTTTGCCGTCTGTAGAACACCGCCAATGGCTATATTAGGATACTAGGTAAGGGAGATTTTGTACGTGTAGAATTCTCCAATCACTCGCATTCTTAGAGAGATTGTATTCTTTGTATGTAGGTCTCTTAGTCTCTAAACCGAAATATAATATGGAAAGACACTCGTATATGTAACGATGGGTATGGTGCCTTAACAAAACATTGGAGGATTTGTGTGGATCACAAGCTCTCAAATGATGCCAAAGCCCAACAACCATATTATTATTAATAATTATTTTTTGAAACAACCTGATAAAAACCGACTTTTTGTTCGAACTATGTATAATAAAATAAAAATTATGTTGTAAGAAATTATCTATTAAAATGTGAAATCTTGTAAAAGACGACTACCATATGATTATACTTCCTTTGTTATATTTTTTATTTTTTTTTTGTCTTTTTTTTGCCTGTTTGACTTATACAGTTCTCATGATTTTCTTAAAAATATATATCTCTATTTCCATACACATATGTACAAAATATAAAAACTTCGTATTCATTAAAATTTATAATGAGATTAATCCAACAAGATCGATCTCACGTAACTATATAATCTTTCATAGAGATCTTCTTTCAAAAAAAAAATATATAAACTTTTATAGAGTAATGGAAAATTATGATCAAAATTCTGAAAGTTCAACCCAAATTTGACTGCAGAGGGGAAAAAAAAAAGAAATGGAGGGAGTTGTATAGAAAAGGAATAATGATCATTTTTGGTGTATGTGTTGTGACTTAAGATATGAAAAAGGAAGAAACTTGTATAAATAATGAGGGTGGAATAAAATTGAAATTGTGTTAATTAATGGTTTTAATAACATAATTATGCCTGTAAAAAAAATAACATAATTGTGGACGGAATCTATAAAATTAACTAATTAACTTGAACGTAGTAGTAAAACATTTCAACACTAGACTATATAAAAGGATTAGTCTCTCTCTTGTCTCTTCTCTCCAAAAAAAAACCTTTCCTCTATTTTTGAATTTTGGAGAAGCTTTCATCAGTTTTTACTGGTAAAAAACTTCAATCTATGTTTTTTATGTGTCTTTTCTTTTAATTTTGGTTTGCTTTAGGTCTATAATAGATCTTCCTCTTTTAGGATGAACATTTCTCCTTCGAAAGAAAGGGCTTTTCTTGTTCGTTAGGAAGATTTTTCTCTTTCGAAAGCTAAGAAAGGTTTTTCTTTTCTTTTTTAAAGGAAGATTTGCTTTGAATTTGATGGGTTGTTTTAGGGTTGTTCCATGAATAAAGATATGTGTGGAATCGAAAAAGTGGTAAATCTTTCGAATACAACCAAGTAAATTATCAGACGGAAATTTTCTTCACAGCTAAAGAAGATCTATAGACCCCTTCGTCAATTAATGTAGTAAATCATAGCAGTGTGAAAAAGGGTATCAAGAATTTATTATTTGCAACAACGATCGTAGCTTTGTTGAAAGAATGTTTTTATTGATCCAATTGTTATTTATTTGTTATATATATAAACTTTTTTGTAGATGTCGAATGACTTTTTATTTAGGAATAATTTTTTATCAAAAAAAAAGAAAATCCTTGTTCTAGGATATTAAGGATGATTTACAAATTACATATAAGGCAATATAAAAAGAGCAAGCCCCACTTTATAACCTAGATAAGCAAATTATGTTTAACAAACGACATTTTCGTATATAAGTTGCATTGAAAATTGTGTATTGTGATTAAAACTTTTTTTTTTTTTACTGTTTGCTTTTATTCATCATTTTCTTCCTCCCACCTTCTTCTTCTTCGTGTTCATCTTCTTTCTCTTGTTCATATTTTTTCTTCCCACCTACCTTAATCTTCTCCCTCCAATCTCTGCCCACTTTTACATTCTCTTTCAAGTCCGTTGGACTCCATTTTCGCAAGCTTCGCCGGCGAAATTAAACGAATATCCTAATAACAAAATGAGAATTTAATGGCATTGTTAACCCTAAAGAGTAACTGAGCTTTCCTTCCTCCATTAAATTCAACTTTGCACCACCATTTTTGGCGACAAAAACCCAAATAATCAAGTGAGAATAACGGACATGATTAACCCTAGAGGGTGGATAAGCTTTTCTCCCTCCATTCATTTTGACTTGTTCAACATCATATAATGAATGATGTACTTTCTTCCACCATTGAAATTGAAAGTTGAAGGAGGAGAGAGAAAAACAACAAAAGCTTGAAGGAGGAGATAGAAAATCAAAAAATACCAAAAGGTTGAAAGGGGATAGAGAAAACAAAAGTTAACCTAAGTTAGATGTAATTTACATATACAACCCTTGCTTATTTATAAAGGTTATAAACTTGTATTTTGTCATATAAAAACTTAAGGAAAATTTGACAATTACCACCTTCTATTATGTCCATTTTAGCAATTACCACCTTATATATTTTTTTAATTACCACCTTCTATTTTTAAAAATATCAAAGGTTACCACCTTCACCACCACATGACGTCATGTGGGCCCCACCCTTTACCTTTCCCTCCTATTTCCCCTTCCTCACTTCGATTCCCATCTTCCCTGTCTCTCTTCTCTCTCCTTCAACATTAATGGCAATCAATTCTTCCTCACCCACCTAATACTTTCTGAAAATTTACTCCCTATTGTCACATCCTCTCTCTCCCTCATAATTCTTGGTCAAAATAATTGCTAAATTGCCCAAAATTGTACCTTGTTCCAGGGGCGGTATTATAGTACAATTGGGTTGGAATTGAAACGTCATTGTTGAAGGGGGGGACCAAGCTAGGATATCTCAATTAGTTCACCAATTGAACACCCTCACCCCTAATTTGATTCGCAAAACCCTAATTTCAACCAGGTAATAAATCACAATTTGTTGTCAATTAGTTCATTAATTGAACACCCCCACCCCTAATTTGATTCGCAAAACCCTAATTTGTTGTTAATTTAATTCGGAAAATTACAATCGTAAACCCTAAAACGCATTAAAAATCCCTAAATTAAGAAATTAAGATGAACAACATACCTTTTTTTGGGAATCATTGTCATGTTGCATTAACCACCAATAATTGTTCGTCAATTTGGATTTAGAGGAGTAAATTGTAGTGTTCTGATTTTGGGGGGGGGGGAAGTGAGAGGATAGATGATAATCGAAGAAATGGGAGGGAAATAGGAGGGAAAGGTAAAGGGTGGGGCCCACATGACGTCATGTGGTGGAGAATGTGGTAACTTTTGATGTTTTTAAAAATAGAAGGTGGTAATTTTCAAAAAAAAAAAATACAAGGTGGTAATTGCTAAATGGGACATAATAGAAGGTGGTAATTGTCATAATTTCCAAAACTTAATTAAATTCTTGAGTTGAAATAAAACATAACTATGCTTGGGGCTTGCCCCTCTCTTTCACCAAAAAAAAAAAAAAAAAAAAAAAAAAAAAAAAAAAAAAAAAAATCATAACTATTAATTTATTAAACTATTGTCCATATAAGCTTGGTAAGAGATTCATTTACTCTTTTTTTTTTCCAACTGCTTCAAAAAACAGAAAAGAAAATAAAAAGGGCAAACTCTTCATTTCCCTCCCACCACCGAGGAGGAGAAACTCTTCACTTCACCCAAAAAACTAAAAAGAAATACAAACGAAATAAAACAAATTATCCAACAAGTGATCGGCTATTGGAGTTGATTAACTACATCTTATATCTAGCTAATCGTGTCTTCATCTTATATTACCTAGGATGCATCTCACTAATCGTGAATTGATTTTCAGATGATGATTTTGACTCAATAGTATTGGTCATTAACGTCGTTGATTGTAGACTATTGTAAAATCTTCGAGGGTGTGGCGGTGTTGGCATTGAGTTGATAGATGTATCGTTGTTGAGCCATGGGCGGATCTAGAGGGGGTTCAAGGGGGTTCATTGAACCCCCAAATTTTTTGAAAAAAATTATAAGTTTTGATTTTTTTTTAAATTTTTTTAAAAAAAAAAGAAAAAAAAAATGAGATTAAAATAAATTTTTGTGAAGTAAATAAACAAATATGTAACTTTGGCACATTGGTAAGGGAGTAACTAATAGAGTAGTGAGGCTCCTCTTGATCACGGGTTCGAGACCAACCACCCTCATTTTTTTGGTTTTGTTTTGTTTTTTTTTTTTTTCCCTTTCGATTTCTTCCGTTGTTCTTTATGAGTTAGTCCATAGTTGGGTCAATAATTTTAGGAGCAATATGTTGGTCATTTTGTTAAGTTAGAGAGTCAAATGAATTTAGAAGTTAATGAGTTTATTTAGTGGGTTTAATCATGGCATTATACTTTCAGTTTTCTAGCTTATTATTTGTTGTTTGTTAGCCTACATATATGGGCCAATATGGCTCTTGTATTCGGTGAATTAAGCATGAAGAAATATTATTGAGTTCTTTATTTTACTTGCTTTATACTTATCTAATATTATTATTGTTTTTATCCTTTAGTACGTATTAGTTTCAACGGTCCTCTTATTCCTCTGCTCCTCTTAATTCTTAAATCTTTATTTGTTTGTAAATTAGTGACAATTAGATTAATTATTGATTTGTTTAATTAGTTTTGATATATTGTTGACGTACAAATTGAATTTAGAAACTTTGAATTTAAAATTTTTACTTGGTCTTTTAATTGATAATTAGAAAAATTTTACATTGTCAAATTTGTGTTTATTGGGAACTTTGATTTTTTTGCTATATAATTATAGATTTATCATTTATAGAAATAGTAATTTTTTTTTTTTTTAATTTTTTTTTAAACAAAGAAATAGTAATGTTTTAGCACGCTTTCAAAGTATAAAACTCAAATAATGCTTTTGTAGGTTTTTTTTTTAATTTTATTTTTATTTATTATTTTGTAACTGTTTAATCCATCCATTTGTAATAAAAAATTTGAACTTATATATTGAATATTTAATTAATATATGAGCATCGTTTGTTTTTTAAGATTCCGAACCCACAGTTCGGAATTCCTGGATACGCCACTGGTTGAGCAAATGATCAACGGTTGACATGGTCGGTCTCCCATTTGTGTTATTTTGTGCACACCATAATCCAAGATGAATGCATTTTAAGACTTCAACACTCGAGTAAGTATCGTTCAATATCGGGTCCATAAAATCCAAGGGTTTTTCTTCGGACAAACTTCTCCAAGCCTAATACATTAAATTGTGGTCATATTAGGGCAAATTTAATAATCTTTTTCTATAGAGTTAGCGATCTCTGTGATCGTGAATGGTTCAGGACTACTATAGAGTTAGCGATCTCTGTGATCGTGAATGGTTTATAAGTTATTAAAACTTATTGGCGACTCTTTTGCTCTAGCTTCCTTCCCTTTGGATGTCACCATGCTTAAGTGCATGATCACAGCGGGGCTCAAGTGTGGAAAACTTGAAATATTCCCTACAATACCCGAGTGGTCAATGTTTAGTGTAACACTGATGGTTTTGCCGTCTGTAGAACACCGCCAATGGCTATATTAGGATACTAGGTAAGGGAGATTTTGTACGTGTATAATTCTCCAATCACTCGCATTCTTAGAGAGATTGTATTCTTTGTATGTAGGTCTCTTAGTCTCTAAACCGAAATATAATATGGAAAGACACTCGTATATGTAACGATGGGTATGGTGCCTTAACAAAACATTGGAGGATTTGTGTGGATCACATGCTCTCAAATGATGCCAAAGCCCAACAACCATATTATTATTAATAATTATTTTTTGAAACAACCTGATAAAAACCGACTTTTTGTTCGAACTATGTATAATAAAATAAAAATTATGTTGTAAGAAATTATCTATTAAAATGTGAAATCTTGTAAAAGACGACTACCATATGATTATACTTCCTTTGTTATTTTTTTTTTTTTTTGCCTTTTTTTGCCTGTTTGACTTATACAGTTCTCATGATTTTCTTAAAAATATATATCTCTATTTCCATACAAATATGTACAAAATATAAAAACTTCGTATTCATTAAAATTTATAATGAGATTAATCCAACAAGATCGATCTCACGTAACTATATAATCTTTCATAGAGATCTTCTTTCAAAAAAAAAATATAAACTTTTATAGAAAAATGGAAAATTATGATCAAAATTTTGAAAGTTCAACCCAAATTTGACTGCAGAGGGAAAAAAAAAAAAGAAATGGAGGGAGTTGTATAGAAAAGGAATAATGATCATTTTTGGTGTATGTGTTGTGACTTAAGATATGAAAAAGGAAGAAACTTGTATAAATAATGAGGGTGGAATAAAATTGAAATTGTGTTAATTAATGGTTTTAATAACATAATTATGCCTGTAAAAAAAATAACATAATTATGGACGAAATCTATAAAATTAACTAATTAACTTGAACGTAGTAGTAAAACAATTCAACACTAGACTAGATAAAAGGATTAGTCTCTCTCTTGTCTCTTCTCTCCAAAAAAAACCTTGCCTCTATTTTTGAATTTTGGAGAAGCTTTCATCAGTTTTTACTAGTGAAAAACTTCAATCGATGTTTTTTATGTGTCTTTTCTTTTAATTTTTGTTTGCTTTAGGTCTATAATAGATCTTCCTCTTTTAGGATGAACATTTCTCCTTCGAAAGAAAGGGCTTTTCTTGTTCGTTAGGAAGATTTTTCTCTTTCGAAAGCTAAGAAAGGTTTTTCTTCTCTTTTTTAAAGGAAGATTTGCTTTGAATTTGATGGGTTGTTTTAGGGATGTTCCATGAATAAAGATTTGTGTGGGATCGAAAAAGTGGTAAATCTTTCGAATACAACCAAGTAAATTATCAGACGGAAATTTTCTTCACAGCTAAAGAAGATCTATAGACCCCCTCGTCAATTAATGTAGTAAATCATAGCAGTGTGAAAAAGGGTATCAAGAATTTATTATTTGCAACAACGATCGTAGCTTTGTTGAAAGAATGTTTTTATGTATCCAATTGTTATTTATTTGTTATATATATAAACTTTTTTGTAGATGTCGTATGACTTTTTATTTAGGAATAATTTTTTATCAAAAAAAAAAAAAAAATTCCTTGTTCTAGGATATTAAGGATGATTTACAAATTACATATAAGGAAATATAAAAAGAGCAAGCCCCACTTTATAACCTAGATAAGCAAATTATGTTTAACAAATGACATTTTCGTATATAAGTTGCATTGAAAATTGTGTATTGTGATTAAAACTTTTTTTTTTTTTACTGTTTGTTTCTATTCATCATTTTCTTCCTCCCACCTTCTTCTTCTTCGTGCTCATCTTCTTTCTCTTGTTCATATTTTTTCTTCCCACCTACCTTAATCTTCTCCATCCAATCTCTGCCAACTTTTACCTTCTCTTTCAAGTCCGTTGGACTCCATTTTCGCC
This sequence comes from Chenopodium album, assembly GCF_948465745.1. Taxonomy (NCBI): domain Eukaryota; kingdom Viridiplantae; phylum Streptophyta; class Magnoliopsida; order Caryophyllales; family Amaranthaceae; genus Chenopodium; species Chenopodium album. The sequence continues at coordinate 66,179,901 of NC_137839.1, read as the reverse complement.
AACTTCGCCAGCGAAATTAAACGAATATCCTAATAACAAAATAAGAAGTTAATGGCATTGTTAACCCTAAAGGGTAACTGAGCTTTCCTTCCTCCATTAAATTCAACTTTGCACCACCATTTTTTGCGACAAAAACCCAAAAATCAAGTGAGAATAACGGACATGATTAACCCTAGAGGGTGGATAAGCTTTTCTCCCTCCATTCATTTTGACTTGTTCAACGTCATATAATGAATGATGTACTTTCTTCCACCATTGAAATTGAAAGTTGAAGGAGGAGAGAGAAAACAACAAAAGCTTGAAGGAGGAGATAGAAAATCAAAAAATACCAAAAGGTTGAAAGGGGAAAGAGAAAACAGAAGTTAACCTAAGTTAGATGTAATTTACATATACAACCCTTGCTTATTTATAAAGGTTATAAACTTGTATTTTGTCATATAAAAACTTAAGGAAAATTTGACAATTACCACCTTCTATTATAACCATTTTAGCAATTACCACCTTATATATTTTTTTAATTACCACCTTCTATTTTCAAAAATATCAAAGGTTACCACCTTCACCACCACATGACGTCATGTGGGCCCCACCCTTTACCTTTCCCTCCTATTTCCCCTTCCTCACTTCGATTCTCATCTCCCCTGTCTCTCTTCTCTCTCCTTCAACATTAATGGCAATCAATTCTTCCTCACCCACCTAATACTTTCTGAAAATTTACTCCCTATTGTCACATCCTCTCTCTCTCTCATAATTCTTGGTCAAAATAGTTGCTAAATTTTCCAAAATTGTACCCTGTTCCAGGGGCAGTATTATAGTACAATTGGGTTGGAATTGAAACGTCATTGTTGAAGGGTGGACCAAGCTAGGATATCTCAATTAGTTCACCAATTGAACACCCTCACCCCTAATTTGATTCGCAAAACCCTAATTTCAACCAGGTAATAAATCACAATTTGTTGTCAATTAGTTCATTAATTGAACACCCCCATCCCTAATTTGATTCGCAAAACCCTAATTTCAACCCTAATTTGTTGTTAATTTAATTCGGAAAATTACAATCGTAAACCCTAAAACGCATTAAAAATCCCTAAATTAAGAAATTAAGATGAACAACATACCTTTTTTTTGGAATCATTGTCATGTTGCATCAACCACCAATAATTGTTCGTCAATTTGGATTTAGAGGAGTAAATTGAAGTGTTCTGATTTTTTTTGGGGGGGGGGAGTGAGAGGAGAGATGAGAATCGAAGAAATGGGAGGGAAATAGGAGGGAAAGGTAAAGGGTGGGGCCCACATGACGTCATGTGGTGGAGAAGGTGGTAACTTTTGATGTTTTTAAAAATAGAAGGTGGTAATTTTCAAAAAAAAAAAAATACAAGGTGGTAATTGCTAAATGGGACATAATAGAAGGTGGTAATTGTCAAAATTTCCAAAACTTAATTAAATTCTTGAGTTGAAATAAAACAAAACTATGCTTGGGGCTTGCCCCTCTCTTTCACCAAAAAAAAACATAACTATTAATTTATTAAACTATTGTCCATATAAGCTTGGTAAGAGTTTCAATTAATTTACTCTTTTTTTTTTTACCAACTGTTTCACAAAAACAGAAAAGAAAAAAAAAAAGGGCAAACTCTTCATTTCCCTCCCACCACCGAGGAGGAGAAACTCTTCACTTCACCCAAAAAACTAAAAAGAAATACAAACGAAATAAAACAAATCCAATAAGTGACCGGCTATTGGAGTTGATTAACTACATCTTATATCTAGCTAATCGTGTCTTCATCTTATATTACCTGGGATGCATCTCACTAATCGTGAATTGATTTTCGGATGATGATTTTGACTCACTAGTATTGTTCATTAACGTCGTTGATTGTAGACTATTGTAAAAACTTCGAGGGTGTGGCGGTGTTGGCATTGAGTTGATAGATGTATCGTTGTTGAGCAAATGAACAACGGTTGACATGGTCGGTCTCCCATTTGTGTTATTTTGTGCACACCATAATCCAAGATGAATGCATTTTAAGACTTCAACACTCGAGTAAGTATCGTTCAATATCGGGTCCATAAAATCCAAGGGTTTTTCTTCGGACAAACTTCTCCAAGCCTAATACATTAAATTGTGGTCATATTAGGGCAAATTTAATAATCTTTTTCTAGGAATTAATAAATTAAGAATGAATTACATTTAATTTAGTAAATATGATTTTCTCATTATTACACTTACATAGGTCAAGAGGTCTTCTTCTCCATGTTGGTGGAATTTTGTACTAATCTTCTTGCCACTAACAATCTCTAGAACCAACACTCCAAAGCTGTATACATCTGATTTTACAGAAAATTGCCCATGCATTGCATATTCTGGAGCCATATAACCACTACAAGACATTGATGAATTCAGTAACAAAAAAGAAAAACACTAGGGAAAAAAAAAATTATAAACAGTGTCATTATAACATTAGCTTCTTATAATTTAATTTGAAGTTGATTTTGAAAGATAGTTAAAAGTCCAATAAATATACTCATTTATTAGATCCTTACTATGTTCAGGTATTTAAAACTTGGATTTTCTCTAATAATTTGTACATAATTTTATTTTATTATTTTTTTAAGAGAAAAAATTGTACGATGTTTATAACATACCTATGAAATAAAGTCATATTTTTGAAGGCTGGAAATGAGTAATAAATTGAGTGTCGGCCCACTTTTAATTTTAGAGAAGGTTTTGCGTGAGACTTGACTCACCGTGAGATCAATATACCTAACAATTAACATGGTTGACAATAATATTCTAATATCTACTAACAGTAATATTTTAATATATGACATTAATATTCTAATATCTGACAATAATATTCTAATATATGACATAATATTCTAATTAATGTTTGACGTTAAATAATCTAATATTTTATTATATGACAATAGTATTTTATTATATGACAATAATATTCTATAGTATTATTTATGACAATAATATTCTAATATCTGATTTAGTAATAGAATCTAATATAAATAATCTAATACTTGGCAAAAAAAATCTAATATCTAACCTTATTAATCTAATTTTTGCGTTATTAGTAAACAAGGTATGAACAATGGTATGACTACTTTTTCAACTTCGCCTACCACTCTAATGCTATTGCTTCTCTCATTCTACTCCCATCCTCTCTCTTCCTTCACAAGTTTCTCTCAATTCCATCATATTTCATCTATTTTCTTCTACTTTTACCTAAAATTTACTCTAATTTTGGGTGTTTAATTACAGATCAAATCTTCTCTCTGCTAAGTTTCTCTCTCCTCATATAGTTATTTTATCTGCTTGTTGTTTTTGAATTAATCTTGTTGTTTTTCTGTTGCCCTGAAATGGCGACGTTGAATCTCCGACGAATAGCGTTGATAAGACACCGTGAAACCACCGTAGATTCACCGAAAGTCATCTCTGTCATCTTCGATATCATTAATCTTGTTTGTGTGGTATATAAGTCCATCCACACAAACAAGATTAATGATATGTTCTTTCTAGTTAGTTTTGACTTTCTAAGAACACTTGCAAGTAAGAGGGAGTGTTGAAATCCATTGTAGCCCATTTGTAAGTGTTCCACTTTGGAGAAAATAGGAGAGATAGTTCAACTTTATAAGGTAAAAGAGTTACTCCTACTATTGCCAATTGGTTTTAGTATGGAAGCTCCTAAGCCTTGTTTGTGGACCAAACTCTCCACCTCCTCATTCAGACTGCCAGGCCTATTTCATATTCTTTCAAAATTTAACAGCTATTATTGAAATCCAACCCCCACAACCAAATGTGCATATTTCTTCAACTAAATGTGTATGTTTTTAGTACTCAATAACCTATATTGCTAATTAAATATATAACCCAAGATATGTATGGAACCTTTTAAGCTAATGGTTTATTTTTATTTGGGAAATACTCTTTGGTAACCTTGTATTTTTTTTTCGTTTTCTCTATTGTAAATTTTAAAAAATAAAAAAAAAAACATTGTATTATTATTATTTTAAGTTGCATATAACATTAATAATCATTTTTTTTATTAAATTCTAAACTATAGTTATAGATTTTCTTTTTAAATAACAAAATTGTTTTTCCCAGTAATATAATTTTAAAAAAAATAATAATAAATAACCCCCCTCCCAACCTAGTCAACCACCTAACCCCTCCCCCAATTGGCGTCGCTCCTCTCACCACCCTATCGGCGGGACCCTACCCCTCCTTCTTGCTAGAGATCCCCCAAAACTTTCCCCCACCACCGTGACACCATACTCCCTCCCCATTCTCCTCCTCCGACTTTCCCCCACCCCCGATTCATACCCCCTCAGCCCCTTCCTGGAAAACAACCCTATGCCCTCGAAATCAACCCCTCCCCTGTTTTCGGCCACCCAAAACCACTAAGAAAATTGTGTGATTTAAAAACCCTAAATGCCCAATTTTCTGGGTGATTTGGGGTGTGGTATAAGGTGGTCGAGAATAAAGGGATCGTGTTTTGGGAGGTCAGAGGGGTATGGGTTGCCGGCAGGATGGGGGGTGCGGCACTGCCGACTGGGGGGGGCAGGTGGTGGCTAGAGTTGGTGGGAGAGGAGCATTGGTTTTTTTGTTTTTAAATTATATTTTCTTAGTTCCACAAATATTGCAACAATGATGAAATTACGCATCCCAAAGAAATTTATATGCTAAATATCTATACTTATATAAAAGTGAATATTATAAAAAGTTGATATTGTGAAAATATTTTACGAGACGAATCTTACTAGACCCCACATGAATATACTTTACTTAACCTACAAATCATAATATGTTATCAAACAAGCGTAATGAATATTGTAAAATTCCCGTTGTTGCAATGTTACTTCAAAGGAGGAAGTATTATTTCCAAAACAATTTTATTAATAAAAAAAATAATTAACCATAGTTAAAAAAAAATTTATTAAATAAATATTATCTTTTGTAATTATTTATTAATGTTACCAATGTTAATAACTTTTTTTTCCAGATTACTATAGAGAAAAATTAGGTGTTATCAAAGAGAATTTCCATTTTTATTTTTATTTTCTATTCCAATGATATGTCTTATGTTTACAATGTTTTGTTAAAAAGAGGTAATCATATTCATAAACTTGAAAATTTAATATTTAAATTTAGGATTTTTGACTTTTACCACCAAAAAAAAAAATTACGAAATTGTTTTTTAGTACCAAATATTTTGAAAGTTTTGTTTTACCACCAAAAAAAAATTTAAATTGTTTTTTACCACCAGCCGTCAAAAACCTAACGGAATATTTTAAATTCTTCAATTTTTGTGCCAAACACATCATATTTAGAGGTTTTGGGGGGCATTTTGGTCTTACAGGATAAATTTGAGGTTGGAATTGATAAAAAAAAATGATCAAAAATACTTCTTTTGTGTGTTTAAAAATACCTCGGTTTGCGTGAAACACACAAAATGAAGCATTTTCGATCTTTTTTTGTCAATTCTGACTTCAAATTGGACCAGATAGACCAAAATGCCCCCTAAACCTATGAACAAATGTTTTGCGCACGAAAATCAATGAGTTTTTTTTTAAACCGTTAAATTTAACGGTTTTCTTGACAGTAGGTGGGAAAAAAAAAATTATTAGAAGTTTTTTTTTTGTGGTAAAATACAACTTTAAAATTTTTGGTAGTAAAAAACAATTTCGTGATTTTTTGTAAAAGTAAAAAAATCTTTATATTTACACATATATAATCAACAACAACCTATAAAAGAAAATTTTTACCTCATTTCTTTATTTGCTCACACATAAAACATTAATACCTATAGCTATTTTTAAGCTAATGTTGTTTTCTATAACAATTAAAGAACGAAGTTAACTAATTTAATAAATTTACGATACCATATATTGAAAAATATATTTTGATGTTCAATAATGATAGAAAAATATGTTTTAAAAGTTCGAGTGCTAAAATAAATGTAACTAATTTAACTTATATCAAGATTTTAAAGCAAAACTTCTATTATAAATGCTCATTTACAATATACATATAATGATGTGGGGTATTGCCTGAGCCAAAATCTACTTGTATAATTAAACATTAATACTTCCTCCGTTCTTTTATTATTGCACCACTTGCATTTTTAGGAAGTTTCACAAATATTGCACCATTTCCTCTTTAGGAAAAAAGTTATTTGTGTTCACATTACAAATACTCAACGTACCCTTGTTTTTTTACACTTACTTTTTACCTTTCTCTCTCTTACTTTTTTCCACTACCAAAATATTTGCACCAAAGCCTTAAGGTGCAATAAAAAAAAATAAAAAAAAACCAGAGGAAATATCTTTTTTAGAGTATAATATTATAAAACTTTATTTTAATGCAAGTACATTTTTAACAACACTTTGTATATTAACATATAATATATTTTTAGAATATATATATATATATATATATATAGAGAGAGAGAGAGAGAGAGAGAGAGAGAGAGAGAGAGAGAGAGAGAGAGAGAGAGAGAGAGAGAGAGAGAGAGAGAGAGAGAGAGAGAGAGAGAGAGAGAGAGAGAGAGAGAGAGAAAAAAAAAATATTATATATAAATATATATATATGTTATGAAATATTATATATAAATATTATATATTAACACCAATAATATCTTTGATTTTTTTGGGTATTACTTTAGTATTGTACTACTTTTTTGCCCGAGCAAAGCTCGGATAATCATTGAAAAAAATATTATATATAAATATATATATATGTTATGAAATATTTGTGGATATCCATTATCCTCCTTTGTATCATTCCGGAACAATCTAATTCTAGGGTTTATATTCTTATCCAATCAAACCCTAATATATTGTATGTATATATACACCTTATCATATAGAATAATATACACAGATTTATTCTCTTTCTATCTCTCATCTTTCCCCTTATTTTACAACACGTTATCAGCACCAAAGCTCTAATTATTATCTTCTTATGTCGCATCTTGGGAAGAAATTAGAAGGAGATTAATTTTGATCATGGGTTTTGATCTTTTAATAATGAAATCACACGACGTTTCAAGAATGTCATATCATTCCCAATCCTCATTAATTAATTTGGGACTAATACAAGTAGTCTCACGGTATTAATAATTTGGAATGTTAATAGTAGTGCCGCTTTATTTGATCACAAAGAACTCTCGTATTATTTTTCGGTTGCATTGGTTTGTTTATCTTGAATTATTGCTATACTTTATTTTCTTTTCATTGACGTTTTCATGAGTTACAGGCTAGCAGATGACGTTGACAACATGAATTTGACGATAAGGCTGGTTTTTATAGTGGGGAAGATTTTGATATTAGGAAAGTTCATTCTTAACTATCCTGTTATTGTTAATTTTAAGCCTTTACATAATATGTTTATATTGTTTCCCAAATTTCCGTATTTTTATTATTCCTAGAGTTCAATGAGCAATTTAAGAATAGTTGGATTTGATGCAGAAAATAACTAATTAGTAGTTTTGTTTTGACTATGAGTTTTGTTTAGTTTGAATATAAAAGGGTATTTAGAATTATTATTGGTGTTAATTTTATGAACGCATGGTTTTCATGAACTTGTATTACATATATTTACTAGATTTTGGTATTATTTTTCCTATCCGTAAATGAGTTTAGTTATTTCTCTATGCTTCATAGCAAATATGAATGGTTTGATTTAGCAACTATTTATCCATATAATTTGTTTGTGAAATCCTATGTCTAATGCCTTGAATGTTTGTAAATTGTACGAAGTAAGCCTAAGGTACATGTGAAACTATTTGTAATTTATGTATTGAATTATGTTTTTATATTTCAAGTATGATATGAACCATGTGGTTTTCCACTAACGTGAACGTGTTAATTTTGGTTGCTTATGTGCTTGTTTCTATTTTCTAATTAAGCTTTATCAGGCAATATATTGATATAATTGACCCGACAGTATAGTTGATTCAATCGATTCAGGTATGTTTTTATTAAAGTGTGAAGTAGTAGGTTTTCATATTTTTTACCTTTTCATTCAATTATAGTATTATGTACCTACTTGAAGTTTGATTATTGAAATAAATGTAAATTGAATACGATGTGCGGAGCTGAAGTTCCTTATATTTATAAAGAGTATTCACACTAGCTTCAATATATAAATGGCTCAAAACCCTTAAGGATAATACAAATAAATGAGCATGATCTACAAAGCTAAAGCATATTGCTTAGATTTGCACTACATACTAACGTGATTCTATAAACACAATGTCATGTTTACCTTCTCTTTCTGAAAAATGTAGATGGATTGGTATATATTCTCGTACATATGGACTTGAAGTTCCTTAATTAATTAAATATATAACAAAAAGTGTGTTATGAGTTCAAGTAATTAAACATGACATTGTGAGAAACTATACATAATCAACGTTTTATTATGCCCATAAATATAAGAGGTTTTGTTTTTTTAAGATGAATGTAATTGGGCATGAAGAACATGATCAGTGTTCTATAAGTATAATTTTATATAAGCATGTTTTTGCTAAAAGGAACACGTTTCTTGATACATGACATTGCCAAAAGAATTGGCAAAAGAATTTATGGCTTAAAAGTTGCAAGGATTTTAAAGGTTGTTGGATTGATTCATTCCATACCCCCATATGCAAGGATTAGGGGGAGATTGTATGTAACTCTTGCATATAAATAAAATAAAATAGATTGATAGTCAGTTTGATACATACAATAACTTAAATATCAACGATTTATTTAATAGAAGTGACCACATGTTCATTAAATATTTTGAAATGATACCATCCTAAAGATGGATATAAACAAATGACATTTATCATATACTAGTTGTAAATGCTCTAATTTAAAATTGATGTCCTTAGAGTACAACATCAATTGTTGATGAACCTATAGCATGCCTGAAGCGTGATAAATTAATAGGTTCTAAAGATAATTAAGTATCTTTGAAAAGGAAAGGAGTGACTATTGACAATGACAAATTTGAGGAAGTGGTAAATATCATTATATTTCTAGAAGCAATCACTTTTAGTAAATTTCATATGTTTCATGATTATATAAAAGACTCAAGAAGAGTATGAAATATCCAACAAGATTAACATGTATCAAGTTTATAGTTTGAACTTCAGTAGAGTATGAGTAATTATTGGATAAAATATTAATTGATTGTCTTGCCAATTATATAAAGAAACACATGTTGATGTTCTAAAATCACATGACATTCATGGTCATGCATATAGTAAGTTTAATAAAGTGATCACTAGTGTTGAAAACTGACAGAGTCCAAATTCGGAGAAGTGATTGGATGTGATAATTAAATTAGGCCATCCGGGTTTAATAATAATTACCCGTAAAGGAAACCTGAAGTTTCATTTGATAAAGTGCTGACGCTTTCTCAATGTTAAATATATAAAATGAATTGAATGGCAAGACGTAACATTGATATTGGGTTATATTTGGATTGTGAGTTATAATAATTTGTATTGATGAAAATTTCAAGATTTAATATGTTTTGATTTTTTTTATATAAAGGAGTAATGGCTGACCAGAAGTTCACCAAAATTACTTATATATTATTGTCAACTATCAAGTGATTAGAAGCTCACCAAATATACTATTTGAGTCTTTAAAGATCCAGAGGATCATCACCAACTAGAATTACAAGCAAGTGATTTATGCTTGTATAACAATTCTTTTGATTGGGCACTACTACAAAATTGGCCAAAGAGACCTTAATTAAGAGACCATTTAATTAAATAAATGGTCTCTTTGTTTCAAGAGACCAAATATTTTAAATAAATGGTCTCTTGGGTACAATCTTATGGAGATGAAAATAAAGGAGAGACCACTTTTCTTAAATAAATGGTCTCTCTTTTATTTATTTATTTATTTAAAAAATAGGAGAGACCACTTCTTTTAAATAAATGATCTCTCTTTTATTTATTTATAAAAAAAGGAGAGACCACTTCTTTTAAATAGATGGTCTCTCTTTTATATATTTATTTAATTAATAAAAAAAGAGAGACCACTTCTCATACATACATAGTCTCTCTTTTATTTATTTATTAAATTAATCAAAAAGAGAGACCACTTCTCTTATATATATGGTCTTTTTTTCATTATTTAACTTTTTAAAAAAACAAGAGACCGTTTTTGTTAAAAAAATGGTCTATCTTTTATTTTTTTTAAACCGAAACCCTAAGTTGAAGCTCGGCCGCCACCCCCTTCACATCACCATTTTCCCATCTTTCACAATCTCCTCTCCGCCTCTTTATCTCTCTTGTCCTCTCTGTGCTTCCCTTCTATGTTCTATCTTATGCCCCTCTGATCTCCTTCTTTCCCTCTTTCACAATCTCCTCTTAGCCTCTTTCTCTCTCCTCTCTTCCCAAGAGTTCACTTCACGCCGCCGTCGAGTGCTGCCGTTCGATCATATCACTTCACGTCGCCGTCAAGTTCTCCGCTTCTGGGTTTCAAATTTTCTTGACTGTTGATTTCACCTCACTCACTGTCATTAATTTTATTTGTTGAATTTCATCTTTCCTCCAAATCCAATACCAAGATTTCCTTCATCGTGTTTTCGAACCCTAATTAATCGTTTTCTCTTAATTTGGCTGAATTTCTTAATCTTTGCAATATTGATCTTAAAGTATCGTATATGTTGTTTTTAGGTGTTGAATACTAGACAATGTCGCGTGTATATGTTGGATATTTGGATCCACGGGTCACTGAGCGAGAACTTGAAGACGAGTTTCATGTTTTCGGAGTTATTCGAAGGTCAGTCGGATCTTTAATTCCGATTTAGCTTTTTATTTGGATTTCTTTTGTTGATTTTGAGTGATATCAACTAGTTGTTGTCTAATTCCTTGAAAATTTGGTTGATTTGCAGTGTTTGTGTTTCTCGAAGAGTGATTTCAAGGTGGCGGTGGCGTGGCTTGCGGTGGTGGCAGTGGCGTAGTGTAGGATTAGGTGAGGGGAGTTGTGTAGATTTAGGTGGCTTTTTTTTATATAATTTTATATTAAGAATATCTATTGTAATATTTATATGTATTTTGTATAAATTTCTTGCAAGTATAATGTATAAACTAGTACTCGTATTTTTTTTTGTAAATGTTACAAGTAGAGAAATTGATTTTTGTTAATTGAAAGTATATATATATATATTAAAATATGAATAATTTTTTTTTTAGAAAAAAAAAACAGAGACCATCTTTTTGATTTAGGTGGTCTCAGTTTAACAAAAATTGAGACCATCTATTTGAAATAGGTGGTCTCAGTTTTACAAAAACTGAGACCATTTATTTGAAATAGGTGGTCTTAGTTTCTGGAAAAACTGAGATCATCTATTCTAAACAAGTGGTCTCTCTTTTTAAAATGAGAGATCACTTTTGATGAAGTGGTCTCTTAGGCCAAAGAGACATGTGAGCTAGAGACCACCCCTAAGGTAGTCTCTTTGGCCATTTTGATATGGTCTCTTTGGCCAATTTTGTAGTAGTGGGGGCTATTATATGTCAGCACATAGGAGAAGAAAGAAAAACGTACAACTGCACAACATATGTCTCCCCATTGACATTGATCTCCAGAAGAGAAAATATTATTGAAAATTTAATAATAAATACACATGAAATATAAAGTTAATGAATAAATAATTCTTCATTGAAATTATTCTCCAGAAGAGATAAATTTTGATTGTGATCCTCCGATCCTAATGAAGTGAATTTTATTAATGCAAATTTGTCTACTAAGTTGGTATATATTAAGATGCCCCTATAAATGAGATATTTTACCAACTTAGGGGGAGAAGAACGAATTAGAAAAAGTTGGAAAAATTAATTAAAATAAATAAATAATAAATATGATCCCTATAATGGTAGTTTGAAAAGTTATATATATGCCAACTTTTGTATATACATTATCAAGATATGTTGCACATTTATGATTTGATTTGTATTCAGTTATGACTCATGTTGCATAGCGTTGAAGATACATTTAGGTCATATTAATTATGTGTATACATTGAGATAAAATCTTGCCAATTGTACTTGAATCACTACACCTGAAGTGTAGTTTGTATATGATCGGTTCCAAAATAAAGATATGTTTAATAGATATGATTTTGGCAAGATAGTGCAGTTGACACTAATAGTGTAATAGTATATAAATACTATAGTGTATGAAATACCCTAAAAGTGGTATAGATATCGATCTGAATTATTATAGTAGATGGCCTATGATGTAAGAAAAAATTATGATGGTACCCGACCAATGAGAAATGTATTCAGATATCATAGTAAAATAGCATGCGGAATGTAAGTTAAAGGAATTTTATGATACCAGTACATAATGGAACCGATGAATAATATGCATATGCATAATGGAATGGATTAATAAGTAAGGGATCTGAAATATATGTACATTTTGATGTTGACATAATGATAATGATCATAAGTTTATCATGGACCCGAAGTCCAATGAAATATGGATTTTTAAATCCACACTGTAAAGTGTCTTGCATCATTTTGAGTCTTATATTCATGTGCATGTGAGTCATAGGTTAATGGTTTATTGCATATGTAGGAAATTAGATGCATTACTCATTGTATAATTTGTTTAATATGTTATCATGTTTTATATATCTCATATTGCATGGATTAATTTCTTATAATTGTGGTATGTGTGAATGTCTGTTCAAAATATATATAGTATGGCGTATTTGTAACTTTGAAGGAAAATTACAAAGAAATATTTATATTCCAATGGGCTTATAATTGTGATGAAATTATTGAAAATTAAACGTCGATTTAATAACATGTTATGAATCATGTAAAAGGAGTTCATGAAGAACTTTTATACGACGTATTAAATGCCAACACTACAAATTTTTATGTCTTGAATATTGCAATTATTATTAAACTCTTGAAAAGTCTATGTGACTACATTATTGACATCTCAACCTGAAGTTTGAGCATATAAGAGCTAGTGAAATTTACAATTTGTATTCGCAGAAAAATTATCGTGTAGTTAATTACGAAACTTCTAAAGAAGCGGGATATTTATGCGTGAAGCTGTTTTCTTATGGTCTAGAAGAACCATGATCAATGTATATAATTACATATGTTATAATTCAAATGAGATTGAAAAATGACATTAATATTATCAAGTTTAGTCATCAAATTATTATTAATGAATGTTTGATCAAATAATAATTATCAATTTCTATTATTAACGACGACTTCCAGAAGAAGTCATAACCGCATGAGTTTAACCTTTTTAATCAACTATTAAACAGAGATTTGAAATAATGATATTAGAGATAAACACATGTATGGTGAAATGAAGACAATTCACATGTTCACGTGAAGACTTGAAGAATTGAAGATGCAACTTCAGCTTAGGAGATTCGAAGATCAACGTATGATATTTTACTTACTACATATGAGAAGATATCCAAACATATTGGATTCATTGTTGCGGCACTGGAAGATCAAGTTATGTATTCATCAGGGGGAGAAAATACGCGCTGCACTCTTTTTCCCTTGACCATGGTTTTGTCCCACATTGGGTTTTCCTGGTAAGGTTTTTAATGAGGTAGTATCTCGAGCGTATTACGAAGAATGTTGTACTCCTTTTCCTTCACTATGTTTTTATCCCATAGGGTTTTTCGTAGTAAGGTTTTAATGAGGCACAGTCTTCGATAATGGACATCCAAGGGGGAGTGTTATGAAATATTTGTGGATATCCATTATCCTCCTTTGTATCATTCCGGAACAATCTATATCTAGGGTTTATATTCTTATCCAATCAAACCCTAATATATTGTATATATATATACACCTTATTATATAGAATAATATACACAGATTTATTCTCTTTCTATCTCTCATCTTTCCCCTTATTTTACAACAATATATATATATATATATATATATATATATATATATATATATATATATATATATATATATATATTATAGATTTTGTACACATTTAATATTTAATATTTAAATTTATTATTGTTCTATTATTTAGGTTGTATAATTCTATTTTTTTTATCAGTTATCTGATTATTTTTAAAGAAAAAATTAAAAATAAAAAGATTTTTGGCGTAAATTTTTTTAATGTGAGCGCGACACATGTACGTATGGGATAATCCTGGTGATTACTTTAGCAAGTCTTCCGTTTCATAATGTTAGTCTCATATGGAATCAATCACATAAATTAAGAACAGAAGAGTATTTGAAATCTAACATTAAGTACAAAATAATTCATAATTAGGTTACCTTATTTAAGTTTTTGATGATTTATTTGGGAAAGCATGAGTCATAATGCATAATTCGGAGTAGAGATTTCCTTACTTATAGTCATATCAATTTACAACTAATTAATTCCAAATAAAAATTAAGTTAAAAATGAAATATATTCAATATGGGTAGATCTTTTTAAAACGCTCAAAATAGTATATGAGACTAACATAATGGAACGGAAAAAGTTTATAGCATTGATTAAGATAAATATATATTTGTCCTAAAATTAAAATAAAATGTCAAATATATTGAGGAAGACATGGAAACCAAAAAAAAAACTTACTATGTTCCAACAACTCTGCTAGTGTCATCCACTGTTTGTTCAGCTTTAAAGATTCTTGCTAAACCAAAATCTGCAATTTTTGGATTCATATTTGCATCAAGCAAAATATTTCCAGATTTAAGGTCCCGGTGGATGATTCTTGGCCGCGAGTCTTCATGAAGGTATAGTAGTCCCCTAGCAATGCCTCTTATAACTTCATACCGAGTAAACCAATTTAATTCTCCGTGCTTTTGTGCATCTACAAGAATTTTTTTAAAAAGAATTAAAAAAAAAACTGAGACAGTATTTTCCTCTCTATTTGATATTACTAATTTCATAATATTTACACACATATAATTAAAAATACATATGGTTTAAAATAGGAAAATCGGAAGTAAAAATAATCTCAACTTTAATTGATTCACTAGATGAAGCCCGTGTGATGCACGGTTTGTTTGTTTTTTTTTTTAATAATATTTTTTTTTTTGTATTTATGAGCCTAAAATTTGTTATATATTTAGATAAAATTCCTAATATTAAAATATAATATATAATATTTAATTAATTTAAACTTAAAAATCTCATTCGCCAATTTTGCTTACATGGCATTTAAATTATTTAATTCTAAAAGAAATTAATAATCTCTTATTTAATTGGCTACTACTAAGATTTATAATCCTACATGGCGCGCTGAGAAAATTAGATCCTACGTGGCTCTCTAAAAACTCGGGAAAAAACTCCCCTTTATATATATATATTAGATTTTAAATAATTTTAACTTTTGATTATTTTTAAATAAGAATTTGTTAGAAAATAACACCACAAAAAATTACAGAATTTTGATTATAACACCACAAATTGTAAAACTTTTATTATAACACCACAAAAAAACCCCATAAATTGGATTTTACCCCCCACTAACGGATTTTTGGACGAAATCCGATGGTGGAACCACTATGGACATGTGTCAATCAGGTATTGGTTTTTATAAAAAAAGAAAAAAAAAAAAAACCCAGCCGCTAACCACCACCGGCAGCCCAATCCTAGCCGCTAGGCGCCAATCCTCAACCCCGGCGCCCTCTCTCCCACCAAAACCAGCGAAATCAGCCACACAATCACCCTTGAACCTGGCGACAACCACCCCATTCCTTTTAACCGCCACAAAAACAAAATCCACTGCGAAATTCTCCCGCTAGAAATCGATTTGGTTTTTGGGTACGGGTTTGGGTTTAGCCGTCGTTTAGGTGAGGGTGAGAAGAGTATGTAGGTGGTTTGTAGGTTTGGGTATAGGTGTGGGATGGGGTTTCGACGGTTCGGCGATGGTTCTAGCTGAGTTTGACGACGGTGGTGATGATGATGATGGGTTAGGCGGTGGTGGTGTGATGTTGATGTGGTTTGGCGATTGAGTTATCGAGGGATAGGGCTGGTGGGGTGATGAAGATTACCGACGACTTGGTTGAGCTTGCTGCAATGGGACTTGCCCATGATGGTATTGGTGGTTGGGATAGGGTTTAGGATATTTTTCTTAACTAGAATTTTTTTATATTTATTTTAAAACAATAAACAATTGACACGTGTTTATGGTGGTACCTACTAAATAGATTCCATCCAAGGATCCGTTAAGTGGTGGTGAAATTCATTTTTTTTTCTTTTTTGTGATGTTATAATAAAAGTTTTTTTTTTATGGTATTATAATCAAAATCGTGAGAACTTTGTGGTGTTATTTTCTAAAAACAAGTCCTTTAAATAATCTCAATTTTATTTATTATTTTTAAATGATCACAACTTTCAATTGTTAACCAATAAAAGTTAGAATTATTAAAAGTTTAAAACCAATTTGTTCCTTACAAAATGAGCTACAAAACATAACTCTCATTTGTCCAACTTTAATTGTTACTATATTCAAAGAACAAAAAAGTGGAGTAAAGGATTTGAATATCATATATTGTGAATTTGTGATGCTTCCCACCTTTTAGATCGATTAATTTTGACCAATAAAAATTGAGTATAATTACGTGTTAAATATTTTGTTGATAACTAGGTTAGTTCCCGTGCCATGCACGATGATCTATAGTTATAAATTGAATTAGCCGCGTGCGATGCACAACATAAAAAATTTCTTTGAAATAAATATATTTAATTTATATATGTACCTCATATGAGGAAAAAAAAATAGAAACATAACCATTAATTGCAATGGTATCTGAAACTAAATAATTTTGAACATAGTAAAAAATTAATTAAATTATACAATGCAGAGTACTCTTAAACTGAGAGTAATTATATTTAGAAGCCAGATAGTTTTTTTTATAAATCAATATAATGTAAAAATAATAATTTAAGGTAAAAATTGAGAAGGTTTCAAAAAAAAAGTAAAAATAAAAATAAGAATAAGATGTCAGCAATTAATATAGGCAGAAAATTGTTTTACCACAACTTGACATGTGTACAATTTAAATAGAGGATGATGTCAGCGGTTGTTACTTAAGTTACGTTTATAGATTTTTGTATTGGGAACTTAACATTATAATTTTTTTTTGGATTATAACATACTTCCTCCGTTTCTTTATTCACGTTTGTCAATGTACAAATTAAATCATTATTATCTTTAGTTACCAATAAGCAAAAATTATAAAAAAAATTGATATTTTAAAAATATACATTGCGATGAATCTAATAAGATCCCACTTAACTATATTTTTCCTTACATATAAATCACAAAACATGGTCAAAGAGAGGTGTATAAATAGTGTTAAAGTCAAAAAGTGTCAACTAATAAACGAAGGTAGTAATCCTTTATAAACTATTTTTTTTCCCTATTTAGAAAGTCAAAAAATGATCCACTTTCTACCAAATCCCCTTTTTCTTCTGTCAAAAAAAATAAAAACCTTTTTTCTTGCTACAATCAGTATAGGAAGCTAGATTAATCCAAAAAAGTACTCCCTTCGTGTTTTTTTAAGTGTTACACTTTCCTTTCTGGCCTTGTTTTTTTAAGTATTATACTTTTTTTTTAGCAAAAAGCTACATTAAAATATTATCCCTCTCCTCTCATGAACCTCACCCAAACCCACTACTGCTTTTTTATTATATCTTTTCTCTCACATTCATTAATTTTCAATAAACTATTAATCCCATTATCTTTCTTTTATAATTTTTTAATACTCCAACTACCCTACTTACCTCTTATTTTATTTAACTCAATTAAATTGCCTAAAACTATGTCCGTTCAAACTGTAATACTTAAAAAAAACACGTAGGGAGTAATTGAGAAAAACATTTGTCAAAGAGTGAACATACCAAATAGGAAATAGTTGAGGCTTTTGTTGGGAACAAATTCATACACAAGTAACATCTCTTCTCCTGCCAGGCAAAATCCCAATAGTTTTACCAGATTTCTGTGCTGAAGATTGGCTATTAATGCCACCTCGTTCTTAAATTCTTCAACCCCTTGGCCTGAAATCTTTGATAGCCTTTTAACTGCTATTTCTTGTCCATTTGGCAGATAACCCTACGATAAATGAAATTGTTAGAGTGTAGATATTTTATTAGTGTATTTTTTATATATTGTTATTGTAATTATTTTAGCTAATTACTTTATTACCCTTAAACACTCTTGTATATAATCTGTCTTGAGGAATGAGAACGGTCAGGCAGAATATTTCTATCATGGTATCAGCAGCCTAGGTATCCCTAGCAGCCGCCATATTCTTCTTTCTCATTCCTCCATTCTTCTTCTTCTTCTTCTTCTTCTACCTCTTCACCTTCCTTCTATTCCATGGCCGACCTCACAAAGCTGCATCCTGCTACCACCGTCCCTAACATCAAGACCTGTATTCCTGTTGTCCTCGACTATGAAGGCAAACAATTTAACACTTGGGTTACTCTCTTCAAGCTTCACTGCCGGGCTCACTTAGTAATCGACCATATCCTCCCACCCAAAGTCGAAAATGCAACGACATCTCCACCCACTCAAACTGAGGCCGAGAAAATCGCTGCTCAGGCTCTATGGAACAGGCTTGACGACATTGTTCGTCAATGGATATATAGCACCATATCCAATGACGTTTTGAATACAATAATCGATCTCGATGACACCGCTGCCGACGCTTGGAATCGACTAACTAATTTATTCCAAAACAACAAATCGACTAGGGCTCTTCAACTAGATACTGCCTTCACCAATACTTTCTTATCTCAATTTCCCAATGTCAAGGCATATTGCACTCGTCTCAAGGTTCTTGCTGATAGCTTGGCAAATGTTGGGTGCAAGGTCTCGGATGAACGTATGGTTCTTCGTCTTCTCCAAGGTCTCACTAACGAGTACAAAGGGTTCAAGACTAATGTTCAGCACCGTCACCCTCTTCCATCCTTCGAGACGGTTCGTTCGATGCTTGAACTTGAAGAAGCCACCAATGGTGATGCCCTGAATTCTGACCCTATTTCAGAATCTGCTCTCATTTCCCATGCTCCCCCTCCTCCTGGTCCTCCTTCTCATGGTCATCACATTGGCACTTCATCTCAAAATCGGGATTCATCGCAGAACAGGGGCAAGAAACAGAAAGGTGGTCGGGGCGGCTACCACCGCAACAATCGGGATGGCAACCATGGGGGTTATGGTCGCCAACACCAGCAACAGCGCCACCATAACCCACAGTCGCACCAAGCTCCGCCGTCGCACCCTCCTCCACAATGGTTTTATCCACCATGGGCTGCGTGGGGACCTCAGCCGTGGGCTACACCACCCTGCCCATACCCCACGGCTGGCAGAAACTCCTCCCATGGTACTCGCCAACCACAGCAGCAACCTGGCATACTTGGTGCAAGGCCCCCTCAAGCGTTCTACAGTGCTTCTCCTCCTCCTAGTGTCTCCTCCACACCAACTGAAATTGACCAGGCCATGCATACTCTTTCTCTTCGCCAACCCGATGATAATTGGTATATGGATTCGGGAGCATCTTCTCATATGACCTCCTCTCAAGGTAATCTCTCGTCTTATTTTCAATTGAGCAAAAACAATGGCATAATTGTTGGTAATGGTAGCATGATTCCAATTTGTGGGTATGGTCATACTTCTCTTAACCCCTCCAATCCTTCCCTACACCTTCACAATGTTTTACATGCTCCTAATCTCATCAAAAACCTTATTTCCGTTCGTAAATTTACTACTGATAATATGGTTTCCGTTGAGTTTGATCCTTTTGGGTTTTCTGTGAAGGATTTGCGGACGGGGAGCAATCTAATGAGATGTGAGAGTTCGGGCGAGCTTTATCCTTTCACTACCAAACTTGGGGCTTTTTCTTCATCATCACCTTCTGCACTTGCTGTTGTTTCTCCTAGCATTTGGCACTCTCGCTTAGGTCATCCAGGAGATGTTATTTTTAGTACTTTGCGTAGTAGTAAAATGATTCAATGTAATAGAGCTAAAACTAATGTTTGCCATTCTTGTCCTTTGGGAAAATTAGTTAAACAACCTTTTTATGACTCTTTGTCGTTTACTTCAATGCCATTTGATATTGTTCACAGTGATTTATGGACATCACCTATCCCTAGTAATGCCGGCCATCGCTATTATACTTTCTTTTTGGACAACTATACAAACTTCCTGTGGACTTTTCCCATCTCACAAAAATCTCAAGTCTTTAACATATTTTTGTCTTTTCGAGCATATATCAAAACTCAATTTGAAAGAGACATTAAAGCTTTCCAATGTGATAATGGTCGTGAATATAATAATGGTCCTTTTCATAAATTTTGTGAACAACATGGAATGACCTTCCGATTCTCTTGTCCTCATACCTCTCCTCAAAATGGGAAAGCCGAGCGTAAAATAAAATCCATCAACAACATCATCCGCACTCTTCTTGCTCATGCATCTATGCCCCCCGCCTTTTGGCATCATGCCTTAGGTATGGCTACATATCTCTTAAATCTTTTGCCATCCAAAGTCTTAGGCTACAAATCTCCAACTCAAATTCTCTACCAAAAGACTCCTTCTTACTCCCATCTACGTGTTTTTGGTTGCTTATGCTTTCCTCTCTTCCCCTCTACTCAAATTCATAAGCTTCAATCTCGTTCTACTCCATGTGTCTTCCTAGGGTATCCTTCAAATCAAAGAGGATACAAGTGCTATGACCTCTCGAGTCGTAAAATAATCATTGCTAGGCATGTTTGGTTTGATGAAACCACATTTCCTTTCTCCACTCACTATACTCCTACTGCCCATTCTTATGACTTCTTAGATGATGATACTTCTCCACTTAGGATCCACTATTTGCACCACAACACAAATTCAATCCCTTCTACTTCTCAGCAGCCCATTCACGAGCCAATTTCGGCCCATCCAAATGATGCCCAACAGCAGCCCACTTCTTCCTCCCCTATATTACATGATCGGCCTCCTTCTCCTCCATCTATTTCGGGCCCAACTCCTTCCTCTATAGCAGCCCATGACCGGCCCTCCTCACCTCCCTCTAATTCGGGCCTCTTCTCTCCTACATCCACACCATCAGCCCAACAAGCCTCTCAAGCCCAACACATGACCACTAGGAGTCAGAATGGCATTTTCAAGCCTAATCCCAAATATCAGAATCATGCTTTGTGCACCCAAAATGCCTCCATATCTCCTCTTCCCCGTAACCCAATCCATGCTCTCAATGACCCAAATTGGAAAAATGCTATGCAAGATGAATATAATGCTCTCATTGAAAATAAGACATGGGATTTGGTTCCTCGTCCATCTAATGTCAATGTTATTCGTTCATTGTGGATTTTTAGGCATAAAAAGAATTCTGATGGTTCTTTTGAGAGGCATAAAGCTCGACTTGTAGGTGATGGGAAAACTCAGCGGGAAGGCATTGATTGTGATGAGACTTTTAGTCCGGTTGTCAAACCGGCAACTATTCGGGTGGTTCTTTGCATTGCTCTTTCTCACTCATGGCCAATTCATCAGTTGGATGTTAAAAATGCTTTCTTACATGGGCATTTGAATGAGACCGTGTATATGCATCAACCAGTGGGATTTCGTGATCCTAATCATCCTAATCATGTTTGTCTGTTGCGGAAATCATTGTATGGTTTAAAACAGGCACCTAGAGCGTGGTATCAGCGTTTTGCTGAATTTGTGGCTACTATTGGTTTCACTCATAGTGTTTCAGATAATTCTCTCTTCATCTACAAGCGAGGCACTGACGTTGCTTACATCCTTCTTTATGTAGATGACATCATTCTCACGACATCTTCTGATTCTCTCCGATGTTCTATCATCTCTCTTCTTAGTGCTGAGTTTGCAATGAAAGACTTGGGTCATTTGAGCTATTTTCTTGGTATTGCGGTTTCTCGTAATAGACATGGACTATTTCTTTCTCAGAGAAAATATGCGGAGGAGATCCTTGAACGAGCGGGCATGGCTAATTGTAAACCTTGCTCCACTCCCGTTGACACCAAAGGGAAGCTTAGCTCTGACTCCGGCGCTACCTATGATGATCCGACGAAATATCGTTGTCTAGCAGGTGCTTTGCAATACTTGACCTTCACCCGACCCGATATCTCATATGCCGTTCAACAAATCTGTCTCTTTATGCATGATCCGAAGGTCGGCCACATGGATGCTTTGAAGCGCATCCTCAGATACATACAAGGTACTATTAATTTCGGTATGCATTTGTATAACTCCCCCATCTCTTCACTTTTTTCATATACGGACGCCGACTGGGGGGGTTGCCCGGATACCCGCCGTTCCACTTCCGGCTATTGTGTATTTCTTGGTGATAACTTGGTTTCATGGTCTTCTAAGCGGCAGCCTACCTTGTCTAAGTCGAGTGCCGAAGCAGAATATAGAGGGGTTGCAAATGTTGTCTCTGAATCTTGTTGGATTCGCAATTTATTACTTGAGCTTCATCGGCCTATCTCTAAGGCCACTATTGTGTATTGTGACAATGTAAGTGCGATTTATTTATCGGGGAACCCAGTTCAACACCAACGAACCAAGCACATAGAGATGGATATTCACTTTGTCCGAGAACGAGTGAGGCGTGGTGAAGTTCGTGTTCTTCATGTTCCATCCCGGTACCAAATCGCAGATATTTTCACCAAGGGACTTCCGCGCATACTTTTTGATGATTTTCGAGACAGTCTAAGCATCCGCAAACCTCCTGCTCCGACTGCGGGGGTGTGTTAGAGTGTAGATATTTTATTAGTGTATTTTTTATATATTGTTATTGTAATTATTTTAGCTAATTACTTTATTACCCTTAAACACTCTTGTATATAATCTGTCTTGAGGAATGAGAATGGTCAGGCAGAATATTTCTATCAGAAATTTACATTGTAAACTTTCAGTCGGAAAAAAAAAAAAATTAAAAAGACAGAAAAAAATTTAAAAAAAAAAAAAAAAAAAAAAAAAGAAGAAGAAGAAAAAACAGCTTCCTAATTTATGCTCCTTGATTGTAATTTATTTGTTATTCCATTTTCATACTCCGTATTTTTAGTTTTCCAATTCCATAATTATTCCAGAAAAAATAGAGTTATGAAAAGAAAATGTTGAAAAGCTTAATTATATTAATGAATATACACGTATATATAGTACAAGATTAGAACATTGAACATACCAAACTATGACTAGATACAATATGTGACTAGGTACGTTAGCTAATTATAAGGGATATACTTTGACTATCAAAATTAAAGAGTAAATATGTAAGGGATTTACATATTCTAAACAATAAATAATAATGATATAATCATCTTTATCCTTTATAGAATCAACAATGAATTTAACCTTTCAATCAAACTATAGTCACCAATATCTAATCTCCCACCAGGGAAGAGAAGAAGACAATCAAGACCTAAAACTCTCATTAAAGGAGAGAAAGAACCCAAACATTGTGTAGAAAACTCTCATAAAGAGAGAGAGATAAGAGCATTATTATTGACTAATACATTAAAAATTAAAGACAAATTTGGGGCCTACCGCCATCAAAGAGATGATGATGGTAGCCCTTGCGAGTGATGAGAAGAAGTATTGGGTTTTAACGCTTTAAGGAGGAAGAGACAGAAAAATTGGACTAATGAAAAGTATAATGTTCTTATTTTGTTGTTGTTGGTAATGATGTTTTTAAATTATTATAATTGTTCATGGATTATTGTTAACAAATTCGTTATTGAAAGAACAATGTAATTTAAAATAATATTAGCTTTTGCATTTTTTTTTTTTTCCCTTCTGATTGTGTATTATTTTCGGACGTTGAATATGATAATCTTTCGTATTATGATAATGTACTTTTATCAGTTTTTTAATCCATATTTTTGTAAATTGAAATGAATTTGTTCATTGAGTTTGATTAATATATTCTTTAGGTCTGAATTATATGTTTTTTGAGCTATATGTTCTTTATTTACATTACAAACTATGATCTTATAGGTATGAAGGTTAAAAATGTTTCTTGGGTTTTAATAATACAAATTGTATTATTTTTACTTGAATAATACGTATTTTTAGGTTCTTGTTCATTTGTTTTAACCTTTATATTGTTTTAGGTATTTACTTTTATCATTGTATTCTTTAGTTTTACCCCTCATTTTTTTAGGGCTCTTGCTTTTTTGTTGAGTTTGTATGTGTTTTATTTGAATTTACCTCTTATAATTTTCAATATATATAATGAAATCAAGATCATGAAGGCTGACGAAGATGATAGTTTTTGGGGATCCCCTCTATTAATGATTGATTTTCAGATTTATAAAACATTTTTTATATTAGTAATTAACATGATAATATTATGAAATGAATAGTATTTATATTTACCGAACTATCTAAAAATAGAATTACAAGAAAATTTCACAATAATTAATGAACATTATGTGAAAATAAAATTATACAACAATTACAACAAAAAAACAAGGACATTTAAATTAGTTTATAAAGATATTTGATATAATAATGGACATGTGAAAAGAACATGGTGTTAATAATTAATTACACATTACAAACAATACAAATTTAGTCATATTTTTCAATAAAGAATATTATTAAACCATATAAAGAACACCACAAAATTATAAAAAATAAAGAAAAATTAATTGGTGAAAAAATATTATTTTTGGTAAGAGATTGTTTTTAAAAGTAAAACATTTAAATAAAATAATTAGAATCTAAAATTTAGAAAATGAAATTTCAAACTTTAAATTTAAAATTTGAAAATGAAATCTTAAATTATGAAAAAAATAAATTAGAAATAAAAATTCATGAAAACTGAATATTTTGAAGTGATTTGACATTATTGCGTGGTAAAACTAAATTACGGATGATTTAAAAATTTATAACTTTTTAAAAACTTATTTACGATTTTGCGTTGGAATGAAACTTAATTATGAAATTAAAGTCCACGTAAGCTCTGGAATACATTTAGGATAAGACCATCTCCAATGGTGGGACTCAACTTTGAGTATTGAAATACAAAATGAGTTATTTTTTACCTCCAATGGTGATACCCAATACACTTCTCAATTTAGCAACTCATGTGAAGTCTAATTCCCCAATGGTGAGACTTTCTAAAGTATACTAATGTCACTTTCAATTTATGGCCCACCAAATCATTTTCTAAATTTTGTCAAAAATAACACCACCTTTGGGCGGTCTTCCCATAATAGCACCACCTTTTGATTATTCTAGAATAACACCCCCTTTCATATGTATTTGCCAAAAATAAAACAAAACCGGTTGGTAACCTGCTGTATTGGTTTCCTATGACACGTGTCACAATGTCATTGGTCAATTATTTTTTTTTATTTTTTTATAAAAAACCTAAGTAATTAAAATAAAGTTAAAATTAAAAAAAAAAAACCACCACCTAGCCTCCCTGCCCAACCCTCACCCCCGCCGGCGCCCCTCCCCCCGTCCTCGTCGTCGATCGACCTCCCTAGCCTTCCTCCTCCCCTAAACGACACCCCTCCACGGCTCCACCCATTCCTCCACCCTTAAACAACCCACCACCGAAACCCTAGCCTACGAAAATTAGGGAGAGGAAGCCGAAATTGAAAAGGGAAGGAGGGAGGGGGCCGAAATCGGAAAAGGGAATAGGGGAAAGGGTCGGCCGGAAAGGGGTCGGGAAGGGGAGAGGGTGGTGCAAAGGGGTCGAGCAGGGGAGGTGGGTGCCGAAAAGGGGTAGGGAAGGGGAGGGGGTGACGGAAAGGGGAGGGGGTGCTGGAAAGGGGGTCGGAAACTAGGACGGGGGCCGGTGATAGGGTTCTTTTAGGTGGATGGTCTTGGTGGGGGTGGTGGATGCCGGCGAATAGTGGTGGATGCCGATGATAGTCGTGGGAAAGGGGGTTAATTTTTTGTTTTTTTTTTTTGTGTTTTTTAAGTTTTTTCAAAGTCAAAAAAAAATAAAATAAAAATTGACCAATCATACTAGGACACGTGTCCCAGGGTAACCTGTAAAATAGGTGACCGGTTTTTGGTTTCATTTTTGGCAGATGTGTGTCAAAGGTGGTGTTATTGTGGAATAATCAAAAGGTGGTGTTATTTAGGGAAGACCGGTGAAAGGTGGTGTTATTTTTAGCAAATTTTCCTATTTTATTATTTTTTTTTTAAAAATAAAATTAAAACTTAAATAAATTACAAAACATATTATAATATTAGGGCCTGTTCATATTTACTAAACTGAACTGAACTGAACTGAACTGATTGGAGCTGAACTGAACTGAACTGAACTAATTGGAACTGAACTGAACTGAACTGAACTGAATACTTTATGAGAGAGGGAAATTAAGAGCTGAACTGAACTGAACTGATTGGAGCTGAACTGAACTGAACTGATTGGAGTTGAACTGAACTGAACTGAACTGAAAATAAGTAAATATGAACAGGCCCTTAATAAGGGCTTACACTTTTTGTCAAATGAGACTCAAAGTTGAGTATCTAAACTTAACAACTTTATTTTGGAATTGCTAAGTTTAGATACTAACTTATTAGTATCCTTTACTCTCTCTCTTCTAAAAAGACTCACTCAAGTAAAAAGACTCACTCAAATCAAGTCTCACCATTGAGATGGTCTGGTTGCGGTTTGTCTTTAGTGCTACAAGTAAAGATATGGAGTAGCAATTTATAAAGGGTAAGATAGCGATTTTAGCACATAAACCGCTACTTGATTTGACTACAATTATTGCCTCTAAAATAGGGGTATTAAGGTAGTGATTTTGCTCTAAAAAAACAAAAATAAACTTATTCGAGTCTACGTGGACATTAATTTCGTAATAGAGAGAAAAAGGAATGTAATTTAGGGACAGAGTGAGTAGTATTGTACATTTAATATATTTGATTTGCTTATGTGTGAGAGAGTAATGTGCGTATATTTTTAGGTATTTGATATTGCCTCCATTTCATAATATTAAACAAAGTCAAACTTAGCAGACTTGTTAATGTTTGACCCTAAATATAAATAGTTAAACAGTAATACATAAAAATGTAATATTATAAACTATATCTGCATGATCTTTCATAACAATACTCGTAGTAGTAATTCTAGAATTTTCAAAGTCTTATGGTGAATACATTAGTCCAAATATATATATGTATGGTTTATTCTAAATATGTAGTCAGATAGTATATGTAAGTCACCGTTCACTTCACCTTATTTTTGTTGACTTGAAATTTTTTTACTTAACTGAAATATTTTTTACTGAACTTAAATTATTTTTAATGAACTGGAATTATTTTTACTGAACTAAAATTATTTTTGCTGAATTAAAATTATTTTTTTACTGATTTTCTATTATATTTTTTCTTTAAGTTTACTATTTTTTAATGAATTGAAATTATTTTTACTTAATTGAAATTATTTTTAGTTTCCATACTTGCATTCACCTTAAAAAAAATATACTACTCCGAATTAATTAAGATAATTCATACCCAATACTCCTCGATGGAAGATAAGTATAGTATGGTGGGCATAAAATGGTTATATGGAAAATACTCCTCAATGAAAGGGTAGAATTACAAGAAACTTACCACGTACGAAAGTATCGTTTTTATAAAATATAATCATACCTACCAAAATGAGTCAAAAATATGAAAGATATTATTCTAAGATATAAATCAATAATAAAATGGTATAAATGATGTCAAATATATTTGCAATATTAATTAAAAGATATTATAAAAATTTATTTATTTAGGAGTTTTTAAATAGGCGGAAAAATATTAAATAACAGAATAAGGCCCTGTTTGATTCACCTTAATTTTGCTGAACTGAAATTATTTTTACTGAACTGAACTTATTTTTACTGAACTGAAATTATTTTTACTGAACTGAAATTATTTTTATTGATTTTCTATTATAATTCTTCTTTAAGAAAACTGAATTTTACTGAACTGGACTTATTTTTACTGAACTGAAATTATTTTTTACTAAACTGAAATTAATTTTACTGAACTGAACTTATTTTTACTGAACTGAAATTATTTTTACTTAATATTATTTTTTTAAGGTGAAGAGAACAGGGCCTAACATGTGTCATTTATTCATCTAGGCGCCCTTTGTTTTAGTATAGTTGTAGATTTTTAACATAATAGCATTTATTAAAACTTGTGTGACTTTTATTATTATTATTATGAACCTGAAGTATTACGTTACTTATAATATGATTACCTTTATTTTTTTATATTGACCGTACATAAAAAAATTCATAAAAAATAAAAATTAATCTCTTATAGCCTTTATAACACCAAAATGACTTTTATTTCTACATAATAACCTCTATTTTAATATATTGACTTTATTTTATTAATAAATCAAGCATAATGTCTCTGAATTTTCGTGGCCCACAATAAATTAGTGTGAACCATTCATAACCTTCGTCATCGTACCCGTTGTTTGTTGTTGTTGTAATTTTGAAAATTAATATCCGAATTCTTATCCAATATCCAGTTTTTCAAATTAGATATCCAATCCAAATTGAAAACTCGGATCGGATATTAAGAAATTCGGATCAATTGAGAATATTCATAAACTCAAATCGAATTTTTGGGTATAGGCCTACTAGCCATTATGAGAGTTACTTTGTTAGTGTTATAAAGTTTATTAACTTACTAGGTCTATGTTATAGGGATTACGTTGTCAGTGTAATAGGTGCTACCCGGTCAGTGTTATATATAAGGATTACTCGGTTAGCATAACTGGGGCTACTCAATCAATTTTATAGGGATTATCATGTTCTTTACTACTTTTACAAGTTAAGCGACTAGCCGCACACAAAATGGGCTGTATTTATATTAACTTGATTAAAATTTTTTCTTTAAAGTTAATTATTGATTCTCAATTATATTTGTTCTTTAAATTTACTTGTTTTAATGGTTAAAACTTATTTTTAACAAATTAAGCTAATTTGTTTTTCCTAGATTGAACTAAATTTTACAAAACTGAATTATTTTTAATAAATATTATTGCGTTAATGTGAAAAGAACGGGTCAAATAATTGACTTTAATTTGTTTTAGAAAATTTAAATTTATTATGAAGAAACGTTGTAATTGATTATTACCTTATAGACCCTACCAAAGCCTCCTTGACCAAGCATTTGGTTACCCGAAAAGTTGTTCGTCGCAGCTTCAAGTGTCTTCAGTTCGAACACCAAAGACTCCGCAGTCGTCAAATCACCAAGAACTATCACCACAAAACACATAAGCCCAGTTACATCATTGACAATGGTCGTATTTCACTAAGTGTTTCGGTTCATATTTTCTATTGTATTTTATTGAGATATATCATATATTATATTTTAGGAAGATATTTATTCCCTAATATTATCTTGTGTATTCCTTAATATTCTAGGACATCTTATGATTCTAGGTTAAGGAAAGTATGTAATGCTATATATATTTGGGGCTATGCTTAATGAGAAATCAAGCAATTGTATTTTATTCTTTCTAATTTGTCATGGTATCTAGAGCAGGTTAATTTTTTTTTCTCCATAATCAACGATGGCCGGTGATGATACACCTCCACCACCGCCACCACCAACTAAAATAGAACCGAATTCCCCCTATTATCTTGGTCCTCAAGATCGTTCCGGCGATTACATTACACCTACTAGGCTTAAAGGCGACAACTATGATGAATGGGCTACCGATATACAGACTGCCTTGGAGGCCAGAAGAAAATTCGAGTTCCTTGATGGAACAATTACCACGCCACAACCTCCCTGTACCAGATCTGACCGGACTGCTCTCAATGCAATGCTAATTTCTTGGCTGTCTAATACTATTGATCTAGAGGTTAAATCCTCACTTTCGAAATTCAGAGAAGTAAAGCCCTTTTGGGATCATCTCAAGCAACGCTATGCTCAAATTAATGGCCCTCGTATCTAGCAACTTCGGTCTTCGCTTGCCAAGTGTGAGCATCCCGAGTCGATGTCTGTCTCTGTTTATTATGGGAAATTACATGCTATATGGCAAGAACTCGACCATCATGAGCCATTAATCTCTTGTACTTGTTGTTCTTCTTGTGTGGCAGGTCGGCTTCATGAACAACGAAGGGAGCAATCCCGTCTTCACGATTTTTTGATGGGGTTGTACCCTGCTTATTATTCTTCGCTCCAAACAAACATCTTATCTCAGGATCCTCTGCCTAGTTTGGACAGAGCATATTAATTGGTGGTACAAGAAGAGAGGGTTCGTACTGCCCATCAGGAATCCGAGGCAAAATCTTCGGAGGTCGTTGGATTTATTGTGCGCGCTTCTTCTACTAGCAATAGCAATCGTGTCTCTTCGGCTTGTTCTCACTGTAAAAAGTCGGGGCATGATTTATCGCGTTGTTTGTTTCGAACTCCTTGTCCTCAATGTAAAAAGAAAGGCCACGATCCAAAACATTGTTATGAGATGATAGGCTATCCTGCAGGATGGTCACAGCAACAAGATGCCTCGACTAGTCAAGGCAAAGAGGGGTGCGAGCGAATCCAGCAACGGCAGAGGCCTCTTCCTTGGGCACAGCCTTTACAGCCGAGCAATGGAAGGCTCTTTCAGGATTTGTGGGTAACACTCATATTCCCAAAAATCGTCTAAGTGGTAAGTTTGATGATTCTTGTTGGATTACCGGTAACAAATCTTGGTTGTTTGATATCCATACTATAGAATGTCCCATTGGCTTACCATATGGAGAAAGGGTATTAGCAACTTTGGAAGGCTCCGTTCGGTTGTCCGACAAAATCACTATCACTGGAGTTTTATTTGTGCCTAATATCACTTGCAATTTAATTTCAGTTACTCAACTCAGTGATCAATTAAATGTTGTTGTTCAATTTAACTCATATATGTGTGTTATACAGGACCGACTGAAGGAGATGATTGGAACGGGTCTTAGGCGGGACGGACTTTATTATTTTAGCAAACCGGATGTGCTGCAACGTGTGTATGTGGTTGAACCGTCATCAGAATTGGATCTCTGGCACAGAAGAATGGGTCATCCTTCGAAGAGAGTAGTTAAATTGCTTCCTCACATTAGCAATAATAATAATAATTATAGTTTTGCAAAAGGATGTGAAGTATTTTTTCGTGCTAAACATCCTGAGACAAATTTCCTTTGAGTGATAATAAAACCTGTAGAATTTTTGAAAAAATACATTGTGATTTATGGGGGTCCATATAGACATGTTTCGTCGTGTGGAGCTCGTTATTTTTTTACTATTGTTGATGATTATTCAAGAGCCAATTGGATTTATTTATTGATTGATAAGACAGAAGTGCTTAAGATGTGTATGGCATTTGTTGCTATGGTCGATAGGCAATTTGATAAAATTACAATTAAAATTGTGCAAAGTGATAATGGAACAGAGTTTAATTGTTTGCGTGATTATTTCGTCGCCACTAGTATTCTTTTTCAAACCTCGTGTGTAGGGACTCCTCAACAAAACAAGAGGGTTGAAAGAAAACATAAATACATTCTTAATGTTGCTAGAGCCTTACGATTTCAAGCCAAACTACCTATTTATTTTTGGGGAGAGTGTGTTTTAGCCGCGGCTCATTTGATTAATCGAACTCCTACTCCTACTCTACAAAATAAAACCCCTTTTGAAATCCTTTTCAATAAACAACCCTCATTTGATGCTATTCAAACCTTTGGTTGTTTGTGTTTTGCCCATAATAAAAAAAACTAGGGGAGATAAGTTTTATAGTAGGAGTCGTAAATGTGTTTTCATGGGGTATCCGTTTGGTAAGAAAGGATGGAATCTCTTTGATCTTGAAACAAAGGAATTTTTTATCTCTTGTGATGTCAAGTTTGTTGAAGATATGTTTCCCTTTGGTAACCCGGATGATGTAAACATTGATGTAAATTTCTGTGATACGAGTGAAGAAATACATGTGGATTTTGGATGATTTTGATTCGGGGTATGCTGCGAATGAAGGCCTCGAAAGTGAGGCAATGACTGATACGCAGGAAGGGTCGGGGGGAATCAGCCCACTCCGCAACCCACCCGCAGCATATGCCTCCAGGCCGCAGGGGGGCTGCAAAGTCCCCTGCCCCATGGTCTGCCACTGACCAGCAGCAGCAGGTGGGCGAGGCAGCTCCTCACCAGCCTGCCACGAACCAGCAGCAGCAGCAGCTGGGTGAGACAGCTCCTCCTAGTCCCTGCAGTCCAGCAGCACTCTTTGATTATAGAAATTGCCACGGATCAGTCCGGGCAACCCCTTAATCAGGCAGATTCAACAGTTCCGCAAGCTACACGTGAGTTGGGTCGTGGTTTTCGGGATAAATATCCCTCGGTTTTGCTTCGTGATTTTGTTACACACACGGTTGTTGCTAAAAGTCCGTCTCCTACTTCCAATTAGTCTCCCGATACTCCGTATCCCTTAGCACATTATATAAATTGTAACACATTTTCTATGAAATATCAGAAATTTATTGCAGCTGTGGTTCAAACTAAGGATCCGACATCTTTTAGAGAAGCTATGAAGTATGATGGGTGGACCAAGTCTATGAAGGAAGAAATTCGGGCACTCGAAGATAATGGAACATGGACCTTAGAGCCTCTCCCCCTGGGCAAGAGGGCTCTAGGGAGTCAATGGGTCTATAAGACCAAATTTTTGTCTAATGTTGAGGTAGAATGCCTCAAATCTCATTTGGTTGTGTTTGGCAATCATTAGAAAGCAGGTATTGATTATGATGAGACCTTTGCTCCGGTGACCAAAATGACAACAGTTCGTACATTCCTTGCTATTGCTGCTTCCAAGAATTGGGAGCTTCATCAGATGGATGTACATAATTCCTTATTACATGGAGATCTTGATGAGGAAGTTTATATGAAACTCCTTCTCGGGTTTGAAAGTTCGGATCCTAAATTAGTGTGCAGATTGCGCAAGTCTTTATATGGCTTGAAACAAGCTCCCAGATGTTGGTTTGCCAAACTCACCAAGGCTTTAAAACAATATGGTTTTCGACAATCTTACTCTGATTATTCCTTATTTACATATATATACTAAGGCTACTGTTCAAATTAACGTCTTGGTTTATGTTGATGATCTCATTATTTCTAGGAATGATTCCGTTGCTCTTACTGTTTTTAAAGCCTATCTCAGTGACTGTTTCTAGATGAAGGACCTTGGTCCTTTGAAATATTTTTTAGGCATTAAGGTTGCTCGTAGTTCTGCAGGTTTGTTTCTATGTTAACGTAAATATACGTTGGATATTATTTCTGAAGCGGGGTTGTTGGGTGCTACGCCTAGCGGATTTCCGATGGAGCAAAATCACAAATTAGGTACGGCTACTGGTGATTTTCTACCAGATCCCGAGTCATATCGGAGGCTAGTAGGCCGATTGATATACCTTGCTGTCACTCGACCTGATCTTGCGTATTATGTTCATATACTGTCTCAATTTATGCAGACTCCTCGTACGGAGCATTGGGAGGCCGCTTTGAGGGTGGTACGATATTTGAAAGGCACTCCGGATCAGGGTATTCTCTGAGTTCTTCTAGTGACTTGACTTTGGAGGGGTGGTGTGACTCCGACTGGGCTGCTTGTCCTTTAACTCGGCGTTCTCTCACAGGTTGGCTAGTGTTTCTTGGAAAGTCTCCTATTTCATGGAAAACGAAAAAGCAACCCACACTTTCTCTCTTTTCGTCTGAGGCCGAATATAGGTCCATGTCAGGAGCCACATGCGAGCTTAAATGGTTTAAGGCGTTGTTGTTAAGTATGGGTGTCCAACATCCAAAGGCGATCAAATTATTTTGCGATAGTCAGTCTGCTGTACACATCGCAAAGAACCCAGTTTTTCATGAACAAACGAAGCACATTGAGGTTGATTGTCACTTCGTTCGTGATGCTATTAATGAAGGCTTAATTTCTCCATCTCATGTTTCTACAAAGGAACAATAATCTGATATCTTCACTAAAGCTCTCGGAAAGTCACAGTTTGATTATCTTCTTTCCAAGTTGGGCATTTTGGATCTGCATGCTCCAACTCGAAGGAGGGGGGGGGGGTATTAAGATATATCATATATTATATTTTAGGAAGATATTTATTCCATAATATTAACTTGTGTATTCCTTAATATTCTAGGAGATCTTATGATTCTAGGTTAAGGAAAGTATGTAATGCTATATATATTTGGGGCTATGCTTAATGAGAAATCAAGCTATTCTATTCTATTCTTTCTAATATGTCATATTTTTTTTTTTGAGAGTATTTTCTATTGTATTTGAATAAATGTTTCACTTTTATTTTTGGTACCTTATAATAATATCTTACTATTTTATTCAACACGGATAACCCTTCATATTTTAATACTACATGAAATCAGTGCGATGCACGATTTGTTTGTATTATAAAATAAGTTGTGAATTCCATCTCATTCGTTATATACTTTGATAAAATTCATAATCTCAAAAGATAATATTATATTTAATTAAATTAAACTTTTAAATATCATTCGTCAATTTTATTTACGTGACATTTGAATTATTTAATTTTAAAAGAAAGTATAATTCTATCGTGTAATTGGCTATGTGTAAAATTTATGATCCTACATGAGTATTAGGAAACATTATTATCAGATTTTTTTTATATATTGTAGTAAAATTTAATCATACATATTTAAACTCAAATTAGTGTATTGACATACGTATCAAATTTAGCCCCCATAGTTAGGGGTGAGCATGTGACGAGTACCCGTACCGTTAGTACTAACGGTTCGGGTACCCGATAACCAAAATCACTAAAGGTGATACCCATAATCGAAACCGATAAGTTTGGGTACCCAGATTTTCAGATCGGTTATCGGGTACCCAATAAGATATCCAATAATGATAATTAATTATGTAGTTATTATGATATAATTTACAACTAATTAAAAACAATACCATATGACCTTGACCAAATTATTAATAATATTACTAATCATTGATATTATAAAGTGATTATGTAGTAAAGTAAAAGTTTAGATTTATATTAATAGATTTTAGTAGGGGGAAAAAATGCTTATCGGATCAGATCGGGTAACTGTTAATTTTAAAATGATACTCATAACCATATCCGATAACAAATTATCGGAACGGATACCCGAACCATTATGATTATCGGATCGGGTACCCTAATTTTCGGAATGATTACGGATCGGTTTTTTGGGTTTTTGGTTTTTCGAATAGTTTTGCTCGGCCCTACCCATAGTACCATGGATTTTGACTAGCGGCTGTACTAGCACAACTGCACAAACTTTGTCATTGGATGCATGTAATAAATAAATGAAACCTGACACCGAATTCGCAAAACCTTGAACGATGAATTATAGCAAGCATATTATTTAAAAAAAAAAAAAAAAGAAAAAAGAGAAAAAAAGGCTTACCATTTTTAACATCCGGAGAAGAGTGCTTCTTTGTTTTCTTTATATAAAAACAAATGCTTGTAATTATTAGCATTCCTAAGACAATGATGGGCACAATGATTGCAACTACTCTTCTGGTCGCTTTCTTTCCTATATAGAACCATTGGTAAATAAAATATCATACTCCAACAATTTTGGAAAGTTTAACTTGGCAATCATAAATCTGTTACAACTGCGATTAACAGCTAGGAAAAAAAAAAAAAAAAAAAATAGATAACGAACTCTAGTGCATAATTAAACCAGGACATACCTCGAAATTGTCTCAGATTATTTTGAGGAGCCATGCTTGTAGGCGAATTAACAGTATGAAAAAACTTATAAACTTCGTACGGAAGAGTACAACTAGGCATTAGCATTATTGCTCCCCAGTTATATTTTCCAATAAATTGAGAAACAGCCGCAGTTAAACACTGGAAGCAAATCTCCTTTGACAAATCGGGAGTACATTGAGCCAAACTGTACACATTTCTATTCAGAGGTGAAAGCGGTACTTCATCAGTGGCGTATAAGTTACCAGACTTGTTAGAAGCTGCTCTGAATGTTACCTCATTAAATGAGTTCTGAAGCGCAGTAACCCAATCATCCTTTAGATCCGTGATGTTATTTGAATTGTACAATGACCGCGAAGGTTGCTCCTCTAAATGAGAGAAAAATGAGTGACCAGAGTATCGAATCATGCAGGGTTCCTTCCATAATATTGCTTGCGTTGCCCTTGGACAAAAGTTTTTTATCTGATTGCTTGCCATTTGAATACAGTCATGACACTCTTTAGGATACAAATCTCCTCGACACAAAGCAAGGCCGTAAACAGGATCTTGATTGTCTAAACCTTGCTTGTGTGTAAGAAAACTGTTTTTGGCAGTCGAAATTTGAGAGACCAAAGTTGAGAGGAGATGATTGAAATTGGTTTCGAAAGTGCTATTATGAGCGTATGATGATGAATTATAGCAATGAGATACATTATAGTTTACTGTTACTGGGAAGGACACAGTTGAGGTACCAAGCAAAGATAATAGCATAGACAAGATGAGCAACATGATGGTGAGTTGGGAAAAAACAAAAACTTTGGTTCACGAATTCTGTTATTGTTCTTGGATATCTTCGTGTTCTTGGATATCTTCAATCTTTTGACGTTGAATTTATAAGGAATGCTAGCTGCGCTATTGAATTTTCTTACCACCCTGCAAGTTGGTGGTAGTGGACTAGTGGCTAAAGATTGGTCCCACATTCGGCAATTTTGGCACAAATGTCAAAAAACTAAAAATTTGACAAAGTCATAACTCATAAGTCATTAGTCTCATTTTCCCAATTTTTTTTCTTTTCATCTGACTTTTTTCTCCCTAACACGATTCTTAAAACATATACCAGTATACTTTTTGTACGCCGGACAACTTATAAAAGCTTGAAACCAATAAAAATATATGTAATAAATTCTAGCTATAAGCATGAATAATAAAATATTGGGCTTATTGTAAAGAAATACATTATACAAATTAATTTTGTGAAAAATTAAATTATTAAAAAAAAAATGTTATAAGAAAATACCTACTTCGTATTAAATAATAGATGTTGTAAGAAAGTACCTTATAAAACAATTAATGTTGTGAAAACCTACCTTTTGTCGAATTATTGCATTGAATAAGAGACGTTTAATGACCCTTTTTCAATCATTTTTTTTCTTTTTTCCACCAAATATTTCCATAGCCACGTTATAACCCTTAATTCCCCTTACCCTCCCCCTTTCATTGTTAAATTAAGCACATGGTACTATGGTAGCAACTTACATCATTTAGTTTTTATAAGATAGTTTCTTACAACAATTTTTTTATATAGCATTTTTTCACAAATTTTAATGTATATAATGTAGTTTTTCACATAAAAAGTCTTAAAATATATAATGT
Organism: Chenopodium album; assembly: GCF_948465745.1. Classification (NCBI taxonomy): domain Eukaryota; kingdom Viridiplantae; phylum Streptophyta; class Magnoliopsida; order Caryophyllales; family Amaranthaceae; genus Chenopodium; species Chenopodium album. The sequence goes on along the minus strand of NC_137839.1, from coordinate 66,142,551 downwards.
GACAACTTCAACATTATTTTATTACATACATAAATGATAATTCATATACGGCCAAAGTTATTAAAGTGAAGCAAAGGATTATAGAATAATTTATGTTACAAAGTGAGCGACAAGTAATTTAATTGATTTTAATACGATAAGATGCATGCGGGGTCATTGGGATTCATAGAAGAAATTGCACCCCAGAGTCGGGATTAGTGCATTAGTCTACAATAATTGAAAGTTTGTATATGTTATTTACAGAAAATCGCCGGAAGTTGAAATTGTAAAAATCAAACTTTCCTATATTTTATTAATGTCATGTTTTTATAATTTTTTGCATATATGAAATGTCCATATTTTATTACTTGTTTTTTTGAAAATTTTTTATACCCTTTTTTTTTATTATTTATATTTCACTCGATTAGGTGATATTCACTTCACCTTTAAAAAAATACCAGTTTAATTAATTTCAATTCAGCAAAAACAATTTCAATTCAGTTGTAATAAGTAACTTTAAAGAAGAAATATAACAGAAAATCAGATAAAAAAAAAAAAATCAGTTCAGCTATTGCTCCTTAAACTTTATGTCCAGAATCATAAATACGTAGGGAGTATTTGTTGTAAGACACATCTAGATAACCGTAAAACATCAATTTGGGAAAAAAAAATTAAAGACAGAGGGAGTAGTTATTCAAGATCTTATATAATTTGAATAGTTTAATGCATACACACTCCTTTTTTATTTAATTGCAACACACTCCTTTGGCACGCACGTTAAGGAAGATATTAGACTAGGTAAACGGATAAATTAATTTACAAAATTTTAACCCTATAAGAAGAAGAAAAAAATACACTTTAATAATCCCAAATACGGGTGATTTACTTTCAATAATTCCAACTAAGGTTTATTTTTTAATAGTCCCAACAATGGGGTCAGTTTGCCTCCAATAGTCCCAACCGGTCAACGATGAATCAATGACCTGTTATAAGATCGAGGTGACCATGACACGTGTCAATACGTGATTGGTCAATTTTTGAATTTTTTTTTAAAAAACACCAAAATCCCAGCCACCCTTTCCTCCACCCCCAAACCTCGCCGAAACCCAAACCACAACCCTCAATCTCGCCGAAAATCGGCTAACCAACCACCGAAAATGGTTGGCCGACCTCTACAACCCATCCCCAACCCCTAAACCGCCCAACCAGCCATCCCCGACCCCCCAAAAAGACCTTAAATATTTTGATTTCAAGCGAGCCCAACCTCAAATTCGACCACCTTAAAGGTCTTCACAGGCGTGGATTGGGTTCGGAGGTTGAAGATGAGGTCCAAGTTGAGAATTCGGTGGTGATGTGTCGGTGGCTAGTTGTTTTGGGGGTTAAAAGGCCTGTCGATTGGTGGTTTAGGGGTGACTGGTGGTTTTTGGGGTTTGGAGAGGAAGAAGGAGGGGGGAGAAGTAGCAGCAGGCAACGATGGTGGTGTTAGTTGGTGGTAGTTCATCAGGGTAGAGTAGAGAGAAAGAGGCACGAGAAGGAGAGAGAAAGGAGTTTCGTGGGTGTTCGTCAATATGGGGTAGCGTTGCGGTTGGTCGGAGGGGGTAGGTGAATGGTCGAGGCGATGGTGGAGGCGGCGGAGCCGCGGTGTTGGGAGAAGAAAAAGGGTAGAGCCGCCATGACCTAGGGTTTCATGGTGGGTGTAAGGTGGATGAAGGGAGGAGAGGGTGGCTAGGACGACTTTTGATATATTTTTTTCTTTTTATATATTTTATATTAAGTCAAATTATGTGCTGACATGTGGCGTTTGTTTTGTTTAAAAAAAATAGTTTACCCTTTCAGCAGGTAACCGGTTTTTGGGACTATTGGAGGAAAACTCACATAATAGTTAGGATTATTAGAAAATAAACCTTAGTTAGGATTATTGTAGGTAATAGTTGAGATTATCAAAGTGTATTTTTCCTAAGAAGAAATAGATAAGTTGCTACGATTTAGATTTCATAGTTTAATTCATTCGTTTACCTAGTTTAATCAGCTCATCGATAAGCGTGATAAAAGGTGTGTTGCAACTATAAAAAAAAAAAAAAAAAAAAAAACATACTACCTCCGTCCCCGAAATAACAACCCATTTGGCCTAATTTTTGTCCCAAAAAGAATGACCTATTTGCATTAAAATACCCACCAATTTGCAATAATATTTGTGCAAAATTAGCTTCCCCATATAAAAATTTGAGTTTCCATGTAATTTTATTACTTTCCCTCTCTATTTTTTTACAAACCCCATGTATTTTTTTATCTTTTTAATATACTTTTATTTTTTTATTTAACTTTCTTAATCGCGTAATCAACCCAAATGGGTCGTTTTTTCGGGGACGGAGGGAGTAGGAAGTATTTTGCTAGCATTAACTTTTTATAATATATGGTCTAAAAAAATAAATATTTTTAAAAAATGGATATTTTAATTGTTAAGGTAAGTTGTGCATTCACAAACATAATAAAAGATTGAAAGAACGACTATTTCATCAAATGCCACTGAGCACTTACAAAATTCACCAAATGCCATCAAAGTTTTCAAAATTCACCAAATGCCACTGACAAACAACACAATGGCACCTCGTGCCACTAATAGCATATGGACGTTAGTTTTCCGTTAATGCAATTCTTATTTCATTAAATGCCATTACTTTGGAAAATTATTTCACCAAATGCCATTATTTTTTAAAAGGACTTTTTGTGAAAAACTCCAGATTTTGCGAAAAACTACCCTACAAACAAAATGTTGTAATTAACTACCTTATAAAATATAAAACGTTGTAATTGACTACCTTCTATCGGAATGACACATTTGACTTTTATTTCCCGATGTTGACCATGTCACGTGAGGGTCATGTGACCCTTTAATGACTTAATTCCACTCTTTTCCCCAAATTTTCCCGCTTTACACTAATTTAGCCCATATAATTATCAAAGGGGTTCCAAAGAAACAATATAAAATATGAATAATCGTATTGTTAAGGAAAGAGTTGGTATAAAACGAGAAAATTTGGGAGAAAGGGGGGAATTAAGTCATTAAAGGGTCATGTGACCCTCACATGACATGGTCAACACCGAAAAATTAAAATCAAATGTGTTATTCCGGTAGGAGGTAGTCAATTACAACATTTTATACTTTATAAGGTAGTTAATTACAACATTTTTTTTTTAGGGTAGTTTTTTGCAAAATTATAAGTTTAAAAGGCAGTTTTTCACAAAATATCCTTTTTAAAATTAATACACAATAATTATTTATTTTAATGAATAAAAAAAATACTTTTTTTTTCAATTTTCGTGATGAATATTGTTCGGGTAAGGTTTTGGGTGTTATTTTGATTCTTTATGGGGTCAAATTAAACTCCAAATTGGCAAAAAAAAAACGTAAATACCCCGTTTCACATTTTTTTTTTCTGAAAAAAAAAATTACGATATCGACATACAAAACGGGGCATATATGTTATTTTTAGTCAATTCCGAGCTTAATTTGTTTCGGATCGAAATGACCCCCCAAACCTTAACCGATCAATTTTAATGGTTAAAAAATAACGACACGCTAATCGGAATATTTTTCAACACACAAAACAGAGCATTTACGTTATTTTTTTTTGTAAATTCTGAGCTTAATTTGTATCCATCAGGGGTAAAAATGACCCCCAAAACCTTACCCGATCAAATTTTGATGGTTAAAAAATAATGACACACTAATCGAAATATTTTTCAACATACAAAACGGAGCATTTACATTATGTTTTTTGTCAATTCCACTTAATTTGTACCCATATAGGGTCAAAATGACCCCCAAAACTATACCAGAACAATTATTGTCACGAAAATGAAGAAAAAACATTAGTTTTATTAATTAAAATAAATAATTAAAATGAACCAATCATATAATGACACATGTCAAGTTTTAATCTTAATGACTAACGGAGTTAACGACTGTTAGTCATTAATGACATTTGGTGAATTTTTTAAAAGCTCGATGACATTTGGTGAATTTTGAAAACATTGATGACATTTGATGAATTTTTTAAGTATTCAGTGACATTTGGTGAAATAGCCGTTGAAAGAATTGTGTGAACTAAAAAAAGGAAGTATCATATTATAGTCAATTAAACTACGCAAATTTAAAAGCCAATCAAAGTGTAAAACCCAAAACAACCGAATGAAACTATCACTTGACTGGAAAAATTCTAACCTTAGAAAAATCAGAATTCAGCATCTTCTAGTCATTATCTCTAACTACTAAAAGTAAACAATTGCGAGCACTAACTTTTGAAATTGATCTATTATTAGTGAATACCTCCATAAATTGTCTCAGACGAGTACGAATTTTCCACGGATGTTGCCGTTGCAACTAGTCCTTTAGTACAGCATCAATGTAATCATTGAGTGAAAACCTTTGCAATCGATGACATAAAAAGATAGTGGAATATATGTTCATTCTTGTGGATTAAATTATAGAAAATACTAGTAGAGTTGAGCAATATGGAAATAGGGTTTAATTTTGTTAAGGGTTAGAATGTGGATTAAATTAAAGAAAAGTAGTAGATTTGAACAAAATGGAAATAATGGTTTAATTTCGTTAGAAAAACTATTGGGTGTGTTAGTGGACCATCTCAACCAAAAGTTTAAGCTGATGGTTGAGCCCAGGAATATGTTTTATAATCTATCACTTCCCCTCACATGAAAGGCCCTTTGGGCTTGAAATGTGGATGCAACACAGGCCTACCCATATCTTGTGCGAATTAATTACACTTTGAAGGAGGGGTGTATGAGATTCAAACCCGCGACCTTTAGTATCACGCTGGCTCTGATACCATGTTAAAGGACCAACTCAACCAAAAGTTTATCCCAACCAAAAGATTAAGATGATGGTTGAGGCCTAGGAATATGTTTTATAATCTATCAGGGTAAGCGGCAACAATCAACACCATCACAGAAAATTCCGGCAGCCATTCGCCGCCTTTCGCCTCTTCTCCGACAACTATTCGACGAAGTTATATGCCCGGTAAAGTTTTTGACAGGAACTAGAAGGATCGCGTTGAAATGGCGGTTAGTCTAAAGACAGTGTGGTTGGAGCAGAAGAAGAGAGGCAAAGATTTAAAGAAGGTGAAAGAGGAGAAGATGATTTGAAGCTAGGAAGAGATTTAGCAGCATAAGATTGAATAGAGGAAGTATAAAGAGGAGAGAGAAAAGAAGAAAGAAGAAAATATTTTGATTGTCTTTTTTTCAAAAAAATTAAAAAAATAAAATAAAATAAAATATTACTATCTTCATAGAAAGTATATATCTTGTATCAAATTATACCTATTCTCCAACAAACAATACATATATCCTTGTCCAAAAAAAAAAAAAAAAAAGATACATATGCTATATCAAATAGGAAATTTTGTTATTATTAATCCCAACTTTAGGCCATTTACATTCATCAATCCCAACTATCAATTATTAGATGAAGCACGTGCGATGCATGGTTTGTTTGAATTTTTTAAAATAATTAATTTTGTTATATATATGTTTATGTGCTAAAATTTGTTATATATTTAGATAATATTCCTGATATCAAAAGATAATATTTTATATTTAAATTAATTTAAACTGGTTAATCTCATTCGCCAAATTTGCTTACGTGTTAGTTAAATTATTTAATTCTAAAAGAAAATAATAATAAAAAAAATTAAAGGGACTTTTTTTTAATGTAAACGTGACACGTGTAATTCTAGAATATTCCCGGTGATTACTTTATTATATAGTATTATTGTATAGTATTGATATAACGGTAAACTTTTTGTACGATGAATACTTATAAAAGCTTGACATTGATAAAATATATAATGTGGGGCATCTTCTTGGCACAGTAACGAACCCCGGCACGGTCTACGCTAAGGATATATATATATATATATATATATATAAGGAATCCGGTAAGAACCCCTTCTTATATAGGAACTCCTACTTATATAAGAACTATTCTAATCCGTTGGATTAGTTTGGAGTAGACGGTTAAGATTAAAGAGTAAGAGAAACTTATAATTTTCTCTCTCCTAACACAAAATGTCATCCCTTTCTCTTAAAAATCGCCATTCAATTTCTACTCTCTCTTCAAACTCCCAAAAACTGCCATTGTAGCTGCAATTCGAAGGTTATTCAAGGTTTTATTAACATAATTCAAGGATTTTCATCAGTTTTCGTAATACTAGTTCAATTTAAGTACTAATTTTGGCGAAATAAAACCTTAATTCGCAAATTTTCAAATTCAGGCTTGGATTTTTTTTTTTTTTCGAATTCGTTAGATTTAATTGCTTATGTTCACTATATGTTAAAATTCATTGTTGTCATCTATTTATTGCCCAAAATTTATATTTCATCATTTTATTTCATTAGTTTCGAACTATTGCTTTTGTTGCGTCGGAGCTTGCTTTTTAGCTTATGTTCTAAATTATTTTTTCAGCTTATGTTCTAAATTTTTTCCTAGGTTCTAAATTATTTTTTTAATTAATTTTTACCTATGCTATAAATTATTTTTTCAACTTATGTTCTAAATTATATTTCTTATGTTCTAATTTTCTTAATTGCTTATATATGTTCTAAATTTTTGATATCTTCTAAATTATTTTTCTTATGTTCTAAAATTTTCAACTTATGTTAAAAAAAAATTTAGCTTATGTTCTAAAATTTTACCTATGTTCTAAAGTTTTTTCTATGTTCTAAATTTTTTTTCTATGTTCTAAATACGAACTTCTTAAAATTACAGAAATGTCATTACTAAAGGATCAATTTAGATGGTTAGATCAAAAACTAATAAAGGACTAAGATTGGGTTTTTATATAGAGGAGCTGAGGGTTCTTACATGAGCCTTCATATATATATATATATATATATATATATATATATATATATATATATATATATATATATATATATATATATATATATATATATATATATATATATATATATATATATGAAACATTTTATTACATACTTCAATTAGAATCTATATATGGACAAAATAAATTAAAGTTTGACCCAAATATACTTTATTGAGGGAGTGAGGGATTGTATGCTTTATGTTACAAAGTAGGGACAAGTGATTTAATTGATTTTAGTAAAATAAGATGCATGTGGGGTCATTAGGATTGTTAGGAGAAATAACACTCCCAAATTTAGGATTATTCTATAATAATTGAAAGTTGGAATTATTTAAAGAAAATTGTCTAAAATTGAACTTATTATAACAATTTTTACTATATTTTATTAATATCAAGTTTTTATAATTTTTTGCATGCATGAAAAAACATATAAACTCCTTCCTCCACTTTCCTTTTGCCGCTGTACTATATTATTTGATTCTTTTTTTTTTTTTTGAAAATTTTAATGATATATAACTAATACTAAAATATCAATCGCTAACATCATCCTATCTCAAAATTAAACACATGTCATGTTGTCTTTAAAAGTTTTTTATTCCGCAAAACTATAAATGATGTCATAAATTTAGGATTTTTATTTTATTTTATTAAAATTCTAGTCAGCTATATTATTGCAAGTATAAATTATTGAAAAATAATCTAATAATTTATTTTTTCGTCTTTAGGTATCCTTTTCAACATTTAATTATTCTATGAGCTCTAATTTTTTTTTTTTTTTTTTAAAGATTTCATATATTATTTATTTTGGTATTTTTTTGTTTTTAATTTTGATATGGAAAAATAAACAAATTAATAAAAATTGTATTTGGTTCAAATCATGTATTTCACGACACTAATCTAGTAATTTAATATTATCCTCACTATTAGTGGTCCCTTCATATAAAATACTAATTTTTTTCATATCCTCTCTTCGCCCCACTTATACTCACATTTGTGTTTTTTTTTTTTTTTATTTATTTATTATTATTATTATTATTATTTTTTTCAATCAAGCTCACTGAGTCACTTCTACCATAAAAACAATACTTTCGGCTACTCCTCCTTAAATTTCGTGTATGAAGAAATGAAGCAAGTAATAAAATACGGAGTGAGTATTCACTTGAATATAAGACATGTTTTAGTAACCCTGAAAAATCAAATTAGGCAAAGAAAAAAAAGACAGTGGAAGTAGTTATTTCTTTTTTTGACGGAGGGAGTAGTTGTACGGGTGAAAGTTCGGTTTGCGGTTTGGATTTTACGTACACCAAACCGAATCCAAACCGCTTTTGGACTTTTGATACCGAATCCAAATTGAATTTGAATATAGTCCAATCCAATCCAAAACGAATTAATTTGGAAATTTAATCCAAACCAAACAGAACTTCGTTGGGAAAATTCAAGCAAAGTAGAAATTCCAAAATATAATCAGATTAATTAAAACAGAACAAAAAGCAATTAACAGATTTTACAGAAAATGAACAGAATTTGGGGAAATTTTATTGACATTCAAGCAAAATCACTATATAATAAGAAAATCCGATCCGCCCCCAGGCCACATATTTTCCATGTTTTCTAACACCACCACCCCAAATTTTAAATTGTAATCCCCCGTATTTTTAAATATTTTATAAATGAAATTTTATAAAGAAATTTTTATGAACCTTCCTTCTATAATTTATGTCCAAACAAACAAAGCCTAGTCCATTTTATTTCTTAATTGACCCATTTTTTTATGAGGCTCAATCTTCCTACTTACCCTACAACTCTCTCTCCTATAAATACCCCATAAATCCCCAAAATTTTCCCCTCACAAAAGGTTAGTATTTATTTATTTTCTTCTTATTGTTTTTTCTTTTCTTTTCCTTTTCTTTTTCCTTTCTTTTTTTTTCCTTTTTTCCCCCCTATTCCTCCTTACATGAGACTGCTCACGTTACTGCTACTGTTCACCACCAGGGGCCAACTGCTGCTGGTCGGCGGAACGCCGTCCACTTGACCTCGACACCGCTGCCACCCTGTCGGTAGCCGCCCCCTTTTCTCCTTCCTCTTTTGTCTTATTTTTGCTTTATGTTCTTATAATTAGTTTTGGGTTTTGATTTTATAGTATAAAGTTTATATTTTTAGTATCAAATTCATGTTTTTGATAGTTTAAACTATTAATTTTATATTATAATTGTTGTTTTAATTTTCAGATTTTGTAATTATAAAACCTAGGGTTTTAAATTATTTAATTTGGGATTTTAGGGTTCTAATGATCAATTAATTTGGGGCTTTTGTTCCTATTGAATTTATATTGATTAATTGAGCATAAAAACATGTTTTTAAGGAAGTTTTAATGAGTTTTAAATGAAGTTGTATTGCTGTAAATTTGATTGCTCGAATATTGATTGAGATTTTGTTGTTTGGTTTAGGAGAGGACTTTATAGAAGGTGATTTCTAGCTAGTAAAGTGGCATACTAATTCATTTACTCAAGGTACGCACGAGTTACGAAACCTTGCCTTTAGATCCATGTTTAGGGATGTATCATTAGTATCATGTATAGAGAAGACTGGGCTTAATTGTTTGGTTATACATTGTGATTTCCGTATGTTGTGCACTATTCTAATTTGCAAGTATTATTTATGCGTTAATTTTGCAAGATGCGCTTAGAGGCAAATGTATGATATTAGTTGGAATGATTTATTTATTACTCGTTTAATGATTACTGAAATAGAATGAGTAAAGGAAGAATTTAATTCTTATAAGACGAGGTTAAGGTTTTGGGGGTGCTTTATGCAATCAAGGTGTTTATACACCGAGGTAGTTAAAGGAAACAATAATAAATATTGCTACTGTCACTAATAAATTAAGAATTGAATTGGAAACTTGGTTTTACTTGATTGAGTTGATATTGGATTGATTGTATTGTATGCATACGAGTCATCACCAACTCTAAACCTGTAAATCAGGTAAAGAGCAAGATGGATGAGCAATAAAACTCTAGATTGGTGCACATCTAGAGTAATGACAATCAGGGGTTGGGGTACACGGGGTATTAGCCGTGTACTTTCCTAGAGGCCTTCTAATGTACGAGTCTCTTATTTCAAATACTTTTCAAAAACTAGGAGTTAGATGAGATCTCATACTAGCTATGGTCACGGAGTCGCGTCCGTGGTTGTTGGATGTTTTATTAATGTTTTCAAAAGGAGGCATGGGTTTTTTTTTTTTTTTTTTTTATTGATGTTCCAAATGGAGTATGGGATGGACATCTTTGTCTATTGCTTAATCCAATGAATAAAATAAAATGAGTTAGCTACTATTAACTAGTGAAGTCTTAGTAAAACTGGTAGTTGAGTCATGTGTTGAGTCTATAATTTAATGATGTGTGATGTTTGACTATTAATAGCATGCTAGGAATTTCTTACTATATTTCGCAGCTCGTATGTACTCAGCTTTGCTGATTCCATGCTTTTGTGTGTCTTTCTTTGGTCATGGCCTTCGCATTTCAATGACCCTGTAACGATCCGATTTTTACACTTGTAATATTGGGGAGCAGATTAATTAACCACTGGTTCTTACACATGCAACATTCGCATCAAGGTTGTGGGGTTTTGAGTGGAGTGTTGGTTAGTTTGCACAATTTAATTTGCTACTTACCTTTGAATTTATTTAAACTCGCTTTTATTTTTATACTACTACTTCTAGTTTGGATTTTGAACAAGGGCCTTAACAGTTCCAAGTTATAAGACTTAATTTGGTTTTGCTTATTGGTTTTGAAACTTATTTGTAACTGAATTAGTTTTTCTGTTGCTAATTTCTGATATAACTTTAACATTTGAACACGTGGTGGTAGCACGTCAGTAACTCTCTTGGATTTTGTTCAAGGTACTTACAGGTTTAAAGAGAGAATTATTGGAGTGTTACATAAATTAACAACAAACTAAACTGAAATCTGATATTGAGAGCAAGAGCGGTGAGTCCGGTGACTGTTGAGGAAGACTAAGAGTGACAGTGGGAGCGACGGTGCTTAGTTGATGAGCGGCGATGCTTAGTGGGTGAGCGTGCAGTGGTGCTTAGTAGAGGAGCGCTTGAGACCAAGGGACTGATGGGTGTTTAGAGAAGACAAAGAATGAACGGTACAGTGGACAGAAGGGAGGTGAAAGGGAAAACTGAAAATAAATAAAAAATAAAAAGGAAAAGAAATTATAAAGGACTTAAGTTGCCACTACATGCAAGTAAGTGTGAAGAGGGAGAAAGGGAAAAGGGATTCGGGATTCTAGAGGCTTATATATGAAGGGGAAATGGACTGGGTAATTGGGCTTATTAAATATTTCGGTTTCAAATTTTATTTTTGGTTTGTTGAAGCCCAAACCGAAACTGATCCTCAATTCATATTTTTTTTTAAATCCCAAATCGATCCAAACCAAATTGCTAATTCGGTTTGGTTTGGTTCGGTTTATAGATTTAATCCACATTACTTTCACCCCCTAAGTAGTTGTTTAGAATTTGTTTTGGATCGTTTTAATGCATCTATCAGTAATATTAATTTTTATAATATATTAACTGAACATTATTAATAAAATGGCTCTACCAATTCCTTCAAAATAAAAAGTTAAAGACAAACGTAATAAAGACATATGTGAACTAAAAAAGGAAGTATCAATTTATAGTCCATTAAATACGTAAATTTAAAAGGCAATCAAAGTGTAAAACCCAAAATAAACGAACGGAGCACTTTATTATTACTTGATGGAAAAATTCTAACCTTAGAAAAATTTGCAGGACTAATAATTCTTCATATTCTAGTCTTTATCTCTAACTACTAAAAGTAAACAATTGAGAGCACTAATTTTGAAAATTGCTCTCTCTAAAAAAAAAAAAAAATAATAAATAATTGCTCAATTATTAGTGAATACTGATAAACGAGTGTGGACCACACTCGTCATAACTGTCCACTTTATACGACCATGCAAATTTTTACCTACACCCTGGGGTGGGGAACACTGCCTACACCCCAACATCCTCCGCGCGTGTCCCGCCGTTCCTTTTCATTTATGAATTTCCTGTAAAATTTTATAACATGTTCATTTCTGTATTGGTAAATGTTCATTTTTTAACAAGGAGTTTTTTTATTCTAATTAATACTTCGTATATTTTCTGAATTGTATTTTAAGAATTTATTATAGATAAACGTGAGAAAAAGTTTATTTATAAGGATTACTGCACTCAAATCATTTTTATTATAAGAAGTATTACATCATGAAACGTTCAGTTTTTTATTTTTTTATTTTTTTTTATGTATCAACATATGTTTTTTTTTATTTCATCAAATATTCATTTCAAGAGCTATGTGTAACCGTGTAAGTATAATAAGTTGTATGCAAATACATACATCTAAGAATTCTATTTATTTAAATAAAATGTTGTTAAAAAATAATCTCCAACATAAAATAAATTTAATTTAATTACAATAATAACACATTTCTATTCTATTTCATGTAATTGCTTCATAAACATGAAAGTGAATCATTAAATCCTAAATGTACATATGTGTCTTGTTAAATGAACATTATTAATTGTTACATTTGGTGTAATAAAGTGTCTATATAGATATATCATACACCTTGTTGCACCTCTAATCATATGAAATTTTTGTGTTTTCATGAAAAATATAATACGATGAGCACAATATATTTTCCGCCTTCAACTTCCTTGCTTAATTGTCCTGTACAATAAGATATCACGTCTTTCAAAAATAATAATAACAACCATGAACACATTCCAAACAAAAGTACGTGTAAGGATTCAAAATTGAACATTTACGAATGAATAACAATAATGAATTCAAAAATGAACACAGTGTAAAGTAATAAATTAATAATACATTTTCTACGATAAATAAACATGTGATGATTTTTGAACATTTTATGATATATGAATGAACATACATTAATATATAGGTAAATATATATTAATATATGTGTGAATATACACATATCCAAATGAACATCTATTTATCAATATTGGAATAAATATTTGTCAATATTAAAGTTAAAATGTATACATGTATTAATGTAATATGAAGTTGAACATGTATTATTATGGTTTATGTGACTGTTTTCAATATGCAAATGAACATGTACGTATTTAAATCTAAATGAAATTTTTTTTAAACCTCATTATACATTCATTAATATCTGAATTATCATAAACAAAACTAGGGTAGTGTTATCTCAAGACTGGACCCTATTTGATCTTATCTAAGGTAAGAAGGCGAATGATTATATACTAATATCATAATGAACATATATCAAGATGAAAATGAACATTTATCCAAAAATCATTTTCATTATAAACTAATTTAAATTTCAATAATTTTACGAAAGCTCAATTAATTATGAAAATCAGCACAATTATACTCTATATTCCGGTGGCAAATAATTTCAATATTCCTTATGATTTTTACATATGAGCATTATATTAATATGTGAATATACATATATCCAAGCAAGGATGAACAACTTATGTATTAATATTTGAATAAACATATATCAATAAAAAAAAATTATCATGCATGTAGTATCAATATCCAAATGAGACTCATGAGCATTTCTAAATAGATGAATGAAATGAACGTGAATTTAAATCTAAGTGACTATTTTCCAATATGAGAATGTACTTATATAACAATCCAATTGAACATTTATAAAAATTAGAATGATCTCCAATCAATATGTGAATGGACGTGTGTGCGTGTTTATATATATATATATATATATATATATATATAAAGTGCATTTTTCGATACGAGAATGAATGATATAATAAAGAATTTTCCATTATTAGTCATAACAATCATAAGAATTAGAATAAGTTGTACACAGTTTTTAAAATTTTAGGCCAATAATTAATAATATAAAATCATGCCTTAACACAAAATAAGAGAATATCAAACAATAACATAATTAAACTAAAATTATAAGACTCACTTACTTCCACAAAAAAGTGTAAGAAGTCACAAATTCTTACTCAAAATCTTTAATTCTAGAGAAAAAAATTGATGGAGATGACAATAATATGAACATATATCAGAAATTTAATGCTCGTATATTAATATGCGAATGATCATTTACTATTACACAAATCAACATCTATCATAACAAAAGTGAACATTCTTCAACAATTATTTTCCACACTAAACTAAATTTACATCTCAGTAATTTGAAGAAATAGATCAAACTATCCAGAAAATTAGGACAACAACACTCTGTTTTCAATTAGTTATGTCTAATAATTATATAATATACTAAAACACCATAAACTAATTCAACACAAGAGTACATCAAATATTGATATAATTCAATCAATATAATAATTTTTTTATAAGATTTGACAATCAATTTGGGGGAAAAAATTAGAGAAATCAAACCAACAATTAACAATTATATAAAATCAATGAAATGAAAAAAAGGAGAGATAAATTATTAGTACCTCATCAATGATTTGCGTCAACAATGAAGCTCTCATAAGAAGTGACATGAATAGATGATGATTAAATTTCTATGATGAAAAATATGAAAAATTTTAGAGAGAGAAAATTAAGGATGAAAATTTTTGGAAGGAGAAAATGGATATGATGAATTTTTTTTGGAGAAAAAAATAAAGGATTATGGTTTTTTTGGAGAGTGAATTCATAAAATGAAGCTTTTTAGAAGATAACAATAGTAATATACATATAATTTATATTTATTTGGGAGGGAGGTAAATAGGTGGTGGTGGGGGGGGGGGGGGAGGGGTGTATGTATATTTACCTACACTAGGGTATAGGCATTAGTAATTACAACTTAACCTGGCTCTAATACCATAATAAACTGGCCTGGACCACACCCGTCACAATTGTCCACTTTATACGACTAAGGAGGTTCCACCTCAAAACCATATGGTTATGAGGGAAGTAGCCCCTTAGCCTTATAAAGTGAACACAACTTTCTTATTTCTTCAATGCCGTGGGATACATATCTCAATACAAACTCTCACTTATAAACTCAACCAATGTGGGATAGCACACAACTCACATGTGGGTTTTCTCATGGGCTCAACAAATACCTCAATAATATTTCTCATACGAGTATGAATTTAGTCCTTTAAAACAACATCAATGTAATCGTTGAGTGAAAGCTTTTGCAATCGATATAAGATGGTGAAATGACTAAAGGTTCGTTCATGTGGATTAAATTAGGGCATGTTATGTTCAACTTAATTTCAGTGCAGTTCAATTCAATTCAGTTAAGTTCAATTCAACTCCAATTAGTTTATTTCAATCCAGTTCAATTCTTTTGTTAATTTATTTCTTTTATATAATTTGGATAATGATATTGTTAATGACAATTTAGTTTAGGCATGTCTTTGGGCCGATCTTTTTAAGTTCATCTTTATGTCTAATGATATTGCTAATGATAATTAAAGCGAAATTTCATACTTTTAATATATACTAGTTGAACCACCTTACACGATGCGCGCGATAGTCCAATAAAGTTAATTTAAAGTGCCGTAATATGTAGTGTAAGTGAATGTGTAATACTAATTGTTGTATTTGTCGGAATTAAGATCACAAAAGGGGATCTAAATCTTTGGAAAATATTGTGTTTGGGGTCTAACTTTGTTTTACATTGTGTTTGGGATCCGGTGAGATTTAATTAAATATGTGTTCAAAAAAGTTAGACCCTTAATTAAAAAAACTCTGACCCTTCTAGTTAATTAAGCAATAAAGAAATTTCTTTTGTAAAAAAATAAATATAAAACAACCAATTAGAAAAATCCAAAAACTTGGATTTTTTTTTCTTTTTTTGAATAGCTGTAGACACCCATTTGTGTCTCCCCAAAACCAAACCCAGTGATGAATACCTTTCGCGTCGAATCATAATCGAATGAAGTGAAAGTGTGGAAAGTCTAGTGTCGCGGATAGTTTTAATTTCTTTTCTCTTCTCTCTGTTTTTGAAAACTTGTTTTAAGAAAACAGCCAATCCATTTTGGTTGGTCCATGATATGGGTCCAATAGTAGTGTACTTGGATGGGGCTTCACAAGAGCTTTCCAACGATATATTATAAGCCCAATTCCGATGAATATTGAGGAAGTTATGGCCAAATTACTAAACTGGGCCCGGTTTGAGCTTTATATGCGGCCCAATGATCTAGGGGAGGGCCTAAGATGATTTATCATTCCTAATGCAATTAGGAATGATTTTAGTCTTCTAGATTCTTCTAGAAGATTCTTTTCATTCCTAATTCAATTAGCATTGATAAATTGACTTTTGTTGACTTTTCAGAGTTTTAATTAAAATAAAAAAGCATTTTCGAGGAAAAAATACGATTTTATCCTCCTGTACGACAAAACTTATCTGATTTTCGAAAACGCGTTAAAAACAGGCTTGGCGCTTGACTCCAGGCATTGGTGCCTGGAACCAGGCCTGGCGCCTGGTGCTAGCCATTGGCGCCTGGCGCCAATTAGCCAGGGTTGGCGCCAGCTCTGTTAGTTTTTCGTGCGCCAGACTCTGTTTTGTTAATTTTATCTTTTTTGGCTGATTTCTCTATAAATAACGTATTAAAAACTCCGTTTTCATTCACCTACAATCAGTTTTTCATTCGCAATCATTAATTCTCTAATTCTCTCTTAATCATTCACCAATTCTCATCAAGTTTTCTTAATTATTCTCTTTCTCTCTCTCTCTCTCTTTTTAAACCTTGCTTTTCAAATACAAAATTCCGCATTCACAAAATCTAGAAACACCTAGGCATATTCGAAGTTGCTTTCGCCCTAGACGTGAAAGGTGTTAATTTCTGAGGGTTTGGTCCCAAATCTCTCTTTCAATTATTTAATTTGATTGTTTGATTATTATTTTCCTTGAAGTTACTAACGTGTGTAATTTGTTATTAGAAAGAGGTACGAGGCATCAAAGTAAGTACTTTAATTGATTAATTGATATTATGATGTAGAAATCATGTTTATATTGTGATTATGATATTCCTAGTATCATGTTAGGATGTTTTTCTTAATTTGATGTTTAGGGTGACAACAATAAATTCCTAGTATCATGTTTAGAGTAAAGAATATAATGTCAATTATGATTTCTATGATGCTTCCTATTTTCTTTCCTAATATTCCTAATAGTATCATGTTAGGGTTAAAGCTTTGATTTTTTAATGTTTAGTGACATGCTAGGGTTTGTTATTAATCTTGTTAGTATCATGCCTAGGGTCTTGCTATTATTATGCTTTAACATGATTATTATGATTATGATTATTATAATTGTTATTATGATGATTATTGTTTTGATTATTATTATGATTATTATGATTATAATTTTATGATTGTTATAATTATTATTATGATGATTATTTATTATGTTGCTTGATATTTATTGTTATTGCTTGATCACACCTTTTATGCATGTTTAAAGGGAATTGGTACTTGTAATCACGCTTAATAAGATAATTAGTAATCTTGTTTAGGGTTAATTGTGATTATAATTCAAGCGATCGCCAATAATAGATTTATTTGTGCATTAAACTCAACCAACATAGATAAACAGGTTTAGGGTTAATTCTATTGATTGCATGTTAATCAGAAAGCGCACATGAATACGATCAGAATAAAGTAGAGGCCTATTATTAGGGCAGGTTCAATCTCTTTTAGGTTGGATTTGTACCTTCATCCCCGAACCCTTATTTGGTTCAAGACCTTATGGAGTTGACGATCTCTTGGATCGTTAAGGTGTGTAACCTTTATCTCGTGAACGGTTTACAAGTTCCTAAAAAAACTTGTTGGCGACTCTTTTGCTCTATCTTCTTTCCCTTTGGACGCCACCGTACTTTAGTGTATGATCACAGTGGAGTTCAAGTTTAGGGTTAACGCTTGAATTATTCCCTACAATAGCCTAGTATTTTTTTTAGTTATAGTAATACCACTTTCTATATTATACTTTTTATTATTAATAATAATTTAACTTTTTTATGTAGTGTAAACACACTTTTAAAATACATATTAGCTAATTAGTTCTTTAATAATAATTCAAGCTTCATACCATTGAATATGTAATTTAGAAGAAAATAAAAAAATTGTTATATTTCACAGTTTTTTAGACTATTTTTCACTAATTAAAAGTGTTAAATTGATAATAATACTAAGAATTAAATTATTAATAAACTAAGAATTTAATAAAATATGAATCTTATTTTATAAAATTAGATTTCAATAGTTAATGCAACTGACATACCCAGTTATTGTAAATAATTTTGGAGATTTTTATCGCTTCCTTATTTTAGAAAGTTCATTTATAAAAAAAAAATTTAAAAATTATTTTGTAAATAATTATGATATTAATGTTATTTGTGATGAAAGACATTTATTTCATAAATTATTAAAACTTACAAAGTAGTTGGGCACACATGTTTTGGTAGTGGGAAAAATGAAGAAAGAGAAGGGTAAAAGTACAAAATTATCCATGTGATGTAAATATAAAGTAACGAATCAAGTGTTAAAAGTGTACTTTACAAAAATTACGCTGTGAACACACATATTTTGTTTCTTTAAATGAAAATGGTGCAGTATTTGTGAAATTTCGGTGCAATAAAAAAGAACGAAAGAAATAGTTGTTTTGTAAAGAGCACATAGTTGTTTTGTAAAAAACATATAGCTATTTTATAAAAATAAAAAAAAATAAAAAACCATCCAGCTTTTGCTCTCTATATATATAAATCTAAAGAACTTTTTTTTAGGGAAAGAACATGATAATATAATGTAATGAACATTTTTTTTTTATATTCAGCTACCATAATCTAAAGAAAAAATAAACAACTAATATTATGTCACAAATAAATTTACATTTTGAAAATCAAATAACACCCAGATAAAGAACATTATTTAACAGCATGTTATTTTCACTCTAGGTATATGTTCATTACATCTTAATAGTATATTCTTTTCATTGTAACTATATATATATATATATATATATATATATATATATATATATATATATATATATATATATATATATATATATATATATATATATATATATATATATATATATATATATATATGAAATGAAAAAGAACATTTTACTGTATTTTAATGTACAATTTATTATTTAGATCTACAACTTTTTCTGAATTTGTTTATTTACTTGCTTTCTTTTTTCAAAATGTAATAATTCGTCGGTGTTCTTCAAGACCTTTATATTATTGTTTCTTATTGCAACACCAAAACCATATAAATCACAAATTAATTCCCAAAAAATAAAATAAATAGAGAAAAAAATTACAATTTTTCTCAAAATAAACAAGTATGAATGTCGAATTTGATCTTACCTTTTGGTTTTTTCGGTCATCTTGAACAAATTTGGACTCAACATTTTTAATTTGTTTAAGTTATTCTAGGATTTAAGGAATCAAAAGGGTTTGAAGTGTATTTTTTTTTAAATAATTTTTGGAGAGAGAAACTGAACTTTTGGTAAGAAAATAAGTTGAAATGTGTTGTAATTAATGTATGGTAAAAGAATAATTACTACTTATCTATTTTTTTTTTTACAAAACTGATGCACAAAAAACTCGCGTACATTAGAAGTGAACACTATGTTCTTTTCTATAGCTATGTACATTAAGATACAACATGTTGTATATTCTGCCTTTTTTTAAAAACGTCGTCGTTTTGGAGCGCGTAGCACCATGAGGCCATGAGGATTGTGCATCCGCATGCATCCACCACGCGTTGGTTTGATAACAATGCTGCAAACATTCAATTGTTATTTGCTTCCTATTTTCTAGTATATGCATGGCGTTTGTTAGTTGGTCAGTTTGTTTTGTTAGTGAATAATATGTTTCATTTAGTTGAGATTTGAGAAGTATTAGGAGTTTGTGAGTTCACTACTCACACTAATCTAAGGCTCTGTTCTCTTTACCTTAAAAAAAATAATATTGAGTAAAAATAATTTCAATTCAGTAAAAATAAGTTCAGTTCAATTCAGTAAAAATAAGTTCAGTTCAGTAAAATTCAGTTTTCTTAAAGAAGAATTATAATAGAAAATCAGTAAAAATAATTTCAATTCAGTAAAAATAATTTAAGTTCAGTAAAAATAATTTCAGTTCAGTAAAATTAAGTTCAGTTCAGTAAAAATAAGTTCAGTTCAGCAAAATTAAGGTGAATCAAACAGGGCCTAACTCACGTTCCTATTTTATAGAACTCACGTTCCTATTTTATAAGGATGATTTTATAGTAGCATTTTAAAAAATGACTACCACAAACCTTAATATGTGGCATGATTTGATTGGATGTAATTTGCCATTAACTTTTGACTTTTCAAATAACATTTTAATTAAAATTCATTTATGTAGTTTCTGGAATTCTTTTTTTTTTTTTATTTTCGAAAATTGTATTGTATAATTTTTGAATTTTTTTAAAATTTCTTAATTGATTTCAGTTAATTGATTTCAGTTAATTAAAATTAAATTTAAAATCAAAATAAATAAAAAACTGTTCTTCATTGTGACTTTCAACCGGTGATTTGAACACGGTGGCTTCGTGGCGTTGATGCTTTCCACCACCTATAAGATGGTTGTTATGGTAAAGTCGATCGCGACGGCCGGCGAGCACGCTCCTTCTCAGCCTCACGTTTAAAAGATTCGATTTCTTCGTTGGACGTTGTGGGAGATGGCGAGATGGGTTGTTATGGTGGTTGTGGAAGCAGCATTTAGGGCCGAATTTAGTGCGAGATGGGGGTTTATCACTGGAAGGAGGAGTCTTCATCGGCGGTAAGTGTGGCAGCGTAGGAATCATCACCGATGAATCGAAGACGGAGTCTATAACGTTGTTGCGACAGTTAGAGACGAAGGGGACGTTGTGGGGGACGGTGGTTGTTGAATTTTATTTTGATTTTTAATCTAATTTTGATTTTATGAAATTAATTAAGGAGAAATTAAAAAAAGAATTTTATTAAAATAAATTGCTTTGAAAAGTAAAAGATTATATGGCAATGTAGATCCAATTAATTTATGCCACATAATAAGGTTTCTGATAGTCACTTTTCAAAAGGCTACTATAAAATTTTCATATTTTATAGGAGTGGTTTGTTATTTTGCGAGTACCATTTAAAAGGCTTTGTATGTTGCTTTTGTTTGATGCAATTTTCATAATTTGCTTTCTTCTACTTTACCTTTTGCAAATTTAGTCTTCTATCTCCAACAAGAGGCACAAGCGGTGTTGAGGGGGTATAACTAGCTCAGGAGATGGGATTGTACGTGGTGGAGATTGATTTTATGTTCGTGGTCCAAGCTCTGCAAAATAAGGCAACGGTGTCTAGTTATTTTCACTTGCTGCTTGATGATATTTTCTATATTAGTAGTAGTTTCGTTGGTATTCACTGGTCTTTTCTAAAGAGGGGTGGGAACAAATTAGCACATGAATTGACTCATCTTCAATCTTAGGAGGTTGGCCAACGAATGTGGTCCGATGACCGATGTAATTCCGGCTCATATTATGGAGTTGCTTTGGCTGATTTGATTAATTAATTTTTGCTTTAGGGTGGTTTTAAAGAGAAACAAAAAACTAAAAAAATACATTGGCAAACGTCTCTAAATGAAATGTTTCACTAATAATATGAAGCAGAAAAGGCATTGATTTTTTACAGTAATTTTTTACTCATAAATTAAAAATAAATGTTATCGTAAAAAAAGTTATAAAATAAATATAAATAGTTATAAAAATAGGTATTAATATAATATAGCGTAGTTAAAACAATAATTTTTTATATAATTATTTTTTTACTACTAATATTTAATTTTTTACCTTGAATATAAATTCAAAATATTACATTAAATAGTGTGATTAAATTAATCATGTCAATAATTTTGAAATACATCATACATATAGGTAATATAAATTCTCTAAAACAAAACTTAATTTACATACCTGGAATAATTCTTGCAATATCTGTAGTAGAAGGCGCTATGCTTGATATTGGTGAGCTTGATGATGGCTTCAATTTTGTTAAGTTAAAAAACTCATATAATTCATACCTTAGATTATACAACTAGGCGTTAGCACAATTCCCCCTCGACGCAAAAGGCTATTAAAAAGGGTTTTAGCTACACCGAAGCACTTGGTACAATCTTCCCTTGTCAAGTTTGGAGTACATTGAGCCAAAGCGTACAAGTTCTGTTTCAACGGTGAAAACCATGCCTTTGTAGTGGCAAACTTGTTACCGGACTTGACCGTAGCTGCCTTGGACGTTACATTTCTCAACGAATCGTTGAGCAACTTAGTCCAATCTTCGACATGATTCGTGATAAAATGGGTGTTTTCTAGCACTGAGTTGGGTTGTAGTTGTAGGAGATTGAAAAAAGAATAGTTTGAAAAACGAAGCGTGCAATTTTCCATCCAAATTATTCCTTCCCAAGTTTGACACACCCTTTTTAACACTTCGCCAGCCTTGTTGACACATTCTTTACAATCATCGCGATCAAGGTCACCTCGGCACAAGGCAAGGCCATAAGCAGGTTCTTCATTTTCTAAGCCTTGCTTTTTTGTAACAAAACCATCATTAACGGTAGATATTTCGGAGGCCAACTTAGAAAGTAGCTGGTTGCGATTGGTGTCAAACAAGCCTTGAAGAGTGTAAGATCGTGACGAGTCGTCAGAGCAATTCAATTTTGAGTAGTCTAGAAAAAGCGAATTGGAGACATTAAATTGTAAAAATACTAGTATTATGATAATGGGCACCATAATGATTTTTGATAAACACACTGATTAGTGATTACTGTTAAATCAGAGGCAAAATATGAATGCAATTTTCTGTATATTCATCTCATCATATTCACGGCCAATACATCAATATATACTACTAGGGTAACAAACCCCCAAGATTCTAAATATTCTACCATATCTTTTCACAAGATAAGTTTCCTAAAGTATATCACAATAATATCTTCAATACCCCCCCTCAAGTTGGAGCATACGGGTCATAGATGCCCAACTTGCGGAGTAAAAATTCAAACTTGGCCTTTCCCAAAACCTTAGTAAAAATGTCAGCCAATTGAAGCGTCGTAGACATATATGAAGGTTCAATGAGACCTTCAGTAATAGCGTCCCGCACAAAATGACAATCAGCTTCAATATGTTTCGTGCGCTCATGAAACACCGGATTCTTTGCAATATATAATGGTGACTGACTGTCACAATAGAGATGCATGTCACTCTCATGTCGCACACCCAAATCTGTCAAAATCCGCTTTAGCCACTTCAACTCACGAGTGCATGCGGACATAGACCTGTACTCCGCTTCGGCGGAGCTCATAGCTACCGTGGGTTGTTTCTTGGTCTTCCATGAGACGGGAGATAGACCGAGAAACACAAACCAACCTGTCAACGAACGCCGAGAAAATGGACAACTCGCCCAATCTGAATCACACCACCCTTCCAACCGTAGAGCACTATCAGACCTTAACAATATACCCTGACCATGACTCTTCTTCAGATATCTCACAACTCGCAAGGTAGCATCCCAGTGCTCTACTCTCGGGCTCTGCATAAATTGAGATAAAATATGCACAGAATAGGCAAAGTCTGGCCTAGTGACAGCTAAATAAATTAAACGTCCTATAAGACATCTATACCGCTCTACATCATCAAATAAATCCCCATCTGCTAGAGCTAGCCTGTGGTTTTGCTCCATGGGAAAATCTGCAGGTTTTGCATCAAGCAACCCTGTTTCCGTAATAATATCTAAGGCGTACTTTTTCTGACACATGAAAATTCCCTGCTTGTTTCTGGCTATCTCTAGCCCCAAAAAATATTTCAACACACCCAAGTCTTTCATCTTGAAACAGTTCCCTAAATATGCTTTGAATGACGACAAAGCAGAATTATCGTTCCCTGCAACAATTAAATCATCAACATAGACTAGCACATTGAGTTGCATTTTCCCTCTCGTCAGAGTAAAAAGAGAATAATCATAATACGACTGTTTAAAGCCATATTTTTTCAAAGCTGTTGTTAATTTAGCAAACCAACAACGCGGAGCCTGCTTCAACCCATATAAAGACTTCTTCATCCTGCACACTTTCCCAGAATTATCTTTGTTAAAACCAGGGGGAATTTTCATGTATACCTCTTCTTCCAAGTCACCATGTAAAAATGCATTATGAACATCCATCTGATGTACTTCCCAATTCTTCACTGCCGCAACTGCAAGAAACGTTCGAACAATCACCATTTTTGCCATGGGAGCAAAAGTCTCGTTGTAACCTATACCTTCAACCTGATGTTGTCCAAATATCACAAGTCGAGCTTTCAATCTTTGCAAATTTACATGTTCATCATACTTCTCTTTATAGACCCATTTACTCCCGAGCGCCTTTTTACCCGGAGGTAAATCTTCTAATACCCTGGTGCCTTGTTCTTCTAGAGCTTGAATCTCATCCGCCATTGCTTTTCGCCAACCTTCATGTTTCATAGCCTCTTTAAAATTTTTCGGCTCATTACCACCTGTAATTGCTGCAATGTATGTTCTATGTTTCACAGAAAATCGGTGAAAATCAACAAAATGTGTTATGGGATAGACAGTACCTGAGGAGGGTGACGCGGATGAACTTTGAGATGTGAATGGACTATTATTTCGGATGGTATGGGTCACAAAGTCACGAAACATGACAGAGGGAATTTTGACACGTTTCCCTTTTCCCATTTCATCACTAGTTTCAGCGTGCTCGAGCTCCTCCACGGAACCACTCAACTGTTGCTGCGTTTGGGGAGTCACGGTCGATGCACCAGCACCTATGCTGGGTTGTTCAGGGCTGCTAGCAAGCCCTTCAATGCTGGCAGCAGTCTGCACTGCGGCCTGGTCGCGGGTTGCCTGTTCTGGCCGCGGGCTACCTGCGGACTAGGATGCTTGCTGCATATTGCTGGCAGCAGTGTACTCCACGGCCTGGTCGCGAGCTGTCTCTTTTGGCCGCGGGATGCCTGTGGACCGGGCTGTACCTTCAACCCCCACACTCCATTCATTCTCGCTGAACACATCATCATTCAAAGGCTGCACCATGAACGAGTCCTTGACAGCCTCGATAGTAGTAGGAGCAAGTGGAAACTCACTCTAAAAAAATTGTACATCCCGGGACACGAAACTCTCCTTAGTCTCCAAATCATATACTCTCCAACCCTTTTTTCCAAAGGGATATCCCAAGAAAATACACTTTCGACTTCTACTAGCGAACTTATCACCCTTGCTACGTTGATTGTGAGCATAGCACAAACACCCAAACACCTTAATCGAATCATACGAAGGTTGTTTTCCAAACAAAATCTCATACGGAGTTTTAAACTCAAGCAATCTAGATGGAGTACAGTTTATCAAATAACACGCAGCTTGCACACATTCCCCCCAAAATCGAATAGGTAAATGAGCTTGAAATCTCAAAGCCCGAGCCACATTAAGGATATGTTGATGCTTACGCTCAACACGCCCATTTTGTTGAGGTGTCCCAACACAAGAAGTCTTAAATATAATCCCATTAGCAAAAAAATAGTCACGTAAGGAATTAAATTCTGTGCCGTTATCACTACGAACACATTTAATCTCATACTCAAATTGTCGTTTGACCAATGCAACAAAGTTAAGAAATATCAGTTCAACCTCAGTTTTATTACGTAATAAATACGTCCAAACTCTTCTTGAAAAATCATCTAGTATAGTCAAGAAATAATGAGAACCGCAAGTCGAGGCAACTTTGTAAGGTCCCCATAAATCAACATGAACAAGTTCGAAAATACGACTAGCTTTATTAATTCTATTGGGAAAACTACTTCTATGTTGTTTTGCCCAAGGGCATACATCACATGCTTTATTCTTAAAACACCTACTAGAACTACTCACAAATGGAAGAGATTGTAGAACTTTTCCCGAAGGGTGCCCCAATCGTTGATGCCACAACTCTGTCGAACAATCACTGTCTATCTTCAAAGCCTTCACTCCCGGAACACCACGGAAATAATATAGTCCATCCACTCGTTCACCCGCTCTAATCACCTTCCTCGTCGTTAGGTCCTGTATAACACAAAGTTTGTTAGTAAATTGCAGAGTGCAATTTGATTCATCACATAATTGGGTTGCGGATATTAAATTGCAATTTAATTGAGGTACAAAAAGAACATTATCAATCTTCAAACCTCCTTGCAAAATCACAGAGCCGATCTTAGAAGCATTAGCGCTTTTTCCATCCGGTAGTCCTACCGGACAATGTTGCACATTAGAAACATTCATCAAAAGGGACAAATCACAAGTTACATGGTTGGATGCGCCGGTGTCAACAATCCAATCAATGTTATTCTTACCCTGAAGTTTCGGTTTCATATTGGCTAAATGCTCAATGATTTGTTGAATTTGAGTCGAAGTGACCCTCGAAAGAGTAGCTCCATCTGCAGCCAAGGCACGTGAAGAAGAAGAATTAGCAGTCTGCCCCCCTGTTTTATTGGCACGCACAGGGGCAGCAGGTGTTGTGATGCCTCTGCCACCATTACGGCCTCCACGACCCCCTTTGCTAGGATCTCCACGACCCCTACCTCGACCTCCACGAGGCCGATCGCCCCACCATGGTGGATAACCATGAAGTTGATAGCAGTCCGATTCCTCGTGCCCTGCTCAATTACAATAAGTGCACACTTTGTCCGAGTTATCACTCGCACGGTTCGGTCTAGAGTCATGTTGCACCTTGAATGCCATAGGATTCTCATGAGATGTTGCCATCGGTGTATCACCTCCTCGCAAGCGTTCGGCTTGAATAAGTTGTTGATACGCTCTGTCTACAATCGGGATAGGATCTTGAGCCAAAAGTTGACCCCTAAGAGGAGCATAAGCATCGTCCAAGCCAATGAGAAAGTGATGAACAAAGTCTTCTTGGCGCAAATGCTCTACTTGTGCTACGATATTACACTTACACGCCCCACATGAGCAAGTAGGAACCGTAATATAAGTGTGCAATTCATCCCATATTTTTGAAATTCGACCAAAGTATACGACCACGGAATCGGTCTTGCCTTGCTTACATTCACCCAAGGCCATCTTCAACTGACAAATCCGAATACCACTAACCACACAAAATCGATTCTTCAAGTGGTTCCACAACAATTGGGCATCATCGTATTCACCGATGGTAGCCCTCACTAAAAAGTCCAAGGTGTTAGAAATCTATGCCACTAACATCGAATGAATAGCTTCCCAGTCTTCCAATGTGTCTGCCTCCACTGGCTTTTTGACAGTCCCGTCAATAAAACCGTACTTCCTCTTTGCCTTCAACGAAGTGCGTATAGCCCTTGCCCACTCATCATAATTCGCACCCCGGAGTTGAATCGGAGTGATAATATTTCCAGGTCCATCGCTTGAACCAAGATGATATGTCATGTCGATTTTGCTTTTTCCTCCATCACTACCTGAGCCGCCACTACCGGAACCTCCAGTCATCTCTCACAACTCAAGCAAGGAAAAAGAAAATTGAAAAAAACGCTTCACAAAGGCAGAAGAAACTTTCGACAATTATGTAAATTGAACGAAAAAAAATTTTAGATCGTAACTAAGCTCTTGATACCATGTTAAATCAGAGGCAAAATATGAATGCAATTTTCTGTATATTCATCTCATCATATTCACAGCCAATACATCAATATATACTTCTAGGGTAACAAACCCCCAAGATCTAAATATTCTACCATATCTTTTCACAAGATAAGTTTCCTAAAGTATATCACAATATATCACAATAATATCTCCAATAATTACCCATTTTGTGTTTTTAGTTTTCGGCTACTTTTTAAAGTCACTACCCTACTGAAAAATGTGGCTACTTTTTAAAGTCACTAGTACCCTACTGAAAAAGAAGTTACTTCCTTGCATTACAAAAAACAAATTGTCTCCACCATAAATATGAAATTTTCCGAGTTTGTACAATGCATAGTCCGTACAATGTTTATCTAAATTCGCCAAAATAAAAAAATTCCCACCACATGATTCCAATCTACTTATCTACTTCCTCACTTTCACAGTAATATAAAACAATCCCTTTTGCATGCCCCGGTTTACAATAATTTTATTGTACATTGAACATTTTGCGAGAAGTGACCCTTTTTTCGTATAAAAGTGACCCTTTTTCTTCTACAAAAGTAACCCTTTTTTCACAAAAGTGACTCTTTTGTTTCACAAAAGTGACCCTTTTTTTTCACAAAAGTGACCTTTTTTTTTCACAAAAGTGACCCATTTTATTCACAAAAGTGACCCTTTTTTTTTACAAAAGTGACATTTTTTAAGTGACCCTTTTTTTTTCACAAAAGTGACCCTTTTTTTTTAACAAAAGTGACCTTTTTTTTTTTAACAAAAGTGACCTTTTTTCACAAAAAGTAATTAAACTACATATGCAAAACAGAGTATCAAAATCAACTAAAATAAACACAAAATTAACAATAGTCATGAAAAAAATAGTAAAATCACTCAAACAAATCAAAAATTGCCGCCGAAACCACCGCTAGCGACGCTGAAAGTATTGAAACCATTGCCGATTTTACCTTTTCCGACTATCTCACCGAGCAAAGCGACGACGATGATTCTTTCTTCGAGTTAGAGCTCACTTCACCTTAAGAGAAGGAATATTAGTACGGAGTATATGAGATATAAAAAACCAATAAATCAATGGAAGAAAATTGAAACAATGGCAGAAGAGAAATTGAAAAGCCTGAGCAGAGGAGAGAAGTGAAAATAAGAAGAGAGAGGAAATAACATACTACAGTACTACTTAAAAAAGTAATGCAAGTTAAATAAATCTCCGCCGCACAATATACTAATGTAAATCCGGTTTTTTTAAAAATTTGTGAATAAAAAATTGGTTTTTATCATCTTTTTAAGAAAATGACTCACAACTGACTTTAATGTATTTCTCTTTTTACTATACAAAATTATAGGTCAATTCTATCTATCTTACTAATAGATTATATGATTTTGAACTTCAACCATCAATTTAAAACTTTTGGTTGAGAGAATGAATTAGATTACATATGCTTTGCTAATTGGATCAATCATGCACGCTATAAATGAACAAGGTCAGATGTATTGTACGCCGTGAATGCTACGAGCCGATACCAATTAGACCCAAGAGAGGTGCATTGGACTGCGGCCAAATATATCCTAAAGTACTTGTAAAGGAACAATGGTAAATTTCTGGTCTATGGTTGAAATAAGGACTTGGTTCTTAAAGGATAAATCGAAGCAAGTTTTAGAAAGAGACGATTTCAAGTCGCAATCTGGATACATATTTTATGTAAATGGAGGAGCGTTCAGTTGGAAGAGTGCTAAGCAAAGCACAATTGCAAATTCTACTACTAAAGCCAAATACTTAGCAGCTTTGGAAGCAGCTAAGGAGGCAGTTTGGATTCGTAAGTTTGTTGATGAACTTGGCATAATTGTGCTCTCAATATAATAAAGGGACCAATAGACTTGTTTTGTGACTATAATGGGGCTATTTCTCAGGTCAAGAAACCTAAGGAACATCATAAGGTCAAACATGTCATGAGGCGATTTCACATGATAAGGGAGTGGACTACTAGAAGTGAAATAAAGATTTGCAAAGTTTGAACAGATGATAATGTAGCCATTTCACTTATTAAAACTTTTATTCAAGTGAAACACAACAAGCACATTGAGGCAATGGGAATTAGGCACGTCAAAGGTGGCTCTAATTTCCTTATTTATGTGTTTTAATTAATTTTTTGAGATTTTGATATAAAACACTAAGTAAACCATTCATATATGGAGTAATTTTATATTTGCAAAATTATTATTCCATGTCTATGTAATTGTGGTTTAGAATTAAATAATGAGTCCATTTGATTTGACAATATTCAAAATAGGGTATGAAGACAATGTCATAAATTGTTTGCACAGGTACAAGTTTAAAGATATACTAGATTAACCTACGAGAATACATTAAGAGATTTAATAATTGTTATAATAATTTTTGTCATTATGGCTATCAGTACCTTTTTCCTCAACCATGTGTATAATGAGTTCTTTTCTTTGAGTACTAGTCTGTTTTGTTGTTGTCAAACGAAAACCGTAAAAGGGGATTATAAAGACAACACTCAGGCAACTAGTCCTCTTAGAATAGCTTAACAATACAAGACTGGGAATGTCCTCCTATTAGCAATAGGAAATATGTTTTTGTTGTTAACAAGGCCTCTTGAAGAACAAAACTGTGAAAATGCATGGTCATGCTCAGCTGGATTTTAAAAATTATCTTTGCTTGACAGTCGAACTTGAAATTTCGAGATACACTTTTAGATGTAATAAGGATGACGTTATGACGATGAATCTTACCTTACGATTTTATGAAGAGGCATTAAGTGACATAGGAAAAGGGCAAAACACATACAACCCACTTGTCCGAGGGACAAATGGGAGGTTGAAAAGAATGGTGTCATTCGAACAAGTGTATTACTCCCATAGAAGGTTCAAATTTAATATGGAAAGCTAATTATTCAGTGAAGTCAAATGATCGGAATGCCTAGATGGAGACCGCTTTCAATCAGTAACATTAATTAATCTTACAGCTTACTCTTGACTAAACCTTGGTCACACCACCTAATCGTCTAACAAAAGTAAGGCAATAGATAAATCCGAAGGATTATATACATAAATAAGGATTTCATGAATGCAAATGTTAGATTTTAAGCATGGAACGTGAAACTTGAGCATTGAACGTCGAGTCAATTCAAGGAATCGATGAGATGAGAAATGAGTCAAAAAATTATTACAAGAAAATTGTCTTTTCATAGCAAATTTTTTGTATTGATTATACATTCGCTACAATATGCACGTATTATATGTTTGTGAAATAGTAGAGGAAATCGTATCATTTTACAATTGCCATGGTAATCCCTTATAAAATCGATACAAAAATTTAATAAAACATATCCACCCTTTTTTTGAACAATTATAAATCTATGAGAATTCGTATCGTTTACAATCACCTCTAAAACAAAAAATCGATACGAAAAACCTTATCTACGCTAGATATACAAATATTGTTTGACAAGGAATACATAATATATGTCATAACTTATTGGTAAAATATTTCATATTAGAGTTTGAAAAATGTAAGTTCAAATCTTGTAAAGATCATATGTATGATTTTTTTTTTTGATGAAAATGAGATCAACAATTATAGCGCTTATAATAGTTACAATAATCACCATGGTTGGATGTAGTTTTTCGTATCGATTATTAGGGGAAACCCCAGCGATATTAAAACCACTACTAAAAGATATGGTAACTAAGGATATTGTATCGAATGACCATTTGCTGGGAAAACTTTTTGTAGCAATTACAATCGATACCAAATGTTAGAATAATCGCTACAAAAAGGTAATTTTCTTGTAGTTAACATAAGTCAACACACAAAGTCCAAGCCTCACATAGACTTAACTATGCGAGGGCTAGATTGGCTAAGCTATCAAGGCTGCTAGCCATATGCTTGACCTTGGCCACAAGCCCAGCAACCACGCATGTGTGCTGGCTAGGCGAGCTGGTCGAGCCCGCAAAGTTAGCAGCACTAGCCCGCAAGCATGCGAGTATGACAATGCTAGCAGTGCTATCATAAGTCCGCAAGCACGCGAGTAGGTCGACCAGCAAGCTCGCGTGGGCTTGCGGTGAGTTGGAAGGCCAATCCATTGGAAAGGGTGCTAGGTGGCTCCAAGGCTAGGCTGGCCTACTAGGCTTGCTATTGGATGAGTTGGAAGCTTGCTTAGGGAACAAGGAGAGCAAGTGGTCCTCCCCTTGTGGTCCTCAACTATCCCTTTTCTTGTATTGACACTTGTTATTTGCTTATTTCTTTAAGTATATAATTTACTCTAGAATTAAATTAGATGCTAATTTTCTCAATTTACCACTTCTCCCACATTGAAAAATTATTGTGGGAAATGGGGATTCTTTTCCTATAAATACCAACCTTGGGAGTTAGAAAAACCTTTGAGTTCGTAAATTGGTCTTGTCTAAGCTACAAGATAGGAACCTTGTTCGGGCACGTGGGTTTTCAAAGCGGGAGGATTTCGCATGTGCGAATATAAAGGTTTCAAGGGTATGGTAACGGAGGATATGGTATCAAATGACCATTTGCTGGGAAAACTTTTTGTAGCAATTACAATCAATACCAAATGTTAGAATAATCGCTACAAAAAGGTAATTTTCTTGTAGTTAACATAGGTCAACACACAAAGTCCAAGCCTCACATAGACCTAACCATACGAGGGCTAGGTTGGCTAAGCTAGCAAGGCTTCTAGCCTTATGCGTGACCTTGTCCACAAGCCTAGTAAAAACACATGTGTGCTGGTTGAGCGAGCTGGCCGAGCCCGCAAAGCTAGTAGCGTTAGCTCGCAAGCATACGATCAAGCCAAAGCTAGCAACGCTAGCATCAGCCCACAAGCTTGCGAGTAGGACATTGCTAGCAGTGCTATCATAAGCCCGCAAGCACGCAAGTAGGTTGACCAGCAAGCTCTCGGTGGCTTGCGATGAGCTGGAAGGCACAGCCAATGGAAAAGGTGCTAGCTGGCTTCAAGGCTTAGCCGGCCTACTAGGCTTGCTATTGGATAAGTTGGCAGCTTGCTTGGGGAACAAGGAAAGAAAGTGGTCTTCCCCTTGTGGTCCTCAACTACCCCTTCTCTTGTATTGACACTTGTTATTTGCATATTTCTTTAAGTATATTATAATTTAGTTTTGAATTAAATTAGATGCTTATTTTCTCACTTTACCACTTCTCCCACATGGAAAAATTATTGTGGGAAATGAGCATTCTTTTCCTATAAATACCAACCTTGGGAGTCGGAAAAACCTTAGAGTTCGTAAAACTTCCTTTTTGGTCGGTCTCGTCTAAGCTACAAGATAGGAATATTGTTCGGGTGCGTGGGTGTTCAAAGCGGGAGGATTTTGCATGTGCGGATATAAAGGTTTCAAGGGTGATGCTCGTTTTCAGGAGAAGCATGATTCAAGATTAAGATGGTCTTTTCCCTTATCTCTCTCTCTCTCTCTCTCTCTCTCTCTCTCTTATTGATGTGTTTATTTTTTTGTTAGTTATATGCTTATTAGTTGTATTAATTAATGCATGTGGTTCGGGGTGGGGTTTGGTTCCGCACGGTGTTCGGGATACCGTAAAACCTAACATCTTTTGGAAGGGTGAGTCGTGACCATAAAAAAATTTTAATTTGTAATGTAATAAATTAAAATATACATTGTACTACGTATATTTCTTCAATTTAATTATTTTGATGTTTTTACTATACTCAAGTTTAATTAAAATCATTTCGTGGCAATCATCTATTGATCTATCATTAGTTTACTTATCATCTTACTTATGAGGTATGACAAGTCATTGATAATTCGATTTTAATTTGGGTTAAAAATAAAAATGACACAAGAACTAATCTAATTTAATGTGAAATCTTATAATCATAGGTGTTAATGACGTTGAAAATGAAAAAGGAATGACCTAATAGTGACCAAACTCAATAATTACTCTAGTATAAAAAGACCTTATTTGAATATTGAATTTAGTTAACTTGACCCAAATTCATCAAAACCCATAAGGGTTTGAAATTGACTAAATATTGAGTTAACCTTTTCCTAGTAAAACTAAATCAAAGATTTTTGATTGAACCAAAATAAACTATACATGATTCAACCCAATCTAAAGTCATATCATCTAACCGATGAATCGATACAAATTTCTCTGGCCCAAATACAAATCAATTTGAAGTTAACTCTACTCAGCCCTAGCTGGACAGATCTGAACCCGAAAGTAACCCGACTCAAATCGAGATGAGTCAAAAGGGTAAACTTGACCTAACCAAATAGACTTGATCCGTCATAGGTCAATTAAAATTCAATCTGGTTATCCGAATTGACACGCCTAAGCTAGCTAGTTGTAAAACCAAAAATCAACCCTACTACGTTTTATGCTCTTTCTAGCTTGCTCTTGCTTGCATACATACATGACTTAATCCCATTCCTTTTGGGGAGATGTATATGTTCCGCTCAAAGCTTTTGGGATCGTGCACAGGCCTAATTTGAACAATACCTTTAAGGGTGCATGCAACTTTAACATCTTGAAGATTTGTCACCGTGTTTTAGTACAAGGGTAACTCGGATGCTAGTGTTTAGTGGTAAGCTTATTGGATAGAAAAAGTTGATATTAGTAGTGTTTTGCAAAAGATAATTTGGTAGAATTACCTAAATTACAAATTCGCCCTTATTTATTACTAAACACTATCACAAATTTACAACTAACTAGCACACTCACTCCCAAGCCACTGCAACTCCCAAGGTTAGTTTTCTCAATTATTTTTGCCTTAATTTTCTTTGTTTTGATTTTATGTTTTTTAGGTTTTCTTTCATTATTTTTCATGCTTTTTTTTAGAAAAAAATTATCAGATTTTTTTTTTATCAGATAAATCATATGCTCAATTATATATACGTAGCATGTAAATTTATCTAACAATATATCTATCTTTTGTGCAACAATTAATCCTTCCAAATCAAAGATGTCAATAATATAATGTCCTTATTTGTTATTTTACATACTCAATCAGCTTTAAGAAACAAGCTATTTATTAGACACTTTTATACAATCAACTAATATAAAAGTTAATCAAATCAGTTAATACAATAAGCTAGTCAAAATCAACCAACATAGTTAATTTCGGCTTCCAACTTTCAACCAAACACAAGTTTTACCTATTTTAATCCAAAGAAACACGATTTAAATTTTCTTAAACAATATATACAAGCACTACAACATTTTGACCCAAAAAATGTCTTAATTTGAGATAAGTTGGTTTGTTTGATTAATCACAATGATTATCTTTGATAAACAGGCCTAGGCCACACCCGTCACGATTGTCCACTTTATATGACCAAGAATATTCCACCTTAAAATCATATGGCAATGAGGTGAGTAACCCTTACCCTTATAAAGTCACAATTTTCTCTTTTCTTCAATGTGAGACTCATGTTTGGTAAAGGTTCCACCACTTGACACATCTAAATATATGTAAAAACCCACCTTTGGTCTATACCTAAGTTTTGCTTTTTCAACAGCTAAGTCTTTGGGAGGATGGTACAAGTACAATATGTACCAACCATCTGGTTCTTTTACTTCTAAAAAATCTGGTATATCATTATCACTTAAGATTTGTTTTCTGCCATAGTACAAAGTAATACACCCTTTCCTCCTATACCAAATCTCTCCAGCCTCATCATAACCTAACTCACTTTTTATCCGATGCACAAATTCAAAATAGCAAACTTCAGACACATTGGGATATAAGCTCATCTATCGTAACTGTTGTTCCCCTTCTCATATGTTGTTTTCCCCCTTTTAGTTACAAATTCACCACCTTACATAAGCCTAATATTAATTGGATCCATAAATTTATACCAAGGCTCAAAAATATTTATCCTATCATTAAACCTGATAAAAATAAAATAGACACAAATACCAAATTCAATGTCCCAAGCAAACAAAAAAATAAGGAACAAACATTTCAAAAGCATCACATAAAACACATAATAATCAATGCATTTCAGAAAATTAAACTAATAAAGAATTTATCCAACCCACACCAAACACTAATCATATGTACTGCAATATTCAAGTACATGCATGTCATGCCAATTCCCAACATTCAATCCCACTTTACCATAAAAAATTTCAAATTAAACTTTTTTAAACCCTAACATTATAAAAATTAAAAATTGTACCTTGGTTTTTGAATGATGTAGTATTTTGTCCCCCATCACGCTTTCTTGATGATGATGATGTAGCAGATCTCATTATTTTACCCATGGAAAAAAGTAAGGACCAGCAATTAACAGAGTACAAACAACTGAATGAAATAAAAAAGGAGAGAGAAATAGATAACTTACTTTCACCTAGGGCCATCAATTAGATTCGAATTGAAGCATTCAATTCGTTGCAGCCATGACGGAGCAGCAGAGAGTTAATGACGAGAGGATGAAATCGTTTTTAATGGGAAGGGGGAAAGAATAGTGAAGAAGCAAAGAGAAAGAGAGGGTAATTGCTATTGGAGGGCAAAATTGGGTAGAATTAGAAGAGAGAGAAAGAGAAAGGGAGGATTAGTGGTTTTAGGGATACACGTGCTCCGCATGTGGTCGGGTCAACCCCTAAAAACAAAGGTTAAAGTATACGTATTTTCTGGCAAAAGATGTGGGGTTGCAAAAAAATTTAAGATTAAGGTGTTTTTGCGAAAAAAAAAATTAAGATTAAGGTGATTTTGCAAAAAAAAAAAAAAATTATAAGGTGGTTTCTTGCAAAAAAAAAAAAAGTTATAAAAGATGGTT